>NC_091452.1:22999709-24199709 GCF_964237555.1 Oryctolagus cuniculus
CAGAGGAGTCTGTTGGGAACAAGCACGGCCTTTCATTAAATTTCCGTTTCCTCTTTGGGGTCGCATTAGTCCAGGTTTTCAGTAAGACACACTGGCTTCTACCATCCTGTGCGGCTTGTTTTCTTCTACAACCTTTTGAAATAGAAAGAAACTTTAGAAGTATGGAGGGGAGAGCCAGTTGAGCTCATTAACACACGGAATGTAATTATGCACAAATGTATTCATTACAGTTTTCAGCTGTTCAAATGATATAGACACAGTTAATTCCGAAGCATAAAGAAACAATTACCCTCAAAGCATAAATACAAATATTAATCACATGGTTCAGTTAACAAGAACCATATTTCTTGGTTGGAGTTTGAGTTATGCTGGAATCAAAAGAATGGGCAGGAATTTTCTGTTTCTTTCTTTCTTTTTTTTTTTTGTTCTAGTCACATGACACACCAAGCCATCTTGCAATGTTTAAGCCACCTGTTGGATTTTATATTGACAATTTGGCGTTTGCAACATGTTCTTATTAAAAATGACTTTGGGAGAAAATGGTATGTAATTTACGAATCACGCGGTGCCGCCTGCAAACTCCTAGTATCTGGAAGAGAGAAAAGAATGGGGGAGGGGAGGCTTAGTGTTGCTTAGTATTTTTTAATGCAGTCAGGGGCAGGGTGCCAAAATGCAGTTCAGTTAAGAAACTGAGTCCATGTGAAATAAAAGCATAGTGTGTGGAGAGTTGAGGTTGGAAAGATATGCAGGCTACCAGATTATAAAAGGTCTTAGCTTTATCCTGTGGTTGATGCAAAGCCAGTGAGTTTTTTATATTTCACTATTTTCTAAAAATTTTATTTTCATTTTATTTGAAAGGCAGAGAGACAGATGGAAAGAGGGATCTTCCATCCACTGGTGCACTTTCCAAATGCCCACAAAACCCAGGTCTAGGTCAGGTTGCAGCTGTCTCCCATTTGGGTGGCAGGGACCTAAGTACTTGGGCCAGCACCTGCTATCTCCCAGGGTGCACATTAGCAGGAAGCTGGATCGGTAGCAGAGTAGCCAGGATTCAGATTATCTGATATAGGATGCAGGCACCCCAGGCAGCTACTAGACTGCTGTGCCACATACCTGCCCGGTAGTTTATATCTTACACAGAACCGCTGGTAGCTGTTGAAGCACTGATTGGAATGAGACGAGTTTGAAAACAGTGAGACCATGAGAAGGTTGCCCTGGCTGTCCTTGTGAGAGACTATTAGGTTCATACCTTGGGTAGTGGCTGGTTGAATTAGAGGACACTGAGTTAAAAATACCCAAGAGGTAAAAGTTGACTAGTGCAATGCAGGGGCCAGTGTTGTGGCATAGCAGGTTAAGGGCCGGTGGTAGGGTCGGTGCTGTGGTGTAATAGGTTAAGCCTCCACCTGTGGCACACGGTGCAAGTCCTGGCTGCTCCACTTCTGATCCTGCTCTCTGCTGTGGCCTGGGAAAGCAGTGGAAGATGGCCCAAGTGCTTGGGCCCCTGCACCCATGTGGGAGACCGGAAGAAGCTCCTGGCTCCTGGCTTTGGATTGGCTCAGCTCTGGCCGTTGCAGCCATTTGGGGAGTGAACCAGCAGATGGAAGACCTCTCTCTGCAGCTCTGCCTCTCAAATAAACTAATTAATTAAAGGAAACAAAAACAGGCCACTTGGGAGAGTGCCAGTTTTAGTCCTGGCTGCTCTACTTCTGAACCAGCTTCCTGCTTATGCAGCTGAGAGGCAGCAGATGATGGTCCAAATACTTGGGTTTCTGCCACGTATGGGGGAGCCCTAAATGGAGTTCCTGGCTCTTGGCTTCAGCCTGGACTCTGTAGGCATTTGGGGAGTGAACTAGTGGATGTAAGGCTGTCTCTCCTTCTGTCACTCTATCTTTCAAATAAATAAAAACTTTTTTTGTGATTTATTTATTTATTTATTTGAAAGGTGGAGCTGCAGCAAGGTGGAGGCAGAGGCAGAGGGAGAGAAGTCTTCCATCCACGGGTTCACTCCCCAAAAGGCTACAACAGACAGGGCTGGACCAGACGGAAACCAGGAGCCAGGAGCTTCATCCAGGTCTCCTGCCACATGGGTACAGGAGCCCAAGTGCTTGGGCCATCTTCCACTGCTTTCCCAGGAACATTAGTAGGGAGCTAGGTGGGAAATGGAGCAGCTAGGACTTGAACCAGTGCACATATGGGATGCTGGCACTGCAGGCAGCGGCTTAACCTGCTACACCACAATGCTGGCCCCATAAATAAAGCTTTTTAAAAGAGTGGTGCTATGCTGTGCATATCCTTTTTTCTTTGTCTATCCTTTTACAAACTGGTATTTGTTTTTCCTACTCAGTATTGATTTTTGAGATGTTGTAATGTAGCTGTAGCTCATTGATTTTAGCTGCTGTATAGTAGCCATTGAAGAATAAGGATAGATTATTTTTCTGTCCCCCTTCTGAGGCAGAAGTAGGCTGTTTCCACTTTTTCCCTAGTATAAATTATGCTTTACTGAAAATGCTTTTACATGATTCCTTCTGTACAAGTGCAAAAAATTGTTTTTCCTTAAGGTAGATTTCTAGAAGTAGAATTGCATAGAATTGACTAAATGTGTCCGTAAATACCAAGAACTCTTTTTTATAAGAAAAAGAGAAACAGTAGAAAAATGAACACAAAGGATATGGATAGGCATTTTAAACAGGAGAAAACAGGAATGGACAGTAGATACAAAAAGATGTTCAATCTCACTAGTAATCAAGGAAAAGTAAGATGAAAGTAACAGATTAATTACTGAACCCATAAGGTCGGCAGGGCTCAGTAAAGTGGATGGCCACAGTTTTTGGTTCTTGCAGGAGGGACTGAATTTACACCCCCCCCCCCCCCCAGAATGCCCCGTGTAGTTGAATCCCTGAAATTCTGCTTGCAAGCGGCTTTTCCAGGTTGTTGGTACGTTCGGCAGATTGTTGTGCAGCCACCTCACTAGCTCATCTGTCACCCCCATTTCCATCACCCCCCAGAAGAAACCCTACACCCACCAGTGTCACTGCTAATGTACTCCTCGCCCTGTCCCCTGGCAACCACTAAATCCACTTTCTGACTGTGGATTTGCCTACTGAGGACATCTCATATAAATGGAATCACACAATATGCAACTCCCATGCAATGCATTCTTTTCACTTAAAACTGTCAGAACTGATAGACCCGCCTCATTCTTTCTAACTGCTGACTGGTATTTCATAGGAAGGAGGGCCTGTGGGTTATTTAAATTTATCTTTATTGGTGAATATTGAGGCTTGCTTTTCTTTCTCTTGTTTTCTGTTGCTTAAGTGGGTGCAGTGAAGATCCTTGTGTGTGCCTATTTGGGCACATACTTGTATAAACAGTTTTTCTCTGTGATAGATTTCAAGAAATGGCATAACTGGGTTGAAGAATAAAACATTTAGAATTTGATGCTAACTAAAAGAAGCCGAGCACAAAGGGCTATATTTTGTAGGATTCCACTGGTATGAAATGTTCAGGTTAGGTAGATCCATGGAGACAGAGTAGATCCAGTGGTTGCCAGGGGATGGGGATCAGGAGGGAATTAGAGTGACTGCTGGGGGGTGCTGGATTTCTAGTGGGGGTGATAGGAGTATTCTGAAATTAGATGATGATATACATGATAAATATACTGAGTACCACTGAACTGTTCACTTGAGATGATAAATTATATATATATATTATCTCAATAAAAAGAATTTAAATAAGTACGGCCAAATTTTCCTCCCAAGTTGCTGTCCTAATTTAACGTCCAATAGCAGTGTGTGGGAATATCTGTTTTCACACATCCTCACCAACAGTAGATACTATCAGTCTTTGACATTTTTGCTGATCTAGGAGAAAAAACAGGTTTTTGAAAATTTGCACTTCTGGGATTGCCACTGGGGCTAAGCATCTTTTCGCAGATTCATTGGCCATTTGTATTTGTTTTCTCTGAATCAACTATTTGTGACTTGCCCATTTTCTACTGCTTCTTAAATCATTTTCTGATTGACTTGTAAGAGCTCCATGTATCTGGGCTACCAACATTTTGTCTATTTTTCCTTGTCAGGTTTTTTCTTTTCATGTTTTGACTGACTTTTAGAAGGACTTTGCCAACCATTAATATACTCGTGCTCTGTGTTTCGTTCTGATATTTTTATAGATTTTCATGTATAGGTTTAAGTCTTTAATCCATCTGGGATTTAGTTACTCTGTGTAGAAGGGACCAATTTTCTCTATAGTTATTAACCTACTCTATATCTTATCAAATCCTGTTCAGTGCATTTGATCTCATTTTTCTATACATAGAGACAGAGGAAGTTATTTAATATCCAGAAAGAGTCTACTTAACCTAAGAATTGACTCTAAGAGTCCTTTGGATGGTGAGCTCCCTTCTTGAATTTAAATTCAGTTGGTTTCTATCAGGGGTAGATCCAGGTTTTGTAGGACCTGAGGTTCCTATAATTTAGGGAGTTCTCCTTGACCCACAGACATGAAATTATGAATGTAGAATCACACAGAGGCTCTGGCAGGCGCAGAGACCCGAAGCCCGGGCTTCCTTAGCTTCGCAGTAAATGCACCTTCATTGTGTTGTCGCCCAGCGTATCTGCTGCTTGAAAGGAGGAGGACCTGTCATCCCCAGCTGTGGAATGCTGTGATTTTCTTTTATATTCACCAACTGCCACAGCTTAGGGTTTTTTTCCCCTTCCTTTGTTTTTCAAAGAGCCATTTAAGAGCAGAGGCATACATCAAGGTGGCTTTAATGTCGTAAGTGGAGTTAGTCCAGTGGAGAAGTTCTTTCTGCAGGGTCCCTGCCACCTCTGCGTCAGTCAGATCTAATGTGTTTGATCAGTGGAGTAGCTGGGAGCTCGGTCTAATTTAATAATGGGGCTCGTTAATCTTGCAGGCCTTCGGAAGGGAATTTACAACTTGAACTTTGCATATCTGCTTACTTTTGCCTTAGGGTTTGATCAGCATTGTTGAGGGGTTTGCAAATGCAACTAACAGGGCTTTGTTTTTCATCTTACCCCTTCAGAAATCAGAAATCAGGGAGGCAAACACTGCCCATGGCTGTTTCAGATAATGTGAGGACGGCAGCCACAGTAGTAATGACACCTGACCTTCCCCAGGGGCCAGCCATTGTGCTCAGGCTGACCTGTGTCGTCTTCCTTCCTCCTCATCACCTCCTGGCACACAGGTGCCATTATGACCCTTGCTTGGCAGATCAGGAAGCTGAGGTTTATAGAGAGAGGGCCTCAGAGGGGTTACTCCAGAACGCCCTTTTAAAACTTTCTACGCCTAATGCTCTCTTTCTAAAATACTTATTTATTGTTTATTGAGAGAGAGAGAGAGATCAATTTTCCATTCATGGGATTATGCCTCGCTTGCCCACAACAGCCAGGGCTGGGTCAAGCAAAAGCCAAGAGCCAGGCACTTGGTCTCTCACATGGTTGGCAGGGGCCCAAATACTTGGGCCATTATCCACTGCCTTCCCAGGCACAGGCACACTAGCAGGAAGCTGGATTGGAAGTGGAGCAGCCAGGACTCAAACCAGTGCTCTACTATGGTCTTCCATGTGGGTGACAGGGAGACCAACTACTTTTTTTTTTTTTTTTTTTTTTTTTTTGACAGGCAGAGTGGACAGTGAGAGAGAGAGACAGAGAGAAAGGTCTTCCTTTGCCGTTGGTTCACCCTCCAATGGCCTCCACGGCCAGCGCGCTGCGGCTGGTGCACCGCGCTGATCCGATGGCAGGAGCCAGGTACTTATCCTGGTCTCCCATGGGGTGCAGGGCCCAAGGACTTGGGCCATCCTCCACTGCCTTCTCTGGCCACAGCAGAGAGCTGAGACCAACTACTTGAGCCATCACCACTACTTCTGCATTGGCAGGAAGCTGGAATTTGGAATCAAAACCCAGGCCTGGGGCCGGTGCTGTGGCGTGGTGGGTTAATGCTCTGGCCTGAAGCACCGGCATCCCATATGGACGCCAGTTCTAGTCCCCGCTGTTCCTCTTCTGACCCAGCTCTCTGCTTTGGCCTGGGAAAGCAGTAGAACGTGGCCCAAGTCCTTGGGCCTCTGCACCTGCACGGGAGATCTGGAAGAAGCTCCTGGCTTCGAATCGACACAGCTCTGGCCATTGTGGCCTATTGGGGAGTGAACCATTGGATGGAAGACCTCTCTCTCTCTTTCTCTGTCAGTCTCTCTCTCTCTTTCTCTCTCTCTGCCTCTCCTCTTGCTGTGTAACTCTTTCAAATAAATAAATCTTTTAAAAAATTTATTAAAAAAAAAAAAAAAAACAACCAGGCCCTCTGAAGAGTGCTGAGGGTGTTTTAACTGCTAGGCCAAACACCTGCTCCTAATGGGCTCTTTAACAAGAAAACAGTTGGAGAAACCGGACATCAGCTTATATATATGTCAAGATAGTTTTTAAAACTTTGCGAGTATTATTTTATTTAATCACTATAAGAGTCCTGTGAAGTAGGTACTGTTACTATCCCCATTTTACAGTGGAGAAAACTGAGACACAACAGTTTCCAAGGTCATGTAGTTACTAAGTGAAAGATCTGGAGTGGGGCTTTAAGCAGCCTGGAGACTCGTCCTGCACCCGACAGCTGCCTTGCAAGACAGGGAGGACTTACAGCATCTCCAGGCCTCCGAGAAGTAGAGAGAATTGGGACTGGGGGGAGTGTCCTACCAGTTGTGTGTGTGCGTTGTTGTTGTTGTTTTTTTAATTTGAAAAGTAGAGTTAGTGAGAGAGAGAGACAGAGACAGAGAGAAAGGTCTTCCTTTGGCTGTGCCGATCCGAAGCCAGGTTCTTCCTCCTGGTCTCCCATGCGGATGCAGGGGCCCAAGAACTTGGGCCATCCTCCACTGCCTTCCCGGGCCACAGCAGAGAGCTGGATTGGAAGAGGAGCAACTGGGACTAGAACCCGGCGCCCATATGGGATGCCAGCGCTGCAGGCAGAAGATTAACCAAGTGAGCCACAGCGCCAGCCCCGTGTCCTTTCAGTTTTTAACATGAAGAAATGCCATATAGGGTTACATGTTCAATTTGACAAAGGAATCTCCTTAACACTAAAAAAAAAATACAATTCTGCCACATGCAAGATAATTATGAAATTAACATAAGAAATATTAGTGCATGCAAACATTACAGTCCTGTTGGGGTGGCTGATGAAGATCTGGCATTTGGCGAGTGAGTGACTTCATTCAGAGAACACCCTGCAGTCTGCCGTGAGGCTCTCTGGACAGCATCCTGGCCTGACCTGGACACAGAACCGCCAGCCTTGTGCTTGAACTTCCTTTTCCCCTCAGTATTAGTGGTCCACAGGATAAACACTTATAAATTATACTAAAATCCAGGCTTTGATGTTTTTGGTAAAAAGAAAAGCCAGTGCTGATAAGAAACACGCTTGCATTTTATTTTCTACTATTTGTTTCACAGTTAATTCCTGTTTAAACATTCTTTCTTTTTATTATTATTATTATTATTATTTCCAGGTCAGATTCAGTGTTTTCTAGGAAAGAAAGGAACTTTTTAAAAATCAGAGAAGGAATGTCCCAGCCATTGTGCCCAGAGGAATAAATTAAAATGCAGGGCCCATTTCCTGCCCTGCTCCAGGGACCTGTTTTCCAGCTTTGTACTCGTGTCTTTGTCTGTACGGTAGAAATGACAGTGTTGACATCAGACTTTTTCCAAAGCATTTTTCAGAACCTTGAACAAAAGGCATTAAAAATATTGCCTGCATTACTCCCAGCTCCCTCCTGGCACTTGCCTCCAATTACCAGCCACTTAGAAGCATCTGTAGGTAAGACTCTCATCACACCTTGCTAATCACAACTTTCGCAGTTGTGTTTTGTTGTTTCAATTCAAAGGCTAACGTCTTGGAAGTGACTGCTTTCCCTGCGAGCTAGAAAACATGACCGCATTTCCACACACGTGTCACATCCTTATTAGCACATCACCCATTCATCCCTTACGGGATTATGCAACTCCATTTGCAGATATAATCAGCTTTGTATTTTCATTGAAGGATAACAAACTAGCAAGGCTGAAATCTTGACTTGTCATTGGAATTGAATTGCTCCCTGGAGCTGGTAGGAAACCCACTAAGTAGGAGCCCCCTCTCCGCCCCCATTCAGAAATGGCTGTTGTCTTGCATCTCAACCACCACTCCCTTTCTTCTCCTCCTCCAGTATGGTGACTATGACCCCTCGGTTCACAAGCGGGGATTTTTAGCTCAAGAGGAATTGCTGCCAAAAAGGGTAAGAAATCCTGAGAAAAGAACGCAGAATCGCTGTGCAGTCTATGAAGAAGCACAGGTTTGTGGAGCTGGCTTGGGGTTGCCAGGACGGGCACGGCCTGTACGTGTCCCCCTGGAGCAGTCGTTTCTTTAAAGGAGGCGTGTGGAGCAGTGTGTGTTCGGTTTAGGGAATGGAGCTGTTTGCAGCGTGAGGGGTGGACGGAGGCAACGAGGCAGGGGTGGGCGCCGTGGCTTTGAGTCTTTGGCGGTGTTCATCTTGATCATCGGTCACGGAAGCAGGCCCTCCCTCCCTTTTGGTGCTGCGATTTTATAGCTACACTCATCTGTCACTGGGTAATAAAGTCTTTTACTCACCTTCACTGCCTTTCCCTGTGCTTGGAAGGGGCTGGGAGCAGCGAGCCTCGCTCCTGACCGAGCTCGTCTGCAGAGGCTGTCTCTGGGATGTACATAACAGCCCAGGCGGGAAAGAGGGGCCGCTGCCAGGCCAGGGGTGCACCTGGGCCGCCCAGCCAGGCGGCTTTCTGATCCGCCCTCCAACTGAACGGTGCTTGTTCACACGCCCACCTCTGCGTGCCACGGCCTCCCTGTGTGCGGTTTCTTAAAAATAGCTTTGCTGTTGTGGGAAAATGATGCATAATTATAAAAATGGCAAACAATACCCAAACTTCCTTTGTGTGTGGGTTTTTTATTTTGCTCTATTTTTTGGTAGGTAATAAATCTGTATCAGATGACTCCGGAAATGTGGGAGGAGAGAATTACTGCCTGGTATGCAGAGCACCGGGGCCGCGCCAGGTGAGACTGCTTCACTGCTGGTTTACATTTCTTTATGGGCTTTTTTTTTTTTTTTTTTTTTGGTCGTTTTAAGTCCTTAAAGGACTACAAAACTGGGACATTCTTGTTGAACAAAGTGCAGTAGCCAAGTCCCAAGTATATAAAAAGAAAAAGGAAGAGCTGGGAGTAATGGTGAACTTCAGTGTTGTGTGTCCTTTTTCTTTTCTAAAGATTTATTTATTTATTTGAAAGGCAGAGTTCTGGAGAGGGAGGGAGAGACAGAGAGAGATCCTTCATCTGCTGGTTCACTCCCCAAATGGCTGCAACAGCCAGGGCTGGGCCGATCCAAAGCCAGGAGCCAGGAGCTTCTTCTGGGTCTCCCATGTGGGTGCAGGGGCCCAAGCAGGGCCATCTTCTACTGCTTTCCCAGGCACATTAGCAGGGAGCTGGATTGGAAGTGGAGCAGCAGGGACTTGCACCAGTGCCCATATCAGATGCCAGTGCTGTGCTGCAGGCAGTGACTGTATCCACTACCCCATAGCGCTGGTCCTGTGTGTCCTTCTTCTAGAATGTGTATGGTATAACATGGAGGGCTGTACTGTCTGACCTGCACTCATCGGCGATTTCATTTAATTTTACAAATTCTGTTGTATAAATAGTATATTGTTTGTTTGTTTGTTTGTTTTTGAAAGACAGAGAGTTAAACAGAGATCTTCCACCCACTGGTTCACTCCTGGCTAAAGCCAGGAACCAGAAGCTCCATCCAGGTTTCCCATGTGAGTGACAAGGGCCCGAGTATTTGGGCTATCTTCCACTGCCTCCCCAGGCACATTAGCAAGGGAAGTGGGCTGGAAGCAGTGCGGCCAGGACGTGAGCTGATGCTCAGTGGGATGCCAGCGTTGCAGTGGGGCTCCTGTGGCACAAAGCCAGCTCCTCCTGCTGCTTTTGTATCCATCCCTCTATTGATGCGCTGAGTATCTGTCGGTTTTTCACTTTTACAGAAAGTTCTGTACAATCTCATTAAATGATTGCACAAGTAGAACTGAAATAAGAGTCTTTTGAAGGAGAGTTACTGGGTCAAAGAATGTGAGATGGGTGGCACCAAGTTGCCTTCCAGAAAGGTTGTACCTGTTTCTCAGTGCCCATCATCAGTGGTGCGAGACTGCCTCCCCCACCTCTTTCTTTCTTCCTTTTTTTTTTTTTTTTCTTTTTGACAGGCAGACTGGACAGTGAGAGAGAGAGAGAGAGACAGAGAGAAAGGTCTTCCTTTGCCTTTGGTTCACCCTCCAATGGCCACTGCGGCCGGCGCACTGTGGCCGGCGCACCGCGCTGATCCGATGGCAGGAGCCAGGTGCTTTTCCTGGTCTCCCATGGGGTGCAGGGCCCAAGCACCTGGGCCATCCTCCACTGCACTCCCTGGCCACAGCAGAGAGCTGGCCTGGAAGAGGGGCAACCGGGACAGAATCCGGCGCCCCGACTGGGACTAGAACCCAGTGTGCCGGCGCCGCAAGGCGGAGGATTAGCCTAGTGAGCCGCGGCGCCAGCCTCACCTCTTTCTTTTTTTGAGAAGCAGAGAGAGATAGACAAGAGAGACCTCCTGTCACTCTCCAAATGTCTGGGGGTTGAGAACTCAGTTCAGGTCTTCCATGGTGGGTGGCAGGGACTCAAGTACTTAAGCCATTACCTGCTCCTCCCAGAGTGCGCATTCGCAGGAAGCTGGAATTGGAAGCAGATCCAGGAATTGACCCCAGCCACTCTGATATGGGATGCAGGTGTTTCAAGCAGTGAATGTGCCACCTACCCAATGCCTGCACCTCAACACCTTTTTTTAGTCAACCTATAATATTTTTGATGATCTTAAAGATGAAAAATTGGGGCCGGCACTGTGGCACCACGGGTTAAAGCCATGGCCTGCAGTGCCAGCATCCCACATGGGCGCCGGTTGGAGTCCCGGCTGCTCCACTTCTCATCCAGCTCTCTGCTATGGCCTGGGTAGCAGTAGAAGATGGCCCAAGTGCTTGGGCCCCTGCACCCACATGGGAGACCTAGAAGAAGCTCCTGGCTCCTGGCTTTGGATCAGCTCAGCTCTGGCCATCGTGGTCATTTGCGGAGTGAATCAGCGATGGAAGACCTCTCTCTCTCTCTCTCTGGCTCTACCTCACTCTGTAACTCTTTCAAATAAATAAAAAAAAAATCTAAAAAAAAATGAAAAATTGTATCTTATACTTAGCATTCCTCTGATCAATTTAGGAATTGATCACTTTTCCATTGGTCTATAAAATTTTTTTCTCTTCTTCAAATCAACTATCACTTAACCTTTTTTTAAAAGTTTATTCATTTTTATATATTTGAAAGGCAGACAACACACACACACAGAAAAAGAGAGAGAGAAATCTTCTATCCTCTGGTTCACTTCCCAGAATGCCCTCAACAACTGGGGCTGGGCCAGGATGAAGCAGAAACCTAAGTGCTTGGCCATCAGCTACCGCCTCCCAGTATATTAGCAGGAAGCTGGATGGGAAGCAGAGGCAAAAATTGAACATAGGCCTCTGATATGGGATACAGGTGTCTAAAGTGGTGGCTTAAGTCACTGCACTGCAATGCCTGCCCCCACCCCCATCACTTAAAATGTGTAGCATACATACTGAAAACAACAAATTACAAATATACTGCCTGAGGCCGGTGCTGTGGCATAGCGGGTAAAACCACTGCCTGCAGTGCCGGCATCCCATATGGGCGCCAGTTCGAGTCCCGGCTGCTCTCTGCTATGGCCTGGGAAAGCAGTAGAAGATGGCTCAAGTCGTTGGGCCCTGCACCCATGTAGGAGATCCAGAAGCTCCTGGCCCCTGGCTTAGGATCGGCGCAGCTCTGGCCATTGCAGCCAGCTGGGGAGTGAACCAGCAGGTGGAAGAGTGCGAGCGAGCTCTCTCTCTAACTCTGACTTTCAAATAAATAAATAAAATCTTAAAACAAAACAAAACAAATATTGTGCCTGATGAGTGTTGTTATAAAGCAGGAACACCATGTAACACCGGGGGAATCAGAAGCCCGTAAACCCTCTTCTTTTTTCCTGAGCGGTGACCAATCTGATTTCTAACTCCATGAATTAGTGTCACCTGTTTTACACTTTCTATACCTGCGGTCAGACACTTTCTGATTTTATGCCTCACTTCCTTGACTCAGTATCACGTGCAAGAACTTGTCACTTTCGTTGCTGTGTAGAATTCCAGTGCGTTACTATACCACATCCATCCTACTACTGATGGGTGTTTAGGATGCGGTGCTGGCTCCTGGTCTCTGGCGTTACCGTACTGTCCATTTCCCAAAGGAACTGTACCGATTGACAGCAGCAGCGCTTGTGATTTCTGGTTGCTCCGCTGGCTTGCCAACACTTGGCATTCTCTCAGTTGAATTTTTAAAATTCATTTGAGAGCATTTTATGATCGGAGAGAGAAGAGGACAAGGTCATAGGGAGGCTGAAGTGAAAATACTTCAATTCCCTACCTATCGTGGCAGTTTTCTGCAAGTCATAGCTGCTTCGGGAGCTTCCTTTAAATTTGACTTACAACTTACAAGTAGGCAACATTGGTTGGGTTTTACAGCCCAGATAACTCTTGCCCTCACCTCCAGCAGTACCCAAGGAAATCAAATCAGGGAAGTAGCTGTCAGGTCGGCTGCAGAGAGAGTTGTTTCATTACCAGAACCTTCCAGGTGAAGGAAGTACACTAAGATAAGGAAACAACTTAAATAAGATTTGAACACCGAGACCCATTTGAGGGTAGCAGATAGCATGCCGCGTGCTTTTCCGGACTTACTTAAGACAGCTGTCACTACTTACCGAGGGCATAAACGTGAAATTGAAGCCAAGAGACGCTGTAATGGATCCGCTCTCTTATTTTCTCAGGGATGGGAAGTTGGCTTGACCTTGGTTGTTTAATAGACAGGGTTCCGAAGAGCCAGCCTTGCTGGTATCTGCTCTGGCTCCTGTCGTCTGCCGGGACACGGCTCCAGGCGACGGCAGGTTTGGGCTGTTCGTGCCCACCTTCCACCCTCCTCACTTAGCTCCAGTGACAGTGTCTTCCTTTCTGCTCACAGGGACGAAGCCGAAATGGAATATTTGAAGATAGCTCAGGATCTGGAGATGTACGGCGTGAACTACTTTGCAATCCGGGTGCGTTGAAGCCAGCTTCCCTATCTAACAATCCGAGCCTGAATCCGGGCCAGACTGGAAAAATGGGTTACTTCTTCAGCCCGGGGTGGTAGACTGCTTCACGGTTCAGTGGGAAAGAAGAAAAGAGGAAAGGGAGAGAGGTCTTGGAACCTATTCTCTATTTTTGGACTTCAATTAGATGATAGGTAATTAAGTGTCATTGAGCCTTGGGGGACTGTCAGCGGAAACCTGTTGGGATGCTCTGAATGTAACGTTTGATTATCCCTGGCTGGGAGATCCAGAGAGCACCTGCAAATGGTGCATTTCCCCAGAGCACAGGGAGAATAAAGCTGTTAGAGATGAGTGATTTGTTTGGGTGGGGACTCTCCTTCTCGCTGTGAGGCTAATTGGCTCTCTATTCAGACCATTAATGGTCCTCCGCTGTGGCAGTCCTCTGGGGGCCCAGTTGCCTCTGCAAAGGGAGGCATTTGTGTTCGGCCCAGGTCTGCCTGAGCCCTTACTTGGTCTTTCCTGGTGCTTGGTTGCTGGATGCAGTGTGCAGGCAGCTGCTTCCAAAGGCTCGCATGTGGTCTGCTAAACTTTTCCTGGCAGGTTCCTAAGCACAGATGAGTAGACAGGAAAACCGTGGACCGCAGCAGCCCCACTTTATTGTTTTAGTTACACCTTGCTTGTCTTTCAGTACACCTTTTGTATTAAGTTTGGGTGAGTTGAAGTCCATGGTCACGATTCCAGGCTAACTTTCTACCAGATTTATTCATTTTCCAAATACAGACGTTGACAGGTTACTTTGAAAAAAAGATAAGGCACACTGAAATGTTGTGCTATTTTATATAGTGAACAAGGGCCTAAAACACGTTCTCTAGTAATGCGGAAGTTTATTTGCTAAAGTTTCCTTCATTTGTTTTGGCTAAGTGTTTGATTTCTTTAAAGTCAGACTAATTTAACACATTCCTGTCAGTCCAAGTCTTCTTGCTCCATCTGCCTCCAGCTAGATTCTAGAAAACTAGTTTTATAATCCTCAAAAAACAGTTTCTTTTTAGGGGCTATTTCTATATCAGTCAGACTAACATATACTATTTTTCATGTGTGTTTCTTACGCTGAGAAATAGGCAAGGCTAAAGGTTATTTTAGTGTCTTTTATGTTAGAGTTCTTGAAATTCTATCATTAACCAAGGAAGATATGTGCTTAAGGCAATTTAAAGGTGGCTGCTGGAGTTCCCACCTTTCTCTGTTTAATCTCTAGAAGTGTTGGGGTCATAAAGATAAGAGGGTAGAATCCTTCTGTTTTTTAATGTAATCGAAATAGTCAGAAACGTAGTGAAATATTTCATTTTATAAAATGTCCTGTAGATTTAATAGTACAAAGCCTCACTTCTGTTAACACAGTGGTTACAAAAGCACTGCAGACAAGCTGAAGAGTCTCTCCTGGGTTGGTGATAGCGCCTGACTTCAAGGCGTTGGAAAGAGTAAAAAGATTCATCCTGGAGCCCTCGCTTCCCCGTCTGACGCCTGCTGTTAGATTGGTACTTCTCATCACAGGCCAAGCACCTTCTCAGTTTGCTGATCCGCTCTCCCGCCCTTGAATCTTGCTTCAATTTCCTTGTTGTCAGCAAGGGGTCAGGAGCTGTAGTGCCTTTGTGTAGGGAGTTTCCTTCCACTGCATGACACGGGCAGGACCACTGCACTGGTGGACAGGCCTGCCTGTGAGGATGCGAGCAACAACAGGTCCATAGCTGAGGCAGTGGTGTGGGGCCTCAGGGCGCTTGCCCCCAGTTCCCCTGCCTGCTGGCCAGGATTGCCATCAAAGTTGGAACATACAGTCAATTAATTTTGTAAGCAGCTCTACTGAGGGGTGTGTGTATGTGTGTATTTAATTTTATTATTAGAGAGACTCCCATCTACCAGTTCACCCCCAAAGATCCCCCAATGACTGGGACTGGGTCAGGTCCTGAGCCAGAGGCTGGGAACACAGTCCAGGTCTCCTTCATGAGTGACAAGGATCCCAGTTACTCGAGCCATCACTGCTGCCTCCCAGGATATCCGTCGGCAGGAAGCTGGAATCAGGAGCCAGAGCCCAGAATTGAACTTAGATGTGGGATACGAGCGTCTTAGCCGTTAGGCTAAATGGTGTTCCACTGAGGTGTAATTCATGTGTGATTCATTTTGATGTATTCTTCCCAACATTCAATTATTAGATACTTTAAACATACAGGCAACTTGAGAGAATTTTTCAGTGAATACACTTGTACACCTGCTACCTAGATTGTACGGTTAACATTTGAGTCTGCTTGCTTTATCCCGTTGATGACATTTTAACACAAAATGAGACTATCCAGTCCCAGCGGTTACAATTTTCTTTCCAGGAGTCCAACAACCTTTTCTTTTGACATCAGAAATGTTTGAACCCACGGGTTTTAATGCTGCATCTGTGATAACCTCGTTATTTAACTGCTAGTAACAGCACTTCGATTTCCCTCCTTTAGCCATCAAGCCAGTGACAGAAGCCCCCAGTGGTCTTCTAGGGGGCACACAGGTCATGAGAACGTTATAGTTTCGCCTCTTTCTGCCCCAGTTCAGGAAGCTGAAAGCCCCCTGGTTTCCCCAGTGGCTGTGATTTCCACTGGGACCTGTTGAAACTTGTCATACGTAGCAGTGTGTGCCAGGTTCTTTGGAAAGTTGAATCGCATCTCAAGCGTCAGCTGGAGCTGACAGTGGCTGTTCTTTATTGGGTCTACAGAATAAAAAGGGCACTGAGCTGCTGCTTGGCGTGGATGCTCTGGGGCTGCACATCTATGACCCTGAGAACAGGCTGACCCCCAAGATCTCCTTCCCGTGGAATGAAATCCGAAACATCTCGTACAGCGACAAGGAGGTAGGACGTGACTCCACTGCAGGTGCAGTCCGCAGCCCCACAAAAGGCCTCCCCCCCTCTCCTTCTTCCTGGAAATGCCAGCCAGGCATCTCCTTGTTATCAGTAAAATCCTTTAATTCCCAGGCTTTGGGATTTGGGTTGTTGGTTTTTAAAGTATTTACAGAACAGCGTTGGCATCACTAAACCCTACTACTGACTAACGAGAGATCGGCAAGCTCAACTTGTCAGGGCTAAACCCCAGAGAACAGTAAAAAAGAAGAAAAGGAACATTGTCGTATTATTTGACTTTCTATTTCTAATGATAAATTTTCTTTGCATTTTAAGTGTGGTTTATGTTGAGTCCTGTCTCTGTGTCTAGTGTTTGATGAACGTGGTAGGGAAATGTATAAATACACACATCTGCACATACACAAGTATATATGTTTTTGTGTGTGTATGTATCAGCAGCAGTATAAATTAGTTCATCAGGCTAACATGGTTATAAGAATTTGAGAATAATTGAGTAATTTATTTTTAAAGATTTACTTATTTATTTGAAAGGCAGAGTGACAGAGAAAGAAGGAGAGACACAGAGAGAGAGGTCTTCTATTTGCTGGTTTACTCCCCAGAGGGCTGCAACATCCAGGTGTGGACCAGGCTGAAGCCAAGAGCCAGGAACTCCATCCAGGTCTCCCGTGTGGGTGCCGGGGCGCAAGCACTTGGGCTATCTTCTGCTGCCTTCGCAGGCACATTAGCAGGAAACTGGATCAGAAATGGAGCAGCCAGGACTCAAACCAGTGCCCAGATGTGGGATGCTGGTGTCCGTGGTGATGTGAGATAGCATTATAGCCATCTGTGGATTAACCAGCAAGTGCAAGATCTCTCTGTGCATTTCTCCCTCTCCCTCTCCCTCTGTCAGTCTGCCTTTCAAATACACAAGCTGCATTGCTGGTGTTGCAAGTGGCAGCTTGACCCAGTGCACCACAACACCAGACCCAGAATTCAGGGACTTCTGTACAGGATGGTGCTATAGTCCTATGTTCATTCATTCATTCATTTATTAAAAGAATCATTGAGCACCTGCTTTACGTGAGATTGTGGAGGGGAAACACAAGATGTGGAAACTCTAGTCTCAGCCCTGAAGGGAATTAAAGGCAAGCCGGGACTCGGCTGCCAGAATGAGTGAGTGCAGTGGGGGACCAGTGATGGAGCTGATTGATGGGGGAGCGCTTCCAACCCACTTCTCTGGTTGAAGACTTCTAAGAACCCTGCTGAGAAGGCAGAGGCCACAGGGAAGGCAGAGGCCATGTTTTCATTGTTTCTGTTACAACAGGATCCAGTGACTTTTGTCCACTGAGTGAGTGGCCAGGGCTGGGAGCCAGGGTCACTGATGCCAGCTCTCTGCTTTTCAGAGAGGCCTAGCTGCCAACCCTGAGAACCCAGGAACTCCGGGCAGGAGAAGGCAGGCATGGACGGTGCTCGGGGACTCATGGGGGACTCATGGTGTCTGCACAGCCAGGACACAGAGTGGGGCGTGCATGACAGTGACAGCTCATGGTGCCTGCAGGGCCCCACTCCTGAGCGAGTTGCGTGTTTCCTTTCTCTTCACAGGGACTCGAGGAAAGGAACACCAGGTTTCCAGGACTACACATGGTTGAAATCTGCTTAGCCTTGCTTGATGAGACAGATTGAGCTCCCTAGTTCAAAACATCCTAACTCTAAAGTTCCTCTAAGTAGTTAGCCCAGGAGATGAGAAGTTTGGTGTTTCTTAAAGTGCAGTCAGTGTCCCATGTTTCAGTTGGCAGTAGACCCCATACGGGACTACCTCAAAAACTTTATGGAAAACAGAATTAAAAGATAAGTTTATTCTGCATGAATTATTTTGAAATCCATGCACATGAGAAGGTTGTCAAAAAGTTTATGGATGGGAACGGCATTGTGGCGTAGCGGGCTGAGCTGCCGCCTGCAATTCTGGCATCCCGTGTAGGCCCCAGTTGTGTCCCAGCTGCTCCACGTCCAATCCAGCTCCCTGCTAATGACCTGGGGAAAGCAAGGGAAGTGGCCCAGGTGTTTAGGCCTAGCTACCCATGTGGGAGTCCCAGATGAAGCTCTTGGCTCCTGGCTTCAGCCTGGTCCTGCCCTGGCTTTTTATTTTTTATTTCTTTGAGAGAGCGAGCAAGCGAGCTCCCATCTGCTTGTTTACTCCCCAGGCTGAAGGTAGGAGCTGGGAATGCAATCCAGGTCTCCCACGTGGCTGGCAGGAACCCAACTACTTGAGCTCTCAACTGCTGCCTCCCAGGGTGTGCGTTAGTAGGAAGCTGGAATTGGGAGCAGAACCAGAACTTGAACCTAGGCTCTCTTTATGGGATATGGGTATCCTATCTGTTGGCTTAACCTCCAGGCCTAATGCCCACCCCAAATTTATCTTTTAATCTCATTTTCCACAAACTCTTTGGAGTATCCTCGTATATGACAAGGGCTCTATCCCACAGCCTAGGTGTGTAGTAAGGCTGTACCATCCAGGTTTACGCAAGTACACTGATGTTTACACAGCGAAGTCGCCCGCAGGCACATTTCTCAGCACACGTGCTTGTTGAGTGATGCAGGACTGTACTGAAATCGAAAGCTCCACGTGATAGCACAAAGCTGTGGGTGTGCCAGGGCGTGGTGGCTTTCGGTCCACTTACTGCACAGCCACACGTTTGTGCACCAAAGGCTTCCCGCACACTCGTACTTCAGAGACTGAAGGACTACAGTCTGCCCCAGAAGGGCCTGATTCGGTAAATTCCAACAGACCCTCTCCAGGGGCAAGCACTGCTGTGTTCCATCACGTCGTACCTCGTGCGGAGAGCAGACCCCAAGCTGACTCAACATAATGGGGAATGGTCTCGGTGGTTATGCGTGACAGCCGTGCTGTCAAAACAGAAATGTTGGTTTATTTTAAGTGATCCATTGATTCTCTGTGTATGCCTGGCGTGGTGCAGTGCCTGTGGTTTCCCTACTACTTGTGGTTTCTCACTGACAGCTCCAGTTTGACAGCCAGGCCAAAAATAAGCTCATGAAATTCACAAATAGCCCGCCTAAGAGCAGTGAGTTAACTTGGCCAAAAGTTAAACAAAGGATTATTTTCTGTCCTCAGAGCCCTAACTGCTTGTTGGACAATATAACGTGAAAGAAATACCCAAAACTGTATTTTTCCAAACATATTTAAATGCTAAGCAAAGCTTTATTGGGAATGGATAGGCACATAGCCATGTATTTGACAGGCAGAGAGAGAGAGAGAGAGCGAGAACGCTCCTGTCTGCTGGTTCATTCTCCAATGCCTGTAACAGGCGCCAAAGCTGGGATCCAAGAACCCAATCTAATCTCCCACACGGGTGGCAGGAACCAGAGCACATAAGCTATTGCCTCTGCCTCCCAGGGTCTGCATTAGGAAGCTGGAGTCAGGAGTGGAGCCATAACCCAAGTCAGGCCCTCCAGTGTACGCGGCCGGCACCCTAACCGCTAGGCCAAAAGTCCTCTTCCAGATACACGTTTCTGAGTACATCTTTGGAATCTAGGATCTGCCTGGCGCTCTCAGGAGTGGCTAAGCAGCAGCTGTTGTCATTTGTCAGTATTTCTGACCCCAGCTGCTTCCACTGAGCTTCTACCCTTCTCGTATTGTTTATTCTCTCCACTTTGATGGCAGGAACTGTGTTTTTCTCTTCTACTGCGGTCCACTTTTCTTCATATCTTATTGCATCCATAACAGCTTTTGTCAAATTGTCCTTATGTTCCAGACCTGTGGTGACTCCTTGTCTCCCGTCACCTCACATGTAAACTCTGCTGTCTTTTATTCCTCACCATCACTCCAGTCCAACCCTGCTACCCTCCAGTCTAAGCCATTTGTATCATCTTAGTCACCAACAAGCAAATAGCACCAAACACACACACAGTTCCTGCCCCTTTTGTGCCTGGTTCCTAGCCCCGTGTAGAATGTCCCTCTACCATATTTTTTAGCTACTCTGTTGGCTTTAGTCCCCTCCTGTTTCTGGTGGCTCTACTCTGAACCCCTAAGATTTGTGTGATTTTTCTGAGTCAGTGACTGCTGTTAGTGCAGATCCAGCTGAATTTCTTGAGCTTGATGAAGGCAGGGCCCAAGTCTAGACACTGTGGAGGCTCCCAAGTAGTGTTAACCTTGAGGTGGACCCATCAGGGGTTCTAACCTCAGGCTGCCAAGCTTCTCTTCCTCGCACCCGTGCCTAAGATGGTACAGAGAGTACACCTGTAGGATCCATAACTTCTGCAGCCCCAGATTTCGTACTTGTGATGCTCCCAATTCCCGAGATGTAGGGCCTAGGCACTAGGAAACCAGGACAAGGCATAGCTTCGTGCTAGACCGTGGCAGGCTGGCTACTGCGTTTGTGGAATTTCCCAGCTGGGAAAAGCATTGCAGACTGTCAGACTGAAACTGTTCTCTGCTTCCTCCTTACAGTTTACTATTAAACCACTGGATAAGAAAATTGATGTCTTTAAATTTAACTCCTCAAAGCTCCGTGTTAATAAGCTGGTAAGTTGAGTTCCTGGTTTTCTTAACTGGTAACTGTTAGCTTTTCTGAGGAATTGAATGCTGCTTTTTTTTTTTTTTTTTTAAACAAACAAACAAAAATAACCCAGCTTATTTGAGGGGCTGGGCTTGTGGCACAGCAGGTTAAGCTTCTGCTTATGGCACCAGCATCCCATATCAGAGCACCGGTTCCAGTCCTGGCTACTCTGCTTTCAATCCAGCTTCCTGCTAACATGCCTGAGAAGGAAGTGAAGGGTGGCCTGGGCCCCTGCCACCCATGTGGGAGAGCCACATGGAGTTCCTGACTCCTGGCTTTGGCCTGGCCCAGCCACAGCTGTTGTGGGCATTTGGAAGAGTTCTCGCTCTCTGGTTTTTTTTTTTTTTTTTTTTTTTTTTTGCATTTTGTGATGTTTTTATTGGGGCAAGGACACAGGGTGGGAAAGGGCACCCCTCGCAGGTGCAGGGAATGTCTGTGCTAGTCAGTCTTCCTGGGAGGCTTTATGGAGCTTTTTTTTTTTTTTTTCTTGGCACTGCTCTTGCTGGGGGCGGCCTCCTCGGGGCCCCTGCTCCCTTCCTCCTTGGCGGGAAATTTCCTCTTTTTCTTGGAGACCTTCCTGGTGCCCGCCTCTTCCACAGCATTCGCCATTGCCTCCTGGGCAGAGGGTTTGGAAGAGTTCATTCTCTCTCTCTCTCTCTCTCTCTCTCTCTCTCTCTTCTTCCTCCTTCCCTCCCTCCCCTTGCTCCTCCTCTGCTCCCTCTCCCCCTTGCCTTCTCCACCTCTCCTTCTTTCTCTCTGTCACTCTGCCTTTCTAATAAGTAAATAAAGTAAATCTTTTTTTAAAAGAACTTACTTGAAAGAAAGAGTACACACACACTCCCATCTGCTGGTTCCTTCCCTGGATGCCTGCAAGGGACAGGGGGCTGAAGCCAGGAGTCTGCTACATGGGTGGCAGGGATCCAGCTACTTGAGCTATTACTTGCTGCCTTCCAGGGTCTGTGTTAGCAAGCAAGATGCTGGAATTGGGAGCTAGAGCTAGAAGGCAAACCCAGACACTCCAGTATAGGATGTGAATGTCCTATCTGGCATGTTAACCGTTAGGCCAAACGTCCACTCGTCCATGAACTACCCTTATAAATATATTTTTATTCTCTTATTAATGAATGATGAGTGGCTTTCCACTTCTGTACTGTGATTGCAGGTTGATATGAATCTTCAGCCATTCTTGTCTCTGCCTTCTGGTGCATATAGGCATTAAAGAGTTTAGAATATGTGCTTAGGAGTAGAGGTAAGGGGATTAGTGTGCATTCAGATTTAGAGTTATGACGCATTGTTTTCCAGAGTAGGGGATTGATTTATAGACACATCAGTGGTGGGTGAGACTTCTTTTGCACGTGTGTTTTATATTTGCACTTATCTTCAGCACATGTACTGTTAGCCACTTTTTTTGCCAACTGTGCGCATATAAAATAGAATCTCAGGGGCCGGCGCTGTGGCTCAGCAGGTTAACGCCCTGGCCTGCAGTGCCTGCATCCCATATGGGCACCAGTTTGAGACCCGGCTGCTCCACTTCCGATCCAGCTCTCTGCTATGGCCTGGGAAAGCAATAGAAGATGGCACAAGCCCTTGGGTCCCTGCACCCACATGGGAGACCTAGAAGAAGCTCCTAGCTTCGGATCAGTGCAGTTCAGGCCATTGTGGCCAACTGGGGAGTGAACCAATGTTCACCTGGTCTCCCATGTGGGTGCAGGGGCCCAAGCACTTGGGCCATCCTCCACTGCACTCCCGGGCCACAGCAGAGAGCTGGCCTGGAAGAGGAGCAACTGGGACTAGAACCCGGTGCCCATATGGGATGCCGGCGCCGCAGGCAGAGGATTAGCCAAGTAAGCCACGGCGCTGGCCCCTATTTATTTATTTTATTATTTGAAAGGCAGAGTTACAGAGCAAAAGAGAGAGAGAGATCTTCTATCTTCTGATTCACTCCGGAATTAGCAGGGAGCTGGATCAGAAATGGAGCAGCCAGAACTCAAACGCATGCTCATATGGGATGCTGGCATTGTAGATGGCAGCTTAACCCACTGTGCCACAATGTTAGCCCCTGTCCTGTGGTTATACAGACATTCTTCTGTTTTCTAAAAGTTTCCAGGGCTTGTTCTTTGCATTTAAGTCTGTAATCCTTCTGGAGCAACTTTGTGTATGGTGTGAGGGAGGGGTCCAACTTGGTTTTTTTTTTTTTTTTCCCACATAAACAACTTGTTGTCCCAGACCACTTTATTGTATCTTGACATAGGAGAGCAAAGTGCATTCAGAAGATTGATAAAGTGGCCCTTATTCCCTCTTGTGAATTTAACCGCCTGGCCATCTGAGGCACCTTCACTTTGCCTCTTATCTCCACAGCCAAGAGCATGAGGGGCCATCAGCAGGGCTTTGGCATTTCCCTATACTCTTTCTCTTCAGGTTTGTTGCTACCCACAAGAGCCTAAGATGCTACAGCACGGATGGGCTGCTGGTCAGTGAAGTAGATTTGTGGGCTTAACGTTTCTCCTGCTTCTGTGGCCACAGATTCTGCAACTCTGTATTGGGAACCATGACCTATTTATGAGAAGACGGAAGGCCGATTCTTTGGAAGTCCAGCAGATGAAGGCCCAGGCCAGGGAGGAGAAGGCTCGAAAGCAGGTGAGCAGACCTCGTTTGCCTGGCGCTGTTGCTGCTTGGCCAGTGCTGGCCCAGTGGAAAGGCGTGGTTGTGGGCCCATAGGAGTGTCCTGGCCATGGACATGCTGTTATTTTATCCCTAGTGGTTCTTTGTTGGCTGATGCCCAGCTGGTGGGATACCAGCTCGGGAAATGAGAAATAAAGTCTATTAATATATTTAAAAAAAAAAAAAAAAAAAAGCTTTTACCGTGTCTCCTCTAGTCATTTCAACACTTAGGTGAAGTTAGGTGTGATTAACACAGGTTTGGGAAGGGCAGCCGCGCGGGCATGCACCTGCACACCCAGCTGCTTGCTTCCACTCCCCGGTCTGTCTCCTCTGCCTGGCCTTCTCCTTTTCTAATTAGATGGTGATAGAATGCATGGCAGCATTTCAGCGCTTGCTGCCGGAATGCTAATTAGACTCCGGCCGCACTTCCCGGCTGCAGGTCAGCCTGGGCGGCGCATCACCCGCCGCGGGGGGTGCCGGGAGCACCTTTCCGCAGACTGGACAACCTCCATCGTGGGTTTCTACGCACTGAAATCCACACAGCTGCTTTGGGCCCGGCTGCTGAGATTATCATTTGTGTTTGGGGGCGAGCGAGATGGAGTAGCGGCAGCTGCCGGCAGCTGCCCTCAGGACTTACAGGCTCACAGGTGTGATAATTAGTCGGTGCTCAGCTCTGTGATTTGGGTGCACTGGGGAGGCCGGCCCCCAGCCCTGGGGTTAGAATGGAAAGCTCAGCCTGATCCGGAGTGCTTTCAGCTTTCCAGCCCTTGGCCTTCTGCCCCAGTGGGCCACCCGTGTGCTCTTGGAACGCTTGGGGAGTGGTGGACAGAGAGATGCCACTGAGCCAGTGTGCAGCCATGGTGGCAAATTCAAGCAGAGTTCTCTTCCACCTGCCCTGACAGAGGGGGGGAAGGGAACACCCGCGACCTGCGCTGCCTGTAGAACAGAGAGCAGCCTCCCTGGCATCTGGGCAACCACAGGTCGGGGCTCCACAGCCCGTGGGAAAAACACTGCCCTTGTAACTGGAAACTTAGTAGGAAGCTTAGTATGTGACGTTGTGTGTGACCACCTTCTAGACCTGTCACGTGGAGCTAATAGTACTTCTTTGTCTCAGATCAGAGGATGTAGGGGACCAAAGAGTCTTTGGAGGTGATAAACTGGTTTGCAAATAAATAGGAGGTCCTTTATTACTGGTATGGGAGAACTGAAGGGCTTTCCTAGGCTCCCCTTTGCTGGTTCACTTCCCAGATGGGCACAGTGGTCTGATTTAGGTCAGGAGCCTGAAATGAAATCCAGATCTCTCACATGCGTGGCAGGAGCCCAGCCGCTCTCCCAGGGTCTTCATTAGCAGAAAGGTGGAGTCAGGAGCGGGAGTGGGGAATTGAACCCAGGCACTCCAGTGTGGGCTGTGGGCATCTTAACTGCTAAGCTAAAAGCCCGGGCTTTTCTTCAGGTGGAAAATGGGAGATAGAATCGGCCTTATGGAAATTGTAACATGATGGAAATTTAGAGAACAAATTGGCCCAGCTTCTCATTGACCTGCGAGAAGAAAATTGGAGAACTTACAGTGCAGTGTTTTATTGCTTGTCATTGCATTATTCTTTCAAGTTCCAATGCATTTTTTTTTTCCTTTTGGCTTAGTATTTAGAAAAAGCGGCAGTCTTAGAAATCTTATGCTACTAGAGCTTGGGATAAGACTGAAGCAAGAATAAGTAATTAAATGTGCTTTAATTATTTAAGGCAGAAAATAGCACAGTGGTCACTTCTGGCTTCTGCTCTTGGAATGCAGTTAGTACCCCAGGATCACAGAGAACGGAGCTGTCCTATGCTTGTTCCCTTATTAAGCTCAGCATGTGGCCCAATTAACACGGTGATCCAGAAGGCAGCTTTGTGCTGTGCCTTAAGGACAGGGGGGCTGAGTTCCCCGCCTGGCTCGGGAGTTGCCTCCGCATGGGGCTGAGCGAGTCTGGACTGCAGCTGCCCCCTGTGAAATCCAGTGTGTGTGCCCTGTGAATGCATCACACATAGTGCTTCCCTCTTCCGTGAGTCCAGGCAAGAGCAGAGCTCTTGTTGATGAAACCAGAAATGCGGGAAGGGTCTGTGTGGGTTCGAAGTGGGTGAGTGGCCCATCTGACCAGAGGAACCAGCTGCCTCTTTCTGGGGCTTTGTCTCAGGGAGCAGGGACCTGTGTTTATCCTGTCAGCCACAGGGCAGAGTGGGGTGAGGTCTCCTAGCGAAAAAGGGACACGGACAAGGTAGCTATCTCGTACACCTCACGTCAGGATGCTGCCTCCTAGCCAGGTAGGAACTGGGCTTGGGCGCTTTCTGTGGATTCATTCACTAGCATTTTTTTCATGGGGCACCGCTCTTAACTCCGCAGCTGGCTTAGAAAGACAGAGGGTGGTGGGCAGCAGGAATGACCCTGGCTACTTACAATAAAGGGAAGAAAAAGATCACCAAAGAGGAGGTTCTGGAGGTGGGGTGTTCTTGGATTCCTAGAGCCCCATCACTCGGTGCCGCTCTTGTTCCCCCACCCCAGATGGAGCGGCAGCGCCTTGCGCGGGAGAAGCAGATGAGGGAGGAGGCCGAACGCACAAGGGACGAGCTGGAGAGGAGGCTGCTGCAGATGAAGGAGGAAGCAACGATGGCCAATGAGGCCCTGGTGAGTTCCAAGGTTCTGCAGGGGACTTCCCGCTCTCCCGGGGCTCCGCCCACAGAGACCCGGAGTGAGAGCCTCCTCTGAGCTTTCAAAGAAATCCACGCCTTCCCTTTCTACCTGTGTTGGCAGAAGCCGACTTAGGTTGGGTTCATGTGCCGTGCATGAGGTTGTCCTTAAAGGGAGGTTTCTCGGCCTCTGTACCACTGTTTGGGGCTGTTCGTTCTGGGTCATGGGGCCTGAACTCTGCCAGATACCAGTGACACCTCCCTCCTCTCCTTCCTTTTGCAACAATCAAAAATGTCTCCAGGAACCTGGATGGAGTGCCAGACTCCTGGCTTTGGCCTGGCCCAGCCCCAGCCATTGCAGCCATTTGGGGAGTGAACCAGCAAATGGAAGACACCCCTCTCTCCCTCTCTGTAACTACCTTTCAAAATATAAGTAAATAAATTTTCTTTTGTTAATGTCTGCAGGAGGACAGGCATTGGCCTAGCAGTTAAGATGCCCACATCCCAGCCCTGGCTTCTGGCTCCAGCTTCCTGCTCATACAGACCCTGGAGGCAGTGGCAATGGGCCAAGTAGTTGGGTTCCAGCCACCAGTGTGGGAGACCTGCATTGTTTCCAGCTTTACCCAGCCTAGCACCAGCTATTCCAGGCATTTGGAGAGTGAACCCTCTCCTCTCCCTCTCTTCCTCTCTCCCCCTCTCCCACTCTCCTGTCGCTCCCCCTCTTCGTGGAGGAACGACACTAAGCCCTGCCTAGGCTTCATATCCGAGTCACGGCACCATTATGTCGCTCCCCCTCTTCATGGAGGAACGACACTAAACCCTGCCTAAGCTTCATATCCGAGTCACGGCACCATTATGTCGCTCCCCCTCTTCGTGGAGGAACGACACTAGACCCTGCGCTGTTCTTTCGTCTGCTCGGCCCTCCCCGGGTTTACTGCTGGTTCTTCCCGGGTTGGCTACTGTCCCTTCCACCTCCGTGGAAGGGCGGTTCCCCCTGGCCACATTCCCCACTTCTGCAGGGGAGCAGCACACCGCCGGCCGGCTCTCTCGGGGGCTGCACAAGTGTTCCCTTAGATGTTCCTGGTGCATGCCGTCTCTCTCCTCCTTTATAGTCCTCCTCCGCCAATCCCAACTCGGCTGCCCACACGCCGAGTACGCTGCTCTCCTCCAATCAGGAGCAAGTCCTACAGTTTATTGGCTGAACTGGAGGCAGCTGTGTAGAAGCTGTTTTCTTCTCTCCCAGCGCCATATTGTGGGAGAGCAGATGCACAGAATAAGTCCTAATTCCAGTAACAGTATAGTCCGAGTTGCTCCCCACACTCTCCCTGTCATAATGCATAAGACTCAGCTGGAGTAGGGGCTGTAGAATGGCCCTCTTTGTTGTCGCTCCCATGGATTGAGACGTTGGGGGCATGACCTGTCATCTGTTGCCCACAGGCTGCTGGGTCCCCCGAGTCCCAGCTTCAGGTTCTTGCTAAATGACGGCCAGAGGCTGGGTCTGGGTAGAGGATGGGTAGTGACTCCCACTCTCACTGAGGGGCACATTCTCACCAGATGCGGTCCGAGGAGACAGCTGACCTGTTGGCTGAAAAGGCCCAGATCACGGAGGAGGAGGCTAAACTCTTGGCACAGAAGGCCGCCGAGGCTGAGCAGGAGATGCAGCGCATCAAGGCCACGGCCATTAGGACAGAGGAGGAAAAGCGCCTGATGGAGCAGAAGGTGCTAGAGGCCGAGGTGCTGGCGCTGAAGATGGCGGAGGAGTCAGAGCGGAGGTGAGGTCACGGGGTCAGGGGTCGTGGGTGCTGGGGCCCAGCAAGGTGCTGCCCCTGCTGAGGCCAAACTCTCCAGCAACTGTGCCCAAGCTGCATCTGTGTCTGACAGATGAGCAGGGCCTGGCGCTGTTTGGAGGGCACTGAAACACTTCTCTTGCCCAGTGGGCCTCCCTGGTCACGCTGCTGCCTCTCTGATAGGCCGTGTGTGCCGAGCCATTGAGCATGCCACAGGCTGCTTTTAGCTGGAGAGATATGAGGAGACTCTTTGCATTAATAAAAAGAGAGAGAAAAGAAAGAAAAAATGGTTCCTTTCCCTTTTCCTCTGGGAAGGACTCGGGAAAGGCACGGTGCTCAGGCTCCGGGGGACAGTGGGCCCCGCTTCCCTGCGGCTTCCTTGGCAGGGTCCTCTTTGGGGCTGCTGTCTGTTCTTCTGAGAGATGTTCCAGGCCCTGGCTTGTTCTGGGCCTGCCAGGCTGCAGATACACACTGGCGCAATTCCCCACAGCATCTGGCTCTGTGGATTTAGAACATTTGCATTTGGCCCTCAGCTCCCAAGGTGCAGTCACTACCATTTTCCTCACCATTCTGTGCCTGGCATTCTGGGCACGTGGTTCCCTGTGGCCAGTCCTGAGTTCCTTTTTTTCTGTGTCTGGGCTACATCCCCCTGTGAGTGATGCATACGGGGCCAGGTCCCCGTGCCAGCCAGGACTTACATGCCACGCCCAGCCTGTGTCCTGCAGGGGTAGGATCTGTACCCAGGTGCCAGCGCCCTCAGGGGTGGGGCTGATCTGCCTGAGAAAATGGGTGATTGCCCCCCCAGTATTTGACTTGGGGGCTGCAAAGAAGCTCTTCTTTCCTCTCCTGCCCCTTGTGATCCAGTGTAAGACCTTTGATCCCAGGGCAGAGGTGTAGCCTGGGGATAGAGATGCCGGTTAAGATACCTGCGTCCCACATCAGAGTACCTTGGTTCAGTTCTGGCTCCGGCTCCTGGCTCAGCCTCCTGCCAGTGTGGACCCTGGGAGGCAGTGGTGATGGCTCGAGTCGTTGGGTCCCTGCCACCCACATTAGAAACCTGAATTGAGTTCCCTGCTTCAGCCCAACCCAGGCTATTGTGGGCATGTGGGGGAACGAACAGCCGATAGGATCACTCTCCAGATAAAAATGAAAACGGAAACGAAAGGCCTTTGATCCCCCACGCTCTTTCTTTACCCAGCCCATTCCCACCCAGGATGAAGCAGGGAAGGCCTGGCCCTCCCCTCCCCTCCCCCCTCTCCCTCTCCGTCCACTGCGGAGGTTCTTTATCTTGGCTCTTGTCCCCACTGGCTGCTGCGCTCTCCCCAGTCAGTCAGATTTCCCAGTTGCAATGAATAATGCCCAGGAATGTTGTCCTTGCTTGGGAAGGTTCTGATTTCCTGTAAATATCCCCCCCCCTCCCCGGCCTTGTTTGCCTGTCAGGTGCTGTCCGCAGGGTTAACCCAGGTCCCTCCCCTTGGGGCGGGGATGGGTCACTGCCCTGCTCCTGTCCTCTGTGTGGCTCACGGCTCCTCCTTCCTTGCAGGGCCAAGGAGGCAGATCAGCTGAAGCAGGACCTGCAGGAAGCCCGTGAGGCCGAGCGAAGAGCCAAGCAGAAGCTCCTGGAAATCGCCACCAAGCCCACGTACCCGGTGAGCTTGGGTGGGGGCCACCCACCTCTGGCTGCTTCAGACCTGGAGACCTCACTGTCCCACCTTGGGTTCGTCTGGTGGTGCCTTTGGGGGACCATTCAAGCAAAAGCCTGGCTGAGCAAGGGTACAGACAGCCCGCAGTGGGGCCTGGCTAGAAGGTCCCTGGTCCACCATGTGGCCTTGGACTATCAGTTCTCTCTCCAGTTGCCACAGGGCATTTTCCAGTTCTGAAAGTTTTCCAACTCCAGAATGTAGTGCTAAGTTACCCTAAAGAGAACTTTCTCTCTGGCCTCCTAATGCTGAACTGAATACAGTCCCCAACTGCCAGTGTATGTCTGTGCTAGTCAGCTTTTCATTACTACAGTGAAGCACTGTAGACAACCTCCTGAGGAAGGAAGGAGGTGGATTCTGGTTTGTGGAATTTGGAGGCTCATAGTCCAGGGCCGAGTAGCCCCACTGGTTCCACATCTGGGGATGGTGTTCTTGCTGGCAGTCACGAGGTAGCCAGAGCATCTCATAGCACGAGCGACCGTGTGTATCTGTCCCAAGGAAGCCTCCGTGATTTGATCATGGGGCTGTACTTCAACAGCTTAATCCAATCCAGTCCTTTCCCTGAGGCCCCACCCCTAACACCAGAACTAGGTAAGGTTCCACCTGTTAGTGCTATTAACCTAAGACTTGGGAGACAAGCCTTGAACACATGGGCCTCTGGGGGACACCCAAGGTAATCTCCACGCCATAGCCGTGCTGTGCGCCATCACTGTAGTTCTGGGAAGGACTGACTATGACTCAGAGTGAATTACTGCCCTGCAGGACCAGCTGCCAACCTCGTTTTCGGTCAAGGTGGTGACTTCCATTAAATGGGGTCACGGCACGATGAGAGCCTTCCTCCTGTCCTCTCCTCTGCATTAGTGCGGCAAGCACTTGCACACCTGTCCCTGCCCACTGCTACCACACAGTTGGCAGTGTGTATTCGGACAGCATGCGCGGTGCCTGGAGCAGGAGGCGTAGCCCAGCGTGACGGGCAGGAAAGAAGCTCAGCTGACTCTTGGAGGGAGCAGGAACTAGCCAGGTGGGAAAGGTGACAGGACATTCCAGGGAGAATGCAGATACACTTGTGGCGCATGTGCACCTGTACACACACACACACACACACACACACACTGTACGTCCATACACAGGCCACTAGAACATGAGATGTCCAGGGCTTGAGGTGGGGGAAACACGGGCAGGTTTCTTTTGCCATGTGTTCTGGTTGTCTGTTGATGTACCACACACCACCCCAAGCCAACCTGTGGCTCCATTTGTTATTGCCTCTCGTGGCTGGCTGGGCTGATGGCCGATGTCCTTGCTCGGGGTCTCTCAGGTGGTCATAAGCAGGTGGCAGCTGGGAATGGAATTGTTGCAGGGCTCAGCTGGGCTGTACATCTGAGATGTACGTATGTGTTTACCACACACACCGAGGCTAGCTTTGTGGCACAGCAGATTAAGCTGTTGCCTGCAGCTCCAGCACCCCATGAGGGCCCTGGTTAGAGTCCCAGCTGCTCCACTTCCAATCCAGCTCCCTGCTAATGCACCTGGGAAAGCAGCAGAAGATGGCCCAAGTTCTTGGGCCCCTGCACCCACTTGGGAGACCCAGATGGAGTTCTAGGTTCCTGGCTTTGGCTTGTCCAGCCCTGGCCATTATGACCATTTGGGGAGTGAAACAGCAGGCAGAAGATCTCTCTCTCTCTTGCTGCCTCTCCCTCTATGTGACTTTGTCTTTCAAACAAGTAAAATGAATCTTTAAACAAAGCCACACTGGAGCAAATGTTATGCAGATTTCTAACTGCTCTTTCTACTTGCGATAAATCCTAGAAGAGATCATTCAGATCAGCTTTGTACCCATATTGTGTTGTGTGGATGGGTTGTAACTCATCTAACCAGCCCCTTATGGGTGAGCATCTCATCTGTTCTCTTTTGCAATTTTGAGCAAAGCTGTACTGCACATCCTTGAACACAAATCTCATCGGGTGGATTTATTGGTAGACACATGGGGTCAGGCCTTCAATTTTGATACTCTCCAAAGTCGTGGTACTAGTTTATGCTCTCGCCAGTGGCGTAGCAGTTGAACTCATCTTTTCTAGACATTTTTATGAAATGTAACATACAGAGAAGTGCAAGTTATAACTGTACAGCTTAGTGAATTTCACAAAGAAAATACGCCCATATACCCAGCATCACCATGAGAAAACAGGACATTCCTGGGCTGGCATTGTGGTACAGCAGGTTAAATTTTTTTTTTTTTTAAGATATTATTTTATTTGAAAGAGTTACGCAGAGAGAGAGAGAGAGAGAGAGAGAGAGAGAGAGAGGACTTCCATCCATTGGTTCACTCCCCAATTGGCTGCAATGGCTGGAGCTGTGCCGATCTGAAGCCAGGAGCTTCTTCCAGGTCTCCCATGCAGGTGCAGGTCTCCCATGCAGATGGGCCATCTTCTGCAGTTTCCCAGGCCAGAGAGCTGGACCAGAAGTGGAGCAGCCGGGACTTGAACCAGTGCCCACATGGGATGCCAGCGCTTCAGGCCAGGGCATTAACCCATTGTGCCACAGCGCCAGCCTCAGCGGGTTAAATTGTGATGCAGAATCCCATATTGGAGCGCTGATTCCAGTCTTGGCTAGTCTACTTCCCACCTAAAGCTTCTGGCTAGTGCATTCTGGGAAGGCAGCAGAGGAACAGCCCAAGTGCTTGGGCCCCTGCCACCTATGTGGGAGACCAAGATGGAGCTCCTGGCTGCTGGATTCTGCCCAGCCCAGACCTGGCTGTTGTGACCATTTGGGGAGTGAACCAGCAGATGGTAGATCTGTCTCTGTGTGTATGTGTGTCTCTCTCTGTTTTTCTGCCTTTCAAATAAATACATTTTTTAAAAAGATTTATTAATTTGAGAGGTAGAGTTACAGTCTACGTCAGTGTGCAGGTGGAACCTCCCTGGTCTGGGCCAGTCTCATGCCCTCCTCCCACATGGGCAGTGGGGAGACAGCAGTGTCCTGCTGGACACTCGGCCCTGCCCGCTGTCCTGCCTCTGATTGGCAAACCTCTGTTTCTGGCACATTCTCTGGCTCTAGTAGAAGCAACCTCCTTTCTATCCTCCCTGCTCCACCCCCCAGCCTCTGGCTCACCCTGTGGCTGTGATGTTTAACTTTCTGACCTGTGATGATTTGTGAACACACCCAGTTCCTGAAGAGGACCCAAAGCCAGGGTCCCTGTGTTCTCTGCATCTCTAGCGTCTGGCACAGGGCCTGGGCACCTCCTAAGTGAAAGTGCAAGTAGGAGTTGGTGTTTGTGATTCGAAGGAGCAAGGGGAATGGCAGAACAGGATTTGCCTGGACGTGGGTTCTTTGGGACTGTTGATGTCAGTGGACGGAGAAGGGTGGGGCTTGGTGTCGCCGTGGGCGGGACTCAGCCATGCCCTTGCCTCGGTGGCTGCCAGAGGGTGGGTTGTTAACACAGCAGTGTCCCTCCGTTCTTGTGTCACACAAACCTCCTAACCTGAGATTTCTTATTACCAGCCCATGAACCCCATTCCAGCACCGCTGCCTCCTGACATACCGAGCTTCAACCTCATCGGCGACAGTCTGTCTTTTGACTTCAAGGATACTGACATGAAGCGACTTTCCATGGAGATAGAGAAGGAGAAGTACGTAGCCCCTGTGCCCTGCTCAGGGCAGCCGGGAATGGCAGCAAGTGGCTCTGGGCCTGGAGACTTGCAGGGTCTCCCAGCGGCCTGTGTGTCACTGGTGCCTGCAGATGTTTGCTCTGTTCTCACCACTGGAGCAAGCAGTTCCCAATCAGAAAGGAAGGACTGCAGATGAACATGCAGTCTTCCAGGATAAAAAAGACCCGGACCCATTAGGGCCTGGGACTGGGTTGTCGGGGGTCTCAGGATCAGACAGCTGTCGTCTCCTCATTGTATTCACCAGTGGCTGGGATCTGCTGTGGTCCCCATTTCTAGAACTAAGGTGAGAGCAGCAGTTCCAGCTCGGGGCTGAGAAAAGGCAGATGGGGCCAGCTGTGCCGTATGGAGCGGCCCGAGCAGAGCCTGGCATGCCCTGACCGCAGCGGCTCCTGCCAAGCCGCCCTCCACTTCCGTTCCCACTCGGAGATGGAAAGGATGCCCACCACAGGGCAAGTCCCAGTGAAGGTCCCTGCATTCCCAGGGCCGGAGGTGAGCTGGCTGACTGTGCCCCAGCTTGCCAGGGAGCTGTCCCAGTCACTCCCACAGATTGGGTGCCTGCGCTCAATTTAGCTGCAGTTGCATTTAATTCCTTCTAACTGGGGCCGGCGCCGTGGTGTAGCGTTTAAAGCCGCAACTGCAGTGTTGGCATCTGATAAGGGCGCTGGTTCGAATCATGGCTGCTCCACTTCCGATCCAGCTCTCTGCTATGGCCTGAGAAAGCAGTGGAGAATGGCCCAAGTGCTTGGGCCCCTGCACCCACGTGGGAGACCTGGAAGAAGCTCCTGGCTCAGGGCTTTGGATCAGCACATCTCCAGCCTTTAAGGCCATTTGGGGAGTGAACCAGTGGATGGAAGACCTCTCTTTCTCTCTCTCTCAAATAAATAAATAAATCTTTAAAAAAAAGAAAAAGAAAAAAAAATAGTTCCTACTAACAACCTTCAAACTGACATCGAGGGTAGGTTTTAGTGTTCCCATTTTGTATGAATGAGAGCATAGATTTAGAGTTTCGTAAATTCCCACAGCTGATGGATAGAGCAGGGTTTTAGACCTCACCCATCTGACGCTAGCCTGTGTGCTTCCAGCACACGTAGCATCCTCAGGATGACCCCCTGAGGAAAGGGTCTCTGGAGTCCAGCATGGGCCACCACAGGCCTAGCTGGGATCCTCTGTGGGCCCTCATGCCCAGGGGATAGCTCAGGAGCCAAGGGACCAGAGCCTGTCACAGTGGTGTCTGCTGTGTGGTCTCTGCTCAGTTGTCCAGATACGCGTGATCAGTGTGAGGAGGCCACATTCTGTACTGCCATCTGCTTTTGTAGAGTTTGTATTTTCTGTCTGGTCCCTTCAGGCTGCTATAACAAAATACCAGAGTCTGGGTGCCTTATAAACAACAGAAATTAGTCCTTAGTTCTGGAAGGGGCAAGTCCAAGATCAGGGCGCCAGCAAACTGGGAGTCTGGTGAGGTCCCTCTTCTTGGCTCATACGAGGTGCCTTCCTGCTGTGTTCTCGCACGTTGGAAGGGGTCAGGGGTCTCTCTGGAGCCTCTTTTGTAAAGGGCACTAATCCCATTCCCGAGGGCTGTGTGTATCCTTTTGACCTGATCACCTCCCGACAGCTCCACACTGATGATTCTGTTTCAACACAGGAATTTTGAAGACACACGTTCACTCATCACCCTCACACATGCTGACCAAGTCTGTAGACACGCCATGGTGATCCCTGTAGAATGTTCCTGGATGTTTCTGTCACATGGTTTTGCCGACCATGGCCTTGTGTTGGTTACTTCATAAGTAGTGTCCTGATTTGCACCATCAAAGGTGCCATTGCTTAGTGCATGTCCCTGCTGGTGAGGGTGGGCACCTGTTCTTTCTTGTTGGCCAAGTGAGCTTCTGTCATCTTTTGGAGATGAAGTCTCAGAACAAACTGGAGGTGCGGTCGTGGCTGTCCCTTGAATTACTGGTGCGAGACAAGGAGATTGTTTTCGGTGCCAAGAAGCATGTGTTTCCTGTGTTGTTTTTTGTGCAGAACTAAAAACTATGGATGACAGCTGGTATTTGTAGAGCGCTCAGGGTTTGCACTTTCATTCTCTAAGTCTTGACCACAGCCCCAGGACCGTTATCTCAATTGACCAATGAGGAAATAGACTCCTCACAGTGAAGCACCCAGCCTGGCTCCCACAGCCCTTGAGTGGCCAAGTAGAGAGGTGAACCCCTGGATCCTACCCCAAGCAGCAGCTCAGCCCCGTCTCACTGTTGGCCCAAGCAATGATAACACAATGTCTCCTGCCACAGAGTGGAATACTTGGAAAAGAGCAAGCATCTGCAGGAGCAGCTCAATGAACTCAAGACCGAGATCGAGGCCCTGAAGCTCAAAGAGAGGGAGACGGCTTTGGACATCCTGCACAACGAGAACTCTGACCGGGGCGGCACCAGCAGCAAGCACAATACCATCAAGAAGGTACCCGCAGTCTCTCGGCTTCTGCTGATCAGGGCAATCATTAATGAAATGTGAGGTTGGCATCTGGTCCCTCAGTAGCCGAGTCATTAGGCTGTTGTCATTTTTCATATGTCCTTAGTTAAGGAAATTTTTCGACTCCTGCCAGAAAGGGAATTTAATCTGCCAGTGACCATGAACCCATTGACTTGATGGAAGTGAAGCTTGTGTTAAAAGCTCTGATGAAATGAATGCCCGTTAGAGGACGGGTTTTGATCCATCACTTAGCAGTAAAGTGGTTCTGTCTTTTAAGCCAAAGGGAGTTATGCCCAGGGAGCTTCCTTGCTTAATGAGAAAGCAAAATGAAATGGAGGCTGCTGAGAACAGACTCCCCGCTAGACTTTTTGTGTTTTTAAGTGGCAAAGGCTATAAAATTCTGTTCTTGATTTAGGAAGCAAATTCTGAATTTTTAACTTCTTTCAAACATAAAAGGAAGTGTCTAGGAGAAGCAGTGTTTTAAAAAATGAGACTTCATTTACGTTGCTAACAATTTCCTATCTTTTTCCAGTGGTATATTGAGCTTTAGGCATCTTAGACACTCAGAAGTTAAATTCCATGCTAATTATCAGCTCAAGAGTATACTTGGTTTATTCGGGCAAAGCAGAAAAGTCATCTCTTGCCAGTTGGTGCTCTGATGGTAACAGATAGCCCAGGATCACAGTAACACCTATAAAATTGGTGTCATTAAGATGAGGCTGTTTCTTGAGTTTAAATAATGATTGATAGAGTTAATTTTTTACTCTTTCTGTTAATGTTTAAAACGGTTTCCATCTGATTGTAGTGGTAAAGCTGTATCTAAAAACTCTGAGAGATGGGTACAACGGAAGCCCTGCCTTCCGTCTCTTGACTCCAGTTACAATTGGCACTGGATAGAGAACTCCTTTAATAGAATAACCTAGGAGGAAAGGCATTTCCACATGCCACATTCCTCTGTCTTCTGGCTTCTCTAATTTCCTGGGTTTCCCTTCCAAAATGAAGTTACGAAACAGCAAGTGGGGAACTAAAGGGAAGCCCAGCCACTAAGCAAAGAGGGAAAACAATGAGTGGGCCAGGAAGCTGGTCAGCCTTGGGCAGGGGCTGCCTCGGGCCCCATCCCCTGCCCGCTCCCCCTCGCCCCCGCTCATGTGGACACCAGGAAGAGTGTCGTCTTGAGCCCAGAGAGACTCCTCTCCAAGCCAGAAAAGCAAACCAGCGAAGTCACGGGTCACCATTTCAGGCCTGTCTGAGCATTTTGCAAATGTGGCATTGTCGATATCACAGGGTGTGTTTTTGTTTTTCTTCATTTTATTTTGCTGGTTTAGCCTCAAGCCCAAGGCAGAAGACCTATCTGCATTTGAGCCCTCAAAGTAGGCTGTTGCAGGTACTCTGTGTGTGGTGATGGTCCTGCCCTCTGTGATACTAACCCATGCATGAGCTTGCCTGTCTTTGTCCCCGGGCCACGCCAAGCCCTCCTGAGGGCAGGTGTGCCTGGGTACTGGCCGCAGCATGCTTTGAGTCTGAGAGCAGGTGTCCAGGGCCCCGGAGGGCTGCCTCGTTCTGAAGAGCATGTCCCGGGGCTGTAGGTTGTCCTGTCCATCTGGTGACATTGTTGGGCTGGGGAAGGTCATGGCTTCTTGTCCAGTCAGGTCTGTCTTAAAGTCCTGTGTCTTGGTGGCCTATTCCTTAGACAGATAACCCTAGCATGAGAATGGGGTCTTTCACTCAAGATCATGGCCTCTCCTGTGGTGATGAGCTCTGCCACCCCGTGGTCACACCTGGCAGCCTCTGGTCACAGAATGGACGCTCGTTTGTGCACATAGGCCTTTCCGAGCACGGGGGTCTGTCCGAGCACAGTGCTGCCACAGGAGGGAGCGAGAGGTGGCCACAGGGCACTCCCCCGGAGCAGTGCAGTCGCAGACACTGGGAGAGGGGCAGGCAGTGGCTGTGCAGGAAGTTAATTGAGTGGTGCCTACTTTCTCCCCACAGCAGCTCCTCCCTCTCCCCATATGCCCTAGGCCGTGGAGAGAACTGTTTTTGCCCAGTTATAACGTGACCTCCTCCCCCTGCTTCTCACCTAATAATCCGCAGCAGTGCCATGTCAGGAAGCCCAGTGCCATCGGACAGCAACGTGGGCTACGCCCGTGGGAGTCCTCACCTCAGGTTTTGGGGGGTAGGACAAGCTCATTGGAAGCTTTCTACTGAAGAGATCCGACGTGAAAGAAATCCCATTTGTGGTGGTTATGCCAGTCAGAGAGGTTAGCAGTGGGGTCCCACAAGGTGGGCTCACACTGTGAGTGGTTCCGAGGACCATGGTGTGAACCCTGCCTCTGGTGTGATCGTTCTGTTGAGTGGGCTCCCGTTTCTTCAGCTTCCAAATCCCACCTTGGTGTTGGTTCCCCGGCTCTGAGCAGGGCCGTGATGAGCGGCCTTAGAAGGGGAGGCCGGGTGGATCTGCTCCTGCAGTAGCCCTGAGACACCCAGAACACCCCAGGGTGGACCCACCTTGGAGCGCTGAACACTTGGCTAACGCAGGGCCAGGCAGAAAGCTGCACTTTGTTTCAGCCCTTCCCTCGACTCCGCTGTCCACCTGAATGCGATTTCTTCTTCCTGTTACAGCACAGCCCTGGCTCTCCCGTCGGTTCTCACTGAGCTCTTACAGACACAGGACGCTTCATTTTCACTTAGATTTTTCCTACTCCTAGGACGTAAACGGGCGCATTCGCTCATTCATGCATTTTCGTGTCTTGATGTGAACCTGTTCTCAAAGCAGGCTGCTGGGCTCCAATCAATCAAGAACCCTGGTTAATCAAGGGTTAATGAAAGCATGGATTTAGCTTTTAATGTGACTGCGGTTCTCTCAGCATCACTAGATTAAATAGCGGCTGTTTTTTGCTGCACAAGAGGTTTGAGGCAAGTTCCATTTTCTAGACTTGGGCAGTGGATAACACGAAAGCTAATTCAAGGGGTGTACCAAGGTCACTGCCACCTTCTGAAATGCCGAGAGCAGGTCCGGCCTGGTTAGCCAGGGTCACCACTGCTGTGTCACTTAGTTCACAGTTCTTAGCCTCTCCTGAGGCCCAGTGTCTTCACCTGCAAAATGGTCCTTGCCCCCAGGACTGTTGTGAGGACTGAATAGGGGTCGCAGGTTGCTTAGGGAGGGCCGAAACCAAGCTGCTGGCCAGCCCGTGGCCAGGGAGGAGGGAGGTGTCATGGGCTGTGCGGCCACGTTTACGCCCACCCTGGTGAGAAGCTTATTCATTCAGTGTGTTTGTGGCCATGTGGTTCAAAAGCCACACTTGCCGGTTCCTCCTGATATCTGACTTGGGCTTGCGAGAGCGTATGTTTCTCCTGCTCACTCCCCTGCATTTCCGCTTTTCCCAATTCATGAGCAGCGTAACTGGTGCGACATTTGCATCTGAGTCAGTGGCACTAGTGATCAAAAAGCACCCCGGGTGAACCTGGGTGTGCTTAGTTCCTCCCGGGGAGCTATGTGAGTTCTGGCATCTGAGCCTGGTGGTCTGGCTGCAGTAGAGGGACGCAGGCGTCTTGCCCTAGGCCTCTGAACTGATGACAGCAGCAGTGGCCAGGTGTGGCTTCGCCGTGTTTTATCTTGGAGGGGGAACTGTGGGCCTGGAGCTTGCACACTTCAGAGTCTTGCTTTCATCCCTCTCAAGAGACCGGTTTCAATCTCAGTCCTGAGCTGGCCAGCAGACAAGCCGTCCTTCCAGTGCTCTCCGAGGGAGCCGAGGGTTTCAAAGGAAACTGACATGATGAGAAATCATGGAGCTGGTGGAGCTTGGAGAGCTGATTTCATTAGGCGATGGTTTGAACTGTCAAAGACCAGCCGTGGTCCGGGGCAGGGTCGGGAGGAGAGGGGCCTTGACATTTCTGCGAGGCTGCAGCCGCCTCTCTTGGATCTCGGAGACGTAAAAGCCCAATGTCATCTTCCGTTTGTGCGGGCTCCCCTTGCAGCCGCAGGGCTGGTGAAGTAGAACTCCAAGAAGACCCGGGCAGGGATACATCACGGGGAGAGACGGCAGACGCGTGAAAGGCGTCTCCCACGGTTACGACTGTTGGCAGAGCCTTCCTGCTGGCCCTCAGTCTGCAGCGCCCGTCTTGGAGCCAGCTGCTAAACCATGTGTTTAATATGTGGTCAACACGCCCGGCCCCCTTCTGTCCCCCCTGGGCCGAGTGGCTCTGCTTGCTTCAGGGACTGGGCATTAACTGCTAAAGTACCTTCGGCCCTGACACACACACAGAGAAAAATAAAAAGCAAGCGGCACTGGCTCCCGGGCTCTAGAACCTTCTCGTCATCGTTGTTGTGGCTGAAACACAGCAGAGGCAGGAAGGAGAAAAGAAAGAGTGGGGAGCGGGTGCGCTGGCAGCACCGGATGTGGGCGTAGAGCCCTAGAAGAAATGGCAGGGCTACCCAAGTCCTTCTGGCTCCTGGCTCTGTGGAAGCTCTTGAAGGCATTGGGAGCCACGGGCCAGTCTCTGGAATGCTGCTCCTGGGTGTGATGCCCTGGGCTCACCCCCGCACACACACATGTGCACTGAATTTCCAGGTGTCTCCTGTTGTGGGCTTATAGCTTTCTTCCTTGTTTCCAGTGGCTCTCTGTATACAAGGTCCTCCTGGCCTCTTTCCCAGCGCCCAGGCCCTGCTGCTGTTTCAGTCAGGTCAAGCTCTCTGGGGGGGTTCCTGAGCCTGGGAGCCCACTCTTGGGAAGTGCCCGAGGACACTGCTGGGCCTTACTAGAGGCAGGGAGGCGCCCTGTGTGGCACCTGGGCGCTGAGAGGTGTCCCGTGCAGCGCTCCACCTGCGCCTGCGCCTGCTCTGTCACCGCACTGGTGGGAGGGGAGAGCGGGATGCAGACTCGTTCTGGAAGCTCCAGGTTGTGTCTCGTGATCTTTGCCATGATTTCTCTTGCAATGTGGGCAGTTTTTAAACAGCATCAGTAGCAGGATCTCTGCACCTTTTTCCTGAGGTACTCACCCAGAGCGCTCGGCCGATACCAGTGAGCCTCCCACCTGCCCACTGAGGTGAAGCGGGCCCATTAGTCAGTCTGTCGGGTGGAGGCACGGAGTAGCCAAAGGCCCCCACCAGCATCACCGGGCCAGCTGGAGACAGGCAGACACAGTTCCAGGCGTCTTCCCGCGGCTCTCAGTCCCTAAAGCATTAGCACACAAAAGCCCCCCAACCCTGCCCCTGCCCCGGGTTTCCCTGGCTGATTTCTCTCCAGAGCAGATCAAGCAGCTAATCCCAAATTGGATTTGTTCACTGGGATGGACTTGGCCCTTCATCCCAGCCCTGTTTAGGGAGAAGTGTGTGGATGGCTCGCTCCCTGTGCACGTCTCCAGATGGCATCGGGGTGCAAAGCTGTCCCTAGCAAGGCTGCAGCAGGGCTTCGTCTGGCCACTTGACAACAGCCACCCTCCCCACTTGGCTCCCACCGGGAAGAGGGACTGTCTCTCACCCCCCACACCCGGAGGTTCTGCTCGAATTTGCTGCTGCAGGAGCTGGCTGTCACCTTCCTGCTCTGGACTCCGCCGTCTCCTGTGCATCCACGCGCCAGAGAATCTGCATGTCCTTTTGCATCTCAGCCCTCCCCCGCTCCTTCATTTTCAGTATGTGGTGGTGGAGAGAGGAAGTATAACATGATTTCAGGGCTTGCATTGCAATTCCTCCGCATTTTTATGGGACAAGCAGAGTCTCCGCGTCGGGAGTTATTAGGTTAGTATCTAAAATGGGTTCGGCACTGTGGGGCTTATCATTTAAAAGGAATTAGACGGCCCCTTCCCACCCTCCTCTCTCCTCCCTTGGGATGAGCGGATGGCGGCGAGGCCCCCCGGGGACCAGTTGAAGGAGTCCTGGAGCTCTGATTAGTTTTGCTCTCCCCGCTTAATTGCGGAGCTTCCTTTCTCTCGCCACTGCTAGCCGAAGTAGCTCTGTGTCCTGCCCCCCCCCCCCCGCCTTTGCTTTAGGAACAAGATGATCACAATGCGGCCTTGTGAATCAATTTTCTCCCTGTGCTGATGAAAGTGTAATTCATTCTTAATCAAGCGGCCTTGCTGCTTCAGGCTCAGTGCTGGAATACATTTCCTTATTCCCCCCCACACACCCCGCCCCCATCACTTTGGGAAACAATCCCTCCCCCAAAAGGACTTTTAGAGGAGAGCTGGGAGCGGTGGCAGCCTGCCTCTGGTGGTGTTCCAGCAGGGGGCGCTCTCGAGACTGACACGGGAGGAGCCCTTGTCCCTGGAAGCCTTCCACAGCCCACTGCCACCAGGTGCCTCCCAGGCTTGCTGCCTGCAGGTTCTGAGGCCATTTTGCGGCAGTGAGCAGGCGCCAGCTGAGCCCGCAGATCGCGTGCCTGAGCTGGGGGAGCCAGCTGGGTGCCAGGCCCTTACCTAGGGTTGACGGGAGCCAGCCTCCTGTCTTTTTAAGGAGACAGATGTTTCTTCTGAATCCAGACTTGTTTCAGTGGCGTGGACATGTCCGTCTTTGCCACACCACACGCAGTTTGGGGAATGCAAGGAGTTCCTGTCTCTGCCAAGTGCCTCGTCTCCTGGTGGCTGTCACAGACAACTAGCAGAGCGGTGGGAAAGCCAGTAGAGGCAAAGGTGATCGCCAGGGTCAAGTCTTGATGCTGGGCAGGAAGGATCAGCCAGGCCCCAGCAGGTGGACTCGGGGGCCCCGTGAGATACAAACAGACGTGCTGCAGAAAGAGAAAAGGAAGTCGGTCTCCTCGGAGTAGAATTGGATTAGTGACAGGCTTGAACAGCCGGTTGAGGCGAGAGAGAACTTAATTCCTCCCATATTATTCACACGGCTGATTCTAATCAGATGTGAGGAGACAGCTGGAAGAGAGCAGCGGGTCAGCCCCGTGCCTTGCAGGGAGACTTCGTGTTCTTTTAGTCATCTTCAGGGAACTGGCAGGAGTGCTGGGAGTTGGGGACTTCGAGCAGGGCCCTGGGGGCTTACGGCCTTCCCCAAGAAGCTGAGCCCCGCTGCGGAGACCCCCGTGGTCGGCGCCTGTCTGGTTGAGGGCGAGTTCTGGAGGACGATGCGATGTGTGGCAGACGTGGTCACCGGTCACATGCAGCAGAGCCCCCCACTTGGCCACAAGATGGGTCAAAGGAGGCCGCTCCCAGAGTGACCACCGCCTGCCGAAATGTGGGCACCTCCTCCTCCCAGGTGGCCTTAGAGCTCCACCCGGCAGTGTGCATGTAGAACCCACGTCCTCCCCAGGCAGCCAAGGCTGGTGCGGGGAGGGCTGGGCCTAGGTGGCCAGAGGCGGCACAGACGGCTCTGCGTGGAATCCCGGTGGTGGGAGGGACTCAGCATGACGTGGGACGGGGAGGGGAAGGGGGCTGCAGCAAGCAGAGGTGACTGGGCAGACACACCCAGGGCACGTGCTGAGCAGGGAGACAGAGCAGCGTTCGCTGGACTCGGACATCGGGGGGGGGTTCAAGAGGGCGGCAGGGAGAGCAGGGAGCTTGTGTGCTGGCTTTCGTGTCTCCAAAGTCGACCCACAGAGGCGGTGTATTCTGTGAAGGGCTGGCTGGGCCACTGCCTCTGGCCTCCGCCGTCTCCCTCACGCCTCCCTCCTGCCTGTAAGCTGTCCTGTAACTGTGGCAGCGAGCTTTCTAGAATGGGCGGTGAAGGGGCACCCAGGCAGGGAGAAGGGCAGAGAAGCCGTCAGCAGTGCCCCGCAGCTGGGGACACCCCTGGGCTGCCGCATGTGCTGTGGGCTGCTGGCCCGCCCGAGCTCCGCGCTATGGAAAGCAGCTCCAGGAAGCAGCCCCTCGTCTCCTTGCTGTGTCCCCTGCCAGGAGGGGCCTTCAATTTTTATTTTATTTTATTTTATTTGAGAGGCTGGGCTAGGCCAGGCCAAAGGCAGGAGCTGGGAACTCAGTCCGGGTCTCCTAAGTGGGTGGTAGGGACCCAGCTGCTTCTGCCACCACTGCCTCCTCCCGAGAGCCTCCCTGGTAGGAAACCGGGACCCAGGGGTGGAGCCAGGACTTGAACCCTGGCACCCTAATGGGGTATGTGGTATCTGAAACAGTGTCTCAACTGCTCTGTCAAATGCCTGTCCTGCGGGTGGCTTTTTGGTGGCTGGGACCACGGATGCCACTGCTGTAGAAGCAGGCAGAGGCCATCACGTGGAAAGTGGAAAAAGGTTCCAGCAGCGGAGAGTGGGCGGTGCCATCAGTTCCTCTGACTTCGGGGTTCCTAATGGAATTGGAACTGCCGGGAGCTGTAGGGTGAACGTAGGGGTGGGGTCAGCCGCTTTGCAGCCCAGGTCCCAGCCAGGACTCAACCACCTCCACCCAGGGGCTCCACCTTCTCCCCTGCCAGCCTCGGTGCCTTCTGGAAGACCGTGGCTCTCTGCTGCCAAGGCCGTGTGGTTGTGGCGCTTCCCTACTTGTGTGTGCGTGGTCAGGGTCTTCTGTGCCTTTGCTTGGCCCTGAGGTCAAATTCTTGCTCCTGCAAGCTACGCGTCAGGCGAGCCTGAGCCGCCGCCAGGGAGCTTTGCACCCTAACAAGCGCATGCACCAGTAACTGGAATCTGGAGTTGTTGGCGCAGCCAGAGCCCTCCCCTGGCACCTCAAAGGGACAGCCAGACGCTGCTTGGGTAAAGGATCCAGGAATTCTTGGAGCCAACATCGTACGAACAGGCAAGAGGCTCTCTGAGGCCCCCCCAGCCTAGGCTTCCTGCCTGGGGAAGTGGCCAGGACTCCCAGGGCAGCGCCTGTCCCAGCCTGGAGGCTGTGGAGACCAGCGCTGTGCGTGACCCGGCCTTTGGGCACCCTCCCAGAGAGGGCTCTGCTCTGCCCCCGCCCCCCAGGAAGGAGAGCAGCAGAGCTGGGGGAGGGAAGAGATGAGAGGCTGCCGTTAGTAATCACAGCTGCTGAGTTCTCACCACGCGCCAGGCACGGAACTGCCTCGCACGCGGTCCCAGTTCCTCCGCACGGCGCCCTGGGAGGAGGGGCTGCCACCTCCCCCACCTCACGGTGGGAAACTGAGGCCCCGGGGCATGAGTGACCCACGTGGGCCTTGGATCAGCCGGTCAGCGGTGCCTGGGTCTGACTTGGAGTGGCTGTGGGCTTGGGGTCTTCTTGGAAGTGCGGGAGGGGCCTGAGCAGAGGCACTGGGCTTCACGCCTGTTTGATTTAAACCACACTGCACCCCCACGAGCATCCAGCCCCGGCAGATCTCTGGCAGCCAGTCTCTTCCTTCTTCCCGTGACCCTCCTGCTTCCCATTTTCACAGGGCACGGAAGCCCTGGCCCCGCTCTGATTGCGTTGAGAGAGAACCCGTCGGCACACAGCTCCCTTCTGGAGGGAGCTCCGATCAACAAAGCAAAGCTCTCCCCAGCCCATCAGCGCTGCGCTTCGAGAGGGCTCCTGAAATTGGTTCCCCCGAAGAAAACAGCTCAGATGCCTCCCTGCATTCAGCTTGTTAGCCAGAACTTCAAGGCCAAAAGATTTGGCAGGATTCAGAGGCGCCTCTCAAGCTGTCTCGTTGGATGGTGAAGTGGTGGCTTTGGAGCCGCCCTCCCCTGCCCCCTTGGAGAGCGGGGGATGTTTGTGAGGGCTCTGCAGAATCAGAGACTACCAGAAGTCGAGGAAATAGGTCCTACCATCTAGCCTGCCCCCTGGTTCACCCCCAGAGATCAAGGGTGATGAGCTTAGGTGGAGCGCTGGCCTTTGCCCCACATTGCTCTGTTTAGTGATATGGCCTGCACCTGAGCTCCCACAGGCTGCAGCGCGCTGACCAACAAGCACGCTTAGGGGAGTGGAAGTGAGCAGTGTGCTCTCCTGTCCCCCTGCCCCTGGCGGCTCGCCCCTGGGAAGCCCCAGTCTCACTCCAAGTCTCGCTTCGGGAGACAAGCAGGGCGAGGGTCCCGTGCCACGTGCTTCTGTTTAGGGTGAGGCTGGGAAGTGGCCCACGAGTCAGGGACTGAGTGAGAGCTTTCGTTCTTCCTCCCCACCCCCCAGCCTTCTCAGTCAGTGTCCTTCCTGGGAGAGCCTCTGCTGACAGCCTGTGAGCCCCCATCCTCCCTGCCTGAACTGGCCCCCCACAGCCAGCCCAACACAGGAGCAGCAGGGACAAGCTTGAGCCCCAGACCGCGTCGCCTTGCCCCGGGGGCGGGAGGAGCCAGCTCCCCTGAGCCCCAGCAGGGTGAGCTCCCCAGGCTCGCGTCACCCATCCAGCAGCACGGCTCCGGGATCTCTGTAGTCGGGAACTGTGAAAATCTCGGATGTCCAGGGACCCCTGTCCCCTGGAAAGGCGGTGCCGATGGCATTTTCTGCCCGCCAGCCGTCCCTCCTGGCATGCTTGTGTTGGTCACCTCCTGATTTGGATTCAGGGGCAAATCTGGAAATCCCCGGGGTTGGCCACCAGCTTGCTGGAACAGTGCCCCTGGACTCACGGGCCAGCTGGGAGCCTGTGAGCAGGAGCAGACCCCAAGCCCCTCAACCCCTCCTCTGCTCTCTTACAGCTCACCTTGCAGAGCGCCAAGTCCCGAGTGGCCTTCTTTGAAGAGCTCTAGCAGGGGACGCAGCCCCTCCCCAGGATCTGCCACCTCTGCTGCTCCTGGCACCATCGGGATGGCTGGACACCCCAGGAACCTCCCACGGGGGCTGCTGGCTGGGGGCTCCGGGACTTTCCCCAGTGGAGAGCCCAGCCTCCTTCCTGTGCAGTGGCCTTGAACTGTGAGCCAGTGGAGATTTCTCTGGGCGATCCGGTTCTCCTGACCAGAGGCATTCATTCTTTCAGAAGTTTGTGTCTGTCTGTCTGTCTACTGTGGGATCCCGCACTGCCCAGAGCTGACCTCAACAGTCCAGTCTGGGGAGGGGGCAGAGGGAGCCACGTGCAGAAGTCCCTCAGAGACCAGAAGGCTGGTGCCAGCCCACCCCACCCAGGTCTCCAGGACATCCATCTCCAAGGGTGTGGACGTGGGGTGCAGTGAAGCACTGCTTGGCTCCTGCACGTCGTCTGGGAGCCTGTCCGTGGCTCGGGGCCACCGGAAAGCCGGGTCCTCTGGCTGGTGGGGGACGTGCAGGGCTGTGGCGGTACAGAGCAGTCGCCCCCTTCGGCCTCAGCCTCTCCCACCTGTGGTCAGCAGGGACCCCACGGGTACTTCTCACTGGCCCAGCACTGAGCTCCACAGCCCCAGTGTGTTGCTGACGCGGATCACCTCCAGGCCCCTGCTGTTAAGCCCCCCCCGCTGGCCTCTGCCGGACCTGCGCTTCGTTTGGCTGCGGCCCTTGTCCCCTAGGCACAGGGTCCTGGGTGCCCCCTCCCGGCACAAGCCTGAGCACCTGTGCACTCCCAGTCGGCGCCTGCACGGGCTGGCACATGGCTCTCCTCTGTGCCTACGGCCGCGGCGCCACAGCCAGCCGGTGGCTTGCTCACCGCCGTGGCCGGCCAGAGCTCCTCAGGTGCTCCCACTGGGCCCTTCACGCAGAACAGCTGATGGGTCTTAGGCTTCTTAGCTGGCCCCAGCCGAGGACTTGCAGGTTCCCTGAGAGCAGCGAGGCCGGCTCTGGCCACTCTTTTTTGGCTTCTTGGAAAGTTTGTTGGCTTTCTCAGGCTCACGAAAATCCTGCCTTTTTCCACTGTCAGGCTGAGCTGTTGGTGTCCTGGGCTGGCCGCAGCCTTCTTAGGCGGCCTTGGCCTGAGGGAGCCAGCACTGTGTCCACCCCAGCCCCTAGGCATGGCGGGGGCGCCCAGCTGTGTCTGCCCCAGCTCGGGAGAGTCCTCGGGCTGCAGCCCCTGCCTGCTGTCAGCAGCCCCTCGTGTAGATTTACTCTCCAACAGTGGCGCAGGGCACAGGAGCATGGTGGCGGTCTATAACAGGTTTATACAGCGTTGTCGGGCTTCGTTTTTTTGTTTAACTGCTGTGCGTGTGCGTTGGAAGCCCGGAAAATGCCAAGCCGTGCGGCCACCAGGGAGCCGGCCAGCGTCTGAGCCCTGGCAGGAGCACCTGGGCCCCAGGCGCAGACGGGGAGAGAGGCGACAGACAGCGTTTCCGTTCTCCCTGGGGATGAGAACCAGCGGCCACCTCCCCCACCGAGAGTCTGGGGCCCTGGGGGGGAGGGGGTGGAGAATGAGAGCTGAGCTGGGATTTCAGAAACCCACGCCTGCCTGTGGGCCTGGAGCCCGGGTCTATTGCGAGCAGGGCTCTCATCATGATTTCCTTAGAACACTTCGGATGCCCTTGGCCCGGCCCACGGCGACAGCCGGCAAGGCCACGCCGTTGACCTGTGGCCGCCTGGTGTGTCTGGTGTGTCTGACCGAGGCCCCAGCAGCACCCAGGCCGGGCTAGGCAGCAGCCCGTGGCCGCGTAACACCTCAGTGTCTGTTGGCATCCTGGGGACGGGTTTCTCTCTCTCCTCCGCGCTCTTCTTTTCCCAAAGTCCAGACGCTGACAGGCCTGGGCCCTCGCCGCCCCTGGGGAGAGCAGCCGGGCGGGAGTCAGCCTCTCCCACTGGCCCTGGTGGGCTTCGAGGGCGGCCCCAGGCATTTCCAGCAATGTCAGACGGCGTTCCTGCCTGTGGGGCCCGAGCTCGCCTCCTCTTGAGGCCGCCCGTGGAGCCCTGTTTTTTATTCTGGGGGACTGTTGTAATTTAAATGATTGTTGTAATAAAAACTCTAAGCTGTACAAAGTTTGTCTTGGGCTCCTTCAGTTTGCTTGGCACTCAGGCCAATGAGGTGGAAAAACGGGGGCTGGTGCTGGGGCCCTCGCTGACCGCCCAGGGCTTTGGCTGCTTCCCTGCTAGTGCCGACACCCCTGAGAGCACCCAGGTCCAGTGGGCTTGGCTGGGGGGGTCCCAGTGCCTCCATTTCCTCTCTGCAGCCCCTCTGTCCCTGACCCTGGACCTGAGAACAAGGGTGCTGGACTGGGTGCTGGGTGCTTCTGCCTCTGGGTGTTCCAGGCTCTGGGTGGGGGGCGCACAGCCACAGGTGTTTGAGCTGTGGGAGGGGACAGGCGTTTGCACTTACAGGTGGGACCCAGCTCAGTTTTTGTCTTGTTTTTTCCTTTCCTTTTCACTGAGAGACTGAAACAGCACTTCTATCTACCAGCTCACTCCCTCCATGCCTGCAACAGCCGGAACTGGACCAGGGCAAAGCCAGGAGCCGGGAGCTGGGGGCCGGGCGCTCACTCCCGGTCTCCTGTGTCTGTGGCAGGGACCCAAGTGCTTGAGCACTTAAAAAAAAAAAAAGCCCTTGTCTCTCTCTGCCTGTCAAAAAAATTTTTTTTCTTATTGGAAGTAGTTGATTTCCTATGTAGTCTAAACCAGAGAAAGCACTTCATAAATAGTGGTCATTTTAAGCTGTCCAGTCGATATTTTTACTTAACCTTTTTTTTTTATTTTAGTTTAACAATCTTAATTGGCTTTCTTTTCAATTCTAGAATGGATCAACACTGCATTCCATAAAATTGAATAAGTGTTCCTTATCTAACCTTTTTAAAAAGACCTCTCCCCCCCCCCCCCCGCCCAACACCCTGCAGAAAGTGTCTCACCCTGAGTGCCTGGTGCCTGGTGCCGTGGTGTGGGTGGGGTCAGTGGAGTTCTCTGCTCTCTTTCTGTCTTCGTTGGTTGTGGCCATGCTGGCTGGAGCGCCAGTGCTCATCTGTGGTATTGGCACCAGGGCCCCTCGGGTCCCTAGAGGCCCGTTCTGGCCTGGGTCCTGGCCCGAGTGAGTAGTGCCTGGGCGCAGCCTCCCCAGAAACCTCCACCCACAGGTGACATCGGTAAAGAAACTCGGGCGGGGAGGCGTTAGGGGACAGATTGCTGCAGCTCCGGCCTGCCTGCGGTGGACGCCCAGCTCAGTGTCTCCCGCCCCGGGGAGCCCCGGCAGCCTCCTCCCCTCCCTCCCCTTCCCAGCCCTCCCGGCGGCCGGCCGTGCGGGCTCCCTGGCAGCCTTTCTTTGCTGCATTACGGCAGCAGGATCCTGCGGCCCGCGCAGCCCCAGCCCAGTGGGCAGATCACAGCTCACACGGAGACAGCTCAGGTCTTGCCCCAGGGAAAAGACAGGCCCCGTTATCAGCACAGCCCGGAGAGGAACCCCTGGCTTCCAGTGGATGCCCTTTCTCACGGGCGGTGGCCCCCAGGAGCACCTGGCCTCGGCTTCCACTGAGCAGCTTATGCTCCCTGCCCGCCCCCCTCCCCCAGGGCCAGGTACCCCCCAACACACTAACAGCTGACAGTGCTGCCTCTGGGACCCTCAGGGATGTTGCCCACATGCCGTGAAGAGTGGGAGCAAAAGGTACCCCAATTCTAGGAAAAGACAGGTGTGGGTATTTCATGGGATTGGCATTATTTATAAGTAATAGAAGCAGCTAGAACAACAACCACCACAAACAGCAACCAAAGCCCACAGAATCCTTACCACCAGCCACGGGGTCAGCTGGGGAAACGCCCTTGCCCGGGGCGGGGGGGGGGGGTTCCTGGGGCCTTGGGAAATAAAAACTCAGACAAGCCTGAGTCCAAGCCCCTGCTCGCCCAGTGCGGGCCGGCCACCCTAGGCCAGCTGCCTGGTCCTCGGAGCTGCACCTTCATCTGAGTAATGATGTGGGGGCTAACAGGGCCCCTCCCCCCAAAACATCACCACACAGGGCCAGGTGGTCTTTTCTCTGGAGGGGGGAGCAGAGAGCCAAGGTGACCCCGAGGTTGTCCGAGGCCCACCCACGCACTCCCCGAGCTGGGCCCCCATCACCTGCGCCTGCCCTCAACGCATTATTGTACCCGCATCTGGCCTGGGCCATGCTGTTTGCCCAGTGCCAGCTGCAAAGCCAGCGGATGATGGATGGCCGGGGGCTGGGGTTGCCTGGGAAGGATGTTCTTGTTTTGTCACAGTCCGACTGGCTGCTCAGGTAATGATTTACTGGAGGCTCAGGGTGGGAGAGGTGATGGGTGGGCCGCCCTGGGCTTCCCCTGCACCCGTGGGTACCTGGGCTGTGAAAACCCCAGCACAGACACGGAGGGAGGCACGGCAGTGACCTAATTCTCTCTTATCAGGCATAAGGAAGAAGTCCCCATGGAGCCTTGCCCATTTCCAATATAAATAATGTAATTCCCCCGCCTGCGCCTGCCTGCTCGGGACGGAGGGCAGCCTTTGATCTGAAGGAATTAAGTCAGTAAACAAAAGCAAAGCAGGCTGCAAGGTGTCTGGTGGCAGCACGTGCTGCAAGGCTGTGCGCGTGCCGTGAGGGAGAAGAGGAAATGCAGGACCTCCCACCCGCCCGCCTGCCTGGTCTCCCTTTAGCTGGGGGTGGGGGGGGCGGATGCACCTGCCACAGCCCCAACAGGGGCCAAGCTTGGGTCCTGTGTATTTTTCAGGGGAGGATACTTAGGGGAAAGTGGGCTGGAGGGGCTGGAGAGGAGCTCCACGGGGGAGGGAGGGGCCCTGGGCTGGCAGACCTGCTGGACAGGTGCCCACCCCGTGCCTCGGGATAGCTGGCCATGGCGGGCTGGCGGGGAGAGGGTCCTTCCAGCTCTCCGCTTCTGGCTGTATGGCCTTGAGTAAGTCCTTTCTGCTCTCTGGGCTGTTAGGAGGTCAAGTTCCACAGCCCAGGCTCCAGCTTCATCCCCCAGGAAGCCAAAAGGGGGAGTGACTGGCACCGGAGCGACAGCAGGAGCTGGGCCACACCCAGGGGCCCCGTGCTGTGCCGTGCAGGTCAGCCAGCCTGGGCCAGTTTAGGGCCCCTCTTGCCCCATCCATTGTCCCAGCCCCACACTCCTCAGGCACAAACTGGGGCGGGCACTGGAGGTGCCAGCCCCCAAGTTAACAGGAATGGCAGGGCCACCGCCCGGACAGCGAGATGACCCAGCCCCCGTCGGCCCGGGCACTGGCCTGTGTGACAGTGGCTCTGCCTTGGGACCCACAGGGGACCTCCCTTCTTTGCCCGCGGCCGCATCCCTCCCCCAGCCTTGCTCCAGGCTCCCAAGGCTGAATCTATTAAGTCCTTCATATTAACCAGAGAAGGGGGAGCGGCCCTCTTTCTTCTCTACCGAGTGCATTTGCATTAACACCTGGGGAGTTCTGTTTGCCTTGAGAAAGCGCATTGCTATTCTGAGCAGCACGCGCTGCGGGCTGGGCCAGGGAGCCTATTCTTTTATTAATACGGCTTTTCTCGCCTCCCTTCTCTTTTCCCATGGAGGCGGGGAGAGCGGCTGGGGAAGCCAGGGCTCCCCACTCCACGTGGGAAGGTCCCCCGGAAACACCAAGCAGGGGAAGCCGCGAGCAGCTCCCAGGTGGGACTGGTGCCTTCCCGGGACGGCGGTTGGTGGGGGGGGGGGGGAGATTTGGGAGCTGCCTCTCTCCCTGGGAGGCCACAAAGCCCCTGGGGCAGCCCCCAGCCATGGCCCCGGTCTGCTCCCGCACCCCACAGCGCTGGCCTGCTCAGAGAAACACAACTCCACCTGAGAACTCTGGAGGAAGTGGGGGGCTGCCGCCCGCCCGCAGGGTCTGCTTGCAGCAGTGTCCCAGGGGGCCCTGACTTAGTTTCTGCGCCCCAGGATGCCAGTGTGGAGTGGCATCAGCTGGAACCCAGGGCGCACACCTGTACCGGGGGAGACGCTGTCTGGGGCAGACGTGGGTCTCAGACCTGGAGTTCTAGAAGGAACAGAAAAGGGGGATGGCGCCTCCCCCTCCCCCTCCCTTCCTCCAGCTCCTGTGGGCTGGGGGAGCAGAGGGGGCCTGAGCCCTGGGTGAAGCTGGGACAGCAGCAGCCCCCCACACACCCTGCTTCCCACTTCCTGGGGATCCCACAAGATGAGGAAGGGGAGGGAGCCCTGGGAGACAGGTGGGCGCTGGGGCAGAGCAGGGGTCCCAGGAGGACAGCTGAGGCCTTGCCCTCCCAGCCTCAGCTCCTCTGCCCAGCCAGGGAGGCAGGGTCCTGGTGGAGACCAGGTTCTGAGGCAGGGCCCGGAGCAGCGAGAGTTTATTAGCACTGCCTGGTTACTATTAGCTTGTCCTGGACCAATTATCAAAGGAGACAGCTCCAGGCAGGGAGGGTCATGGAGGCCAGGAGTGTTCTCACACAGCCCTGCCTCCACTTGCAGATCTTGGGACAGCCCTGCCCCTGCCACCACCCTGTGTCACCTGCTCCCCACCCCACCCCTGCCATGAAGAAAGGAGCAGGCATGGGGCGGGTTGGGGGCGGGGAGGCAAACCTCCAGTGCTGGGGCTCAGGCTGGTGTGGATTGGCAGCTGCAGAGGGATTTGGTGGCTGCAATGGCCCCAAGTGGGTGGACACAGCTTCAGCTGGCAGGGGCAGCCCCTCCTCAGGGCCTGGTGGGGGTGTCCGAAGCAGCAGGTGGACCCTGGCCCAGCATCAGCATTCCATGGGCATCGCCGGTCCCCGCGGCAGCCTGCCCATCCCTGCCACTGCCGCCGGGCCCAGGCCAGGTGCCTCGCTGCTCTCCAGTGACATTTACCAGCTGGGAAGTGGCCACCCAGACGTGAAATCAGTGCGGCCCGGGCTAGCCCACTTCATTAGAGCCGGCTCCGCCCCACTGGGCAGGAGCAGCACAGGGCATGCTCACCACCCTCCCCCTCCCCCCACACATACCTGGCTCAGGAGACCAGGCCCTCAGGGCTCCCGTGTCTCCCGAACACCTGCTCCCAGCCTGGTGACTGCCCTTGGTGTACTTGATGTCTCCTTGGTCTTCCCGGTTTTCTGTCGGGGAGGGGCATCTAGAGCCCTGTGCAGGTAGCATCACTCCCGGGTGAGGCTGGGGTGCAGTGGGGCCCTGTCAGTCCTCCCCCTCCCCCAGCTCAGGGGCCTGGCCGGAGCTGTCCAGGGTGATGGAAGGGGAGGAGCTGGGTTGTGGGGTCGGCCTTGGGGCTCCCTGGAGGGGAAGAGTCCGGGCTGCTCCACCTCCCACCTGGGGGACCCCCCAACAAGGCACCCAGTCTACTTCTGCAAGATGGTGAGCCTCAGCTTGCCCTGCTGTGGAATGAGGACCTCAGTGCCTGGGGGGCCTAGCCCACTCCCTGGGCCCTTACACAATTCCGGTGAAAGAACGGGGGCTTGTTTCTGTAGTTAAAATACAGGGTGGGGGGAGGGAGGCAGGGACTTCCCAGCGAGCGGGCCTGGGGCTGGGAAGGACTCTGGCACTGCTTGGGCCCGCTGAGCTGTCACCACTCCGGTTCAGGCTCCCCCAGCCTGCCTGCTCCAGGGCTGCCTCCGTCCTCACCTCCCTGCTGATGACGCAGGTCACCAGGCCAGCCGGCCCAAGGAGTGGGGGCCAGGCAGGGGCCGCCCGTCCTGCACTGTGTGCCCGTCTTTCAAAACTTCTCAGCCCAGCTGAGGAGCTGGGCTCCCGGAATCCAGGGTCACCCAGGTGAGTCCCAGAGCTGTCACTCAAACGTTAGTGCATCTGCCCATTCCGTGCCTCGGTTTCCCCTGTGCCCCACAGAGCTGCAGGGCCCTAAAGGTTCCGCCCCAGGAGCCTGGCGGAGAGGCTGCCATCCGCTGGTCCCTCCCTGCTTCGCGGGGACAGCGTGATGGATGAGGGTCCCGCGGGAGCAGCTCTGACTCCGCACGCCCGCCACTGCCCAACCGCTGGGTGATGAATCCCTTCCTCCTCCCCCCTCCCCGGAGCCTGGGCTCCATCTGGTCAGGCGCAGCGCCAGGCTGATGGATGGACCGCCCGCCGGGCCACCCTCGCGGCCGCACTCCGGGGTCAGGAAGCTGCTCATTCAGTCATTCAGTAAACGCTTCTTGATTCCAGCCCTACTGTGTGCTGGAGCACAGCTCTGAGCCCCACAGGCTAGGACACCGGCCGTCCCCTTCCAGGGTGACAGATGGGGCCAGGGGCAGGTAGGGAGCAGGTAGGAGGCCTCTGGCCAGACCCCAGGGGCCAGGACCTCGAGTCTGGGTGAGGCAGACGCAGTAGCTCCTGCAAAAGTCTAGCTGGGGGAGGGCCAAGGTGAAGAAGGGAAGGGGCGGGGCGGGGTGGGGGGAGGGGCTGGGATTAGCTCCATTTTAAAGACAAGGAAACAGAGGTTGAAAGATGGGGACGGACTTGCTATGCAGGGAGGGAGGGGCAGAGCTGGGCTGGCTTGCTCTTGGCCTCTGGGACCCCACAGGTGGGCGACAGCCTGGCCAGGCTCTGGAGGTGCAGGACACCTCCCCACCCCACCCCCACCCCCACCCCCACCCCCGCCTCCTCATCCAGGGAGGCAGCTGTCCCCTTCACTCGGCGTGGACAGGAGCCAGGCAAGAAATATCACATCATTAAAATGACAAATCCCTTCTCTAAGTGAACGGGAAGGCCGGCCGCCCTGCCTCGCTTCCCTCCGTACCCGCCCCCCAACTCCCCCCTCCCAGGCGGCCCAGCCCTCTGGACAGCTTGTGTGGGGTACCGCCTGGCCCCCGGGGCAGGTCCATGGGCTCGTCCCTGAGCTAACCTTGGGTCTCCAGCCCTGTTTGATGGGAGGGTTGGGCGTCTGAGGCCTCATTAGCTCTTCCCAGCAGGCCCCACTGAGGAGTGGGGGGAATCCATTCTACAGGTGGGAAAACTGAGGCTTGGGACGGGGAAGTCCTGATGGGGGTGTCCCGGTCTGCAAAGGTCCCTAAGCACAGGGCAGCCCCATCCCACCCTGCACGGCGCAGAGCACCGCCTGCGCCGCGACCTGCCTGGCGCCTTGGTGGAACACTGTCATGTCAGAGCCAGGAGGACGGGGCAGGGGTCCTCCTCCTGGACTCCCCAGCAGGAACCCGCAGTGCTCAGACAGCCACTGCCTTCTGCGGCTGATGGGGGCTGAGTGAGAGTGTATCTCACACCCACCCACGAGGGCCACGCTTGCAAGTGCACCCCACACACAGGTGTCGCAGCTGAGACCGCGTGCGACTGCTCAGGCCTGAGTTGTCAGACCCCTGCCTGTGCATAGAAGCCCGCATCCGCAGTCACAGGCCCCCTCCGCCCAGGCCTGTCCCCGTGCACAGCCACTGGGAGCCCCACGTGGGGCCCAGGTTCCTCTGGGGAGCAGGGCAGGTGCACAGGCAGCAGGAGACACTGCCCGGCCCTGCAGGCAGCCCCGGTTCCCAGAATGACCCCTCCCACATTCTCTCTCTCTCTCTCACACACACACACACACTCCCCATCCCTCCTCCGGCCCAGACGGCAAGGACACGCTGTCCGTCCGCCCAGTGTCCTAGTCTCCTTGGACACAGACAGAGCCCACGGAGGCGTCTGGCGCGTCCTGACTCGGCCGCAGCAGCTGCACCGGCCCACAGTCCCCTCTCCTGTGTCCTGCCTGTCCTTTCTCAGCTGCTAGCCACAGCGATGGCCGACCCAGCGCCTCCCCTCCCGTGGCCAAGATAGGCATGGGGACTCCTGCCAGACTCACCACCAGGGGTCTCCTAAGCCCTCCCACCCGACCACCAGGCCCTGCCTCTCTCTAGAGCTCAGTTTGTCCCATCTGGAAAATGGGAGGAAGGCGGAACCAGAAACTTTCCAAGGTCTTGTTCGGGTCTGGGCCAAGAGAGGGAAGGCGGAGGTGGGGGCTGGGGAAGGGAGGTGGGGCAGGGTCCGGGATAAGCCTTCCAGGGTGAGAGGGCCTGGGCTGGGAGCAGCCTGGGCCCGTGCACGGTGCATCGCCATTCTAGAGATGAGGAACCCGAGAGAAGGCCAGGAGGGGCCAAGAGCTACATGCATTCTGCTCCACTGAGGGCCGGGCCCTGGAGCCAGGCCCGCCCTGTGCTGGGTCAGGGAGGTGTCTTCCTGGAACCGCTCTCTCCTGAGCCAGGCGCCTCCCCGCCCCCTGCGCTTGGCTGCTGGCGCTGAGCCCGCCCCTGGCCCTGCCCATCCATCTGCTGTCGCTTCCTGGCAGGGCCCAGTGTGCCATACATCACCTGGCCAGGCTGAGGCGGGCAAGGCGCAACTGGGCTCAGGTGGGAGCTCCGTGGTGAGGGCGGCCTTTCAGGCGGTCCGGGCCCATGAACAAGGGAGCTGGGCCCAGCTGAGGAGGGGACTTGGGGGGCCCCAGAGCGCGGGAAGGAGCTTCAAGCTGGATGCTTCAAGGTGACCTGGCCGAAGCGAGTACTGCTGGAGTTGGTGGCCATGCAGGCACAGGGGACGGAGGTGTCACAGCAGCTGTGGCAGGCGGTCAGAGACGCTGCCCCATGCCTCGGCCAAGCGATCTGCTGGGGCGCGGTCTCCTGACGGAGCTGCTGCGGCACGGGCACAAGAGCCGGGTGACCGGAGGAGAGGCACTCGCGGCCGCGGCTGGCTCCACCGCCACCACCCCTGCCGCCCGCAATGCATGTGCACCCCTCCCCCGACAACCTCTGTCACCTCCCAGGCCACTTCATTCATTCCTACGTACGAGCACCTACTGTGTGCACAGGGACACAGCACTGAGCGAAGTCCAGCCCCAGGCAGGAAAGGCAGGTCTGAGTGTATCACAGGCCGTACAACCCAGGGGGGGGCACAGCAGATTAAGCCGCTGCTTGGGGCATCACTGCAAGTCCCAGCTCCTCCGCCTCTGACCCAGCTGGGGAGGCCGCACGTGGGGGCTCACATACTTGAGTCCCTGCCCCCCACGTAAGAGACCCAGATGGGGCCGGCGCCGCCGTGGCTCACTAGGCTAATCCTCCGCCTTGCGGCGCCGGCACACCGGGTTCTAGTCCCGGTCGGGGCGCCGGATTCTGTCCCGGTTGCCCCTCTTCCAGGCCAGCTCTCTGCTGTGGCCAGGGAGTGTAGTGGAGGATGACCCAAGTGCTTGGGCCCTGCACCCCATGGGAGACCAGGAGAAGCACCTGGCTCCTGCCATCGGATCAGCACGGTGCGCCAGCCGCAGCGCACCGGCCGCGGCGGCCATTGGAGGGTGAACCAACGGCAAAAGTAAGACCTTTCTCTCTCTCTCTCTCTCTCTCTCTCTCTGTCTTTCTCTCTCACTGTCCACTCTGCCTTAAAAAAAAAAAAAAAAAAGAGAGAGAGAGACCCAGATGGAATTCCTGGCTCCTGGCTTTGGCCTGGCCCGGGCCTGGCTGTTGCAGCATTTCAGGAGTGAACCAGCAGGTGGAAGACCTCTGTCTCTCTCTCTGTCACTGTGCTCACAGCCCCGGGGGGTGATGTGGGCTCTTCCTGGGAGTAAGGCTGGGGGCACTGTAGGGCTGGGAGGGGCGTGTGCAGAATTTGGGTCAGTGACTAATGCTACAGGGTCAGTGGGCAGGGTGTCCCCCAGAGGCCCTCTGTCTCCTGTCTCCTCCCCTCTTTTTCTTTCATTACTTAATACATATTGAGCACCAGGCAATAAAACAAGATTTATTTGAAAGGCAGAGCGACAGAGACAAAGGGAGAGACAGAGAGATCTTCCATCCCCAAATGCCCTCAAAGGTCGCGGCTGGGTCAGGCCAAAGCCAGGAGCCTGCCGTCAGGTTCTCCCATGTGGGTGGCAGGGGTCCAAGCAACATTGTCTGCTGCCTTAGGAAGGAGCGGGATCAGAAGTGGAGCAGCAAGGACTCAAACCAGCGCTCCACTACGGGGTGCCGGCGTCCCAAGCGGCGGGCCCGCGGCACCACAGCACTCGCCCCAGCTGCAGCCTTTGCTGGGGTCCAGGAGAAGCGTGCCCCACGCTGCCCGGCCCCCGGCCAAGCAGCTCACAGGTCTCCGTTGCCCACCTGGCAGGGTGGGGGTGAGGGGCAGCGTCCCTGAGGCCAGGCCCTGCGCCCCTTCAGGCAGGTGCACGGTGGCACCCGTGTGTGTGCCGAGAAAACTCCTGAGGCGGGGGTGTGGGCTTATGGGGACACACACGTATGGAGCAGTCGGCCTTGGGGCACACACAAGCTTGTTTCCCCCCTCATCCACCGTCCTGGGCCTCAGTTTCCCCGTCTGAGAAATGATCGGGGTACAGGACCCCAGAGCGCTTCCTGATCTAAAAGGAAGACGCTCTCTGTGGTTAGCCCAAGTCCCGGGTGGGGTGTCAGGTCAAGGGCCTGGGGCTGCGATCCTGCCGGGGATCCTGCTGGGTCTCTGAGTGTCGGTGCCACACCTGATCTGTTCCTGGAAGTGAGCATGCTGGTGGGCACGCGGGGCGGGCTGCACAGCGCGGGTGAGCCCAGGGCATCCGGAGGGGCCGGGCCTGGAGAGCCCTCCATCCTGGTTCAGTAGGGACTGGGCTGGGAGCTCTGGGGACCTTTCCTGCTCTCCCAGGGCCTCCTGCCAGGACGGGACCCTGGGTCAAGGGCTGCAGTGGAAACCCCTGGCCGGGTCCGCCTCTCTCAGCTGCCCTGGGGGCCCCAGCTGAGAAGCTGAAGCAGGGGCAGGAGGCCCCGCAGTGACCCCGCCTAGGGAGGGGCCCTGCCGCACCACCGTTTGCCCCTGGCCCCACAGGGCCCCCTAGTTCACCCGGGCTCCCCACAGCTCCTCTAATTACACAGCCATAAAGCACAAATCTCTAACGATCCAATTAGTGACGCCATTACTGCTCTGTCCAGGATTAAAATTACCAATTAAACTGCTGTCGATTTTAGCATCACTTGAGCTCAACACGACCGGGGCACCAAGGGCCCAGAGGCCCATTAGCATGGGTGTCCTTGGGCTCGGGCCTCCTGGGAGCCGGGGGCAGACCTAGCTGGGCCCTGGAGGAAGTCCCTCCGCCCACCACTCCTGGGGTCCTCGTGCACCAGTCCAGCCATTCTCTCAACTTTAGGGAGTCCCAAAGATTACAGCCCAGTTCCTGGTAGAACCAGCGTTGGCGGGAGCTGGAGGGGTTCCCCTAGCCCAGCCCTTCCCTGCACACGGGGCCTCCCCCACGTTCCCCAGGGACAAAAGTCACCTGTTCAGTGTCCCAGGATCATCTCAGCAGCTGAGCCTTGGGACGAGAGGTAGGGGTGCTCTTCTGAAAACGCAGCCCCTCGTCCCCCTGCCCCTCCCGCCCTGTCCCCTGTCCCCTGTCCCCTGTCCCCTGGCTCAGAGGCCGGGCCCTGCTGAGCAGTGGTGCATTAGCGCTGTCCCTCTCCCCTGTGACAGGCAGGTGCCTCTTCAGGGGACCCTCAACGCTTTCTCAAAACAGAGGGGTTCTCTGAGCACAGAGACAGAGCCAAGGACTGGGCGAGCGCTGGCGGCTGTCCCTGGAGGGGTGAGCTCCCCGTCCCTGGAGGTTACAAGCACAGGGCGGCAGCTGGGGGTGTCAGGGTGGAAGCCAGAGACAACTTGGTCATCCTGAGAAAGAATCTGGGGGCCCTGAGTCCTGTGCTCCCCACCGCTCGGGGGCAGGGGAGGGTGCAGCAGGGAGGGGTCTGGGGAGGCAGCCACCAATCGGAAAACAGCCCAGAGGCTGTGCCAGAAACTTCAGGCTGGCAGCATCGCCCTACACCGCTGCAGCACCGGTGCCACCCAGGCCCCTGGGCCCCCGGGGATCAGCACCTCCCTCGCCTCACGTCTTCCATGCTCACTTCCAGGAACAGATCAGGTGTGGCACCGACACTCAGAGACCCAGCACCCTGCCCAGAGTTTGAACCAAGGGGATGAGCCTGTCCCCATGGGTGGGCCCAGGGGCCCCGGCCGAGGCCACAGAACCACCTTCAGAGCTCTGCATATTTCAGCCCCAAGCAGTGGGGGCTTCTGCCCGGCCCTCCCTCTGTGTCACACAGAGACGTGGAGAGGAGGGGACACTGCAGGGTCCCAGCCTCAGCCTGGAGACCTCAGCAGGGAGAAGTGATTCCCCCAGCCATCACCCTAGGCCGATGCCCAGGCCGATGGGACGTGCAGCTCTTCTGGGGGCACAGCCGGTGCGGGCAGTCGGTGAGGCCTCTCATCAGAGGCAACAGACTGAGGCCGGGGTCTGGGGAGCCCAGAGCAATTAGGAGCTGCCTTGCGCCTCGTCTGCGCCAGCTGCTGCCGCTGTCACTCAGGAGGTGGGCCTGGAGCAAGCGCCCTTGGCCTTGCTGCCGTCCGCGTGGGGTCCTGATCCCAGCAGCCTGGCCAGGCCCCAGCAGAGGCTCCCACTCCCCAGAGCGGCGGACGGAGGCCCCAAGGGCACAGGAGAGAGGGAGTCCTGCTGCTTCCTAGGCAGGATGTCCCCACGCTTCTCTCTTCCTGTCCAGACCCACCAGGTCTCCTTCCTCCGGGGCTTTGGGTCTAACCCTGGCTGCACCTTGGACGCTCCTAGGGAGTTCCTTTTTTTTTTTTTAAATTAATTTATATTAAAAAATTATTTGGGGACCGGCGTTATGGCACAGCAGGGAAGGCCACCGCCTGTGACACCGGCATCGCATATGGGCACCAGTTTGTGTTCCGGCTGCTCCACTTCCGATCCAGGTCCCTGCTAATGGCCTGGGAAAGGCAGCAGAAGATGGCCCAAGTGCTTAGGAGACCCAGATGGAGCTCCTGGCTCCTGGCTTCAGCTTGGCTCAGCCCTGGCTGTTGTGACCATCTGGGGAGCGAACCAGTAGATGAAAGATCTCTCTCTCTCTCTCTCTGTTGCTCCCTCTCTCTCTCTGTAACTATGACTTTCAAATAAAACAAATAACTCGTTTAAAAACATTTTATTAAGAGGCAGAGACAGATATCTTCCACCCACTGGCTCATTCCCTAAATGCTTATAACAGCCAGGCCCGGGCCAGACCAAAACTGGGAGCTGGAGCTCCAGCTAGGCCTCCCACGTGGGTGGCCGGGACCCGGCCATCACTGCTGCTTTTCCCAGTGTGCATTTACAGGAAGCCAGCGTCGGGAGGGGAGCCAGGACTCAAACTCAGGAACTCTGATGATATGGGATGTGAGCGACTATCCCTAGTGGCATCTTAACCACTGTGCCAAATGCACACACACACACACACACGCACACACACCAGGAAGCGTTTCAAGAATCCCCTTCAGGGGCTGAGGCTGTGGCTTGGAGGCTAAAGCCACCACCTGCAGTGCTGGCATCCCATATGGGCGCCGGTTCGAGTCCTGGCTGCTCCTCTTCCGATCCAGCTCTCTGCTATGGCCTGGGAAAGCAGTGGAGGATGGCCCAAGCCCTTGGGCCCCTGCACCCATGTGGGAGACCTAGAGGAAGTTCCTGGCTCCTGGCTTCAGATCAGCTCAGCTCTGGCTGTCGCAGCCATTTTGGGAGAATCAGCGGGTGGAAGATCTCTCCCCCCCCCACCTCTCCTTAACTGCCTTTCAAATAAATAAATTTTTTTTAAGTTTTTAAGCTTTTTTTTTTCAGTGAGAGAAATGCGAGGAGAGTGAGGACTTTATTTAGGGCAGAAAGAGAAGTCTAGAATAAATAATTCTTTAAAAAAAAAAAACACCCTTGGGCAGGCATTTGGTGAAGGAGTTAAGATCCTGTTAGGGTTCGAGTCCCTGCTTCCTGCTACTGCGCACCCTGGGAAGAAGCAGGCGATGGCCCAAGCCCCAGCTATTCTGGGCATTTGGGGAGTGAACCAGCAGATGGAATCCCACTCTATCTCTCTTTCAAATAAATTAATAAAAACTTAAAAAAGAATACCCTTGCCCCAGCCCAGCGCAGGCTAGGGAGGCAGACTCTCTTTGTGGGGGAGGGCAACTGTGCGCCTGCGTGAGCCAGGTTTTTTCCATCACTGACAGCAATCCCGTCCTGAGGACTAGAACTTTCTTCTTCCTGTGGCCATGTCTCCCCCTACCTTCCAACAGGACTCAGAGCAGGCAGGGGAGGCCAATCCTGGGCTCAGAGGACTCTCGGGGACAGGGAGGCTCAACAGATCTGAGCGCAGGGTCAGTGGCACCAGGCACCGTCACCTTTGTCATGGCACAGGGCCTCGCGGTACCAGCATCAAACCCACTGGCCAGGGGAGGAGACAGAGGCCAGCCATGTACCACCTCAAGGGCACACAGCTGAACCCAGTGCTCCTTTTCTATTCCCCAGTGAGTTCCCCACTTCTCAATCAGCAACAAATTCAAGGGCCTGTCCCTCCCACGGACTCTGTCCCCCGCTGTCCCGTCCAGCCCCACCACCCTCAGAGGCAGGGTACCTGAGGGCCAGAGCAGGCCGGGATCAGAGCGGCAGGGGCCCCTGGGTTCTGGCCCACAACACCTTCTGGCCCGGTCTGCATCTGCCAGTCTATAAATTCCATTATTCATCAAGTGACTACGTGAGTTTGCCTGGACAATGAATATTTTATTCACCTCCAGACACTGTCCCCAGCGAGTTCTTGGAACAATATTGTTCCCAGCCAAGGAGCAGAGGCCAGAGCCTCTGCCCTCGATGGACGCCACTCCCCACTACCTGTACTTGCCCACTTCCCTTCACCGTCCCTCCCATTAGACCCCCTGGCTCAGGCAGGGCTGTGGTCAGGGCCTCAGCATGACCTTGAACTTGGAGCCCACCTTCATTTCCTCCTGCAGAAAACAGGTTCACTGATTGCCCTGCAGGCTCCTCAGGGTCCCACACCCTACACTGTGGGGCCCTGGGCTCTGCTGGGAGCTCTCCCTGGTGCTGAATCGAGGGGCGAGAAGATGCTGGCACCCGAGGGGAGGTCTCCAGCCAGGGAGGTGTGGACTGCGCTGCTCTTAGGAGGGAGGGGTCTGGTGTCAGGACACATCGGTCTCCTCACTCCTTGCCTCCCAGAGCCACAGGTGTCAACGGTCGCCTCTCCCAGCGTCTCCTGCTGTCTCAGCCAAGCATTACTGAGCAAGGTCCCTGGAGAGCCCTCCCGGGAAGACCCAAACCAGGCACCTCCCAGGGGGCCCCCGGGGAGTAGAGTGTGAAGGCAGCAGTAGCACCTGCTCCAGATCGGGAGCGACAGACATAAATCTCACCCTGCGCTCACACCATCTGCTCCCTCGTGACAGGGGGAAGGGGGCTGGGCGGGGCTGCAGTGCCAAAGGGATGGGCGAGCCAGCAAGAGCAACCGTAATTCATTCTCTCACTCACTCACTCATTCATTCATTCATTCATTCAACAGATGACTATCTTCCTAAGGCCAGCCTCGGGCCAGGCATGGCAGACCAGGGCACACACACCCAGACCTTGCCCTCCAGAGCCGGGAGTGGGTCTTACACGTCTGAGCCGTGGCCCATCCTCACTCCTCCCTGGACCTCCCTGACTGTAGGAGAGCCACCACGTTCCAAGCATGGGGGCATTTGATTTATTTCTTTTAAAATATTTATGTATACATTTGAAAGGCAGAGTTGCTGAGAAAGAGGGAGAGAGAGGAGGAGGGAGTCTTCCATCCGCTGGTTCACTCCCCAGATGGCCACAATGGCCAGGCCAAAGCCAAGAGCCAGCAGCTTCTTTTGGGTCTCCCGTGAGGGTGCAGGAGCCCAAGCACTTGGGCCATCTTCCACTGCTTTTCCCAGGTCATTAGCAGTTAGCTGGATAGGAAGTGGAGCAGCCAGGACACAAACCGGTGCCCATATGGGATGCCGGCATTGCAGCTTTACCTGCTACGCCACAGCACTGGCCCCGGCACAGGGCACTGTAAATGCAGGGTCTGATTGTCCATTCTGGGGCCACTTGTGGTCCTACTGAACAGCTGAGTAAGCTGAGGCTCAGGGAGATTACATGGTGAGCGCTGGCCTGTCCACAAAGGGCTCTTACTGCTCATGGCACCGTGTCCCCGTCCCATGTCCACAGATGTTACAGCTCCTGCCTCCACAGACCTCTACAAAAACTGCACCCCTCAGCCTTTCAGCAGATAGAATTAACTGTGGCTTCAGCCTTGCCGCCAGCCTTGTAGCACTTGCTCCGTGAACCTGAGGCACGAACAGCGCAGCACGTAGGGACCAGCACCAGGAGGTGCCCAGGGAAACTCAGTCCACAGCAGTGGAAGGGCAGCGAGGTCAACAGTGGTTCCCAGAGGCAGCAGGGCTCCAGCTGAACCTGCACGGGTCAGGAGAGGTCAGCAGGGCCCAGATTCCGGCCCCTGGAGTCCCTGGGCTCCAACCCCAGCTCTACCTTGCACAGCTACACCACGCGGCTTCAGCTCCTGGAGCCATACTGCCCTCGGGGTGTGGTGGGGGGTAATCAGCAGGTCACAGGCACCACCCAGGTATGGCCCGGGTACCCACCAGCACGTGCAGAAGGGGAGCAGGTGCAGCCTGTGGCATGTGGAAGTTTGCTGAGGCCAGCAGCTCCCTGAGTTGAAAGCCAGCACTGTGCACTGGCCCAAGCCATGGGATGCCCCACAACCGTGGGACAATGGTCCCCAGCAGGCCTGGCCCCTTAGGGCTGGAGGGAGCCTGCCCCAGGAGCACCTTGGTCATCTGACTCCGTGGCCATAGACCAAGGCCAAGTTCGGGGCAAGGCTGGTGTCGTCACGGACACGTATGCCCTTCCTCGGCACAGACCCACGGGGCTGGGCTGGGCTAGAAGGCCAAGCTGATTTGTGTTTGATTCACTCGGGGACCGTTTCTGCCTTTTCCTTTGAAAACGCCCCACCTGGGCAGTGAGGCTGGGAGCGGCCCCTCCACTGGGCCAGCACTGACAGGCTCTGAGTCAGCCTCCCCGGGAGCAAGGCGGGAGCTGGATTTCGTGCCAGCCCCCTCAGCAGGCTCCAGCCCACCCTCCCCTAGCCCAGGGGTCCTGGCTGGCCTGAGCTGGTGCAGACCGCTCACACTCTCAATCAATACTCAATGCTGTCATTATTAATTCAGATCCCTGGGAGGGGGATTTTCATGCCAATAGCAAATTCCCAAGGGACACTGAGAGCTGCCAAGCACCTCGCCTACGGTCTGTCACTTCATGCTCCAGGGGTCTGGGAAGTGGCACTGCCTCCCTCACTTCACTGGTGGGGAAACTGAGGTCCCACAGCAAGGAGCAGGTAGCTACAGGAGCCCCCTGGCTGCCTGGACCCGAGGGCAAGGTTCTTTCTTCCTGGCTCCTCTGCTCCACTGAGAATCCCGAGTGAGCTCACAGCATTCAGCTCTATGGGTGGAAGGCAGACAGTAACAGGGGGACAAGGAGGGCTGTGCCATGGGGGCTTTTCTGGGGCCTCTTAGCCTCCCAGGCCAGGCAGCCAGCTGGCCCACAGAGGTCTGGGGAGACAGACAGACAAGACAGACAGACCGGCTCCTTCCCAACCTCTCTGCAGGCTGCAGATGCTGCTCGGAGATCCTCCACAGCAGTGCCCAAGAAGTGCCGGGGCCCAGGCCTGGCCCAGCCTGGCCTCTCTCCCCAGGCCCCCGACACAGAGCTGTGATTAATCAGTGATAAAAGCAGAAACAACCAGAAAAACGTAATCAGCTTGGGAAGGGCAGGGCCGGGCAGGGCCGCGGCAATCAGCTCTCCTGCTGGGGCCTTCGGCTGATTGGACCCAAGCGGGCAGGGAGGTGGTTCCAACAGGGGCTCCAGGGGTGGGCCCCAGAGCTACGGCCACGTCCAGGCTAGAAGGTCACCATCCCCGTAGAGACGCACATGTACATCTGTGCACACGCGCCACTCCCAGCAGGAGGTCTGCGCCCCCCCACATGCCCCCAGGCTCTTGCCCTCTCTTCTCCTGCCCTGTACACACAGGTGGCCTCGCGTGTCCTCCCGAATACACCCATCAGCACCTCTGCACCCTGGTGCATGGCAGATAAATGCACACACCTGCCATTGCGTCCAACACCTGACACCTGGCACCTGGGGAAGCCCACACACCTCTGCTCTAAGCCCCAGGCTGGGAGCTCGGCCTCACACCACATCCCACGGGGCCGTCAGAGACACGGGCAACCCCTCTGCAAGGCCTTGGGTTCGGGAAGGTTCCAGGACTGGGGCCCCACTATGGAAGGCAAGCTCAGTTCTGGGCGCCAGCCACAGGGCAGGGAGGCCAGCCCCAGACCTGCCTGCTCCCTCTACCCCATGACCTTGGTGAGCGTCCTTTGCTCGCAGCTCAGTTTCCCCACCTGGCACCAACACAACGAGGCTCCTGGTCAACCCAGGCTCCTGGGGCCAACCTCACCACTGTGGGTCCCAGCTCCTGGTAGGGGGACCTCCGGGGAGATGGAGAGGGGTAGCAAGGAAGGGCCCCATCCTCAACCCGTCCCCACTCTGGTCCCGGGGGCTGCGGACTTGGGGCCGGGAGGAGACGAGAGGTCTGAGGGCGACGCAGAAGGGGAGAAGGAGCCTCGGCGGCCGCTCAGGGGCCAGCGGCGTGAAGGGGCGGGGGGGGGGGGTGGCGCGGAGGGGGCGGGCGGGCGGCGGGCGGGGGAGGCGGGGAGCGCAGCCGGCGCGGCACAGAGCGAGTGAGCGAGCGAACGAGCGAGCGAGCGGGAGCGGCGGCGAGAGCCAGAGCGGCGGGCCGGGCGGCCGCGCCGGCGAGCGGACGAGCAGGCGGCGAGCGGCGCGCGGGGCACCGAGGAGCGGGCGCGGCGGGCGCAGCGCGCGGCGTTCGGAGCGGGGAGGCCCGCGCGGCGCCGCCCCCGCCGCCCCTGCGGGGCCCCGGCCGGCAGCCCGACGAGGGAGGGGGCGGCATGGCCGGGCGGCCCGGGGCGTGGGGGCGCTAGGCCCCCGGAGGGGCGCCCCCCGCCGCCTCGCCGCCGCCGCCGCCGCCGCCCTCCGCAGCCGCGCGCCCCGCCCGCTCCAGCCGCCCCCGGGGCCGCCGGCGGCCCATGAGCCCCGGCCTCAAAGTTTGCGGCGGGCGGGCGGGCACGGAGCCGCCAAGATGCCGTTCCACCCGGTGACGGCGGCGTTGATGTACCGGGGCATCTACACCGTGCCCAACCTGCTGTCGGAGCAGCGCCCGGTGGACATCCCCGAGGACGAGCTGGAGGGTGAGTGCCCGCCGGGACCCCTGCCCGCCGGCCCTCCTACCTGTGCGCCCAGGTGCCATGCGGGCTAGGGGCGCAGGGGGCGCCGGGCTGGCCGCAGGTGCCGGCTGCCAGGTGGGCGGCCCCGGCGAGCCAGCTGCCGCGCGGGGAGGCAGGACCAGCCGGCACCCATGGGCGCCGCGGCGGCGGGGGTCGCCGAGGCGGAGGGGCGGCCCTACCACCCCTGCCCGCGTGGTCCCCAGCGCTGCGGAAACTTGCCGGGCCCCGCAGCGGGGTCACGGGGCCGCGCCACCCGCGCTGCCAGTGCGGCACAGCGGAGGGCTGGGGTGAGGGTCCGAGCTGCGCCCCCAGCGCCTGCGGGGCCGGAGCACCCGCATCCTGAGCCCCTTCGCGGCGCCCGCCCGCGGCTCTGCGCTCGCATTGACATTCCGCTCGTGTCGCTTCCAGAATCCAATCTGCTCGGGCAGCTGGAGAAGGGGAGAGGGCGACTGCCCTGCTCTTGCACGCCGCGGGGCCGCCCCCAGCCCCACCTGCAGCCCGCGCCCCTTTCCCGCGGCCCTCCGCGGACCCCCAGCCCAGAGCGCTTGGGAAGGCAGCTGGGGAAGCGGCGGCGACAACAAGTGGCCGGATTGGGCGGCTCGGTCGCGATAGCCAAGCCTGCAAGGGAAAGGCGGGGAGGCCCGGACGGAACCTGCCCCCTGCCCCAGCCCCTCGGCCTCCCAGACAAGAGTGGGGAGGCAGGAAGGTGGCTGGGAGAGGGCAGAGCAGCCAGCAGGGCATAGAGTACCCTGGGCAGCAGCCAGACCCCTGGGGCCTGTCCAGCACCTTCCCTGCTGGGTTGGGGGGAGGTGCTGTGGCTCTCCCTCCCCCCAGCCCTCCTGGGGTCCCATATGGAGTAGAAGGGGGGGGCACTCTGCCATGATGGGAGTTTGGGCTTCCTGGGATCTGTTTGTCTGCGATTGGGGGAGGGGCTGCAATTATCCAGAGGGTGGCCCTCTCTAGGTGCCTGGAGTCTCCAGGGTCTCTGAGGTCTGGGGGCTTCATCAGGGCCTCTGGGGGTGCAGCTGGGAGACCAGCACAGTCAGGGAGGATGGTGGGAGCCCAGGGGAAGGCGGACGGGGAAAACCTGCCTCATCCCCAAGCCCAGGTGGGGGCAGCTCCCGTTCATGGAGAAGATGGAGAGAGAGGAGGTGGCTGCCCCAGGCTCGCTGCAGCACTGGCCAGGAGACACCTGCTCCTCACCCGAACCCCCAAGTTCCGGAAGAGCTATAGAGGCAGGGTCTGGGCTCTGATGTGGGCAGGATGGGCGCTGGTGCACATCGGACCTCACCGCTCACCCCCAAACCACGGAAACCCGCTGTCTGGGCCAAGTCCAGGGGCAGAGCCTCCGCGCCGGGGCCTGGGCAGGGAGGGAGCAGGGGTTGGCACGCAGGCTGTTTCCCCCCTCTGTCCCCTCCTGCCGCCTCTGGGCCACCTCAGATCTGCCAGTTGCCCCCTCCGAAGGCCTTGTCCATCACTTCCTGCCAGGCAGCTCCCACCTCTTTCTCTCCCCCTTGCTGCCAGCAGCCCCTCTCCTAATCCCCCAGTCCTGGAGTGCTCGCCCGAGGAGGGGGAGAAGCGGACAGGAGGCCGGGGTGCGGGGTGAACAGGGCACGGCTGGGGCAGTGCAGGGGCACGGAGGCCGCAGGCTCCCCTTGGGCCGCCCAGCAGCCGAGCTGGCAGGAGCCCAGCGGTGTTAGTCACCAGCACACCGACACCCTCCCTCTTCGCGCTCGTCCCCTTCTCCCCGGGCCAGCAGAGAGGGGCCCTGGCACAGGGGGCGTCTGGAGGGCAGGGCCCTCCCTGGGGCCGGGGCAGGTGGGGATGGCGGTGCGGGCTCAGGCCGGGGTGGCCCCAGCCCAGCTCCTGGCGGATGAACAGCTGTAGAGGAAGGCAAGAGATCTCCTGTAACCACCCCCAGTGTGGCTGCAGGGGCCCCCAGACCCTCTGCTGCTCCAGGCCCCTGCAGTGGTCCTCAGATGCCAGGGCTGGGTGGAGAGAGCGGCCTTCCTGGCATGGGTTCCCCACCAACACCACCTCTGTCCCCCCCACTTTCCCGGTGCCCTGTGAGTGCTCCTGCCCCAGGCAGTCTGGGTAAGACCTGGGCCCTTGGCTGGGACGAAGCCCTCAGTGGGGAGCCGCACGTGCTGGGAAAAGGGTGCAACACTGTGGACAGTGCGTGCCTGCTGCCTGCACAGAACTGGGGGGCGTCAGTCCGAGTGGGGAGGACGATGAGAAAGGGAAGTGGGGCAGCTCAGGCTTAAGGTAAGGGCTTCCCAGGCAGGCGGCTCTGGGTTCAAGTCTGCGGCCCCTGCTCGTGGCGTGACCTTGGGCAGTCACTCGCCTCCATGAGCCGTGGGTTCCCCATCTGTAGAAGGGAGGTTGGCATTGTCCTCCCCAGGGCCGCTGGTGACAGGGGTGGAAGTAAGGGGCCTGGCCGTGGGGTGTTTGGGGACTGGGGTGTAGCAGAGGGAGAAGCCAAGGAGGGGGAGCCTGCGGTAGGAAGGGCCTGGACTGTGGCGGGCCCAAGAGGCTGGGCCGCCGTGGGCGCAGGGGCTGGGCCAGAAGATCTGGCAAAGGGGCCCTCGGAATCCGCAGATGGCAGGTGGCAGGGTCGAGATGTGGCCTCAGCTAGCCCAGCATGAGGGAGAGGCAGGGACTCCCCGAGATCCCTCTGTGCCCCCCGCCACCGGCAGGCACGGCAGAGGCCTCCAGAGGCACAGAGGTTGGGATGGGGCCGTTGCCTTTCGAGTCGGAGGGAGGAGGCAGGAGAGAGCGAGGCTGGCGGCTCCTGGCACAGGGTTCTGGGGCCCGAGGATGGAGCCCGTGTGGAGAGTTGCCCAGTGGGGACCTTCAGATCAGAGCGGGTTAGGGGTCTCCCAGCCCCTCTTCCCTGGGAGCCCAGCAGCCACCTCTGCACTGGCCCAACCCTCAGGAAGTCCAGGCTGCTGGGGCGTGGGGCCGGCACCACGGACGCAGAGTGCTTCGCCCTCCAGTGACCTCCAGACTCTGGCTCTCGGGGCGCAGGCGTCTCCTGGGGCCTGCTGGGGCGTCAGGTCCTCACGCAGCTAGGGGCTAGGGGTGTGAGGCTGATGGTGATGGTGTCGTGGGCCCGGAAGCCTGGGGGCTCTGCCAGCCAGTTCCTGGGCCAGGCGTCCCCATGCAAAGACGGAAGAAGTCAGCCTGCCGCCGGCCTCCCCAGCAGTAAGGGAGCAAAGCTTTCGGGGAAAAGCGCCCAGCTGTGATGTGTTCCTGGCACAACAGTGATGGGGAGTGGTGGCACCCGCCTCCCTCAGGCAGCCCCCCACAGAGGCCAGGGCTGGGTGGGAGTCTCATCCCCATTTCACAGATGAGCCCCGCCGAGGCTCAGTGAGGAAAGGACTTGGACTTGGCCATGGAGCGGAGTCAAGGCCCGGGGCTCTGCTCCTGGTCCCAGGCGGCAGGCAGGCCCGCCTGGCATCCCAAGTTCACCTGGTCTTCCCTCTCCTTCTGGCTCTGCCGTGTGGGACGTTCTGATTTACGGCGTCCCTCTCTGAGCCAGGCCTGGCCAAACGCTCGCCTGCTGTTCTTGCTTCATCATCCCAGCAGCCCCATTGTACAGGTGAGCAAACACCTGCCCAAGGTCACCCAGCCAGGATGGAGGCGAGCTGGGTGGGATGTGTGCCACTCCAGGCCGCCTCCCTGCACTCCCCTCCTCTGGGGCTGGAATGGAGCTGGGCGGGGGCAAGGCTCCAAGCCCAGGCAGAGGCGTGGGAGCGAGACTGGCGTGAGTCGGGTGTGTGGAGAGAGGCGAGGCAGGAGCTGCATGGGTGAGAGTCACAGTCTGTGGATTTTCCTGGTGGCCTTGGGAGGGTGGCCGGGCCTGAGAAATGGCTGTGTGGCCCACTGGGCTGCCCACTTAGGCCAAGATGCACCTGCCGGCCTCTCTCCCCTCTAGCCCAGGGCGTGGTGGGACTGGGTCCTTGGGGGCTGGAGAACAGGGGCAGGCAACCTCCTGGGCCTCTCTGCTCCTGGAACTGTGGGTGGGCTCGGGGTGACCGAGTGAGGCGTGGACCACCCAGCTCCCATCTCTCTCTGCTGCCCACATCAGCCATTCACTCTTGTGCCCGAGTGACAGGCTCAGTGCCAGGTAACGGGGACACAGCCGTGCACAAGACTGACCTGGTTCCAGCGCTCCCAGCACCCACAGTTCTCAATCCAGTGCGGTCAGGGCAAGGGGTGGAGGAAGAGCAGGAGCTGTGGGGACCCCGAGGAGGGCCAAGATCAGCCAGGACAGGCAAAGAGCCACGGAGGCGCCTGGGACTCGATGCAGTGCCGTCCCAGCTGGAATCAGGGGTGGCGTCAGAGTTCACGGTGGTGAGGGGTGGAGCGCCCCAGGCACAGGAGCCTCAAGGGCAGGCAGGGAGCCGGCGCCGCGGCTCACTAGGCTAATCCTCCACCTAGCGGCGCCGGCACACCGGGTTCTAGTCCCGGTCGGGGCGCCAGATTCTGTCCCCTCTTCCAGGCCAGCTCTCTGCTGTGGCCCGGGAGTGCAGTGGAGGATGGCCCAAGTGCTTGGGCCCTGCACCCCATGGGAGACCAGGAGAAGCACCTGGCTCCTGCCATCGGATCAGCGCAGTGCACCGGCTGCGGCGGCCATTGGAGGGTGAACCAACGGCAGATCTTTCTCTCTGTCTCTCTCTCTCACTGTCCACTCTGCCTGCCAAAAAAAAAAAAAAAAAAAGGGCAGGCAGGGGAGCAGTCTTGGTGCCCCCCTCCATGCTGGGAGGGTCCCCCACCCCATCCTGGGCTGGAGTTCAGAAAGGGGAGTAGGTACCCCCGCAGGCGCTGGGCCAGGAGACCTAAGTGTGTGTGTGCACGTGTTTATTGTATGTGTATGTTGGATTTGTGTTGTACATGTGTTGTGTTGTACGGTGTGTTTGGATTACGTATGTGTCACATGTTGCAAGTGTGGGATTGTGGCTCCGCACGCATGTTGTGCATTGTATGTTGCGTTCATGTCCCGTGTGTTGCATGCATGTCGGGTGTGTGCCTCCACATCCACCCCCGGCGACCGGATCCCCGCAGCAGCTCTGTGCCCACGCTTGGTGGTGATGGGGAGCCCTGCTTCTGAGAGCCCAGGAACCCGAAAGTGGGAGCTGACCTGCGGTTCCCAGAGTCCAGGGTTTGTAGTGGCCGCAGGGGGCCACTGGTCAGGAGCCCAGGATCTCACACCCTGCCTCAGCCAACCAGGGAAAGGCCAGAGGCAGAGGGCGCGGGAGCCCAGGTGGCCCAAGCACCGCTGTTGTCCATCTTGGTCTCTCTGCGAGCTGGGCTGGCCTGCAGGCCGTGGGTGTGGGCACCAGGCAGGAAGGGTGAGGACAGTGAGCACCTCAGCCCCAGCCACCTTGCTGTGTGGCCCAGGACACACGGCTGCCCTCTCTGGGCCACAGCCCCTGGCCTGTGGTGAGGCCAGGCAGCTTAGCTGGGCGTCCTTGCCCCCACTGAGCCCAGGGTACAACTCCAAGGCGCAGAATCCTGTGGGCAGTTTCAAGGTCACAGCCCCCTAAGGCAAGGCCCAGCCTAGCCAACAACGGCCCTGACCTCGCACTGGCTGGGCTGCCTGCTCAGGGCTTCAGTTTCTGTGTCTAGCGTGGGACAGCACTCCGTCTGCCTCTCCTTCCAAACACACACACACACACACACACACACACACACGGAGCTCCCCTCTGCCTGCGGGAATCCCCCTAGGAGAACAGCGTGGACAAGGCCAAGGGACCCCCAGGCAGCTGGAGCTGGTGGACTGAGGCTCCCGCCTCCCCCAGTCCCCAGAGGCCCTGCTCGGGTGGTGACCACTGGAACGGCAGCAGAGAAACAGGTGGAGTGGAGGGTTAGGACCTCCCCAACAGGTCCCCGACATCTTTGTCCCCATATCATTCCGCCCATTTTACTGGGACTAAGACTGAGGCTGGACCAAGATCATACATTGGGTTGCTTATTACTAGGCTCCCAGCCCAGTGCACTGCTCCCACTCCCAGCCACTCCACTCAGGCTTCAGTCACCCTGTGTACAAAAGGGGAGGGTTCCCCACATCTGACGCCTCCTGGGCCTGGTGGGGCCTCTCCATCTCACCCCTGTCTTCCCCCAAACCAGGAGGCCATCTGCTGAGCCATCAGCCCATTAGCCTGGAGCCGCCGCTGCCATGGGGGCCTGTTGGCTGGGGGTGAAGGGCTGAGCTCTTGGGATGTGCCTTGGGATGGGATGCATGGGAAGGGGGGATGGAGGAGGGAGCAGGAAGAAGCCTCAGGCAGCCGCTGCGTCTTCCCTGAACATGGTGGCCACCACACGGGGTCGTCGTGAGCACGCCAGGAGCCGCCATGGGAACCTGGAACGCTCAGACCCCAGGGCGGTCACTGCAGGCCGCAGTGACCTGAGCTGCCGGCTCAGCCCACCCAGGGGTGCAGCCCTTGCATGTCTCGGGCCACCGAGGGCTGGCTCTCCGCGGATCTGCAGGCTGTGGGGAGTCTCGGATCCTGGGTGTCCAGGAAGGGGGCTGTTGAGACACACATGAGGTCCCAGCCTGCTGTGCTCCCCACTTCCCCCGCAGAGATCCGAGAGGCCTTCAAGGTGTTTGACAGAGACGGCAATGGCTTCATCTCCAAGCAGGAGCTGGGCACGGCCATGCGCTCCCTGGGCTACATGCCCAACGAGGTGGAGCTGGAGGTGATCATCCAGCGGCTGGACATGGACGGTGAGCGCTGCCGCCTGCCTGTTTCGTCACCCCCCCCCCCCCCCCCCCCCGCCAAGCCCATGGCAGGTTACAGCCAGGTCTGGAGAGCGGAGGTCAGAGAGGGTGGGACAGCCTTGGGCAGACAAAGGGCTCAGAGACTGCTCCCCTCTGTTCTGAGAAAGTTTTAAAGTCCAGAAAGGGTGTAATCAGAGTTCCTCCCACTCCAAATCATTAATATTTGCATTTTATTATGGAAGGATTCCTAAAGAGGACTGGTAATGCCAGGTCCCCTCCGTGGCCTCCCCGCGCCCATGCAGAGAGCAGACGACAGGCTGGGCCGCTGCAGTGTCCTGGGTGTCAGTTCCTAGCTGTATGGCAGAGAGGCTGTTGGGTGCCACACTCACCCCGGGGGCAGCATCATGGAGCTAGGGAGCCATGGGTGGTTTGGCGTGGAGTGCGAGGGTCTCCCTGTGCCAGTGCCACCTTTCCTGGCAGGGCTGCAGCATCACCGCAGTGCCTGGCAGGTGTAAGGTGCCCTGAACTTGACTCCAGGCTCAGAGAAGGGCAGGATTCCACCCTTTGGTCCCTTGAGCTGTGCTGCCTGGGCTGGGTTTGAGTGTGAGCCACTGATCGAACCTGTGCCTGCTCCAGGCGACGGCCAAGTGGACTTTGAAGAGTTTGTGACCCTCCTGGGACCCAAGCTGTCCACCTCAGGGATCCCAGAGAAGTTCCACGGCACTGACTTTGATACCGTCTTCTGGAAGGTATGCCCTGGCTGGCTGGGACCAGGGCTGTGCACTCCGTGGGGCCCTTCCGGGGTCATGGCCACATCAGGTTCCTGTCTACTGCACATCTGGCCTCCCGCAGGGCCATGAGCTCACTGGGGGAGGCGGGGGGAGGTCAAGGACTCTCGGGACGGGGAGCAAGCAGGTCTGGCTCATGCGGCTGCAGGGTGCGGGTGGGGCCTGTGGCGCAGTGGTGGTGGCTGGAGCGCCGTGTCTCCCCCGACCCCACCCAAGTGCGACATGCAGAAGCTGACAGTGGACGAGCTGAAGCGGCTGCTGTACGACACCTTCTGTGAGCACCTGTCCATGAAGGACATCGAGAACATCATCATGACAGAGGAGGAGAGCCACCTGGGCACGGCCGAGGAGTGCCCCGTGGACGTGGAGAGTGAGTGGCTGACCCCGGGGCCGGGGGACGCAGCGGGGGCTGGTGGACCCTCCCCTCCTGTCCCAAGCCTCCCCCGGGGGAGGGGGGTGTCCTACATGCCGGCCCCTGATCCCATGGCTTCCCTGTCCCCTGTGTCTCTCCCTGGCTCTCCCGGTGGCGGCCACAGCCTGCTCCAACCAGCAGATCCGCCAGACGTGCGTGCGCAAGAGCCTCATCTGCGCCTTCGCCATCGCCTTCATCATCAGCGTCATGCTCATCGCGGCCAACCAGGTGCTGCGCAGCGGCATGAAGTAGGCGTCTCCTGGGCGCCCCTCCTGGCACATGCGGTTCCCCGGGCCCGCTCCGTGCCCACCTCCACCCGCAGCCCCCTCTGCAGCCGGCCTCCTGGGCCACCCTCTGTGTGTCCTTCGGGGCCCAGATGTCTGGGGCCCCCACCCCACTGGCCCCATGGGCCTTGCACGGAGCCATGGCCTGGCCGTGGAAGGCCTTGTGGGGGTCTGGGGACGGCCCCTAGTGCCCCCACACCCTGCCCATGTTCCACCCTGGCCTGTATGTAGCGCTAACCCCTCCTGCTCTCCAGGGGCTCCTGGGAAACAGAGGGCCTTGTCCCCACCGGCGTCCTCTAGGCGAGAGGGGGTACCCTGTGCTCAGAGAGGGCAGCTGCCTGCCCAGGACTGCACAGCCAACCCCAGCCCAGGCCCTGAGGCTTGCCCAAGGCTGAGGGCAAGGCGGAGGAAGTGAGGGCAACGCCCCCTCTCCTGGAGGGCATGAGGCCAGGGTCTTTGGCCCTGATCCCTGCCGTGGCCTGAGGGGGCCCCTGGTCTCCTCCCAGGTCCCTTCCTTAGACCCACATGCAGCCATCCTCCTCCTCCACATGCCTGCTCGGGCCACACCCAGCCCATTTCCCAGGTGAGGAGACTGAGGCTCAGGAAGCCTGGAATCGGGCCTCAGTTCCTGCTTCCGCAGTGGGTCAGGAAGGGCACACGGACACCTGAGGGGGCCCTCCACCAGAGGCCCAGCCGTGCAGGGCCACCTCACCGCTGGCACAGGACCCGGGCTGTTGGGGTGGAAGCTCGGGGGCCCCTGGGTGGAGAAACTGGCACAGCCCAGCACTGGCAGTGCCACGCAGCCCAGCCAGGCCCTCGCCCAAGCCCAGGGCCTACCCTCCAGGTCCCCCCACGGCTCTGCACCTCAAGACCGGAGACCCAGCTCCCAGCCTGTTCCACCTGCCTGGCACAGGCAGACGTGGGGGCTGCGTGGGTGGCAGGTGGTCCTTGGGCTCCTCCCCCCGGGGCTGGGGCCACATCTCTCCCGGGCGACGGGCACAGCCACACTGGGGCACCCTGTGCCCAGCCAGGCTGAGTCTCTGCTGCCCCCGAGAGAGGGGCGGGAGTTTGCACCCCCCGGCCCCTGGACAGGCTCCCGTCTGTTCCAGCCCTGCTGTCCTCAGCCGGGGGCTGGAGAGTGGGGCTCACACGGCCAGACCACACGGGACACACGTCTTCATCAACCTCCAGAAGTGTCTCAGCCGCCCTCTGATGACGTCGGGGGGGTTGCCGACAGCCGCACAGAACCTGGACCGGGCCGCGGCCTCGAGTGGTCTGGGGCTCCGTGGGCGCAGCAGGAAGGGTTCAGCCTCTCCAGTCCTGACCCATGTCTTTATTCTGACGGATGACAGCCAGCAGGGAGTGGGGGGCGCAGGCAGGGGAAGGGGCTAGCCCCACTGCACTCTGGGCTGCAGGGGCCACCCGCCGGGTGGGGGTGCCCGCAGGGAGGGGGGCAGTTCCTGGACCGGAGGCCAGCCCATGGGGTACTGGAAGACGGTGGCTCTGATGGGTTCAGCCCTAGAGAGAGGAGGAGAGGAGAGTGTTACTGCGGGGCGGCCTGGCGCGGCCTGCCTGACCCTCCTGGACACAGAGCCTTTGAGGCAGCAGCCCCTCCCCCAGGACTGAGCCCCAGGCCATGGTGGGGGTGGAGGCGGCCTTGAGGGGACGGAAGTAGCCCTGGTGTCCCGCTGTGGGCACCGACACACATACACGCGCACAGCAATGTTACCAGCCTGCAGCAAACCGAGGCAGGCGTGTACGCACTGACGAACAGACATGCCATGTGAGTAGGGAAAAAAGCAGCTTATAAAATAATGTATATAGCATGATACTATTTTTGTTTAAAGATATATAACATATATAAAGGCATAAAGAAAAAAAAAAAAAAACCTGGAAGTCATGGCGAAATGTTAGCAGTGGTTCTATCTGAGTGGTGCAATGATGAGTGATTTTTTTTTTTTACTTTATACTTTTCAAAAGTTTTACAAGCACGCAAGCCTTTGATATCAGAAAAAAATATTATCTAAAATTTTTGCTAAACAGCCTCATTTCTCATGCTGCTCTCCTCAGTGCCCGAGTCCCTGCCCCCAGAGCTCAGGGCCCATTTAAAGCCCAACCCTGGGCTCCCTGTGGGAGCTGACCCAGGCCTGGTGGGACAGAGGCAGCCTCCCCCTCGCCTCCTAACCTGCTCCACACTCGGCCCCGCTCCTCTCCAGAGTGTGGTGTCTCCCAGGCTATGAACTCTCAACTCCCCCAGGGGGCTCATCTGTCCCCCTCCCCCATGGGAGACAGAGGGTAGAGAGTGGGTAGGGCTAGGGTCTCTCTGGCCCCCCGCAGCGGGTGCTGAGTGACCCACAGCAGTGCCGGGAGCTCCTGCAGACCAGCACTGCCCCGGGCCACACACCATGGCCTCGAGAGGTCTCAGGAATCCTCACGTGAACCCCATGCACACATGAGACCACCGTGCTGCGAGGAGTGGGTCATTGAGTCCAAGTGACGCAAGGGCTGGGGTGCAGCCTAGCCAGGGGCTGCAGACACTTGCCCCCGCTTCAGGTCCCCCTGCTCCAGCAGCCCCCAGCTGCATCCCGCCTGGCCCCCCCAACCCAGCCTTCGGGGCAGGTGAGGCCCTGGCAGCCCTGGGCGCGCTCTGAGCCCTGAACTTTACCTCGCCGCACCCACCCAGCCTCCCCTAGCTGGGCCTGAACCCCTGTAGAGAATCGAGGACTTCAGGGCGCCCGAGGCTGCCCCTGGGGCTCCCGCTGCGTGTGAGGACGGGGACATCCCTGGCCAGATGGATTGCTGCCGGCTGGAGGGCGCGGAGAGCAGCCCTTGGCGTGATTGATGGCTCTGGGGAGGCTTCATAAACTCCTTCTCCCGCAGAGAAGGGTGGGAGTAGGGGAGGCTGTGCGGTTGCCGGGAGGGAGCGCCCCGGCCGCCCGCCAAGCCTGCGCTCCCCCAGGGAGGCTGTGATCCGGGTGAGCCCCTTTCTCTGAGCCTCGGGCCCTTCATCCAGCAAAAGAACGGGCAGATTCGTGGGCAGTGGGGACCTAGCTACTGAGTCCAAGGCTCAGCCCAGTGTCCCTGCCCACCCTGAGGCCCTCCGACAGGATGCAGGCATTCCCTCATCCCTGGGGTTTGCTCACGGACCCGGGCACCTTTCCAGGGCCCTCCACAGCCCCACAGCCCAGCTCTCTGGCCCCCGCACAGGGCGAACAGGTGCACAGGTCCGCGCGTGGCGGGCTCTGCCTGTGGCGTGGGCTGTCTGCCTGGTACACAGGGACAGGCGTCCTCCCTGGCACTATCCTAGCCGTGGTCCTCATCCAGAGGAAATAGAGACTTAGGTGGTGCCTGGACTGGAACAGTGGCCCTGGGCCAGGGGGGGCGCCAGGGGGAGATTAAGAGGGATAAAGTGACAATCTGAAGAGCCAACAGGACGCAGGGACAAGCACCGGCCGCCCAGGGGATTAGGCTGCGTGTCTGAGGCCGCCTCTCCCTCCCGCCGCCTGCTCCTGGCAGATCCCTCAGGGTCAGTCTGCCCGGTGGGGCGCGGCGGGGTGGGGGATGAGCCTGCACCGCCAGGCTGGGGAAACAGGAGCTCCACACCCCCACACTTACAACAGCCCAGGGTCCACCGCGAGGGACACAGAGGTCGGAGGTGAGAGGTAAGAAAGTGCTGCCTGCGGGCGGGGAAGGCAGCAGGAGGCTCCCGGAGGCCCTGCGACCTGGGCAGCCATGGCAAGGTCAAGAATAAATGGCCACGTCCCCTTGCAACAGCCCCTTTTTCTCAAGACCAGATGGGCCTGCGTGGCCTGAGAGGCATTCGCTTTGGCTCCAAGCCCTCAGGAGGCAGGTGGACAGGCGGTGGGCGCAGAGAAGTGACTGCCAAGAGCAGGTCCCCGGAAGGCCCACATTGGGTGCCCAGAGGGAGAGCAGCCTGGGGGCGGGGGCAGGGGAGGCCCTCAGAGCCTTGCATGGGGTCCCATTGCGGGCTCCACTCCACAAAGCCCCTGCTACTTCCAGTCCGTGGCTGGTGGGCCCCTTGGCCACTCCTGAATGTGGTGAGAGGCGGCCCAGGATCCTGACACGGAGCAGGGGCCTCGCTCCCCTCCAAGTGACGGCCAAGGCAGCCCGTGCGTGGCCCAGATGAGCTCAGTGGCAAAACGGGGGCGCCGACCTCCTGCAAGCTCAGGCCAAGGGCAGGAAGCACACCACAGGTGCCAAATCGGGTGGTCGCCACCTCGACCTGTGACTTGGGGCCACTCGTTCTGCCTCAGTCTCCCCACCTGATCCCCTAGTGCTTGGGGTCTCATATTCACAGCACACTGCATCAGTGCTGGGGCACATGCACAGGGTGCCCCGAGCCCTCCGCACAGCCCCGAGCGGTACCCGGGGCTGTCACTCACTCCAGTGGAGAAGCACGTGGAGCCAGAGCAGGGAGGGGAGTGCTACTGTGAGGGCAGAGGCCCAAGGGGACCCATGCGGGGGGGGGGGGGGTCCAAGGAGGGTGCAGGGGAAAGGCTGCACGGACGGGGCTCAGGAGAGCAGGGACGGGATCCCTGGATGGTCTCAAGCAGGCACCCACGTGCCCAAAGCCACATCTCCTTCAATGGACCACGAGGAAGGGACATCACTCGAACATGTGGGTCGTTGTCCGGACCACAGGTAGTTAAGGGGGCGGGGAACAAAAAGCAGGCACAGACGTAAAGCAAAGGTAAATGACAAGACAACGTAATTTGAAAGGATCTTCACCTCTTTTCACCCAGCACTCACAGAAAGCAAGGAACTTGGCCTTCACTGACCGGCAGAGCCCCGAGGGAAAGCCTTACCCCCCAGCCGAGGCCAGGCCCCTCTCCCGTTAGGCCATGGCACAGAGGCAGCTGCCCGTTCTGAGATGGGCCAGGAGGTAGCCCGGGCAGCTGAGACCACGTCCTTGAGCCCCTTTCCTGCCCCCGTCTCCTTCAACACTTGGTGGCAGAGCCAGAGCCCTGCTTTGGCTCAGGCTATGACCTATGTGGCCTGCAGCCACCCCAGCCTGAGCCTGCGCCATGGTGTGCTGACCCTGGTGTGGGCTGCACCTGCCCAAGGGTGCCGACCCTCACAAGTTCTGAGAGCTCCCCATCCATGTCTGAGCATCCTGAGTGCTGGGCCCACCCCAGAGCCCTTCCTTGGGGAGGCATGGGGGACAATGACCTTAACACACCCCTGTGTGGTCCTGGTTCTGACTCCCCCTGCCTGTGTGCCCTCGGCAAGTTGCACCCCTCCTGTGGCCTCAGTTTCCCTTCCAGCAGGGTCCTAGAGGGGACAGTGGGGGCAGGTCCATCGTGACTGGCACACTGGGGGCATGGTAGCCATCACTCAAGCCCCTCCCTCCAGCAGTGGACTTGGTGACACGGAGTCAGATCCACTTGGCCTCACACCTTCAGCCAGCACAGACTCCAGTGAGGGGCTGAGCCTCTACAGGAAGGGGTGGGGCCTGTGAGCAGGCCTGTGACCACAGCTGGTCAGGGCCTGGGAACGCACGGGCCTCCAACGTGGCCTCACCCTCAGGGGGAGGGGCTGTGTCTACCCCCAGTACTGGGAGCAGATGACGGAGACTCCTGAGCTCTGGGAAGGCAGGTGGCCAGGGTCTCCCTCCTGGGGCTGTGGATGAAGGGGCCCAGGGTCTGTACCTGCTGCTCGGAGCGGAGCTCAGCTGCTTGGCTCTCTTCTCCAGCCAGTCCTCCAGATGGCCCTCTGGGAGCTCAGGCGGGTCCAGAGGCCACTCCCTGGCCCGCCTCTCCTCTGCAGGGGACAGAGAGACAAAGGTGGGGAGGGGTACACTCCTGCTGCTGAACCCCGTCCTCCCCTGAAGCAGCAGGGCCAGCAGCCGAGACCTTGCAGCCACCTCTGGCAGGGCCACCAGCTTGTCCCCACCAAGCCCCCAGCTCCCCAGGCTCTCTGTGCATCACAGCCCAGCGCTCCGGGCCTCACTCCGCCTGCCTTCAAATGCAGACAATGCTTAGGGCTGTCTCCTCAGCTTTGGGGAGCCGGAGGACAACCATGGGAGCAAGGAACCTGACGTGGCGTGGTGGGGTTGGGGTTGGGGGGCGAGTAGGTTCAGGGAGGTAGTGTGGACTCTAGAGCAGGGATGGGCCTGGGCCTGGCTCCTGGCAGGGTGATGAGCCTCCGTGTACCTGGCTGCCATTTTCATACGACGTCCTATGAACGCTCACTCAAAACCAAGCAACGAGCAGAGTTCATGCCAGCAGAGTGTGCACATCTGACGGGCTCAGCAATTCTGGGTGTCTGGGCTGGAGGCTTGGGCCAGAGGAAAACAGCCGTACCCGTGGGCCCATGCTCGCTCGGGGCCTGGTGCGGGGCTAGCGCTGCCCAGGGTCCCCTCGCTTCCTCTTCCCAAGCGGGCATGTCACAGGACGCTGGCAGGGTGAGGCTGCCACAGCTGCCGCCCGGCACAATCTCTGCTCCCAACCTGCTCTGACTTCTTCCCGTCTCCCCCAGATGCTGCCTCTGGCTCTCGGTCCTCTGGCTTGAGCCGTTCCCACCACCATGGGCCAACTGTTCCCCGAGAGTCCTCAGCCAGCGAAGAGAGAGACGCCGCTGCTGCCAGGACTCGCTGGCCGGCCCCATGGGGCCTCACCTCGCCCTGGGAAAGCTCCTGGAAACCCTGCGTTGGTGCCAGGGCAGCAGCCACAGCACCATCAGCTCCCCAAGGCAGGGCACAGAACTCCTGGGGTCCAACTGCGCAGTAGGGAGGGAGGCACACTGGGGACAAGGGCCAAGGCCTCGCTTCCCCAGGCCCTCATTGGCTGCCAAGGCCACCTGACAAGAGGGGGGAGCTGTGGCACTCTGGGAGACCGCGGTCCACCCCTAACTCGCTGGGGGCGCTCACACGAGGCCCCTTTGCCTGGGTGCTGGCCTCAGCAGCACCTGTCCAATGAGGGGCGGCAGGAGGTCAGTCAAGTTTCTAAGAGGAAGCTTCCTGGTTCCTTGTTCTTTGGGGAGTGAGAAGTGAATTTCCCAGAGGCACATGGGCCAGGTACCATGGAAGCTGCACTTGCTCTTCCCTGAAAGCCCCAGGCTGTGAGGACAGGCAGGGCCTTCTTCGTCCTTGTGTCTCCAGAGCCTTGCAGGGACTCAGAGAGTCGCCTGATTGAGGTGGGGAGGAAGAGAGGGAGAGTGGGAAGGCAGGCGCCCGCAAACCACAGCCAGGCCAGTGTGCCCACTTCCAGGGCACCCAGCCTGCTTCCTTCTCTGCCCGTGTGTAGAGCAAGCCAATACCCACCCAAACCAAGGGCTCAGGGCTCCCCCTGGCTGGCCCCACATGGCGACTACTAATGAGGAAGAGGTGGGGACGTGACAGCCCACCCCCACCCCCACCCCCCGTCTCAAATTCCTCACCTCCCCAGTCCCCCACTCCCGCCATGCCAGGGTACCGCAAGACTCACCCTCCACCCGGATGCTCAGCTCCTGCAGGTCTCGCTCCGACATGTGGGAAAATCTGCAGTTGGAGCCGAAGTCACACTGGCCTGCGGAGGAAGACAGAGCTACTCAGCGTGCAGGGCTGGGGGGCACCGTGATGACGGGTCCCAGAGTTTTAAGGTTGGGCTTTAGAACCTAAGGAGTAGCAAACCCTTTCCTGAACAAACGGAAAAACACCCCTCTCCTAGTGCACCTGGGAAGCACAGATGATGGCCCAAGTGCTTGGGCCTCTGCCACCCATGTGGGAGACCCGGATGGAGTTCCAGGCTCCTGGTTTTGACCTGGTCCAGTCCTGGCTGTTGCAGGCATTTGGGGAGTGAGCCAGAGGATGGAATCTCTCTCTCTCTCTCTTTCTCTCTCTCTTAGAAATAAATGCTTTTTAAAAAGTTGGACTTTCTCTGGCCCTGCCCTGCTCAGCGGCCAGCAGGCTGCCCACCCCATCACGCCCTGCTCACCAGCCTTGCTGGCGGCTGTCCGTGCTGGAGGTCAGATAACTGAGGCCTGTCTCGAGTGGGCTCCAAAGGCATGGCCTTCAGGACCAACCCTTCCCCCCTCAATAAAGCACAGGTGCGTTCCTGAAGGGCTTTCATTCCCTCCTCCAGTCCGGGCCACAGCACCTGCTGAGCCTCCACCTGGTGCGCCGGCGCACGGCCTGTGTGAGCAGTGGGCCGCTCCTCAGGAAGTGCCGGAGCAGTGGCAGCCGTGCAGAGGGGCAGAGGAGGAGCCAAAGGCCAGGCAGCTCCCCAGTCTCAACCCAGGAGACCAAAGCATTTCTTGGGATGGAGGGAGATGCGGGGTCCTGGTGAGCGCAGCCTAGCTGCGGCGTATCTACGTCAAGGTCAGGTCTGTGAGGAAGCCCCTGACCTGCAGAGCTGATGTCTGTGGTGGGGGCGGCAGTGTCTCCGCCCACCCAGCCTTCCCTGACTCATCAGTAAGACCGCTCCCAGTGCTAAGCTCCCTTACAAACCTCGTGACTCTTCATGGTTTTCCTGTTTGTCTTGGCTGCCAGGAAGCTCAGAGTCAAACCCAAAGGGGTACACAAGACCTTGAGGGCAAGCACGGAGGAGACTGGTTATTCATTCTCCTGGCTTTACCTTATGTTTCCTTCAACAGTTTATTTATTTATTCATTTTTATGTATTTAAATGGCAGAGAGGCAGAGACAGAAATCATCCATCATCTGGTTTACCCCCAAATACCTACAACAGCCGGGGCTGGGCCAGGCCAAAGCTGGGACCTTGAAATTCTACCTGGATGACAGGGACCCAAGCACTTGAACCATCAGGTGCTGCCTCCCAGGGCCTGCGCCGGCAGGAAGCTGGAGTCAGGAGCCAGGGCTGGGAAAGGAACCTGGGACTCTGACGTGCGATGTGGGTGTCTCAACCTCACAGCCAGGCCAAATGCCTGCCCCACGTGGATCTCTGTTAGCCGCGTATCGAGCAAATAAAAATCTAGCGTCCTCGTTTTGGAACCTGAACTCCCCCAGATCTTCAGCCCTGCCTCTCTAGGAGGCCCTGCAGGAGGTCGGGCTGTCAGGCCCATTTGGTCAGCCAGGCAGTACAGCCAGCAGCGTCCCTTGGCTTCACCTGCAACCTCCAGTGCTTGCTGGTTCTAGGTGAGCCAATAAAACCACTTCCTAGGTTGGAATAGCTAAGGACCAGGCCTGAAAGTGTCAAGGCATGACCTGAGGGAAGGCCCAAGTGACCAGTGAGCCGAAGCTCAGGCTGCAGGGTGGGCTGGGGATGGTGGCCAGGGCTAGGTCAGTCACTCTGCAGAGGTCCACGCAGGCCCCACGGGGCACTGCTGGTCCCCGAGGGGACCTGAGCTGAGCCAAGTGCCTTACCTGTGAGCAGGAACTTCCTGCAGGGCCGCTTGTTCTGCTCGTCCAGCAAGATGGCGGCTGCATCTGTGAGAGGAGGGAGGGGTGGGGTTTGATCAGCTTGCCTGAGGGAAGTGGGAGGTGGAACACGCGGGGGCATGGACTTCAGAGGGATACAGGCTTAGACCAAAGAGCTCCCTGCCTATGGGGGAGTATAGCTGGGCACAACCACAGGTGGGGAGGCTGGACAGAGGGATTCCGGTCTCAGGTGCCTCCAACCCTTCCTGCCCCACCCAGCACTTGCCAAAGGGAGAGGGAGAGACAGAGATCGTCCATCCACTGGTGCACTTCCCAGATGGCCACAATGCTGGGGTTGGGCCAGCCCAAACCCTGCAGCCTGGAGCCTGGCACTCCAGCCAGGCTCAAACTGGCGCCCATACGGGATGCCAGCATCACAGACAGAGGTTTAACCCCCTGCACCATAATGTCTGTCCCAACCTGGGGAGTTTTTAAAAAAGATTTCAGCACCATAGATCTGGCTCCACTTCCGACTAGCTCCCTGCTAATGTGCCTGGGAAAGCAGCAGAAGATGGCCCGAGTGCTTGCGCCCCTACACACTCACAGGAAACCAGGATGAAGCTCCTGGCTTCTGGCTTTGGCCTGGTCCAGTCCCCATTGTTGCAGCCATTTGGAGAGTGAATCAAAGGATGGAAGATCTCTCTCTCTCTCTCTCAGCAACTTTCCTTTCAAATAAATAAATCTTTAAAAAACACAGGAATCCTGGTGCCCAGTCGCAGGGTCCAGTCTTGCTGTAAAGGGCACCATGGGCTGGGAGGGCACAGAGGTGTTGCCAGGGCCCTGAGGCTAGGACGGCTGAGGTGGGCAGGGGGCTGGGCCTGAGTCCTATACAAGGGGCCCTGGCTGGGCTGCCCAGCATCTGGCTGGGGTGGGGGGGTCTTCACCCCTGCCACACTTGAGAATTGCCGGGCAGCTGTTCAAGGACATGGACACGCAGGCCTCTCTGGGCCCCTTCCAGCTGTACTCTGTTGGAGGGAGACAGTGTCAGAATCACTCAAAGCTCTGAAGGGCACCCAGGATTGAGAAGCCCAGGCCCTGCCCAAAGGAGCCTGCGCACCTGCACCTGCTATTTAAGGCTCCCTGTGATCTCACCCTGTTGGCCCTTCTCGCTTCATCTCCCTAAATTAACAGCTGCCCCTGCTGCCCCGCGTTTGTTTGCTCACTCATTTAGACGTTTAGCTACCAAACATTCACAGAGCACGCCCTGTGTGCCAGGCACCACGCCAGGACGAGGATTGAAGTGGAGAACAAGTCCGAGCGGGCCCTGCCTTCCAGTCCAGCAGCCACACCACCCTACGTGGATATAAACTGGGTAAACACGGTGCCCGCGGCGGAGGGCCTGACCTGGCCCCTGGGGTCGGGAAGGGCGTCCCCAGAACTCTGCTGGAGCTGGGCTCTGACATGGGGCCCTGTCTTGGGGCAGGGAGGCCAGGCTCACACAGGGCACAGTACGCAAGCTGGGAGTGCTGGGGTCAGGGCTGGGAGGGGGAGGCCAGCAGAGCACGGAGCCCTGGGTAGGAGGGGCTCCATCAGAGTCCACCGTGACACCCGCACCAAGTCGCTTAGGAAGGAGGCCCTGCTGTCTTCACCTTGGAATCTCAGAGCTTGTCTGGAGGCCGAGGACACGCTCGCCTAGCACTGGCTGAATGAATGAGCGCTGAGACGCGGGACAAAGGGCCTGCGGCCAATCCCTCTGGGCACCCACGGACATTATTCCTATTGAGCAACCCCTTCGCTGGCAAACAGCAAGGAGATGGCTGAGCCTTTGTCACATCCCCAGGAGGAGGCGCTGTTGGGACGGCTGTTTCACACACAGCAGGGTTAGACAGACGTCTCAGGGCTGATGCTCGGGCCGCCGGTTCTGGGGCCCGCACTTGTCCTCAACACAGGCCCACTCCCTTCTCGCGAATTCTGAGTCTCAGACCGGGGGACTCTCGGCCTCCCCTTCTCTCTTCTTGGCTGGGGGACTCAGTGCCCTCCTCCTGGGCCCTGGGCCCTGTCCTGGAATCCTGCTCTCCAGCCTGAGATGCATTGGCCCACCCGGCTCATTCCAGGGGCTCCAGGTCCCTGTGGCCCCACTACCCTTGTCCCTGCAAGGCTCCTCCTGCTGGGCCACACTCTGGCCCCTTACTGCCTAGTGACAGCAGGCCGTGCAGCAACACACTGTCCCTCCACAGGCCCCACGCTGGGTGCTGCTGACCTCAGCTCATTCACCCGGCCACACCTGCTCCCAGAAGCCTTTCCCAGAAGGGCCCTCCCTCTTCCTTTCTTTCCCTCCCTCCCTCCAGCCAGTCATTCAACAGCCAGTCACCTGCCAATGTCAAAGGTGGGCCTGGCTGTGCCAGCCACTGCTCTTGACAATGCACGCTCCACGCTGTGGCCTCCACAGACCTGAAGGGATCCACTCCCTGCTGTGAGCCCCTACCATTCTCCCCAGGAACACCTGCTGCCTTGCTCAGGGCGGCCGGATTCCGTGCAAGCCCTCAAACATCGCGCACTTGGTGAGGCCTCCTTCCCGTCTGGTCCTCCCAGGTGGGCTTCGGTCAAGGCCGCCAGCCCCTCCAGGGGCCCGTGTGCCCCCGCGGCAGCAGCCAGGCCTCCTCCTCTTTTGATCCCTACAGAGCCCAGGCCCAGGCTGGGAGAGCCAGATGTCCTCCGTCTGAGGACGGGGCAGAGTCGGGGCTGGCACGCACCCACCTCGGAACATGTCGTACCACAGCTTCTTGGCCTTGAGGTGCTGCAGCCCGTTCAGGTGCTTCTTTCGATTGTGGAGGTTGTCCTGGAAGGAGCGGTCGCAGTAGTCGCAGAAGTATCGCTTCCCCATGGCTGCCTGGGAGCCGCAAAGCACTGGGTCAGACCGCACGGAGAAGGTCATGCGCCAAGCCAGCGGCGCCCACAGGGGGCCAGCCTCCACCAAGGCTCCCGCCCTTCCCCCCCCCCCCCGCCTCCAGGATGAACTTTCCCGGCAGGCCACAGGGCCCGGGATGCCTTATTCCAGAGAAACGCCTGGTGCCCAGCCCCCACCCAGCTGAAGCAGAATGGTGGAGGGGGTGGAGGTTGACACTGGTGTGTTTTAAGGCTCACGGGGAATTCTAATAGGCAGCTAGGTTGGAGAAGCACCACTTCCGGTCCTCTGGTGGACTCCCCGGTCCAGGCCACACCTCTGACCTGCGCGACCCATGTTCTCCCTGTGCCAGCCACACCAGCTTCCTCTCTGCTCCTCGCCTGTGCCAGGCGCACAGCCACCTCCCTGCATTTGCACCTGCTGTTCCCTCGGCCTGGTGTTCCCCACAGATACCTGCCACACTTGCTCACTTGACTCCTTCGATCTCTGCTCTGATGCTACCATCTCGGTAATCTACCGTGAAAACTTGATTTCTACTGCAGAACCCAGGGCCGCCGCTGTGGCGCAGCGGGTTAAGCTGCTGCCTGTGATGCCTGCATCTCACATCAGAGAGCCGGTTCAAGTCCTGGACGCTCCACTTCTAACCCAGCTCCCTGCTAATGCACCTGGAAAGGCAGTGGACATGGCCCAAGTGCTTGGGCCCCTGCCACCCAATGTGGGAGACCAGGATGGAGTTCCAGGATCCAGGCTTTGGCCTGGCCCCACCCTTGCTGTTGCAGCCATTTGGGGAGTGAACCACTAAATGGAAGCTCAATCTCTCTCTCTGTTGCTCTACCTTTGAAATAAATAAGTATTTAAAAAAACAAAACAACAAAAAACTAGATCAATAACAAAAACAGTGTTTGGTATACAGTAGGCAGTCAAGTATTTGTACAATAAATGAATTATTTCCTATTTTCCTTTTGGGACAACAGGTTGAGCCAAGGGACGTGATTTGCCAAAGGGCACACAGCTGGTGACTGAACACAAACCCAGGACCACTGCTGGGTGTCATTTTGCTGGGTGTCTGTCTCCCACAGCAGCTCAGGGCTTAGAGACGTCGGAGGCCTCTGAAAGCCATCGCCAACATCTTCCCTAGGAGGCTTCTACACTCTCGGGCAGCAGGTCCTCAGCCAGTCTCAGGGGGAAACGAGAACATTTAAGACCCCTTAGCCATGGTGACCAAGCCACCAACCCTGAGCCAGGGACTCTGCAGTGCAAGGTGGGTGGCAATGACTCTCACGGCCAGCCCTCAGGTCTTCCTGTTTAGGGCCCCCAGACCACGGGAAGAACCAGAGTACTTGGGGCCACCACGTGGGATCTGCAGAGGCTGAGCCCAGACCTGCCCCTCGTCCCGTGCTCTGATCCTTCCCTTCAGACGGCAGGCTCCTGGGGCCCAGGGGAGGGAGGGCAGTGAGCCCCCCAAGGTCACAAGGCAGGGGTGCATCTCGGGAGGAAAAAACCGGGGAGAGATGCAGAGACAAACAAGCAGCCCGGGCAGTCAAGGGTTTATGGAGAAAGTCACTCCTGCGGCAGACGGGGACAGCTGCCGTTAAGTCGGGGCTGTAACGGGATCAGGAACAGCCAGTCATTCGAAATGAAAACGTATAAAACCTCTCTGCTCCTGTGACTGCTGAGAAACTGTGTCCCAGACACGCAGACTTGATATATTAAATTTGGCAGATCTAATACACCCTGTCTTGCCAATAAACTTATAGGGATTGGATTGAAATTGTAAGAGACGAACGTTTAACAGCCGAGTGCTTAACCAAGCCATTCACGGAGCCCGAAGCTCCGGGGAGCTGCGGGCTCTGGAGAGGGATGAGAAGGGGAGGGGCAGAGGTGGGGGGTCCCTTGGGGAGAGCGACACAGAACGGGGGCTGTGAGGCAGCCGTGGCTGGACCAACTCACACAGGCCCCGAGAAGCACCTCCCCTCTCTGGGCCTCTGATGAGGAGAGTACTGCAGGGAAGTCTGCATATGCAAATGGTAAAAATGACACTGACGATGTCCAGCACTGGGCACGTGTTCAAGAAACGGGACCTATTATCAGAGCGTCTACCACGTGCTAGCACTGGGCTGGAAGCTTTACACACATCGTCTCATTAAAAATTTATTTTTTTTTGGGCCAGCGCTGTGGCTTACTTGGTTAATCCTCTGCCTGCGGTGCCAGCATCCCATAGGAGCACAAGGTTCTAGTCCCGGTTGCTCCTCTTCCATTCCAGCTCTCTGCTGTGGCCCGGGAAGGTAGTGGAGGATGGCCCAAGTGTTTGGGCCTTGTGCCCGCATGGGAGACCAGGAGGAAGCACCTGGCTCCTGGCTTCAAATCAGCGTAGCTCCGGCCGTAGCGGCCATTTGGGGGGTGAACCAATGGAAGGAAGACCTTTCTCTCTGTTTCTTTCTCTCTCACTGTCTAACTTTGTCAAATAAATTTAAAAAAATTATTATTGAGAGGCAAAGAGAGAGAGAGAGAACAGCACTCCCACCCAATGGTTCACTCCTCAACTCCTTAAATGACAACTGGGACTGGGCTGGGGCCTGAGCCAGGAGCTGGGAACCCAGTCCAGGCCTCCCACACAGGAGGCAGGAACCCAATCTCTGGAGCTATCCGCATTGTCTCGCAGGGTCCGGGCTGACAGCTGGAGTCACATGGGCACCCCATCGCGGGACGCAGGCGTCTTGACCGTGAAGCCTCATGTCTGCCCACATTGCCTCAAGACAGCCTGGGGATGGAGCCCATGGCACTTTTTCAGGTGAGGTCACTGGGACTCAACTGAAATGCCATGGTCAAGGTCATGTGGCTACAGGAAGCAGCCAAGCTGGGCTTCCAATCTCAGCGGCAGGGCTGTGGATCTCCCACTCCTAATCCCTTAACCAAAGTCTGCTGATACAGTTTAACAGTCACTCGTGACACCCCTGGGACCATGCCGGCCTTTGTGAACCCAAAGAGGTACATCCTATGATCCCACGTACAAATGAGGAAGCTGGGGCTCAGAGGTGTGCCCCAGGTCACACACGTAGGATGGGCAGAGCAGGTCCCAGGGTGCCTGGGGCTCAGCTCTATCGGGAAAGCCCATGGTCACCGTCAAACACCAACCCACAGGAGGTCAGACCATGTGACCTGTGTGTGGGGAAACCAGTGACGGCTTCATCCACATCCTCGCCTGCTCAACCTCAGCTCCCCGCCCACGCCCTCCTGCCCACCCCTAACATGGCAGGTGGGAAGGGCGTGACCATCCTAGGTGGGTTGACAGACCCTGATCTCGGTCCCAGTGCTGCCAGGGGAGGCTGTGGCCTCAGGTCCCCCACGTGTGAAGCAGTAGGACCAGATGATTGTCAAAGGCCTCTGTAAGTGAGAAGGCACTTGCCATGGTGCCTCTCACCCACCGTCGCAGACCCACGCTCAGGGCTCAGGCCAGGGAGAAGGCGGGCGGCACGGGGCATGCATGCTCACGGAGCACCTCCTGCACAGCCCAGGCTCCTGACCCGCCTGCCGCGGCGCTGGGCCTTTGTGCACGACACAGAAAGGGCCCTGCAGACTCCTCTGGAGAGACACAGCACCCCGCCACACACAACGAGCTGGCAAGCAGAACGCTGGCTAGGTTTCAGCTCCTACTCAGCCCTCAGCCCAGGCGTCCTTGCTCAAGGCACAACCCGCACCACTGCACTTGGCAGCCCCGGGCTGGGGGTCAGGGACAGGGGAGGGAGGGGACAGCTGGAGCATCTCTAGCCGGTGCCCAGACTCCAGCATGGGGTGCTGACTCAGGGGCCCTCTCGGCTGTGATTCATCCTCATCCTCTGACGGTGGCGCGCTCGGCAGCATGCAAGCGGGGCCCTGTCTGGAACACGGAACCATCTGGTCCCCCCTCCGCTCCGCGAGGACCACAGGCGGTGCCACCCACCCACTCCCAGGAGCCAGGTCCACAGCTGCAAGAGCATCTGCCGGCTCCCCAGGGCTCCGCCAGGTGACAGGGCTGGCTCCTCGTGGCCAAGGGGTGGCGGGCAAGCCTAGCAGGCCACCCCTCTGAGATCCCACAGGTCTGGACATGAATTCCGCTGTGCCACTTAGAAGCTGGGTGACCTCTGGAAACCATTCCATCTCCCTGAGTCTGTCCTTAGCCAGCAAACAAGGCTCCTACGGCTGCCTAGGCAGTCTTCCCCATGCATCCAGGGAGAGGGGGTGCTAGGACCCCCCGTGGACACCCACCTCGAGGGTATTCCAGATGGCACAGCATTTGCCTACAACACACACACACATCCTCCCACACACTTTACATCATCTCTAGATAACTTATAATATCTGATACAATGTAAATGATTGCTGTATTATATTATTTAGGAAATAAGAACAAGAAAAAAGTCTGTGCATGTTCAGAACAAATATAACTTGTGTTTTTTTTTTTTTTTTAAACAGGCAGAGTGGACAGTGAGAGAGACAAAGAGAAAGGTCTTCCTCTCTGTTAGTTCAGCCCCGCAATGGCCGCTGCGGCCGGCGCACCGCGCTGATCCGAAGCCAGGAGCCAGGTGCTTCTCCTGGTCTCCCATGTGGGTGCAGGGCCCAAGGACTTGGGCCATCCTCCATTGCTTTCCCGGGCCACAGCAGAGAGCTGGCCTGGAAGAGGAGCAACCGGGACAGAATCCGGCGCCCTAACAGGCGCTAGAACCCGGTGTGCTGGCGCCGCAGCCTATTGAGCCGCAGCACCGGCCCTGTGTGTGTGTTTTCTATCCATGCTTGGTTCAATCTGCGGATATGGAACCCATGGATAAGGAGCATTGACTATAGCATATTAAGGTGCCTAACATATAGTTAGCACTCAAAGAATGGGAAATTTTACTGTTATTTCTACTATCCACATAGCTCCCTCCCTCCTCCTGTCAGTGAATTACAACACCCTGAAATCACCCAATTTAGAATTGCAACGAGGGGTTGGTGCTGTTTTAAATATTTATTTATTTGAAAGGCAGAGCTACAGAGAGGCAGTGGCAGAGAGAGAGGTCTTCCATCTGCTGGTTCACTCCCCAGATGGCCGCCAAAGTGGGAGCTGAGCCAATCTGAAGCCAGGAGCCAGGAGCGTCTGCCAGGTCTCCCACACAGGTGCAGGGGCCCAAGGACCTGGGCTATCTTCTACTGATTTCCCAGGCCATAGCACAGAGCTGGATCGGAAGAGGGACAACTGCAACTCGAACCGGCACCCATGTGAGATGCCGGCACTGCAGGCGGTGGCTTTACCCGCTACGCCACAGCACCACCCCTGCTCCTCTCAAAAAAAAACACCTGCAACGAGGGGCAAGCACTCAGCCTAGTGCCTGGGTTCGACTGCCAACTCCAGCTCCCAGTTCTAGCTTCCTGCCAACGCAGCCCCTAAGGGGCAGCAGGTGATGGCTCGAGTAGTCGGGTCCTTGCCGCCCACATGGGAGACCTGGATTGAGTTCACAGCTTTCTGGCTCTGGCCCTGCTCAGGCCTGGCTATTGCAGGCATCTGGGGAGGAGCCAGCAGATGGGAGCTGTGTCTCTTGAATTAGAAACAAAACAACCGAAAAACAAAGCAAGCGCAGCACAAGTCAAGGTTGTGGGTGCTTGCACTTTCCCTCACAACCTCCTCGGTCTCTCCCGCGTGCTGACTTCCTGTCCTACGGGCCGGCCTGCCCCCACTGAGATGCAGGTCCCGCAAGGGCAGAGGGCTCTGTCTGAACAGGTCCTGGTCCACTCCAGTGCCCCATAGCTGCCTGTGGAATGAAGCAGCACGTATCCTGCAGAAGCCAGGCCACCCAGGCCTCCCGGGCCCTCCTCTCCCCAGTCTGGGTACAGGACAAGGACAGACACAGGGAATGATGCAGAAGCCCTAAAGGCAGGCCTCTCACTGCCACCACCGCGCCTCCCACAGGACCTGTGTCTTCAGCAGAGCCTGGCCCGGTCAGCTTTGGGACTCCCTGCTGAACCCCATCCACTGACTTAAGCCTCACCTGGCTGTCTCACGGTACCTGACTTCAGTCCTCTGGGCTCAAAGAAAAGGTGACCAAATAGACGCGACACTGGGGGATGGGAGAGGGGAAGAGACGAGACTGCGGGCAGGGTGGAGTGCGGGGATTGGCTTCAGGTTTGACTCCTGCATGTTACAGGCACTTAGCTCTCATTCCCTTACGTAACCCTCATGGAGACACTGCGTAGCTATCCAAGGGATCACTTTGCAAATGAGAAAACGGGCTTGGAATACTCATTCGCTCCTAGCCATGGCAAGGAGAGACACCAACCTTAAGAATCATTGTGTTAATAACAATCCTCACAATAGCATCTCATCGCCCTGAGAGCTGCCCGTGGGCCCGCGGGGCCGAGGACCCCCCCACACCATCTCTTGGAGCCCAAGGCCCCACAAACAGGGCACCCCAGGGCTGGCATCCCCTTGGGGTCTGCCTGACTCCAGAGCCCATTTTCTCCCTATCCCACGGTCCTGATGGGGGGGGGGGGTGGCTGCAGCAGGCAGACAACTGTACCTCATCAATATTCTTGGTTTCTTTCATCATGTGCACCGTGGATACGGAGCTGGCTTTGGCATGAGGCTAAAATAAGCCCGAGAGCTCGGCCTTGGCTGGGGCTGGGATGCACACTGTAATTATCCCGGACTCGCGCGCACCACCCGCTGCCCTCAAGCTCACCTGTCATTTCTTCTAATTACAGTGCCACCAGACTCCAGGTAAACAATCAACCACAGCCAGAGGATGGCTTTACTGCATGCCCACTAGGAGCATGGCAAGGTCCCAGCACCGCATATGCCTGCCATCTGGAGTCGATGCCCTGGGAGGGTGGCCCACAGACAGCCAGGACACAGATACAGCGGGGGTCCAGAGAAATGCAGATGCCTTTCCCGACTGGGGCCCGTGCATCAGGGACACCCCTCAGAGGCCCAGTGCTTTGCAGCGCCCACACAGCTTTCTCATTCGAGCCTTGTTCCTACGTCTGCTCCCCTCCCTTCTCGGGGTGAGACACAGCATCTTATCTCCACCCATGGCAATTTCTAACTCAGCAGGTCTGGGATGGGGTCAGATCTGCAGAAGTCTGGGATGGCACGTAGCACAGCGGGTTAGGCTGCCACCTGTGACGTCGGCACCCTACATGTGCACTGGTTCAAATCCAGGAGCTCCACTCTGAGCTGGATCAGAAGTGTTAATGTGCCTGGGAAAGCAGTGGAAGGTGGATCTGGGCCATCTTCCACCTACCTGGGAGATCCAAATGGAGGTCCAGGCTCCTGGCTTCAGCCTGGCCTAGCACCGGCCGTTGCAGCCATTTGGGAAGTAAACCAGTGGGTGGGAGATTTCTGTCTCTCCCTCTTTGTATAACTCTTCCTTTCAATATTTTTAAAAGAGAAGTCCTGATTCCAAATCTAGCGCAAAGCTAGTCTAGGGGGGCAGGTACCCTTGTGTGGCCTCAGCCATTGCAGGCATTTGAGTAGCGAACCAGCAGGTAGGATCTGTCTCTTAAGTAAATAAAAATTTTAAAGTGGAAAGTGTGTCAGGCAGAGCCAAATCCTATCCCCTTTCCTCCGTGGATGGTCCAGGGGGCCTGGTTCTGAGTGACCAGCGAGGGGCGGTGGGCAAAGCGGAGAGCGGGCCTTTCCCCCGGCCCTGGCTGAACAGCCTGCTTACAACCAGCCCCAGCCCAACCTCAAGGCCCAGTGAAGGTCAGCTGAGCTTGAGCCTGGGCTCCAGGCTGGAGAGGCCGCTTCTCATCAGCTGGTTCCAGGTCCCAGGAGGCCACAGTTTGCAGATAGGAAAGGTAAAAATAGTCCGAGGAGACGTCTGAACAGATATCCCAATCAGAAGCATCTCCGACTCCCCCCATCCCTCTCCCCCCGCCCCCCGCAGGCTCCACAAAGCACCTGACCTGTACTACAGCCAAGCCAGGCTCACCCCCCAGATCCGCCGAGGCCTCCTCAGCTCACCCTGCCCTGGGCAGCAGCAGAGCAGCCCTCCTAAGGTCACCGCTGCTCGACATCTCCCATGGCCCCCGAGGAGAAACCTGACCAGAAACGAGGGGGGTTGTGCAACAGTGGCCAACCTGCTGACTGGAATGCAGCACCCCATATGGGAGCGCGTGGGTTCAAGTCCTGCCTCTGCTTCCAATCCAGCTTCCTGCTAATGCACACCCTGGAAGGCAGCAGGTTCCAGTGCTTGGATCCCTGCCACCACATGGGAGACCCAGATTAAGTTACAGACCCCTGGTTTCAGCCTGGCCCAGCTCTGCCATTTGGGGAATAAAGAGTGGATGGAAATTCTCTTTCTCTGGCTCTACTTTTCAAATAAATAAACAAAAATTTAAAAAAGGTTTTTTTTTTAATGAAGTCTCCTGGGGCAGGTCTCCAGAAATCCTGAGTTGGTAGATCTGGAGGGGGCACCAGAAATCTGCATTTCAAGCAATTAATCTCGAACCCTCTAGTAAACCCCCCTTAAGAAAGGAGAGCTCGGAGGAACACATTTCCCTGTGAGCCCGGGGCAGCCTCTCTGAGCACAGTCATCCTGGGATGACACAGTGTCCCCGGCTGCTCTGCTTCCAATCCAGCTTCCTGATAACTGCGTGGGAAGGCCTCCACCCAAGTAGGAAACCCAGACGGAGTTCCTGGCTCGTGGCTTCAGGCTGCCCCAGCCCTGGCTGTTGCAGCCATCTGGGGAGTGAGCTAGTGGATGGAAGCTCTGTCCTCTGCTTCTCCCTCTCTCTGTAGCTCTGCCTTTCAAATAAATAAGTAAAAAATCTTTTTGTAAGAAAGAAATCAGTCGGATTATACATAAACTTAGCTTACCGAAATGGTCACTCCAACTTGAGGCTAAGCATAATGCATTAGTATGGATACAACTGTGTGTGTGTGTGTGTGTGTGTTTTTTTGTTTTTTTTTTTTTTTTTTTTACTGATTGTCTTGTCACACTCCAGGAAAAGTTCAGAACTGAAAACAGAGGTGAGAGAATAAATCAAACTCGCTGTACTGATGCTCCTGAGTTTTGTACACTTGGCACTGAAAGGAATTTAGTATGCTGACTATCTGACGGGCATTATGATTCTGATTTAAAATACAGAAGCTTTAATCTATAGTTAGCTGACTGCTGCAATGTCAGTAATTAGCCTTAGACTCCCGATTTTTAGGTTGAGAGGTTAGTGGTGGAAATCACTGGCTATGTATTGGGCTCACCTGGGGTGCTGCAAAAATTATGAAGGGGCGCACCCCATATTCTGATTTCAGCACTGGCACTCTGAACACCCTCTTTGGTAAGCAAGACAGCCACTGAGTGACTAACGGGCAGGCAGTGTACACAGCGTGGAAACGCTGAACACATGGGTCACTCATGTCCCAGGCAGGACACAGCACCACAGCCTGGGATTTCATCACGCTACTAGATCAGCGCACAACCTGCAACTTATCAATGATTTACTTCTGGGATTTTCTTTTTTTTTTTTTTTAATTTTTTTTTTTTTTTTTTTTTTGACAGGCAGAGTGGACAGTGAGAGAGAAAGACAGAGAGAAAGGTCTTCGTTTTGCCGTTGGTTCACCCTCCTGCACTCCCTGGCCACAGCAGAGAGCTGGCCTGGAAGAGGGGCAACCGGGACAGAATCCGGCGCCCCAACCGGGACTAGAACCCGGGGTGCTGGCGCCGCAAGACAGAGGATTAGCCTAGTGAGCCACGGCGCCGGCCTTACTTCTGGGATTTTCTATGCGATATTTCTGGAACATAGTCGATCACCAATAACTGAAACTGTGGATAGTGAAAACTCAGAAAAGGGAGGACTACGGCATTTAATTTTTCACAAGACTTTGGAATTCAGTATGTGTATCCATTTAATTGATTGGATTTTCTAGTAACTGTTTAGATATCCTGGGGAAATTATGCTTGTTAGGCCATGTAACTGAAGTACTTACAAAGAAAATCAAATATATTAAATTTATAATTGGAGTTAAAACTTTCAAGGGAATGTAATCAAGCTGTAAATAGAGCCGTGTGTTTAAAGGAATTTAGCTTCATTTAGATAAAGGAATTTTTGTTCAAATATTAATTAAAACTATCCACAACGTTAAGGTCCTTTTTCTTATTTTCCTAGATTTACGTATAGAATAATGATCTCTAAATTGATGGCTTCAAGCAAATGAGGCTCTTAAATTAATGAGAATTACTTCTAAAAAATACAATAAGACTCCCAGTGGTCTTCCCTACTCATCCCGGACAGGATGCCCCTCCTCTGAACCTCCTGTCGGCCAGATCACCTGCGTGCCTACAAGACCCAGGGTCTCTCCCTGGGGCCTCACAACTGCCTGCCCCGAGAGGCCACCAAGACGCCTGGCAAATAATCGCAGTCATGGATTAGAACAGCTCACACGTCCCTCCCGCTCCCCTAGGTAGACATCACTGTTGCTCTTTTTGGATGAATTAAAATGCGGCTCATCGGACTGTGGCTCCCAGCTCTGGGGTCAGCCCAGGCTAGGCTGCTGCAGGCAGCTGCGAGGTGAACCAGTGGATGGAAGATCTCTCTCTCTCTCTTTGGTTCTCTAATAAATAAAATTATATATACACACACACACCTAGAGTCCAGAGAATCTAGACCTCATCAAGGCCACACAGTCAGAGGCAGGGGCAGGCCTGGAATCCAGTCTTTCATTTATTTTTTAAAAAGATTTATTTTATTTATTTGTTTGAAAGGCACAGAAACAAAGAAGGCAGAGAGAAATCTCTTATCTGCTGGTTCATTCCCCACATGCCTGTAACAACCAGCTCTGGACCAGGCCAAAACCAGGAGTCAGGAACTGCCCCCTGGGTTCAGGGGCTTAAGTACTTGGGCCATCCTCTGTTGCCTTCCTGGTCACGTTGGCAGGAAGCTGGATCAGAAGCAGAGCAATGGGGACTTGCGCCAGCACTCTACTGCGAGATGTTGGGGGAGGAAGCAGTGGCTCATCCCCCTCACCAAGCCAGCCCCCACCCCCTTTTCAAATGCCACACTATCCCGATGGCCCAGAAGTGCCTGGATTCATGTCCTGGCTCCGCTTCCAAGCTTCAGCTCCTGCTTCCTGCTAACATTCACGTTGAGGTGGCAGATGATGGCTCAAGTAGTTGGCTCCCTGCCACCCACATGGTAGACTGGTTCTGGGTTCCTGGCCCCAGCTTGGCCCTGGCCTGGCTGTTGCAGACACTTATAGATAAACCAGTGGATGGATGGAAGACCTCTGTGTCTGTCTCTCAAATAAATTTAAAGAACCACCTTAAATGTCATTGTCTACCCCACACATCCTTCGCCAGTCTCTCCTACCTCCCAAACCTGATCACTCCGCTAATCCACACCCTAACCTAAATTCCCTTCCTCCCTCTACTGATCCAAACCACTCCCCCTCTTCCATCCCTTTGTTCTCCAAAGAGAAGCCAGCAGGATGACATTAAAATGTAAATTAGATCTTGTCACTTCGCTGCTTAAAAGCCTTCAGGGCTTCCTAGTGCAATTAAAAAATTTAAAAAAATATATAATAGGGGCCAGCGCTGTTGGCATAGTGGGTGAAGCTGACGCCTGCAGTGCCGGCATCCCATACGGGCGCCGGTTCGAGTCCTGTCTGCTCCACTTCCAATCCAGCTCTCTGCTATGGCCTGGGAAAGCAGTAGCAGATGGCCCAAGTGCTTGGGCCCTGCACTCACTTTGGAGACCAGGAAGAAGCTCCTGGCTCCTGGCTTCAGATCGGCACAGCCCCGGCCATTGCGGCCATCTGGGGAGTGAACCAGCAGATGGAAGACCTCTCTGCCTTTCAAATAAATAAATCTTTTAGATATCTACTTTTATGAGGGCTACGAGTTCAGACTTGAGCTGACCTCAGCCCACCTCTTCCTAATCCACTCTACTTCTCTCCTTGAAACACGCCAGGCCCGCAGCCCCCTCCCCACGGAAGCGCCCACACTCTCCTGTCTGCCCACTCCTCACTCAGGTCCCCGCACGTGTCACCCTCACAGCGGCCACCTCCCCAACCAACCTGTCCTCCCTTCTTCCAAGCACTACTTCGTCGTTCCCGCCCCCAACCCAGAGAGCAGGAAATTGTTCACCGCTGGTCCCCCCTCCACCGAGGAAGCTCTCGGAACGCCCCCGGCATCCACAGCCCTGGCTCCATTCCCAGGAGGGGAGGGGCGGGCCAGGACCCCAGGCCGAGAGGTTCAGGGCTCAGAGCACCAGGAAGCACAGGCAGAACGCTCTCTTCCCACTCTGAAACCAGCTCTAGGCCTGGAATCCCGGCTGAGACATCGGACCCCCAAATCCCCTAGCCCCTCTGTCCACGCCCCGTCTCAGGAAACGCTGCATCCCGCGGCGGGGCACGCGCACGTCTAAGCGTGAGGCCAAGTCTTTCTGGGGGGGAACGGGGTTGGAGCGGGTTGGACACTCAGACTCGCCCCTCGACGTCCCGCCAAAGGTACCTGGCTCCGAGGGGCCGAGCGGCCCCGGACTCCTCCTCCTGCGCCCTCGCGCCGCGCACTGCTAGCTGGGATTCGTAGTCCTTCCTTGAGTATCCGCCCGCGCTTCCCAGAAAGCTTCGGGAATCTAAATTGAGAGAAGCCCGCGGGGAGGGGGAGGAGGAAGCGCTAGGGTTTCTGGGAGTCGTAGTCCGACGTATTCAAATAGTAAGAAATGAGCCAGAATAAAGATTGGGTAATAACTCTTATTAAATTACTTTGTCTGTCGTGCTATTGACCTTGTGGTATTTTTTTTCTTATGGGTAAGTTATGTTACCTCGTTTAGAAAAAACGAGCACTGCGATTCACGGGAACTACAAGTCCCGTAAGGTATTGCGCGCCGAGCACCCTTGGAGCGAGAGGTCGGCCTCGGCGCAGGCGCGGTGGCGCAAGGTCGGCACTGAGGAAACATGGCGGGCCCTACGATCTCTTCGAGGTTGTACTCCTTGCTGTTCCGTCGGACTTCCACCTTTGCTCTCACCATCGTCGTGGGCGCCCTGTTCTTCGAGCGCGCCTTCGATCAAGGCGCGGACGCGATCTACGAGCACATCAACCAGGGGGTGAGGGCCCGAGCCGTCCCTGACCTTGGGCTTGGGGAGGGGGCTGGGAATGGAGGTTGGGCGGGACTCAGTCTACTTTCACCAGGAAGGGGATACACCTGGGGGTTTGCTGTCTTGAGTCGGCCGACCGCCCTCACGGCTCGCGTGGATCCTAGCACGTTAAACGGCGTTAGCAGGTCCCACTTTGCAGGGGTTGTGGGTGTTTCATAGGTTTCCCCCCGGTCCGTTTGCAACACTGAACCCTTAATGAGAGTCAAGGACTTAACTGGGGCCACGCCGCCGGGAAGGCAGGGGTGAGTCCAGGCTGGAACTTGGCTCCTGCCTCTCAAGGGTCCCAGGGCAGATAAGCAGGCGGCCGTTGTGGAAGGGACATCGTAGACACCGGATTCCAGGGAGCGGCTTGCTGTTGAATGCCCCAGCCCCAAAGTATGCGTTACGTGTAGTGAACAGGGAACGAAGCGTGAGGTAGGGAGTAGCGGTACTTTTTAAATCTGCTGTGTACCAGACACTGGGCTAGGTGCCGTGTGCGCTTCCTGGCTGTTACCGGGCAGGCGTGCTCAGCGCCTGAGTCGCTTGGATGCCCTGTTTGCACCCCGGCTGCTCTGCTCCCCACCCACCTCCCTGCTGATGCACCCCCCTGGAAGGCAGCGGATGACGGCTCCCCGTGGTTGGGTCCCCGCCACCCATGTGGGAGAGCTGAGTTCCTGGCCCACCCTGGCTGTTGGGGGTAGTGAGTGAACCAGGAGATGGAAGACCCCCGTCTGGGTTTCTGTTTCAAATAAAATGAAAGTGAAATTTTTAATTTAAAACTAATTAAGGGCCGGCGCCGCGGCTAGGCTAATCCTCCGCCTTGCGGCGCCGGCACACCGGGTTCTAGTCCCGGTCGGGGCGCCGGATTCTGTCCCGGTTGCCCCTCTTCCAGGCCAGCTCTCTGCTGTGGCCTGGGAGTGCAGTGGAGGATGGCCCAAGTGCTTGGGCCCTGCACCCCATGGGAGACCAGGAGAAGCACCTGGCTGCTGGCTTCGGATCAGTGTAGCTCCGATGATAGCAGCCATTTGGGGGGTGAACCAACAGAAAGGAAGACCTCTCTCTCTGTCTCTCTCTCTCTCACTGTCTAACTCTGCCTGTAAAAAAAAGAGAGAGAGAATAAAAGAACTAATTAAGGCTGTACCAGGAAAAGCCTGGTCAGGAGCGCCCTGTCCCGTTGTTCCCTTGTGTTTTTGATGTGAAGCTGTTATAAATGTTAGGAATTGTGCTAAAGCTGAGTATTGCCTTGAGTTTGCCTGCCACACGTGCACTCTTTTTGTTTTATGTATGTGTGTGTTTTATTTGAAAGCTGGGTCACTCCCCAGACATCTGTAACAGCCAGGAATGGGTCAGGCCAAAGCCAGGGGCCAGGAACTCCCTCTGGGTCTCCCATATGGGTAACAGGGACCCGAGCACTTGTGTCATCGCCCATTGCCTCCCAGGGCACACATCAGCAGGAAGCTGGAACTGGGTGCAGAGCCGGGCACGACCCCAGGTGCTCGGATATGGGATGCAGGTGTCGTAACCCGCATCTCGGCTGCTGTGCCAGACCCCCGCCCCATAACCAGGACATGGCATGTGGCTCTCTCCGGCTGGGTCCTGGGGGTACTTGGGAACTGTGAGAGGCGGGGCATCCAGCTCATGGCTCTTGTCTTTAAAATGCAGAAGCTGTGGAAACACATCAAGCACAAGTATGAGAACAAGGAGTAGTTCCCGGGAGGCCCCTCAGGGCCGGAAGGACCAGGGCTGCCCTCCGCCGACTCTGGCCCCCGAACCAAAGGCCACTGCTTGAAGATGGAGAGCAAGTGAACTCTTCCTGGACCACCCTTAGCTGTTGGCAAGAAATGATGTCAGCTCCCTAACAGACTCTTTAATTTCTGCCACGTATGGAGTTTATTTAGTCAAAGTCATCAGCAAATAAATGTGAATTGTCCTTGAGACGTGCTTCTGGGGTCGGCTTTGTTAATGTTCCCATCTCCACTGTGTGACCCCTGAAGGGCGTCCACTGGCACTGGGAGTTTTCCATTAACTTTTTTTTTAAGGTAACTTTATTTTTTAAAAATATTTATTTTATTTATTTGAAAGAGTTACAGAGAGAGGTAGAGACAGAGAGAGAGGTCTTCCATCTGCTGGTTCACTCCCCAGTTGGCTGCAACAGCTGGAGCTGCGCCAATCTGAAGGCAGGAGCCAGGAGCTTCTTCCAGGTCTCCCACCTGGGTGCAGGGGCCCAAGGACTTGGGCCATCTTCTGCTGCTTTCCCAGGCCGCAGCAGAGAGCTGGATCGGAAGTGGAGCAGCCAGGTCTCGAACCGGCAGCCATATGGGATGCCGGCATCACAGGCAGTGGCTTAACCCACTATACCACAGTGCCGGCCCCTCCATTAACTTCTGAAGAACTGTGGTTTTCAAAACAAGCTAGGATTGGAGATGTTACCTTTAGCTTTGGCTTCTAAATGATAATTCAGGATTTTTTTTTTCTTTTTAAAGATTTATTTGAAAGGCAGAGCCACAGAGAGAGAGGGAGAGACAGAGAGCTCTTCCATCTCCCGGGCCACTCCCCAAATGGCCGCAACGGCCAGAGCTGGGCCAGACTGAAGCCAGGAGCCCCCTCTGGGTCCCCCATTCAGGTGCAGGGGCCCAGGGACTTGGGCCTTTCTCCACCACACCTGCAGGTGCACCCGCAGGGATCTGGATGGAAGCAGAGCAGCTCTTCCATGTGACGCTGGCACCGCGGATGGTGGCTTCACCTGCCACGCCACAACGCCGGCCCTAATTCCATTCTTACATCACACAGGCACGCTGTCTCGGCCATGGGGAAGCACTGTGGCCCCAGCTGTGGAAACCCTGGTAGAAAGGTCTTGAGCCACCCACGAACCTAGGCCATAGTCTCCTTTCTGCCTTTAACTGGCTGAGTGTGTTGTTTTTTTTTTTTTTTTAGGCCGGTGCCGCGGCTCACTAGGCTAATCCTCAGCCTTGCGGCGCCGGCACACCGGGTTCTAGTCCCGGTCGGGGCACCGGATTCTGTCCCGGTTGCCCCTCTTCCAGGCCAGCCCTCTGCTGTGGCCAGGGAGTGCAGTGGAGGATGGCCCAGGTACTTGGCCCTGCACCCCATGGGAGACCAGGAAGAAGCACCTGGCTCCTGGCTTCGGATCAGTGCAGTGCGCTGGCTGCAGCAGCCGTTGGGGGGGTGAACCAACAGAAAAGGAAGACCTTTCTCTCTGTCTCTCTCTCTCACTCACTGTCCACTCTGCCTGTTTAAAAAAAAAAAAAAGATTTATTTTATTTATTTGAAAGAGTTATAGAGAGAGGCAGAGATAGAGAGAGAGGTGTTCCATCCACTGGTTCACTCCCCAGATGGCACCAATGGCCGGAGCTGCGCCAATCCGAAGCCAGGAGCTTCCTCCGGGTCTCCCACGCAGGTGCAGGGGCCCAAGACTTGGCTCATCTTCCACTACTTTCCCAGGCACACAGCAGAGAGCTGGATTGGAAGAGGAGCAGCTGGGACTAGCATCGGCGCCCATGTGGGATGCCGGCACTTGAGGCCAGAGCTTTAACGAGCTTCGTGCACCACAGCACTGGCCCGGGCTGAGTGTCTTGATAGGCCGTCTGCCTCTCTGAACCCTGACCCCTACCAGCGTTCACTCAGATGAATCCTCACCACCGGTTCCAGCTTTGCAGGCCGAGGGCAAGGCACTCGACCTTGCAGACCTTCAGTTTCCTTCTCAGTAAAATGGAAATAATAATACAAGTAGCTTCTACATGGGGGCTTTGCTTTTTTAAGATTTTTTTTTATTTATTTGAAAGACAGATTGTCCATCTGCTGGTTCACTCCCCAGGTGGCCACAGCAGCCAGCCTGAAGCCAGGAGCTTCTGGGTCTCACCTGGTGACAGCAGCCCAAGCACCTGTGCCGTCTGCCATTGCTCTCCCAGGCTATTAGCAGCGAGCTCGATCAGAAGAGGAGCAGCCAGGACTCGAACCAGCGCCCTTGTGGGATGCAGGTGTCCCAGGCGGCAGCTTTGGCCGCTTTGGCACAATGCCAGCCCTGGCAGTCTGGGCTTTACCAAAATCCACTGTGAGGAACTGTGCAACTGTCACGTGAGGGAACAGCAAGCTCCGGGTTAGGTCGTGAATGCTTGCTGGGGCAGCTGTGGGCGGTTGGGTTAGAAGTGGCTGGGACCAATGGCAAAGGAAGACCTTTCTCTCTCTCTCTCTCTCTCACTGTCCACTCTGCCTGTCAAAAAAAAAAAAAAAAAAAAGGAAGTGGCTGGGAGGGGGCGCAGAGGGCCTGGCTGGGAGCCTGACGCAGCTGGGCGGGTCCACAGCTTTAAGGAAGCCCTGAGCAGGGGTGGAGCAGTCCTGCCTTGAAGATGAGTTCCACCTCCTTGCTCTCTCGGACCTGGAGCCTGGCACGGCAGAGCAGGGATTCTGGATCATCCAGAATCCTCCTGGAGAGGGACGGCTCAGGTCAGGAAACCCACGCAGAGACGGGAGAGACCCTAGAAATGAAGTAGAGGTCTAGAGATTTCCGTCTGCCCAAGGCCGCCCGGGGTGGGCATTGGTTCAGTGCTCAAGTCGCTGCTTGCGATGCCCGCATCCCATGGGGGCGTCCCTGGTGTGAGACCTGGTCCCCGTGTTTCTGAGCTGCCTTCCTGCCAGTGCACCCTGAGAGGCAGTAGGTGATGGCTCAAGTAATTGGGTCCCTGCCACCCACATGGGAGACCTGCATGGAATGCCAGGCTCCTGGCTTCAACCTGGCCCGGCCCTGGCTGTTGTAGGTGTTGGGGAGGGGGGATGAACCAGTGGGTGGAAGATCTTTCTGTCTGTTGATTAAAAATAATTTTGGGACCAGCTCCATGGCGCAGTAGGTTAATCCGCCTGCAGTGCTGGCATCCCATATGGGCACCAGTTCTAGTCCTGGCTGCCCCCTTCCGATCCAGCTCTCTGCTATGGCCTGGGAAAGCAGTAGAAGATGGGCCAAGTCCTTGGGCCCCTGCACCTGCGTGGGAGACCAGGAGGAAGCACCTGGCTCTTGGCTTTGGATTGGCGCAGCTCCGGCTGTTGCAGCCATCTGGGGGGTGAACCAGCAGAAGGAAGACCTTTCTGTCTGTCTCACTGTCTGTAACTCTACCTCTCAAATAAATTTTAAAAATCTTTTAAAAATAAATGAAACTAATTTTTAAAATGATGGCACAGCTCTGGGGGCCTGATCAAGACCCGAGCCCTAGTAGAGGCTATCCTAATATCCTTCAGAGTGGTGTTGGCTTCACACGGAGCAGGAGTGGGGAAGCTTTTTTTCTGCCAAGGGCTATTAGGATATTTATAACATCATTCGTGGGCCATACAAAATTACCAGCTTAAACCTGAGCCTGCTGTAGGTTTAGTGAATTTTAGTCGACCCACCTGCGGTTGCCTTGCAATGAGAGACTAGATAATTTTGAGGGCCTTATGCAGTCCAGACGTTCCCCCACTACTGACGTAGGGGATACATCTCGGGGGTTCATGGTGGTCACTTAACGTGACCTTTTACCCCGGAAGTAAGGTGTGCCGGTGAGCGGTAGAGCAGGGCGTTCTCGCAGTTACGTCATCACCCGCAGTGGGTGATGACAAACTCGGGGCAGCAGGGTCAGCTTGATCAGCTGCCTGTTCCCAGGCTCACCCCAGCCAGCAGGTGGCTACGGCTCAGATGCCCCACTACTGGTCATCTGCATGTCCAGGCTGTTGTAACTGTGTGTGTGTGTGTGTGTGTGTGAGCACCATGTGTACCAGGGAGCAGCCTCGTGGTACAGTAGATTAAGGTGCCACTGCTTATGCACCTACAGTCGAATTGCTAGTTCAACTCCGTTGCTCTGCTTCCAATCCAGCTCCCCACCAATGTGCCTGAGAAGGCATCGAAAGGTGGCACAGGGCTTGGGCCCTGCCACTCCCATGGGAGACCCTTTTGGAGTTCTTAGCTCCTGGCTTCAGCCTGGCCCAGACCTGAAGGTTGCAGCCATTTGGGGAGTGAACCAGTAGATGAAAGATCTCTTTGTATTGTTCTGTCTTTCAAATAAATAAATCCTGAAAAATAAGATCTGAATTGAAAATAATAATTATAAACCCCCTTTTACCTATTGCATTGGATTGAATAAAGTTTGCCTCAGAATCTGACCCACATTGGAAATAGGGTCTTTGCAGAGGTAAGTAGTTAAGAAATCAGACCATGGGGTGGTGACGTATGAAGCCCATATGACGCAGCATCAGACGAGTTAGGTTGTCACAGGCAAGACGTTGCCAGCGAGTACCAGAAGCAAGGAAGGATTCTCCAGAGAGTGTGTCCCACCGACCCCATGACTTTGGATGGCTGGCCTCTGGAACTGCTAGGAGAGGAGTTTCTGTTTGCAGAAACAGAAACCCGGCTCTGGTCATCTATGACAGTAACCCTAGGCGACGGACATGTCACCTAAGTGGCCGAGCTAAAAAGTGGCATCTAACCTTGTCAAAATCATGAACAAATGGTGCAGATGGAGGGCTGGCCGCAGTGTGTGAGGTCACTCACGTCTTCCTGGGAGGTGTTTTGTACAAGTGTATCAAGAACCTAAATTGCAAATCTTTAAAATCCCGCATTGTGGTGCGGCAGGTGAAGCCGGTGCCTGCAACACAAGCATCCCTGTCGGTATGGCGCGAGTTCTGGTGGTCCCTCTTCCGGTCAAGCTCATTGCTAATGCCCTTGGAAGGCAGCAGATGATGGGCCCAGGGCTCGAGCCCTCTGCCACCTACCTGAGAGACCAGTGGAGTTCCTGGCTCCAGGCTTTGAGTGGGTTAACCCTTGGGGGTGTCACAGCCCTTGGGGGAGTGAAGCAGCAGGTCAATCTCTCTCTCTGTCTCCCCCTCCCTCTCTGTCACTGTGCCTTTCAAATAAATACACTCTTTAAAAGTTCTGTTTATGGGGCCAGCACTGTGGCGTAGAAGGTTAAGCCTCCACCTGTGGCACCAGCACCCACGTGGGTGCTGCTGTGAGTCCTGGCTGCTCCACGTCCAGCCCAGCCTGGGCCCCTGCAGCTGCACGGGAGGACCCGGGAGACCTGTCTCCCTCTAACTCTTCTTATCAAATCAATAAATAAACATTTTGTAAACATGTAGTTATTTATTTGAGAGGTAGAGTTACAGACACACACAGAGAGAGAGGTCTTCCATCTGCTGGTTCACTCCCCAGAAGGCTGCAATGGCCAGAGCTGGCCCTATCGAAAGCCAGGGGCCAGGAGCTTCCTCCAAGTCTCCCATGTGGGTGCAGGGGCCCAAGCACTTGAGCCATCTTCCACTGCCTTCCCAGGCCATTAGCAGGGAGCTGGATGGGAAGTGGAGCAGCTGGGTCTTGAACCGGCGCCCATATGGGATGCTGGTGCTGCAGGCAGAGGCTTAACCTTCTATGCCACAGGACTGGCCCCTGAAAATCTTCCACAAAACAAATTCATTTCTCAGTTCTGGAGGCCGAGAAGTCCAAGGTTGAGCTGCTGGCAGACTCTGTCTAGTAAAGGCCCTACTTTTATTTGTTTGTTTTTAAGATTTATTTTTTTTTTTGAAAGGCTGAGTTAGATCTTCCCTCTGGTGGTTCACTCCCCGAATGGCTACAACAATCAGGACTGGCCCAGGCCAAAGCCAGGAGCCTGGAACGCCCTCTGTGGGTCCCCCAAGGCTTTCCCAGCCACTTGAATTGGGATGCAGGCGCTGCAAGGGGGCAGCGTAACCCGCCAGCCCCAAGGCACATTTCTCACTGTGTCTTCACAAGGTGGACAGGGGTCTCTCCTGTACGGGCACGGACCCCGTGCAGGAGGGTTTGCCCCTTGGGGCCTAAGTACCTCACCTCCTCATGTCGTCACGGTTCAGCCAGCCTCACTAACGTGGAAGCCCTCTTCCAAATCAGTAAGCAAAAGAACACTCAGGAGGGGCCAGCAGTGTGGCATGGCAGGTTAAACGGCCACTTGCAACTTGGGCATCCAGGGTTTGTGTCCTGCTCCCTGCTAGTGTGCCTAGGAAGGCAGCAGACCATGGCCCAAGTGTTTGGGTCCCTGGCACCCACGTGGAAGACCAGGATGGAGTTCCTGGCTCCTGGCTTCAGGCTGGCCCAGCCCTGATTGTTGCAACCATCTGGAGCATGAAACAGCAGATGGAAAAAAACTCTCTCTCTGCCTCTTTCTCCCTCTCCGTGTGCCACTCTGCCTTTAAAATAGACAACGGCAATATCTGTTTTAAATGTTCATTCATTCCTCTCGGCTCTGCAAGTCCACTTCTGGATAATGATCTTCGAAATCATGTGTGCACCTGCACACGTACATGCACACAGGTATTGGGACATTCTTTGGAATTAAAAGAATTTAGTCTTACAATAGGGAAGTGGTTAACTAAACAGGGAAGATTCATAATGTAGGAACCTGTGTAGACATTAAAAAAGAGGTGATTCAGTTTACAACAGCGGAAAAAAAGATTGGGTGGAAAAAACTAGTGTGTTTAGTTTAGTTTGATCCTATCTATGTCAATACATGCACATTGATTTGTGCACGAACAAAATACCACAGGATGTGTGTTGAGCTGTTCACCGTGGTTATCTGTGAGGAATGGGATTTCAAAGGACTTCCACTGTGTACAAGAGATATTGATTTTTTTTTTCTCACAATCAGCAGATACTGATCTAGTAAAACATTTCATCAGGGCAGGCATTTGGTGCTGTGGCTGAGTTGCCACTTGAAAGAGACACTTACGTCTCACATAGGAATGCCTGCTGCAAGCCCCGGCTCCACTTCAGTTCCTCACCCTGGGAGGGAGGCAGCGGAGGATGGCCCAAGTGCTCGGGGCCCTGCCTCCCACCTTGGAGACATGGCCTGGCTCAGTCCCAGGTGTTAGAGGGTGAACGAGGGGATGGGAGATCTTCTGTCTCTATTTGTGTGTCTTTGCCTCTTTTCCTTTCAAAATAAATTTAAAAATCTAAAAAGAAAAAAGGAATTTATTTTAAAAATTTTTTTATAAAACAGAAGGCAATTAAGTGAGAAATGGTTAAAGCAAATGTTCACACAAGAAAACAGTCAAAATATAAAGCTAAGTGAAAAATGCTTGTCATAAAACCACATAGAGCAGGGGCCGGAGCTGTGGCATAGCAGGTAAAGTCTCCGCCTGCAACCCTTGTGGCCGCTGGTTCAAGTCCCAGCTGCTCCACTTCTTATCCATCTCCCTGCTAACATGCCTGGGAAAGCAGCAGAAGATGGCGGAAGTCCTTGGGCCCCTGTGTTCACGTAGGAGACCCTGACGAAGCTCCTGGCTTCTGGATTCTGCCTGGCTCCGCCCTGCCTTTGCAGTCATTTGGAGGGTGAACCAGCAAATGGGAGATCTCTCCCTTTCTCTCTGCCTCATCCTCTCTGTAACTCTTTCAAATATATAAATAAATGTTTTTTTAAAAAGCCAAAAACCACATAGAGCATCCTTTTTATCCATTTAGAAAAATACTATCTTTTTGAAAGGCAAAGTTAGAGAGAGACAGAGAGAGAGAGACAGGTCTTCCATCCACTGGTTCACTCCCCAGATGGCCACAATGGCTGGAGCTGGGACGATCCGAAGCCAGGAGCCAGGAGCTTCTTCCAGGTCTCCCACATGGGTTCAGGGACCCGAGCCCTTGGGCCATCTTCCACTGCCTTTCCAGGCCATCCATAGCAGAGAGCTGGATCGGAATGGAACAGCTGGGACTTTACCCACTGTGCAAATGTGCCCCGCCTCCAGCTTGTGTAACGTGTAAGAATAGGCCAGTGCAGTGGTGCAGCAGATTAACCACCACTTGTTTGCAGTGCTCCGTATTGGAGTGCTGCTCCGCTTCTGACCCAGCTCCCTGCTCATGCTCCTGGGAAGGCAGCAGCAGATGGCCCAAGTGCTTTGGTCCCTGTCTCCCACATGGGAGACCCCGATGGAGTCCAGGCTGCTGGTTTAGTCCTGGCCCAGCCTCCGAAGTGGCCACTTGGAGAGTGAACCAGAGGATAGAAGATCTTCTCTCTCTCTCTCTGTCACTCTGCCTTTCAAATAAATGATACAAATACATCTTTAATCGGAAATGCTCCCACCCGTGTCTACTACATGTGAGTCATATTTCGGCTTCATTGTGTTTCCCTCAGATCTCTACATCAAGCCTGTGTTATTCTCCTAAGGAAGGCTGTAAGTAAATTAAAAGGGGGCTGCTCACTGCCCAGGGCTGTGAGCCCCCAGCCCCGGCTGCAGCCCTGAGCTCCCGGCAGTGCAGGCGAGGACTTGTCCCGGGTGGGGGGGGGGGGCTCTGCCAGGTGAGAGCTGGGACCCTGCAGAGCCCCCAGGAGGGGTCTGTCTGCCACGCAGCTGGGGAAGCGAGGGTCAGCACCTTCCCCAGACGGCCACCAGGAAGCTCTTGCCAGAGGAAGCTCCCTTCTCTCAAGCCCAGCCTGAGGCGTCTCCTGGGGTCAGGAGCTAGGACGGTGTTTAGAGGTAGAAACCCCAGGCCTCCCGCCTGCTCCCCAGCACAGGTGTCAGGAAAAGCCGGAAGCTGGAGGACCTCATAAAGAAAGTTCCAGAAGGTCCCAGAAATCTGAGAAAGTGGTGTTCAGTGGAGCTCTGAGCAAACCCTTGTGGCTGTGTCCCTTAGCTGGTTTCTTTTTAAATTCTATTTATTTGGGCCGGCGCCGCGGCTCACTAGGCTAATCCTCCACCTTGCGGCGCCGGCACACCAGGTTCTAGTCCCGGGCGGGGCGTCGGATTCTGTCCCGGTTGCCCCTCTTCCAGGCCAGCTCTCTGCTATGGCCCGGGAGTGCAGTGGAGGATGGCCCAAGTGCTTGGGCCCTGCACACCATGGGAGACCAGGAGAAGCACCTGGCTCCCGGCTTCGGATCAGCGCAGTGCGCCGGCCGCGGCAGCCATCTGGGGGGTGAACCAACAGAAAAGGAAGACCTTTCTCTCTGTCTCTCTCTCTCTAACTCTGCCTGTCAAAAAAAAATTATTTTTTTAAAGATTTATTTATTTGAAAGGCAGAGAGAGAGGTCTTCCATCCGCTCGTTCACTCCCCAAATGGCTGCAACAGCTGGAGCTGCGCCAACCCAAAGCCAGGAGGCAGGAGCTTCTTCCAGGTCTCCCACGTGAGAGCAGGGGCCCAAGGACTTGGGTCATCTTCCGCTGCTTTCCCAGACCACAGCAGAGAGCTGGATCGGAAGTGGAGCAGCTGAGTCTCAAACCAGCGCTCATGGGGAATGCTGGCACTGCAGGCAGCGGCTTTACCTGCTACGCCGCAGCGCCGGCCCCTACTATTTTTAACTTGCGTCCACTGGTTCACTCCCCAATGCCCCTAACAGCCAGAGCTGGGCCAGGCCAGAGCCAGGAGCCGGGAACTCCATCCCGGTCTCTGAAGTGGGTATCAGGGACCCAAGCACTTGACCCCCTCTCCTGCCGCCTCCCAAGGCGCATGCTGGCAGCAGGCTGAACAGAGCAGAGGAGCCGGGACTGGAAGCAGGCACTCAGGTGTGGGTGTGGCGTCCCAAGCAGCGTCTCAACCGTCTCAACCGCCGTGCCAGACACCCACCCCTTTATATTGTTGTCATACCCAGTGCGAACGAAAATGCAAGAAATGCTTACTCCCAGTGCTGCTGGCGGGAGAACCAACTCAGTAACATCAGCCAAAGGAAACCTGACCTGGTAATTCTACCCCCAAGAATTTATCCTGAGGAAGGAATCGTCATGTGGGTAAATGGTTAGCCCCGAGACTCTTCACCATCGTTTAATAGCGAATAATTAGAAACAACCAGAATGTTCACCAGGGAGCAGGTGGGCTGAGGCGCAGCATACTGATTGCAGGGAAGCCATGGGAAGGCGTGCACGGTATCCATTACCGAATAAACAGCTATGATTCTGTTTTCTTAGAAAATCAATGTGTGTGTTCCTTTTTGTTAAAAAAAAAAAATAATGCTGGCAGGAAAAGCACTCAGGTCCTAACCGCGGTGCCTTCTGCACAGGGGGTTCTCGGCGGTTTTTCTTTGCTTACTTGTGCGATCGACGCCGGGCGCCGGGCACATTACTGCCTTTTGTCATCAGGGCAGGGAGCCATGCACCTTATTAAAAAAAAAAAAAAAAAAGCCCCAGATTCCTTTCCCGGAACCCAGCCCTTCCTTCCCAAAACAAGGCCCGAGGATCGTCCTACAAATGAGTTTGAAGTCTTCCAAGGAAAGGACAGAAATCAATGAATTTTAAGCGCCCGAGCCGCGCGGGCGCGGTGGAAGGAATACAAATTCCTTGGGCAAGACGAAGGTTGTGGCAGCTGCTGAGCGATCGGGGAGGACGGACAGTCTGTACCAGGGCAGGCAACCGGCGCCCACAGACGAGCGCACACAAAAATAGCTGCCGCTCTGGGCACCCGCCCAGGGCCAGGGTGCTCGGAGCCGCGGCGCCCCCGTTCCGAGGTGTGCACTGCAAGGAGGCTCAGAGAGGGTCCGTGCCTTGCCCAGGGTAACACAGCCAGTGAGAGTGCAGTGGGGAGTCTCGGCTCCGGAGGATAGCCATGGAAGCATCCTTTTCCCTCTCCTCCTTGGCGCCTTGGCCTGACGCACTTGGGCTTGGAGATAGACTGAATGCCAAGGGCAGACCGCAGCCAGCACCAAGGACAAGGTCACGAAGGAATGTGGAGGAAGTGCTGGCTGGGAGCTGCCCAGCTGGCCGCCTTCCTGCAGCTCCTGGCTTTTACCCCCTTCAGACACCCACTCAGAGCCTTGCCTTGCAAAGCTGCCAGATCAGCTCCCCTGCTCAAGCGCCCTCCACGGCTCCCCATTACCCACAAGATCAACTCCCAGTTCCTTTGCCTAACACTGAAAACCCAGGCTCCTCTAACCCTGCCGAGCAGGGGCCTGCCTCGCCCAGCCGCTCCTCGCCAGCACCTTGCGCCTGGGCGTGGATGCTGGGACCTGGCCACACCTGAGACTCAATCCCAGCTCCACTGTGCTCCAGCTGGGAGACCTTGGGCGAGTTATGATAATAATAGCTCGGGGCGGGGGGAGGCAGAGGGTGTCGGGATGGAGCTTGTGAGGTGCTCAGCCTGGGTCGATTAAGGGTGAACTTGTTACGCAGACGCGGCGGCGAAAGGATTGATGGGGCTCCCTGCGCCGTCTTCAGGGGCCAGCGGCGAATGGATTGATGGGGCTCCCTGCACCGCCTTCAGGGGCCAGCGTCTCATTAGCACATTTGATCCTCAGGACTCCGAGAGGGGATGGAGAGGGGATGGCTGTGCGGGGCTGACTCACGCACGTGCCACCCCTGCCTTATCCCCGCTGCTTTCAAACCCTGCTCCCTCCCTCCCCCTGCCCCTGCGGCCCTGGTGTTCTCCATTGTGCCCCTTGACAATCTTGTTTCCAACGCCTCTGACGCTGTTGTAAGCCCCGCAGCCTCCTGTCTTCCTTGGGCAGCTCTTATCTCTCCCATGCACCTTTCCACCGTGTAACGGAGCCCTCTCTTGGCTTCCCCCGCCCAGCCCACTCCCTCCTCACAGGCCTCCAGCTGCGAGAGCCGAGCCGCCTCCTGTCCTAGGGCTGCCGTTTGTTCGGTTCCATGTGACGCCTGAGTTCCTTCAGACTGAGCCCTGGAAGCGCATCTCTCCCCTCCACTGCTGGACATGGAAGGCTGTGGCAGAGCAGAGATTGGCGGTGGGGGAAAGATCCAACTTCGCCTCTCCTCTCCTTCGCTGGCCCCTCTGTCCATAGACTGACCTGAGTTATAGGTTGTATCAGCAGAGGTAGGGCGTGTAGAACCAAGGAGGTGATAGGCGCTCTTTTCCATGCTGAGCCCCCCCAGCTGTGCAGTATCAAGGCTGCCAGTGCCAGTGCCGAGCTGGAGGGAGGGAGGAAATACAAGGGGCTGACAGCATGGACCTTGGAGGCTGGCAAACCTGGGTTTTGATTCTATCCGGAGATCTTTGCAAGCTGAGTGAGAGACTGCATGCGCAGATGAGGCTTGTCATCTTACCTAAGGCCTGGTTTCATTTAGAGGATCCAGGGAGGTAACCTCTAGGGCACCTGTCACACACGCCCCAGGCTGGACTATGCTTGTCGGTCTGGCTTCTGAGTGTTCTGGCCATCAAGAGCCCAGAGGCTTCTGGAAGAACAGTCCTGAAGGGGTCCAGGGCAGTTATGCCAAGAGAGTGAGCTTGCGAGGGCTCTGCTCACAGGGACCCAGGAGGGCGTGACAGGTGCCTCCCACCAGCACCCCACCTGGCTTTCTGTGCACCCCAACCCTCCCCTTTTGGCTGTGTCCCAGCAGGCAGGGGCAGTACACACCCTGTTCCAGTCACCCTGCCAGCATCACCAGTTTACAAACAAAGCAACTGTAGGGCCGGCACTGTGGCGAGCGGGGTAAGCTGCTGCCTGTGACACTGGCATCCTATAGGAGAGCGCCGGTTCAAGTCCCGGCTGCTCCACTTCTGCTCCAGCTCCCTGCTGAAGTGCCTGGGAAAAGATGGCCCAGATGCTTGGGCCCCTGCACCGATGTGCACCGATGTGGGGAGACCCAGAGGAAACTTGGCTTCTGGCTCCTGGTTTTGGCCTCGCCCAGTCAGAGGTGATTGTGATACAGTGTAACTAGCTAGTTAAAGTTCAAGCAGGTGGGGCTGGTGCCACAGCTCAATAGGCTAATCCTTCACCTTGCGGTGCCAGCACACGGGGTTCTAGTCCCGGTCGGGGCGCCGGATTCTGTCCTGGTTGCCCTTCTTCCTGTCCAGCTCTCTGCTGTGGCCAGGGAGTGCAGTGGAGGATGGCCCAGGTGCTTGGGCCCTGCACCCGCATGGGAGACCAGGATAAGCACCTGGCTCCTGACTTCGGATCAGCGCGGTGGGCTGGCGGCCATTGGAGGGTGAACCAATGGCAAAGGAAGACCTTTCTCTCTCTCTCACTGTCCACTCTGCTTGTAAAAAAAAAAAAAAAAAAAAAAAAAAAAAAAAAAAGTTTAGGCAGGTGGAACTCTTGTATCCCTGCAAAGTTAACCCTATCTCTTTAACTGTCGGCTTGATACGCCCACCTCCCCAGGATGCACCTGTCCCACCTGGGACCAGGGCGCATGCTCAGACCCCACCCCAGCTGTATATCCAATTTGGGGGTGTTGCCCCCTTCCTTATAAAAATAGGCAGCAGGAAGGAGGGAGTACGGCCCCTGTTTTTCTCTCTTTCCACAGAGGGACGCTCTCCTGTGCTCAAAGGTACTGTGTTGTGTTGTTGTTGTTGTTTTGGTTTTTTTTTCCCCCTGATTTCCGGGCAACGCTTTGGCCCACTCACGTTGGGCATTCCTCTGTGTGGCACAGCCCACACTCGGCGTGAATGTTCCCTCTGTTCCCTCGCGGTTCAATAAATTCTGTTCCAGTGTGCACACAATGGGCATGGCTTACCGGGGAGATGAGAGCCTGGATTGGAAATTGACGTATTCAGGGGCTGGCATTGTGGCACAGCCGGCGAGGCCGCCAGCTGGGATGCCAGCCTCCCATATAGGTGCTGGTTCAAATCCCGGCTGCTCCACTTCCAATCCAGCTCCCTGCTAATGTGCCTAGGAAAAGCAGTGGAGGATGGCTCCAGTATTTGGGCCCCTGTCACCCACTGGCGAGACCCAGAAAAAGCTCCTGGCTTTGGCCTGGCGCAGCTCCGGCTGTTGCATCCATCTGGGGGTGAAGCAGCGGGTAGACGATCTCTCTGTGTCTCTCCCTCTTTCAAAGGTGAAGCCCCTTTGCTCACAGCCACAGAGCTCAGCTCTGATCCCCGAGCCCTGCTCTGAATGAAAGACAAGGGCCGAGTAGGCCACCAACTGTCAGGCGTCCCAGACCGCCCCGGGAAAAGGTCTGGTCTGGCCATCGCACGTAGTGGGCGCACCTGCGCCTTTCTCTGCAGCCTGTCCCGAGCGGGGTGGCTGTTGTCCAGGTGTTACCAGTTACCTCCCCTCCCACTGACGAGGGAGCTGGCCCTCAGCTGTTGCTGATGTCCCGCGTCAGAGCCCATCAGCCCTGGAGGCTGGACCCTGCCCGTTCCGGCATGTGACACCGGGGAGTTCAGCCTCATCTTCCTCTAAGCAAGTTCTCCTCCAAAGAGACGCAGGGGACAGGAAGTCAGCGCAGAAGTGCCAACGCCACGTCCCGCATCGGAGCATCTCCTGACTGCAGCTTCCTGCTAGTGGAGACCCTGGGAGGCAGTAGTGATGGCTCAAGACACTGGGCCCCTGCCAGCCACGTGGGAGACCTGGATGGAGTTCCTGGTGCCTGGCTTCAGCCCAGGCCCAGCCCAAGCCATTGTGGGCATCAGCCAGCCTGCCCCGCCCCTACCTCCAATAAATACATTTAAAAAACCTAAAACAACAAAGCAGTATCGGCTACACGGTTCCTAGGCTCGCCTGGAGGCAGGGGCCCCGGGGAGAGGCTGTTCCTTGAAGGAACCAGGGAAGCAAAAGTCCTAGAGTTGGAGCCACCCCCTGACTGTCCTGGGGACACTCTGTCCAAAGCTGCCCACCCGAGAACCTGCGCCCCCTGGGGGTAGCAGGTGGTTTGTGCAGTTTTCTGCCAGGGCGGTTCAAGGACAGCAGAGGTGGGAACTGGCCTGAGGGCGGAGCAGCCGGCCTGCCCATCAGCCTGCTCTCTTCCCTTCCTCCTTTTTAAACGATGATTTTTGTTGTTGTTTATTTTATTTGAAAGGCAGAGAAAGAGAAACAGAGACAGAAGTCTCCCATCTGCTGGTTCACTCCCCAAATGCCCCAGACAGCCAGGCTTGGGCCAAGCTGAAGCCAACAGCCCGGAACTCAATCTAGGTCACCTACAGGGGTGGCAGGGACCCAAGCGCTTGAGCTCCCTCCCAGCGTGCACATTAGCAGGGCCCTGGGTGAGAAGCAGAACAGCCAGGACTGGAACCCAGGAGCTCTGATAGGAGCTGCAGGTATCCCAAGTGGCAACTCTACTGCCACCCCCAATGCCTGTCCCTTCTTTCTCGCCTTTGTCCCCAAATCTGGGATGGAGCCAGGCAATTTCCATCTCTCTCCCATGTCAACCGGATTCACCGATTTCAGAGGAACCTCCTCACCCCCATCCCGAGTCACCTGACCTTGACCGTTCCCTGTGCCCATGAGGCGGGGGTGGGGGTGGGGGTGGGGGTGGGAATGGGAATGATCGTCCCCATTTCTCACAGTGTTGTACCTGAGTGAGTGCAAACAGAGGAGCACCACACATTGACAAACTGACTGTCCTTTATTGCCGGCGGTGGGGAGCTCGATCCCGAAGCTCAAAGCAACAGGGTTTATAAAGGCAAAAACCATGAGAAAGGGAGGCGGAATACATGGTTACTTGGGTCAAGCTGACCTAAGGCCTATGGGAAACTACTATCAATTACAATCTTCACATTAACTCAGGTACAGCTTGTCTTTTTTTTTTTTTTAAGATTTATTTATTTCAAAGTCAGCATTACATAGAGAGTAGAGGAAAAAGAGGGAGAGGCCTTCAATCTGTTGGTTCACTCCCCAGTTGATTGAAATGGTTGGAGCTATGCCAATCCGAAGCCAGGAGCTTCTTCCAGGTCTCCCACGCAGGTGCAGGGGCCCAAGCACTTGGGCCATCCTCCACTGCACTCCTGGGCCATAGCAGAGAGCTGGACTGGAAGAGGGGCAACCGGGACAGAATCCGGCACCCCGACCAGGACTAGAACCTGGTGTGCCGGCGCCGCAAGGCGGAGGATTAGCCTAGTGAGCCACCGCGCCGGCCTCAAATAAGTCTTAAAAAATAAATAAACCCAGGGGAAATCTTCATGGCAGGGGAGATGGGCTGAAGCCCCCAGGGCCTGAGGTGGGGCTGGTGGGGGGCTGGTGGGGGAGGGGTTGCATAGGTTGAGAAAATTAAACTAAATGCCCCTTAAGGTTCTGTGCGTTCTGCCAGTCTGTAAATTCTCTTGGTGATTATGGATTGTTGGAAGAGAATTTCCAGGGTGAGCAAAGTAGGATTTCGTGCTCAGTTTAAGGACACCCTCTCCCCCACCCCCATCCTCCCCCACATCCTCCACAACCCCACCCACGTGGGGCTGGAGATGGAGGCGTAACCTTTAGACAGAATGAATTCCCATCCCCCTACTGGCTCAGGCTGCCGCGTGGCAACAAGCTCCCTCCCTGCGGGACAGAGCTTGGTGAGGCTGGAGGTCTGGGAGCCTCCCTCTGGGCCCTGGCGCCATCCCTCCCTCTCTGGGTTACGCCCCCCAAGTGGGTCCCCCAGAGCTCTGGCGCCCCCTGGCTGCACACGCCCTCCTCACCTCTGACCTCTCTGCCTCTAACACCCAGCTGCTTCTAAGAAGGGCCGCATCGCCACACTCCATCTCTCATCTTCCACTCTTCCTGCTGGCTGTCCCTATCCCACCCCACCCCGGCCGAGCCCCGCTGAACCCCACTGCCCTGGCTTGGCTGACCACTTACCTTCTGGAAAGTCTTTGTTCTCTGCCTATTTCTATTGACCTCTCTTTCACTTGTTTGTTTATTAGCACTCCGCACAATTATTACCAATCATTTTCTTCAAATACTGTTTTTATAGTTTATTTGGTTTCAGTTATTTGAAAGGCTGGGGTGGGGGAGAGAGAAGACACAGACACACACACACACGCACACACACACACATACACATATTCATTTGCTAGTTTAGTCCTCAAACACAACAGCTGAAGCTGGGCCAGGGACTCCATCCTGTTCTCCCACGTGGGTGGGAGGGACCCAAGCACCCGGGCCATCACCTGCTGCCTCCCAGGGTGCACCCTGGCAGGAAACTGGATAGGAAGTGGAAGTGGGACTTGACCCCCGGCTCTTCAGTGGAAGTGTGGACACCCAAGTGATAGCTGAGGATGCCCCACTTTGCCGCGTACCCTAGAGTTCATAGGCCCCGTGCACTCTGGGCCCCAGGAAGGCGGGGACAGGTCTTTCTCACAGCTGCCTGGCACCCAGATGTCCCCGGTGCCTGTGAGCTGGATAGGCGCACTGGCATAGGCAGTGGACACTGACAGTTGCTGCTCCGGGCCAGCGCCTGGACCACGGCCTGGTGTGCCCTGCGGCCCTTCCTCTGGGACTTCTTCCCAGGCTTCCATGCTTGTTGGCTGGCTGTGCAGTCACCAACTCAGCTGAGAACGCCCAACCTTCTCCCCTTCCCCCTAGAGACAAAAGTGAGGAATTCTTTGGTGGGCTCAACAGGAGACTGGACACACAGGAGAAGTGGATATGAAAACTGGGGAAAAATGGAAGAGCTGAGATCAGTGGGACGTTAGTACCAAATGGTCTAACAGAGGCATAACTGGAGTCCCACCAGCCTGGCCTGAGAAACGGGATTGCTTGCTTTTTAAACATTTATTTATGTGAAAGATTTACAAAGAAAGGAAGACACAGAAATATCTTCCATCCGCTGGATGGCCACATGCCCGGGGCTGGGCCAGGCCAGGGCCAGGAGTTTCTTCCAGGTCTCTCATGTGGGTGGCAGGGGCCCAAGCACTTGGGCCACCTTCTGCATTTTCTGAGGCCGTTAGCTGGGAGCTGGATCAGAAGTGGAGTAGCCGGGATGTGTGAATAGCCACCCATGTGGGATATGGGTATCTCAGGAGGCAGTGTTACCCACGACACCACGACTCTGGCCCTGAAATGGGGTTTCTTAGCCTCTCATTCTGCAGTGACTTTACCTGCTAAATTTTCTTTCATTGTAACAACAGCAACAGGGATGCAGGCTGGGGGACCGAGGGAATGGCAGGTTAAGTGGTGAAGACCAGGGCCTTGGGAGACCATGGGAGACTTCCTCAGGTCACCTGCTAACTGTGTGACCTTGTGCAGGTCACCTGGCCCCTCCCTGTACCTTGGTTTTTCTCTTCTACACCTACCTGGTAAGGATTCAATGAGAATGCGAGGAAAGCAAACAGCAGCACCCCTGGCCACGCCATGTTCTATCTAAGTGCCTTTATTCTTGCTACAAATCATTGCGGGCTCACTATCGTCATCACCCACACTCTGTTTTTTTCCTTTTTTGAAGATTTATTTACTTATTTGAAAGGCAGAGTTAGAGAAGGGAGGGCAAGACAGATTTTCCATCTGCTGGTTCACTCCTCAATGGCCACAATGGCCAGGGCTGGGCCAGTCTGAAGTCAGGAGCCAGGAGCTTCTTCAGGGTCTCCCACATGGGTGGCAGGGACCCAGGATTGGGTCATCTTCCACTGCTTTTCCAGGCGCTTTAGCAGGAGCTGGATTGGAAGAGGAGCAGCTGGGACTCGAACTGGCGCCCATATGGGATGCCAGCACTGCAATCGGTGGCTTTACCTGCTATGCCACAGCGCTGGCCCCTGCTTTTAAATTTTTTCAAAAATTCATGAAAATTTTTTTGTCTCTACCTCTTTCTGTAACTCTGCCTTTCAAATAAATCTTAAAAAAAGTTGTATTGTTTCTCATGTTGCTATCAAGTCTCTGTTGATGCCATTAAAGTATTTATGTATTTGAAAGGCAGAGTTAGAGGGAGAGACACACCCAGAGAGATGTATCTTCCATCCATTGGTTCACTTCCCAAATGGCCACAAAGGCCAGGTGGGGGACAGGCTGAAGATGGGAGTATGGATCTCCTTCTGGGTCTGCGTGGGTGGCCAGGGCCCAAGCTGCCTTCCTAGGCACATAGCAGGAAGCTGGATCAGGAGAGGAGAAGCCAGGACTTGAACTGGTGTCCATATGGACTGCCATCATTGCAGGCCATGGCTTAACCCTCTGAGCCACAACACTGGCACCTGTCGTTGCCATTTTAAAGGGCTATACAACACCCTCCCAACCTGCACTTTTTTTTTTTTCTTATGTGAAAGGCCGAGAAACAATAGAGATCTTCCATCCACTGGTCCACTCCCCAAGTGTCTGCAACAGCCAGGGCTGGGCCAGGCCAAAGCCAGAGGCCAGGAGCTCCATCTGTGTCTCCATGTGGGTAGCAGGGACTCAGGTATTTGAGTCCTCACCTGCTGCCTTCCCAGGCACACTGGCAGGAAGCTGGGTCGTAAGTGGAGTAGCCGGGACTCAAACCAGGCACTTGGTAAGGGACACGAGCGGCAGTTTAATCTTGCTGTGCCACAACACCCGGCTTTTCCAATTAAAAAGATTCTTATTTGAAAAGCAGAGTGACAATGGTAGCCTCCCTCAGCATTTTTTTGTGTACTTTTCTCTCCTTGCATTATAAGACCTGAGCTCCTGGAGTGACAGGGACACGCAGGTTCTGGCCAATCACATCCTCTCTGACTGCACCTGGCTGGTGCAGGGACGACTTGGGCAGCATGTGTCTAAGGCTCTGCTGCTAATCTGTCATGGGCTCTGGGCAGGTTTTGTGCCTCCTCCAGCGCAAAGGGCCTCTCAGGCTCTTTTTTTGTTTGTTTGTTTGTTTTTGTTTTTGTTTTTGACAGGCAGAGTGGACAGTGAGAGAGAGAGAGAGAGAAAGGTCTTCCTTTGCCGTTGGTTCACCCTACAATGGCCGCTGCGGCCGGTGCACCGCGCTGATCCGAAGGCAGGAGCCAGGTACTTCTCCTGGTCTCCCATGGGGTGCAGGGCCCAAGCACTTGGGCCATCCTCCACTGCACTCCCTGGCCACAGCAGAGAGCTGGCCTGGAAGAGGGGCAACCAGGACAGAATCCGGCGCCCCGACCGGGACTAGAACCCGGTGTGCCGGCGCCGCAAGGCGGAGGATAAGCCTAGTGAGCCGCGGCGCCAGCCTCTCAGGCTCTTTTCATAAACAACCATCAGCTCTGCCCCTCCACCTCTGGGAGGCACGGAAGTCTGGCTTCAATATACAGGCCACGACTGCTGCCACTCACACACCAGCAACAAGACACTCAAGCCCGGGCCTCTAGGAGACACGAGGCCTTAAGGGCTTCCCAGGAAATGTGACAGTCGTGGTCTCTGCTAGGGGTCCAGAGAAGGCCCTCAGCAAGCATCTGCACAGGAGAGGTGACAGGCGGACCCAGCGACGGGGCAGGGCTCTTGCCTTTGAAAACGCCAGGGGCCAGGAACTCATCCAGGTCTCTGGCAGGGCCAAGTACTTGAGTCATCCTGCACTGCTCTCCCAGGTGCATTAGTGGGGAGCTGGACCAGAAGTGGAGCAGCCGGCACCTGAACCATGGGATGCTGGCGTGGCAGGCTGCAGCTTCACCCTGTGCACCACGATGCCAATCTTCACTCTTGAGACCTCACACTAAGGGTTAACCGGCACCACGTGGAAACCATTCATGGGGTCCAGCAGGCTGAGGCCCCCAGAGGTGAGGGGTGTGCTCGTGAACACCAGGCTAACTGTTAAAGGGAGACTAGGTTGCACTGGCACTGTATTATGGAAAATGAGAAAAGCCATCTTAAATCCATGCAGCCAGGAGGCGCATGTGAGGCCTGAACGTGGTTCTAGGTGGCTGGGGGGGGTGGGGTGGGGGTGGGTGGGCACCGATGACCCAGAGAAGGTGCATGGGGCACCCCCTCCCCTGACCCAGCTCGAGACAAGTGCTGGTCTGAACTTGGGCAGAGAAGACCAAGGACCCCTGCCACGGGGCTGGCCGGGAGGAACCAGGGTCTTCCTGCTGCCGGTGAGGACAGCAGCCCTGGGCCTGCTCTCAGCTCAGGCGAGGACAACAGCCCCGTACCTGCCCTGCATCTCAAACACACCTGGCTCCGGCGAGACACGGAGGGATGGCTATTGATTTTCACTTGTGTGCGCTCTCCGAACTCGACCGATTCATCAAGTGGCTGTCTGCCCGAGCTTCCCTCTCCGCTAACCACGTGCAGAGAAGCCACAGGAGCAGCCGGGGGACCTGTCAAGGTCTGGCCGGGCACGGCCTTGGCCGATGGCCTCCGTCCAGGACAGCCTGGGCTACGTCAGCCCTGTGGACGCCCCACTGTTGAACCGCTGCTGACTGGCAGCATTTGGGGAGGCCTGCCAGTCCCTGCCCTCGAGGAACTGGGTGGCCCTGCCTGGGAGGGGCCTTCGAGAAAGCCAGATGGGTCCCACCTGCTTCACCAGGGCGTGGCAGGCCACCTCACTGGGTTTGGGGGATTTAATGAAGTGTCTGAGCACGCACGTCGCACTGCATTCTGGAGCAGCTGAGACATGACATCACCCCCGGGGCTCTGGCACCCCATGGAGGCCAGGGGTCAGGCTGAGTGTCCACTCTGTGCTGTCACTTCCTGGCCACAGCCTGGGCAGGCAGGCAGCTTTGCCCTCCGTGCCGCACCTTGCTCATCTGTCCTGCCGGGCCGAGGATAGCACCTCCCTGCTGGGGTTGGGTCGTCAAAGACCCTCCAGGTCTTCATCCACAGGCAGCGGCTGGAGGCTGAGAGGGGGTGATGTTCTGAGGGCCACACGCGAGACAGAGCAACTCGAGAAGGGGCTACAGGCAAGAGGCGAGCACAGGGACCATCCCGCCCTGGCCCCGGCCCCAGATTGGTCATGGGTACATCCTGCGTCACTGGTTGAAAGGGTCAAAAACTTTATTTGCAGGTCTTTGTTTGTGAATATACAGGTTTCCTGTTGACCGGGAAGTGGTGTCTCCTGCAGGAGGTTGGGGGCCTCAGGGCTCCGTCCCCGCCCCTCTCCCGCCTGCACAGCTAGGGGAAGGTGCCTGCTCGCTGCGGTTAAGGCACTGTGTGTTCTGCAAGGAGCGCTCACAGCGGGCTGGTAGGCAGTGAGGCGGCCTTCCCAGGCGCTGGGCCCCGGCGCAGCGGCCTCAGGAGGGGATCATGCCTTTGCTCCTCTTGCGGTCGGCCATGGTTCTGCGGTTGTGGTTGGCTCTCGTCGCCTTGTTGGCTTCCTTCTTCCTGCGCTCCTGCGTTGTCTCACGGCTCTGCCCGTGGCCCCGCGGGCTGCCGGCCACTGCGGCAGAGCTGTCATGCCGGTACCTGAGCGAGACACCACCAGAACCCATCAGCAGGAAGACCGTCTGGTGGGAAGAACCCACAGCCTGGGCGGGTCACCCATGTCCTAGCTTTGGATGGGAGGAGACGTGGAGCCCCAAGGCCGGGGCTCAGCTGGGGAGCAGCCTGCGGGAGTGGAGGAGGGGTTCCGGGGATGGGTCCCCTGTCTGTCTGGGCTGTGCAGGGCCACGTGCTCGAGGGAAGACCCCACGGCCTTGCCTGGTGGCCTCCAAGGCCAGGGTGCTCACAAGACCCTTGCAGGCAGAGCCCTGCACTCAGCAGGCGGGGACCGTTTGGTCCCCTCCCTGCTTAACAACCTTCGGTGGCTCCCCCTTGCTTTCTGAGTGACACCCAAAAGCCTTCCTTCTCCCTCAGGCCTTGCCCACACAGGAGGCAGCGCTGCCTGAGTCCCAGGGCCAGGACAGGGGACTGGGTTGCTGCTCCCGGCTTGGCCTTAAGTGCAGGGAGATCCACGGTCCCTCTGACCCACTTCCCGCTGGGGAGGTGCCGGGCTCTGCCCCGAGGATCCCTCTCCCTGACCAGGCCTACGGCCGCGTGCCCTTCTGCCCTCCCACCCTAAGTGCTCCTGTCCCTGCTGTGCCTCTCAGACACAAAGGGGGTCTGTCTGGGCTCTCCTACATTTGTTCTTTAAAAGTTTTATTCATTTGAAAGCACAGACACAGATCCTCCATGTGCTGGTTCACTCCCCAAGTACCCACAACACCCGGGCTAGGTCGGGCCAAAGCCAGGAGGCAGGAACTCCGTCTGGGTGGAGGAACCCAGGCACTTGGGCATCACCTGCCTTCCGGGTGCATTAGCAGGAAGCTGGATCTCAGGCACTCGGATATGGGGTGCAGGTATCCCAAGCAGTGGCTTCACCCACTGTGCCACAGTGCCTGCCCCTCTCCCACTTCACACTCTGCCTGCCCCAGCCAGCTCTGCACACCCTGGGCTCTGATGCTGGGTGATAAACCCCTTGCAAGTAACGGTTACGAGTACAGACAGAGAGCGGGGCTCAGTCTCTGCTCCACCACCCACTTGCTGTGTGACCGCAGCAGCTTACCCAGCATCTCTGGCCCTGACTCGCCTCATCTGTACACTGAGGACAATGACAACCGTCACTTCACAGGGCTGCAGGGAGAGCCCACACGCACGCACGCAGCACTGAGATCCATGTGGGTTTTCTGAGAGGGGGGCTGGGCCTTCCCCACCCCCAGCATAAACAGCTCCCTGAATGCTCACCCCTTCCTGGCGAGGAAGGCCATGCGCCTGGCTTCTGCCTTCTCCCTCAGCACTGCAGGATCTTGCACAAAATGGTCGGGCTGTGGAAGGTGGGCAGACAAAACATGGATTTAGGAGCTGTGGAGACACCAGGCTCGAAGGGTTTCTGAGGCTGCCCCCATAGCACTTGTGGGGTAATATCCCAGGATGCAGCTGGGCTTGCTGTGGTCTGAGGTTCCCTTCAGAAGCCCCCGGCCCACCTCTTTGCTGGGGGGAGGCAGCTGAAGGAACCCTAAGTATAGCAAGATGAGGAGAAATGGGAGCAAGGGGCAGGCCAGGACGGCTACAAGAGAGGCCACGGGGCCAGGAGAGCCACCAGAGCCGGCCTGGAGGCCAGGTGCTCGGCCCTGGAGCTGGAGCGGAGGCCGAGCCCCACTCTGGCACCGGCAGCAGGGGAGAGCTCTCTGTGCCAACAACAGAACAAGAAGCCAGGCCCAGGGCGGGGTGGGAGTGGAGGGGGGTTCGGGAGCTGTCGCGACAGTGGCCGGCAGTCTTTGTAACAGGTACAGACTGGTAGATGTACACACAAATCTGGAAGAAGGGAGCCCCCAGCGCGGGGCATTTGCTTCCCCCCAGGCCCTGCCGTTCAGGTACGTGGCCGACCTGGTCTCACCCTGGTGGGAAAGCATAAGGGACCTCAGGTCCCAGGCTGCTGCCTCATTTAGCATGAGTGGTTACACTTTTATCTGTTTTATATGTTGAGGTTTTAGTTAAGATTTTCACTTAAAGTTTAGCTGCTCAAAAACAGAATTTGCAAACCCACCAGTCCAGATGACCCCGAGGGCCCTGGGTCTCCTGTGATTTTAACAACGCCACCCTGGGCACAGCAGTGTCGGCTGCCCTGCCCCCAGGCTCCTCAGAGACCCGGCCTCTCATCTGTCCCCTGGGCCCTCGGTGGGCAGTGGGGGCGAGCTCCGGGCCAGGTGCTCTGCCAGTGGGAAGGGTCCCCTTGCCCCGGCAGAGCCGGGATTCACCCTGCAGAACTGCAGCCACCCCCTGCCCTCTGCCGAAGGAAGGGGTACCTTGGGGGCCTCGTTCTCAGCCTCCTCTTCATCGTCCTCATCGTCTTCCTCCTGCCCTTCTCCGGGCACCCTGGTTCTCAGCACCTGAGGGGTGGTGAAGGGCCTGCAGGTTTGGAGAGAGAGAGAGATCAAAGACAAGGGTGAGGCTGGGCTCAGGAGACAGCAGAGTGTTTCTCAAGCTGGTTTGGCTTCCGCCTCCAGGTTCTTTGAGAGCAGTGAGGTCTGATGTGGGCGCAGGAGGGAGCTGAGCTGGGGCTGGAGGGCCCCAGTCTCCCCGTCAGGCAGGCAGCTCTGCTTTGATGTGTACCGGGAATCTCCGCTGGGAACAGCTTTCTGCACTTGAGAAGAAAAATGCAAAATGGGCAGGAGTTTGGTGCCGTGGTTAAGATGCCGCTTGGGCTGCCTGCGACCCACATCGGCGCCCCTGGCTTCGCGTTCAGCTCTGCTTCTGATCCAGCTCCCTGCTAATATATTCCCCGGGAGGCCCAGAATGAGCTCCAGGCTCCTGGCTTCAGCCTGGCCCAGCCCTAGCTTCGCAAGCATTTGGATAGTGAATCAGTGCATAGAAGTTCTCTGTCTGCCTTATGTATAAATGAAATAATTTTAAGTTACAGCTACTGCCTAAAATTAAATACCTGCTACCGCACTCGGGGAGAGCCGGGGGTGGAGGAGCACTGGGCTAGGAGGCAGGAGCAGCCTCACCTGCGGCTGATGAGCTCATCATCCGAGTCTGCATCGTTGGCGCCCACCTGGTTGCCGTCATAGGTGTCGTCGTACTCGTCCTCGTAGTCGTCACCTTGGTAGTCCCCCGGCTGCAGGGGCACCTGCAGAAGCAGCAGCCCGGGTCAGAGGGCTCGGGGTGGGAGGCCTTCCTGCCCAGCAGAGGCCCGGCCTGGGCGCCTACCTCCTCCACCACCACGCTGTACTGCTCGTAGCGCCGCCGCTGCGCTGCCACCGCCCGCTTGTCGTTGACCAGGCTCCGCGTGTTCTCCTGCTTCCTGTGCCGGGAGGGAGGAAGGGAAACCATGAGGCTGGGAAGGCAGTGGGCTGCAGAGGCCTGGAGAGACCCCAGCGCACTGCTCGCACCCTCAGACTGGCACCGGCTGCTGGTGCCCACGTGAACACCTCCAGCACTCTGGAGGTTATCCCAGCAACTGCTGCCAGGATCCAGACCTTCCCACCAGGAAGTTCCCTCTCAAGGCGACTGTGCCAGAGACACGCTGGCTGAGGACACCAAGAGGCTGATCAGGGACTTTCCTTTCAGAGTGAAAAATGGAAAGGGACCAGCATCCATCAGGAGTGAAGCGGCCAGGTGACAGTGCTGCACCCTGACACTGTGCATCTGTGCTCAGGGAAGGGATTCTCAGACTTCCATCCACGGGAAAAAGCGAGCCACAGGACAATGTGGACAGTGGGACCCAGGGCACGTTAGCTCCTTGCCAGATGCCTATGGCGATTCCCAGGAAGGCCCGGCGTTGTTGCACTCATCTTTTCTTTTTAAATTAGCATCTATTATTATTTTAAGAAACAGGCTGAGAGTGAGAGAGCAAGCGTGCATGCTCCCATCAACTAGTTAACTCCCCAAATGCCTGCAATAGCAAGCACTGGGCTGCGCTGCAACCAGATACCAGGAATTCAACCCCGATCTCCCACATGGGTGGCAGGAAGCCCATGACCTGAGCCCATGCCAGACCCTCCCACGGTCTGCATTAGCAGGAAGCTCGAGCCAGAAGCTGGGTCTCTGGCACAGCGGCTAAGATGTGCCGAGTGCCGGGTGGAGTCTCGGCCGCTCTGCTTCTGAGCCAGCTTCCTGCTAACGTGCGCCCTGAGAGGCAGCAGGTGGTGGCTCACGTACCTGAGTCCCTGTCATCCACGGGGGAGTCCCAGGTTGTGTTCTGGGCTCCTGACTTTGGCTTGGCCTGGCCCGGCCCGGCCCTGGCTGTTGTAGGCATTTGGGGGAGTGAATCAGCAGAAGGAAGATCTTTCTCTCCCTCAAATAAAATGATAAAAATCAAACAAGAATTGAAAAAATGAAAAAAGCCAGGGTCCAGTATTCAGCCGACATGGGAGGCAGGTTTTTTTTTTTTTTTTTTTTTTTTTTTGACAGGCAGGAGTGGACAGTGAGAGAGACAGAGAGAAAGGTCTTCCTTTGCTGTTGGTTCACCCTCCAATGGCCGCCGCGCTGCAACCAGCGCACCACGCCGATCCGATGGCAGGAACCAGGTACTTCTCCTGGTCTCCCATGGGGTGCAGGGCCCAAGGATCTGGGCCATCCTCCACTGCACTCCCTGGCCACAGCAGAGAGCTGGCCTGGAAGAGGGGCAACCGGGACAGAATCCGGAGCCCCGACTGGGACTAGAACCCGGTGTGCTGGAGCCGCAAGGCGGAGGATTAGCCTAGTGAGCCGCGGCGCCGGCGGGAGGCAGGTATCTTAACCGCGGTCTTTCCTACCGAGCCGGGGGAGCCCCAGGGACCTCGGGGGTGTGGGGCACACGGGTCCTGGCCTCGTCCCCTCACCCCTTTCACCACAGCAGCCCTCTCTGTCCCACAGTTCATGCTCCCATGGAAGATTTCCCTGGACCAAGAAGTCTGGAAATCTAACTCCCATCATGTCCCAGGTGAGGGAACATGGGTGCAGTGGCGGGGAAAGGAACAGGCCCGGGGTCCCCGCAGGCTGTAGCACAGCCTCGGTGGGGATTCAAGCCTCCCGACTCGGGCTTTGCAAACCTACAGAAAAACGTGGCTTGTCAGGCGCGTACACAGGCCCATGGGATGTAGTTTCTAGCCCTGCGGGGGAAATTGGGATGAGATACCAGGCCAGAAAATCCAGCTTAGCTGTGAAGTCGGGGCTCTGGGAGGCATCAAGGGTAGAGAAGGAGAAAAAAAAACCACAAAGTCATCTGCAGCTACCATAAAACTCCTGTGTTCTCTGGCTCTTGGTGGAGGGAGGGGCAGGTGTCTGGGTCTGTCTGGCTGTCAGCCGGGGACAGGTCGGGACAGCAGACCCCCTGCTGGCAGGCCAGGATGTGGCCCCTCTGCAACAGTCTTTGTTAAGGGGATGCAGGCTGAGGCAGGGAGATTGAGAAATGGGTAACATATGGATCTGCCCTCATCAATTAACAGCGGAGTGGGGGCGACAGACAGGAAAATGACAGCCAACATGAAATGTGCAGAAAGGAGGCGTGTGCCCTGGAAACGGAGTGGGGGCTCTGCAGGGAGGGGCCCCACAGCCTCCAGCGGCAGGGGCTGCTGGAGTGCAGGAGCGCCAGGGCGTGGCACAGAGGATGGTGCATGGGCTTTGGCCCAGGAGAAACCTCAGCCACAGGGATCCTTCGTATCGACCAGGAAGTGAAAGGGGCCCCGGCGTGTCCAGGTGGTTGGTGCCACTGTGAGGGGCACACCCATGCATTCAACACACAGTGCCTGAGGGCCTCCTGAGTGCCGGCGACCAAAGACAAACGCGAAGCATCACTGTCCCTCCTGCCACAACCTGTGGTGGCTGGTGCTGGGCAGTGGGGCAACCATCTCACGCTGTGTGGCCTCTGGGTCTGTGGCTCCCTGGCAGGCCCAGAAGGAGAAGCCTGGCAAACTCCACCCACCCCGGCTGCACTCTGGGAGAGGGCATGGGTAGGGACAGCGGAGCCTGGCCCCTGGGCAGCCCATCTAGGCAGGTGCAGACGGATACGAGGGCCTGGGCTTCAGCTGGGCCTGGACACGTGACTGGGGCTTTGAGACTAGCTCTCAGGGGTGGACACCTCCTCGGCCTCCTGGGAACGACAGGGAGTCCTGAGAACAAGCAGTTCCCCTGCAATCTCACCACCTTCCCTCTCCTCGTGCCCTCAAGGCTGTTCAAGACCCAACTCAAACTGCCCCTCCGGAAGGCGACTCCCGCTTCTGACCCTCAGGAGGAAGGAGCCCTTCCTGCTCCAGGTGGGAAGTCAGGGGATCCAGAGGGGCAGAACCGGGCCACTTCCTGAGCTGCGTGGCCACAGGCAGAGTGGATCCTGCTGCTCATGCTGCAGGACCTACCAGGGTCTCTAATGTGCTCTGTGACTCACCAAGAGGCAGACAGGAAGCACTGATGTTTTTGGCCCAGAAGCTTTCCTTTGGGGGATGAGGGGGCACACCATGCACCAGTACCAAGGAGTTGGGGGACCCCCTCCCCCACTGTATGCACACTGCTTCCTCCTTCCTTGGCCATGACACCTGCAGTACATGTGCTTGGTGTCTGCCCTCCAGCTCACCCCTAACCAACCCGCATCATGTAGGTCTTTCCAACTCCACACTCGAGCCCCAGGCCTTGGCCCTGTAACTCAGTTCTCCCCTGTGAGACGGAAGGGGAGCCCAGAAGGGTTTCCTCGTCTTGGAGCAATCCAGGAAGCTCGGCTCTAGACTTGCTCTTGGCACGGTCATTTCGAGAAGCCCAAGCTGAAACCGTCAGAGCCCTCCTGCAGCCTCAAGGGAACCACACTGACCACCGCCAAGCAGAGGCTGAGAGGATGGGGCCAGGCTGCTGCTCAGGTAACCTGCCCTCTGGGCCTTGCGCTGCAGCTCCTGGTCACGCCAAGAACAGATTTCCGTACTGTGTGCCCTCCCTGATCCTACAACACACACACCTCAGCTCCGGCGTGATGGGCCCTGAGCCCCTCCGCCCTGCCCCTAACAGGACAAGTATCCCAGCAGCCTGCCAGTCTGTCACTGCCCATTTCATGGGCTCCGGCTTTCCCACGGTCTCTCTGTGCCCTCTGAGGGCATGGCCCAGGTGTCTGGCTCACCTTGTTCCTCTGGTGTCTAGCCTAGTATCTGGTGCTAGTAAACCGCTTAATAAATATTTGCTGAATTAATAGGCAGATAATGAACACACGAATGAAGGCTTTGCCTCTTTGCAATCGTCTGCCCCCGACTGCACAACACAGTGAGTTCAGTAAACATTTGCCACCCAGTCTCTCTGCCTGGCAGGCCTGAGTGCCCAGAGCAGGGGCACAGCTCCCGGACACCTGGCTGGCTCAGTGCCAGTCCCTGTGCTGACCAGGACAGCTGGGAGCGGTCCCTTAAAATTCCATGGGTAAGCCCACAGATCAAGGTCAATGAAAAGGCCAGGTCCAGAGATGCCCAAGCTCAATCAGGTTCCCGGGGCTGGAGGGGGAGGGGAGCCCTGGTTTGCCCAGTGCCTGCAGCAGGAGCTGTGGAAGGTCATGCTGGCCAGGAAGAGCGCCCGTGGATGCAGGATAACATCTCTGGCCTGGAACCTGGCAAGGCTGCAATGTGTGTGACTAAGCAGTCTGCAAGCACTTCCTGTCCAGCCAGCCTGATGGCTTTACGGCTGCCCTGAGGCTGCTCCCTAAGCCCTTGGCCAGCCCTAGGGAAGGGCAACACCAGGGAGCCCTCGCTGAAGCAGTGGCTTGTACCTCTACCACTGGAGCTCCTTCTGCGAGAACGGGGCTGGGGCCCCCCGTCTATGTAATGGGGGAGCGGGCAGGCCACACTTGGCCAGAGGGGCCCAGGTTTCCGGATCCCATGACCCAACACCACACCGTAACTCCGGGGGCCTGGCGTGATGCTGCCACCGCCTTGTTTTGGCAGGCGCTTTCTCCCATCGCAGGGGACCTTTTCCAGAGGGGCGCGTCTCCTGCTGTTGCTCTGCTTGGGAGGCCTCCTCCCCCTCCCTGGCAGAACGAACCCCTCCTCATCCTTCAACTCCTGGCGTCTTCTATGAGCCTTCCTGTCTGCGTAGAATCTACGAGACCCCACCTTGTCACGTTTGTTACAGCTGCAATAGCTTGTTTGACCAGTTGATTAATGCACACTCCACGTGGGCAGGGGCCAGGCTGTTTCACTACGGCCCAGAACCTAATTAATCCTGGGCCTGGAATACTGTAAGCACCAAGCAAATATTTGTGGAATGAATGAATAAATCGTGAATGGACTTCTCAATGCCATCACAGTAGAGAGGACATACGCCCAAAACAAGGAGAAAGGCCTGGAAGTGGGGTAGTTTCGCCTGCTAGAAAGCTCGCTTGGTGCAAGTCCTTCAATTTCTCCTTTTGTCACAGCCCGGGGAAAATTGGGACAAAGAGTGGGAGGCCCCGCCTCGCTCTACCACCTGGAGACTTGACGGCCACACATCAAAGGGCCGGAGAAGCCGGCAGAAGGCTCGTTTTGGCCCCCCCTGGCCTTCTGCTGGCCACAGGAGCACAATCATGCGAGCTCCTGCGCCCCTGCTGGGAAGCCGCGAGCTGAGCCCCGTGGCCAGCTCTCCTAACGGGCTTCGCTTGCTTCCTCTCCACCCTTCTAGCGCCGTCGCATCGGGAACTCACCTTCTGCCCTTGTGCACCCGGCTCAGGTCCACAGAGTCCCTGCTGAACACATCAAACTCGTCGTTCTGGAAGACGTTGTGACGAGAGGTGAGCAGGGGCGTGGGGTCTGGCTTTACCTGTCTGGGAGGTGGCACGGAAATCAATGCGGGCCCCCCACTCCCTGCCCGCCATTAGATTTTCCACTTCCTCTCAGCAGCCACACGCAGGACATGATCTAAAAACCTTAGGGGGAAGACGAGGCACTGCCCCAGCTGGCCCCAGTGGGGTGGGCAGCCAAACCTCAGAGGAAGCTCCTCTTGGCCTGTGTGCCACTCACGCGGGTTCTGTTTCTTTAAGCTCCTCCCACCCCCCCTTACTGCCCACAGCAGCCCCCTGGGGTAGGGAGCCAGAGATCACTCCATCTCTGTGCCTCAGTGTCTCAAACAGGCGCAGAGCTGACCGTGCTCATTCACTTGGTAAGCATCGTTTGTTCATGGAACTAACGCCCATTCGTGTACTTGTTCCTGGTGTCCTATGGGGCCTTCAGGGCAGCAGTGGGCCAAACTCCAAAAGGGCAGGTGTGGGGCTGGCATTGTGGTACAGCAGGTTAAGGTGCTGCCTGCAATGCCAGCATCCTGTAGGAGCACCAGTTCAAGTCCCGGCTGCTCCACTTCCAAGCCAGCTCCCTGCTCATGTGCCTGGGAAAGAGCATAAGATGACGTGAGTGCATAGGGCCCCGTACCCTTGTGGGAGACCCGGAGGGAGTTCAGGCTCCTGCCTTCGGCCTGGCGCAGCCCTAGCCATTGTGACCATTTCAGTAGTGAACCAAATACTACAGCTAGAAGATCAATCAATCTCTGTGGAACTCTTGCCTTTCAAGTAAGTAAATCTTTAAAAGGCGGGGGGGGGGGGGGGGGCGCAGGTGTGAAGGAAGTCGGGAAGTTGGAGGCCTTGGCTGGCCTCCCTCCAGGATCTATTAGCAAAGTGGTGACAGCAGAGGCTGAAAGGTTCAGCAACTCAGCAACCCTCTGTCACGTCCCCTGGCCTGCCCACAAGGTGCGGGGGGGGGGGGGGGGGGGCTTTGCATGTGAGAACCTTCCCCAAAGCAGGCATTAGTGTAAATGCCTGGGAACGTGGCTGTGGGGAGGAGACAGCAAGCTGAGTCTTGGGCCACAGGGAAGCAAGAGCAGGAGGAGGCAAGAGGAGCCTGTCCTGGAAGTAGCCTGCCCCGGGAGCTTCCTCCCCTGGTCTCTCCCACCTGTCCAGGCTGCGGTCCAGCTGGCTGAGGGCGGGGGCCAGCCGCTGCTCCAGGATGTTGTTGATCACCTGCTCTGGGTCGTAGTGGTAGTGCTCCAGGCAGGCCAGGATGAAGCCCTCGCCGAGGTCTGGCAGCAGGTCCTTCACCTGGGAGACGAGCGAGTCCAGCTCCACGCCGCTCACAGCGGGCGCCAGGGCAGCGGCTGCTCCCAGGCACTGCAGTGGGAGTAGAGGGAAGGGAAGGCTGAGCTGGGCGGGGGCAGGGCAGCAGGCCCCAAACAGTGCTGGACTCAGCACCCAGGGACCCAGCCCTGCCCTCCCTGCCTGTGGGACCTTGGTCAAGTGACTCAGGTCTCCAGGACCCTCCATTTCCCCCTCTGTGGAAAGGGGCTCAGCAGCTGAGCCTCCTACTGCCTGCCCGTGGGCAGGGTGTTTCCCCTAAAACGGGCACTCCACCACCCACCTGTGGGATTCAACGAGACGACAGCCAGCAGCCACCAAGCACCGTCCCTGGTGGAGACCAGGCACGCAGAGAATGGCTGAGGTTTCTGCTGACCAAGATGCTCGTCCAGGCCCACAGGTCCACCAAGCTGGCTGACCCTGGGGACTGCATGGAGATGCTCCCCTTCACCGAGTTTCTTTTCAGGGAGGGGGATTCATTTTCTGTACTGCCCAGTGTGGCTTAATTTTGCTAGGCCTTTTGCTTAAGGAAACTGACAAATCGAAACAGCCCAAAGCTCTCATGCCTCAGACTAAGAAGCCAAATGGGGAAGAGAGTGGAGAAAGGTAGAGGGGCTGTCATTCTCCAAGGCCCTGTGAGAGTCAGGGGGCTGGGGTGTGAAAAGCAGTGGGGGCCGGCATTGTGATGCAGGTTAAACCGCCCCCTGCGATGCCAGCATCTCGTATGGGCACCAGTTCGAGTCCTGGCTGTGCCACTTGAAATCCAGCTCCCTGCTGATGTGTGTGGGAAAGCAGCAGAAGATGGCCCAAATACTTGGGCCCCTGCTACCCACGTGGGAGACCCGGATGGAGTTCTAGGCACCTGACCCATTGTGAAAACTTGGAAGTGAACCAGCAGATGGAAGATCTCCGTTGTTCCTTCTCTGTAACTCTGCCTTTGAAATAATAAGTAAATCTTAAAAAAAAAAAAAAAAAAAAAGACCAGCTCAGAGACTCCAGGTGGTGGCTCTGAGCATTCCAACAGCCCCATGGAGGTTCTGTCTATCCCCACCTTACTCACTAGGAACAGGCTGATGGGAGTGACGCCTCCAAGGCCTCAGAGCTGGTGAGCAGATCTACGGTCCACCTATGAGTGCCCTACTGCACGATTTTCTTTTTTTAAAAAATGATTTATTTATTTGAAAGGCAGAGAGAGAGAGAGAGAGAGAGAGTCAGTCCATCTACTGGTTCACTCCCCAATGGCCACAACAGCTGCACCTGGGCCAGTCTGGAGCCAGGAGCTTCTTCCAGGTCTCCCATGCGGGTGCAGGGGCCCAACCACTTGAGCCATCTTCTACTGCTGTCCCAGAACATAGCAGAAAGCTGGACTGGAAGTGGAGCCGCTGGGACTTGAACTAGCAGCCGTAATGGGATGCCGGCGCTCAGGCAATGGCTTTACCCACTATGCCACAACACCAACCCCTGCTGGGTGGTTTTTGTTTCTCCATCCTGCTGCCTCCCAACACAAAGGGAGAGTCCTGGGCTCAGTGGCCAATTAGGACAGCCAGAGACTCAGCCTGTTCTGGAAAAGCTGGAGAGAAAAGCGCCAGATCCAGGGTTCCACACTTGTTCTACGGGGCCCTGCAGGCCCACAGAGGGCCCCTGGGAGGCCACGCAGTGGGACCCGGCACAGCTCCAGCAGCAAGCAAGGGGACTCGCTTCTATCTGTTCAGGGAAGGATTCCCCGGGAAAGACTTCCTCCTTGTCATCTTCCAGGGGAAGCTGAGGCTTTGATGCCGTAAGCCCTTGCTTTCTCCTCCTGCCTGGCCTGGAATGCCCCTGGCTTGAGACCCACAGATTTGACCAGCAGCTCAAATCTGTCAGTTCCCCAAAACTCCTTTCCATGAGTGCAGGACCAAAGAAGGGAGGTTTCCCACACCCACACCCACCCTTTCACATGGGGCCGGGGAAGGCACCCCAGACACACACCTCCTCTTCCTCCGAGTTCTCTGGGTATGATGGTCTTTCACTGATTGGTTCCGCTGTCACTGAGACCCCATGAGAATCCCCATTGAGGTCCTTGGTCACCGATGGGTCTTTAGTGTCTGTGGCTTTCCGTCTGTCCACCCCTTCCCACGCGCTCTCCACTGCCTGGAGGATGTAGGCCGTCCGCGTCTCGTCCCTAAGAGGGCAGGTTAAGGGGTCTCGTGCGCTCATCTCCCATGGCCTTCTCCACCCCAGCTCTGAGGCTACACAATTTCTCCGTCCCCACCCCCCAGCATCTGATGCCAAAGCTCCTGCCAGGGGCCTCCTGGGCTGTACCAAGGGGCATCATGGGTACAGCCTCACAACCCAGCACCTGCCACTCAGCAGAGCAAGGCTGGAAGCTGCAATGACAGTGACCTAGAACACGGTGCTTGGATGAGTCAGTGGTTCCTCTTGTGCAGAGACCACCAGGGAAGAGGGCCTGACAGGACGGTGGCACTGGGCTCTGCCCATCCACTAGAGGACATTTTGCAAAAAGGCTGGGGGCCCAAGGGATGTCCTGGAGGAAGACTGAACAATCTACCCCCAGCACCCAGGTAGCTCACGGGCCTCTTTCTCTACCACTCTGGGCACTGCCAAGCCAGACTCTGAGTCGCCTCCAGCTCCCTCACTCCACTTCTAGTCCAAACCCTCACCATCTACCCTGGGATGCCAGCAGCAGCCTCCTCTCAGGCCCCTGGGCCTCCCAGAAGGCTCCAGGGCAGTGCATCTCCTTCCTGTGCCAGAGCTGGTAAAAGGACACACCTGCAGGTCCCCTCCTGGTTCAGACTTTACAGCCTCCCACACACCCCTGCACTTGCAGGCCCGAGCCCCGGCTCCTCCGTGAGGGTCACCCCAGGGCCAAGTGAGGTCCACTGGCCCCCAGTTCACCTGCTCCTCCTCCAGGGCTGCACCCCTGGCTCTGCACACCACATCTGGGGCTCCTCAGAGGAGCACGCTCTGTTCTCGGCTTGGACATCGCTTTGGTCTGACACCCTCCCCCTCTGAGTTCTCCCCACATGAGATTCTACCTAACCACCTATCTTCCTGTCCAGGAAGGCAGGGCCAAGGCCAAGGTCACAGAGGCCCAGACGCTACAGAATGCAGGACTCCTTGCCCTGAGCATTGGAGCAGTCATCTCCTAGAACAAGGGGGCTCGGGATCCAGGTGGGCGTCTACAGACAGTAGTGGGTCGGCCCTGACTCTGCCCCTCTGGGGCCCCCGCAGGCCATCTCTGCCCCAGTGGGCCGCGGTAGAAGGATACAAGACTGACGAGGCCTGCTGCAGCAAGCTGATGTCTTCAGCCACAGGGAAGAGTGCATCATAGTCCCGCAGGAACCTGCAGGGCAGAGAACAGACAGGAGGGACAGGGCTGGGGCCAGCTCCTCAGTCTCAGGGCTGTGGTGAGTGGCAGGGGCTCCATTATGTAAGGTCTTCTAGCACGAGTGGGAGGACACAGGCCTGTCCCACGGCTCCGCCACACTCACCTCTTCTCTTGCAGCAAGGAGCTGAAGATCTGAAGAAACTCTTCGATGAAGCCCTGAATGTTGTCACAGCTGGAACAGGACACCAGGGAAGATGAGCCCAGGTGACACAAGATGGTCCAAAGCTCCCTCCCACGCCAACTCTGTCCCTGCGTGAGGGTCTGGCCAATGCAAGGCAAGAGGCATTTTTCTGTTTCCCGTCTCTGCTCAGTCAACCCTGGAAGGGGTGAGACGCCCCTGCTGGGCCCAGGCACTGGAAGGCAGCTCCCGAGAGCTTACCTGCTTTCAAGGATGGGAAGCAGGCAGATCTGATTCAGAATGGTGTGGAAAATCTCCATCAGCTTCTTCTTGGAATGGGAGAGCCTCTGCCACAGGTCTCCCAGCAGCCTTTGAGGGCCGGAGAGAAAAAACAAAGAGGTCTAAGAGACAAAAGGCACCAAGAGAACTTCCTCCCAGGCACCTGCACCTGCCGTCCCAGGTGCCACCCCTTGTCTGGGGCTTAGGCCCTTCTTTCCCACAACGGCATTTTCAGTTTTGTCCCCACCTCACCTGCTGTCTTCAAGCCTCCTCTTCTTGATTGCAGACTCCATTTCGGGAATGGCCACTTCATAAAAGGAAGCTAGTCTGTGCAGGCACGCATGAGTGAAAATCTAGGTCAGTTCACAAGGGCCACACTTCACGAGAAAACCAAAGCAAACATAGGGAGCAGAGGGCATACTTCTTGTTCCCACAACAGTTTTCTTTCAATTAGTTTATTTTTACTTGAGACACACACACACACACACATTCCATCTACTAGTTTACTCCCTAAATGACATAACAGCTGGGCCTGACCAGGCTGAAGCAAGGAGCCCAGGATTCAGTCTGTGTCTCCCACACGGGTGGCAAAGACTCACCTACTTAAGCTGTCATTTGCTGCCTCTCAGGGTGTGCAGCAGTAGGACGCAGGAATCAGAAAGGAGCTAGGACTCGAACCCAGCCAGTCCTACATGGGCTGTGGGGTCCCAAGCAGCGTGTTAACCACCACGCCAAACACCTCCCCTCACACACGGTTTGCTCCCAGAACCCGCCCTAGATTCCCTAGATTCCCCAGATTCCCCAGATTGACTTGCTGTGGCTGCTCCCAGGGACAGCCCCAGGGGAAGCAAGGCTTCCCCCAATTCAGATGGATCCTTCTTTTTTTTTTTTTTTTGACAGAGTGGACAGTGAGAGAAAGGTCTTCCTTCCATTGGTTCACCCCCCAATGGCTGCTGCGGCTGGCGCACCACGCTGATCCAAAGCCAGGAGCCAGGTGCTTCTCCTGGTCTCCCATGCAGGTGCAGGGTCCAAGCACTTGGGCCATTCTCCACTGCTTTCCCGGGCCACAGCAGAGAGCTGGACTGGAAGAGGAGCAACCGGGACAGAATCCGGCACCGCAACCAAGACTAGAACCTGGGTGCCGGTGCCGCAGGCGGAGGATTAGCCTAGTGAGCCGTGGCACAGGCCCAGACCAGATCCTTCGAAGAGAGCAGCCAGCAGGTCACCCACGCCTCTGGTGTGAGACAGAGTATTCTTTTGCTCAAACACTGTTAGTTTTATGTGTACTGAATTAGTCATTTATATAATAACCTTTGTTCCTTCTGCTATGAGTTATAAAGGAAAAGCTTTAATTTTGACATGATTTGGCATTTCAAAAATGTTAACATACAAACATCACATGGTATTTGTGTTTGTTCAAACAGGCCCCAGATGTTCACATGATCTACGTGCAGCTTATTTTCTACACTGGTTTTATGAGTTAAGCCAGTTAGCATGGTTTTCCATGAGTTTTATAAAATGAAAAATACTGTCATTTTCAAGTAAGTAAAACTATGCCAATGAAACAAGACCAAACAAAATAACAGGTCCAACACAATCAACTCCAGCTCTTCTCAGGCACACCATACCTGGCACAGCACAGCCACCTTCTCACCCCAGGGTCCTCACTCCCAGCCATTCTGAACTCAAATTCCAACTCCATCCCAGTCCTACAGGCCCTCAGCATCCTCCCAGACCACCCCCACCCCGCCCCGCCTTCCTCACAGGCTCAAACCTCCCCAGTCTCTCCCCTCCGCCTCCTGTTCCCGGGCCGGGACTCCTCCTCTCTGGAACCGCATGCCCTAGCAGATGAAATGCAGCTGTCCCTTTTCCGAGTGTCACTCTGCCTCCAAGCATCTTGAGCTTCCAGAGCCCGGATGACAGCTTAAGTACCTGGGACGGTGCAGAGTGTGCGCTTTGGAAATACCTACCGATCAGTGTGCTTCTGGCAACGTCTACTCCATTGTGGGGCTATACAGAGCAGAGGACAACCAGGCCAAAAGAGGCAGGCCTTACTCGGCATGGTACCAGAAGAGGACAGAGAGGGCAGTCTGGCCCAGAAATGTTCAGTGGTTGCCAGGATACATTGCTGGTGGGAGGGTAAATTGGAACAACCCCTATGGAGGGTGACTTGGCAAGATCTACGAAAATTAAAAGCACACATACCATCTGTCCCTGAGATCTTACTTCTGGGAGTTATTCTACAGATACACTTGCGAAGGTATAAAATGATGAGTACAAAGTTGTTCTGTGCAGAAATTATTTGTAACAGCAAACAATTAACAGAACCCTACAAGGCTACCTCTGGGATCTGATACTCCATGTGTACAGAGGAATCTGACCCCAAGACATAGGGTACTTTAGACACTGACATAGCATCATTGTTAAAAAGTAAAATATTCTTTTACATATTGCATGCATAATATGCCAGCATTCATTTTTTTAAAAGGGGAGAGACATCCAATGTACATGTTTGCTTATAGCTGCATGTGGCTATGCATATGCCCTGGAAAATTCTACCCAAAAACTGACAATGGTGGTGTGTGAACAGAAGTGGGGAAGTGGAAGGAGGAGAGGGAGACTTCTCACCGGTATGTTTTATACATCTTGAGTTCTGAACCATGTGCGTGTATTATTCATTCATAAAGTAAAGGAACAGAAAGAAACGCACTCCAGTGCAGTGAGCAATTCTGAGCGGAAGACGGGATGGGTTCTGAGACGGATCGGGAAGAGTTCACAGGGACTGGGGCTGCTCCATTTGCTCAGCGGGGCGTTTCCGGCCTCCAGCACAGTTGGAACAGGCTGGGCCAGCCCCAGGCTGTTTGTGGGTCAAAGGCAGAGTTACTTTCAGTCAAAAGTATCTCCCAGGTGGGTGCTGGGTACAGCAGATTAGCCACAGCTTGGGACACATGCATCCCTACCAGAGTGCTGGTTCCAGGGTCGGCTACTCAGCTTCTGATTCGCTTCCTAGTAATGTTCCTGGGAGGCAACAGAGGGAGGTCCAAGTCCTTGGGCCTCTGCCACCCATGTGGGAGACCTTGGCTGTGGCCTGACCCAGCTCCGGTCAGTGTGGCCACTTGGGGAATACAATGGCAGATGGACGATCTGTCTCTTCCTCTCTAAGTAAATAAATTGATCTTTAAAAAGATAAGTGTCTCCTCTTTTTCTTCCTCACTGAGATGGGTAGAGCCTCTCCCACCTGCACTGTCCCTTACAGGAAGGTACCCCCAACTCCAAAGGCCCTTCAACTCATCCGTGTTACACCTGGGGAGATACCTTGACAAAATGGGAAAATGCTTAGGGCAAGTAAAAACAGAGCAGAGCACAACGTTCTAAGAACAGTACGCTCTCTCCTGGTGATTTTAACTGCCTACTTCTCTGCAGTTTCCAAATTTCCAATAGGCACGTGCAACTTTTAGCCTGACAGAAGGCGCCCTTTTAAAAGAGTGGCCAGCTCCAGTCCCATTGTAACCCCTTTCTTCTGGGGAGACTGCTGACCAGTACCAAATCCTAACCCCCTCTGGAAGCATGGTCGATCCTAACAGCTGCCTTTCACAAGCTCAGAACACGGAGGGGTCAGTACCAGCAGCCGTCTCTGGCACGCATCCACACCAGATGAATGTTTTTGTTGAATGGGTAAGTGACAGAATGAAGCGCCGGCCGGGTGAGTGGACAGTGCTGGGCAGCTCCCAGAAGCTCTGCGTGCAAATGGTGGTGAGAGACGTCTGGCAAGAGTGACAGCCAGAGACCACTGGGAACGGGCCAGCGTCTGCTGTTGCCAGGCAACGTGCAGGCTTGCCGGCGCCTTCACACTGGCCTGGGAATGTCCACGCCTAGGCACCCTGTCTTACTGCTGAAGAGGAGAGGCTGGCTCACGGTGCTTAGTGGGCAAAGGGGGTCTCCTCCCTGCCTTTCTTCATCCCTGCAGGATCTCTGACTCTTCTGGACAAAAGCCTCCAGAATCAAAGCCCACCCCTGCCAGCACATTTGTGGCTCCTCACAAAGCCCTCGGTCTGACTTCCACTGATTCACCCAGGCTTTTGTTGTCACTGGCCCTGGAGTCCCCCGCCACTGGCTCCTGTCACGCTCCATTCCCTGGCCCTCCCCAGGACACGGCCTGAGCTTTGCATGCATCGCTTCACCTGCTTTCCTATCACTGCACCCTTTCTTGGCCTGGAAGATTCCTGTTTGTTCCTCAGGATCACTTTTAAGGGTCACCTCCCAGCCCTGTGTTAGGAGCACCTCTGCTGTTTCCTTACGTGTGTCCTGCTCTGGGCTGAAGTCCTCAGGCCACTTCCTATTGACTGTCCCCACTGAGTCTGCCCTGAGGGACTTTGAAAAAAAATTTTTTTTCATTTTTTAATTTTAAAGGCAAAAACACACACACGCACACACACACACACACAGAGTAAGTGAGATCTTCCATTCACTGGTTTACTCTCCAAATGCCTGTCACAGCAGGCTGGGTCAGGCTGAATGGGAATGTAGGTGGCAGGGACCCAAATACTTGAGCCACCGCCTCCCAGGATGGGCATTAGCAGCAGGCACTCCCATAGGAGATGTGGGCATCCCAAGTGACAGCTGAACAGCTGCACCAAACTCCTGCCCCCGGTAGGTGCTTTGAAACACAGCAGAGTTCAAACTGGTCTGTCTTGGCTGCACTGCTTTGGTTTTCCACTCTTGGTCCTGTTCTTAGCCAAAAATGGGAACGCTGCTGACACGCAGATCCACACAATCAGGAGCTCTGCTGTCCTCACCGCTGTGTCCCCAGGCACTGGCACATTCTCAGCACTAAATATCTGAATGAACACGAGAACCACACCCCCCACTTTCAACAGCCAGAAATACTGCGTACCTGTAGCAGAAGTCGTGTTTCTGGAAGGTTTGGCAAGCCAAAGGGAAGATGTCCAGAAAGGCCCAGAGTGTAGTGCAGGTATCGCAAAGGTAGAGAACAATGTCCTTGAGTTCCTGTGGCCCACAGAAGACACTACATTATTCTCTACCCCAGGACAGCTCTGCAGAGGTCAGACCTCCAACAGCGAAGGGGATGTGAACCCTGAGGGTCCTGGGCAGTGGCTGGCCCACCTCTAAGAGGGCGACCAGGGTAAGCCACTCCGCCTTCCAAGCCTCACATCTCACCACTACAGCTCCGTGGCGGTGACTTGTGGTTATAATAAGATCTCCCTTCTAAGCGGGAAGAAAAGTGCCTCAGAATCTGAAGACAACACACAGAAAAGGAACGTGCCCGTGAAGACAAGAATACTAAGCGCACACTCTGAAGAGGGCATGTGGAAATGGGGTACTTCGTCACTCACCTTCCTGAGTCTCACGGCAATGGGGCAGTGTAGGCGGGGTGGCTGTGGCAGGCAGGGAAACGGAGGCTTAGGGGGTAACACGATTCGCTTCCACAGCACGGGGAAGCGTGGGCCCTTGTGTAAAGCTTCTCCGACGGCTATCTTCCCAGAAGTCCCAAGCTCGACAGAGGCAGCCTGCAGCAGCAGCCTTCTTCCTGTTCTACCTCCAGTGCTTAGCACAGTGCCTGACACACACCCAGGCTCCTTCAATGTTTGTCTTCTGTCCATCAGCCCCATTAGACTCTAAGCAGGTGATTCTCAAAAGCTCATGGAAAATGGAATTAAAAGTTTTATCTGGGGGCCAGCGTTGTGGCATAATGGGTTAAAACTCTAGAAGTACTGCAGTGCCGGCATCCCATATGGGTGCTGGTTCGAGACCCAGCTGCTCCACTTCCTATCCAGCTCTCTGCTAAGGCCTGGGAAAGCAGTAGAAGATGGCCCAAGTCCTTGGGCCCCTGCACCTATGTGGGAGACCTGGAAGAAGCTCCTGGCTCCTGGCTTCAGATCAGCTCAGCTCTGGCTGATGTGGTCATCTGGGGAGTGAATCTTCAAATGGAAGACCTCTCTCTCTCTCTGGCTCTACCTCTCTCGGTAACTCTGTATTTCAAATAAATAAAATAAATCTTAAAAAAAAAAAGTTTATCTGGGGTGGGCACTGAGCCTCATGGTTAAGAAGTCTACATCCCATATCAGAGTACCTGAGTTTGAGTCCCGGCTCCCGACTCAAGCTTTCTGCTAATGCAGTCTCTGGGAGGCAGTGGTGATGGCTGCCACCCCCGTGGGAGACCCTGATTAAGTTCCTGGCTCTTGGCTTTGTTCTGGCCCAGTCTTGGCCATCATGGGCATTGAGGGAGTGAATCAGCAAATGAGAGGGATCTCTGTGTCTGTCTCTATGACTCTCAAAATACATAAAATATTTTTTAAAGATTTTATTTTATTTGAAAGGCAGAGTTACAGAGGGAAGGGGAGATCGAGAGATCTACCATCTGCTGGTTCATTCCTGAAATGGCCGCAATGGCCAGACCTGGGCTGGTCTTAAGCCAACAGCCAGGAACTTCTTCCAGGTCTCCCATGTGGGAGTAGGAGCCCAAGCACTTGGGCCACTCTCTGCTGCTTTCCAAAGTACATTAGCAGGGAGGTGGACTGGAAGTGGAGAAGCCAGGAGTTCAACTGGCGCCCCACTGGGATATAGGGCATTGCAGGTGGCAGCTTTACCTGCTGTGCCACAGCTCTGGCCCCAAATACTTTTTTTTTTAAGTTTATTTTGGTGCAAAAAAAAAATTAAAATCCATGCATTTTTTTATATTGTGCATTTTCTATGAACTTTTTGAAGATACTGAATTCCATTTTCCATAGACTTACTGAAATAGCTTTTTAAGTTCCCTAAGAGCTAGTGCCATGTCTGCTCTTGCCGACTGCCTCATGCCTGAGGCCTCGCATGTGCTGGGGGCTCAATATAAAACCACTGAATGAATGACTGGCTCCATGAACAACACACGAATGAGCCCACAGAGCTGACGTAAGTGAGGCTGAGACCCCGCCGGCTGAGTTCTATTCCCTCTTCTTTCTGCTGGCCCATAATGAAGCCCCCAGGGAGAAACGCGAGCTCCTGCCTGTGCTCCACATCTGTGAAGGGAAGCCATGGCTCTCGCCGAGTCAGGGACAGGGTGGTGATGGGAGCAGCAGCTGCTGCCTCGCCCCAGGGCAGTGAGGTGCTGGCTGGAGCTGGGTAGAGGGCAAGCTCACCAGGAGAGGCATGTCGCTGGGCGTCAGCCGGCCCCTCTCCTCCAGCTTCTGGGGCGTGGTGCTGGCCCCCTCCCCCTGTAGACCACAGTGCTGGAGGATATTGCTGAAGACCTGTGAGAAGCAAGAGTGGACTCTCCCATATCCTGCTGAACAAGGCTAGGAATCAGAGCCTGTAGCCAAGGCTGGGTGACCCCCAAACTGCCCTGTAATCTTTGGGATATGCATCCACACCCCTGGGTATCAGCCGAGACAAGGACCCTCTCAGAGGGTGGTGGGAGCAGACACTGTGAAGTGGAAGTGACGGAACAAACATCCTTTGTACAGGATTGTGCTGTCATGTGTGACAGGCTACTAAAAATCCTGCAGATATTACCTGCCTGGACGGTCTGGGCAAGCGTATGGCAATGGACGTTTAAGATATGCCGTCAGGATACACAGCAGGCGTTTGAAACCCTGTAGATGGTGATTTATGGGTACCATATTTAACACAAATCAATAGTGAGGGGGGAAACAGAACCCTACATAAAATCATGAAGTACTGAACTGACGGCACCATCTCTGGGTAGGCTACCATGGAACTTTCCCGAAAGGGACTCTGAAGGGTGGACATCTTTCTGTGGTGAGATTATGGGGGAATAGTAATATGCCTCTATCTGCTTTTTAATGTTTCCCAAAATTCCCACAAATGAGCACCAGTATTTCAGGAAACGATTTTGTAAAACTGTAAAGCTCTCTCATTTGAGAAACACGGGTCTCTTAGAGGGGCAGCATAAAGGTACATGGCTGTCGGCAGACAACACAAAATGCAGGCCACAATCTTAGATTTCAGTCCTGTTCAAGGAGGGCAAGGCCTACAGAGACACTGGGGAGATGGAGATGTGGAGACACAAACACTTCTCCCTGGCTCTTCCAGGAAGTCAAGGAGAACCATCCTGTGTGTGCGTCTCTCTCCCCTGGGCAGGGCTGAGGGCCGGTACCTGGAGGATGGTGGGCATGGTTTCATCCAGGTCATTGTAGTAACTCGGCTGCTGGGTAAAGATGTTTCCTGAAAGAGAGGAGAAAGCTAAGCATTGGGAAGGCTGGGTGGAGAGGACACATTACAACAGCCGCCAGCGCGTTCATGGCCTTTCCTCTTTTTCCTAAGCCTGTCTACAGCTAGACTTGGGGCAAGTCCTGGCTTCAGGCCCTGCTTGCACTGAGCTTTGGCCCAGCCTAGAAACTTCCCCCGGGTTGGGGAGGGGCCTCGCTCAATACAATTTAACCTTTTTAAGCACCTCTGTCTAGTGAATGACTTAGAAGCCCTGCTCTGGTCAAACCGGCTCACCCTGATGTCTCGGGGGAGTGGCCACACTCGGCACCACGCCTCGGATGACAGCATCGGCTTTGGGAGTGCGAGTCAGTCATCCAGGAAAATGAGGAGACACGATCTCTTTGCTCCAGAAATCTGGATGCAACAATCCAGAATTCTGGCCAGGTCCCGCCTTCAAAAATGTGAGGACACTCTAGGGAGCAGAGCACTTTCTCTGGAAATATTTTCACTCTCTGCTTTTGAGCACGCTAGCCATGCAAACCCATCCCACCCCGGGGGGAGAGGCCTGAGAGGGACCTGGAGTTGGAGTTACCCCACGTTTGCTGTTGTTCCTGTAAGAGACGAAGGCCACTCCAAGGGCTGCTGCTGTGAGGGTGCAGAGAGAACACGTGGTAACTGGAGCAGAAACCAAGTGTTCCAGCTGCCCACGTGGCCAGGGAGGGAAGAAGGGAGAGAATCAGAGATATCTGGAGGACACGACAGTGTGAAACGCCAACACCCTTCAAAGGCTAGGGCTCTTTTTTATTAATGCTTTTTTCATCTACTTGAAAGGCACAGCAATGGAAAGAGAGAGAGAGAGATCTAGCCACTGGCTCATTCCCCAAATACCTGCAGCAGGCAGGGGTAGGCCAGGCCACGGCCAGGAGCCTGGAACTCCATCAGAGTCTCAGGCGTGGGTGGCAAAAAGAGCAGCAGGAACTCGAACTGGCACTCCCGCATGGAATATGGGCATCCCAAGCGGAGGCTTAACCTGCTGTACCAGCACCCCGCCTGCGGCCTGGGTTCCAAGGCATCACAGGCAGACTGATGGTGAGCATGCTCAGAGCGCCAGCGTCCTCTGGCTTTGGACAGGTCCAGCCTTGCTCCTTTAGGGTAACTCTGCAGCCCTTGCCTGATGCTGGGGAATTTGAAAATGAATGGGAATTAAAAGCAAGATGGGGCTGGAAGAGGAAGCAAATTATGAGTGACTAGACTTTCTGTAAATACTTTTCTGGATGCCACTTCAGTCCCTGATTCCAGAAAGCTGAGTTCTACCAAGCCGGGCTGGCTCAGTGCCTTCTATCTCTGCCAATCCTACAACCTGTGAAGAGGCGCCCGGCCCATCTGCACCCACTCCCTTCTGACAGGCAAGGACTGACTGAATTATCTCCCCAGCAACCTCTGCTCTTCCTCATAAATCCCCACGGTCCAGTCCAAACTCTTGACCACGGCACAAAGGGCCCTCCGAGACCTGGCTCTTGCCAGCATCCTGGGCTACCCTCCTCCCATTCCCTAAACTGCAGTCCTGCTGCTGCCCCCCAGCCCCCGCTGCATCCTCAACCTCAGACAACAAGCGCTATGCCTTTCATCTGCCTCAATGACCTCTCAGAGCTAACTCCACCACAGGGCAGGTGCCCCCTCCTCCACCCAGGGGTTAGCAAAGGTCTCCTCCCACAACTCCCAGGGCTACAGAGTGCTCACCGTGGAACCTGGACCACCTGGCACGCGGGGGGGACTCTCACAATCCTGCCAGTGCCAAGTCCTACGCACCACTGAGGTTCTACAAGCCTCACACAGACACAATCCACCCTTGGGGTCTTCCGAGTCCCTTCCCTCTCCTTCATCCAATGACTGCAGATCTAACTTTTGATCTCTTAAAATAATAAAAAGGTGAGAGAGAGCAATGGCATCCTTTGAAATGTCCCTCCTCAAGTGAACGCAGTTGAGAAACCTAGCGGGGAGGGGAGACACTGCCACGCAGATCAGAGCAGTTCCTGAAAGGGCCAAGAACCCAATTCACTCCTGATGTGCAGAACAGCTGCAAGAGACCCGACCCGAAAGGCTGTGCTTTCAGAATTATTCCGCGGACCCACCGAACCAGCCTCGAAGCTTCAAGGAGAGGAGGGCAGGGAAAGGTTGGGGCTTCCGCCCACAGGATGAACAACCAGTTCTTTTCCTCCCATTTTCTCTCCCTTGTCCTTTGTGTCTGAAGATTTATTTATTTATTTGAAAGGCAGACTAACATACACAGAGGAAGAAACACAGAGAGATCTTCCATCCACAGATTCATTCTCTAAATGTCTACTAGCCCAGGCCAGAACCAGGAGCCAGGAATTCCATCTGGTCCTCCTTCACGGGGGGCAGGGACCCACGTTCTTGGGCCATTACCTGCTGCCTCCCAGGTGCATCAGCAGGAATATGGATTGGAAGTTTGAAGTAGCCAGGATTCAAACCAGCCACTCTGAGATGAGATGTGGGTGTCCCAAGCAGCAGCTTACACCACTGCACTACAATGCCTGCCCCTCTCCCTGGTCAGCCCTCCAAGTGGTGACGGCTTTGCCCAAAGTTTCTGCAGTATAGAAAGGGGAGACTGCGCCTTGTGCTTACTGCTCAAGAGTTGGAAAGAGAGCTGGGGTATGTGTGTGAGGGAGAGAGAGAGAAGCAGAGACTGAGAGGAGAGAGACAGGAACTGGAGGCTCCTTCTCCATACCACACCACCCCAACCTAGCCCCAGCTTATTCATATATATATATATATATAGAGAGAGAGAGAGAGAGAGAGAGACAGAGGGGCTCCTGATGCCTGGTCCACTCCCTTACAAGGCAGTTCAGCATTCTCGAGCTGGAGGCCTGAGAGCACTCCAAATCCACAACGAGCACATTTTCTGGAGAGAAGATTTCTAAAGTTGTCAGTGAACCAAAAGATTCGAACCCAGGCAGCAGGCGGAGCTTTCTCACTCCACCCTGGCCACGTCATCTCCCTCTGGGCACGTACAGCTATCTCACACCCAGCAGATCCAAGGCTGACCTCACCCTACTCACAGTCCACTCCCCCAGCTCCTGAAGGCCTGCTCTCTGCAACCGACCGCAGTTCTCCCTAGAACTGGTAAGCCCTTCCCGCCCAGCCGACAGCTCCCAGGCCTGTGTTTGTTTATCTGCCTCCTCGATGTCCTTTTCCACTCCAGCAGCACCACTGGGCTGTCACCTTCACACCCACGCAGGTGCACCCTCCTGGCTCAGCCCTCCCACCTACAGGCTGCCAGATTAACCTTGTTGGCAGACGGCTCCTCCCCCTGCTCCAAGGCCTCCTCACAGTGAGGGCTCTGCTCACCAAGGGCTTATGACTGCCAGGCACCATGTGCAGCACACGACTCACCAACTATTTGCTCCCCACATTTGTTCTCAGAGGATTGTATGTCATGAGTCCGCCCATTCTCCAGATGACAGACCAAGGCTTAGAGTGGTTCTTCAACTTGATCAAGATGACATGGCCTGGGGCCAGCGCTATGGCGTAGCAGGTAAAGCCACTGCCTGCAGTGCCAGCATCCCATATGGGCGCCGGTTCAAGTCCACTTCCAATCCAGCTCTCTGCTATGGCCTGGGAAAGCAGTAGAAGATGGCCCAGGTCCTTGGGCCCCTGTACCCATGAGGGAGACCCGGAAGAAGCTCCTGGCTCCTGGCTTCAGATCGGCTCAGCTCCAGCTGTTGCAGCCAATTGGGGAGTGAATTCGCAGATGGAAGATATCTCTCTCTCTCTCTCTCTGCCTCTCCTTCTCTCTGTGTAACCCTTTCAAATAAATAAATCTTTAAAAAAAAAATGACATGGCCAAGAACAGAGCTGGGGCGTAAATTGGGCAGCTCAAATCTAGAGCCTGCTCTCTCAGCCCCTGAGCAATCCACTTGCTCCCTAGGGCTACAGCCTGGCATGGAGTTCTTCCCAATCTGACTCAAGCTTCCCCCTCCCCCTCCTGGAACACTTCCCTCTGACCAGACCAGCAACTGTTCCTCTCACTAATCATGCCTTCTGCTGCCCACTCAGCCCACTCTCTCCCAGTCTGCAGTAAAATTATTCAAGTCTTTCCCTGGGAACATTTACAAAGATTAACTGGTGATCAGGCAGTAATTAGATTTAAGTGAGAAACCAGAGGCTGTTCCAGTGAAAAGGCCAGATGCAAATTTTCATACACACTACGATCTACTATGCTTACAAAAAAATACACAAAGACTGGAAAGAAATATTAAACAAGCAGTTGTCTCTTCCAAGAATTTGGCTTTCCTGATTCTTTACCTTTTCTATCCTTCCAAAAGTTACAAAATTAACACAGACTATGTTATGAGGGGCAAAAAGGTAAATGGATGGACAGACAGAAGGCAGGCAGCTCACTAGAGGAGTAACTTGGCTTTGTAGCCAGGTATGTAGGAGGCCGTGCCCTGTAATCTCAGGGGGAGAAGGGCCGGCAAGGGTGTCCAGGGTGAACACTCCTCTGTACCAAGTTCAATGCCATGGCTACAATTCCCAGAGGAATCCTCTGGGGCACTCCCTCTGGAGCATCCCAACACTGTTCCCAGCTTTGACTGACCCTTCCAGCCCTCTGCCTCCTGATGGGATCCATTCCTTTCACAGCCCAAGAGAACTCTCTGAACTCTGTCCCCATCTGCGCTCTGCAACAGCGCAGACCGTGACACGGCTGAGGAAGCAGAGTGGCACAGGGCAGGGGACTGAGAGGGAGGGCACCACGGCCCTGCACCCCAGCTTGACCGCTGTGAGCCATGTGTCCTCAGCAAGTCGCTTTCCTTCTCTGTAAACAGGGACGATGGCAGTGCTTACCGGGCTGCCGTGAGGATCCAACGGGAATATCGTTACATGGCAGGCTTGGCATGCCGGGACCCAGCACAGAGTCTCCTGGCCAAAGTAAACCTCCCCAGGCTTTCACTGTTTGACACACGGCCTAGTACTGAGAGCCCCAGCTCCTCGGAGAACCCTGACACACATTCCGTCTGCCCCCCCCCCTTGGCCACCAGCTGCTTGCGCAGACGCTCACCTATCTGTGAAGCTCCCAGCACTGCCTGTCCGCACTGCTCTGACTCTCCCTGTGCTATCTAAGCACCAGCCTTTGTGACCTCCAGGCTGGCACGCGGGGGCCGTCTCTGTGCGTCACACACACCTATCATCTTCTGAAGCAGTGGAGAGTTGCCTTTTCCAAAGAGCACGCAGAGGTCCAGGATCTTTGGGATGTCAAAGAGGAAGTTATTGTAGAGGATTTCTCCAAACGCAGAGGGGGAAATGAAGTGATCCTAAGGAAAAGTGCAGAGAGAGAGGATGGAGACTTTTGGAATGCTCGGACATTGCAAAGTAACAGCAAACCCATGAAAACCCGTGGGCCCACCGACCATGGACCGGCTGTCACTGATGTTCTATCCACACATGGACATGTCTGACCCTCATGGACAGACCTGGCCCAAGTTTTTTAATTTTTAAAATTGGGGGCCAGTGCCGCGGCTCAATAAGCTAACCCTCTGCCTGCAGCGTTGGCACACCGGGTTCTAGTCCCGGAAAGGTCGCCAGATTCTGTCCCGGTTGCCCCTCTTAAAGGCCAGCTCTCTGCTGTGGCCCGGGAGTGCAGTGGAGGATGGCCCAAGTGCTTGGGCCCTGCACCCCACGGGAGACCAGGGGAAGCACCTGGCTCCTGGCTTCGGATTAGCGCGGTGCACCAGCCATAGTGCGCCAGCCGCGGTGGCCATTAGAGGGTGAACCAATGGCAAAAGGAAGACCTTTCTCTCTCTCTCCCACTGTCCACTCTGTCAAAAAAAAAAAAAAAAAAAAAAAAAATGGGGCCGGCGCTGTGGCGTAGTGGGTAAAGCCGCCGCCTGCAGTGCCAGCAGCCCATATGGGCACTGGTTCAAGTCCCGGCTGCTTCACTTCCGATCCAGCTCTCTGCTATGGCCTGGGAGAGCAGTGGAGGTATGCCCAAGTGTGTGGGAGACCCAGAGGAAGCTCCTGGCTCCTGGCTTCAGATTGGCATAGCTCCAGCCATTGCAGCCAATTAGGGAGTGAACCAGAGGATGGAAGACCTTTCTCTCTCTCTCTGCCTCTCCTCTCTTTGTGTAACTCAAATAAATAAATAAATCTTTAAAAAAATTTATATGAGAGAGAGAGCCCACTCCCATCTGCTGGTTCACTCCCCAAAGGCCTGCTATGGATCCTTTGGGGGCCAAAGCCAGGAGCCCAGAATCCAATCCATTTCAATGGCAGGAACCTAATTACTTGAGCCATCACCACTGCCTCCCAGGGTGCGCATCAGCAGGAAGCTGCAGGCAGGAGCTGGAGCTGGGAATCAAACCCAGGGTACCTTAATCCGAGTCCAAACACTCGCCCCAGTCTCCATTTTACCGTAAAAAGCAGCACAAGCGCTCTATCACAGGGGGCGGGGGATTTACTCTGAAATACTTACAGGTAAACTGGCAAGATGTCTGACAGTGTTTCAAGATCCTCCATGAAAAATGAGAAAACTCAGGAGGGGAAATAAAAACAAGACTGGCAAAATGTTGGTAATTACTGAAGCTGGGGACATGAGATTCACTGTACTTTGTATATGAAAATTCTGTACATGTGTATATTTGAAAATTTCCAGGGCTGGTGTTGTGGTATAGCGGTTAGAGCTGCCACCTGCAGTGCCGGAATCCCATATGGGGATTTTAAAGAGTTACAGAGAGGAGAGGCAGAGAGAGAGAGAGAGAGGTCTTCCATCCGATGGTTCACTCCCCACTTGGCCATAAGAGCCAGAGCTGCACTGATCTGGAGCCAGGAGCTCTTTCAGGTCTCCCACGTGGGTGCAGGGGCCCAAGGACTTAGGCCATCTTCTACTGCTTTCCCAGGCCATAGCAGAGAGCTGGATCAGAAGTGGAACAGCCAGGATCTGAACCAGCACCAATATGGGAAGCCAGCACTGCAGGCAGCGGTTTTACCACTATGCCACAGCACCGGCCCCAACTATCTTTCAAATAAATAAATAAATCCTTAAAAAAAAATTCCATACTATTTTTCTTTCCTTAAGAAAGCAAAATTCTATTTTTCAAATACACACACACACACACACACACACAAGCACACACTGATAGGGAAAAAAAAATGCCCTGAACGAAGGAACATGGACTTCACAGGTTTGCTTTGGGGACAGGGGATTTTGTGGGTGACATTCACTATGTAATATTTCTACAATGCTTGAGTTGTTTAATAACAGCATTATTATTTTGACAATCAGGAAACAAGAAAGCAGCACAGATTTTTTAAAAGAGCACACACGTTCCTTTAGAAAGTCAAAATCAATGTCTTCACCCTCTGACGCACAAGCAAAGGCAGAGTCACGCGTCACCTGGCAAAGGGCTCTGGGCTCCCACTGATGAAAACACTGGGTGTAACACAGCCCGGCTCAGTGGATTAGAGGACAAGGGAGGTGGCACCGATTTCTTCCCCAACGGTGGGGATAAAGGTGGACAGGAGACAAAGAGGCAACTCAATGCGCCAGAGCCTTCCTTCCCAGGGGTGGAAAGTCTGGCCCAGAGGTATCAGGTGTCAGTGGTGACCTATCACGGGACTGGGCTTACTTTGGATTCCTTGTGAGTAGACATGCGGAGGAAGGTGAGAAATACACTCCGGTGGAGGTGCCTCTCCATGTCAACAACCTCAGGGGTTGGGGCCACCCACTCGTCAAACTTCCGAGGGACATAGCGCAGGTAGGAATCCAGGCACTTCTGCAGGGTCTCATCGAAGATAACCTAAGCCAGGCGACAGAAGAGGGCGAGGATTTATCCCTAAGGCCCAAGGTCTTGCAAGTACACTGCGCAGGGGGCTCATGGCCCATCATCAGCGCTGGCCTACTGCAAACAATCCAACCCCAAGAGACCAAGGAGGCATGAATGAGTGAGGGCTAAACACAAGGTTCTACAGGTGACACTCTGGAAGGTGTGTACACAGCATGAAGACTGTGATACAAGACACAGCAGCAATCCAAACCACAATTTGCTGTTAAGGATCCAGTGTAAGTAGAAGACAAAAAAAGCATCTGCTAGGGGAAGAAAAACAGCAGCAGCAACCAACGGCATGTCATGTGCTTTGTCTTAGTGTGAATTTGATAGAATGTTACCTGGCACCAGAATTTATCGTGAGGCAAGGCCAGGAGCCAGTCGAGGTCATTGGCTACGAAGGTGGCGCGTTCCAGGTACTCCTCCACTAGGGCGGGAATGTTGTCTTTAGGGGGCGGTTTGTATAACACAAAATACCGGTCTGCCTTCTGCTCGGGGTGCTACGGATCCAAAAACCACGTGTTAACGTGGCAGAGGTTAGTCAGCGAGGGCCCATTTGCCAACCCACAGCAATGACAACACTTGGCTGTTCCAACCGGGGACCCTCCAGGGAGCTTTCAGGCATAAAGAACCAAGCGTATCTAACAAAGGGGCACGGCTGCGTCCAGGCAACACGAGGCAGTCATTAAAACCATGTTTTTGGAGAGGATTTACTGACATGGAGAAAGGTCAAGGGAAGCAAAAGCAGGACACAGAACTCTCTGCTTAATACAATCAATTTCTGTCTTGCTTTGTTTTCCCCAAAAAGTATGTCCATTCATACACTGGTACAGATTTAAACCAAGAAGCTGGGGAAATGATACCCCAAAGCTAATACGATTATTTCTGGCAGCAGTTGGCGAGGATGGGATTGTGGCTTGACCATGTTTTGTAATTTTTCAAAAATGAACAGGAATTACTCTTTAAATCAATTTTAATTACACAAGCGAGGCATGCGAGTCTTTTCTTTCAAAAGCTGACTGTGCTACAAAGAAAGAGTTCCTTGGGGGCCACACTCCCTGTCCCTGTCCACCCAGAGGGACCTACTCACCATCTGTGGGGTGTCCAGGTAGACCTTTCCTAGGCGTCTCCATTAAAACAGACTCAGGTGAAGCTTTTTTTTTTTTTTTTTTTTTGGGGGGGGGGGCTATGTTTTCATCCTTATATCATTGCCTCATAGCTCATGGAAAATGCACATTAGGAGAAAAAAACTATGCGTGGATCTCTGTTTTTTTGCATCAAATAAACCTTTTCCTTAATTCCATTTTGCATGAGCTTTCTGAAGTCCCCACATTCATATCACTGTGCTACATTCTTTTTATAACCAGAGGGTTAGAAACAAACCTCATCTTTTTTTCTCTTTAAAGAAAAGATTCTAATCATCTAACGGCAGGTCTCGGTTTAGTATCACAAGGTCTCTCTTCCAGCCCTCACCTGGCCACAAACAAACCTTACTTTGTTCACCATAGAGAGGGGAAGATGAGCTCAGCTTTCTCCTCTGACTACATAGGGCTGCTGTCTCTGGGGGAAGTGGTCATAGGAGGAAGGCCAGGCAATGGCTCAGCTGTTACCAACCACAGCCCACCCACTTCCAGGGGCTCAGAAAAACTGCGATGGCTGGGTCAGCTTCCGCAAGGACCAGCTATGCCTTCCTGCTGCTGAATGCAAGTTTTCAAACTGTGAAGTCGCTGGGTTCCTTAAGGATTCCTTGGTGCCACCTAGCACGTGGGTCTATGGGACCCCTCCCCTTTCAATCAGATCTATTTAGTGGGGTTCCAGGTACAAAGCTATTGAGAAAGGACTTGTGCCACTGAAACAAGGGCAGAACAATAGTCTAGAGCCCAAGTTCACCTCCGCGGTTTCCAAGCTCCCTTCCCTCTTCCATCCTACGTCTTAGGTCACCACGGGCCAGGCTACTCGTCCCCCAGCAGACACAGAAGGATACACCCCCCCGAGATTCTGCCATCCTATAAACCATTTACTGGGGACCCCCCCGGTGAGGTGTCAGGGCACAGGAAGAAAAGCACCCAGGTTCTCCCAGGGCTCCCACTCGGTAGAGGCAGATGAACCTGCCAGCCACCCAGTGAGCATACAGAGGCAGAGGGACTGTGGGAGTGAAGGGAACTACCAGCGCCCGGAGGACCAGAGGCTTCTCCCCAGGGCAGGCAGCATCTGAGCCGAGCCTTGGAGGATGAGGGCTTTCAGATGGAAGAAACGGCATTTTGTGGAGGCATAAAAATGGGCGCTTACAAAGAGTACAGCATTCTGTCCCGGTTGCCCCTCTTCCAGGCCAGCTCTCTGCTGTGGCCAGGGAGTGCAGTGGAGGATGGCCCAAGTGCTTGGGCCCTGCACCCCATGGGAGACCAGGATAAGTATCTGGCTCCTGCCATCGGATCAGCGCAGTGCACCGGCTGCAGCACGCCGGCCGCAGCGGCCATTGGGGGGTGAATCAACGGCAAAGGAAGACCTTTCTGTCTCTCTCTCACTGTCCACTCTGCCTGTCAAAAAAAAAAAAAAAAAAAAAAAAGCCGGTGCCGCGGCTCACTAGGCTAATCCTCCGCCTAGCGGCGCCAGCACACCAGGTTCTAGTCCCGGTCGGGGCGCCGGATTCTGTCCTGGTTGCCCCTCTTCCAGGCCAGCCCTCTGCTGTGGCCAGGGAGTGCAGTGGAGGATGGCCCAGGTGCTTGGGCCCTGCACCCCATGGGAGACCAGGAAAAGCACCTGGCTCCTGGCTCCTGCCATCGGATCAGCGTGGTGCGCCGGCTGCAGCGCGCTGGCTGCGGCGGCCATTGGAGGGTGAACCAACGGCAAAGGAAGACCTTTCTCTCTGTCTCTCTCTCACTGTCCACTCTGCCTGTCAAAAAAAAAAAAAAAAAAAAATGCACAGCAAGTATTGTGGTGCAGTGGGTTAAGCCACTTACTGGGATGTCCACATCTCACACAGGAGTGTCGGTTCAAGTTCCAGCTCCTCTGTTTCTGATTCAGCTTCCTGCTTAATGCATCCTGGGAGGCAGCAGATAATGGTTCAAGTACTTGGGTCCAAGCTATCCACACAGGAGACCCAGTGGAGTTCCAGACTCCTGGTTTTGGCCTGGCCCAGCCTTGGCTATTGAGGGAATATGAAAAGTGAACCAGTGGATGGAACATATCTCTATCACTCTGCCCTTCAAATATATATATATATATTTTTAACAGGCAGAGTGGACAGTGAGAGAGAGAGAGACAGAAAGAAAGGTCTTCCTTTTCCATTGGTTCACCCCCCAATGGCCACTGCAGCCGGTGCGCTGCAGTCTGTGCACCACGCTGATCCGAAGCCAGGAGCCAGGTGCTTCTCCTGGTCTCCCATGCGGGTGCAGGGCCCAAGCACTTGGGCAACCCTCCACTGCACTCCGGCCACCCTCCACTGCACTCCCAGGCCACAGCAGAGAGCTGGACTGGAAGAGGAGCAACCAGGACAGAATCTGGCGCCCCGACCGCGACTAGAACCCAGTGTGCTGGCGCCACAGGCGGAGGATTAGCCTATTGAGCCATGGTACTGGCCTAAAATAAATATTTTTGAAGATTTATTTGAGAGGCAGAGAGAGAGTAAAAAAGAGAGAGAGCGGGAGAGGGAGAGACAGAGAGAGAAGTCTTCCACCCACTAGTTCACTTCCCAAATGGCTGCAATGGCTGGAACTAGACCAATCCAAAGCCAGGAGCTTCTTCCAGGTCCAAGCACTTGGGTCATCTTCCACTGCTTTTCCAGGCCATTAGCAGGAAGCTGGACTGGAAGTGGAGCATCTGGGACTCAAACTGGTGTCCATATGGGATGCCGGCACCGCAGGCAGAAGCTTAACCTACTACACAACAGTGCTGGCTCCAGTAAAAAAAAATTTTTATAAAAGGAATACAGATAGCACTGGTGGGAAGCAGATTTGGAGAATGCTGGCATGGTGATAATGAAAGCCTTGAGTCACTGAGAACGCGCCCTGTGCCACAGGCTATAGAGTACAGAGGCACATCTCACAGCCTATTTCTTTCCTATCCACAGCATCTATTTATAAGGGAGATAATATTCTCCCCATTTTACAGAGGAGGAAACAAAGACAAAATATGATTCAGGAACTTTCCCAAGGTCACAGGGTTAGAGAGGCAGCTGAGACAGGATGCGGACCTACTTAGAGATCCGTGGTACCCATGTGCTAGCCTGGTCTTAGTTCTGGCCCCAGCCGCAAACTCAGGTCCTCAGGAACCCTCCCAGATGCCCACTCCAAGTCGATCAGAAATTCATCTGCGCGTCCCCCTCCCCCACTGCACCTGCATGCACTCTAAGCACTGGCTGAAATGCATCAACAGTGCTTTCAGATCAATGGTTGCTGGGGACCAGGAGAGAGGAAGCGACGGATTAAGGAAGGGTACAAGGAAACTCTTGAGAGCAGTACAAATGCTCAATCATGTCAAGACCAATACAACTGTACACTTTAATTCAACAGTTATATTAAAGGGATGGCTCGTCCTCAATGGTCACCCCACTAGCTGTGGGTCCTGGGAGGCGCCAAGCAGACTCTCCAGACTGCATTTGCTGCCTGGACAAAACAATGAATGGAGGTAACAAATGACCAGATCCTCCCACATCTCTGAAGGGCATTGAATGCCAGGTTGAAGAGAGGGGACTTTATTCTGGAGGTAATAAAGGGCATGAGAGATTTCAGGGCAGAGGAGCGGCAGGCTCCCTCTCTTGCCCTAGCCCAACCCACACTTCCTAGAATCTAAGCCTGGCTTAGGTCTGCTTTGTGAAGCTACTAGAACATTCTTTGCCCATCAAACTTCTATTTATCTTGATAAGAATCCGGTTCCCACTGTTCTCCAACTGTTTCACTTCTTTTATGTCTTCAAGTATGTGCTATTAGAATAGTGCCTCGTCAGCAAACATTAACTCTGTCCATCACCCTGCAAAGGCAGCATAGCGACTGCCTCTCGGCTGAGGTCTTTCTGTCTCACACTGAGAGCAGAGGGACAAATGTGATGGGTACATACGTTGGGACCGTCTTTGAGGCCATCTCATGGCCTGCAGGGTAATGCACTCTTCATCAGGAAGCTGCCTCTCTCAGCTCACCCCCACTCAGTGCCGCTGCCACTGCCACTGTCAGCACTACATCTCAACTACCACGCACTGAGAGCTCCCCACATTCCAGGCACAGCACTGATCCAGACGTCTCACTTGATCCTCACCACCGTCCGACAAAGGTGGTCCTACTCTCTCCGTTTTTGGATTCTGAGGCTTAGAGAGGTTTAAGTAACTTGTCCAAAGGTACATAGCCAGGTGCAGGGGAGATGAACACAAAGCCTGCAGGCAGTAACCCTGCCACACTGCTGCCACCTCCAGTGACGTGGTTCCTGGAAGATCGGGCTCTCTCAGGACTCCAGGACTGTACAGCCAGGTCTTCCAGCCACATCCCTCCTCCCATGGCTCTGCCTGGCTAGTGCTTACTTAACCTTTCGATACCCAAGTCAGAACCCCCTCCTCCAGGAAGCCCTCCCAGTGGCCCTCAGACCCCTCTATCCCCACACACCTCATTGGTCTGATCAGTGGCCTGAGCTCTGGACTCACAGCCTGGCCTTCATCCTATCACAACCCTAATCACACTGCTTTTCTCTCGTGCCATGGGCCCCTCAAGGGCAGGGCCACGTCTTTTCTCTCAGTAGCTCCGCATCTAGCACAAGGCCTGGCTGTGGTCCGTGGCTCACATACTGAATGCTTAGTACTGCGTGCCAGAAGTGGTGAGAAGGGACCAGGTAGGTGTCTGGCCTCACAGAGTCCACAGTCGAACAACAGAGGTGCTCGTTCAGCACGTGGGGGAGGAATGAGGTGGAAAAACGGAAACCACCACCCAAGGAGCCAGTCTCTCCAGGTGCTGTCTGGCAGGACTGTCTAAGAAAATGGAACTGCTCTCTCTCTGTGCTGGCCAGCACGGCAGGTGTTCACCACATGGGGCTAGTTTGATGCACATTAACTATATTCAATTTTTAAAAAGCCAATTGCTCCTCATTTCAAGCACTACACTGTCATTGGAGCTGGCGCACAAGGCTGCAGTAGCTACACGAGGTGAATGGCTGCCATGCTCAACAGAACCGCTCTGGACTTTCTGATCAATATCCTCCACACGCAAGAAGGTAATAAAAGGAAACAAGAGGCTTGACAGCAGCAGAAAGGTCAAGGGCATGGGTTACCAGCCTGGCTCCCACAACTTTGCAGTTCTGTGACCTTGAACTTGCTGTTTCCTCGTCTGTAAAATGAGAACAATCAAAATACCTTTGCACGAGGCTGTGATGCAGCTTACACGAGACAACCCAGGTGATGTGTTTAGAATGGGCGGGCCCAGGGCACATACTTTACAAATATTAGGTACTATTATTAGAAGAGTATTTAGGGGCCTGTGCTGTGGCTCACTTGGCTAATCCTCCGCCTGAGGTGCCGGCACCCTGGGTTCTAGTCCTGGTTGGGGCGCCGGGTACTGGTCCCAGTTGCTCCTCTTCCAGTCCAGCTCTCTGCTGTGGCCCTGGAGGGCAGCAGAGGATGGCCCAAGTGCTTGGGTCCCTGCACCGGCATGGGAGACTGGGAGGAAGTACCGGCTCCTGGCTTCGGATCGGCACAGCACCAGCCATGGCAGCCATTAGAGGAGTAAACCAGTAAACCAGTAGAGGAAAGACCTTTCTCTCTGTTCCTCTCTCTCTCTGACTCTGCCTAGCAAAAAAAAAAAAATAAATAAATAAATAAATAAATTAGGAAGTAATAAGAAACCACCCAGAAGGCAGGAAATAAAACAGCAAGTGCCTGTTTCCCACGACTTCACCCAAGCCCCTCGAAAATCCTTCCTCCCACCCTGCTCAAGTAAGCTCATATTCTTGGGAAAGCAACAAGTGGCTTCGGGGACTCTGATCCCAGCGTCTGTCTCCTTCCTCAGCAGGGCTGGCACCTCTCCACGGCCCTGATCTCTCTCTGCAGCTGGGAACCTGCACGTTCACAGCCTCCTTAGTTTTCAGTCTCCCAAGCCTGCCGGAGTCTCTCTCCTTGCTGCTGCTTATCCAGGTTGAGATAAAAGATGGCCCTGCTCTGATGGCAGCGTTCCCACTGATGTGCGGCTGGCTCTGAGAGTCCCTACCTGAAACCTGAACACCCCTGCGGTCTCCAGTCCACAAACCCAGCTTTGGGCCGGATCCATTTCTAGCCCAGCTCAGGCTGAGTCACAGCTGCCATCAGACTGATTCAAAATTAAATGCTTTGTGGGGGAAGGTGTGGGGTGTGATGTGGTGACATGGAAAACACTGCTCAAGTTCAAGCTGTCGCTCAGAGGGAAATTTCTACCCTGGGCCTCGGCTACTGTGGCCCTCAGCTCAGTTCTCGGGACAGATAAAGAAGGAATTTCCTTTTTTGCTTTTGGAAATTGCAAGACTGATACCATCGGGCTGAATGGCCTCCAGGCACCGGCTCACCAGTGCTGGTGAAGTCCTCGGCTTTCCTGTCTTCGGGTCCTGGTGGGTGAGCTGGAGCTGGTCCAGGGGCAGAGCTGGCATTGTGCTGCGTGAGCCTCCTGAAAGGAATAGGGACGGGAAGAAGAGAGCAGACACACAGACTCCTGCGGGCAGCGCCGGCCCTGGGCCCACCCCAGGGCCAGGAGAGAAGCTTCGACTGCGGGCCTTCGTGCTGTGGGCCTGTCACTTCTGTGCCCACAGCAGAGGCTCTCCGCTGCAGAGGAAATGCTTCCCAGCTGGTTTCTGGATGTACGTCCGCCCCCTTTGAGAAGAACTGGTAAAGGTACCTACACCCTCCCTATTATGCCCCCAACCCATGTGCTCTGCAGCCTGTGAGCTGAGGACGGTGCCTGGGGCTCCCCTCTCTTGCTACCTTTCCTGTGACCAGCATAGGCCTGTGACACGAGTGGCCTGATCAAATGTCTAATGATGACTGAAGAGGACATGCTTCAAGCTGGTGTCGTAGCTCAGCAGGTTAAGCTGCTGCCCTGCCACACCAGCATCCCGTGTGGACATCGGTTTGAGACCTGGCTGCTCCACTTCCAATTTAGCTTCGTGCTGATGCACGCAGGAGGGTGGCAGATGATGGACGGTTCAAGTGTTTGGGCCCCTGTTACCCATGGGATGGAGCTCCAGGCTCCTGGCTTCAGCCTAATCCAACCCCAGCCACTGTAGCCATTTGGGGAGTAAGCCAGCAGATACAAGATCTCCATAGCTGTGCCTTTCAAATATATAAAAATTTTTAAAAAGATTTTATGTATTTGAAAGGCAAAGTTAGAGAGAGAAGGAGAGGCGGAGAGGCAGAGAGCAGAGAAATGGCTGGGACTGGGCCAGGAGCCTCCTCCAGGTCTCCCACATGGGTACAGGGGCCCAAGGCCCTGGGTCATCCTCAGCTGCCTTCCCAGACACACTAGCAGAGAGCTGGATTTGAAAGTGGAGCAGCCCGGACTCGAACTGGCACCCACATGGGATGCTAGACCTGCAGGCAGCAGCTAAACCCACTATACCACAACAAATAATTAATCTAAAATTTATTTAGATAAATAAATCTTAAAAAAATAAATCTTAAAAAAAAAAGAAAAGAAAGGAAAGAAAAAGAAGAGGACACTCTTCTCATCACTCATCGGGTTTTAAGTCTTTCGAGGGTTGGCGTAAAGGACCTGTCTCCACTTGTAGAGGACAACCTCTCTAGGCTTTAGAGGATGACTTGGGTGACAGGCAGCGCCTGGGAGGAAGAGAGAATTCACAGAAACCTGTCAGTGCAAGCTCCCTCCTCAGAAGCCCAAACTGGCCTCAGAGCCACTGAGTGGCAGATCCGTCTCCCATCCTCCTGTCCAGTGTTCTTTCCAAAGACAGGCGTGACCTATCAGAGGGACACACATCCTGGCTAAGTCATGAAACAGAAGTGAACTAGCTGCCATGGCATAGTGGGTAAAGCCACCGCCTGCAGTGCTAGCATCCCACATGGGGGCCAGTTTGATCCCAGCTGCTCCATTTCCAATCCAGCTCTCAGCTATGGCCTGGGAAAGCAGTGGAAGATGGCCCAAATGTTTGGGCCCCTTGCACCCATGTGGGAGACCCTGAGGAAGCTCTTGGCTCCTGGCTCCGGATCAGTACAGCTCCAGCCATTACAGCCAGTTGGGGAGTAAACCACAGATGGAAGACCTCTCTCTCTCTCTGCCTCTCCTTCTCTCTGTGTAACTCTTTCAAATAAATAAATAAATCTTAAAAAAACAAAAAACAAAAAACAAAAAAAAAAAAACCAGAAGTGAACTAGGCTGCTCAAATGACATATCATAAAAGGCTGGCACAGACTTGGTGACAGCACTAGGACAGATTAAAGTCAGGACAAGAAAGCTTCAGCTCCTGAGCCCTCACAGACATCCGAGGCCATGGTTAACAGTGAGCTCCTGGGTGTCCCTATCTCAAGTGTCAGGCCGGGCCCTGGTGACAGGAGGAGACGGATGAGGACAACAGAAGCAGCCGCAACACACTCAGGAGAAGCTGCGTGTTCTTCCAGGTGCCTTCCCATGCAGGAACTTGCTTTGTCTGTGGAATGCCCAGGGTGGTTCTGTTATCATCCTCACTTTATCAGAGAGAAAACAGGCTCACATGGGGCATCCCATTTCAGAGAGCCAGTTCAAGTTCCAGCTGCTCCACTTCCAATCCAGCTCCCTGCTCAAGTTCCTGGAAAAGCAGAAGATGGCCCAAGGACCTGAGCCCCTGTTACCACATGGGAGACCAGGAGGGCCCAAGGACCTGAGCCCCTGTTACCACATGGGAGACCACTCCTGGCTTTAGCCTGACCCAGGCCTAGCACTGTGGCCATTTGGGGAGTGAACCAGTGGATGGAAGATCTCTTTTGTGTCTCTCCCTCTCTTTCTGTCACTCTTTCAAGTAAATAAGATAAATCTTTTTGAAAGTACAAAGAAAGAAAGGAAAGGAAACAGAGGTCCAAAACAGATGACCAAAGGCAAGAAGTAAATGGGTACACAAGGAGGGTGGATCCTGGTCTGTTTTAAAGACCGTGCAGACCCCCGCCGTAGCAGGATGAAAAGAGAGATCAGTCTGCTTAGCCCCAGGCTGGTCTCAGCTCTAGCATTCCATGTGTGCGTCAGACACATGGTACAGCCTGAAAGAAAAAAAAATCACAAGGCAAAGTAACAAAGGGCATGCGGCAAGATGTTTTCTTTCAGCTTTGCGGAGTGCAGAGACCACAGGAGAGAGCAGATACACAGACCCACGGCGGGCAGCGCCTGCCTGGGAGTGTATGTCACTTTCACTCCAGAGACTCTTACCGACCTCTCACAAGAACCTGAGGATGACCAGGATTAAAATGCTCAGATGCCTAAAGAGGGGCCCTGGTTTGCTCAAGACAGGTATAGTAGTGACCAATTTGAAACCAAAGCTCAGCTCTTTTGCCGTGGTACCTGGGACTCATGTGCTGAACATGCTTAAAAAAAAAAAAAAAAAAAGTAGTCCTAACCCCGCAGCAATGCTATGAGGACAGCTGGAAACACCAGTGGCCTGCACCCAAGTGCAGAAGGCTAAAAGACTCACAGGCCCAGTTCTTCCCAGGCTCACCCACCAAAGACAGAAACAGCAGTGTGAGGAGCATGGCCCTAGGATGGGGAAAGAGGCAGCTCTCCGCCCTTGAAACCCGGGGCCCCAGAGGCTTGGCCTACACAGGTAGAGACAGCACCTAATTTTAGAAGAACTTCATTCTTACGAGCCAGAGCCCATAAGGGCAACTCAGGACCAGGTTGGTGAAGTGGTTAAAAAGCCCTGGGCCGGCGCCGCGGCTCAATAGGCTAATCCTCCGCCTAGCGGCGCCGGCACACCGGGTTCTAGTCCCGGTCGGGGCGCCGGATTCTGTCCCGGTTGCCCCTCTTCCAGGCCAGCCCTCTGCTGTGGCCAGGGAGTGCAGTGGAGGATGGCCCAGGTGCTTGGGCCCTGCACCCCATGGGAGACCAGGAAAAGCACCTGGCTCCTGGCTCCTGCCATCGGATCAGCGCGGTGCGCCGGCCGCAGCGCGCTGGCCGCGGCGGCCATTGGAGGGTGAACCAACGGCAAAGGAAGACCTTTCTCTCTCTCTCTCTCACTGTCCACTCTGCCTATCAAAAATTTAAAAAAAAAAAAAAAAAAAAAAGCCCTGCGGAGGCCGATGCTGTGGCACAGTGGGTTAAGTCGCCGCCTGCAACACCAGCACCCCATAGGAGAGCACTGGCTGCAGCCCCAGCTGCTCCATTCCCAGCCCAGCTCCCTGCTACTGTGCCTGGGAAAGCAGCAGAGGATGGGCCAAACACATGGGTTCCTGGCACCCACATGGGAGACACGGATGGAGTTATGTGCTCCTGGCTTCAGCATGGAACTAGCCCCAACTGTTGTGGCCATTTGGGGAGGGAACCAGTGCAAGGAAGATCTCTTTTTCTTCTTTACCTCTCTCTGTGGCTCTGCCTTTCAAATAAATAGCATGAATATTTAAAGGAGAGAAAGGAAAACAGCTTTACAGTCCTTCAACCTAGACTCAAATGCTGGCTCTTCTTTGCTACCATACTTAGGCAGTTTCTTAACCTCTCTAACCCTCGACTCTCTCATCTGCACATGATCTCCCAGCTGCCTTGCAAAGTAATCAACGCTAAGCATTCCACACAATCAGAAGAACTCTTAAATGCCCAGGTGTAGTCAATTCAAGCTGCAGCCACAGGCAGAGTGCTTCGGGCTTTCCTCATTTACTCAGCAAACGCTGCCTCAGTGCGTTCTGGGCTCTTGGCCTTGGAAATGACTACCGCTTGGGGCTAGAGCTGTGACGGGTGCACAGCCGGCAATGGGAGGATGTCACGGAGGAGGAGAGTCGGAGATCCCTCCATCTGGGTGCTGAAAGACGGGAGGAAAATACGGGCAACCCAAGCAAGAGCAAAGGCGACTTAAAACCCGTATGCTGAAGACAGCCACCAGGGAGAGAGCAAGAGCAAAGGCTCCCAGTCTTTAAGAGTCTGGCCTTTCACCTGACGGCAGAAAAGGAGCCATTTAAACAGGGAAGAGTCAAGATCAGAAGGAGATGACCAGAACCTGGCCGCTAATGAGCTCCTGGAGCGCAAACACCGCGTTACTCATCTCATGCAAAGGCCCCCGAGCACCTGGTGTGCGGCAGTCGCTGAAGCCCAGCGAGTACTAAGGTGAGCAAACAACAGAGCAGAGCTGACAGCCTTCACGCAAGTCGAATACAGCCACACACATACGAAACCTCAGCGCCATGATGGATGCTGCCTGGGTAACGCTCTTGGGGGTACGGCAGCTTTTCGCAGAGAACGCCCCGAGGAGACAGATGTCAAGGGAGACTGGACTTTTCAACTCTTCCACGGACTCGGCAAAGACTAGACCTTAGATTCCAGAAGACTAGGACAAGAATCACAGCCCACGGCTGTGTCCCGTGTGCACGGTGGGGCAGCGGAAGTCAAAGTCAGAAAGGGCTCCGTTTGGGAGCAGCGCTCAGGACACAAGCGCTGGGGACAGGATGGCCTGGGAGCGTCCCCCGGGGCCCCTGCTGCCTGTTTCTGTCATCACTCTTCTCTCCTTCTGACCCCTCTATGTAAAGCAGGCACTCGCCCAGTCACCTGTCATCTTCAACTACCCTGTGCATGTCCTCGTCTCCTCCCACGTATAAGCTCCGAGAGGGCGGAGTCTTGTCTGTCTGTGCTCGGTTAAGTATCCCTCAAGGGCCTACATCTGTGGCTGGGTCTAGCAGACATGCGAGAAACGCGTTATTTGTTGAACAAATGAGTGACCCCCGAGTAAACTGAAACGATGAAGCGGGGCGGGGGTACCAGGACTCGTCCAGGACTACCTTGAGGCCGAACCTCGAACCCAGGACTCCAGGTTACAGCAGATCAGCCTCGGGGGGGCGGCTCGCGGCCCCAGGAGCAGCGTCAGCTTAGGCCCCGCCGTGGAGGCTGCGGGTGGGAGAGCCGGGGCCGTCTGACACACGGCTGCGGCTCCGGCAGGGCCCAGCCACGCACTCACCTAGCCGGCTCCACCACCGGCGACGTGCCGCCGCCGTCCACGGAGACAGCTGCCGGAGCGGCCGCACTTCCGGGGTCAAACGGCGATTCCGCAGGCGCAGACAGGAAGCCGTGGCCCGGCCCCGCCCCCCGGTCCCAACGGCCCCGTGAAGCCGGGCTCTGGGCCACGCCCCCATCCTTAAGACTCCGAGTCCACGGAGGCCATCCGGCTGTAGCCACGCCCCCTGCCCGCTCCGAAGAGCAGCCCAGGGCGGGTGGTGTGGTTTCCACCTTTTGGAAAACCCAAGTGCAATGCCCGAGCCAGCGTCTCTGAATCCCAGGCTTCCACCGCCCTCCCATTCTCTCTCTCTTTTTTTTTTTTTTTTTTTTGCCTTTTCAAGGTTTTTTTTTTCTTTCCTTTTTTTTTGACAGGCAGAGTGGACAGTGAGAGAGACAGAGAGAAAGGTCTTCCTTTTGCCGTTGGTTCACCCTCCAGTGGCTGCCGCGGCCAGCGCATCGCGCTGATCTGAAGCCAGGAGCCAGGTGCTTCTCCTGGTCTCCCATGGGGTGCAGGGCCCAAGCACTTGGGCCATCCTCCACTGCACTCCCTGGCCACAGCAGAGAGCTGGACTGGAAGAGGGGCAACCAGGACAGAATCCGGCGCCCGACACACTAGAACCCAGTGTGCCGGCGCCACAAGGCGGAGGATTAGCCTAGTGAGCCACGGTGCTGGCCCAAGTTTTTATTTTTATACATTTTTTGTATTAAAAAGAAAAGCATAATTATCACAAATTACAAAGGACTAAAGCAGGACTAGAATAATGAATGAATCCCTTCACCCCTATCCCCACCCCAGCCGTCTTCTTGCCCCTTCTTTGACCTGGGGTGGGGTCAGCACCTCTGAGCCCCAGGGGTCCGGGCCCGGGCAGGAGCTGGTGACCCTTCTCTGGCTCCCAGGTTCTGCGTGGGCCGAGGTTCAGGGCAGAACATAAACCTTCTGATGTTTGGGGCCCAAAGGTCGTGTTGGCATGGACCAGCCTTGGGGATCGTGGGATGGGTGAGCAGGCTGTGGTTCTGTCTCAGGTGCTGGGCCCCCACGGGGGAGGACAGTGGGTGTAAAGTGGCCAGGCCCGCGGGCTCTGCCGCTCCTGGCCTGCTAGTCCCAGGTACATTGGTCCTAAATTCAGGTGTCTGCACGAAGTGAAGATGGAAACTACTCCTCTTGGCAACATTAACTCCTAACATGTTACAAAAAGAAAGAAAAGGCCCCTCCCCCTCTCACCTCCCACTCCTAAGGGGCTTCCCCTTCCAGGGGTGTCTGTGGAGGCCTGGGGGGAGGATGGCAGCCCCCTGGCTGGGGGTCAACTCTGCAGAGCAGCCGTTCCACATCCCCAAGGCCTCCTTGTGCCCCGATGCCCGGCAGACGCCAAACACTGAGGTTGCTGTGGTACAGGGCTGAGGGATTGGAAAGGGAGAAAGGGGGGATCAAGGGAGCCGGTCCAAGAGACCAGCGTCTGGTACCATGTCGGGGAGGCACCAGGGTGGGGAGGGACAGGCCTCAGCTCCCACGACTGTAGATATGACCAGACACCCATCAGACACCCCAAGGGCAGAGGCAGGGGAGGGTGCAGGCTAAAGCAACACTGTGCCCTGTGAGACCGAGAGCAAGCCCCTGTCAGCCCGGGATACCATCTCCGAAGACATCGTTATACACAATTCATCCAAAATGGAATTTTTGTAAAAGATTTATTTATTTATTTGAAAGAGTTAGAGAGAGGGAGAGACAGAGAGACCATTCATTTGCTGGTTCATTCTCCAGATGGCCACAACCCACTGGGGCTGGGCCAGGCTGAAGCCAGGAGCTTCTTGCAGGCCTCCCACGTGGGTGGCAGGGGCCCAAGCACCTGGGCCATCTTTTGCTGCTTTAGCAGAGAGCTGGATCGCAAGTGGAGCAGCCGGGACTTGAACCATCGCTCATAGGGGATGCTGCATCGCAGCTGCCAGCTTAGCCCAATGCCGCAAGGCCAGCCCCCAAATGGAAGTTTTACACAGTCAAGAAGCATAAGCATAATGTTGTGAAAGAAGGCAGATGAACAAGTGTGGATTGTGAGTTCATTTATAGGAAGTTCTAGAACAGGCAAAACTAATGAATGAGTGGTGATGGAGTTGACAAGGTAGGTTCCTCTGAAGCTAGTGAACTGGGAGGGGCTGCAGTGAGGCTGGGGATACTCCCTCCATTCGTCTCAGTGGTGCCTACATTAATGTGCTTTTGAAAATTCATCAGATTGTGCAATTTAAAAAAAAAGATTTATTTCTTTGAAAGGCAGAGTTACAAAGAGAGTGTCCATCCGCTGGTTCACTCCCCAAATGGCCGATGGCCAGGACTGGGCCAGGCTGAAGCTAGGAGTCTGGAACTTCATCTGTGTTGTCCATATCGATGAAGGGGCCCAAGGACTTGGCCATCTTCTGCTGCTTTCCCAGGTGCCTTAGCAAGGAGCTGGATCAGAAGTGGAGCATCCGGGACTCGAACCAGCACACATATGGGATTTTGGCATCAGCCAGTGGCTTAACACAACAATACTGCCCCATGAACTTTTTCTTTAGGCATGCAACAAAATGGTTTGAATTTTTTGTTTTGTTTTGAATCAGGAAGACTGAGTATAGCCATCTTAAATTTTAATCTATTTATTTATTTTTATTTTTATTTAAGAGAGAGAGAGAGAGAAAGAGAGAGAAAAAGAGATAGAATCTTCCATCCATTGAGTTTTGGGCCCCTGGTTTTGGCCTGAAGTAACCCTGGCTGTTGCAGGCATTTGCAGAGTGAACCAGCAAATAGAAGATCTCTCTCTGTCTTTCAAATAAAATGAAAATAAGTACATTCTTTTTAAATTTAAAAAAAAAAGGAATATTCATCCCTGCTTTCATCCCAGCACCTAGCATACAGTAAGAGTTCAAAAACAACGACCCTCATTATCCCTAGGGTGTTATGGAAGCTCATTCTGGAGCACACAACACAACCCTGGGGATCATGAAATAGTATCCAGCCAACACCTCCGTGGTGCCAACTCCTGCCACCCGTCTTAGGCTACAGCAGTGCTTAGTGCAGTGCCTGTCCTCTAGGGACACAAGAAAACCAACCTCTACAAGGCAATGTGATAGATGCAGGGTACCAAGAAAGCAGAGGAGATGGGCTTTAAATCCGAGATGGGATGAGAGGGTTTGGATCCTAGATGAGTTATACCCTGCTGAGTAACCAGTTACTGCACAATTGGCAGTTTATGGCAACATACATTTTTTATCTCACTTTTTCAGTGGGTCAGGATTTGGCACAGCCTCTCTTGCTCGTGTGCATCAAGGTCTCCCACAGAGTGCAGTCAATGTTATCAGCCAGGGCCAGAGTCTTACCTTCATGCTCAACTCAAAAAGGATGTGCTTCCTAGTTCACTCGGCTGTTGACCAAATTCAGTTCCTTGAGAGTTGTTGGACAGAGAGCCTCAGTGCCTAGCTGGATTTTGGCCAGAGGCTGCCCTCAGTTCCTTGTCAGGTAGACTTGTCCAACGTGGCAGCCCGCTTGATCAAAGCATGCAAACTGAGAAGGCAGTGGGGAGAGCCTGCTAGCGAGACAGAAGTCTCAATCTCATGTAACCTGACCATGAACGTGCTAACACCTTTGCCATGTTCTGTTGCTTAGAAGCAAGTGACCACAGGAGATTACACAAGGGCAAGAATCCCAGAAGAGGGGAACCCATGGGGGCCATCCTGGACACACATCACTCCCATGCCTGCAACAGAGGAAGTGGAGGCGCAGAGACAAAAAGACAATTGTGGGGCTGGCAGTGTGACACAGTGGATTAAGCCACTCTGCTATGCTGGCATCTCAGTCCTGGTTCAAGTCCTGGATGCTCTGTTTCTGATCAAGCTCCCTGCTAATGCACCTGGGAAAGCAGCAGGAGAGGGCCCACCTGCCTCCCTGACACCTGGCCCCTGGCTTCAGCCTGGCCCAGACCTGGTTGTTGCGGCCATTTGTGGAGAAAACCATGAGATGGAAGATTTCTTTCTCTCTCTGTTTCTCTTTCTCATTCTGCCACTCTTTCAAACAAATAAGTAATCTTTTTTTTAAAAAGCAATCATGAGGGCCAGTGTCATGGCACAGTGGGTTAAGCTGCTGCCTACATCCTATAGGGGTGCCAGTTCTGTTCCCAGCTGCTCCACTTCTCATCCAGCTCCCTGGAGGATGACCCAAGTGTGTGGGCCTCTGTCTCCCACGTGGGAGACCTGGATGAAGCTCCTGGCTCCTGATTTTGGCCTGGCCCAGACCCAGCCATTGTGGCCATTTGGGGAGTGAGCCAGTAGATGGAAGATCTCTCTGTCTCTCCTCTCTCTCTCTTTCTCTCTCTCTCTGATGTCTGTCTCCGTAACTCTGCCTTTCAAATAAACAAATAAATGTTCAAAAACAAACAAAAAAGGCAGTCATGACACTAAGGACCACATTGATTAGATCCTTACTTCATCCCAGGAGCTGGACTAAGCATATGTCACATATGATCTCCTTGACTCTTCATAAGAACTGTGAGAGGTAGAAACTATTTTCTCCCATTTCTTTTAGAGCAGTGTAGAAACTGGAGCAGAGTCACAGAACTGGGTGGAGTGGGGATTTGAACCCAGCCCTATCTAGTTCCAGAGCCTGCCATTATAACCTTCTTACCAAGCGCCTTCCCAAGCTCCAAGTGGCAAGTTTGGAAGTCCCAAGTCCACGATGAATCTTTTTTATAAATAAATATTCCTTTTAAATATTTATTTATTTATTTATTTATTTGAAAATCAGAGTTACATAGAGAGAGGAGGAGAGACAGCGAGCTAGAGAGAGGTCTTCCATCCTCTGGTTCACTCTCCAACTGGCTGCAATAGCTGGAGCTGCGCTGATCCGAAGCCAGGAGCCAGGAGCTTCTTCTGGCTCTCCCACATGGGTGCAGGGGCCCAAGGACTCGGGCCACCCTCTACTACTTTCCCAGGCCACAGCAGAGAGCTGGATCGGAAGTGGAGTACCCGGGACTCCAGCCGGCGCCCATATGAGATGCCAGCTCTGCAGGCTGTGGCTTCATCCGTTATGCCACAACACCGGCTCCCCACGATGAATTCTGTGGCCAGTTGCCACACGCTGTTTGAGAACACTGGAGCCTTCCCTTTACTGCTGTCACGTTTTAGGCAAACTGATTTAATGCTGACATGAAAGGGACCAAAAAAAAAAAAAGTATAAGAAACTCCATTGTTTTTCTTGTCGCCACACATGTTGGGCACCTAGGAAATATAATTTGTATCTTAGTAATTGGCTGGAAGGAAATTGTATGTAGCTGCCTTTGGTACTTTGGTACAGGGAAAACTGAAAATAGGACTTGTGGAAAAATATATGAATTGGTTCTGCCTTTCCCTATGGGTACAAAGATATTCAAATCACAGAGGTTTTGAATCTAAATTACATGACTGTAAAATAGACAAAAGCATCCAATAAAACATCCGACTTCTCTAAACATAACCTAGTTTCCTCATTTGCTAATGAGGCTTTTACTGCCGCCTGTGACACTGGCATCCCATATGAGTGCCAGTTCAATCCTGGCTGCTCCACTTCCGATCCAGCTCCCTGCTAATGTGCCTGGGAAAGCAGCAGAGGATGGTCTGAGTACTTGGGCCCCTGCTACCCACCTGGGGGACCCGGATGGAGTTCCAAACTCCTGGCTTCAGCCTGGCCCAGCTTTTGGCTATTTGGTAGTGAACCAGTGGGTAGAAGATCTCTCTCACTGTGTCTCCCCCTCTGTAATTCTTTCATATAAATAAATAAATATTATTTTAAAAAGAGGCATTAATACCCACCTCATCATCATAAGAGACTTAAATAAGATAATATAGACAATGCGAAGCACGTAGTAGGTGCTTTAGAAATTTTCCTGGAAAGAAGGGAGCGAGGGAGGGAAGGAGAGAGGAGACTCCCTCTCAGTTGGAATGTTAATCCTCACATTTCTTTCATCTTTCCTCTTTGCTGGTAAAGATTAATAAAGAATGTGAACTTCTAAAGGTGGCATCCTTGTCTGAGCTTTCCTATGTCCAACAGAAATGTAATTCAAAAGCCAGTTCAGGGGCATGAGTGTGGCCTGGCAGCTGAGAGGCCAGTCAGGGTGCCCACATCCTACACCAGGGTACCTGGGTTCCAGCCCAGCTCCGAATCCTGACTCCAGTGCACACCCTGGCAGGCAGTGCTGATGGCTCAGCTGCTTGTGTCCTTGCCACGCACACAGGAGACCTCCACTGAGTTCTTGATTTCCAGCTTCAGCCATGGCTCAGCCTCAGCTGTTGCTGGCTTTTGGGGAGTAAACTAGCAGATGAGAGCTCTCTGTCTGTCTCTATCTCTGTCTCTCTCTTTCTGCCTCTCAAATTAAAAAAGAAAAAGAGGCCGGCTCCGTGGCTCACTAGGCTAATCCTCCGTCTTGTGGCGCCAGCACACCGGGTTCTAGTCCCGGTCGGGGCGCCGGATTCTGTCCCGGTTGCCCCTCTTCCAGGCCAGCTCTCTGCTGTGGCCAGGGAGTGCAGTGGAGGATGGCCCAGGTGCTTGGGCCCTGCACCCCATGGGAGACCAGGAGAAGCACCTGGCTCCTGGCTTCGGATCAGCGCGGTGTGCCGGCCGCAGCGCGCTGGCCGCGGCGGCCATTGGAGGGTGAACCAACGGCAAAGGAAGACCTTTCTCTCTGTCTCTGTCTCTCTCTCACTGTCCACTCTGCCTGTCAAAACAAACAAACAAAAAAACAAAACAAACAAACAAACAAAAAACAGGGACGACTAACTTACTTGAAGAGCAACGATTTGGGTTGGCAAAGAGAGGAAGTGGCCATGGTGCTAGTGCAGTCCAGGGTAATGAGGGAGAGGACTGTGTGTAGATGAAGCTAGAAAACTGACAGAGGGCTGCTGGGGCAGAGGCCTGCTGACCCAGACATGCTAAGTCACCCTGCATGAATCAGTGTTGCCTTCCTTCTCTTCGATCCTCTAGCGAGTTATGTGTCCCCAGAGCATCCTTGTTGAGGTCAGCTGTTGTGTGGCCCATCTGGTGTTCATTTCCTGTTTCTGCCAAGAGCAACTTGATTATCCCCTAGGGAGCCATCCCCCCACTCCTCTGGTTCATATGAAGTAGGGTGGCTCCTTACCCAAAGTTTAAGTTTCACAATTATATTAGTTACCTAGTACTGTGCAAGAAATCATCCCAAGCCGCAATGACTTAAAACCGTGATAGTAATTTACTATTTTATTTCAGGTTTTATGTACTTATTTGAAAGGCAGAGAGAGATCGCCCAAGAGCTGGTTCACTCCCCAAATGGCTGCAATGGCTGGAGCTGGTCCAGCTGAAGACAGGATCTTGGCTCTCCCACATGAGCGGCGGAGACCCAAGCTCTTGACCATTCTCCACCGCCTTCCCAGGCGCATTAGCAGGGAGCTGGATGAGAAGGAGAGCAGCCGGGACTTGAACTGGGACTTCAATATGGGATGCTGGCATTGAGGTGACAACTTAGCTTGTGGTGCCATGCCAGCCCCACCGTATGAGTAATTTATTAGCTCATGCCATGTCGGTGGGTTGGGAAGTCCAGTGTGGCTTGGCTGGGTGGTTTTGGTTCTGGGTGTCTCATATACAATCAGGTGTCAGCTGGGGCTACAGTCTCATCTGAATGCTTGCTTGGTGCTGAAGGATTCAGTCCCAGGATGGGTCACTCACGTGTATGGCTAATGAGCAGGTACCGGTGAGATGCCTCTGTTCCTCTCCACTGAGCCACCTGGGAATTCCCTCGACTTGGCCCTTGGCTTCCCTCAAAGCGTAGAATCCAAGAGATGAAGGTTGCTTAGCTTTTCTGAGCCTTCATTTACTTATTTGCATAATGGGAATAGTAGTCCTTGTTCAACCTGCTATGTTCATTTAGCAAACATTCATGGAGAGTCTACCTATTCATTTTATCGTTAAACCAATAAAAATTCAGGTGTAGCCTTTAAGGTTTTTCATAGTTGTATCAGAAATAGGAATACAACGTGGTTTAAAACATGGTTTGAAAAGTGGTGGAGGCCGGCGCCGCGGCTCACTAGGCTAATCCTCCACCTAGCAGCGCTGGCACACCGGGTTCTAGTTCCGGTCGGGGCGCCGGATTCTGTCCCGGTTGCCCCTCTTCCAGGCCAGCTCTCTGCTGTGGCCCGGGAAGGCAGTGGAGGATGGCCCAAGTGCTTGGGCCCTGCACCCCATGGGAGACCAGGATAAGCACCTGGCTCCTGGCTTCGGATCAGCGCGCTGCGCCGACCGCAGCGCGCTGGCCACGATGGCCATTGGAGGGTGAACCAACGGCAAAGGAAGACCTTTCTCTCTGTTTCTCTCTCTCTCACTGTCCACTCTGCCTGTCAAAAAAAAAAAAAAAAAAAAAAAAGAAAGAAAGAAAAGTGCTGGGATACATTATGGCATTTTGAGGTAATGAGGGAAAAACGTATCTCATATGGTGAAATACGCAGGAATTTTCTGTAAGGGATGCTGTTTTTCTGAGTGTTCAGGAAACACAGGAATTAGTAGATTGGAAGAGCATGATAGGCAACAAACACAGCCTGGGCCAAGACCCAGAGGTCTACAGGGCAGCTCACTCAGGAAAATGCAAGTCGATGTGTATAGCTCAAACCCCAGAGTTTGAAGCTGCTTAAAGAGACGCCAGGGGCAGGCTTCTGGCCTAGCAGCAGCTAGAACGCCAGATAAGGGCCAGTGTTACGGCACAGTGGGTTACGCCACCACCTGGGATGCCAGTATTCCCACATGAGCGCTGCTGGTTTGAGTCCTGGCTGCTCCCAGCTCCCTGCTCACGTGGCTGAGAAAGCAGCAGAAGACAACCCACGTAGTTGGACACCTACTTCCACTCACCTTGGAGACCTGGATAGAGTTCCTGGCTCCCGGCTTTGACCTGGTCCAGATCTGGCTGTTGTGGCCATTTGAGATGTAAACTAGCAGAAGGAAGATTTGTCTCTTCCTCTCACTCTGTAACTTTGCCTTTCAAATAAATTAATCCATCTTAAAAAAAAGAAAAAATCAGTTAAGATGCATTCCTTTTAGAGGGGTTCGACTACCCGCTCCAGCTCCTGATTCCAGCTTCCTGCTAGTGCCAACCCTGGGAAGTAGTGGCGATGGCTCAAGTAACTGGGTTCCGCCAGAGACCTGGATAGAATTCCCAGTCCCCAGCTTTGGTCCTGGCCCAGCCCTAGTTGTTGTGGACTAGGGGATTTGGGGCACTTGGGGACTGAACCAGCAGGTAGGTTCTCTGTCTGCCTCTTTCTTTCTTGCTCTCAAATAAGAAAAAAATAGGCCAGATTATGAAGGGTTTTGCAGACCATTCTAAGGAGTTGAAAGTGGGAAAGGCCCTGAAGAGTTCACATAGAGCTGAGGAATTTCAGAAAGGTATTTGAGAAAGAAAACTCCAGGGGCCAGCGCTGTGACATAGCAGGTAAAGCTGCCACCTGCAGTGCCAGCATCCCACATGGGCACCGGTTTGAGTCCTGGCTGCTCCACTTCCGATCCAGCTCCCTGCTATGGCCTGGGAAAGCAATGGAAGATGGCCCAAGTCCTTGAGCCCCTGCACCTGCATGGGAAACCAAGGGGAGGCTCCTAGCTCCTGGCTCCTGGCATTGGATCAGCACAGCTCCAGCCGTTGCATCCAATTGGGGAGTGAACCAGCAGATGGAAGACCTCGCTCTCTTTCTGTGTAACTCTGACTTTCAAATAAATGAATCTTTAAAAAATTTTTTTAAAGAGAAAGAAAACTCCAGCAACCATGGAATTGGAGAAGATGAATGTTAGCAAGAATGGAGCTAGGCCTATGTTGCACTTATCTGTTGTTGCATAAAAAGCTACCCCCAAACTTAGTGGCTCATAAAGATTTATTATTTCTCCTGACTCTGTGAATCGGCCAGGCTCTGCTGAGCGGTTCTTCTGCTCCACTGGGTATGCAACTGAAGCTACTTTGTGCATATGTCTGGCAACTCAGCTGGGGCAGCTACAGCAGTTAGCAGCTGGGTGGGCCCCTCTTGCTATTCAGTCTGTCATCATTCAGTAGTTTAGTCCAGTGGTTCTCAAGTGAGGGTGGTTTTTCTCCCACAGGGAACACATGTCACTGTCTGGAGACATTTTGGTTATCACAACTGAAACATGCAACAGATAACATGCTAAGGATTCTACTGAACATCTTACAGTGCACAGGAGAGCCCAACGCTACAAAGAACAATGAAGCCCACAATATCAATAGTGCCAAGATTGAGAAACTTGGTCTAACCTGAGCTTTCTTTTTTAACCAGGTGGCTGTTACCCAACAAGAAGCTGCCAGATTTCCTAAGGCATAGACTCTGGAATTCACATGATATCACTTTCACTTTGTACTGGCAAAGCAAGTTACAAGGCCAGCTCTGATTCATGGGGAACACTGCTTCCTCCCCCGACTCATGAGTGACTACTAATTTGCTTTCTGTCTTTATAGATTTTTTTAAAAAATATTTATTTATTTATTTGGAAGAGAGAGAGCAAACACTCCCACATACTGGTTCACTCTCCAAATGCCTACAATGGCCAGGGCACTGAAGCTGGGAGCTGTGGGTTCAATTCAGGTCCTCCACATGGATGGCAGGAGGCCAAGCACTTGAACCATCACTGCCTCCCAGGGTGCACATTAGCAGGAAGCTGGAGTTCAGAGCCAGAGATGGGTGTTGAATGTAGGCACTCCAATGTGGGACGTGGACACTCTAACTGCATTGTGCTTTTGAAGATTCATTTATTAGAAAAGCAGAGTGAGAGAAAGAGAGGCAGAGACAGAGAGAGAGAGAGAGCCATCTTCCTTCCACTGGTTCACTCCCTAAATGGCCACAACAGCCCAGGTCTGAGCCAGGTGGAAGCAAGGAGTCAGGAACTCCATCCGGGTCTCCCATGCAGGTGGCAAGGGCTTAGGTGCTTGGGCCGTATCTGCTGACTTCCTAGGCACGTTAGCAGGAATGATGGATGGGAAGCAGAGCACATTTAACCCACTGTTCCACAATGCCAGCCCCTTAGCTGCATCTCAACTTCCAGACCAAATCCCTGTCCCTCTATAGATTTTTGGTGGCCACTTTTACAAGCAATCCACCGCAGAGAGAGTCACAGGAGAGGCGACTGTAGTGGGAACTCAGACAATGGTGTCAGATGAAATCTCTTTATAAAGTGTTATATAAATATACTAATTTCATAATCCCCCCTGTCCCCAGCCAGCAACTGCTGTCCCCAGCAGTTTCTATTAAGCCAGGCTTTCTTTCCAAAGGCCTCTTCTCTGTGTCTGCCCAATCCCCCTGCCCTCTGTCAAGTTCATCAAAAGCTTCTGCTGACTCCAGAAGAATCTAGAGAATGATGACAGCAGTGAGAGGCTCAGATCATCCCCTGGGCTCCGAATGACAGAGCATCTGCTTGTCATTCTCCCCCACCCCTCTCAGGGCTTCAGTGAGAACACAGCATTGACTGATAATGACAAACAACTTAAAAAACCACGCCTCCTGGCTTCCACGAAGGGAGGTTGAATTTGAAGACAGCTAATTATCCACTCATTATAATTTATAAATAGTGGTTATCTGGCCTCCTGTCACTGGTCTGTGAACAGCAATGGGAAAGATGGAAAAAAAAAAAAGTCCTGAGTTACCACATTCTAGAAGTCAGAGGGGAATACCCAAGTCAAAGCAGAATTTTATCAAGAGGCCCAGAGAGGGGAAGGGGACTCTCCCAGCATCACCCAGCAGCTGGGGGATGGCACAGTGCATCCAGGAATGGAACTCTCTATGATGGCTTTAGCCTGGAGCCCCGCCCGGAGAGATGACAGGGTGGCTCTGTCTCCTGCTTGCAGCCTGGAGACTCTGCACTTAGACCACCCATCAAAGTGGCAACTGGAGCATCCAAGTCTTTCCATAATCATCAGTTTGGGGCGACAGAGCCACAGAGCCAGGAGATGGAAGCAGTTCCTCAAGGCCTGGGGCATGCTTTAAATGGCAGAGGGGGCTGGGGCAGGGAGATCTTTGCATCGCTCCAAGATTAAGCATTTTTATTTTGGTAGCAGCATATATCTTCCATGGAGGGCCTGAAAGAAAGGGCTTTCCAGGCCGGCGCCCCGGCTCACTAGGCTAATCCTCCGCCTTGCGGCGCTGGCACACCGGGTTCTAGTCCCGTCGGGGCACCGGATTCTGTCCCGGTTGCCCCTCTTCCAGGCCAGCTCTCTGCTATGGCCAGGGAGTGCAGTGGAGGATGGCCCAAGGGCTTGGGCCCTGCACCCCATGGGAGACCAGGAGAAGCACCTGGCTCCTGCCATCGGATCAGCGCGGTGCGCTGGCTGCAGCGCGCTGGCCGCGGCAGCCATTGGAGGGTGAACCAACGGCAAAGGAAGACCTTTCTCTCTCTCTCTCTCTCTCTCTCTCACTGTCCACTCTGCCTGTCAAAAAAAAAAAAAAAAAAAAAGGGCTTTCCAGATATATCTCTGTATACACAGATAAGGGGTGCTCCCAGCCATTAAACCCGGGGTGCCAATCCAGTGGAATATTGCTGACTCTTTAACGTTCCTTAGATGAGTGTGAAAAGACAATGTAGAAAGATAAGCCTTGACCATCATGAAAAGAAGGAACCTTTCTTTCTTTCTTTCCTGGTGTCTGCTCCCTGGGCCTGCACAGTTCCCTGAAGATTACAGAATACTGGGGCCACATCTTCCTCTGCTCTTTCCAGGTGCAGGGAGCGGGATCAGAAGTGGAGCAGCCAGGACTCAACCCGGGGCTCATTGTGGGATGCAGGTGGCGGCTTAACCTGCTGTGCCACAAAACCAGCCCCTTCCCCTCCACGATTCTTCAAGTGAAATGGCTTCCGCACCCTTCGGGCGATTGCCCACACTGCTTCCCTGGTGTGAGTCACCCTATGCTCTGGTAGTCAAGGAAACCGTCCTGCCCCTCTCATCTTTTTCCAGGTTATAACGGCTTCCCTGATGAATACATTCCTAGCTAGCTTCCTGCACTTCTCTAGCGTAGTGCTAATCACAAATTACCATGTGGTATTTATTATGCCATTATTTAATCGATAACTGCCTCCCTCATTAAACTAGATTTCCTAACAAATTAGAGATCGCATCTGTTTTATTCACCAAGCTACTCCTCAGTACTTACCTTGGTACCTGACAACTAATGGTATGCAATAAATGTTTGCTGAATCAATCAATCAATCAAAGCACCAAGATAATCTAAACCAACTCTTCCAATTTCAGGTAAAGAAACTGTGATGGGGCCATCACTGTGCCATAGTAGGTTAAGCCTCTGCCTCCATCCAGTATGGACACCAGTTCGAGTCCCAGCTGTTCCTCTCCCAATTCAGCTCTCTGCTTATGGCCTGGGAAAGCAGTGGAAGATGGCCCAGGTACTTGGGCCCCTGCACCCACGTGGGAGACCTGGAAGAAGCTCCTGGATCCAGCCAGCTTGGCCATTGCAGCCATTTGGGGAGTGAACCAATGGATGAAAGACCTCTCTTTCTCTCTCTCTCTGTCTCTCCCTCTCTCTCTTTGTAACTCTGCCTCCCAAATAAATAAACAAATCTTAAAGAAAAGAAACTGTGTCCCAGAGATGGACAAATTTTGCTCAGGGTCACATAGCTTCTTGCTGATTTTTCACTGCCTTAAAATACCTTGACCTTGGCCATTCCAAGGAAGTGCATGGCTGAGGGACTGAGTTGGTTTCCATGCTGTCCATTTGTGCTACTGTAACAGAATGCCTGAGACCAGGTAATTTATCTATTTCTCACAGTTCTGAAGACTAGAAAGTCTAAGATGAAGGTGTTGGCAGGTTCAATTGCCTGATGAGGGCTGCTCTGTGCTTCCAAGATAGTACATTCATACTGTATCCTATGGATTTGGAGGAACCCTGTGTGCTGTACGTGGTGGTAGTGGAAGGGCAAGAAAGTCAAAGTCCCTCTATCAAGCCCTTTTAAAGATTTATTTATTTTGACAGGCAGAGTTAGACACACAGAGAGAAACAGAGAGAAAGATCTTCCTTTTCCATTGGTTCACCCCCAAAATGGCCGCTACGGTCGGTGCACTGTGCTGATCCGAAGGCAGGAGCCAGGTGCTTCTCCTGGCCTCCCATGGGGTGCAGGGCCCAAGCACTTGGGCCATCCTCCACTGCCTTCCTGGGCCACAGCAGAGAGCTGGACTGGAAGAGGAGCAGCCGAGACAGAATCTGGCGCCCCAACCGGGACTAGAACCTGGGGTGCCGGCGCCGCAGGTGGAGGATTAGCCTAGTGAGCCGTGGCACCAGCCAGATTTATTTATTTTTTAAGAAGGCAGAATCACAGAAACAGAGGGAGAGACAGAGAGAGAGAGAGAGAGAGAGAGAGATCTTCCATCCACTAATTCAATTCCCAAATGACTACAATGGCCAGAGCTGAACCAGGCCAAAGCCAGGAGCCTAAGGCTCCATCCAGGTCTCTTATGTAGGTAGCAGGTATCCAAGGACTTGGGCCATCTGCCGTTGCTTCCTCAGGCACATTAGCAAGGAGCCGGATGGGAAGTGGAGCAGCTGGAATTCAAACTGCATCAAGCCCTTTTAAGGGTAACAAATCCCATTCATAAGAGCTTTCAGAGGCTCCACCTCTTAATACTATCACATTGGCAACAACTGAATTTTGGAGGGGACATATTCAACTCATAGCTCACACCCTGGACATTAATAGCCCTTGTCCTTAAAAAGAAGACTCCCCGTAAGGCCACAATCGCAAACTTGGGTCCACGAAGGGACTCCCAGGCTGTGTGCACCCCTTGAACTGTCTGCAGATGCACTGGGGTCCCACTTTCAGTAGAGAGGCTGTAAGACTTTCACCCCATCCTCAAAGGAGTATCCCCAAAATGCTAAGAACCACTCACACCAGCACTGCGATGAACCTTTTCTTCCCATCTAGTTAGAAAAGCTGTTCCAAGGCCCAGGAATCTCTGGTGAGTGTGTGAGGCCATGAGACATCTGGTGAGGACAAAGTAGCCAATACACAACATCAGAGAGAAATGCATTTTTAGCTCTCACGCCCAGGGTAGATGCCAATTAAGCTTGGCTTTAGTGAACCATGAAGGTTCGAGAGATTGGAATTACGTGGGGAGGGGACTGAGTCCAGAATTCTCTGCTGGTAGCCACAATATTTTCATCAACTCTTATGCCCAAAAGGAAACTCGGCTTGAATTGTCCAATACTGGAGCCATTTTTGTCCAGAGACCAGCCTGGCTGTTTGAGTTTCTTTTGCCATCTCCATTTAGAAAAAAAATTCAGACTGGCTTTATGATGCCAATCATCACCAGTTCTATTGAATTATTCATCCTGCAAGATGAATGATTAATTTCTAACTTTCTACAGCAAATGCCAGGCAGCCAGATAGAAATGGAGTTGGAACCCTAAGCATGGAGCCATAGACTCCCAGATCCACCAAAGCACAGGCCATCAGGGTCAAGAAATTATTCAGGAATCTACAAGGGGTTCACCCTGCAATGCACTTGACAGAGGGTGAAGCTGGAACAAGATTAAGTTGCCCTTGACATGGCTGGGGTGCACTCTGTTCTTGTTTTCCTGAGCCTGCACTGTATACCCAGAGAGCCCTCAAGCAGCATTTGTGGAGTGACTTGGATCTGAATCGGAGCCAAGAATCCAACTGACTCCGGGTCAGCCTAACAGGGTTTCTCTGCATTGGCTCTATGGCCATTTTGGCCTGGATAATTCTTCGCTGTGGTGGACTGTTCTGTGCATTGTAGAATGCCGTACAGCATTTCTGGCTTCTACCCACTAGACAATGCAAGTTGCACAGATCTCCTCCATCCCTTGGGCCCCGTTATCACAACCAAAAATAACATCTAAACGTTATCAAATGGAGCCCTGGAGAGCAAAATCGCTCCTGCTGGAGACCACTGAAATGAGATCAGAGGGGGGAAGCTTATTCGGGGTGTCTCTACCCTGGGACTTATTATTATTATTATTACACGAGCAATGTTTCTCTTTTAGGTTTAAGTTCAAGTCTTGCTTAGAATCGCGTTAAGCTGCAGGTAGCAGACCATCTACCCTAATTGATCTGAACAGTGAAAGACACTGATTGGCTCACATAACTGAAGATCCAGAAGTAGGTTGAGCTTCAGGTTTGGTTGATCAGTGACTCACCCGCGTCCTCGGGGGCCATTTCTGTCTTCTTGCTCTGCCATCTGTAGCAAGAGATTCTACTAAGACTGGTTCCCCTTGGGGGCCCTAGGATGACCTCCAGCAGTGGTTGGTATCGTAGGCTTCCTTTTTTCCTCACCAGTGGCAGAAAGAATACATCTGCTCCAGCATTCCAAGTCAGAGTCTTGACTGTGAGTCAGCCTGGCTAGGCCTCTGAGGTCGCACGCATGCTCCAGTATTAGTATGTACATCCATGGAATGCATGCGCTCACTGGTCCCAACTTCGGAACTTGGGATGGAATTGCATCCCCCAGTAGATGAGCACTTGTGGGAACCATCGACTCTTCGTTGTACCTGAGGGGAGGAATAGTCTCTGTTGAATAGCTGGGCCTGTCACTTGACACAGGGGCCACTGGGAGCTGGGAAGATCAGTGTCATCCAGCCAGAGGTGCTGGAAACAGCGGAGGGCTGGTTTCCCAATCTCAAAATAGAAAAGCTGCTACCAGAGAAAGGAGGCAGCTACGAACAAAGCCGACACTGCATGGGGGCAAGAGAGGGCCATTGTGGGGACGTGATAGAAGATTGTAGAGTGGGTCAGACACCTGTGATGTGCTTGTGGTCACCTTTTATTCCAACCAGTGATAGGTGCTCGCAGGTGCACTGGGACAGGGCTTCATTTCTCTGATGTCGTGCCCTGGGGCTGTGGGGTATCTGCCAGGCTCCCGCTTGGTCACGTGCAACTGAGACGGGTGGAGTGTTAATGCTCCATGAGGCAGCCCTTGGTCCATGGGGCTGCCGTCTGATGGATAAACGCTTCTCCTCTTATTCCCCAGACCGGACGTTCCCAAGAGGTATTTCCTAAGGCATCTCAGAAGATTTCGAGGGATGGAGCCGCCAGTCACCCAAATCAAGGCCACTCAGGTATCCATCCTTATCCCCAGCTGTTGCTCTCTGCCTGTCTTTCATGCCTGCTCCCTGGGGCCACTTCCTAAATAAACGACTCACACAGAAGCATTTAGGTCAGACTCTGCTTTTGGAGCAAACAGATTCAGTCAAAGATTTTATCAAGTTTAAAGATTAGATTTGTCTATATACTTTGAGACAGCAAGTTACAAAAATAAATACAAGGAGGTTTTGTATTTTTTAAGATTTATTTATTTATTTGAAGGGCAGAGTTACAGAGAGGCAGAGGCAGAGAGAGAAGAGAAGTCTTCCATCCTATAGTTCACTTCCCAGATGGTTGCAATGGCCAGAGCTGCGCCTATCCGAAGCCAGGAGCCTCCTCCAGGTCTCCCACGAGGGAGCAGGGGCCCAAGGACTTGAGCTGTCCTCCACTGCTCTCCCAGGCCACAGAAGAGAACTGGATCAGAAGTGGAGCAGCCAGGACTCGAACCGGCGCCCACATGGGATGCCGGCACTGCAGGTGGCAGCCTTACCTGTAATGCCACAGCCCCGGCCCAGGTTTTGTGTCTTTAAATTGCCTCCCTGTCTGCTGATCAGGGATTCTACTCAGGGGGCTCTGGACGCAGGCTGAAAGTCAAGATTCTGGAATCTCAGCAAGGCCCAGGCCTTTGCTGGCAGGAGGCAGCAGCCTGCCAGCTGCTGTGCCCGGAGTGGGCAGGCTGGTGGCAGGAGTGTCCCAAGATGAGCCGGTGCCCAGAGAAGCTGTCAGGGGCTGCCTGCAGGCCCTGAGGACTTTATCAAGATGTCACCAGCCACACGAGGAAGGCTGCTGTGCCACCAGTGACTCGGATGAGGGACCGGGACACTGACATGTTCCCCACGCCACTTGAGCAATGAGTGCTTGCCTGGGGTGATTTGCCAGTGACGAGGCACTTTGCAGAGTGCCGAGAGGAAGCTGGGGAACAGGCTGTCACCTTGACTGTGGCAGCTGACCGCAGACATACAAGGATGCTTCAGAAAGTTATTTAAAAAAAAAGGAATGAAAAGATAAGTTTATTTGGGTGCAAAAATTATTGAAATCCACGCACATGAAGAGTCTTCAAAACTCTCATGGGAATGCATACGATGAAAAAACTTCATGGATTTCAGCATTTTTGCAGCAAAGTGAACTTATCTTTTGATTCCATCTTTCGTGAACTTGTTGAGGTCACTTCCTATGTCACAATGCCTCTCCACTTCCTGCTCTCCTGGGGCTGAGTTTCCTTTGCCAAGGGCCCCTGACAATCACTTACACTGTTCAAATGAGGCTCTCATGACTGCAGCCCTCTGGTGCCTGCCCAGCTACCTACTGTGCCCCCTCTCCGTGGAGGGCCTTAGGCTACCTCTCATAGGCTCAAACCTTGCACCTGGGTGATGGCCAGCAAGGCCAGTGCTCCCAACACTTGTTGCTTTTCGACAATCCCCCTGCTCCCTAGCAGTAAACCACAGCATGTTAGCCGGGCGGAAAGGCAGCCAGTTAATACATATTTGGCAATGTCTCGGTCTGTGATCAGGCATACCTGGGAAATTTAGGGCAGGGCAGAATGGTTACTGATTAGCTCCCATTTAGTATTTTTCAGTGGCTCCCAATGGCTGCTCAATGCCCCACTGGGGGGTATTCAAGTCTCTTCATTCCACTTTGTTGGGGCCGGCGCCCTGTTATAGCAGGTAAGGCCACTGCCTTCAGTGCTGGCATCCCGTATGGGCCCTGGCTGCTCCTCTTCTGATCCAGCTCTCTGTTGTGGCCTGGGAAAGCAGTAGACGATGGCCCAAGTCCTTGGGACCCTGCACCCGCATGGGAAACCTGAAAGAAGCTTCTGGCTTTGGATTGGCACAGCTCCAGCCATTGCAGCCATTTGGGATGTGAACCACCGAACGGAAGACCTCTCTCTTCCCCTCACTGTTCACTCCATCCACTGGTTCACTCCCCAGTTGGCTGCAACAGAGAGCTGGATTGGAAGTGGAGCAGTGGGTACTAGAACCAGTGCCCATGTGGGCTGCTGGCGCCACAGGCGGAGGATTTAACCTACTGCGCCACGGCGCCAGCCCCTCTTGCTCCCTTTCTACCTGGCGTATGTACACTGAATCCTCTTTGAAGTCTCAGCTGAGTGTCACCTCCTCTAGAAAGTCTTCCTTACCTTCCCAAATCGACTCAGGTTCCTTCTGTACGTTCTCAAATTGCCTAAAATAAACCTTAGCACATTGCCTGTACTCATCTGTTTATGAGCTTGTGTCCTGCAGCAGGTGATAAATTCCTAGATACTCCAGTACCATTTCTAGTTCACTCAGCATGCCCTCAGGCTCATGCTCGGAGCCTGGCCCAGAGAAGGTACTCAGTAAGTATGAGTGTACTTTGAAGAGTATGTGGAAAAAAGGTAAATTTAACCTGGCACCAGAAAAAATCCCATGAAATCCATGCACAGTTTTTTTTTGTAACAGGCATTTTCCATGAACTTTTAAAAAATATGTTTATTTTTATTTATTTGAAAGACAGTGACAGAGAGAGGTAGAGACAGAGAGAGAGGTCTTCCATCTGCTGGTTCACTCCACCTGAGCAGATCTGAAGTCAGGAATCAGGAGACTCTTCCAGGTCTCCCACGTAGGTGCAGGGGCCAAAGACTTGGGCCATCTTCCACTGCTTTCCCAGGCCACAGCAGAGAGCTGGATTGGAAGTGGAACAGCCGGGACTAGAACTGACTCTCATATGGGATGCCAGCACTGCAGGCCAGGGCTTTAACCCGTAGTGCCACAGCACTGGCCCCTTCCATGAACTTTTTGAAGACTCCTTGTATTTGTTGAATAGATATTAGGAGGCTCCAAAGTATGTTATAATTTGAGTTGAGGGTATATACAGAATAAATTAAGTTTTAGGTTTTATATAATGTTTAAAAATGAAAAAATAATTGAAGAGAATACCATTATGTTCGTAGAATTATATCTACAAACCATATCGAATCTGTTAAAAACTAATTAAAAATTTTAAAATAACAAAATAAATAAAACCGAAAAATAATTTACTTGTTAACACGGTGAATTAATATTACCCAGTAATATTAATTTATCAAACCTATATTTGCATAGGCAAATATTTTAAAACTCACATAACCACACATTTTAAAAATATTATTAGAACGGGAAGAGAATAAATATGCAACAATCTAATAACACCAGCACTGTGTGTTTTTTCCTTCAGCTCTTGCCTTTGGCAATTTTACTTTCCTACGTTGTGGCACAAGCTCCCCCACTGAATATTACAATATCCACATTTTTCATGTTGGAATCATGAGCTTTGGAGCTAAAAAGCACTTTAGAAAGGGTGCCATTCATCTGGTTTATTTTTAGAGATAAGAGAACTGAGGCCAGAACACTGGCTGGCTCCAAGTCTTCCACCAAGACGATAGTTCAAGCTGCTGAATTTCTTGACCTCGATGTCACTTTCCGGCCCCGTAACCTTTGAGATTTCCTTAGACGATTTTTCTACTCTGGGTTCTGAATAGGGAAACATTTTGAAATGACGATTATGAAGCACAGATGGATAAGTGCTGGATGGTCATACCATTATTTGTTAAGAGTTTAATGACATAAAAAATTTTATACTCCCGTGGAGCTCCCATATGCTGTTGATGGGAGGGTAAATTAAATTGGTACCACCACTCTGGACAACTTTTTGGGAGTATTTTCCAAAGCTAACATTTACTTACCCTATGCTCAGTAATTCCTTTCCTACAAATGTTCCCATAAAAATGAGCAGTTAGTGAGCTGGCATTGTGGCATAGCAGGTTAAGCTGCCTCCTGCAAAGCCGGCATCCCATATAACCGCCAGTTCCAGTCTGGGCTGCTCTACTGATCCAGCTCCCAGCTAATATACCTGGGAAGGCAGAGGAAGATGGCTCAAGTACTTGGGACCCTCCCACCCATGTGGGAGAGCCAGGTGGAGTTCAAGGCTCCTGTGTTTGGCCTGGGACAGCCCCGGCTGGCCATTGCAGTCATTTGGGGAGTGAACTAGTGCATGGAAGATCTGTTTTTCCATCTCTCTCTGTCATTTTGCCTTTCAGATAAACAAATCTTTCAAAAGAAGAAGGAGGAGGAGATGAAATAATGAATGCTTAGGTCCAATAAGCAACATATACATGAATCTTCATAGCTTCCACATTCATAGCACCCAAAAATTGGGTACAATCAAAACATCCATCCATAATAGAATGGGTAAGTAAATGGAGGCTACTCATATAATAAACTACTGCCCAATAATGAACAACAATGAACCCCTACTACATGTCAAATCATGAATGAGTCTCACGGACACAAGAGTAAGTGAAAGTAGTAGTCAAATATGAAAGAGACTATATTGTATGATTCTTTCTATATATAAATATATATGTTTATATATAAATATGTATTCTCTTTATATATAAAATTTGAGATGGGACAAACTGCAGTGATACAAGAATAGAGAGCAGGAGTTGACTTATTGGGGGAACAGTGGAGCTGTTAACATTGTGGGCTACTAACATTCTTTATCTTGGTGCATGTGGGTTGCAGGAACGTTTAGACACATAACGCGGCATCAGGCTGTACACTTAAGATGTGTGCCTTTTGTGCAGCAAGTAAAATGCTGAGCATCTATATTATGCTTTCTCAAACTGGTGCACTCTGGGTAACAACTGTGCTCTTTCTTATTGTGTGATGTCATTGAATTTCCTAGTTTGGATAAAGCACTATTGTTGCCTGAGACGCTCCCACTAGGGGAGGTTGAGTGATGGGTACACAGAACCACTCTGGACTATTTTTGCAATTCCTTGTGAGTCTATAATTATTTCAAAATACACATTTAAAAAAAAACACCCATATTCCTCTTTTTTTTCTTCATTAGAAATCCGGACAGCTAGGGAGGGGTTTTAGCTTAGAGGTTAAAATGCATGTGTCCCTCATAGGAGTATCTGGCTCTGGCTCCTGACGCTAACTTCCTGATAATGCGGACTCTGGGAGGCAGCGGTGATGGCTCAATGACGACTTCCTGCCTCTTAGCTTTGGTCCAACCCAGACCCAGCTGCTGTGGCCAAGGGGGAGTAAGCCGGTAGATGGGAATTCTGTCTATCCCTTTGTCTCTCTGCTTCTCAAACAATAATGATAAAGACAGCTTAAACATCGTATTCTTTCAATCACACTCCTTACTACCTTCAACCCAATGCATGAATTAAAAACATTCATTTTCTTTCTTAAATTGTTTCAAGCTCTTCCTTCCTTTCTCTCTCCCTCCGTCCTTCCTTCCCGTCTTCCCACACTCCCTCTCTTCCTTCCTTCTATCCACTTCCGCCCACATATATCCATCTCCCTCCTCCCTTTCCCATTTCTCTCTCTCTCTCTCTCTCTCTCTCTCTCTCTCTTTTTAATTTGACAGAGTTAGACAGTGAGACAGAGAGACAGAAAGAAAGGTCTTCCTTCCGTTGGTTCACCCCGCAAATGGCGGCTACGATCGGAGCTACGCCGATCCGAAGCCAGGAACCAGGTGCTTCCTCCTGGTCTCCCATGCGGATGCAGGGCCCAAGCACTTGGGCCATCCTCCACTGCCTTCCTGGGCCACAGCAGAGAGCTGGACAGGAAGAGGAGCAACCGGGACTAGAACCCGGCACCCATATGGGATGCCGGTGCTGCAGGCAGAGGATTTAACTGAGTGAGCCACGGCACCAGCCCCGTCCCATTTCTCTTGAGAATCCTTGAATCTGGCCTCTACCTCTCCCGACCCCTCCAGACCACCCCAGCTCAGTGAACATCTTCTCCACAAGGACATGCTCATAAGCTCCTTCTACCCCACACCTTGGTGCAGCCAAGAGCTGGAAAGTCCAGAGTTCTTAATTCCACTCTCCTCCCTGCTCCAAACCCTGGTGACCTCTGGACAGGCCTCTAATTTGTAAGTCTGGGTTTACCTGTTTGAAAAATGGGCTGAATAATAGTGGCCTCCCTCACCAGGGTGTTGGACTTTAATTACTGTTTGCGACATGGCTTAAGATGTGGAGATGAAAGGCTGTTTTAAAAGTCCAAGCTACTGGTTTTAGTAATAAAATGGAGGAATTTTGTTTGTATGTTTGCAAGGCTGTCATAACTGAGAAACGGAGGGGGGGGGGTGTTTGATTTTTTTTTTTTTTAATGTGGAAAAATCTTGCCCAAAAAACAGTCACAGATCCTGGTTGGTATAAATAGTAAGAACATGTTGTACCTAAAAGTACTAGCAAATTTCACATTCTTCCATGCCCCTGAAAAGAGAGAAGCCACACTTCCAAAACTGAAAACAAGGAGCCACCTGGGGTTTTCAGGCAGGGAATCCAGGGGCCAAATTTTGGCTGAGCCCATTCCCAGTTTGCTTCACAATTTGCAAGAAAAATGCAGTTAAATCACAGGGTTTATTTTGACTGTCAATGCTTGGCTTTTAATTTGTGCATTCCGGTCACATTTCTACCAACATCATAGTTAACAAGGACTTTTAAGAAACTTACCCTTCTGGGGCAAGTGTTTGGCCTAGAAGTTAAGTCCCCAGCGAAGAGGGTATGTAACAAATCGGGGTGCCACAGGTTCGACTCCCAGCTTCTGATTCCAGCTGCCTGCCAGTGCAGACCCCAGGAGCCCACAGGTGATGGCTCAAGTAGTTTGGTTCCTGTAATCCGTGTGGGAGGCTTGAGTTGAGTTCCTTGCCTTTTGTGGGCATTTAGGAAGTAAACCAGCACATAGGAGCTCTGTCTTTCTTGCCTCTCAAAGTAAAAAAAATAAATAAATAAAAATTAAAAAAAATAAAATATTTTTTAGCACTTCAGAAAAGAGAGATTAGAATAAAATTAAGTGCCCAGGTTCCCAAAGCATTTACCATCAAACCTGAAGATAAATAGGAGCGAGTGACCTATATTTAGAATTTACTTCATGGTGCCCTGTTATTAATAATAACTGCCCCCTTTGGAGTGTCCACAGCCCTTTGAAATACATTACTTCATTTGATCCACCGACAATGCTGGAATTACAAGCTCAGGTTTAAGAGCGAGGAAACTAAAGTTCAGACAGAAGTGGCTTTTCTATAGCCACATAGCCTGCAAGCAATGACGTTCAGGCTTCTACTTAGTCTTGGGAAATGGAATGGTGTAGGCCAGGGGAATCTAGCGCAGTGATGTAGGGTTCTTGCCACTGATCTGTCACACCTGGTAGTGATTCAAAGGAGAGCCGCCCCAGGTTCAAGGCTAGTCTAGGCCAAAAGACCAAAGACCAATGCTGTAAGACATCTAATCAGAGAGGAGGAATAGTGTGGAGGGCATGGGAGTGGCCCTTGTTGTTCCTGGCTCTGGATACTATGTGGAATGGGGCATATTATTATTAACTTCAGTTTCCCCATCTGTGTGTGTGTGTCTGTGTGTGTAAGATTTATTTATTTATTTGAAAGGCAAAGTTATAGGGAGTGAGGGAGAGATAGCGAGATCTCCTATTTGTTGGTTCACTCCCCAGATGGCTGCAATGGCTGGGGTCTGGACCAAGGGCTAGGAACTCTATCCTGGTTTCCCATGAGGGTGCCAGGGGCCCAAGGACTTGGACCATCTTATGTTGCCTTCCCAGGTGCGTCAGCAGGGAGTTGGATCGGAATTGGAGCAACCGAGACTCAAACTGATGCTCACATGGGATGCTGGTGTTGTAGGTGGGGTTTAACCTACTGAAGTACAAACGTCAGTGTCTGTTGAGTTTTTCTTTCATTTTGTTTTCTTTTTTTTTTTAAATATTATTTATTTATTTGAAAGGAAGAGTGAGAGAGAGAGAGAGAGAGAGAGAGAGAGAGATCTTCAATCTGCTAGTTCGCTCCCCAAATGGCCATAACTGTCAGGTCTGGGCCAGGCTGAAGCCAGGAGCCAGGAACTCCCTGCTTGTCTCCCACATGTTGGCAGGGACTCAAGTACTGGGGCCATCATTTGTTGCTTCTCAGGCAAACTAGCAGGAAGCTGGATTGGAAGTGGAGCAGCCAGGACTCAAATTGATGTGCATATGGGATGCTGGCATTACATGTGGTGGCTTAACAAGTTGTGTTACAGTCAGCTATACTGTCAAGTTTTCAGAGTTCTTTATCAGATATATATTTGACAAATATTTGCTTCCAATCTGTAATTTGTTTTTTTTTTTTTCAATTTTTTAAGGAGTCTTTCATAGAGCGTAGTTTCAAGTTTTGTTATGGTTCAATTTTTTCTTTTTTAGGTTGTGCTTTTAGTGTTAAGTCTAAAAATTTTTGCTTAGCTCTATATCTCAAAGATTCTCTCTCTCTCTCATAGTTTTATGCTTCACACTTAAGTCCTAAATCCATTTTGAGTTCATCTTTGTGCCTGGTTCAGGTTCTTTATTTTTATTTTTTGCTTATGGTTGTCCATTTGCCCCAGCACCATTCTTTGTTTTCCCTCTGTTGAATTCCTTTTGCACCTTTGTCAAAAATCGGTTGGAGGATGGGTGTCACGGCACACAGTGTGAAGCTGCTACTTGGGATACCTGGATTCCACATCTGAGTGCCAGTGTGAGTCCCAGCTACTCCCCTTGAGGTCATTTTCCTGCTGACCATCCTGGGAGGCAGTGGATGATGGCTCAGCTACTTGAGTCCCTACCACCCACATGGGAGCTCTAAGTGGAGTGCCTGGCTCCTGGCTTCAACCTGACACTGCCCTGGCTGTTGTGTGTTGTGGTCATTTGGGGAGTGACACATTGGATGGAAAATCTCTCTCTCGCTCTCTCTTCACCTTTCAAATAAATAAATCTTTTACAAAAATAAGTTGGGAGACTGGCATTGTGGCACAGTGAGCTGGTTACACTGCCTGTGAGACTGGCATCCCGTATGAGCACCAGTTTGAGTCCAGGCTGCTCAGTCTCTAGTCCAACTCCTTGCTAATGCACCTGAGAAGGCTACTGATCATGGTCCAAATACTTGGGCCCTTGCCACCCACATGGGAGACCCAGAAGGAGTTCCTGGCTCCTGGTTTCGGACTGGCTCACCTCTGACAGTTGCAATCATTTGGGGAGTGGGAGAGATGGATGGTTTTTCTCTTTCTCTCCATCTGTGTCACTCTGTTTTTCAAATAAATAAGCCTTTAAAAAAACCAGCTGGGCATTGTATGTGGATCTACTTCTGAGCCAAAAATGTAAAGGAATTTTGACTCAAATACTGAACTGAGGTGAACAAATGATAAGAAGTCAATCCATACAGAGACTGAATGAAGAGTATCATGTGAAACATTTATCAAGCAATCTAATTAATGCCATAATAATTAAGTATGAAACTGCAAGAAATTGACTATGAATTACCTGATCATTCAAACATAGGCTTAAAGAAATGGTTGGGGGGTTGGCGCTGTGGCGCAGCAGGTTAATGCCCTGGCCTGAAGCGCCGGCATCCCATATGGGTGTCAGTTCGAGTCCTGGCTGCTTCACTTCCAATCCAGCTCTCTGCTATGGCCTGGGAAAGCAGTAGAAGATGGCCCAACTCCTTGGGCCCCTGCACCCATGTGGGAGACCTAGAAGAAGCTCCTGGCTCCTGGCTTTGGATCAGCGCAGCTCTGACCATTGCGGCCAAATGTGGAGTGAACCAGCGGATAGAAGACCTCTTTCTCTCTCTGCCTCTCCTTTCTCTGTGTAACTCTGAATTTCAAATAAATAAATAAATCTTAAAAAAGAAAAAAAGAAATGGTTGGAACCCACAGGGTATATTGAAATAGACCAGACTGTGGGGCCAGGAGGATCTGCAATCAGACTGCGATTCCACCATTTATCACCTGACTGACACTGCACAGGTAAGTAAGGTTATTAGCCTCTTCAAGCCTCACCTTCTCCATCATTCACTGGAGATCATATTCCTGGCTTCATAGGATTAGTTTGTGGATCAATGAGATGGGAACCTGCAAAAATGGTTTGGCGCCAAGCTTCTTCTACAGTAGCTACAGCAAGGGTAGACCCAAGCAATGGTTTGAAAGTTTTTTTCCCATTTGTCTATCGGCCCCTCCCAAGTATCCAGAGCAAACATCCACTTTCAGTAAAAGGTACATGTGTGGGAGGTAGACATTTGGTGCAGTGATTAATGTGACACTTGAGACACCATACGCCTGGGTTCGAGTCCTGCCTCTACTTCTATTCCAGCTTCTATTCCAGCTAACGTGCACCCTGGGAGACAGCAGGTGATGGCTCAATATTTGAGTCCCTGCTGCCCATATGGGAGACTTGGATGGAGTTCTAGAATTCTGGCTTGAACCTGACTCAGCCCTGGCTATTGTGGGCATTTGGGGAGTGAACCAGCAGATGGAAGATCTGTCTCTGCCTCTCTTAAATAAAATGAAAATAAATTTTAAAAATCTATTTAAAACGCATTTGCTAGTCAAATATGACTTACACACATAGCTTCAAGCTAGTTCCCCAATCCTTTCTTCCAACCAAGCTAATGCTTTTTTTTTTTTTAATAAAAATTAATTTATTTTGGGGCCAGCATCCCATATGGGCGTGGGTTCATGTCCTGGCTGCTCTTCTTCTTATCCATCTCTCTGCTTACGGCCTGGGAAAGCAGTGGAAAATGGCCCAAGTGCTTGAGTTCCAGAACCCAATTGGGAGACCCGGAAGAAGCTCCTGACTCCTGGCTTTGGATTGGCCCACTTCTGGCTGTTGTGGCCATTTGGGGAATGAAACAGTGGATGGAAGATCTTTCTATCTCTCCTTCCCTCTGTCTGTAATGCTGTCTCGTATAAATAAATAAAATCTTTAAAAATGTATTTAATTTATTTACTTTTTAAAGATTCACTTATTTATTCGAAAGGCAGAGCTATACCGAAAAAGAGAGAGATATATTCCATCTGCTGGTTTCTCCATGAATGGTTGCAGCAGGGTCTGGTCAGGCTAAAACCAAGAGTTTGCAACTCCATCCGGGTCTCCAAAGTGGGTGGCAGGGGCCCAAATACTCAGGCCATCTTCCACTGCTTTCCCAGCAGCATTAACAGGGAACTAGATCGGAGGTGGAGCAGCTTGGGACTCAAACCGGCACTCGTGTGGGATGCTGGCATCACAGGTGTCAGCTTACCCTGCCGTGCCACAATGCTGGCCCCCATTTTATTTATTTGGAAGACAGAGAGACAAACATAAATAGAGGTCTTCCATCTGCTGGTTCACTCCCCAAATGGCCACAATGGCTGGAGCTGGACTGATTCAAAGCCAGGAGCCAGGAGCTTCTTCCAGGCCTCCCACTCGGGTGCAGGGGCCCAAGGACTTGGGCCATCTTCTACTGCTTTCCCAGGCCATAGCAGAGAGCTGGATCAGGAGAGGAACACCTGGGACTAGAACCGGTGCCCGTAGGGTATTTCGACGCCATAGGCGGAGGCTTAACCTACCACATGGCAGCGCCTGCCCCATATTTTAAGGCTTTGTAAATCACAAACATCTCTGGGCAGTGCTGTGGGTCTCAGACTAAGAGAACGCTGGAGGGAGAAGTGGCAGGGCTTAAAGCTCAAAAGCGCTTACCACATGTAAGATGTGAGGACATTGGCCAGGCGTTCTGTGTCTTAAAAGATATCTATCTATCTATTTATTTATCTATCTGTTTTTTATTTGAGAGATAGAGAGACAGAAAGACAGACAGAAAGCTCCCATCTGCTACTTCATTACCGAAATGCCTGAAAAAGCCAGGGCTGGGCCAGGCCAAAGTCAGGAGCTGGGATCTCAATCTAGGTCTTCTCCCACGTGGGTGGCAGGAACCCAAGTACTCAGCCATCACCTGCTTCCACGCAGGGTGTGCATTTTTTTTTTAAAAGATTTATTTATTTATTTATTTAAAAGAGCGACAGAGAGAAAGGCAGAGACAAATAAATAAATAAATCTTCATTAAAAAAAAAAAAAGCCTAAAGGGGCCGGCACCGCGGCTCACTAGGCTAATCCTCTGCATTGTGGCACCGGCACACCGGGTTCTAGTCCCGGTCGGGGTGCCGGATTCTTTCCCGGTTGCCCCCCTTCCAGGCCAGCCCTCTGCTGTGGCCAGGGAGTGCAGTGGAGGATGGCCCAGGTGCTTGGGCCCTGCACCCCATGGGAGACCAGGAAAAGCACCTGGCTCCTGGCTCCAGCTATCGGATCAGCGCGGTGCGCCGGCCGCAGCGCACCGGCCGCAGCGCACCAGCCGTGGCGGCCATTGGAGGGTGAACCAACGGCAAAGGAAGACCTTTCTCTCTCTCTCTCTCAGTGTCCACTCTGCCTGTCAAAAAAAAAAAAAACCCTAAAATATTTATTATTTGGCACTTTACAGAAAAATGGGCTGTCCTGTGCTGTCCCTGTATTGGAAGGAAAAAAGAAACGACCAACCTCTTCATCCATTCATCCATTCAAAATATAAAGATCAGGCTTCTTTCCTTTAGGGATGAGAGATCTTAAAAAATTCATTGAAAATGTACATTTTTTTACAAAATTATTATTTGAAAGGCAGAGAGAGAGAGAGAGAGAGAGAGAGAGAGAGAGCAAGCTTCTATTCGCTGCTTCATTCCCCAAATGCCCGCAGCTGGGGTTGAGCAGGAGTCAGAAGACAAGAACTCAACTCAGGTCTCCATACAGGTGGCAGAGACTCAACTACTTGAGCCTAAAGATGCTGCCCCCAGGATGCACATCGGCAGGAAGCTGGAATTGGAAACAGAGCTGAGACTCAAACTCAGGCACTCTGATGAGGGATGTGGGTGTCCCAAGAAGTTTCCTCCTCCTCCTCTTCCTCTTCTAAAGATTATTTATTTGAGAAGCAGAGTTACAGAGGGATGGAGGGAGAGAGAGAGAGAGAGAGAGAGAGAGAGAATCTTCCATCCCCTGGTTCACTCCCCAAATGGTTGCAAGGGCCGGAGTTGGGCTGATCTGAAGCCAGGATCCTGGAGCTTCTTCCAGGTCTTCCATGTGGGTACAGGGGCCCGAGCACTTGGGCCACCCTCCATTGCCTTTCTAGGCCGTCAGGCAGAGGCCTAACCTGCTCTGCCACAGTGCTGGCCTCCCAAGAAGTATCTTAATTGCTACACCCAATGCCTACCCTGAAACCTGTTTTTAGTTACATCTCTGGCCCCCAGTTCCTGCCTTTAAGCTGAATTTCCCACAGGGACATTTGTGGACAATCCTCCATGCCACTGAGCTATGGGTAGAGAATAAACTTTATTTTTTCCTCTGTGGTTGAACATAATTCTGTAATTTCCCAGAAAACCTAAGGCCTCCGTATCATGTTAGCTGCCCTTTGATGCCACTTATTCTCTAACAAGGTAGAATGATGTGGGCCAGGTTCCGGAAGACTTGACCATCAAAAGTCACGAATGTGGAATCTAGGGAGACAGATGGACTAGGTCTAATGCAAGGATCCACCAGGGGACTGGTGCTGGGACACAGTAAGTTAAGCTGCTGCTTGGTAACCCCCATATCCCATACCAGAGTTCCAGTTCAAGTCCTGGCTGCTTTTCTTCAGATCCAGCTTCCTGCTAGTGCTCCTGGGAAGGCAGCACAAGATGGTCCAAGTACCTGGGTCCCTGCCACCCATATGGGAGACTAGGATGGAGTTCCTGGCTTTGGCCTAGCTCAGACCTGGCTGTTGTAGCCATTTGGGGAGTGAAGCAATGGATGGAAGATACCTCTCCTCCCTGCCCCCATACCGTTGCTCTGCCTTTCAAATAAACAAATCAATCTTTTTCTTGGTGTATTTTTTTTTTTAGTTTCAAAATTTATTTTTTAAAAAATATTTATTTGAAAGATGGAGTTACACACAGAGACGGAGAAAGAGAGAAACAGATCTCCATCCGTTGCTTCACTCCCTGAATGGCCACCATGGCCAGGGCTGGGTCAGGCTAAAACCAGGAGCCTGTAACTCCACCCAGGTATCCCACATGGTTGGCAGGTGCCCAAGAACTTGGATCACCTTCTGCTGCATTCCTAGACATTAGCAGGGGCTGGACTGGAAATGGAGCTACTGGGACTGAACCAGCACCCATATGGGATGGTGACATTGCAGGCAGCAGCATAACACTATGTCATAACATTGGCCCCCAAATTTAGGAATATTTAACATTTTGCCACCCACGTGGGAGATCAGGATGGAGTTTCTGGCTCCTGGCTTCAGCCTGGGCCAGCCCTGGCTGTTGTGGTCATCTGGGAAGTGAATCAGCAGATGGAAGCTCTCTCTCTTTCTGTCTTCCTTTGTATCTCTCTCTGTTGCTCTGCCTTTCAAATAAATAATACATTCCAAAAGAAAAAAAAAAAAGGATGCATCCACATCTAGAGACTTGGTGGGGGCAGAGCTGATGATTTCCTAGAGATGCTGATGAAGGAATTTGTAACATTAAAAGAATGTAGCCATATGGTATCCAGCCTGTACTGTGTGATTAACACAGCAGTAAAACCACAGAATTTCAGCAGGGTTCTTTTCGTATGCCTCACAGACAGCTCAACCCATGCTTGTTCTAACCGGTTGGCTGGGTGACCGGGCTGGTTCTGGGTCTCCTCTGGGCCTTTGCGTGTGCTCATGTCTCTGTTTGAATCTCCTTTCCCTCGTCCTTTGCCCCAGTTAACTCCTATCCCTACTTCTTGGTTCTGCATGCCCCATGTGTCTGGGGTGCGTTCCTCTCCAAAACGCTGCCACCAGCACTGTGTCTTCTCCATCAGCATCCTTAGCTTGGCTTCTGTTGACTTTGTCCTTCCGACCAGGCTATAAGTCTCAGGAAGGCAGGGACTGGCTTCGTCTCGTTCACTGTCCCACGGACAGAGCACGTCCCAGTGCTTAATAAAGGAAGCGCTCAACGGATATTTGCAACAACAGATTAAGTAAGTGTGTGCCTGTTTCAGGGCTCTTTGCGTCTCAGACACACTGGGGAAACTGAGGCAGCATGACAGACTCTGTAGAGGCAGGGCCGGCAATGGAATTGAGATCATCTGATGCCAGGAGTGTGATTCGTTCATTCTCCTTGACTACTTCTTAAATAACTTAATTCCTCCCCAGCTGAGTTCCTACGACTTCTTCTTTCCCTTCTTGTCATCGCTGCAAAGGTTAAGACTGTTTCAGGGAATTATAACACTGGGATCTCGGAGCAGAGGCAAATTTATCTAACTCAGGGTAAGAGAAATGTGTGCCTTTGGACCTTGGATTTAAATGAGCCAGCAAATCCCTGCTAATTCTCTTCCTTCGCTGGGTCCCGTCGGATTCACATTCAGCAAGGAGAAAGTCAGCCTGTGTCACCCGTGATTTATGCCCTGCTGCTTGCTCTCTTCCCCTAGCACATTAAACACCCTGAACGGAGAGGGAAGAAGAGGTAGTCTCAGGATGTCTGGCTGCCAGACGGGTGTCTGGGGGCGCGGGACGGGCTGGCGGGGCTGGAGGGGGCGGCAGGAGTGCTCTGCTGTGTTGGGAAACAGCAGGAGCTTGAAAAGTTAAAAAAAAAATAAAAAAGACCTATGGGGCTTCCGCAGGAGAGGAACAAGGGAGTCTCTGTTTGCCTGGACTGCTGCAAAAACACAATTGGCCTCTGAGCCCAGAGACCTGGTGCTTGTTTCACTCATTTACTAAGTACCTTCAAGGCAGACGACCCTCCGCCCGGGCCTCAGTTTCCCTGGCTGCCAAGGAAGCGGTTGGATGATCTGAGCTCCCTCCAGCCTGTATCTGGAGCTAACTGTGCAGCCACCTTGCTTGGGGTGGGGGTGGGGAGGAGGGGAGGAGAATGGAGAGAGAGAGAGAAAGAGAGAGAGAGACAGAGAGAGAGAGAGAGAGAGAGGCCATGTAGGGCCGAGGTGAACCATGTACTACTATTTCCTTAGTAGTTAACCAGGCAACTTAGCTGTTAACCATGCAAACTCTGGTCACCTAGGTGGGTTCAGACTGCAGCTCCACCTCCCACTGGCTCTGTGGCCCTGGGCAGGTCCCTCACTTCTGAGTAGTATAGAGTTCATGGCCAAGACCTCCTTCATTGAGTCACAGACAACAAGCGCCGGGCCTCTGCAGGGGTCATGGCACTGAGCCAGGGCTCAGCAAGAGGCAGCTCTGTGGAACCTGTGTCCCTTGCGGGGGGGGGGGTGTCCCCAGATGTGGGCTTCAGGTCTCCCTACCGGATTCCCTGCCTGGATCCTGTGTGGTGGGGGCAGGGCATCCTGGTGAACACTTGGAAGTTCTGGACAGAAGGGATGAGGAGCTATTTTCGGTGGGTTCTGGTTCTATTTGTAGCTGCTGAGTTGGCCCAGGCTGCAGAGAAGCTCTGGGCAGAGCAAGCTGGGTGCTGCTGTGTTGTCTTAGATAGGGGACGAACGGGAAGGAGAGAGGGGACGTGGAGAGAGAAGATGGGAAGCCGCCCCACCCCCAACACACACACACACACACAGCAGCCCCCTCCTTCCCTCCTCTGCCTTTCCTGGGGAATTTAGAGGGGATGCTTGATATTTTATTATTATTATTAATTATTATTATTTTACTAATACTTTATATATATATAAGGTGGACAAATTTGATGCATTTCATACATACAGATTTAGTAGCATAACGATACTTCCCACCCTACCCTCCTTCCCTCCCTCCCACCCACGCTTCCACTCTCCCTGCGGGATGCTTGACCTTTTAAAGGTGGATTTAGTTAGTAACATGAAGCGATCCATCAATCCTGTTAACACAGCGTTCTCACCCCCGACAGCATTGATTTTTTTCCCGGCTGAAGTGGGGATTCACGTCCCCAGCGGAATTGCAGAGTGCTTGTTAAGGTGCGTGGTGGCTAAACCACCAAACACCCTCAGCCATTTTTCAAAGCTCTCCTTTCCCACTGAACCCAGGGGCACACGACGGGCACTTCCTCCCCTCGTCCCCACCTACCCACAAGTTGCTTAATTCCAGAGAACCTCAGTTTCCCCGTTTATGACCTGGGGATGGGGTTTGCCAGGGAGCATAATCTGGAGCTCTGGAGTTCTTCCTAGCTGCAATTCCGGGATCCTGTGTTGCAATCATCAAAGGAGGCGAGGCTGATCCTTTAATCAGGGGATGGTGGCTAGGACGGATGGGGAGGCGTGAGAGATGGAGGTTTACATCCTATCCTACCCAGTAATTTTCTGAATGGGTAAACTGAGGCCCTGAGGGTGGGGTCGGATCAGGCGGTGACTAAGCCAGTGGCTCCGCTGGGTCACTGACCCGGGTCTCTCATCTCGCCTTGCAGCAGGCCGTCCCTGGGAGAGTGATGGGAAGCATGGCTGCCACCATGCAGGGTTAGTGCATTCACCCCACCATCATCTGCTTTCCAGTTGAAGGTCACCTGACTCATAGGGAGGGAGGGGGAGTCTGCCTGATTCCAAAGCTTGCTCACCTGGAGTGTCTCCCTAGGGCTCAAACTCTGGTCTTGTGGGTACCATCCTCATCGATTTTTGATATAATTTGCTTTATACTAATATTTACTTTTTCTATTTTTCTTTAAATCAATGCATTGTTTTATGTAAATAAATTTAGCTTCATGCTAAGCAAAGATGTCTGTGATATTGACTTTTTGATCTCTTATTTGTAGTTTTCTTTCCTTTTTAAAGATTTATGTTATTATTTGAAAGGCAGAGTTACAAAGAGAGAGGGATAGATACTCCCAAATGGCTGCAGTGGCCAGGCGTGGGCTAGGCCGAAGTCGGGAGCCTGGAACTCCATCTGAGTCTCCCACATGGGTGCAGGGGCCCAAGTACTTGGGCCATCATCCACTACTTTCCCAGGTGCATTAGCAGAGAACTGGATCAGAAGTGGAGTAGCAGGGATTTGAACTGCAGAAGCAAAGCAACCAGGACTCTGACCAGCACTCAAGTGGGATGCTGGCACCTCAGGCAGTGGCCTAACCTGCCGCACTAGTTTTCTAATTATATATACTACACATCATTATTTAACTACTTATAATGAATATATATGCTTAACAATTTAAAAAATCCATGTACTGACTACAAATGTCTTTGCTGTTGAAAAACTCCAACAAATATACCAGTGGTTCTCAAACTTTTCAGTTTGTTAAAAATCATTAAGGACCTTAAAGAGCTTTTACTTACGTGAGTTATAGCAATAGATATTTACTTCAGTCAGAATTAAAACTGAGAAAATATAAATTCGTTTATTTATGTTTAAAGATTTATTTATTTATTTGAAAGGCAGAGCTACAGAGAGGCAGAGAGAGAGAGAGAGAGAGAGAGAGAGAGAGGTCTTCCATCTGATGGTTCACTCCCAACTGGCTGCAATGGCTCGAGCTGCAGTGATCCGAAGCCAGGAGCCAGGAGCTTCTTCCGGGTCTCCCACGTGGATGCAGGGGCCCAAGCACTTGGGCCATCTTCTACTGCTTTCCCAGGCTGTAGCAGAGAGCCAGATCAGAAGTAGAGCAGCCAGGACTCGAACTGGTACCCATATGGGATGCTGGCACTGTAGGCGGAGGCTTTACCTGCTATGCCACAGCACCGGCCCCCAATTCATTCATTTATAAAGTACTCTCTTGGGGCAAGTATTTGGTGCTGTGGGTAAGATGCCACTTAGAATGTCTACATCCCATATTGGAGTCACTGACTTCAAGTCTCAGTTCTGCTTCTGATCCAGCTTCCTGCTGCCACACACCCAGGGAGGTGTGGGGGACTCATGTAATTGGGTCTCTGTAACTCATGTTGGAGACCAGGATTGATTTCCAGGTTTCTGGTTTTGGCCTGGTAGAGTGAGGGCTTTAAATTCAGTCCAAAGCACCCAAGGATCAGGCCCACTGGTTTGGGTTTCCAACCCAGTACCTCAAAGAATCCTATGCATCTCTCTGAGATAAGCAAGGTAGTAATTATGGCCATATAGATCAATGAGGAAGCTGGGGCATAGAAAAAGAAACTGAGGAACAAATATTTGGAGATTCAAATTTAGGGAGCAGCATTTGTGCCACATTGTGTTAAACTCCTACTTCCACTGCTACCAGCATCCCATAGGAGCACTGGTTGGAGTCCTGGTTGCCCTACTTCTGAACCAACTTCCTGCTAATGTGCCTGGGAAGGCCCCTGCTGCCTACATGGAAATCCAAATGGAGATCCAGGCTTGTGGCTTCATCCTGGGCTAACCCTGGCTATTGCAGCCATTTGAGATATAAACCACTGGATAGAAGAACTCTCCCTCTGTCACTCCCTCTCTGCCACTCTTCCTGTCAAATAAAGACATATTTTTTTAAATATTTATTTATTAGATTTATTTTTATTTATCTGACATGCAGAGTTACAAAGAGAGGGAGAGACAGAGACAGAGAGAGGTCTTGTATCTGCTGGTTCACTCCCCAATAGCTGCAACAGCCAGAGATGAGCCCATCTGAAGCCAGAACCTAGGAGCTTCATCCAGGTCTCCCCTTGGGTGCAGGGCCCCAAGCATTTGAGCCATCTTCCACTGCTTTCTCAGGCACATTAAAAGGGAGCTGGAGGAGCTGATGTTGTGGTGTAGTGGGTTAAGCTGCCACCTGCAGTGCCAGCATCACATAGGGGTGCCGGTTCAAGACCTGGCTGCTCCATTTCTGATCCAGCACTCTGCTATGGCCTGGGAAAGCAGTAGAGGATGGCCTGAGTTCTTGGGCCCCTGCACCCGCGTGAGAGACCCCGAAGTTCCTGGCTCCTGGCTTCTGATCGGTGCAGCTCTGGCTTTTGCGGCCAATTGGGGAGAGAACCAGTGGATGGAAGACCTCTCTCTCTCTCTCTCTCTGCCTCTCTTTCTCTCTCTGTGTAACTCTGACTTTCAAATAAAATAAATATATTTTTTTAAAAAAAGAAGGGAGCTGGATCTGAAGTGGAACTGCTGGGACTCAAACCAGCATTCATATGGGTTGTTGGCACCATAGGCTGAAGCTTGAACTAGGCATTCCAATATATGGGATGTGATAGTCCCAAGCTGTGGTTTAACCTGCTGTAACACAGCGCCTGCTCCATATATACTTTCTATTTCTCCTCTCATTCCATAAAGGTTTTATTTATTTATTTATAGATTTTTTTTTTAATTTTATTTGAAAGGCAAAGTGATGGAGTTCCATCCATTGGTTCACTCCCCAAGTAGCTGCAATGATTGGAACTAAGTCAGGCTGAAGCCTGGAGCCTGGAACTCCATATGGGTCTCCTGCATGGTTAGCAGGGGCCCAAGCTTTCCCAGGTGTATTAGCAAGGAGCTGGAATGGAAGCAGAGCAGCCGGGTCTCAAACCCATGTTCTGATATGGGATGCCAGTGTCGCAGGCAGTGGAATAATCTGTTGTGCCACAATGCTGGCCTCTGTTTATTTTTAAAAATATTTATTGTATGAGGCCAGTGCTGTGACGTAGTGGGTAAAGCCATCACCTATAGTGTCAGCATCCCATATGGATGCCGGTTCAAGTCCCAGCTGCTCCACTTCCGATCCAGCTCTCAGCTATGACCTGGGAAAGCAGTGGAAGATGGCCCAAGTGCTTGGGACCCTGCACCTATGTGACAGACCCAGAGGAAGCTCCTGGCTCCTGAATTCAGGTTGGCTCAACTCCAGCTGTTGTGGCCATTTGGGGAGTGAATCAGCAGATGGAAGACCTCTTTCTCTGCCTCTCTGTAAGTCTGCCTTTCAAATAAATAAATAAATCTTGAAAAGCTTATTTTATTGTATTTAATCAATTTGCAGTCTTGTCTCTCTCTCTACTTTGAGATGTGTTTATTTCTTTGAAGGGTAGACTGACAGAGAGGGAGAGGGAGAGACACAGAGATATCTTCCATCCGCTGCTTCACTCCACAACAGCCAGGGCTGAACCAGGCTGAAGCCATGAGTCAGGAATACCGAATAGGTATCCCACGTGGGTGAGAGGGGTGCATGCACATGGGCCATCCTCCACGGCCTTTTAGGTGCCTTGGTAGGAAGCTGAATCAGAAGCAGAGCAGCAGGGCTCAGACTGACACGTGGGATGCAAGCAGCAGCTTGACCAGCTGTGCCACGATGTCAGTCTTCCCCCAAGGCTTTAGTCCTGTAATAGAATGGGAAAGTCAGAACAGTGACATGCCAAGGTGCAAAGTTGAGGTGGGTGTAGACTTTAAAAGCCAATAAGAGGCCACCATTGAATTCCAGATTTAGCCCTGACCTTTTTGGAAGTCAAGGTGAAGAGAGTGACAAAATCAGCTGGATAAAACTAGTCATCTGTGGCGCAGAGGGTTAACGCCCTGGCCTGAAGCGCCAGCATCCCATGTGGGCCCTAGTTTGAGACCCAGTTGCTCTACTTCTGATCCAGCTCTCTGCTATGGCCTGGGAAGGCAGTAAAAGATGACCCAAATTCCTTGGGCCCCTGCACCTACATGGGAGACCCGGAAGAAGCCCCTGGCTCCTGGCTCCTTGCTTCTGATCAGCACAGCTCCGGCCATTTGGGGAGTGAACCATCGGATGGAAGACCTCTCTCTCTGTGTCTCTGTCTCTCTGCCTCTCCTCTCTTTGTGTAACTCTGACTTGCAAATAAATAAATCTTTTAAAAAGATTTGAAAGGCAGAGTTACATAGAGAGAAGAGAGGCAGAGAGAGAGAGAGAGAGAGAGAGAGGTCTTCCAACCACTGGTTCACTCTCCAATTGGCTGCAACCGCGGGAGCTGTGCAGATCCAAAGCCAGGAGCCAGGAGCCAGGATCCAGGAGCTTCTTCCGGGCCTCCCACTTGAGTGCAGGGGCCCAAGCACTTGGGCCATCCTCTGCTACTTTCCCAGGTGCATTAGCAGGGAGCTGGGTTGGAAGTGGAACTGCTGGGACTCGAACCTTTGCCCATAGAGGATGCTGGGGTAGCAGGCGGCAACGCAGCGCCACAGCCCCGGCCTGATTTAATTTTATTCTGACTACAACTGCAGGTGAAGTGCACCACATTGTTCTATTTCACTGGTAAGTAGCCTGAGCTGGTATCTCCAGGCCAGGGCTAGGAAAAGACGCCTTGTAAAAGTCCGTAGGACCATCTCTGGTTTTCTTTCTCCTGATTCGTTCACGACCCTTCCTCGGCCTATTTCCCATCCGTCTAGCCGGGCCTTGTTACCAGCTTGAAACTCCGCTACCAGTCTCCCGCCGAGGGATTTCAGCGAGTGTGCAGCCCCGCCCAGGTGCGTGGGCGTGGCCTGTGCCGCCGGGCCCCGCCCCTTTCAGCCCGCATCGCCCCCCCTTCCCGACCGCCCGCTGAATGCCGAGCGTGCGCGCGCACCCCCGCTCGCGGCCCGGCTCGATGTCGGGAGCGCGCTCTGTGTGGCCGCTGCCGCCATGTTGTTGTGGTTGTGAGAAGGCGGCGGCAGCGGCGGCGGCGGCGGAGGAGCTGCCGGACTAGACGCTCCAGCGGCCCAGGCGCTGCCCGCCGTGGCCCCTGGCTGGGAGCCTCGTGGGGTGGCAGAGGAGGCCGTGCGGAGGCGGGCCTCGCCATGTCCTGCCGTCCGGTAAGAAGCCCACCCCTAGTCTCCTCGCCGGAGTGAGGAGGAACTGGAGGAGGGGCCGGTGTCGGCCCCGACGCGGCGGCTGTCACCCTCCGAGGAGGCGGCGGCCCGCAGGGGTCTGGCGTCCCGGGTGGGCCGCCCGCCACCACCCGGGGTGGGCGAGGCGGGTGGGAGCGCAGCGGCCCGGCTCGGCTCTGCCCGGACGCTGGGCGCGGAGGAGGCGGGGTCCCGGGCCGGGGCGGCCTTCCCAGACCTGGCGAGGACCAGCCGGTGGGTTAGGGTCTGTCCCCGCAGCGCGCTGGGGAGATAGCCGCAGACTGTCGGCAGTGGGTGTGTGTCCGCCGCCCCGGGCTGCGTCTGCGGGAGTCCGCCGTGGCGAGAGGCAGGAGGAGGTCGGGGGCCATTGGAATCCCGGGGCGAGCCGTGCGGGCCCGGGACTTGTGGGAAGGAGGAGTGGCCGCCTGGCTGGGCAGCAGGGCACCCTCCTGACCTGGCAGTGCAGCTGAGTGGGAAGGATTGGTTCGGGGGCGGTTGAGGGAGCTCCGGGAGCGCTGGTCCGACAGCTCCGCGAAAGATTACATTGTGCTTGGTGTATTGCATCTCCGCGGCCTTGCATAAATTGGTATTGTTGGTTGTACTTCGGACTAGAAAACTTATCTCCAAATGATGGGGTAGATTTTATGGTCACCTTAATAAACTCTTCTGATCATCCTACTTGTGAGTTTTGACTGTGTCGTGTAATGCATTATCGACCAGATCTTGACGCCTGTTAAATACTGATGTTCGGGTGCCTTCCTCAGATCTAGGCCTCAATTCTCCACTATTTGAGTATCTTGACGTTTGCTTTGTTGTCAGACGTCAGTTCTTTCATGAACAATGCTTGGCCCCTCTCAAAGTCCGCATACTTTTAGTTCAATTTTGTTTTCTCGGATGTGAATGGCGATGCCAGCCAGAGGCCTGGGTTGAATTACAGGTCGTATTTTTCTGTAAAATGTTTGTGATTTGTCCATGGGGAGGTGAGGAAGACCTCCCCTTTTCACATGCAGGGTTGTTTCTGTTGGGCGGGAGACTCGATCCCTGGTTTTGTTAGGAAACCAAGTAAGGTGTGTTGGTGGCATGCAGAAAGTCTCTCCTAGGGCCTGAGACTTGGGTGGGTAGAAGAGCTTACAGAATGACGCTGTTTTTCAGTAAACCCAGTTGAGTATGTGATGTTAGACTGCATTTGGAGGTTCTAGAATTTTAGATTGGTTACCAAATGAAGTCCTCTTCCAGCTCTGATTACCTCCCTCACTTCGAGGTGACCCAGAGCAGTTCAGGTGGCCAGCACAGTGATGCAGCCTCACCTGCAGTTACTGGCGGGCCATAGAAGAACCCGCGTTGCTCAGCTTATATGCCAGATTCCTTGGTTCAGTGCAACCTACAGGGTACTATGGGCTGCCTATAATGCTGATTCCAGGGCCTCATTCAGGATCTAGTGAATTAAAATCTCTTAAGAATGGCACCTGGTGATCCACCCTTTCAAAACTGCATGAATGATTGCAGTGAATGATTGCAATTACCCTGGTATGTGAATTTCCATTAATTAAATGACTTCTGAGAATGCTTTTAATTGGGTATAGATCTTCAAGGATTTTAGTGGCAGTGGAGAAGGGGAAGCACGAGAAACCGAAAACTGCAAATTGAACGTCTTTTAAAATATAGTTGTGGGGAGCAACTCGGACTAGACTGGGTTACTGGAATTAAGACTTATTCTATGCATCTGCTCTCCCACAGTATGGCGCTGGGAGAGAAGAAAACAGCTTCTACACAGCTGCCTCCAGTTCAGCCAATAAACTGTAGGACTTGCTCCTGATTGGAGGAGAGCAGCGTACTCGGCGTGTGGGCAGCCGAGTTGGGATTGGCAGAGGAGGACTATAAAGGAGGAGAGAGACGGCATGCACCAGGAACATCTAAGGGGAACACCTGAGGAACACCTGTGCAGCCCCCGAGAGAGCCGGCCGGCGGTATGCCGCTCCCCTGCGGAAGTGGGGAAAGTGGCCAGGGGGAACCGCCCTTCCACGGAGGTGGAAGGGACAGTAGCCAACCCGGGAAGAACCAGCAGCAAACCCGGGGAGGGCCGAGCAGACAAAAGAACAGCGCAGGGTCCTGTGTCGTTCCTCCATGAAGAGGGGGAGCGACAATAGTGGATGTATGTAGGGAAAACAGGTTTGTTGCCAAATGTTATTTGTGCACAAGTTGTTAGGAACACACTTGATAAAATTAGATGCTGCTTATCTGGAGTCATAGCCACAGATGTATTGAAGAATCCAGAGGAAAGAAGCTGAGGAAGAGAGGCAGTAGGTCTGCTGTTGGCTCCACTGCAAGAGCCAAAGGCCATGTCTGTTTTTGTTCCCCGCTGTCCCCAGTACCCAGCAGCACAGTTCTCAGCAGAGCCTGTGCTCTTGGACTTTTTTTTTTTTTAAGATTTATTTATTTATTTGAGAGGCAGAGTTACAGACAGAGAGGGAGAGACAGACAGGGAGAGGTCTTCCATCTGCTGGTTCACTCCAAATGCCCACAGTGGGCGGAGCTGGGCCGATCCAAAGCCAGGAATCAGGAGCTTCGTCTGGGTCTCCAGTTAGGTGCAGGGACACAAGCACTTGGGCTGTCTTCGACTGCTTTTGCAGACCTTCAGCAGCAGGGAGCTGGATCAGAAGTGGGGCAGCCAGGACTTGACTCTGGGTCTGTATGGGATGCAGGCACCACAGGCAGAGGCTTAACTTACTACACCACACTGCCGAGAACCTCAGATATTTTTTGAGTAAATGAATAGTGTTGATACAGAAAAAGGAAGTTATAATGGTTGACAGCAGTGCTATTAAAAACTGTTGATATCTTGCATTGGATTAAAGAGTGCTTCTTCCCAACATCCCAACATTAGGGTTGCTCCATGGCTGCTCCTGAACTGTCATGGTTGCTCCTAAGCCATCTAGATGACTCAGGTTTCTAGTAAAGTGGACTATAGGATGGGTGTGTTAGCAGTCATTTGAGATCAGGATTGCGAACCAGCAAGGTTTACTGTGACTTGTGAAAAGTTCTTGAAATTTGCCTCGGGCTGTGAGGAGTGGTAAAATCATTTAAAAAATCTTTTGAAGTTCTGGTTAACACCTTCTATGGTGAAGTGGAATGCTGAGTTACCAGAGGAAGTATTCCTGTTTGCAGAGGGGTGTGGTAGTTGGTATAAGTGTGCAAGAGGTAGAAGAAAGTGCACAGTTGTATAAGGTAGTGAGGGAGTTTGGTCAATAGCCTGTCAAGTCCTGGAGTAATATTTTAGAAAGGTATATCCAACTGTCCACTGCAAGAGTTAGAGGCCATGTTTGTTTTTGTTCCCTGATGGCCCCAGTACCAAGCAGCACCGTTCTCAGCATATTCAATCCTCTCATTTACTTACTTGAAAGGCATAGTGACAGAGAAGACAGAGGTATTTTCATCTGTTGGTTCATTCACCAAATGGTTGCAGGTCTCCCACATGGGTGGTAGGGGCCAACGTATTTGGACCATCCTCTGCTGCTTTCTTAGGCAAGTTAGCAGGAAGCTGGGTCGGAAATGGAGCAGCCAGGACTCAACTGGTGCCTCAGTGTGGGATACTGGTGTTGAAACCGTGGCTTAACCCTCTGTGCCAGGCCAGCCCCTCAGATACTTTTTGTGTGAATGATTGGTAATGTAAAATGGGAATAGTAAAAGAACAGTTATGATGGTTGATAACAGTGTTAGTTTTTTTTTTTTAAAAGGTTTATTTATTTTATTTGAAAGGCAGAGTTACAGAGAGACAGAAGCAGAGACAGAGAAATCTTGCATCTATTGAATCACTCCCCAGATAGCCGCAACAGCTGGAGCTGGGCAGATCTGAAGCCAGGAGCCAGGAGCTTCTTCTGGATCTCCCATGCAGGTGCAGGGGCCCGTGGACTTGGGCTGCCCATCTTTTACTGCTTTCCCAGGCCATATCAGCCAGATCGGAAGTGGAGCAGCCGAGACTCAAACTGGCGCCCATATGGGATGCCGGCCCTGCAGGTGGCAGCTTTACCAGCTATGCCACAGTGCCAGCCCCGCAGTGTTAATTATTAAAAGCTACTTGATATTTTGCATTGGATTGAAAAGCCTTTTTTAAAAAAATTTATTTATTTGAAAGGCAGAGTTAGAGAGGTAGAGACAGAAGAAATGTCTTCCATCCTCTGGTTCACTCCCCAGATGACTGCAATGGCTGGAGCTGTGCTGATCCAAAGCCAGGAGCCAGGAGCTTCTTCCGGGTCTCATACGTGGGTGCAGGGGCCCAAGGACTTGGGCCATCTTCCGCTGCTACTCCAAGCCATAGCAGAGAGCTGGATTGGAAGAGGAGCAGCTGGGACTAGAACCAGCACCGATATGGGATGCTGGCGCTTCAGGCCAGGGCGTTAACCTGCTGTGCCACAGCACCAGCCCCGAAAAGCCAGTTTTCAGTCTTTGTAATCTTTGATATTCCTTCAAGAGATTGTTTTCTAAAGACTATCTTTGAGTGTCTTCTAGTTTTGTGTTTTTTTTTTTTTTTAAAGATTTTATTTATTCATTTGAGAAGCAGAGCTACTGACAGAGAGAGGGAGAGACAGAAAGAGAGAGGTCTTCCATCCATTGGTTCACTCAACAAATGGCCTCAGTGGCTGGAGCTGGACCTGTCTGAAGCCAGGGACCAAGAGCCTCCTCTTGGTCTCCCATGTGGGTTCAGGGGCCCAGGTACTTGGGCCATCTTCCACTGCTTTCCCAGGCCATAGCAGAAAGCTGGATTGGAAGAAGAGCAGCCAGGACATGAATATAGGATGCTGGTATAACAGGTGGAGGAGGCTTAGTCTACTAGACCACAGTGCTGGTCCCTCCTAGTGTTTGAGGCTTGAGGCTTAATATATCTTAAGGTTTTTTTTTTTTTTTTTTTTTTGTCTTTAAGATTTATTTATTTTATTTGAAAGAGTTACACACAGAGAGAAGATGAGGGAGAGAGAGGGAGACAGGGGGAGAGAGAAAGAGAGAGAGAGGTCTTCCATCTGCTGGTTCACTCCCTAATTGGCTGCAATGGCCAGAGCTACGCTGATCCAAAGCCAGGGGCCAGGAGCCTCTTCCAGGTCTCCCACGTGGGTACAGGGGCCCAAAGACTTGAGCCATCTTCTGCTACTTTCCTAGGCCATAGCAGAGAGCTGGATTAGAATTGGAGCAGCCGGGACATGAACTGGCGCCCATATGGGATGCCAGCACTGCAGGCAGCAGCTTTACCCACTACTTTTTGAGAGCCCATTTTACTGCACTTAGAGGTAGTATGGAGCAGTGGGAAGCTCTGGATTGGCACACTGACTACACTGACTTTGGTTCTAATTCCACCTAACTTCTCTGGGTTCTGTTTTCTCATCTATACAATTGGGCCTATACTTGACCTCAAGTAGTTCCTCTAGCCCAATTTTGAGAATCTTTAATAATTTCTAATATTTTTTGGTGTTCATCTTATGAGCTAGGCTGATCATTTTGATTTAAAAGAAACAGAAAACATTCTGTCTTGGATTCTGCTTTTACCTTAAGAATTTTAGACATTGTCCGAAATTGAGTGAATGTTGCAAGTATTTTGCAGAAACAGCATGCTTGTGCTGTTGTAATTCATTTGGTGTTGAAATCAAATTGAGTTTCACATAGGGAACTTCATAATTTGGTGTGAAACCACAAAACTAAGAATGGTTTGGGAGAAGTTTGTGCAGTTCATGTGGCTAAAGACACATTATTTTTTACAGACCTTCCAGTTGTGTAATTTTATGTGATGAACTTTTTAAAAGATTTGTTGTATTTATTTGAAAGATAGAGTTATAACACACACAGAGATTGAGAGAGAAAGAGAGAGGGAGAGAGAGATCGATCAATCTTGATCTTCATCCCACTGGTTCACTCTTCAAATGACCTCCTGGCCAAAGCCAGGATCCAGGAGCTTCTTCCTGATCTCCCACTTGAGTGCAGCGGCCCAAGCACTTGAGCTATCCTCTGCTGCTTTCCCAGGTGCATTTTCAGGGAGCTGTGTGGAAGTGGAGCAGCCAGGACTCAAACTGGCACCCATAGGGGATGTTAGCATTGCAAGCAGTGGCTTAACCCATTGCACCACAATGCTGGCCCCTTCTATGGTGAATTTATATGTAATTTTATAGTCAGTGAAACATTGATCTAAGACAAAGTATGAGATTAAATCCATACTGTATTGAAGTGTTTCTTCTAGTAATTTTAATATATCATTGCAGTTTTTAAAAATGATTTATTTATTTATTGGAAATTCAGAGTTACACACAGAGAGAAGGAGAGGCAGAGATGGAGAGAGAGATCTTCATCTGCTGGTTCACTCCCCAGTTGGCCACAATAGCCAGAGCTGCGCTGATCAGGAGCCAGGAGCTTCTTCTGGGTTTCCCACATGGGTGCAGGTGCCCAAGGACTTGGGCCATCTTGTACTGCTTTCCCAGGCCATAGCAGAGAGCTGCATCAGAAGTGGAGCAGCTGTGTCTTGAACCGGCACCCATTTGGGATGCCGGTGCTTCCGGCCGAAGTGTTAACCTGCTGCACCACAGTGCTGGCCGCTATCATTGCAATTTTTAATCTGAATTTTATGATGCCATTATTGGTGTTATGCTCTCATCTTCATTTTTGTTTCTGGAAGCTTAATACATCATTTAAGTTCGTATTTGTATCAGTTGTTCAAAATGAAAATTATTGGGGCCGGTGCCATGGCTCACTTGGTTAATCCTCTGCTGGCATCCCATCTGGTTCTAGTCCCAGTTGCTTCTTTTCCAGTCCAGCTCTCTGCTGTGGCCCAGGAAGGCAGTGGAGGATGGCCCAAGTGCTTGGGCCCCTGTACCCGCATGGGAGACCAGGAGGAAGCACCTGGCTCCTGGCTTTGGATCGGCGCAGCACCGGCCGTAGCAGCCATTTGTGGGTAAACCAATGGAAGGAAGACCTTTCTGTCTCTCTCTGTCTCTCGCTGTCTAACTCTATCTGTCAAATAAAAAAAAAATAACAAAATGAAAATTATTGTAGCATGAGAATGGATAGACCAGTAAGTTTTGGGTTCAAGCCTAGATGTGCTCCTCATTAGCCCTTTTTTCTGGGGCAAGCTCATAACCCCTTCTGAGCTCCAATTCTTTCATTAGTAAAAGGGTGAAGAACAGTCTTTTACTTATGTCTCAGGCTGTCTGGTAGGATCAAATGGAATGGTGTATACCAAAAGCATTCTAAAAGTATGAGAGGAGGAATTGAGAATCCTGTTGTATTGGCATGCCATATTAGAGTGCTTGGTTTGAGTCCTGGCTGCTATGTGCTTTTAATCTTGCCTCCTGCTAATGTGCCTGAGAGGCAACAAATGATGTTCTCAGTACTTGTGTTCCTGCCACTCAGGTGGAGGTCCTGGATGTTGGCTTTGATGTGGCCTAGCCCTGGCTATTGTGGACATTAGGAGAGTGAACCAGGGGATGGAAGATCTCTCTCTCTCACTCTGCCTTTCAAATAAATAAATAAATCTTAAAAAAGTTTTGGAAATGATAAGTATAATGAATTAATTTCTGATTATGAAAGCTATAGTACATTTTCAGTGTTAAAAACCAAAAACCATTTGGGACAACCTAGGAGAATAAAAAAAAGTAGACATGATTTATAATCTCACCTGTGTGTAGTGGTTTGTGCCTTAGTGTTTTTTCTTACATATTATCTGTTGAAACACTTCTGAAAGAATAACTTCCCGTGTGTAATCATATTCCTTTAATGAATGTCCATATTCTGTATATGGATGAATCATAGTTTACAGCAATTCCCTTTTATAAATGGACATTGCCAATTTTTATCTTAAAACAGTGCTGTGATGAATTTGTTTGGATATTTTTATACACTTATGCTAACATTAGGATAAATTCTTAAAAGTGGGCAATGGAAGTTAAGAGTATGTGTGTTTTAAATCTCCTGTTGATAGCATAGAACTTTGTATGTTCTTGCTAGTGACTTACCATTTTTAACTTGTTGGGAATTTAACAGTTTGGAATAGGGGCCAGCGTTGTGGCATAACCAGCATCCCTCATGAGCACCAGTTTGAGCCCCAGCTTCTTGACTTACCATCTAGCTCCCTGCTAGTGCACTTGGGAAAGCAGTGGAAGATGGTCAGAGTACTTGGGCCCTTGCCACCCATATTGGAGACCCAGATGGAGTTCTAGGCTCCTGGCTTCAGCCTGGCCCTGTTCTGGCCATTATGACCATTTGGGGAGTAAACCAGTGGATGGCTGATTTGTCTGTCTGTCTCTCCCCTTTTGTAACTCTGCCTTTGAAATAAGTAATTTTTTTTAAAAGATTTAATATTGGGCTGTATGGATGGTTGTTTTTTGGTATTTCTATAGTTTTGTGGATGGTCCAGTTCAGTTGGATTATGACTATTTACAGTTTCCTTGCTCTTGAGAGTCATATCTGTAATAAGTAGAAATGTAAACTTAGAAGCAACATTCTGATACTTTTTTTCATTGTGGAGTGTCTGAATTTGAAAAGGACAAATCATAGGAAAAGGAATAGTCTAAATCATTGGTCTACTTCTCTTAGATGTGAAGAATTGATACTGTATAGAGTATATTTTAAAAAATCTGTGCTTTATGGAAATCAGTTTGATTATAATATATCTTTTTTTTTTTAAGAGATTAGATCTTAGAGACTGAGTAAGGGGATGAATAATTGCTACTTACATTTCTTTGCTTGCAAAGTACCACAATTAACTTGTCACTCTAATTCCACTTGGAAGAGCCTAAGCCTGTAACATTTTAAAAATGCTTTCTTGGGCTGAAACTTTCCATGATGAATCTTGGATTAAATAGTAACTTTTTTCTTAAATTGGAATAAGTCACTTTCAAATTGTGCTTCCTTAAGTTAGGAAGTCAGGAAATAATGCTTTTTGTATTAAAAAAGTGAGTCTCTCTCTCTTCCCATTATGGGGAATGTAATTTCAGTTGTTTCATATGGATCATTGTCAGAGAAAGATAATATTTAAAATATTAGAGATAAGCAATTTGAATATTTTTTGCCAGCTAAAAGTAATGAGATAATTTATATAGAAGGTGATAGCTGTAAACAGTGCTTTGAGCAAAAGGCTCAATTAGTTAGCAAAAGGCTACATTAGTTAGCATGATTTGTAAGTTACTTTCACATGTATCTTCTTAAATCCTCTCAAGGATTTGAGACCATCATTTAATCTAGGGTGTGATTGCTTGAGGCCATGAGCCTAGTGTTTGACATATTTAAAGGGGTAACTGCAGAACTAGGGACTGATGACTGTTATTGTCCTCTTTTTTTTTTTTTTTTTTTTGGATTTATTTATTTATTTGAAAGAGTTACAAAGAAGTAGAGACAGAAAAAAACAGAGAGAGAGAGAGAGAGAGAGAAAGAAAGATAGAAAGATCTTCTACCTGCTGGTTCACTCCCCAAATGGCTGTAATAGCCAAGGCCGAACCGGGAGCTTCTTTTGGATCTTCCATGTGGATGCAAGCACCCAAGGACTTGGGCCATCCTCCAATGCTTTCCCAGCACATTAGCAAGGACCTGGATCGGAAGTGGAGTAGCTGGAACTCGAATCAATGCCCGTTTAGGATGCCGACGCTGCAGGCCATGACTTTACCCTCTATGCCAAAGCACCGGCCCTATCTCCCTCATTCTTATTTATTTATTTATTTATTTAAAAAAATTTTTTTTTGACAGGCAGAGTGGACAGTGAGAGAGAGAGACAGAGAGAAAGGTTTTCCTTTGCTGTTAGTTCACCCTCCAATGGCCTCTGCGGCTGGCACGCTGCGGCCAGCACACCGCGCTGATTCGATGGCAGGAGCCAGGTACTTATCCTGGTCTCCCGTGGGGTGCAGGGCCCAAGTACTTGGGCCATTCTCCACTGCACTCCCTGGCCACAGCAGAGAGCTGGCCTGGAAGAGGGGCAACCGGGACAGAATCCGGTGCCCCGACCGGGACTAGAACCCAGTGTGCCGGCGCCGCAAGGCGGAGGATTAGCCTAGTGAGCTGCGGCGCTGGCCTTATTTTTTTTTTTTAATTTATTTCACAAGTAGAGTTATAGACAGAGAGACAGAGAGAAAGGTCTTCCTTCCGTTGGTTCACTCCACAGATGGCCACTACGGCCTGTGCTGTGCCCATCCAAAGCCAGGAGCCAGGTGCTTCTTCCTGGTCTCCCATGCGGGTGCAGGGCCCAAGTACTTGGGCCATCCTCCACTGCCCTCCCGGGCCACAGCAGAGAGCTGGACTGGAAGAGGAGAGACTGGGATTAGAACCTGGTGCCCATATGGGATGCCGGTGCCGCAGGCGGAGAATTAACCAAGTGAGCCATGGTGCCAGCCCCGTCTCTCATTCTTTAGCACTTAATACACTGTCTAGTACAGAGTAAGCTATCAGTATTTATGAAATAAGTATTTAAACTCTTAGGTATTTATTTATACATGTAAATAAGTTATAGTATTGTAAAACCAACACTTAGCTTTTGTGTGTGTGTGTGTGTGTGTGTGTGTGTGTTTTGACAGGCAGAGTGGACAGTGAGAGAGAGAGACAGAGAGAAAGGTCTTCCTTTGCCCTTGGTTCACCCTCCAATGGCTTCCATGGCTGGTGTGCTGTGGCCGGCGCACCGTGCTGATCCGAAGGCAGGAGCCAGGTGCTTCTCCTGGTCTCCCATGGGGTGCAGGGCCTAAGTACTTGGGCCATCCTCCACTGCCTTCTCAGGCCACAGCAGAGAGCTGGCCTGGAAGAGGGGCAACCGAGACAGAATCCGGTGCCCCAACCGGGACTAGAACCCGAGGTGCCGGTGCCACTAGGTGGAGGATTAGCCTAGTGAGCCGTGGCGCCGGCCTTGTGTGTTTATATTGTTTGTTTATCTAATGTGCAAAGAACATACTTTTGTGAGAGGTCATTAATTTTAGATCAAGGCGCTGTGGCTGTGGCAAGTAAAGCTGCTGCCTGCAATGCCAGCACCCATATGGGTGCTGGTTCAAGACCCTGCTGCTCCACTTCTGATCTAGCTCTCTGCTATGGCCTAGGAAAGCAGTGGAAGATGGCCCAAGTGCTTGGGCCCCTGTATCCGCATGGGAAGATCCAGAGGAAGCTCCTGGCTCCTGGCTTCGTATTGGCGCGGCTGTGGCCGTTGCAGCCAGTTGGGGAGTGAACCAGTGGATGGAAGAATTCTCTCCATCTCTGCCTCTCCTTCTCTCTCTGTGTAACTATGACTTTCAAATAAATAAATAAATCTTATAAAAAAATTTAGATCAACCTTTCAGGTTCTCCTTTACCTTAAGATATTTTCAGGGGCAGGCCACTTGGGATACCTGCATACTCTGTTGGAATGTCTGAGTTCAAATTCCTACTCCACTCCCAATTCCAGCTTCCTGCTATTGTGTGCCCTGGGAGGCAGCAGGAGATGACTCAAGTAATTAGGTCCCTGCCACCTACCTAGGACACCTGGATTGAGTTCTCAGCTTTCGGCTTCATCCTGACCCAGCTGCTGTGGCATTTTGGTTGTAACCAGCAAATGAGAGGTCTGTCTGCTTGTCTCTTTCAAATAAATAAAGCAAATAAAAATTATTAAATATATTTTCTTTCTTTCTTTATTTTTATATTTTTTTGACAGGCAGAGTAGACAGTGAGAGAGAGAGAGAGACAGAGAGAAAGGTCTTCCTTTTGCCGTTGGTTCACCCTCCAATGGCCGCCGCGGCCGGCGCACCGCGCTGATCTGATGGCAGGAGCCAGGTGCTTCTCCTGGTCTCCCATGGGGTGCAGGGCCCAAGCACTTGGGCCATCCTCCACTGCACTCCCTGGCCACAGCAGAGAGCTGGCCTGGAAAAGGGGCAACCGGGACAGAATCCGGCACCCCGACCGGGACTAGAACCCGGTGTGCCGGCGCTGCAAGGCGGAGGATTAGCCTAGTGAGCCGCGGCGCCGGCCTAAATATATTTTCAAAGGGAGAAAAAAATTAGCCTTGATGTAATTCCTTTTACTGTGTATGTCCCGTCTACTGGTAAGACTCTATATATGTATATATGTATGTTTTGTTTATTTAAATAATACATGCTGGAGTGGACATTTAGCTTAGCAGTTAAGATGCCTGCCTTCCATTTCAAAATACCTGGATTTGATTTTCAGCTCTGATTCATGACTCCAACTTACTGCTAATGCATACAGACCCCTGGGGGACAGTAATGGATTCCTGCCTCTCATGTGGGAGTCTTGGATATGCATTCCTGGCTCTGGGGTTTGGCTCGGCCCAGCCCTGGCCTTGACAGGTAGATGAACAGAACCAGTAGATGACAGATCTCTGTTGTCTGTCTCTTTCTCTCTCTCTCTCTCAAAAAAAGTAGTAGATGCTATTTAAAAATGTGTGTATTAGTTGTTCTTTGTGTATATAATGGTTCTTTTTTTTAAGATTTAATTTATTTATTTGAAAAAGTTATAGAGAAGGGGAGAGAGAGAGAGAGAGAGAGAGAGAGAGAGAGAGGTCTTCCATCTGCTGATTCACTCCCCAAGTGGCCACAATGGCTGAGCTGAGCTGATCTGAAGCCAGGAGCCAGGAGCTTCTTCCAGGTCTCCCACACGGGTGCAGGGGCCCAAGGTCTTGGAACATCCTCTGCTGCTTTCCTAGGCACATTAGCAGGGAGCTGGATCAGAAGAGGAGCAGCCGGAACTCAAATTGGCACCCATATGGGATATTGGCACCTCAGGCCAGGGGTTTAACCCGCTGTGCCACGGTTCCGGCTGTGCCAAAGCACTGGCCTGGATAATGGTTCTTGAAGCAGACTGTATAGTTGATTCTGGTGTGAATGCAGAAGAGCTGGGGCAGGCCGAAGCCGCAAGCCCAGTACTCATTAAACTCATTCTGGGTTTTCCACGTGGGTGGCAGGGACCCAAGTACTTGAGCCATTACCTCCCGTATCCCAGAGTGTGCATTACTAGGAAGTTGGATTGGAAGTGGAGGAGCCAGGATTCTTGGGAATGCAGTGCACTAAATGCCTGTCTTTTTATACTTTAAACGAATAATACTGAAGGTGAAGAACAGTTGATATAATAACGGTAAGTGCTAATATAAATTTTTGGGTTTTAGTTTTTAAATTTTCTTTATTTATTTGAAGGAGAAAGAGAGAGGGAAAGAGAGAAAAAGATAAATACAGATCCCGTCTGCTGCTTCGGTTCCTAGATACCTGTAACAGCTGGGGCTGGGCCTGGCCTAACTGAAGCCAGGAGCCAGGAACTGATTACACATTTTCCTATGGGTAGCAGAGACCCAGCTACTTGAGTTACTATTCGCTGCCTCCCAGCGTATGCATGAACAGGAAGCTAAAATATGGATTAGAACCAGAACTTGAATGCATGAACTCTGATTTGGGACATGGGCATTCCAGCCAAATGTGTGCCCTTGAGGGTTTTGGGAAATTTTATAGTAAATAATAATAGGCTTGTCAAGAAGAAACCCATATAGACATCTCCAAAGACTGTCTTCTCTTTCCCCAAATTCTACAACTTAGTCTTTTAAAGGTAGAATTTAAATATTTCAAAAGATTTAAAAATACTGAGAATAATTTAACAAGTAGCAAATACCTCATTTAATAGATTGAGTTAATAGGTGTCAGATTTGCTTCAAGGATGTGTTTACATTTGTTTTTAAAAATTATAGGGAGTGAGGGGCCTGTGCTGTGGCATAGTGAACTAAGCCTCTGCTTGTAGTGCCAGCATCCCATATGGGTGCCGGTTCAAGTCCTGGCTGCACCACTTCCTATCCAGCTCTTTGCTATGGCCTGGGAAAGCAGTGGAAGATGGCCCAAGTCCTTGGACCCCTGCATCCATGGGTGACTGAGAGAAGCTCCTGGCTTTGGATCTGCCTAGCTCTGGCTGTTGCAGCCATTTGGGTATTGAACCAGCAGGTGGAAGCCCTTTCTCTCTGTCTCTCCCTCTCCCTGGAACTCTGCCTCTTCAATAAATAAATAAAGAAAATCTTTAAAAAAATTATAGGGAGTGAGTGTTTAGTGTAGTGCTTAAGATACCTCTTGAGGGGGGCCCAGTGCTATGGTGTAACGGGTTAAGCTGCTGTCTGCCATGCCGGCATCCCATATGGGTGCCGGTTTGTGTCCTGGCTGCTCCACTTCTGATCCAGCTCTCTACTAATGTCCTTGGACACCTGGGCCCATGTGGGAGACCTGGAAGAGGCTCCTGGCTCCTGGCTCTGGCCTGGCCCAGCCCCAGACTTCGCAGCCATTTGGGGAGAGAACTAGCGGATGGAAGAGCTCTATTTCCTCATCCCCCACCCCCAGCCCCGTAATTCTACCTTTCAAATAAATGAAATAAGTCTTTTTTTTTTTCTTTAAAAATACCTTTTGGTATGCCCACATCCAGTGCTTGGGTTCAAGTCCTGGCTCTGGTCTGAATTATAGCTTCTTGGTAATGCATACCCTTAGAAGCAGCAGACAATGGCTCAAGTATTTGGGTCCTGCTACTCACATGGGAAACTTGGATCAAGTAAGTCACTGGCTCTTGGCCTACTCCTGTTTCTTTTGGGCATTTGGGGAGTAAGCCAGTAAATGCAAGATATTTCTCTGTCTCTCTGTTTTCTGCCGTTCAAAGAATTAAATAAGTAAATAAATAAAATTTTAACCTGTAGTATTAGTGTTTATATATAGTACCTTAGTATGTATATTAATATGTGTATATGTAAATATAGTACCATATATAGTGCTTTAATATATATATGCTACCTATATATATTACCTTAAAATGTATATTCTGCAACTTGAAAAACTTGAGATTTATTTGCTGTGGGTAATGTATTTAAAAAATTTTTTTAAAATTTATTTATTTATTTGAGAGGTTGAGTTACAGAGAGCTAGAGAGGGAGAGACAGAGAGAAAGGTCTTCCATTTACTGGTTCATTCCCAAATGGCTGCAGTGGCCGGAGCTGGGCCAATCCAAAGCTGGGAGCTAGGAGCTTCTTCCAGGTCTCCCATGCAGGTGTGGGGGCCCAAACCTTTGGGCCATCTTCTGCTGCTCTTTTAGGCCATAGTAGAGAACTGGATTGGAAGAAGAGCAGTTGGGACTTGAACTGGTGCCAATATGGGATGCTGGCACTGCAGGTGGTGGCTTTACCCGCTGCACCACAGTGCCAGCCCCTGTATTTCAAATTTTGAAAATAATTATTTTCGTTTTATTTGAGAAATACAGAGATAGAAGTGGACAAAGATCTCTTATCTACTGGTTCACTCCCCAAATACCCTCAGTAGCTGGGGTGGGGCCAGGCCAGAGCTGGGAGCCTGGAACTCACTTTGGGTCTCTCATGAGTATGGCTGGAACCCAGTCACTCGAGCTGTCATTGCTGTCATCTGCATTAGCAGAAAGCTGAAGTCAGGAGGCAGAGCTGGGCATCAGGCATTCCTTCTGTATTGAATGTGGACGCCCCAAACCATTGTCTTAACCACTGGGCCAAACACCAGACCTGTAAGATTCTTTTTGAATTGTTGTTACAAAAAGAATTGCCTGATGCATTGCTTTTTGCTTAAAATTTTTATCTTTTGTTAATTTAAAAGGCAGAGAGAGAGATAGGGAGAGTTGGCCCGTCTGTTGGTTCACTCTTCAGATGTCCCGAAACAGTTGGTACTATGCCAGGCCAGAGCCAGGAACCAGGAACTCAAGTACCAGGGCTATCACCTGTTGTCTCTTAGTGTATGCATTAGCAGGAGGCAGGGAATTGGGAACAGATCTGGGACTTGAACCAAGGTATTCTGATATGGGATATGGATGTCCCAAGCACTGGATTGACCATTGTGCCACAACACAGAGTCTTGATGAGATCTTGTGCCTAGAAGAACAGATCACTTTTAGTGGAGTAGGAGAAGATAGAATTAAAAAAGGCTGAACATTAAGTTAATGATATAAGATGGAGGCCATGGGAGAAGGGGACAATTCCCAGTGAGAGAATTAACTGAGCTTGAGTGAGTCCAAGGAAGATGAGGGTTAAGAAAGTACAGTAATTGCATATGTACTAGTCATTGGTCATCATGTTTTTTTTTAGATTTATTTATTTGAAAGAGTTAGAGAGGGAGGGAGGGAGGGAGGGAGGGAGAGAGAGAGAGAGAGAAAGAAAGAAAGAAAGAGAGAGAGAAGTCTTCCATCTGCTGGTTCATTCCTCAGTTGGCCACAATGGCCAAAGCTGCACCGATCTGAAGCCAGGATCCAGGAGCCTCCTCTGGGTCTCCCATGCAGGTGCAGGGGCCCAAGCACTTGGGCCATCTTCTGCTTTCCCAGTCCATAGCAGAGAGCTGGATTGGAAGTGGAGCAGCTGGGACTCCAACTGCTGCCCATATGGGATGCTGGCACTGCAGGTGGCAGCTTTACCAGCTATGCCACAGCGCTGGCCCCCATATTTTTTAGTTTTGACAGGTTGGCTTCTAAGGGACTAAGAAGTGAGTAGGAGATGAAATAGCATGTATAGAACCATAAATATTCAATAGAACTTCCTGTGATGATAAAAATGTTTGGTATCTCTGCTGTCTAGATGTTGAGCACTTGAAGTTTGAATGGTGCAGCCAAAGAATGAAATTTAAAATTTCATTTAATTTTAATTAATTGAAATTTATTTTTTAAAGATTTATTTTACTTGAAAGAGTTACGGAGAGAGAAGGAGAGGCAGGGACAGGAGGTCCTCCATTCACCGGTTCACTCCCCAGATGGCCACACTGCGTGGAGCTGCGCCGATCCGAAGCCAGGAGTCAGGAGCTTCTTCCAGGTCTCCCACATGGGTGCAGGGGCCCAAGGACTTGGGCCATCTTCTACTGCTTTCCCAGGCCATAGCAGAGAGCTGGATCGAAGTGGAGCAGCTGGGTCTTGAACTGGCGCCCATATGGGATGCCAGCCTTGTAGGCAGCAGCTTTACCAGCTACACCACAGTGTCAGCCCCGCAGTGTTAATTATTAAAAGCTACTTGATATTTTGCATTGGGTTGAAAAGCCATTTTTTAAAAATTTTATTTATTTGAAAGACAGAGTTACAGAGAGAAGTAAAGACAGAGAGAGAGATGTCTTCCATCCACTGGTTCACTCCCCAGAAGGCCGCAAAAGTCGGAGCTGTGCTGATCTGAAACCAGGAGCTTCTTCTGGGTCTCCCAAGTGGGTGCAGGGGCCCAAGGACTTGGGCCATTTTCTACTGCTTTCCCAGGCCACAGCAGAGAATTGGATCGGAAGTGGAGCAGCCAGGTCTCGAACTGACACCCATATGGGATGCTGGCACTGCAGGCGGTGGCTTCACCCACTATGCCACAGCGCTGGCCCCAGTTAATTGAAATTTAAATAGTAACATGTTACTAGTAGCTAATATGTTGCACATTGTTGATCGCAGACTCTTTAAAATGAAACAATGATGTAGATTAGTAGTAAGAGGAGATTGCAGGGTAATGTAGAAGCCGTTAGTTATTTAAATATTTTATTGCATTGTTATCAAAATTGTTAGAATTACAGATCCTAGTTTTCAGATACTCAAAAGTTTTTTTTTTTTTTTGATGTTTAGTGTTAGCAAAATTTTCTTTTTGTAAAAAGATTTATTAAAAAATTTATATATTTATTTGAAAGGCAGAGTTACAGAGAGAGGGAAAGAGAGAGAGAGAGAGCTCTTCAATTTGCTGGTTCACTCCCGAAATGGCCGCAACGGCTGGAGCTGAGCCTGTAGCACTGGTATCCCATATGGGTGCCGGTTGGAGTCCTAGTTGATTCAGCTTTCTGCTAATGCACCTGGGAAAGCAGTGGAGGGTGGCCCAAGTACCTGGGCCCCTGCACCCATGTGGGAGAACCAGAAGAAGAAGCTCCTGGCTGCTGGCTTCAGCTTGGCTCAGCCCCAGTTGTCGTGGCCATTTAGGGAGTGAACCAGCATGGATGGAAGATCTCTCTGTCTCTCAAATAAATAAATATTTAAAAAATACTCTGGAATGAGAATAGTCAATTATTTAAACGATCTTGTAGTGTAAATTGTGAGTCAGATTAAAAAAAAAAAAGATTTATTTATTTATTTATTTGAGAGGTAGAGTTACAGAGGGAGAGCCAGAAAGGTCTTCCATCCAATGGTTCACTCCCTAAATGGCCGCAACGGCTGGAGCTGGGATGATGTGAAGCCAGGAGCTGCTTCTGGGTCTCTCATGTGGGTTCAGGGGTCTAAGTACTTGAGACATCTTCTATTGCTTTCCCAGGCTGTAGCACAGAACTGGATCAGAAGAGGAGCAGCCAGGACTGGAACTGGCGCCAATATGGGATGCCTGTGCCACAGGATGAGGCTTATTAGTCCAGTATGCCACAGTGGCGGCCCCAAGATTCTTTTTTTTTTTTTTTTAAAGATTTTTATTTATTTTTTAATTTATTTGAGAGAGTTACAGAGAGAGGCAGAGACACAGAGAGAGGTCTTCCATCTGCTGGTTCACTCCTCAATTGGCTGCAGCGGCCAGAGCTGTGCCCATCCAAAGCCAGGGGCCAGGAGTGTCCTCCGGGTCTCCCACGTGGATGCAGGGGCCCAAGAACTTGGGCCATCTTCTGCTATTCCAGGCCACAGCAGAGAGCTGGATTGGAAGAGGAGTAGCTGGGACTAGAACCAGCACCCCTATGGGATGCCAGCGCTTCAGGCCAGGGCGTTAACCCTTTCAAATCAATCAATCAATCTTAAAAAAACCAAACCGGGGCCATTGCTGTGGCATAGTGGGTAAAGCCCCAGCCTGTAGTACCAGCATCCCATATGGGTGCCGGTTTGAGTCCTGGCTGCTCCACTTCGCATCCAGCTCTCTGCTATGGCCTGGGATAGCAGTAGAAGATGGCCCAAGTCCTTTGGCCCCTGAACCTGGGTAGGAGACCCAGAAGAAGCTCCTGGCTCTTGGCTTTGGATTGGCACAGTTCCAGCTGTTGCGGCCAATTGGGGAGTGAACCAGTGGATTGAAGACCTCTCTGTCTCTGCCTCTCCTTCTCTATCTGTGTAACTCTGACTTTCAAATAAATAAATTAATTAAAAAAAAAAACCCAAAAAACGAAAACAGACCCCCCCCCCAAAAAAAAAAAAACCCATGGGAATATGGAACTTGCAACTGTGGGTCCACTAATACAAATAGAATTTTAATTAGCTGTGTCAGTTGCACATTTAGTCTTCATAGCATCCTTGTTAAGTAGGCAATACAGGCTCTGTTATTACTCCCACTTTACAGGTGAGTAGATTGTTTCATAGATGTCAGGACTTGTCTGAGGCTACACTGCTAGTGAGTAGCTGAACTAGTGATTGGACCTAGACATCAAGTTGGATGTGTTTGCACTGTTGTACTTTAGTATGGTGAATACTCGCTCAGGCTTGGGTTTATAGTGGTTTTGCTGCTTACCTGCCTTTTTTTTTTTTTACAGGCAGAGTGGACAGTGTGAGAGAGAGACAGAGAGAAAGGTCTTCCTTTTGCCGTTGATTCACCCTCCAATGGCCGCCAGGGCTGGCGCGCTGCGGCCAGCACACCGCGCTGATCCGATGGCAGGAGCCAGGTGCTTCTCCTGGTCTCCCATGCGGTGCAGAGCCCAAGCACTTGGGCCATCCTCCACTGCACTCCCTGGCCACAGCAGAGAGCTGGCCTGGAAGAGGGGCAACCGGGACAGAATCCGGCGCCCCGACTGGGACTAGAACCCGTTGTGCCGGCGCCGCAAGGCGGAGGATTAGCAGCACCGGCCACTTGCTTTTAATCATGGCAAGTTCCTTAATTTCTCTGTGCTTTAGTTTTCTCATTTTTAAAATGGGGTAACAACAATATCTCCACTCCATATTTGCTAGTTGTGGTTGTTGTTCCTGTAAGTGCAGTGGAAACAGCCACACAGTAGTAACACACCTTTTCAGGAGGGATCAGTACTGAGAGCTGGAAGGTACATACAAAAAGCAAGAATATTCTTAGATGATAGATTTTGAGCCCAAGAACAGAAGTAACAAGGGAAGTTGATTCGGGCAGGAAGATGGAGATGGAGAGTGTTGAAGTGTGTGTTTGTGTCTGTCTGTCTTGGTTTTAAATATGAAATTAATTAGACATTTAAGTATGAATATGTTAGGTATTTGGAGCTTCACGACAGGCTGAAAAGGAGGGTGGGTGTTGGAGGGTAAACTTTTTAATCACTGTTACAAATGACATGTGGGAAATTTACATTGTACCAAGATTTAAATAACACCAAGTTGCTGCCCTTCATTATTTATTCTTTTTTTTTTTTGACAGGCAGAGTGGACAGTGAGAGAGAGACAGAGAGAAAGGTCTTCCTTTTCCATTGGTTCACCCCCCAGTGGCCGCTGCTGCCGGCGCACTGCGCTGATCCGAAGCCAGGAGCCAGGTTCTTCTCCTGGTCTTCCATGCGGGTGCAGGGCCCAAGGACCTGGGCCACAGCAGAGAGCTGGACTGGAAGAGGAGCCACCGGGACGGAATCTGGAGCCCTGACCTGGACTAGAACCCAGTGTGCCAGCACTGCAGGCGGAGGATTAGCCTATTGAGCCGCGCTCTTTGTTTTATCAGAATGCAGTAAGGGGCTGGTGCTGTGTGTAGTGGGTAAAGCCCCAGCCTACAGTACCGGCATCCCATATGAACGCCAGTTCAAGTCCTGACTGCTCCATTTCTATCCAGCTCTCTGCTGTGGCCTGGCAAAGCAGTAGAAGTTGGGCCAAGTCCTAGGGCCCCTGTACCCACATGGGAGACCCGGAAGAAGCTCCTGGCCCCTGGCTTTGGATTGGCGCAGCTCTGGCTGTTGCGGCCAAATGGGGAGTGAACCAGCAGATGGAAGACCTCTCTTTCTTTCTTTCTCTCTCTCTCTCTCTCTCTCTCTCTCTCTGCCTCTCCTTTCTCTGTGTAACTTTGAATTTCAAATAAATAAATAAATCTTTTTTTAAAAAAAGAATGCAGTAAGAAGCTTATGCATTTTCCAGTTTTAGTGATATAGGCAATAATATAGGAAGTCAGCACATATCCTAGTATAAATGAAAGGGAGATCATCTTGAAATTTCATAGATGAGCGAGTACCTCTTGAGCTCTTTACCACATGCATAAATAAGTCTTTAGGGAATTATGAGATGTAAGTTAGAGGGCATGGGGTATTTTGTCTGGATAAAGAACTTCCTTGGTCTAAGCTAAAGTTCTTTCAAGCTTTCCAAATTAAATGCAATCAAATTGTTAGGGAATATCTTGCCTTCAATATAATAGCTGCTCTGTAGAAGTATATATTTTATGTATTCCAAGTGTTTATATTTGTTATTGTATATGTACATCTTTCCCCCTAGTGTATATTAAAACAACTTTTATGGAGTTTTGGTGCATATTTAAGATTTATACACTGGGGCTGGCACTGTGGTGTAATGGGTAAAGCTGCGACCAGCTATGCCAGCATCCCAAATGGGTGTCTGTCTGAGTCCAGGTTGCTCCACTTCCATCTCCCTGCTAATGTGACTGGGAAGGCATCAGAAGATGGCCCAAGTGCTTGGGTGCTTGCGCCCACGTGGGAGACTCAGAAACAGCTCCTGGTTTCTGGCTTTGGACTGGCTCTGCTCTGGCCATTTGGGGAGTGAGCCAGTGTATGGAAGATCTGTTTCTCCCTCTTTTTCTTTGTAACTCTGTCTTTCAAATAAATAAATCTTTTAAAAAAAAAACTTATACACTAGAACTATTGATGATTATGTTTGAAGAAACTTTGACAAGTTTCTTCAGCCTGTTGATCTGTATATATTAGCTTTCTTAGAAATCATTTTCTACTTATTGATAAACCTAAACAGAGCATCTGAAAGTCCAGTTCAACTGAGCGTTTGCTCCCATGACAGTTTTTAACGTTTATAGGACAGACTTTGGTAACTTTTAAAGAGACCAAGACCATATGTGAATATTTATTTAATCTCACTTTGCATATTCTGAAAGCAGTAACCAAAACTTATTTGGACCTAGGAGCTAACCCATTTCTGCCCTGTGGAATACTTCAGTTGGCTTCCATCTACTCCTCCTCCTATTCCCAGCATTTTTTTACCTTGTCAAAATTAAGGATTACAAAACCTATTTTATGGGTTTCTTAACAAGGTACAATAGAATAGATTTTTTTCTCTTCAATGATATTTGATGGCTTTTCAAGAAATTCTGGGGTATTTCAAGTTTTTATTAACCTCAAAGTTCTTACCCGATACAGACAAATTAAGGTGACTTTTCCTTCCTCAAGGGTTTAACAATTTTTAAATGTACTTATTTGTATAAAATCTACTCAAAATTTTTGGGATATTTATAGGACATTTTTGGATACTTGTACATGAGATTTTTTTAAACATGATACTGCACAACATCCTTGTATTAGTATCCCTTTTTTTACTCAAACATGTGAGTGATTTGCTTGTGTAGGTATCTGTAAGGCATTTTAAGGGAGCTTTTTTGAAATGCAGTGTTTTGACCACTGTTCCAACTCTACAGAAATATGGTTTCATGATAAACTCAACAAAAAACACATTGGCAGCAGTCCGGAAGCTGACTCACCAGGGAGTAATGATAGACACTTTGAAGAGAATGACCTAGCCCAGGATCATATTTCAAAGCTTCATGCTATGATTACATCAGTAAAAGGCAGCCAAGAAACCAAGATGGGATCTTACTTGTACTTCTAGGGAGTAATGGTACATAGTTAGAAGGAACTTCCACAATAGAGTACAAGTAAGATATCTGCCCCCCACAAATATCTTGTAAGATTTGGGATCGAGGATTCAGAACGTTAGACTGTTGTGGATTGTAGTGCCATTTTCCTTCTCTGGGCCTTGTTGAGATTAGCTTTATAGTGACTACAGGTTAACTCTAGAAGCTCAATGCTGTATCAGTTTTCTAGAGCTAAGGGAATATACTTAGCTCAGTAGTAAGCAAAGTATCATGTTCATGTCAGACACTGTAGCTACTGTTTCATACTTGAACAGACCAAAAGAAACCAGAGCAAGATGAGAATCTGTTCAGTTTTGAGGAACAGACCCTTTGCCTACTAGCATTGCACATTTTAGGAGAAAGATAGTATGAAAATGGACCTGCGTTAGTGCTCTGAAGTAGATACTAATTCTGATGGGCTTTTATTGAATAGAGTTACTACAGCTCCATTTTTTTTTCTTAAAGATTTATTTATTTGTAAGTAGAGTTCAGAGACAGAGAAGGAGAGAGACAGAGAGAGAGAGAGAGAGAGCGAGAGACCATCCATCCTCTGGTTCACTCCCCAGATGGCTGCAACGACTGAGGCTGGGCCAGGCCAAAGCCAGGAGCCGGTCACCTACTCCGGGTCTCTCATATGGGTGCAGGGGCCATTCTCTGCTGCATTCCCAGGCGCACCAGCAGGGAGCTGGATCGAAGTGGAGCAGTCAGTACTGAAACCGGTGTCCATATGGGATGCTAGTAACCTGCTGCGTCACATTGCCAGCCCCTGCAGCTCCATTTCTAAATTTAGTTTCGTAGCTGTAAGTTTTTATCCATGGCAGATTAGTCTTCCATAATCACTACCAAAAATCACTTAACTGTTGGCTCTGTGTGGAAATAGCATGCCTTTTTTCTCATGTTGTTGAAACTTGTTTGAGAGATAAGAAAACACCTAAGTTGTTTGAAAATATGTTTTAGTGATAAGGCCAAAGTGAATATGCCACAGTGATAGATTGGCCCATTTTAATTATTTTAGAACTTTCTGTTTCTCAGCAAAACATGTAAGTATGGTAGTACTCACTGTAGAATATTACAGAGAATTCCTTTTGGCTATTTGTTATATATACTTTAGGCATAATACTTAGGGATGAAAAGTTAATTTTCAAAGTGCTGACATTTAATATGAGCTTGCTCTAGAGTGTGCTTCTCAAATATTAAAAGTTTCTTCTTTAAGAAATATTACTTTTTTTGGGGCCAGTGCTGTGTAAAGTGGGTAAAGCCTCTGCTTGCAGTGCCGGCGTTCCATATGGGTGCCAGTTTGAGTACCGGTTGCTCTACTTCCGATTCAGCTCTCTGCTGTGGCCTGGGAAAGCAGTAGAAGATGACCCAAGTCCTTGGGCCTCTGCACCCGTGTAGGAGACCCGGAAGAAGCTCCTGACTTTGGATCAGCGCAGCTCTGGCTGTTGTGGCCAGTTGGGGAGTGAACCAGCGGATGAAAGACCTCTCTCTGTCTCTGCCTCTCCTTTTATCTCTGTGTAATTCTGACTTCCAAATAAATAAGTAAATCTTAAAAAAAAAAAGTCACTTTTTTAATATTTTTGTGTGATTTGAGAATACAGGTTTTTCTTTTCTTTTTTTTTTTGACAGGCAGAGTTAGAGACAGACAGAGACAGAGACAAAGGTCTTCCTTCTGTTGGTTCACCCCCCAAATGGCTGCTACAGCCATCCGAAGCCAGGAGCCAGGTGCTTCCTCCTGGTCTCCCATGTGGGTACAGGTGCCCAAGCGCTTGGGCCATCCTCCACTGCCCTCCCGGGCCACAGCAGAGAGCTGGACTGGAAGAGGAGCAACCGGGACTAGAACCCGGCACCCATATGGGATGCTGGCGCCACAGGCAGAGGATTAACCAAGTGAACCATGGTGCCGGCCCCCTTTATTTCTCTTACTTTATGCTGCTTTTCTGCCTTTTTGAGATGGAGAGCTTTGTCACTGGCCCTTTTGTTTTGGAATTGGCCTTATTTTATGTGCTATTCCTACTTAATTTCTTTCTTTTTTAAAGATTTATTTATTTGAAAGGCAGAGTTATAGAGAGAGAGGCAAAGAGAGAGTCTTCCATCTGCTGGTTCACTTCCCAGATGGCTGCGATGGCCGGAGCTGCACCTATCCGAAGCCAGGATACAGGAGCTTCCTCTGGGTCTCCCACGTGGGTGCAGGGGCCCAAGGACTTGGGCCATCTTCTACTGCTTTCCCAGGCCACAGCAGAGAGCTGGATCAGAAGTGGAATAGCTGGGACTCAACTGGCACCCATATGGGATGCAGGAACTGCAGGCTGCGGCTTTACCTGGTACTCCACAGTGCCGGCCCTCTACTTAATTATATGGTTTAAACTTGCATCTATAAATTATTTATTGGTTAGCTTTGTGGCTTGGGCAAGTTACCTTATTTCTTTGTGCCTTAATTTCCCTCTTTGTAGAACATTGATAATAATAGCACCTACCTTTATAGGGTTGTTATAATATTAAATAACTAATATATGTGCATTGGCAGGGCTGGCAGTGTGGCATAGTAGGTTAAGCCTCTGCTTGTGGCACCAGCATCCCATGTGGTCACTGGTTCGAGTCCCGGCTGCTGTGCTTCTGATCCAGCTCTCTGCTAATGGCTTGGGACAGCAGTGAGAGATGGCTCCAGTGTTTGAGCCCTTGTATCCATGTCGGATACCTGGAAGGCTCCTGGCTCCTGGCTTCATATAGGTGCAGCTCCAGCTGTTGTGACCATTTGAGGAGTGAATCAGTGGATGGAAGATCTCCCTCTCTCTTGCTCTCTCTGTAACTCTGCCTCACAAATAAATAAATAAACCTTTAAAATAATGTGTATTGGCTCTTATAATTATTATAAGCAAGGACCTTAACTTCTCTCTGGCATCATTTGCAGCACTTCATTTTTTTTTGTGTAAATAGCAGTATTCTTAAAATCTTACAGAACTTTTTAGTAAGAAATAATAAACATCTTGTATTTAATTCTTTCTCATAACCATAAACATGCTACTTGTTAAAAAGAGTATTATTTTGCCTCAGATTGAGCTTAAAAGATAAGTTAGTAGGAAGTGGATCCTTTTCTGTATTTTATGAATACAACATACTACTAAATATAGAGTCGTTGTTTGAATTGAATTTTGAGTATACATCTGCATTTAGTGCAGTTGTTTAGGGGACAGTTTGCATGGGGGCCGGCGCCACGGCTCACTAGGCTAATCCTCCGCCTTGCGGCGCTGGCACACCGTGTTCTAGTCCCGGTCGGGGCGCCGGATTCTGTCCCGGTTGCCCCTCTTCCAGGCCAGCTCTCTGCTGTGGCCAGGGAGTGCAGTGGAGGATGGCCCAAGTGCTTGGGCCCTGCACCCCATGGGAGACCAGGAGAAGTACCTGGCTCCTGCCATCGGATCAGCGCGGTGCGCTGGCCCTAGTGCGCCGCGCTGGCCCTAGCGCGCCAGCCACGGCGGCCATTGGAGGGTGAACCAATGGCAAAGGAAGACCTTTCTGTCTGTCTCTCTCTCTCACTGTCCACTCTGCCTGTCAAAAAATTAAAAAAAAAAACAAAACAAAAAAACAGTTTGCATGGGACTGGAAGTACAGGAAAGATAAAAAAACTAGAGTTGTAACAAACTTCGGAGTTAAACTGAGTGATGAATCAGCAAAGAATTTGAGGTTGCTGGCTTTTTATTCAACGCTCAGTTGTTTTGAAATGATTACCCATGAAACAAAGTAATTTAAAACTTAGATATGCCAGGAAGTTTTGCATTCCTTTCCACTGAAATAAACTTCTTTAGAGGAAGGAAGCATTTCTCCAGGGATGTTTAGCTTCAGGAGTGGTATATGAACTTTAACCATTGCTATGGTGATTATATGAGCACCAATAGCAGGAAGCTCATGCTCTCCTTTAGTTTTAGATTTGTGCCATCATTGAGTGAAGTATTAAAATGAGACTGCCGTGTTTCCTGCTGAACTTACATATTTGTCCTTTAAATTGTCTTTTATGTCTCTCTTCCTTTTTTCTTTTGTGATAGGACTTTGCTGTAATCAAGGGCACTGGTTCACTGCTAGGGGATTGATTCCTTATTTTTGACATTTAGTAGTAGTATTGCTAATTCTCAGATTGTATTTTTAAGCTAGATAATTTGAATACTTAGGGACTCCCTCCCAACACTTAATTATTGTAATAAAAGGAATTGGATATTTACTGGATTTTTTGGTCTGGTTTTGAGATTCTTGGATTCAGTATATGAAATCAGCATAAGTTAACTTACAGATAGTGAGAAATCATTGCTTCTAGTGTATTTAACAAGGAGTCCAGTCCTCATTTTCTGGTTACTTAAGGGCTAAATATGTGTACCATGCCCAGTAAGTTTTGTACCTATCCCTGTTGTAGTGCTAATTGGCACAGGGATTAGCATTTGACACAACAGACCAGTAGGCTTTTTTTCACTTCTGTGGGTGTACAGATGACTGGAGCAGGCTGTCAATTTATTTCTGGGAGTGTGAAGCTGGGACTTCCTCCAGACATTGGACTAGCTATCCCAGCTTCCTGAGCTCAGTCTGTTTGCAGTGGGAGAGAATGTGGCGAAACAAAGAGGCAAAGGAGATGAGATGGATCCTTCAGCATCAAGCATTTGGGGCCTTGGGGCCTGAAGTGTGTTGTCCCCCCTCCCGTGAACCACCTCAGTATACCATTCCTACAGTGGATTTTCTAAGTATTTAAAGATAGTAAGGACTAATCTCAGGGTAAACATTTAATATACCCAGGTAAACTCAGCTCATATATGAATACTCAGTGGAGTAAAAGTTACACAGTAGCTTAATGTTTTTTCCTTTTCTAAAGAGTTATTTATTTATTTTGAAGGAAGAGTTAGAGGGAGAGGGAGAGACGGAGAGATCTTCCATCCAGAGGTTCACTTCCAAATGATCACATTTTTTTTTTTTTTTTTTTTTTTGACAGGCAGAGTGGACAGAGAGAGAGAGACAGAGAGAAAGGTCTTCCTTTTGCTGTTGGTTCACCCTCCAATGGCCGCCGCGGCCAGCGCGCTGTGGCCGGCACACCGCGCTGATCCGATGGCAGGAGCCAGGTGCTTCTCCTGGTCTCCCATGCGGTGCAGGGCCCAAGCACTTGGGCCATCCTCCACTGCACTCCCGGGCCACAGCAGAGAGCTGGCCTGGAAGAGGGGCAACCGGGACAGAATCCGGCGCCCCGACCAGGACTAGAACCCGGTGTGCCGGTGCCGCAAGGCGGAGGATTAGCCTAGTGAGCCACGCGCCGGCCCCAAATGATCCCATTTGACAGGGGTGGGCCAGGTCAAAGCCACGGTTCAGGAGCTTCTTCCAAGTCTCCCATGTGGCAGGGGTCCAACAATTTGGGCCATCTTTTACTGCTTTTCCAGGCCATTAGCAGGGAGCTGGATCAGAAGTGGAGCAGCTGGGATGAGAATTGTTGCCCATATGGGATGCTGGCGTCACAGGCAGTGGCTTAACCGTTATGCCACATTGACCCCAAGTATCTTAGATTTCTTAATGGCCTTTGCTTAGAGGGAAGAGTGTTCATAATGGTATAGAATGGATCAGTATTCCTTTTTTTTTTTTTTTTTTTTTGACAGGCAGAGTGGACAGTGAGAGAGACAGAGAGAAAGGTCTCCCTTTGCTGTTGGTTCACCCTCCAATGGCCACCGCGGCTGGCGTGCTGTGGCCGGCGCACCGCGCTGATCCGATGGCAGGAGCCAGGTGCTTATCCTGGTCTCTCATGGGGTACAGGGCTCAAGGACTTGTGCCATCCTCCACTGCACTCCCGGGTCAGAGCAGAGAGCTGGCCTGGAAGGGGGGCAACGGGGACAGAATCCGGCGCCCTGACCGGGACTAGAACCTGGTGTGCCGGCGCCGCTAGGCGGAGGATTAGCCTATTGAGCCACGGCGTCAGACATGGATCAGTATTCCTTTCCAGCTATTTACATTTATCTGTAGTGTAGAAATTTCCTTTAAAGAGATTATTACTATGATAAATAAAAAAGTAAAGATTAAAAAGTCAGGCTGTAATCATATTTTCACTGATAAGACATAAATAACCTTTTGGTTTCTTACAAAGTAGCTGTGGTAATCATATAAAAGAGGCATTAAAGGGGGAAGAAAAACATCAGTGGAAAATAGGATGTGATAGAGGTAAAAAGAATGCATGCTGGGGCCTGTGCCATGGTGTAGCGGGTAAAGCCGCTGCCTGCAGTACTGGCATCTTATATGGGTGCCGGTTTGAGTCCTGGCTGCTCCACTTCCAATCCAGTCTCTGCTATGGCCTGGGAAAGCAGAAGAAGATGGCCCAAGTCCTTGGGCCCCTGCACCCATATGGGAGACCCAGAAGAAGCTCCTGCTCCTGGCTCCTGGTTTCGGATCAGCGCAGCTCTGGCCGTTGGGCCATCTGGGGAGTGAACCAGTGGATGGAAGACCTCTCTCTGTCTGCCTCTCCTCTCTCTGTGTAACTTTGACTTGCAAATAAATAAATAAATCTTAAAAAAAAAACAAAACCATGCATGCTAAGTGTTAATAAACTATTAGTAATTACTTTAGGGTCTGTGGATTGCCCATTGCTAGGTTAGATATTACACTCCCACACAATGAATTAGTGATAGAGATGAAGAGAGTCTGTTTATTTTTAAAGATTTATTTATTTATTTGAAACATCTACAGAGAGAGAGAGAGAGAGAGAGAGAGAATCTTCAGTCTGTTGGTTTGCTCCCCAAATGGCCACAACAGCCAAGGCTAAGCCAGGCTAAAGCCATGAGCTAGGAGCTTCAACTGTGTCTCCCATGTGGATGACAGGGGTCCAAGCACTTGAGCCATCTGCTGCTACTTTCCCAGGCCTCTTTCCTGGCAGTGGAGCAGCTGGGACACCAACTGGTGCTTATATTGGATGCTGTCTTCGCAAGTGGTGGCTTTACCCACTATGCTATAACACTGGCCTACAATTTATTTTCTTTTGATTGAGGTTAAGGTTGATGTGGTCAGTTAGATGTGTTAAGAGCAACTTTTTTGTCTTGTTTTTTAATAAGTTGTTGGTATATGTTGTGCAAAATCTGGTTCCTCTTTTATGTGATCCTAATTTTCTAGGGTAACACACGTAGGTGAGAATTGAAAGATAGGTACAGTATTCCCCATTCTGATATCCCAGTTGATGCCTGAAACCCCAGATAGTGCTGAACCCTATATATACATGTCTTTTCCTATATATACAATACCGTGATAAAAATTTAGTTTATAAATTAGGTGTAGTAAGAGATTTAACAATAATAAAACACTCCAAGAGTTTTACTGTAATAAAAGTTGTATGAATATAGTTTCTGTGAAAATACCTTAATTTTTCATTGTGTTAGACTAATGTTTTGAAACTATGGTTGACTGTGGGTAACTGAAACCATGGAGAGTAAAACTGCAAAACTTAAAGAAGTGGGCATTTGGTACAGCAGTTAACATGCTACTTGGGATGCCTGCATGCCTTGTTAGAGTACCTTTTTTTGCAGTCTTCCCTCTGCTTTATTTTTTTTTTTTAAGATTTATTTATTTATTTGAGAGAGTAACAGAGAGAGAGACATACATATAGAGAGATCTTACATCCCCTGGTTCACTCCCCAGATGGCCTCAATGGCCAAATCTGGCCAGGCTGAAGCCAGGAGCTTCATCCAGGTCTCCCATGTGGGTGGCAGAGGCCCAAACACTTGGGTCATCTTCTGCTGCTTTTCCCAGACCATTAGCAGGGAGCTGGATTGGAAGTGGAGCAGCCAGGACAGGAACTGGTGACCATCCATATGAGATGCCCATGAGATGCGGGGTCACTTGCGGCACCTTTACCTACTCTGCTACAATGCCAGCCCCTTTATTCTGCTTCTAATTCTAGTTTGCTGCTATTAAGTACCTTGAGAGGCAGCAGGTGATGACTCAAGTATTTGGGTCCCTGCCACCCGTGTGGGAGACCCAGATTTAGTTCCTGACTCCTTGCTTTGGCCTAACACAGCCCCAGCTGTAACAAGCATTTGGGGAATGAACTAGCTGATGTTCGGTCTTTCTCTTTCTGCCTTTCAAATTGAAACAAACAAACAAAGAAACCTTTCAAGATTGTGGTTTTTGAAGCATTTGATTAATGGGGTTAGTGAGTGGAAGCTTCAGGGAATGTGAAGAACTTTTAAATATTCCAGTCCCAAAATAAACTGTCCAACAGTGTGGTCAGCCAAGTATTTAAAAAGTCTATATCACACTATCCAACTTTTAGCCCAATCTGTTTTAGCTGTTTTGCCCTTTGTAATTTGAAACTTCCTTAGATGTTTCACTGTGGGTTAAATGCAGTTCATGGAGTTCCTTCAAAGGGTCTTTAGTTGCAAAAATTTTTTAAAAGGTATTTCTTTATTCATTTATTTATTTATGTTTAAAAGTATATTAATTTGATAGGCAGAGTTACAGGGAGTGGAGGAGGGGAGAGAAAGAGATCTTCCACCTGCTGATTCACTACACAGATGACAACAATAGCCAGGGCTGGGTCAGGCTGAAGCCAGGAACCTGGAACTCCATCCAGGTTTTGCATGTAGGTGGCAAGGGCACAGCACTTGGTTCATTTTCGCTGCTTTCCCAGGTGCATTAGCAGGCAGCTAGATTAGAAGTGGAGCAGATCTGGGCCTGGAACTGGTGTTTATATGAAATGCTGGCCTCACAGTTGGAGGCTTGTGGGTAAGGGGAGGTTGAGGAGAAAAGAGAGAGATGGTTCACTCCCTAAATCGCTGCAACAGCCAGGTCTTGGCCCGTTTGGAGCCAGGAGCATCCTGGTCATCTTGGTCTGCCTCGTGAAGGGCAGGGGCCTCAGGATTTGGACCATCCTCTGTAGCCTTCCCAGGCAGTTGACAGTTGAACTTGCTATGCCATAACACTGGCCCACCTAGGGTCTTCTTGATCATTCCTAAAACATATATTCCAAGTTTAATTTATAGTAAAATGGCTTGTGTTTCAAAACATGCTTCCATTAGTTACTAATTATATAATTATAATGTAAGTCATTAGCATCTTAGAGCCTTACTGTAACTAAGATTTTGGAAAAATAACTTGTTTCACCCCCATACAAGTATGCGTACCTTTGTTACTGCTAAATGGGAAAAGAAAAATCAACTTTATAGAGGCATCTTTTGCACAAATTTTGCCTTTTCAGAATATCATGTAAATGGAATATACATGGTGTACTAGTTTGTCTGTTTTGATAACTTAGCATAATGCTTCAAGATTTATCCATGTTGTTGAAAGTAGTAGTTCTTCAGTGTAATTGTTAAGTAACAGTCTGTTGTTTGATTATTCCAGTTTATTTACTAGTTGATAAATGTTTAGGTTGTTTTCAGTTTTTGACTGTTATAAATAAATCTTCTGTAAACATTTGTATGCATGTCTTTGTATGCACTTAAATTTGCATTTCTCTTGGCTAAATATCTGGGAGTAGAAATTCCAGGATTGTATGGTAAGCATGTTTATAATGATAAGAAATTGCCTGTTTTGTATTCCTACCAGCTACAGTAAGAGAAGTCTAGATGCTCTGTGTCAATACTTGGTACTGTTTGTCTTTATTTTTTTATTTAAAAATTTAAGCTATACAAGTTTCATGTATTTCATAGAAACAGATTTGGGAACATAGTGACACTTCTCCCCTTACTCTCCCTTCCACCCACACTCAACCCTTCCTCCTCCTCCCGCTCACATTCTCACTCTTAATTTTTACAAAGATCTATTTTCAGTTTACTTAATGATTGAATAGTTAACCCTACACTAAGTAAAGGGCTCAAAAATAGTATGAAGAGAAAAAAAATTTTTCTTCTATGGAAGAGACAAGGGCTGTAAATAATCATTGAATTTCAAAATGTCTATTTCACTCCAGTATATTACATTTCAGGTACTCAGTTACCTTTCATCAGGGAAAACATATGGTACCTGTGTTTTTGGGACTGGCTTATTTCACTAAGTATAATGGTTTCCATTTGCACCCATCTTGACAGGATTTCATTTTTTTTTTAACAGCTGAGTAGTGCTCCATAGTGTAAATACACCATAATTTCTTAAAATTAGCTTACAGTTAGGTCTTTTTTTTTTTTTTTTTTTTTTTTTTTTTTTTTTACAGGCAGAGTGGACAGTGAGAGAGAGACAGACAGAAAGGTCTTCCTTTGCCGTTAGTTCACCCTCCAATGGCCGCTGCGGCCGGCGCACTGCGCTGATCTGATGGCAGGAGCCAGGTGCTTCTCCTGGTCTCCCATGGGGTGCAGGGCCCAGGCACTTGGGCCATCCTCCACTGCACTCCCTGGCCACAGCAGAGAACTGGCCTGGAAGAGGGGCAACCGGGACAGAATCCGGTGCCCCGACCGGGACTAGAACCCGGTGTGCCAGCGCCGCAAGGCGGAGGATTAGCCTAGTGAGCCATGCGCCGGCTCAGGTCTTGCTTTTTAAAAAAATGTTGTTTTATTTTATCTGAAAGGCAGAGATCTATCGATCTTCCATCCACTGATTCACTTCCCAAATGCTTACAACAGCTGGGGCTGGGCCAGGCTGAAGCCAGGAGCTGGAACCTCAATTCCGGTCTCCTGTGTGGGTGATAGGGACTCAAATATTTGAATCTTCATCTTCTGTCCCCCAGCAAGACACTGGATCAGAAGTGGACCTGGAACTTGAACTCAGGGACTGATAAGAGTTGTGGGTGCCCCATCCTGTACCAAATACCTACTGTTACCAAAGAAGCAAAAAGGTCCTTGTCTTTGTGCAAGAAAGAATTCAGGCGTGAGACAGAGAGTAGTGGACAGCAAAATAGCAAGGCTTATTAGGGTAGGGACATCCGTAAGAATGGATGGGCACCTCTCCAGACAGGACCTGAAAGAGAGTGCCCAGTTTACATTTAGGCTGGGGCTTTTTAGAGGATGGCTCTTGCCTTCCCTCCCCCTCTCCTCCTGAACAAAGGACTTGTTGGATGTGAATACAAAAAAATTCCTTTCTGAGTTTTCCCCCTGAAGTTATCAGACAGGGTAAGCCTGGCTGCTGTGGTCCCACCTTAGAGGAAGGATAGTTATCGGGTAGAACCCAGGATTTGGCAGGGCAGGATGTTTAAAGTGCAGATACTGTGCTGCACCTGGAAGGTTATCAAGACGACTTTGAGATGCAGATGCTGGACCTAGATGTCAATTCCTTAGGTCTTTGTCACACACACATAAGCTCATTTCTGACTTCCTACCTAACACCTACCTTGATTTTTTTATTTAGGCTGATAGTCTTCACTTTTTAAATTGTTGTCTTTGAAAGATCTATTTACATTTAATGCAAGTATCCATATGATTAGATCCATCTTGCTGTTTGTTATCTCATTCCATCTATTTTTTGTTTCTGTCATTTTTTGGATTAAATATTTTTAACTTCAATTGTATCTCCCCTATTAGTATATTAGCTATATAATTTTATTTTTCTCTGTGGCTGCTCTAGACTTTATTTTTTTTTTAAAGATTTATTTATTTGAAAGGCAAGTTACAGAGAGGCAGAGGCAGAGGCAGAAAGATCTTCCATCGGCTGGTTCACTCCCCAAATGGCTCTGTTACCTCATATCTGACTTCCTACCTAACAGCTCCAGCAATGGCTGGAGCTGCGCTGATCTGAAGCCAGGAACCAGGAGCTTCTTCGGGGTCTTCCTTTCACCTGAGTGCAAGGGTCCAAGCACTGGGACCATCTTCTTCTGCTTTCCCAGGCCATAACAGAGAGCTGGATTGGAAGTGGAACAGCCGGGTCTCGAACTGGTGCCCCTATGGGATGCTGGCACTGCAGGCGGTGGCTTTGCCTGCTCTGGGTTTTATAGTAGGCACCATTGATGTATAAGAACCCTATGGTTGGGATATCTCCATTTTCCCACTTTTCCCTACATTTTACTTCTAGATGCGTTTAAAACACCTGTTTTTTTCCATTATTATATCTGCTTTATATATAGTCAACTATCTTTTAAAGGAGAAAAGATATTTTATATTTATCTGAATTCTTCAAAGCTTATTTTTTTGTAAGGCTTTTTTAGAGTCTAGAGAGGAGCCTTTGCCCTAGGGCCAGTTTAGTCCTTCCTGCAAGGTTTCAGCTGAACCCTGAATTCAGTAAGAGCTCTTTACTCTGATTGGTTAGAACAGAACACCTGTGTAAACTCTGGTGGTTAAGTTTATTGTTCCCAGGTAGTTGCTTGTTATCCAATGGTTGTTCTTGCCCACCACAAAGCACGTGTAGCTAGTTTAGTAAATATTAAAGGATGCCCCACAAATTACAGCTGCTTTAGTCTTCAGAACTCATTTGAGCTCTGGGTTGGGTTCTCTGCTCTGGTTGGATTTTGCGGTCCCCTCTTTTTGGCTGGAGTCTGGAAGTTGCCTCAGTGCACAAAGCTTGGGCAATCACAGAGATCAGGTAATTCTGTCCCCTTCCCCCTCCGCAGAATCACACTTCTGTGTTATCTGTTGTTCGACATCCAAGAATAGTTGTTTCAGGTATTTTGTTCAGCTTTTTTAGCACTAGGGTGGGTCAGACTAATTTAACCTTTTGTAAATAAAACATTACACGATAAAAGGTATTACAGCCTATTTTATGAATTAGAATATTGTATTTTACAGTCGGCCTTTGCATCAGCTATCCTTAGCTGATACCTGTTTATTATAGGCTTTTATGTAAAATAAAAAATATTTAGTCTTTATAATAGGATCTACTACTTTATCAGTTGCTCCTAGTGCCTATAGTTAGTAAGCAGCACTGTCTTACTGGCCCTTGAATTTTAAGATACAATGTCACTAATGATTAATTATTCTGTTCTTGTTCTATAATATCTCAAACCCTTTAGTGTTGTGGCTCCTGCCAGCTGGTATTCATTAGATGGTGGAAATAATTCAAGTAAGAGGGCCAGGCTCTTAAAAACTTGTTTTAACATTAGAGGAGGAAAAGTGATTGTGAATGGCTATTTGTCATATGAGGGAGGCATAAAAATTCCATATTTATTGTCTAAAGAAAAACAGTATTGCCAGAGGTATCTGTCTTATATAAAGACTTGATCTTCATTTTCTTAGCGCTATTACTGTCACTCCTCCTCATGCAGTTCACTCCTGATCCCCCAAGACCCTTCAGAGATTTTTAAATTGCACCAAAAGTTGCAGTACCCATCGAGTAGACTTTATAATCATAATGTGTAATTTTAATCTCCTACTAAATTGAACCATCTTTGTTCATCAGAACAAATGACTATGCTGTGCTGATCTGAAGCCAGGAGCTTCCTCCGGGTCTCCCACGTGGGTGCAGGGGCCCAAGGACTTGGGCCATCTTCTACTGCTTTCCCAGGACATAGCAGAGAGCTGGATCAGTAGAGGAGCAGCCGGGACTAGAACCGGTGCCCATATGGGATGCCGGCGCTTCAGGCCAGGGTATTAACACACTGTGTCACAGTGCCAGCCCCCGTTATCTGATTTAAAATAGCACCTGTGAATTCTAATTAGTTTTGGACTTTAAATTTTTCTTCTTCATTAGCAGGCAGGAGCATTCTGAAGCATTTGCTGTGCCTTGAGACATCTTTTGTTTTCGGGTCTTTGCCTTTTTTCTTGGGTGCTGATTAATAAGATAAGTATTTACCTAGTAGTGGAAGATGGCCCAGTGTTTGGATCCCTGCCACCCATATGGGAAACCCAGTTGAAGCTCCTGCTTTGGCCATCTGGGGAGTGAACCAGTGGATGTAAAATCTCTGTAGCTCTTTCAAATAAATAAGTATTCAAAAAGTTTACCAAGTGCTACCTACTTAAGAGGCAGTGTTATGCTCTAGGCTCTGTGTGGATGTGGTGGTGAATAAAATGTAATTTTTTTGACCTCATTCAGCTTGTAGGCTGTGAAGGAAAAGGAATATGAATTAGAGAATTACTCATGTAAGAGCTGCTTTTCTCAGTGAAGTGGGTAAAGTATTCACAGTGGTTAAGGCAGTTTTCCTTTTGGTACCCCAGGGGTTTTATCAGAGTCTGTCTCAAATCAGTTCTTAAAAGGGAATACATCATGTCATATGTTAAGAATAAAGGAAGTTATTGCTAGCATCCCCTATCAGATTGCTGGTTTGAGTCCTGGCTTAGCCTGCTGTGCAACAGCACTGGTCCCAGAAATAATTCTTAAAATAGAATTATAACTTTAAAAAATTTTAAAAAGATTTTTTAAAAATTTATTTGAGGGACCAGCACCGTGGCCTGGCAGGTAAAGCTGCCGCCTGCAGTGCTGGCATCCCATGTGGGCGAAAGTGCGAGTCCTGGCTGCTCCATTTCCCATCCAGCTCCCCACTGGTGTGCCTGGAAAAGGAGCAGAGTCCTTGGACCCTTGCACGCTCGTGGAAGACCCAGAAGAAGCTCCAGACTTCTGGCTTCAGATCAGCCCAGCTCCAGCAGTTGCAGCAGTTTGGGAGTGAACCAGTGGATGGAAGACCTCTCTTTCTCTGCCTCTCTGTAACCTCACCTTACAAATAAATAAATTTTAAAAAAAGATTTATTTATTTGAAAGGCCAAGTTAGAGAGGGGGAAAGGTAGAGATTCATTCCATCTGCTGGCTCACTTCCTGAATGGCCAGAATGGCTGCGACTGGGCCAGGCTGAAGCCAGGGGCCTGGAACTCCATCTTAGTCGCCCATGTGAGTGACAGGGACCCAAGCACCAGGACCATCCTCTTCTGCTTTCTTAGGCACATTAGCAGGGGAGCTGGATCAAGTGGAGCAGCTGGGTCTTGAACCAGTGCCCAAATGAGATGCTGGCATTGCAGAAAGAGGCTTAACTCCCTTTGCCACATGCCAGCTCTGCGAATTACAGTTTTGAAAATGTCATGCTAGTGTTGTGGTCCCTGAAGATGGAAGTACACAGTATCATCTGCCCTTAAGAATGTCAGAACACACAAATTAGTTGAATTGCCTTTTTTTCTCCCTAGAAGGGACATTTTAGTATAAGACACAAATTATTGTTAAGACCTTTGGGAAGATATCATATGACTAAAGAATTTTACTAGTAGTTACTTGGTCATTTAGTGATCTCATTTTATGCTTCCTGTCCTTTTATTTAATCCAAGTGAAAAAAAGTTTCCTGTAGGCCTCATTTCTTTTTTTTCTATTTTTTGTTTGTTTTACAGTAAACTTTTTTATAAGCAGAAATACACTCTGACACAGAGGTGGGGACCTTCTTTTCTGCTAAGGGTCATTTGGATACTTATAACATCATTTGCAGGCCACACAAAATTATCAGCTTAAAAATTAGCCTGCTACAGATTTATTGAACTTCGAGTCCCTCCTGCAGTTGTCTTGGCAGAGCCAGGCCAACATGATTTCCTGGGCCTTGTAAGGCCTGCAGGCTAGACATTGCCCACCCCCGCTCTAAAATATTAAGTATAGCACTGTAAATATACAAAGCACTTACATAGTCATTTATTAATATCACATATAAACATACACACTGTACTTTTATATGCCTGGCAGTACATAGGTGTGTTCACATCAGCATTGTTGTGTCCGAATTTCCCAGTCAATGCACAGGCACAGTCGCGGATGCAAAAACAGAGGTTTATTTGTTACCAGCCGTCTGGGACCCCCCTACCCACACACAGCCATTTAGCCATGCACAGGCAAAAGGCCCTCTCGTTTGCATAAGAGAGGTTTATTTATTTATTTATTTGACAGGCAGAGTGAACAGTGAGAGAGAGACAGAGAGAAAGGTCTTCCTTTGCCCTTGGTTCACCCTCCAATGGCCACTGTGGCAGGCACACTGCTGCCGGCGCATCGCGCTGATCTGAAACCAGGAGCCAGGTGCTTCTCCTGGTCTCCCATGGGGTGCAGGGCCCAAGCACTTGGGCCATCCTCCACTGCACTCCCGGGCCACAGCAGAGAGCTGGACTGGAAGACGGGCAACCGGGACAGAATCCGGCGCCCTGACCAGGACTAGAACCCGGTGTGCCGGTGTCGCAGGCGGAGGATTAGCCTATTGAGCCGCGGCGCCAGCCTAAGAGAGGTTTTTATAGCCTCACACTATGCAGGTCATCTCCTACGTAGGTTACCTTCTTACTCTATATGGCAAGGTATTGGGACTTAACATGTTCATTGGTTCATTTAAACTTAAAGACTGTATACGTTATGTGGCACGGGGAGGAACTGGCGGGTAGCATTGGGCCATAAATTTCAGGGGAGCTGGTGGGGAGCAGAAGGTCATAAATTCCAGGGGAACATACTTTCTTTGTTCTCAAGGACCTGGCCAGCCTCCTTGGCTGGTCCGGGATGAGGCCTATCGTGTCATTATAGCTGGCCCGCAAGCAAGCCAGAGTACAGAGACTGAACCGGCATTTAGCAAGCTAGGGGCTGCGACTCCTACAGCATCACCATAAACATTGGAGTAATGCATACAGAGGCTGAGGTATCGTTCCCACTTTTTTTGTTTTAAAGATTTATTTTATTTATTTGAAAGACGGAGTTACAGAGAGAGGTAGAGACAGAGAGAGAGGTCTTCCATCCGCTGGTTCACTCCCCAGATGACCGCAAAGGCTGGAGCTGCACCGATCCAAAGCCAGGATACAGGACCTTCTTTCGGGTCTCTTGTGTCAGTGCAGAGGCCCAAGGCCTTGGGCCATCTTCTACTGCTATCCCAGGCCATAGCAGAGGGTTGGATCGGAAGAAGAGCAGCCAGGTCTTGAACTGGTGCCCATATGGGATGCTGGCGCTTCAGGCCAGGGTGTTAATCCGTTGCGCCACAGCACTGGCCCCTCGTTCCCACTTCTTAATTCTTTATTCTGAATACTATAGTCAAACTAAATTAAAGTAAATGACTGTTTGCGGTGCCATAGATTTCTCATTGATGTATCTGGTGAAGTGGTTTAAACTTGCCCAGTTTCATGTACATCAAAGGCAGAAGCTAGCCAAGAAAGGAGAAAGACAAGCTTTTCTATTAAGAGGCTAATAAAATTATTGTCCTGAAACAATGATATATGCCCAATAAGACATTTGACTCTTAAAGTTTAATACATATTTCTGGACTATTTATCTCCACTTTGACCATGTTTCCAGTTTTGGTTTTCATGTTCTTTATTAAGATACATGTGTTTGAAAGGCAGAGTTAGAGACATATAGGTAGGCAGAGAGCTTCCATGTGCTGATTCACAACCCAAATGACTACAACGGCTAGGGCTAGGCCAGGTCAAAGCTGGGAGCCTGGAATTCCATCTGGATCTTCCAAATGGGTGTCAGGAGTCCAAGCACTTGGGCTGTGTTTTATTGCTTTCCCAAGGGGCATTAGCAGGGAGCTGGATTTAAAGTGGAGCAGCTGGGACTTGAATTGGTGCTCATATGAGTTGCTGCTGTGCAGGCGATGGTTTAACCCATTGAGCCACAATGCCGGCCCTTTGTTTTAATCTTCAGGAAATATTTTTCTAGGTTAAACTTAACCCAGTATGACTGTTTCCAATGTATTGTGGACATCTAATTTTATCAGGATATTGGTAGATGACTTTATATGTATATTTTGCTTATGCTTTTATTAAAGTTTAGGCAGTTAGCTTTAAAAATTATTTAGGTATGGGGCCGGTGCTGTAGTGCAGTGGGTTGACGTCTGCGCCTGAGGCGCTGGCATCCCATATGGGTGCCAGTTCGAGACCTGGCTGCTCCACTTCCAATCCAGCTCCCTGCTGGTGGCCTGGGAGAGCAGTGGAGGATGGCCGGGGTTCTTGGGCCCCTGCACCCGCGTGGGAGACCTGGAGGAGGCTCCTGACTCCTGGTGTTGGATTGGCTGAGCTCTGGCCGTTGTGGCCATCTGGGGAGTGAACCAGCGGATGGAAGACCTCTCTCTCTCTCTCTTTCTCTTTCTCTTTCTCTCTCTCTTTCCGCCTCTCCTCTCTGTGTGACTCTGACTTTCAAATAGGTAAATCCTTAAAATATTTAGGTGACTCATGAACTTATTAACTAGTTCTTTTTTTTGAAATTTATTTATTTGAAAAAGTTACACAGAGTAAAGCAGAGAGAGAGAGAGAGAGAGAGAGAGAGAGAGAGAGAGAGAGGTCGGTCTTCTATCCTCTGGTTCATTCCTCAGTTGGTCACAACGGCTGGAGCTGTGCCATTTTGAAGTAGGAGCCAGCAGCTTCCTCTGGGTCTCTCACGCGGGTGCAGGGGCCCAAGAACATAGGCCATCTTCAACTGCTTTCCCAGGCCATAGCAGAGAGCTGGATGGGAAGTGGAGCAGCCGGGACTTGAACCGGAGCCCATATACTGGTCCCTAGCTAGTTCTTATTAATGAAAAGTAATTATTAGATCACTGCATATTGCTTGAAATAAAATGACTTATTTCAGGGCCGGCGCCGCGGCTCACTAGGCTAATCCTCCGCCTTGTGGTGCCGGCACACCGGGTTCTAGTCCCGGTCGGGGCACCGGATTCTGTCCCGGTTGCCCCTCTTCCAGGCCAGCTCTCTGCTGTGGCCAGGGAGTGCAGTGGAGGATGGCCCAGGTGCTTGGGCCCTGCACCCCATGGGAGACCAGGAGAAGCACCTGGCTCCTGCCATCAGATCAGCGCCGTGCGCCGGCCGCAGCGCGCTGGCCGCGGCGGCCATTGGAGGGTGAACCAACGGCAAAGGAAGACCTTTCTCTCTGTCTCTCTCTCTCTCTCACTGTCCACTCTTGCCTGTCAAAAAAAAAAAAAAAAAAAAAAAAAAAGACTTATTTCTGCTAGTTAAGCCATCTGTATTATAGCCTAGAGAAAACATTTTGCTGGAATCTTACTATGTAAAACTAAACTGTTGGGACTCTGGGAATACGGAGTGCTTAAGTTGTGTGTCCAGTTTTGGTACTTGAAAGATTATTGGTATTTAGAGTATTTGTTGTGTTACATTCATTTGGATACTTAAAATTTGCATTTGTATAACAAAAGAATATGGTTGACATTTAAACTTTCTGAATATTAAGAAAAGAATCTTAGGCAAAGGGAATCATGTCAAGATTAGAATTGTGGCCGGCGCCGCGGCTCAATAGGCAATCCTTCACCTAGCGGCGCCGGCACACCGGGTTCTAGTCCTGGTTGGGGCACCGGATTCTGTCCCGGTTGCCCCTCTTCCAGGCCAGCTCTCTGCTGTGGCCATGGAGTGCAGTGGAGGATGGCCCAAGTGCTTGGGCCCTGCACCCCATGGGAGACCAGGAGAAGCACCTGGCTCCTGCCTTCGGATCAGCGCGGTGCGCCGGCTGCAGCGGCCATTGGAGGGTGAACCAACAGCAAAAGGAAGACCTTTCTCTCTGTCTGTCTCTCTCACTGTCCATTCTGCCTGTCAGAAAAAAAAAAAAAAAAAAAAAAGACTAGAATTGTAGGGGCCAGCACTGTGGTGCAGTGGGTTAAATCCATGGCCTGTAGCACTGGCATCTCATATAGGTGCTCATTCAAGTCCCAGCTGCTTCACTTCGGATTTAGCCCTCTGTAATATGCCTGGGAAAGCAGTGGAAGATGGTCCATGTCCTTGGGCTCCTGCACCCACTTGGGAGACCTGGAAGAAGCTCCTGGCTGTTGGCTTCAGCCTGGCTTGGCCCAGAACATTGTGGCCCTTCAGGGAGTGAGCCTAGAGATGATTGCTCTGTCTCTCCTTTCCTCTCCCTCTCTGTAACTCTGACTTTCAAATAAATTAAAAAAAAAATTTTTTTAAAAAGAAAGACTAGTATTGTAGATGTATTAGGGATAAAGCTTTTTTTTTTTTAAACCTTATATATAAATAATTCTGTAGAGTAAACTTGATTAAGCTTTCATATGAAGCATAAGAATAAACTTCATTCGGCCTAATGATTGATACTGGTCAAATAGAAAGGTTAAACTTCAAGGATTTTGCTTCTCCTAATTTTCTTGTGCCTTTTGACATTTTTCTTTGACCTCTGAATGGTTATGTAATTTTTTCAGTTTTTGCTAAGTTAGATTTATTTTAAAGATTTCATAGAAGGCTCACAAATTGTCAGAATTAAAATTAAAAAATTTTTTTGAGGATGTTCTGTAGCAATGCTATAAACTTTTAGTGAACATCCTGTTAATATTTGGGAGCTTAGGATTTTATTTTTTTGAGATTTATTTTATCTATTTGAAAGGCAGAGTTAAAGAGGGAGAGATGGAGAGAGAGAGAGAAAGAGAGGGAGCACGTGAGAGTTAGCTTCCATCCACTGGTTCACTCTCCAGATGGCTGCAATGGCCAGGGCTGGGCCAGGTCAAAGCCAGGAGCTTCATCTGGGTCTCCTGTGTGGGTTCAGGGGGCCAAAGACTTGAACCATTCTCCACTGCTTTCCCAGGTGCTTTAGCAAAGAGTGTATTGGAAGTGGAGCAGCCAGGACTCAAATTGGTGCCCATATGGGATGCTGGCATCACAACTGGCAGCTTAATCCATTACACCACAATGCTGGCCACAGGATTTTACTGTCTCTCTCTTTCTTTCTCTCTCTCTTTTCTTTCTCTCTTTCTATCTTTCTTTTCTTTCTCTCTCTTTCTTTCTTTCTTTCTCTCTTTTTTTCTCTCTCTCTCTCTCTTTCTTTCTCTCTTTCTCTCTCTCTCTCTCTCTCCCTTTCTTTCTGTCTGTCTGTCTTTCTCAGGGTTAGACAGTGAGAGGGAGAGAGAAAGGTCTTCCTTTCCATTGGTTCACCCCGTAAATGGCTGCTATTACCAGTGCTGATCTGAAGCCAGGAGCCAGGTGCTTCCTCCTGGTCTCCCATGTGGGTGCAGGGCCCAAGCACTTGAACCATCCTCTACTGCCTTCCCGGGCCACAGCAGAGAGCTGGACTGAAAGAGGAGCGACCAGGACAGAATCCGGCGCCCCAACTAGGACTAGAACCTGGGGTGCTGGCGCCGCAGGCGGAGGATTAGCCTAGTGAAGCGCAGCACCAGCCAGTTTTTTTTTTTTTTTTAAGATTTTTATTTATTTGACAGGTAGAGTTACAGAGAGAAAGGTCTTTCTTCCGCTGGTTCACCCCCCTGCCAAATGGCTGCAACGGCCAGAGCTACGCTGATCCGAAGCCAGGAGCCAGGTGCCTCCTCTTGGTCTCCCATGTGGGTGCAGGGGCCCAAACACTTGGGCCATCCTCCACTGCCTTCCTGGGCCACAGCAGAGAGCTTGTCGCTCCCCGTCTTCATGGAGGAACGACACAGGACCCTGGGCTGTTCTTTTGTCTGCTCGGCCCTTCCCGGGTTTGCTGCTGGTTCTTCCCGGGTTGGCTACCGTCCCTTCCACCTCCGTGGAAGGGCGGTTCCCCCTAGCCACTTTCCCCACTTCCGCGGGGGAGCAGCACACCGCCGGCCGGCTCTCTCGGGGGCTGCACAGGTGTTCCTTCAGATAGATGTTCCTGGTGCATGTTGTCTCTCTCCTCCTTTATAGTCCTCTTCCGCCAATCCCAACTCGGCTGCCCACACGCCGAGTACGCTGCTCTCCTCCAATCAGGAGCAGGATCAGCTCCTGGAGGTCATCACTCAAGTTGGCAAGAGGCAGCTGCGTAGAAGCTGTTTTCTCCTTTCCCAGCGCCATATTGTGGGAGAGCAGATGCATAGAATAAGTCTTAATTCCAGTAACTTAGTCTAGTCCGAGTTGCTCCCCACAAGCTGGACTGGAAGAAGAGCAATTGGCACTAGAATCCGGCACCCATATGGGATGCTGGTGCTGGAGGCGGAGGATTAACCTAGTGTGCCACCACACCGGCCCCAGGATTTTACTTTTTACAGATTGTTCATGTGTTTTCTGAAATTCTTATTTCACTTCAACATGTGTTTCAAGTGTTCAATTATGTGGCATGTAAGTACATTCTCATTATTCAGCTCTCACGTCCATCTGTCCCCAGAACCTTTTCTTTTTTTGACATATATATAATTTGAAAGGCAGAGCATCAGAGAGGAGAGATATAGGCTCTTCCATCCACTTGTTCACTCTCCCAATTGCTGCATCAGCCATCCAGGTCTGGGTTAGGTTGTAGCCAGGAGCCAGGATTCCTTATGGTCTTCCACATGGGTGGGAGGCTCAAGTACTTGGGCCATCTTCTTTGCCTTCCCAGGTGCATGGTGTTCTGATATGAGATGCGGGCATCACAGACAGAGGCTTAACCCTTGTGCCGCAACACAGGCCTGTGCCCAGTACTTTTCCATTTTTCCCAGCTGGAATTCTCTTCTTGTTAAACATGAACTCTGTATTTGCCTGCCTCTCTAGCCCCTGACAACCACCATTCTGCTTGCTGTCTTACTCTTACTACTCTGGGTACTTTCATGTAGATGTAATAACACAGCATTTGCTCATTTGTGACTGACTTATTTCACGTAGTGTAATGTCTTCTTCTACATTGTGGTGTGTGTCAGAATTACTTTCCTTTTAAAGGTTGAATAATATACCATTGTATGTGTGTATTACATTTTGTTTATCCATTCATCTCCTTATGGACAGTTGGGTTGCTTCTACCTTTTGGCTACTGTGAATAATGGTTCTTTGAACATTGATGTATAAATTGCCTGTTCAAGTTTCTAGTCTTAACACTTTAAGGAATATACCCAGAAATAGAATTGCTGGGTCATAAGTTCTTTGTAATTTTTTTTAGAAATTTCCATACTGTTTTCCACTTTGGAGATACCATATTACATTTTCACCAATAATGAATAAGTGTTTCAGTTATTCTACATCCTAGACAACACTTAAAAATTTATTCATTTATTTGCAAGATAAAGACAGACCTTCCATCTGCCATATTACATTTTCACCAATAATGAATAAGTGTTTCAGTTATTCTACATCCTAGACAACACTTAAAAATTTATTCATTTATTTGCAAGATAAAGACAGACCTTCCATCTGCTGATTTACTCCTCAAATGCCTAGAACAACAGGGCTGGGCCAGGCAGAAGCTTGGAGCATGGAATTCAATTTGGGTCTCCCATATGGGTGTCAGGGTTCCAAGCAAATTGAGCCATTACCTGCTTCCTCCCAGGGTGGTCATTAGCAGGAAGCTGGAGTTGCGAGCAGATCAGGAACACAAATCCAGGTACTCTGATACAGGATGCAGACATCCCAAGCAGTATCTTAACTACTATGCCAAATGCCAGGTCCATACCAACACTTCTGCAAGAATAAATTTAAAAAATTTAACCATCCTAATGGTGAGGTGATATCTCATTGTGGTTTTGATTTGTACTTCCTAAATGGTCAGAGATGATGAAGATCTTCTTGTGTGTTTATCAGCCCTTTGTATATTTTCAGAAAAATGTCTACTCAGATCTGTTGTCCATTAAAAATTAATAAAATTTGCTTGAGAGAGTGAAAGAGGGAGAGAGCACAGGCTCCTATTCACTGGCTAACTGTCCAAATGCCCACAATAGCTGAGACTGGGCCACGCCAAAGATTGAAGCTGGCAATCTTTCCAGGTCTGTCTGGCAAAACACAATTGCTTGAGCCATCATGGTTGCTTTCCAAGGTTGGCATTAGCAGGCGGTTGAAGTCTGTAGCAGAGGCTGGGTATTAAACCCAGATATTCCAATATGACACAGTGTCTATTTTTTTTTTTTTTCAAATTAATGGTGAAGTACGGATGGTTTTATTTTCTTTTTTAGGCTTCTCTGTACTTCTGAATTTTTCTGCCATGGCCATGTACAACTCCTGTGATAAAAACATTTCCAAAATTAGTTATTATTCATACACCACCTATATTCCAGTAAATTGGAGCTGACTGGAAGACATTCCTAGGAATGAAAGGGTCAGAGCATGTATAGTAAGGGGCCTTTCTTATCCATACCTGTGCATAGTTGCCCAACTCACATAGAGAAAGATTGACTTGCTGAGATGATTCCAAACTTGTTCCTTAATTGAATCATTAAGTCTTGGTTTTGTAAGGATGAGTTTCCTGGGCCTGATAGAGATGTAAAAGGCCAATTATTATTTCCTTTATCAGTTAGCTGGCTCTCTGTCATCACTTCCTCCATTCCTCTTCTCCACCCCCACATTCACATAAACAGGAAAACTAGAATGCAAACTTAAAGTTCTATTTGAATTAAATTCTTCTATTTAGGAGAATTAGGAAGTCATTCACCAAATTGCTTTCTAAACTTTGGGAATGCGGTGATGAGGCTCCCAGCAGTATTTTTTAACCACTGATCCATTTTCCTCATAACTTTATTCTCTGTTTAGAGCAAAAAAAATCCATTTAGAGGACTAAATGTGGTGCCATCTTCCTGCTGGTTGCTCTGTGTTATGCTGGGGGTTCTGTGAAAACTATAGGTTATCTGCACAGACAACAAATAGCAGACTTTCCCTACTCTTTGCAGATCGGTGGCAGTGATGCCGGGTGGACTTTGGGCTATATGCTGAACCTGACTAACGTGATCCCAGCTGAGCAGCCATTTTCCAAGCCTGTGTCTTCCTCATGATCCTCTTTGTCACAGCCTGTTTATCTTTCACAAGCCTTCGTCTTTCTTAATTTCCTAAATATCTTGTGCTGAATGTTAGATCAGTAATTAATCCAAGCTCCACATGAGTGCGTCTAGTGCACTAATCAGGTCTTTAGTGTAAACCTCTGGGTTGGAGGAAGCCTTTAACAGCATGTGGGACTTGGATGGAGTTCCACGCTCCTGACTTTGGCCTGTCTACCTCTGGCTATTGCAGAGTGGATGGACGATCTCTCGTTATGTCTTTGTGGCGTATGGGGATACGGTTCTTCAACATGAGGAGCGAGGGCGAGTGATCCAGGCAACCTTGTCGAGCCTCTTCCAAAACAACTGTCTGTTCCTGGGACAGCTGCGGCCGCTTTGGCCCACAGTGAGGCCGCAGCTCACGAGAGCTGGCGGCTTCTGCAGAGTGTGAGGGTGGAGACCGCCGCAGCACTAACGGCTCAGGCGCCTTGGTAGGAGCCACAGAGCACACCTGCGGTGCAGCGGAGGAAGTGCACCGATCTGCATGTCTCAACTAGTGTCTTAACTGCTAGGCCAAATGTCTACACCTATTGCCTGTTAAAATTTAAGATTTATATTCATTTTAGTTGAAAGAGAGACTGATCTTTTGTCTGCTGATTTGCTCCCCCAAATGCCTGCAGCTGCCAGTAGACTAGGCTGAAGCCAGGATCCTGGATCAATCTTGGTCTCGTGCATGGGTGGCAGGAACCTAAGTACTTGAGCCATCATCTGCCTTCCTGGAGGCTCATTAGTAGGAAGCTGGTTCAGAAATGCAGGAGCCAGCACTCTGAAATGGGATGTGGGCGTCCCAGATGGTAACGTAGCCACTGCACCGGGTGCCTTCCCATTTTCACACTGGGGCTTAAAAAAAGTTATTTCTGAGTTGCAGGAGGTCTTTATGTAATTTGAACACAAATATTTTATCCTTAAGTTGTCTTTTCCCATTCTTGATTCCCCTGTCTTTATAGGGGTTGCATTGGATTTGTTGATCCAATGAGTAGTGTTGCAATTTTAAATTAAGTCTTTATGAGTGGTGTTGCAATCTTAAATTAAGTCTTTAGATTGATGAATATGAAATGTCTTTTTGCTTAGGTCTTTCATTTATTTGAATGTTTGGAAGTTTTGAATGATTTTATGTTCTTATTTTTTCATTTCTTTCAGATTTTGAGGTTTACTTATTTATTCTTCCTTAGTGGAAAGTAATTTATCAGAGAAGACAGCAATTTTTTTTTTAAAGACCTATTTATTTATTTGAAAGGCAGAGTTACAGAGAGGCAGAGAGAGGGAAAGAGATTTTCCATCACTGGTTCACTCTCCAAATGGCTGCAACTGCCAGGGCTAAGCCAATCCAAAGCCAGGAACCAGGAGTTTCTTCTAGGTTTCCCAGATGGGTGCAGGGCCGCCAGTATTTGGGCCATCTTCTGCTGCTTTCCCAGGCACATTAGCAGGGAGCTGGATTGGAAGTAGAACAGCTAGGACTTGAGTCATTGTCCATATGGGTTGCTGATTCCACAGGTGGCAGCTTTACCTGTTACACCACTGGGTCGGCCCCGAACATGTCAATATTGATGGGCTTTCCAAAGCAGTGTGCCATATTGTGTATGCGATAGGTGCAACAGTACTTGTTAAAAATGATTGTAGGTTCCTCTGAAAATACTCTTTAGGGGAGGAAAAATGTATTACCTCAGGCTCTTCTTTGCATTAGCAGCTACCAAAATTAATTTTTATTATGTAAGTAGGTCAAGAAATGCTCCTTATAAAATATTGAAACGTAAGGCTGGAAACTCTTTAACCATTATTTTCAGTCTCATTTTTTTCATCTTCTGTATAGGTAGTCACTATAATAAATTTTTTTAAAGAATTCTTTTATTTCGGCCAGTGCCGCGGCTCACTAGGCTAATCCTCCACCTGCGGCGCTGGCACCCCGGGTTCTAGTCCCGGTTGGGGTGCCGGATTCTGTCCCAGTTGCTCCTCTTCTAGTCCAGCTCTCTGCTGTGGTCTGGGAGTGCAGTGGAGGATGGCCTAAATGCTTGGGCCCTTCACCCGCATGGGAGACCAGGAAGAAGCACCTGGCTCCTGGCTTCAGGCTAGCAGCACCGGCTGTAGTGGCCATTTGGGGGATGAACCAATGGAAAAGGAAGACCTTTCTCTCTGTCTCTCTCTCTCACTGTCAAATTCTGCCTGTCAAAAAAAAATTTTTTTTATTTCATTTATTTGAAAGAGTTACAGAGAGAGGTAGAGACAGAGAGGTCTTCCATCTGCTGGTTCACTCCCCAGATGGCCGCAATGGCCAGAGCTCAGCCAATCCGAAGCCAGGAGTCAGGAGCTTCTTCCGGGTCTCCCACAAGGGTGTAGGGGTCCAAGGATTTGGGCCATCTTCTTCGGCTTTCCCAGGCCATAGAGCTGGCTTGGAAGAGGAGCAGCCAGGATTAGAACCAGCACCCATATGGACTGCTGGCGCCACAGGCAGAGGATTAACCTACTGCGCCAGGGCATCAGCCCAATAAATTTTGTTTCTTTCAGACTTCCCTCTCCATTCCTTTATGTATGTGTGCATCTCCAAATAACATATAGCATTCCTTTTTCTCTTTAAAGAGGATTGTACTTTATATATTTTCTACCATTGGTAGATATTTAAGATATTTCTGGTATTTTCTTTCAACCTATGGCAATGCAGTTTTTCTTAAGAGTTGTTTGTTTATTTTGAAATTTACACAGAAGGAAACAGAGCCAGGAGTGCAACCACTTGAACCATCCTCACCTGTAGCCTCCCAGGGTGCACATTCGCAGGAAGCTAATGGTTCCTTGCAGAACCAGGACTCAGAGTCAGGCACTTAACATGGGATGTGGTGACCCAGCCAGCAGTCTAATGGCTAGGCCAAATGCCCCAGAATTTGTGTTTCTGACGAGATTTACTGTTGAATTGAATAATCTCTTTTGCTCCTGCTCCCTTTCAGGAGAAAAGTTTAGAAAGTGGAAACAAAACCAATCCATTCTGAAATCCCGTACATAGATTGGCATCTCTTTCTATTCTGTAGCCTATAGTTGTATCATATGACCCTAAACATGTCATACTTTTTTTGGGAAAGTTAGATTATTAGATATCCTTGAGAGCTTTAGGTAATTGTAGGCTCCTTTTAATATACTGGTCACGTGGACCAAATTGTCTTTAAGAATTCAACATTTTGCTTTCTTGCTCTTAAATTTGCCCTGTTGTGCTGGTGCCCATAACAACATAAACTTAGAGCCCAGTAATTCAGGGCAAGTAGATTTCCTTCCTGCACTGCATGACAGCTCCAAGGATGGTGAAGCTGGGAGTTTAATGGGAAACCTGACTTCATCCCATTAAATTGGGCTGTCTGAGTGTTGAAATGAAGAGGCTGTCAGAGAGTAGGTAGAGTGCAGTCCCTGATGAGAGCATTTAATAAAGGCTCAATTTTAGAATCAGTGCATTCTTTTTGTTTCGTTAATTTCATGTAAATTCTGATGGCTTTAATGTTACTATTAAACAGTGATAATCTGCATTAGAATATTTTAATTCAATAGCCATTTATCTGCCTTGGTAAATTTTTTTTTCCATATCTGTGGACTTTGTTTTTAGTTTTCTAAGTGAGATACTTTTTTTTTTTAAAAACTAGACTATATAATTATATTATTGAAAAATACAGGCATTCTCTTGCTTTCTGTTTGAGGTTTTTTTTTTATTTTTTTTATTTTATTTTTTATTTTTTGACAGGCAGAGTGGACAGTGAGAGAGAGAGAGAGAGACAGAGAGAAAGGTCTTCCTTTGCCGTTGGTTCACCCTCCAATGGCCGCCGCTGCGGCCGGCGCACCGCACTGATCCGATGGCAGGAGCCAGGAGCCAGGTGCTTCTCCTGGTCTCCCATGGGGTGCAGGGCCCAAGCACCTGGGCCATCCTCCACTGCACTCCATGGCCACAGCAGAGAGCTGGCCTGGAAGAGGGGCAACCGGGACAGAATCCAGCGCCCCGACCGGGACTAGAACCTGGTGTGCTGGCGCTGCTAGGCAGAGGATTAGCCTAGTGAGCCGCGGCGCCGGCTTAAGATGGTTACATTTTTTCAAATTACTGACCTGGCTAAAAGGTACCCTGGAGAATTTAACCTGAGTTTCAAATTTAAAGGTTTATATTTCACCCGTTTTTCTCAAATCTGTGAAGTACCTCCTACGGCTGACAAAACTAAGATACTTCTTGATATTGGATTAAGCTTTCATTATAGCATACTGTCTTTATTTTTTTTTAAAGCTTGCGTTTTTTAAAAATATTTATTTGAAAGAGAAGAGTATTTTTGTGGTTGATTTATGAGCACAGACATGAAATGTTCTTGGTCATTAGAATAGGGAAATATGTACTTTTCCTGTTTTCCCATTGGACTTTTGCTCAAAACTGGCTACATAGTTTGCAGGAGCCTTTGTTCAAAAAATAATAATTACAAGAGAGCTACAGCAGAGCATTCAACTAACGTGGAGCCCTGCATGACCACATAGATGATGTGTTCGTAGCTGGTCCTGTCCTGGTTAGTGTGTGCAGTTCTTCAATAGGTGATCTAGCAGAACTGTGTTTTTGTAAAATTGTATTTTGCTCTTTTTATTGGAAGAAGATCATCCATTCTAGAATTTAAAATACTTTTAAGTGGTTTTACAATGTTAATTTTTGTTTTCTAACTTAAAATCTGGTTATAAACTATCATAGTACAAACTGTTCTTATAATAGCTTTAAATAAAATACAAAATACAAAATATGATGATTCCAAGAGCTGGAAAAGGGACTTTATTGAAGCCTTGGTTGTTCTGTTGTATTCTGAAATTGAAGTCTTAGAGGTATATTCTCAAATTTGATCTTGAGTCATATCACTTGATATTGGAAGTCGGCCACCCAAGCAATGTCTTAACTGCTGTGTGCCCAGTGCTCACCCTCTGAGTTGTGACTTTTAAGTCATGTGCTTCTTCGCTTTTTTTTATAGTAACACATTAAAATTTTTTTTTGCTTTATTTTTATTTTTTAGAAAACTTTTGTGCTTCCTCACTCTTATGATAACCCTGTAATCCTTTCCAGGCGTAGTGAGGTTAGCTAAAACTACTTTCAGTAAAAATCATATGCTGGATTTCCCAATGAGTGAAGTTGAGCATTGATTGCTAGTAAAAAGTTTTAATGAAACTATTTAAACTTCTCAAAGTAGACATTATTATCCCAAGATGACCTATAAATATGAAGGTATTACTTGACTGTTTTGTACAATAAGAACAACAATTGATATGGACTTTCAAATAATCATTATAGCTAATAAAAATGGAAACACGGTTCACAATAGTAAAGATATCAAATCAACGCAGGTGTTCATCAACTGTTGACTGGATAAAGAAATTATAGTATATACACACACACATACACACACACACTAAGGAGTATTACTCTGTTGTAAAAAAAGATGAAATCTTGCATTTTGCAACAAGATGGACATAACTGGAAACCATTATACATGGTGAAATAAGCCAGTCCCCAAAAGACAGATATCATGTTTTCCCTGATCTGAGCTAACTAATAGAGTACTTGAAGTGTAATGTATTGTAGTGAATTAGATGTTTTGAGATTTGATGATTGTTTACAGCCCTGTAACGATTTGAAAGTCAAAGTTACAGAGAGGCAGAGAGAGAGAGATGGAGAGAGACAGGAACTCCAATCTGCTGGTTCACTCCCCAAATGGCTGCAATGGCCAATGCTGGGCCAGATGGAAGACAGGAGACCGGAGCTTCATCCGGGTGTCCCACGTAGGTGCTTGCCATCTTCTACTGCTTTCCCTCAAGGTGTGTTAGCAGAGAGCTGGATCAGAAATGGAGCTACCAGGACTTGAACTGGTGTCCATATGGGGTTTCAGTGCTGCAGGCAGCAGCTTTACCAGCTACACCGCAGCCCTGGCCTGAGATAACATATTTTTAATTTACATTACAGTCAAAGGCTTAATGCTCCACCAAATAAGTTAACAAGCAAAAAGCAAAACAACCCTAGTTTAGTGAGCAAATAGGCAAGGGCTATAAACAGCAATCAAATGTAAAGATAACCATTTCACCCATATACAGTAAATGTTAAAATAATTACATCATTGAAACTATAGTAGTATAACATTTTTAACCATTGGTGTGAGTAGTCATTTTTATGGCTGTACGAATGTGTTAGCCTGTTGTAGAAATACCACAGTTTTTGAAATCTTTTCTGTTATTGGACATTTTGGGTTTCCAGTTTGGGGTTATTGTGAATAAAGTTGCTGTGAAAATGTATGTCTGACCCTTTTTGTGACCAACTTTTTATTTCTCTGAAGTTGATACTTAGGGGTAGAATTTTGGGTCATAGGTTAGAAGTATGTTTAACTTAATAAGCACCTGCCAAACTGTCCTCCAAAATGGTAATGCCAGTTACGCTTCCATGAACGAACTCTGAGTTCCAGCTACTCAGTGTCTTCAGCTGCATTTGCTCTTACCAAGACATCTTTTATTTTGATGGGTGTGTTCACTTGCATTTGTGTGTTGATTTGTGAATGTTTTTCCTTCTGTGTGATTTTTCCTGTTCATTTTTTTTGGAAAGGATTTATTTATTTGAAAGACAGTTACAGAGAGGCTTTTCCCAAATGCCTTTAGACCCAAAGAAATAGTTAACAGTTTATTAAGTAGTTACGGCTGAATACTTGAATATTTATAGTCTTGAGATTTAGTGATTTGAAAAATTAATGTACATAATTTTGAAAGAAAGTGTTTTTATTTTAATATATGCCTGGATATTTTACAGATTCTCAAATGTTGGGTCAGATAATATCATGTTCATTTCGTGTTCTACATTGATTTTTACATGGTACTTGATCATTTTTAAAAGGTTTGTTTATTTGAGAGGCAGAGTTATAGACAAAGAGGGGAGAGAGACAGAGATGTTTCCCACCTGCTGATTCATACTCCCGAAATGGCTGTGATGGCTGGAGCTGGACCGATTTGAAGCCAGGAACTTCTTCTACTGGGTCTCCCACATGGGTGCTGGGACCATCTTCCATCTTTCTCAGGCCATCAGCCAGGAGCTGGATCAGAAGTGGAGCCGCCAGAATTTGAACCGGCACTAGTATGGGATGCTGGCATCACTTAACTTAGTACGCCACAGCACTGGCCCCAGTACTTGATTTTTTTTTAAGGTTTATTTATTGATTTTTGAAAGGTAGAGTTAGAGAGAGAGGGAGAGATAAAGAGAGAAAGACATTTCATACCCTGATTTGCTCCCCAGATGGTTGCAACAACTAGTGTTGGGCCAGGCAGTAGCCAGGAGCCAGGAACTTCTTCCAAACCTCCCACATAGGTGGCAGGGGCCCAAACACTTTGGCCATCTTCCTCTGCTTTTCCCAGGCCATTAGCAGGGAGCTGGCTTGGAAGTGGAGCAGCAGGGACACAAATTGGTGCCTATATGGAATGCTGGCTTTTCAGGTGGCGGATTTACCACTACGTCACAAAACTGGCCCCTGTGGTACTTGATTTTAATCATAGCAATTGCTAAAGTCTCAACTTCTTAAAGAAATGATGTCATCGAAGGGAATGTTTTGTGAGCTAATGTTCAAGCTATGAATTACCTCAGCTAGTAATTGATGTGGTTCAGTAGGTGTCAGTTATTGCTGTTTCCTCAGAAATTTGAACCATCCTGCATCGCCCCTTTGAATTTATTGAGTACCTCATCACACAGCTCAGGGACTATGGCTCTTCTAGAGGAGGATTCTGTTTGGTTCCCTCTTGGATCACATGATCAGAATAGGCTATAATTTGGTCATCATGCATAACTCACCCACTCGGGTGTTCTGTAGAAGGGGATACTATTCCTTTGAGAAAATACGTCAGTTTATTTAACAATTACAGTTTCAAAATTATAAACAAAAATAAATTAATCTTATCTTTTTTTTTTAAAGATTGTATTTATTCATTTGAAAGGTAGAGTTAGAGACAGTAAGAGAGGGAGAGACAGAGAGAAAGGTCTTCCTTCCATTGGTTCACTCCCCTAATGGCCGCAACGGTCAGAGTTGTGCCTATCTGAAGCCAGGAGCTAAGAGCTTCTTGCGGGTCTCTCACGTGAGTACAGGGACCCAAGCACTTGGGGCATCTTCTACTGCTTTCTCAGGCCATAGCAGAAAGCTGGATTGGAAGAACAGCTGGGACTAGAACTGGCACCCATATGGAATGCTGGCTGCACAAATGGAGGATTAACCTACTGCGCCACGTGGCTGACCCAAAGCTTATGTCTTTATCTGTTTAGCTACATATATCTAGTTATCTATATATCTATATTTGTCTAACTAGCTATATTCTAGTAAGCCTCATCTACCACTTAATGTGGAAGAAAGTTTAACAGATTTGAAAGCATATTTGTGATTTTTTTTTTTTTAAGATTTATTTTATTTGAAAGGCAGAGAGTAGGGGGAAGGGATATCTTCCATTCGATGGCTCACTCCCAAATGGCAGCAGTGGCCAGGGGTGGGCTAGGCCAAAGCCAGGAGCCAGGAGCTAGGAGCTTCTTCTGGGTATCCTGCATGGGTGCAGGGACCCAAACACTTGGGCTGTCTTCCACTGCTTTCCCAGGCGCATTAGCAGGCAGCTGGGTTGGAAGTAGAACTGCCAGGACCTGATTCAGTGTCCGTATGGGATGCCAGCACTGCAGACAATGGCTTAACTCAGTACACCACAGTGCCTGCCATGATATTTGTACTTTTTTTTGACAGGCAGAGTTAGAGAGTTATAGATAGTGAGAGAGAGACAGAGAAAGGTCTTCCTTCCGTTGGTTTACTTCCCTTGTGGCCGCTACAGCCGGCGCTGTGCCAGTCCGAAGCCAGGAGCCGGGTGCTTCCTCCCGGTCTCCCATGCCGGTGCAGGGACCCAAGCAGTTGGGCCATCCTCTACTGCCCTCCCGGACCACAGCAGAGAGCTGGACTGGAAGAGGAGCAACCGGGACTAGTACCCAGCGCCCCAACCGGGACTAGAACCCGGGGTGTCGGAGGATTAGCCAATTAAGCCACGGCGCCGGCCAATATTTGTACTTTTAAAGCTATCTGGAGGGGACCAGAGCTGTGGCATAATGGGAGAAGCCACCGGCTATAGTGCCGGCATCCTGTGTGGGCACCAGTTCAAGTCCTGGCTGCTCCCCTTCTGATCCAGCTCTCTGCTCTGCTTTGGCCTGGGAAAGCAGTGGAAGATGGTCCAAGTCTCAAGTGGGAGGCCTGGAGGAAGCTCCTGGCTCCTGGCTTGGGTTGGGTGCAGCTGCCATTGTGGCCATCTGGGGAGTGAACCAGAGGTTAGAATTCTCTCTCTGCCTCTGCCTCTCCGTAACTCTACTTCTCAAATAATCTTAAAAAATATATATAATAAAGATTGTTTCCTTTTTTTTTTTATTTGAAAGAATGAGAGAGATAGAGAAATCTTACATTCACTGATTTACTCCCCAAGTGGCCATAATGGACAGGCTGAAGCCAGGAGCCAGGACCTAGGACCTTCATCTGCACTTGGCTGCCAGGGGCCCAAGCACTTGGGCCATCATCTGCCGCTTTCCCAGGCACATTAGCAGGGAGCTGGGTTGGAAGTGCAGCAGCTGGGACTTGAACTGGCACTTATGGGATGCCAGCATCGCATGGGGCAGGTTTACCAGCTATACTACAGCGCCAGCCCCAGTATACGAGATGGCTTGTTTTGTAATTTTTCTACTTTCTCATGATATGAAATCAGTATCCAATAGAAACTGTACACTTGAGGGGTCCTGAAGCGCCAGCATCCCATGTGGGCGCCGATTCCAGTCCCAACTGCTCCACTTCCATCCAGCTCTCTGCTATGGCCTAGGAAAGCAGTAGAAGATGGCCCAAGTCCTTGGGTCCCTGCACCTGCGTGGGATACCTGGAAGAAGCTCCTGGCTCCTGGCTTCAGATCAGTACATCTCCAGCTGTTGCGGCCAGTTGTGGAGTGAACCATCGGATAAAGACCTCTTTCTCTTTATCTCTGCCTCCCCTCTCTCTGTGTAACTTTGACTTTCAAATAAATCTTAGAAGAAAGAAAGAGAGGGAGGGAGGGGGAGGGAGGGGGAGGGAGAGAGGGGGAGGAAGGGGAGAAGGAGAGAAGGACAGGGAGAGAGAGGAAGAAGGAGAGGGAGGGGGAGGGGAGGGAGGGAGAAGGAGAGAAGGAGAGAAGGAGAGAAGGAGAGAAGGAGAGAAGGAGAGAGAGAGAGAGAGAGAGAGAAACTGTACTTTGAAGTTTGATCTTTTCCCAGGCTAGTGAGTGTCATGAGTACTGAGCAGTGGCCTGATCTGCTTAGTCATTAGGAAGGGAACCAACCAGTATGCTAGCAGGGATTGGGAATATCCCCCAGACTGTATAAAACCTGTGAAATCATTTGGACTGGCCCTGGCAAGGCAGCCACAGACAGGGCTTTAAGTCCAGTAAATCTATAAAGGGCCAATTTTTAAATTGATAATTTTGCATGGCCTGTGAGTGATGCTATAAATGCCCAAATGGCCCTTGGCAGAAAGAGTTATCCACCCCTGTATGTAATGTGTTGCTAAATTGTGATATTTGGCAGGTTAGATGCACTAAATGCATTTCAGTTTAGGATATTTTGAAATTACAATGGATTTATTAATAAAAAACTTCATCATAAGTCAAGGAGCATTTGTAGTTTCAATATAGTGACAGGTATATAGGGAAGTGCTTACCAAAAGAAACTGTTAATAATAGACATTTAAAAAAATATTTGAAAGGCAGAGTTAGAGAGAGAGAGGTCTTCCATCTATTTTTCACCCCTCAAATCACCGTAAGGGTGGAACTGGGGTAGGCCAAAGCCAGGAGCTGCATTTGGATCTCCCACTTAGGTTGCAGGGGCCCAAGCAATCAGGCCATCCTCCACTGCCGTATGGGCACTGAATCATGTCCTGGCTGTTCTACTTCCAACCCAGCTCCCTGCTAATGTGTCTGGGAAAGCAGTGGAAGATGGCCCAAGTGTTTGGGACCCTGCACCCATGCCTGAGACACTAGCATCCATATGGGTGCCAGTTCATGTCTCGACTGCTCCAATTCTGAACTAGCTCTCTACTAATGGCCTGGGAAAAACAGTGTAAGATGGCCCAATTGCTTGGGCCTCTGCCACCCACATAGGACATCCAGATGAAGCTCGTGGCTTTGGCCTGGCTCAGTTCTGACCATTGCAGCCATCTGGGCTGGAAGATCTCTCTCTCTGTCTCTGTCTCTCTGTCTGTCTCTCTATCTCTTCCCTCTCTCTCTGCAATTTTGAATTTTTGACAGGCAGAGTGGACAGTGAGAGAGAGAGACAGAGAGAAAGGTCTTCCTTTACCGTTGGTTCACCCTCCAATGGCCGCTGCGGCCAGTGTGGTGCACCGCGCTAATCCAAAGCCAGGAGCCAGGTGCTTCTCCTGGTCTCCCATGCGGGTGCAGGGCCCAAGGACTTGGGCCATCCTCCACTGCACTCCTGGGCCACAGCAGAGAGCTGGACAGGAAGAGGAGCGACCGGGACTAGTACCCAGCGCCCCAACTGGGACTAGAACCCGGGGTGCCAGCGCCGCAGGTGGAGGATCTTTTAAAGAAATTATTTTGCCTTCAAGTGGAAAGAAGCCACTTCACAGTCCTGTTTATGGACCTGTTTCTTCTTTGTTTCTCAGTTCAAGAAAGGTTGAGGGAAGGACCAGAAAGCCAGCTTTTAAATTTGAAGCAAAACAACAAAGAATTATCACCTATAGTATTTTGAATGGCTTATGAGAACTTCTATTATCTGTTCCAAAACTAATAAAAATAAATACTATTTCATTGCTATATCAGACATTTTCCGTGGCTCTTTAGGGAACTTGTCTGAGAAGGGTGGGAGATAGAGTGTGAGAGGGAGAGAGAGGCTTTGGTAAGTAAGAATAAATGCTAAATCATGTTCACTTGCAAAAATGCAGTAAATGTTTAGTGGCTTGGAATACTAAATAAGCTCTGGTGATCAGGTTGGTAGAGAAGAGGTAGTCAGGGTATAGCAAATAGCATAAACAATGGTAAGGAATTTGGAATGAACATAGAATGTCCTAGAGGGGAAGAGGAAGATTTTCGTTTGAGTGAGGCCTTGTTGAACCATAAAGGTCTGTGTTTTGGAAAGAACTCATTTTGTACATCATGGCAAATAGTACTCTAGTTTTATAGTAGCCCAAGAGTTAATTAAGAACATATAGAGAGAGATGGTTAACGTTAGCTTGGCTTATTCATATGAGTGATTTCTTCTTACTTGGGCTGAAATGCCTATGACTGAAGTTTTGCTACAACAAATGAATTATTTTGGGCTTTCAAATTTATAATGAATAATGGAAACTTAGAAATCTTCATGATGGTTTATTCTGTGTGAAGAAAGGCAGATAGTCATGCTGAATATAAGGTGAGAACTGGAACATAAATTTTAAATGAACAAGAGAGTGCTTGAAAAATATATTGAGTGGGTAGGTAATAAGCCATAGTTAATTTCTCTTATTCATTTAAATTACTTTTATTCTTTTTCTGTTAACATGTACCTCTTTATTAGAATTAGTCTTCATTGATTATTGATTTGAAAATGTCAACACAATGAGTATGTTCTAATATTACCTCCATTTTATAGATGAGGAAGCTGAATGAACTTCCTAAAGTGAGACAAGTAAGTTTTGGAGCCAAAATTCTTATCCAAACTGTTTACTTTCAGAGTTTGTTTCTCTCTATTGAGTTATATTTAAGTGATTCTCATGTTTAACAGATAGTGCTAGACCTTGGGTTCAAATATTGAGTAAGTAAATGATTTATCTAGAAAGTAATTATCTAGTTAGGTAAAATTGTGAATAGTTTTACTGACATGCAGTTAAGTGTTACAGATTTAAAGTGCTATATTGAAATTGCCCAGTGAGCTCCCCAGGGAAGCTTTCATGATGAAAGCAATGCTTTCAAGCTAGGAATAGAAGGATATATAGTGTCTGTCCAAGTGGATGAAGTGGGATGAGGGATGAGTAATCAGGCAAAGGTAATAGCAGTGACAAAAGTACATGGATGAACATTTTAAAAGCAGCCCAAAGTTGTTTAATTGGTGTATGTATGTCATAGAGCATTCTTTTTTTTTTTTTTTTTAAGATGGATTTATTTGAAAGGCAGAGTTACAGAGAGGCAGAGGCAGAGAGAGAGGGAGAGGGGTAGAGGTAGAGAGAGGTCTTCCATCTGCTCGTTCACTCCCCAGATGGCCGTAACGGCTGGAGCAGACCCAAATCTGAAGCCAGGAGCTTCTTCCAGGTCTCCCATGTGGGTGCAGGGGCCCAAGGACTTGAGCCTTGCTTTATTGCTTTTCCCAGGCCATAGCAAAGAGCTGGATCGGAAGTGGAGAAGCTAGGTCTCGAACTGGTGCCCATATGGGATGCCTGCCCTGCAGGCAGCGGCTTTACCTGCTATACCACAGTGCTGGCCCCTAGAGCATATTTGTGAGCATTAGACATTTTAGGGAAACTTCTTTGAAAGGGGTATGTCAGATGATATTAAAGGAAGAATTGACCATAATCAATTTTGTAAGACTAATGTGGCTATTTTATTTTTTAGTTAAGGTCTAATTAAATTTAATTCAACAAATGTTTGAGAGTCAATTTGCTAGATTAAGTGCTACTGGTAACAAGGAATTGGAAGATGGAAATTGGGCATTTCAAAGAAAGCAGTGGAAATTGGTGTCAGTTTTTGTTACTGGAGATAGTCAGCTGTTTCTAGCTTGGAAGATGTAGAATGATTGTGACTCCAATGGAGTGTCAAGGAAGGGGCTGTGGCCAGGACGGAGACATGATGGATTCTGTGTAGGATGTAGAGGTGGAGGTGCTTGGTCGACAGCTAGTGGAGTTCTGGTGCCCTATAGTCCTGTGCAAGGAGTAGCCATTAAGGTTGGGAAAGGTGGAGAGTTGTTGGTGATAGCAGAAACCTTGAGAGAAGCTTATCATTTGTGTGTGGGTAAGCCTGTAGCTGTTGCATGTAGCCCTAGTTCGACCTGTTCATGAGTGATTTCAGACTAATAATGGATTGAAAAAATAAGTCTTATGAAGAAAAATAAAGGAATAAAGCATCCGGAGGAAATGATGGTAATGTAGCAATCTCTTTGTAATTTATAGTAGCATATAGGGCAGTGCCATCCAAATCAATAGATATATCAGCTGCATGATTTTTTTTTGCAGTGTCCATATACCAAATAGGAATTTGTCGTAAGGGGCTGGCACTGTGGCATAGTAGTTTAAGCCTCAGCCTGCGGTGCCAGCATCCCATATGGGCACCAGTTCTAGACCTAGCTGCTCCACTTCTATTCCAGCTCCCTGCTGGTGGCCTGGGAGAGCAGTGGAGGATGGCCCAAGTGCTTGGGCCCCCGTACCCACATGGGAGACCCGAAAAGGCTCCTGGCTTCAGATTGGCCCGGCTCTGGCTGTTGTGCCCATTTGGGATGGAAGGCCTCTCTCTCTGTAACTGGCTCTCAAATAAATAAATAAATCTTAAAAAAAGGAATTTGTCTTAAGAACAATGGCATTTTATAGGTTATTTGGCAAGGTTTCTTCTTAGTGTGCAAAAAAATTGTTTTAAGGTTTATTTGAAAGGTGGCATGACAGGGAAGGAGGGAGAGGAGGGAAGGGTAGAGGGCAAGAGGTGGGAGAGAGAGATATCTTAAATCTGCTCCCCAAGTGTCCAAAACAGCTAATGCTAGGCCAAGCCAAAGCTGTTAAACAGGAACTTTATCTGGATCTCCTGTGTGGGTGGTAGGAGCCCACGTCCTTAGGTCATCATCTGTTGCCTCTCAGGTGCATTAGTTGAAAGCTGAATCTCAAGTGTGAAGCAGCTGGGACTCAAACCATCTTATGTTGGATGTGAATGTCCCAAGTGATGACTTAACATGCTGTGCCACAATGTCCTGTCCAGTGTGTGCAGATTTAATGATGTGCCTTCAGTTAATTGGCACCTCAGATTTCGTAAAATGTAAAATTTCCCAGTGTTCATTAGGCTAAATACGTAGTCATCATTGTTGCTTTTAAAGTACATTTGTCGTTTTTTTTTTTATTTTTTGGATTTATTTATTTACTTGAAAGTCAGAGTTATACACATGCACGCGCACACAGAGAGAGAGAGAGAGAGAGAGAGAGAGAGAGAGAGAGAGAGAGAGAGGAAGGTCTTCCATTCACTGGTTTACTCCCCAGTTGGCTGCAATGGCCGGAGCTGTGCCAATCTGAAGCCAGTAGCCAAGAGCTTCCTGTGGGTCTCCCATGTGGGTGCAGGGTTCCAGGGGCTTGGGCCATCTTCTGCTTTCCCAGGCCATAGCAGAGAGCTGGATAGGAAGAGGAGCACCTGGGTCTCGAACTGGAGCCCATATGGGATGCCAGCACTGCAGGCAGTGGCTTTACCTGCTATGCCACAGTGCCGGCCCCCATTTGTCGTTTTTATCATGAGCAGGCTTACAATTTCTGCCTTATGATGGGTTTTGTCCCCACTCTTTGATTGTTCACTGAATTGTGCTTAAAAGACTCCACTTCCACTAGTTTCTCAGGTCTGCCCCTCTTGGAACCTCTCTCCTGGCTGCTACAGCAGGAGGTGTCTGACTTAAATAAATCTTGTTTTATGCACGCCAGCATTTGTTTATGTTCTATGTAGGTCATCTCAGATGTTACCACTGGTGTATATAATACAAAGAAATACTGGTAATAAAGTACCCCCATTGCAACAATAACTATATACAGTATAATATAGGATATAGGTTAGATTTAAGGAACTGTTGGAGGTGAATCACTAGAGAAGTGTTAAGTTCTTCCTAAGGTTTCCTGTTTCCTTGCATTTTAGTATTTTGTGTATGTATAAAGAGGTCACCAAATTTATAGAAAATGTGTATTGTGAAGAAACTACGCATAGATTTCAAAATTTTTGCACCAAAGTACACTTCTCAAAAAATTTATTTTCATTTTATTTGGAAGGCAGAGAGACAGAAAGATCTTCCATTTGCTGGTTGACTGCCTAATGCCTGCAACAGCTGAGGCTGGCCCAGGCCAAAGCCAGGAGATAGGAACTTAATTCAGTTTTCTTATGTGAGTGGCAGGGACCCATGTGCTTGAGCTGGAATTGGAAGCAGAGCCAAGATTGGAACCCAGGTGCTCAGATAGGAATGTACGTGTACCAAGCGGCATCTCTTATTTTCATTTTTAAAAGATTTATTTATTTGTTTGAAAGTCAGAGTTAGAGAGGGAGAGACAGATTTTCCATTGCTGGTTCACTCCCTAGATGGCCGGAATGGCCAGGACTGGGCCAGGTTGAAGCTAGGAACCAAGAGCTTCTTCTAGGTCTCCCACATGTGTAGCTGGGGCCCAGGCACTTGGGTCATCTTCCACTGCTTTTCTCAGGCCATAGTAGGGAGCTGAATCAGAAATGGAGCAGCTAGAACAGAAGCCATTGAGCATATGGGATGCTGGTGCTGCAGGCAGCATTGCAAGTGGTGGCAGCACCCAGTACACCACAGGCCACCCCCCCCCCCCCAGCAGCATCTTGACTGCTGCACCAAACACCCACCCTACATTTCCTTTAATTGCAATTTCCATGAGCTTTTTGAAGCACATTTGTATGTATATTGACTAAAAATGTAACTGTTATAGAATGTGTTTAATTATAGATCTGATGTTTATCAGAGGGCTTGTATAAACACATTATTCCTTCTCTTTCAGACATTAGCTCCTTTGACAAACTTTATTCTTTATTTTTAAAAAATGCAAGAAATCTAAGTGGCCCAGATTGACCTTGGAAGTGTGATATTTTACTGATAGTTTTTGTTCATGTGTTTATTGGAAACTTGAGAATTCCAGTTACTTGTCTGTGTGGATTTTTTTCCTTTTACCTGAATTGAATATTGAAGTTTTTGTTGTATAAACTGTATGTTTAGATTACTGCATGATATATTTTGAGTAAGGTGTTTTTTTTTGGGGGGGGGGGCAGACAGAGTTAGACAGTGAGAGAGAGAGAAAGGTCTTCCTTCCATTGGTTCACCCCGCAAATGGCTGCTGTGGCCAGCGGGCTGCACTGATCCGAAGCCAGGAGCAAGGTGCTTCCTCTTGGTCTCCCATGCGGGTGCAGGGCAAGCACTTGGGCCATCTTGAGTAAGTTCTTATTAGGCTGTGTATTTGAGAACTTTTTTTTTTTAATCTTAAGAGGATATTTAATAATGCCAAAATATATTTGTATAAATATAATAATTCAGCTAGCATACTTTTTAGAAATTTTTTTGTTGCTGATTAATGATAGCCTAAGAAGATGTTTAAATCCAAAGTTTGGTTTTTGTCTTCATTGTGAACCCAGGGTTGTCTGAAATTTTCTGAGTTGATTTAAGTGTAGTTATTTAAAAGTATAATAGAAATTCCTTTTATTTAGCAACTTGCATATTAGCCGTTATTTAATTTAGTACTTTACCTTTTCTTAAATGTGTTGACAAATTCTACCTTGACTTTGGCTGAAAAAGTCTCTTTTATGTCTGTCTGTATTTGGATGGCAGTCACATGTGTCTCTGTTTGATGAGATAAATATTACTAGTTTAAAAGGGTGGGACTTTTTCTGGGAATATGTTGAAGAAGGTGTTCAGGTCAAGATTATTTCTGGTCTTTTTGCCATTTTATAATCTAAGGTAAACTGCTTTGAAAGAGTAGGGTGTTTGAGCCTACCATGTAAATAGAGCCCACATTGTGATGTGTGGTTATTGGCGGTTATTTGAGTTTTTGTTGGCTTATTTTCAGAAATATGAGTAGTTCCCTACTTAATTGACAGAATATAAATTTCAGCTAGGCTAGAAGAGAGGGTTCTTTTCATTTTATACAGTCTCTACCAGTTGAATTTTTATCTTTCTTCTCTGTACTTTTTAAAAAAGGTTTCATTTGAGAGATGGGGAGTGAGAGGTGGATTGTTATGGGGAGGGATGTGTAGAGAGCGATGTCCCATCCCCTGATTCACTCTCCAAATGCCCACAACAGCCAGAATTAGGCCAGGCTGGAGGCGCCAGCCCTGGATCTATCATCTCTCTGTGGGTGACTTAGGCTGCTGCCCAGGCATACATATTAGCAGGAAGCTTGGAGTAGCCAGGACTTGAACCAGCCACTCTTGACTTGGAATGCGAGTGTCCCAAGTGGTGGCTTAACCTGCTGTGCCACAGTGCCCCAGATGCACCTCTTAACTAGCTGGAGTTGAACAGTTGGCTGTGACAGCAGTTGATAATTAAAAAAAATTTTTTTTCATTGTTACATTGTATGCTTAAAGGATGGATCTGTATTTTCATCCATTTTGATCCTTGTCCAGTTTGATGCCTGTTAACTTTTAAGACTATTTTCAGAAAGGGAGAGGGGACTTCAGGTTTTTCAAGTGAGAAAATATGCTGAAAACTAAAAATTGTGAATTTATCATGTATATGTTTGAAATATGTATACTTTGTGGAATAGCTCAATTGAGCTAATGCATTTCTGTACATACCTATCATTTGTCTTTTTTCTTTTCTTTTTTTTTTTTTTTTGACAGGCAGAGTGGACAGTGAGAGAGAGAGAGACAGAGAGAAAGGTCTTCCTTTGCCGTTGGTTCACCCTCCAATGGCCGCCGCGGCCAGTGTGCTGCAGCCGGCACACTGTGCTGATCCGATGGCAGGTGCTTCTCCTGGTCTCCCATGGGGTGCAGGGCCCAAGCACTTGGGCCATCCTCCACTGCACTCCCTGGCCACAGCAGAGAGCTGGCCTGGAAGAGGGGCAACCGGGACAGAATCCGGCGCCCCGACCGGGACTAGAACCCGGTGTGCCGGCGCTGCAAGGCGGAGGATTAGCCTAGTGAGCCGCGGCGCCGGCCTATATACCTATCATTTGTACTGAGAACACTTAAAATCAAATCTGCTTTCTTAGCAATTATCTATGTATAATACACTGCTATTAACTAGGAAAAAGAAAGGAAGAGGAACATTGACATTCCTAATAAAATGTTCATATACTGGAAGCAATATGCAGATTGGTAGGTTTGGGATATTATTTTTTCAGTTTACATACAAATTTTTCCTAGAATTGATTTTTTAAAATTTATTTATTTTATTTTTTTGACAGGCAGAGTGGATAGAGAGAGAGACAGAGAGAAAGGTTTTCCTTTGCCATTGGTTCACCCTCCAATGGCCACTGTGGCCGGCGCACCATGCTGATCCGAAGGCAGGAGCCAGGTGCTTCTCCTGGTCTCCCATGGGGTGCAGGGCCCAAGCACTTGGGCCATCCTCCACTGCACTCCCTGGCCACAGCAGAGGGCTGGCCTGGAAGAGGGGCAACCGGGACAGAATCTGGCGCCCCGACCGGGACTAGAACCCGGTGTGCTGGCGCCGTTAGGTGGAGGATTAGCCTAGTGAGCCGTGGTGCCGGCCCCTAGAATTGATTTTTAATATCTCAAATACCATAGGAAAATAAGAAAAACATTCTCATTTTTTGTGTGGGCATACTTTTAAGTACCTAGGGCAAGCTGACCTTCAAATTAAGTTGCATTTAATTCTGGAATAGAGAAGGAAATTCTTAGGCAGCTTTGAGGGTATTGGGGTGTTGTAAAAAGAGTGGCATTTGGAAATTCTGTTTTTGTTACTTCAGAGCAGAATTCAGAAGCAAAAGTGCATTAGAATAAGCAGTATAAATTTGGCAGGTTTCACAGTGATACTGGTTATTTTCTTAAGATTTATTTGAAAGGTAGAGTTTTACACACGCACACACACAGGTCGAGAGAGAGATGGAGAGGGAGAGAGAGGGAGGGAGAGAGGGAGAGATGGAGAGGGAGAGAGAGCGCGAGGGAGAGATGGAGAGGGAGAGAGATGGAGAGAGAGCGCGAGAGGGAGAGATGGAGAGAGAGGGAGAGATGGAGAGAGAGGGAGAGATGGAGAGAGAGTGATCGAGAGGGAGAGATGGAGAGAGAGGGAGATAGAGGGAGAGGGAGAGATGGAGGGAGAGGGAGAGATGGAGAGAGAGGGAGAGATGGAGAGAGAGGGAGAGAGCGATCGAGAGGGAGAGATGGAGAGAGCGATTGAGATGGAGAGATGGAGAGAGTGAGATGGAGAGAGCGATTGAGATGGAGAGATGGAGAGAGTGAGATGGAGAGAGCGATCGAGATGGAGAGAGTGAGATGGAGACAGCGATCGAGATGGAGAGATGGAGAGAGTGAGATGGAGACAGCGATCGAGATGGAGAGATGGAGAGAGTGAGATGGAGACAGTGATCGAGATGGAGAGAGCGATCGAGATGGAGAGAGTGATCGGGAGCCATTGGGAGAGATCAAGAGATCTTCAATCTGCTGGTTCATTCCCCAAATGCTGCAAGGACTGAGGCTGGGCCAGTCTGAAGCCAGGAGCTTCATCTGGCTCTCCCACGTGGGTGCAGGGCCCCAAGCACTTGGGCCATCCTCCACTGCTTTCTCAGGCACATCATCAGGGAGCTGGATTGGAAGCAGAGCAGCTAGGTCTCTAACCAGCGCCTATATGGGATGCTGGCGTCACAGGTGGCAGCTTTACTTGCTAACCACAATGCTGTCCCCACTGGCATGTTTTATCATAAAATCTTCTTAGTGTTTTAGTTGCCTTTTAAAAATTAACAGTTTTGGTGTTTATTACCTATCTTGTTGATTAGTTTCTTTTCTCTTGAGTACAACCCTATTTGTAAAACTGTTTGTCTTCATAGGGGTTGTTTGGTAGGATGCAGGAGGGAAAGAATCTGTAGTTTAATGTTATTTAAGATTTATGGGGGGCCAGTACCATGATGCAGTAGGTTAATCCTCCACCTGAAGCGCCGGCATCCCAGATGGGCGCTGGTTCTAGTCCCGGCTGCTCCTCTTCTGATCCAGCTCTCTGTTATGGCCTGGGAAAGCAGTAGAAGATGGCCCAAGTCCTTGGGCCCCTGCACCTGCGTGGGAGACCCGGAAGAAGCTTCTGGCTTCGGATGGGTGCAGCTCCTGCTGTTGCAGCCGTTTGGGGGGTGAACCATCAGATGGAAGGTCTCTCTCTCTTCCTCTCACTGTCTGTAACTCTACCTCTCAAGTAAATAAATAAAATCTTTTTTTTTTTTTTAAAGATTTATTTATTTGAAAGAGTTACAGAGAGAGGTAGAGACAGAGAGAGAGGTCTTCCATCTGCTGGTTCACTCCCCAGATGGCAGCAATGGCTGGAGCTGTGCTGATCTGAAGCCAGGAGCCAGGAGCTTCTTCCGGGTCTCCCATGCGGGTGTAGGGGCCCAAGGACTTGGGCCATCTTCTACTGCTTTCCCAGGCCATAGCAGAGAGCTGGATGGGAAGAGGAGCAGCTGGGACTAGAACTGGCACCCATATGGGATGTCGGCACTTCAGGCCACGGTTTTAACCCACTGTGCCACAAGCGCCGACCCCTAAATAAAATCTTTAAAAAAAAGAAAAAGATTTATGTTGAGAGGCATAAGTCATTGTGCGATTATAATTTGGAAAATGTAAGTTTATGTGGGGAGACAAGTTTTGGAACTACAGTTCTTTTTTTAAAATGGAATATTTGATTTATGCATTGCTTCTACGGACTGTGATTTGGGGCAAGGTAAGGGAGAAAAGGGGCAGGCAGCAGAGAACCACAGTTACTTCTCTTTTCTCGTCAGAGGTTAACTGAGAACAAGGAGCAGTAAATCAGTGAGTGTGAGGAATTTGCCTTTTGTGAATTTCCCGAAGATAGACCTTGAAGAAGATAGACCTTGAAACTAGCCAAAGGAAGAAAAGTCCCAAACCCTTTTTCTGTTGCTGTGGCTATTCTTCCTGCTCTTTGCATAGCAGTTGTAAATACTGCAACTACCACTGTTCCCTGCTGATCATAAAAATTGTTTCTTTTTTAGGATTAAGGAATATTTTGTTAGTGTAGTAGTGAGCCTAAATGCAGCCTTATAAAGTTAGATTTCAAATTATTTTCTTGAAAAAATTTTGTTTTATAATTTTTTTTCTTTAAAGATTTATTTTTATTTATTTGAAAGGCAGAGTTACAGAGGGGGAGGGAGGCAGGGAGGGAGGGAGGGAGGGAGGGAGAGAGAGAGAGAGACAGAGACTGATCTTCCATCTGCTGATTTTCCCTCCCCAAATGACCTCAACAGCCAGGAACTAGAAGCTTCATCCAGGTCTCCTGCTTGTGTGTGAGGACCCAAATACTGAGCCATCTTCTGCTGCTTTCCCAGGCACATTAGCAGGGAGCTAGATAGGAAGTGGAGCAGCTAGGACTCCAACCGGTGCCCATATAGAATGCCAGCGTCATCACAGCTGGTGGCTTAACCCACTGTGCCAAAGCCCTAGGCTTTAATTTTTTTTTTTTTTTTAAGATTCATTCATTTATTTGAAAGGCAGAGTTACAGAGAGGCAGAAGCAGAGAGAGAGAGAGTTGTGGGGGTGGGGGGTTGTCTTCCATCTGCTGTTCACTCCCCAAATGGCCACAATGGCCTGAGTTGGGCCAATCTAAAGCCAGGAGCCTAGAGCCTCTTACAGGTCTCCCACATAAGTGCAGGGGCCCAAGGACTTGGGCTGTCTTCTTCTGCTTTCCATAGCAGAGAACTGGATCGGAGGTGGAACAGCTGTTATTCAAACTGGCATCCATATGGGATGTGAGCACTGCAGGTGGTGACTTTACCCACTATGCCGCGGTGCCAGCTCCTAGAGTTTAAATTCTTAATAGTAAAGTGATCTTTCATAGAGGACATGGAGTCAGAAAATGACATTAAAAATTATCATGGAACTTCCTTATAATCCTATTAATGATTTAATATATCTGATTTAAATTGAAGTGGGGCTGGTGTTGTGGTATAAGGGGTTAAGTTGCCGCCTGCAACACTGGCATCCAATGTGGGCACCGGTTTGAGTCCCTAGTGTTTTGCTTCTGATTGAGCTCCCTTGCTAATGCGTTTGGAAAAGTAGCAGAACATGGCCCAAGTCCAGGGGACTCTGTACCCACATGGGATGAAGCTCCTGGCTTTGACTGTTGTGGCCATGTGGGGAGTGAACCAGTAGATGGCCTTTTTTTTTTTTTTTTCTCTGTCTCTCTGCCTTTCAAATAAATAAATCTTTCTTTTAAAAGTTGGAGTGAGGGGCTGGCGTTGTGGCGGAGTAGGTAAAGCCACCGCCTGCAGTGCTGGCATCCCATATGGGTGCCGAGTCAGGGCCCGGCTGTTCCACTTCCAATCCAGCTCTCTGCTATGGCCTGAGAAAGCAATAGAAGATGGCTCAAGCCCTTGGGCTCCTGCATCTGTATGGGAGACCTGGAAGAAGCTCCTGGCTCCTGGCTTCGGCTCGGTGCAGCTCTGGCCGTTGTGGCCAGTTGAGTGAACCAGTGGATGGAAGATCTCTCTTTCTGTCTCTCTGTCTCTCTCTGTAACGCTTTCAAATAAATAAATCTTTAAAAAAAAAAAAAAAAAGTTGGAGTGAATGTATAGGAGTGATTTTGTATTTTTTGTTTTTGTTTAAATTTGAGCTCCCAAATATAAGGGGAAACAGGCAGTATTTGTCATTCTGTGTTAGGTTTATTTCACTCAACATTTTGTCATCCAGTTGCATCCATTTTGCTACAAATGATAGAATTTTATTTTTAGAAGTGATTTTCTTTTATTTTTTATAAAAATTTATTATTTGAAAGGCAGAGTTACAGAGAGGGGGAGAGGGAGAGGGGAGAGATCTTCCATCTGCTGGCTCATTCCCGAAATGGCCACAATGGCTAAAGTTGGGCTGATCTGAAGCTTGGAGCCAAGAGCTTCTTCCAGATCTCCCACACAGGGGCCCAACAATTTGGGCCATCCTCCACTGCTTTCCCAGACCATAGAGAGCTGGATCGGAAGTGGAGCAGCCAGGACTCAAACTGGCTTTACCTGTTACACCACAGCGCCGGCCCCGTGAAGTGATTTTCAGAAGCAAGTAGTAGGGGCCGGCGCCGTGGCACAGCAGGTTAAAGCGCTGTCCTGAGGCACCAGCATCCCATATGGGCACTGGTTCTAGTCCTGGCTTCTCTTCTTCCAATCCATCTCTAAGCTATGGCCTGGGATAGCGGTAGAAGATGGGCCAAGTCCTTGGGCACCTGCACCTACATGGGAGACCTACAGGAAGCTCCTGGCTTTGGACTGGCGCAGCTCCAGCCGTTGCAGCCATCTGGGGAGTGAACCAGCGGATGGAAGACCTCTCTCTCTGTCTCTACCTCTTTCTGTAACTGTGTCTTTCAAATAAGTAAAATCTTTAAAAAAAAAAAAAAAAGTAGTAAATGTAGTAAAAAAAAACCTTGGATATCTTAAAACTTTAGAATTTTTGTTCTTTTGGCAGATTGTGGTCTTTGGTTTGTGTCTTGTAGGTTTGATGTCCCCTCCCTCCCAAGCAAGAATTAAGTTTGAAAGGAAATGTTGGTAGAGTAAGTGATTTCAAAGAATATCAATCACATGTGTTAAAGTTGGTTTGATTACAATTAGTCTTTTCTGAGAGACAGGGTCAGGGCTTCCTCCTATCTGTTTCTTTGAAATGCGAGCAGCCGTGAGGTACTTGTGAAGTGCAGCCTAATCTTAACGTGTAAAAATGCTAGAGAGCTATTACTTTGCATTTGGCTTCTTACAATTTTGAGTCCCCATTTGGAAAAGCAGCTATAGACAGTTCAGTTACTAAATGCACACAAAGGCGCTTATGTATTGATCACTGTTTCCTCTTTCTTCTGAGGAATGTAGTACGAACCTCTTCCACTTTAAAACAGATCAGTTTATGTAAATAATGAGCCACATACTCTGGTTCTGTAACTAATGTAGTTACACAATTATACAAGATTGGTCTTCTCATTTTCTACTGAAATAGAACATGTACTTGCAAGTGAACATGAAGTGTTGCTGGTTCAAGAGGTTTTTTTTTTTCTTTTTTTTTTTTTAAACTAGTAAAGGTTCTTTGGTACAGAACTGTGGTTATAACATGGAGTCTAGCTGTTTCTGATAACTTACTGGAATTTTGTTTTTTCAAGAAGAGAGTGGTTGTTTTTGTTTAGGAAATGATAATATTTTAACTGCTTATCTGTGCCTCGCAGCTGGCAGAGAAACACAGTACATTGGTAATGGAGTTGTATTTGGAACCCTGAAAACTTCCGGACTTTAATGTTTGCAGAGGTAGAAAGATAGGTAGCTTCTGGGTTTAGTTTGCTTTTTAAAAAATTAATTGATTTTATTTGAAAGCCAGAGTAGAGAGGGGGTAGGGGGAGAGAGAGAGAGAGAGCGCGCGCATTTGTGCACGTGCGCGCACTTCCATCTGTAGGTTCATTCCCCAAATGGCTGTAACAACAGGGGCTGAGCCAGGCTGAAGCCAGGAGCTTTTTCCAGGTCTCCTTTGTGGGTATGGGGGGCTTAAGCACTTGCACCGTTTCCACTGCTTTCCCAGGCACATTAGCAGGGAGCTGGATTGGAACTGGCACCAGTGCCCATATGGGATGCCTGTATAACAGGCAGCAGCTTACCCTTTACGCCACAATGCCAGTCCTCTTGTTTATTTTATTATTTTTTAAAATTATATAGCTTTGAGAATATCACTGGCTGGGACACCAACTCAGTTTTATATTTGCTGTTTGTTTTATATTTTTCAAAGCGTGGTTCTAAACAGGAGGAAAAATCAAAATGAGCATTCAGGCAGGAGAGGCTATCACACTAGAATGGCAGCTGCATAGGGGCAGGAACTTTTTGTTCATTGCTACATCCCTGGTGCCTAGAATGGTACCTGTCACTCAAAAATACTTGTTGAATGAATGAAAACCTCCATTACTTTTCTTTTTTTTAAAGATTTATTGGAGGCCAGTGCCGTGGCTCACTTGGTTAATCCTCTGCCTGCAGTGCCAGCATCCCATATGGGCGCCGATTCTAGTCCCGGGTGCTGCTCTTCTGATCCAGCTCTCTGCTGTGGCCTGGGAAGGCAGTGAAGGATGGCCTAAGTGCTTGGGCCCCTGCACCCGCATGGGAGACTGGGAGGAAGCTCCTGGCTTCAGATCGGCGTAGCTCCCACCATGGTGGCCATCTGGGGGGGTGAACCAATGGAAGGAAGACCTTTCTCTCTGTCTCTCTCTCTCTCACTGTCGATAACTCTACCTGTCAAATAAAAAAAAAAGTATTGGCCGGCGCCGTGGCTCAATAGGCTAATCCTCCACCTTGCGGCGCCGGCACACCGGGTTCTAGTCCCGGTCAGGGCGCCGGATTCTGTCCCGGTTGCCCCTCTTCCAGGCCAGCTCTCTGCTATGGCCAGGGAGTGCAGTGGAGGATGGCCCAGGTGCTTGGGCCCTGCACCCCATGGGAGACCAGGAAAAGCACCTGGCTCCTGGCTCCTGCCATCGGATCAGCGCGGTGCGCCGGCTGCAGCGGCGGCCATTGGAGGGTGAACCAACGGCAAAAGGAAGACCTTTCTCTCTCTGTCTCTCTATCTCACTGTCCACTCTGCCTGTCAAAAAAAAAAAAAAAAAAAAAAAAAAAAAAAAGTATTAAAAAAAAGATTTATTTGAGAGGCAGAGTTACAGAGAGAGGGGAGCAGAGAAAAAGAGGTCTTTTATCTGCTGGTTCACTCCTCAGATGGTCGGAAAGGCCAGAGATGGGCCAGGACAAAGCCAGGAGCCAGGAGCTTCCTCCAAGTCTCCCACGTGGGTGCAGGGGCCCAAGCACCTGAGCCATCCTCCACTGCTTTCCCAGCCCATTAGCAGGGAGCTGGATTGGAAGTGGAGCAGCCGGGCCTGGAACTGATGCCTATATGGGATGCTGGCAGTGTTTTACAATGACATTCGTATTTCTAGCTGACCGAATGAATGTTCGATTGTAGCTGCTGGGAGGATGAGTCGTTGCTGACGCTGAGATGGACCTGCCTCAGCCTTTTGGTTGAGTCTGCTTTGTTGTGTGGCCCCTCTCTCGGAACTTTATGGGCATCTTGGTCTACATACTTCTCTGTGAATGGACATTCATATTTTGACATGAGTAAATTACTTAGTAATTTCTAAAACATGTCAGAAGATCCTCACAGTAGATGTAGTAATTCCCTTGAATTTAATCTAGCACTGTAAGCATATTCTTATCCCTAGACTTGATCTGTTGCTTCAATTTATTTCAATCCTTCAACCCCATTACCTGCTGGATATACATCTACTTGGGAATTCACCAGTACATCATAGTACACTAGCTTTCTTAGAAATCTACCCTTTATTTTTTTTTAACATTATCATCCTTTTTCTAGTCACCACAGGCCTTAAGATTTTGTAGTTATCTTTAATAACTTGCTTTGTCTCCTTTTTTCCTTTTCTCATCAGTTACCAAGCTCAGGCAAGTTTTGAGTCATCCATTTCAGTCTCTTCCTCTGCATTTTCACTGTCTCTGAGATACTGGCTCATAGCAGTTGATAACAGAATTACTACACTAGCAGCATGCTAAGTGACCACCCAGCTACACCATCCTTCTTGCCTCTTACTACTATGTAGCATCACCACTTTAATGTGATTTCCCTGCTCATAAAACTTGATTCCCACCCCCACCCCCCCTGCTATTCTGGGGACAGTCACAACTGACTTAACTGCATTTCTAGTCTTAACTTCCTGTATGTGCTGTCAACATCCTGACCTATTCTCCATTTCTCAAAAATGTTGTGTTCCGGTGAACAGGAACCCTTACTTCAATTACTCCTATTCCTTTCTTTCTCTTTATTGAAATCCCACTTAATTTATCTGTAAGACCTAGTTTAAGTTCCCAAACTTCCCTGGACCTCTGAGCACATACATGTAGTACTTTGATACTTCTTGACTTACCGTGAGCTATTTCTCATCAGTTTTTGTCTATAATAAAGTTTTTGGGAGGGAGAGAAAGAGGGAAAGCTCCCATCTGTTGGTTTACTCTTCAAATACCTGCAATAGCTAGGAGCTGGGAATTCAGTCCAGGACTGCATGTGGGTGGCAGGGACCCAACCCTTGAGCCATCATCTGCTGCCTCCTGGCATGTGCCCTAGCGGGAAGATGAGATCAGGAGAGGCAATAGGACTCAAACCTGGGCACCTTAATTGCTAGGCTGAATACCTGTCCCCATATATAATAATTTTTAAGTGGAAGGTACCCTCACATTTATTATTTAATGTTTCTTTTTCTATTGATTTTCATTTGAGTGGGAGATAGATAGATAGATAAATAGATGTCCCATTCACTGGGTCACTCTGCTTGTACTTGTTGAGGCTGGGCCAGACCCAACAGCCAGGAACTTAATCTGAGTCTCTTATGTAAGTGATCCAACCACTTGTGCTATTGCCTACTGTCTCCCAGGGTCAGCATTGGCAGGAATCTGGAACCAGGAGCCTCAGTCGGGAATCAAACTGAGGAACTTTGATATGGGAATGTGGGCCCCTAACATCAATAGCTGTGTCAGACTCTCACCTTCCTATTTTAATTTGAAAGGTGGGGTGACAGCACCTTTTTTTTTTTTTTTTTTAAAGTATGTCACTTAATTGAGAGGGAGAGACAGAGAGAAAGATCTCCCATCTGCTGGTTTACTCCCCAAATGGCTGCAACAGCCGGAGCTGGGCCAATCCAAAGCTAGGAGCTTCTTCTGGGTCTCCCACGTGGGTGCAGGGGCTGAAGGACTTGGGCCATCTTCTGCTGCTTTCCCAGCCCATAGCAGAGAGCTGGATTGGAAGAGGAGCAGCTGGGGCTAGAACCAGCACCCATATGGGATGCCAGTGCCGCAGACAGAGGCTTAGCCTACTACGTCACAGTGCTGGCCCCATGCATGTTCTTTTTAACAGATGTTTGTAATGCCCTGTGTTATCCTCAGATAAAGTTCATAGATAATGTAGCTACAGACATAAAATATAAAAAAACCAATGTAATGCCTTGTTCACTAAAAAGGAGGACAATCTGTGATAGTGTGTATTTCAGCATGCAGATATGCCAGCAGGAAAAGGCCCTGTGGATCTACGAGCCCCTTGACTTTCCTGTGGTACGGCCTTGGACCTAGTCGGGCAACCTCAGACTGCATGGTTGTTACTTAGTATAGTTTGTATCTTGCAAATTATGAATAGTTTTTAATTCTTATGTGGTATATGTGACCTAACTTAAAAAATTAAAATTACAAGTTAATGGAAGACAAAAATATGACTTGTAAAATGATTAAAACATTTCTTACCACATATTTAGCTTTCTTTTCATGGTTTTCAGTTAAGTTTCTAGAGGTTGTGGGAATAATATGCCATATTTTATTGAGTCCTTAATTTTAGAGTTTGACTTTGTGTCATTTAAGCAACCAGTTTAAAAGGACAAATTATGTCTGCAAATATTGATGGAAATCATCACACACGAATCAGATTGTCTTTTGTTTCTGTAAAGGTCAGGTTGTTGCCTAGTTGTGACAGGAATTCTTTGTGTTACGATAAAAGCAAGGGGAATATAGTCTTCAAACAACAAGATCTGTGATCTTAGTTTTTTAAAATGCACCTGTTCCTGTTGTGGCAAATCTTCCTCCTACAAGTCATCACAAATGATGTTTGACTGAAAAAACTTCAGTGAGAACATCCAGGGTTCCTCGAAAGCTCTGCTCTGTACAGTTCTGCAGTCTCTAAAGTGGTGCTGAGGGCTGACTGGATCCATTCTGCGCAGGTACAAGTTTGAGTTGGTGGTTGAGGGGAGCGGTGCTGTGTGTAGCAGGTAAAGCTGCCACCTGTGGTGCTTGCGTCCATAGGGGTGCCTATTTGAGCAGCTGTTCCACTCCGATCCAGCTCCCTGCTAATGTGCTTGGGGAAACAGCAGAAGATGGCCCAAGTGCTTGGGCCCCTGCACCCACATGGGAGACCCAGAAGAAGCTTCTGGCTTCCATCTGGCCGTTGCCGCCATTTGGGGGAGTGAACTGCTGGATGGATGATCTTTCTCTAACCTTCTTCCAAAAAAAAAAAAAATCTGTGGTTGACTAAATAGTACACATTGTAACAGTTTAAAAATCTGTTTCCATGGCATTCTAACTGGTAGAAAAAGTCTTATGGGAAGATCTAAGTGACTTGACTTGATTTTTAGGCCATTTGTTATTATAAAACAATTGATTTTTTTTGTTACAGATTTCCTTGTGAAACCTAATAGAAAAAGTTATTGGGACAAACTTTGTTTGGTAAGTTTTGTTAAGTTTATTTATTTATTTATTTTTTAATGATTTATTTATTTGAAAGTCTACATAGAGAGAGGAGAGGCAGAGAGAGAAAGATAGATTGGGGTCTTCCATCCAATGGTTCATTGCCCAATTGGCTGCAACGGCTGGAGCTGTGTCGATCTGAAGCCAGGAGCTTCTTCCAGTTCTCCCACGTGGGTGCAGGGGCCCAAGGACTTGGGCCATCTTGTAATGTTTTCCCAGGCTATAGCAGAAAGCTGGATTGGAAGTAGAGCAGCCAGGACTCGAACCGGCACCCATATGGGATGCCAGTTCTTCAGGCCAGAGTTTTGACCCACTGTGCCACAGCACTGGCCCCGTTAAGTTTATTTTATTTTATTTTTTAAACTTTATTTGAAAGACAGAGTTACAGAGAGAGGTAGAGACAGAGAGAGGGGTCTTCCATCCGCTGGTTCACTCCCAGATGGCTGCAATGGCTGGAGTTGTGCTGATCTGAAGCCAGGAGCCAGGAGCTTCTTCTGGGTCTCCCACGTGGGTGCAGGGGCCCAAGGACTTGGGCCATCTTCTACTGCTTTCCCAGGCCATAGCAGAGAGCTGGATTGGAAGTAGAGCAGCTGGGTCTCAAACCAGTGCCCATATGGGATGCTGGCGCTTCAGGCCAGGGCTTTAACACACTGTGGCACAGTGCCACCCCCCCCATTAAGTTTATTTTTAAACATTTATTTATTTGAAAGTTGGAGTTATAGAGAGAGAGGGAGACGCAACAGAGAGATCTTCATCCACTGGTTTACTTCTCAGCCAGCACTGGACCAGGTTGAAGCCAAGAGCCAGGAGCTTCATCCAGGTCTCTCATGTGGCTGGACCCAAACACTTGGGCCATCTTAAGCTGTTTTTCCCAGGCCATTGCCATTAGCAGGGCCCTGGATTTGAAGTGGAGCAGCCAGGGCAGGAACAGGCACCCATAAAAGATGCTGGCATTGCAGTGGTGGCTTTACCTGCTATGCCACAATGCTGGCTCTGTTATGTTTTATTCTCCCCCTCCCCCCCATGCTCTCTGATGTTTTGAGGCAGGGCAAAATTAATTTACAGATTTTTGAGGGTCTGTTTGTCTCTGTCCATATTCATGTAGATAAATTTTCTATATTCAGTTTAATGTCCTTAATAGTGGTGTTTCTTCACTAAAATTCTGGTCAAGTTATTTTTCCATATGTAATTGCACTGTAATATAGTATTCTGTGCCAGAAACTTGTATTTATGTTGAGATTTTATGAGTTACAATTCTACTCTTTTGTCTAAAATGAACACTGTTTATCAAACTGGAGTTCCTTTAAATTGCAGCTAGAGTTTAAGTTGATGTATACTTATATGAAAATACAGTATGTTCAACATTTTGACTGCAATTTGCCACATGAGGTCAGGTGTGGAAATTTCTACTTGGGATGTTATATTGGTGTTCAAAAAAGATTCATATTTTGAACATCTAGGATTTTGGAGTAGGGATACTCAGCCTGTAATATACTTAACTAAATTTAATTAGGAAAAGAAGTTCTGAAAAGTTACTGGTCTTTTCTCTAGTGTGGATATTCCTTTCCTGTCTCCTAACATGTCCTTTTCATAGACTTATATCTCTACTATATCTTTATTACTGCCTCTTGCTTCTACCATCTGTTTGATTTAGGGAATTATTACACAGTTTTATTGAAAAGAAGAGTTGTTGCTTTGTTTGTGTGTGTGTGTTTTCTTTTCTTTTTTTTTTTTTTGATTGCTTTGTGTTTTTTGTTTGTTTGTTTGTTTTACAGGCAGAGTGGACAGAGAGAGAGACAGAGAGAAAGGTCTTCCTTTGCCGTTGGTTCACCCTCCAATGGCTGCTGCGGCTGGTGCGCTGCGGCTGGCATACCATGCTGATCTGATGGCAGGAACCAGGTGCTTCTCCTGGTCTCCCATGGAGTGCAGGGCCCAAGCACTTGGGCCATCCTCCACTGCACTCCCGGGCCACAGCAGAGAGCTGGCCTAGAAGAGGGGCAACCGGGACAGAATCCGGCGCCCCGACCGGGACTAGAACCTGGTGTGCCGGCGCCGCAGGCAGAGGATTAGCCTGTTGAGCTGCGGCGCTAGCCTATTGAGCTGCGGCGCCTGCCTGCTTTGTTTTTAAGTTTCTAAATCCAAATCATTTCCTTTGCTTGCCATTGCCTCTCAAACAGGGATCAAGCTCCTGAGCATGAGGGTTCTTCACAAGTGGGCTTTGAGCGCATCCCCGACTGCTCGACACCTGTTCTCCCCACGCTCCTAGTGAGCCTCTTGTAGCCACACTGACATACTTTGTGTCTCTCCAGTACTCTACAATGTGAAATTTTGATTTGTTCTGCATGAGGTATTTCTTTTTCTCATTAAGATCTGTCTTTCACAAAGCCTTTCAGAGCTTGCTTCTGTTTTCTCTGTCCTTTGCATTGCCATGGAGTTAACTTCTACATCTGTTATCACACTTTGCTGTATTAGGTACATCAGTTTTTCACCCTCACAAATTGGGAATACCTCGAAGGCAAGAACTGTTCTGACATTTGAATTTTCAGTTTACACATACCTCCTTGAGTCTGGTACACCACTGCGTTCTCAGTGTAAACTGCTCTAGATTAGACTTTTTGCTCTGATAAGACCAAGGGAAGGAGAATAGATAAGTTTTAGTAGGTATTGATTGTTAGGATTTTGTTAATTGTGTTTTTCTTTCTGTAAAGTGAAGGATTGTGTACTAAATCTGTGTCCTTATAGTCCAGGTTGCTCATTATCTTATTTGACTGAGTTATTCTTATTTACAAGTTTAAGGTTTTGTTTTTGAGTAAGGAATTGAGTAATTTCTCCTTAACAGGCACCTGAAAGATGAGATACCATGTTCATTAGGAATGGTAAAAGATGCTTTCCTTTTGTAAGGATGCTGAGAGGTCTCATCATGGAGATGAGAAACCTGTGGGTCTCTGCTGTCAGATTCTCATCAGTTTATTACAGAAATAGAAATTTGACCTTGATACTTAGAATGTTAACTTTCATTTGGCTCAGGGCAGGAGTGTGTGTGTGTGTGTGTGTGTGTGTATGTGACAAATTAGACCTTTTAGAGAAACAAATAGAATCTTGATATCTTACTTGACTTATTTTTTTTTAAAGATTTATTTTATTTATTTGAGAGGTGGAATTAGACAGAGACAGAGAGAGAGAGGTCGGGGTTCCATTTGCTGGTTCAATCCCCAGATGGCCACAACAGCCAGAGCTGTGCCGATTCAAAGCCAGGAGCTGGGAGCTTCTTCTGGGTCTCCCACATGGATATGCCAAAGGTGACACACCCAGGTTTGGCATGCTAAATCTTTCTCTCTCTCTCTTTTTATTCAGAAGGGAAGTAATTCCACACAGCTGAGCTCTTCTCCTTGAAGGCAGTCAGTGTCTGAGTGCTGGCCCCTATGGGTATAATATTCATCTACTCTGTCCCAAGGACCACACAAAGGATCTGTGCTGTCCTCAGTGTAAGCTCAGATTCCCCTGCAATCTCCCACTGGGTTGCCAAGGTTACCGAGTTTGTGGTGTCTTGGTGTCTCCCACCGAGTACTCAGTACTCATGTCTCAGGCACTCCGTGAGTTCTCTCACACACCCTCAGTGTTTTTTTTTTCTTCCCCCACAGTCTCAGTTCATAAGCTCCACATGTTCACTAGGTCTTAACCTCCTGTTATTTCTCCCCACCAGAGTCAGGTTTTTCTGCTTGGCTGAGGGCGGGTGCAGCCCTGAGGTGGCGCAGCTTTTATGTATATCTAAAATGGTGCCTGCTCTTTGTGTTGCTTGCTTTTGTAAGGTGAGTGGAGAGAGAGAATTGTGTCTATACCGGTCCCTTTTATTATTATTTTTTTCTCTCCTCCAGTTAGCCTGGTGAACTTTCCCCCACAGGGCTTCAAGCTCATTCCCTCTAGACTCTTCCTGCTGCTTTCCTGCCAGTGTCTCGGGCTACTGAGGTTTTGCCTCACCTCCCTTTCCAGTGCTGGTGCGTAGACTCGGCGGCTGGGGTCCCAAGCCATGGGTGCCTGTGCCCACCATGTAGGTCCACTGTGTTCCACTTGTTCTGGAAGAGTTTTCTCTGCAGTTTTTTTCATAACTCTGACCTGAAACTACAGTATCTCCACTTTTATTAAACTATCTTTTCCCAGACTATCAGTGCGCTCCCTCCCTATTCCGCCATCTTGGAGGACTCCTTGCTGAGTACCCTTCCTAATGCTCTTTTTCTGTTTGTACTGTCACCACATCTTCCTATATTTGCCTTCTGATTTTATTCTTTCCCTGTCTTAATGCATTCATCACCACACCACAGGCCAGAATGATATGAAGATCCAAATCCTGTCACTCTGCTATTTAAAACCTGTCAGTGGTTTCCTTTTGTGCATAGAATATAATCTGTACTTCATACAGTGGTTAAGCCACTGCCTGTGATGCTGGCATCCAATATGAATGCTGTTTCGAGTCCTGGCTGCTTTACTTCCAATCCAGTTCCCTGCTAATGCACCTGGGGAAGCAGCAGAAAATGGTCCAAGTGCTTGGGTCCCGGCCACTCATATAGGAGACCCAGATAGAATTTGGGCTTCTGGCTTTGGCCTGACCCAGCCCTGGCTGTTGCAGCTATTTGGGGAGTGGATGGAGATCTCTCTCTCTCTCTCTCTCTCTCTCTTTCTCTCTCTCTCTCTCAAACACACACACACACACACACACACACACACACACTCTGCCTTTCAAATGAATAAATAAATCTTTGGAGAAAAAAGGTTGGTAGCTTCCAACTTCCTGATATCCAGACTGGTTTTATTAGTGCTTATTTCTGCTTCTTTAATTGGATGTCTGATAGGCATCTCAAACATGGTATATCTCAAACAGAACTTCTGACTTCCATCTTCCTTTACGCTTTCTCTGCATGGGTGGGGAACCCATCTTTCATATGGATGTTCCTCATCAGTAAGTGGAAAAGTCCTTGCTTCTAGTCACTGAAGCAAAAAGCGTCACCTGTATCTCTCTCATAACGGTTTATCAGCTTACATCTTGGTAATAATGCTTTCAGAGTACATGCAAAATCTGACAGTATCCCACCTGCAAATTTGTAGGACCCTGTAAGCACTGTATTGTCTCTTGCCTGGATTATTGCAGTAGCTTGAACTGGTAAACTTTGCCCCTCACCCACCCTCAGTGTCTCCTCTGTCCTCTGCTTCACAGCCAGAGTGATCCTTTAAGTTGTCTCATATCACTCTTCTGCTTGTAACTCTCCTCACCCCACCCCAGATGGTTCCAAGAATCTGGCTCCTGCTACTTTGACGTCGTCTGTCACTCACCACTGCTCCTAAAGAACTTCTGACTGCTGAAGCTCAGGGACCCTAAAATACCCTCTGTGAATAGTTTACCAGACCACAGATGTTGGCTTTCAAGAGACTGATTTATTCAGAGAAAAGCAAGTTACTAAAGAAGGTAATACTCTCCATAGCCTATCTTTGTATTTCAAAATGGGTACTTTTTTTCTTTAATTTAAAGTTGGGTACCCTTTCCTTTCCTCCTTTGTTCTTTGAAAGGCCAAAACAGTGGTGGGGGAGGGGAGTTTGGCACAGTGGTTGTCAGTGTTGGGTCATCTGCAGCCCATTGTCAAGAGTGACTGGTTGGAGTCTTGACTGTTCTTCCTATCCAGGTGCCTGCTAATGTGCATCCTGGGAGGCATTGAGTCATGACTAAAGGGCTTGGGTTTCTGCCACCCTGTGGGAGACCCAGATTGAGTTCTGGGCTCCTGATTTCAGCCTGGCCTAGTCCTTTCTCTTGAGGGCATTTGGGCAGTAAACCAGCAGAAGGAAAATCTTGATCTCTCTTTCTGCCTTTCAAATAAAATAAAATAAAAATAAGCAGTTAAAGGTATTAGCACAGTGTTTAAGTTCTCAAGAGAGCCTAGATTGTTGGGGTATTAAGACAGTTTTTACACATTTTGCTTACTGACACAGTTTGCTTCTCAGACAGGAAAATCTCTTGAGTTTAAGGATAGCCACAGAACATCCTGAAAAATGGCAAGAACTTCCATCTAAAGTTGACAAAATTTTTGGTGTTACCAGTATAGGACCCTTAGTTTTTGCTACTTTTTTTTTTTGCAGAGTTAGATTAAGACCAGGAGCATTGTTATAAAGGTATTAGAGAATTTGGAAGATTACTAGTAGGAATTGGCTGGTGGTAATTGAGCTTTGTCTTTACTGTGGTCAGTTTTTTAGAGTCATATATATGCAATATCCTTTAGTTACGGTTTGCCAGGTAAGGAAAAATCTTATTTTTTGTCTTTTTTTTTCTCTTTTTCTTTTTAAGACTTCAGCATAAGGGACAGAAGAGACGTGTCAGACATTGAAGAAGGAACGGGGATCTCTCCTGATCTGGGCCTCCTGTCATGGTAAGCACAACAAAGTGAGGAAATTGGAATGGAACTGTATCTTGACAATTAAATAAACAGTAATAAATCCACAATTATTTCTGGTTTGGTAAAAAAAATTCTTTTTTAATGATTTATTTTACTTATTTGAAATACAGAGTTACAGAGAGGGAGGGAGGGGGAGAGAGAGATCTTCCATCCACTGGTTTACTCCCTAAATGGCTGCAGTGGCTGGAATTGAGCTGATTTGAAGCCAGGAGCCAGGACCTTCTTCCGGGTCTCCCACCTGGGTGTAGGGACCCAAGCGCTTGGGCTATCATCCACTGCTTTCCCAGGCACATTAGCAGGGAGCTGGATTGGAAGTGGATTAGTCGGCACCCATATAGGATGCCGGTGCAGCAGGTTGGGGCTTTAACCCACTGTGCCTTAGCGCCAGCCTTCATGTTTCCTTTCCCCAAACTCTCTTCTTGTCTCCTTTCTTTGATTGTTTATCTAGCAGAAATAATTATAGAGTACTACATTATATAGCACAATTTCATTTCTGCTAACTTTAATAGTCTGAACTAGATAGTCTTTGTTTTTGTTTTTTTTTTTTTTCTTTTAGGTTTATATTCATTTATTTGAAAGAGTTACAGAGAGGCAGAGAAAGAGGAAAAGAGAGGTCTTCCATCCACTGGTTCACTCCCCAAACAGCTGGAGCTGAGCCGATCCTAAGCCAGGAGCCAGGAGCTTCTTCTGGGTCTCCCACGCAGGTGCAGGTGCCCAAGGACTTGGGCCATCTTCTACTGCTTTCCCAGGCCATAGCAGAGAGCTGGATTGGAAGTGGAGCAGCTGGGACTAGAACCAGAGCCCATATGGGATGCAGGCACTGCAGGCAGAAGCTTCACCTGCTATGCCACAGCACTGGCTCCTAGTCTTTCATTTTAAGTCAGCTAGTAAATGAAATCAAAACTAAAACATGATTCTTAGACTCCAGGTATTTTTATTCATTCCTTGTCTAGGAAATGCCATGTAGTAAAAATGTTTCTCTGTAGTTATTAGTTTGGTGTGTATAGGAGAATTGTGAGATATTCATTGCATATTCTTTGTAATAAAGAAATTTTTAAGTTGACAAAAATGCATATATTGTGTACAGTGTGATGTTTTGAAATGTGTCTATCTTGTGGAATGGTTAAGTGAACTAATTAATGCAAGCACATATTTTTAATGAATTTAACTTTATGGATAGGAGCAGTTCCCAGCTTTATGTCTCTTTACAGCATTGTTTTGATCCCACAGTAGGTGGAGCAGCTCTGCACACTCAGTGCCCACCTTTTTGACCAAAAAGAGCATATAATGGACATTGCATTGACTTGTTGGCCATTTTGAGCCCATCTAGGCAGAGAAGATGCAGCACTGGGCCAATTAGGTTTTCATCAGTCTTGAGAACATGTGAACAGTGCTGAACAAAAGTGGTTTTCTATAATATTGTCCTGCTTCTACCTTGTGATGTTCCCTACATCCAAACTCTGTTTCGTGCTAATGCACAAAGAAGGAATTGAAAAGGCCATGTTAATTTCAAGCTTCATTAGGGACATATGCAGAAAATGCATTTTCAAAATTAAAAACAAAACAAAACTAGTTGTGCAGAAATGTCATATTAAAAAGAGGGGAAACTTAAGTGCCAAAAGGGCCAATTTTTTCTTAGTTTGTGGACATTACAACTTTCTGATTTATCCCACATTAATGAACTCTTGCTATTGTTTCTCTAGGAAATACTTTATCTTACTGGTTTTTCCATATAATCTTCAATGAATTGAAAAAGTATTTGCATAGTGTTTACAGAACATAGGTGCCAGCGTCTGTCTCTCATCGTGTGCCCCCAGCCAGCAGCACCGTGGCCTGCTTCCTGGTGTTGCTGGGGTCTCCAGGGCCCTGCACACAGTCCTGGTTCCTCCCTGTCCCCGTGCTGCGGCCCTGCTCAGGGACGCTTCTCCATGCAGTAACTGAGGGCAGCATGGCCATGCATCCTGTTTCTTTCCCAAGAGCAGCGTTATAAATGGTATAATGGTATAAATGTAAATTCTCATTTACAATGCTACACTTGAAACCATGGTATCTATACTGTATGTGTATTTTTTATGTAGTTAGAATAACAATTTCTGTTTTGCTTATTTTACTAAATTAATTAAACATTTTCTATATTGACTCATTGGATTCCTAGTAATTTACAATTGTGTAACGTCTTGCAAGTTGTTGAACCATTGATTTATGCTGTGTTTAGCCTTTGGATTGTATGCCCTTAAACCTGAGTTTTTGTGTGGAGAATTCAGGAGCATTGAAGTCTGTCTGTCTTTCTGTCTGTCTGTCTTTTTTTTTTCTTTTCTTTCCTTTTCTTTTCTTTTTTTTTTTAATATATGCCTCTGTACTCATGTGACATCCTGACTTGACTCTTTCACTTTTTTTGTTTGTTTTTTAAAGATTTTATTTTATGTATTTGAAAGGTAGAGTTACAGAGAATGGTAGAGACAGAGAGAGAGGTTTTCCATCTGCTGGTTCACTCCCCAAATGGCTGCAATGACTGGGGCTGAGCCAGGCTGAAGCCAGGAGCTTCCTCCCAGTCTCCCACCTGGTGCAAAGGTCTAAGGATTTGGTTCATTCTCTGCTGCCTTCCCAGGCCCATCAGCAGGGAGCTGGATCAGAAATGGAGCAGCTAGGGCTGGAACCGGTACTGGCACTGCAGGCTGAGGCTTTAACCTGCTGCGCCACAGAGCTGGCCCTATCTCTTCTACTCTTAAAGTTCTTAAGTGAGATTGGAGTCCCTCGTTGACAGTTTAACATTAGTAAAATACGGTTTTTTGTTTTATTGTGTGAGTTCTCAAGCCCATGCAAAGCGAAGGGTACAAAGAAATCTCCAGTGGCATCCATCAGGTGCAGTAGTCATCAGTGCATGGCTACTGTGCTTCATTTGATTCTCCCTCTCCTCCATCACTTTGTATTAATTTGAAACAAATTTCAAGGGAAATGTATTTTTATCTGTTAGGTTGACTTCTCTCCCAAGTAATTTACTTAAAAACTTCTCTTTACATGCGTAGTTTAGATTAGAGCAGAAACTAGTTTGGGTCCGAGGTGACCGATCCCTTTTCAGGATTTTGGAGGCGACCCTACTGAGATTCCTGGCATTCCTTGGTAGTTTCAGGAAGCCAGCCATGTGGAAGAATGTATTCTCGAGCCGGCGCCGTGGCTCAATAGGCTAATCCTCCACCTTGCGGCGCCGGCACACCGGGTTCTAGTCCCGGTTGGGGCGCCGGATTCTGTCCCGGTTGCCCCTCTTCCAGGCCAGCTCTCTGCTATGGCCAGGGAGTGCAGTGGAGGATGGCCCAGGTGCTTGGGCCCTGCACCCCATGGGAGACCAGGAAAAGCACCTGGCTCCTGGCTCCTGCCAGGATCAGCGCGGTGCGCCGGCTGCAGCGGCGGCCATTGGAGGGTGAACCAACGGCAAAGGAAGACCTTTCTCTCTGTCTCTCTCTCTCACTGTCCACTCTGCCTGTCAAAAAAAAAAAAAGAATGTATTCTCTAATACTAATACATTACTGTGTATAGCCTAGGAGAAATTTATTTTGGAGACTCTTATCAGACCAACACTTCCCAGGTCACCACCTTATCAGCTATCTCAAGTTTGGTCTCTTTTTAACCTGTGAAACTCACAGAAACTTTAATAAATTTAGGCAGTTATTCAGATGCCAAATTCAACTCCTTGGCCAAGTAATGATGTGTTAGTCACTGTTCTTCTGGAAAGTCAAGGCCTAGATGCTCCTTCTAAGTCCTTTGGGATTAAATGTTTTTTCACGCAGAAGGAGAAGAAACTTGTGGAGCCTTACGTATACTGAGAACTGAGACAATGTCTTTTAACAAGATTTGTTAGGACATACTTGTTTCTCTTGTCTTCTGGCCTAATTATCAGTTCTCTTATGTTGAAAATTATTCATTCCACTTTTGTTTTCACTAGTTACTTTGGTTTATACACATTGGTATGAATTAGTTCCTAAGTGAGTGTGCTAGCAAGAAGGAATAAATAAAGGGGTCTCTCTCTCTCTCTCTCTCTCTCTCTCTCTGCCAGTGAGAGACAGGGAGAGAGTTATAGACAAAGAGAGAGAGAAGTCTTCCTTCCGTTGGTTCATTTCCCTAATGGCCGCGCGCTGCGCTGAGCCAGAGCCAGGAGCCTTCCTCCCGGTCTCCCATAAGGGTGCAGGGACCCAAGCACTTGGGCCCATCCTTCACTGCCCTCCCGGGCCACAGCAGAGAGCTGGCCTGGAAGAGGAGCAACCGGGCCTAGTACCTGGCGCCCCAACCGGGACTAGAACCCGGGGTGCCGGCGCCACAGATGGAGGATTAGCGAAGTGAGCCACAGCGCCGGCCTCTCTCTCTTAAAGATTTATTTGATAGAGTTAGAAGGAGAGACAGAGATATCTTCCATCTGCTGGTTCACGCCACAAGTGATGGCAACAGCCAGGGCAGCACCAGGCAGGAGCTAGGAGCTTCATCCAGGTTTCTCATGTGGTTGGCAGGAGCCCAAGCACTTGGGCCATCTTCTGCTGCTTTTCCCAGACCATTAGCAGGGAGCTGGATTGGACGTGAAACAACTGGGACATGAAACGGTGCCCGTATGGGATGCTGGTGACGAGGTGGCGGTTTTACCTGCTGTGCCACAGTGCTGGCCCCAGCTCTTCTGTTTTTTTAAAGCCTGCTATGTTATTTCAGTCCTGTGATGTTTAAAAGCCAGCAGAAAACTAGATCAAAGACTCACTTTAAGAAATAATTGGGGGGGTGCCAGCACTGTGGCGGAAGTTAACCCCAGCCATTGCAGCCATTTGGAGAGTGAACCAGCAGATGGAAGATATCTCTGTCTCCCCAGTTCTCTAACTCTGCCTTAAAAATGAATGTAAACTTAAAAAAATATATCCAACCAATCCTATTGTCATTCTCAAAGGCAAGCTATGACTTGAAGAACACTGAGTATTTATACTTACAGAGAATCAAAAAAATGTGGAGAATCATGAATTTAAGAGGATTTTTCTCACAAACCAATAGGAGGTAGGCAGAAAATGCTGTGAAATATGAGGTGGGGTAGGGCTTTAACCATGCCCTCCTGCATCATAGTAACCAGCTTTTGAACACTTACATGTATGAGACCTTTGCTTTTACGGCCTCTTTAAAATCATTTTACTGAAGTATCCATTTCTATTTGTTTTAAAGATTTATTTATTTGAAAGGCAGAGATACAGAGAGAGAGAGACAGATCTTCCATCTGCTTGTTCATTCCCGAAATGGCCACAGTTGCTGAGGCTGGGCCAAGCTGAAGCCAGGAGCTGCGAGCTTCTTCCGCGTCTCCCACGTGGGGGCAGGGACCCAAGGACTTGGAGCATCTTCTGCTGTTTTCCAAGGTGCATTAGCAGGGTTCTGGATCGAAAGTTGAAGCAACTGGTTTGAACTGGTGCCCATAATGGGATGCCAGTGTTGCAGGCAGCAGCTTAACACACTGTGCCACAATGCCTGCCCTGTTTTTTGTTTTGTTTTTTTTTTAAGGCTAGCAGTAGTGACTCTGCCTTGTATTTGTTCACCCATTCATTGACCACAGAGGAAATGGGTGGAAAGGGATAAAATGGTACACACCGACACAAAGCTTTTCTGTAAGTTATTTTGGTGTTTGTTGGTATATAGCCATTTATAGACCTTTGTGCACCCTAGGTAGTTACATTCCATCATGTCAGCCTTACTAAACTGTGCCAACTTCATTAACCTTTCTCTGTGCTATATAAGAATTTAGGGGCCGGCACTGTGGTGCATTGGGTTAAAGCCCTGGTCTGCAGTGCCGGCATCCCTTATGGGTGCCGGTTCGAGTCCTGGCTGCTCCTCTTCTGATCCAGCTCTCTGCTGTGGCTGGAAAAGCAGTAGAAGATGGCCCAAGTCCTTGGGCCCCTGTACCTGCATGGGAGACCTGGAAGAAGCTCCTGGTTGCTGGCTTCAGATCAGCTCAGCTCTGGCCATTGCGGTCATCTGGGGAGTGAACCAGAGGAATGGAAGACCTCTCTCATTCTGGCTCTACCTCTCTCTGTACCTCTTTCAAATAAATTAACTCTTTAAAAAAAAGAAATTGAAACGTTTTTTTTATAATTTTACTTTTGAAATTATTTGATTATAAGCTATATTTAATAATAATGTTGACTACTTAGGAACTTAGGGAAGTGACACAAGCATATGACTGGTTCTCAACTTTAATGTTAAAATCTGCATTTAATGGTTGAATTTTCTATTTTTTGATATTTCATGAACTATTTAAAAGTTACAAGTTTTATAATTTTTTTATTTCTAATTTTTAAATTAAACTTTTAGAAAGGCTCATAACAAGGATAAAATGACCCTGGGGAAGGGCTGGGATGAGCCCAGTCCTTTAGTAGCAGAAATGTTGGATTTGTAGGTAGTAGATAGGGTGTAGCTGTATTGCTTTTTCTGTCAAGATTAGTACTAGCAGAATAGTTTTAGGGAAAGCCTGGCTTTTCAAATGAAACAGTGTTCTAACTGGGATTTATTACTGTTATAGAGAGCAGGAGTTACATTACTCTTTTAGGGTCTCTCTTATAATCTTAAGATAATGAGGACTCTCAAGAAGGTTTGTGTAGGGTAGGGGTGGTGTTGTGGCATAATGGATAAAGCTACCACCTGCGATGCTGGCATCCCCAGTCCTGGCTGCTCTACTTGTGATTCAGCTCCTTGCTAATGTGCCTGGGGAAGCAGCAGAGGTTGGCCAAGTGGTTGGGCGCCTGCACCCACAGGGGAGACCCGGAAGAAGCTCCTGGCTTTGGTCTGGGCCAGCCCTGGCCGTTGTGGCCATTTGGGTAGTGAGCTAGTGGATAGAAGATCAGTGTCTCTCTCTCTCTGTCTCTCCCTCTCTCTCTCTACACTGTTTCAATTAAAAAAAAAAAAAAACAAAACTAAAAAAAGTCTGAGTTATGGCTGTATTTATCAGATTAAAAACTAAAATTTGGCCAGCACCGTGGCTCATTTGGCTGATCCTCTGCCTGCAGCGCCGGCACCCCAGGTTCTAGTCCCAGTTGGGGCGCCAGGTTCTGTCCCGGTTGCTCCTCTTCCAATCCAGCTCTCTGCTGTGGCCCGTGAAGGCAGTGGAGGATGGCCCAAGTCCTTGGGCCCTGCACTCGCATGGGAGACCAGGAGGAAGCACCTGGCTCTTGGCTTCGGATCTTTGAATCAGTGCGGCATGCTGGCCATAATGGCCATTTAGGGGGTTAACCAGTGGAAGGAAGACCTTTCTCTCTGTCTCTAACTCTGCCTGTCAAAAAAAAAAAAAAAAAAAAAAAAGTAAATGCTGATAATTTTAAAAAAAACCTAAAATTTAAAATCTTTGAAATGCTCATGAACTCATTTAAAAATAACAAAACAATCACATGGTAACATAAATAACATTTCTGATGAAAAATAAGTATTCCAAAATAGTGTAAATAGTGATATTGTTTTACATTTTTCAGCTTTCTTTAATACTTGGCTCCAGAGAACAGCTGGATTCTCATTTACAACTGCATTCAAACTGTAATAATACATTGTTTTGCTTAAAGTACATGAAGAAAATCCAGCCTCACACAGATATGTAATTAAAAAAGGGAAGGATGTTTTAGTAGTTTTTCCAGATAATCTTGTGTATTTTTCTTTACTATGCCAAAACTTGACAAGCAGCAGTTCCTTAAAGATTGGTTGCAGTGTGGAATTGGCAACATATCAGTGAACTTGTTGTAGTCTGTTACATTAAAACCATTAGTTTCTCTTGGACTTCGAATGCATTATTTTTTTTTTTTTAAAGATTTTATTTATTTACTTGAAAGAGTTAGAGAGGCAGAGGTACAGAGAGGTCTTCCATCGCTGGTTCACTCCCCAGGTTGCTGGGCTGATCAGGAGCCAGGAGCTTCTTCTGGGTCTCCTGTGTGGGTGCAGAGACCCAAGAACTTGGGCCATCTTCCACTGCTTTTCAGGGCATAGCAGAGAGCTGGATCAGAAGTGGAGCAGCGGGGACTTGAACTGGCACCCATAAGGGATGCCAACACTGCAGGTGGGGCAGCCCCCATGCATTATTTTTTAATATCATACATTAATCATTAGGAAAATAAGGGGTTCGTTGCGTGCTACAGATCTTTCAAATGTTAACATAGTACATTATGTAGTATTTTAAAAATTGTGTTTAATAGTATCACCACTTATAAAACCTAAGTAATGAGAAGCTGTCAAATTTATAACAGATGACAGATTTTTCAAGATTTTTTTTGTATAAAAACTATCATTGGCAACTAATAGTTTCATTTGGAGGAAAGATTTGCCAAATGCCCAAGTCTCAGTTTCTGTAGTTGTCTATCAGTTGTTTTTTCAGTTAAAAATGATATTTACTGGGAAAAGTGGCTAGTTCAGCTTCTAACAAACAGTTGTACAGATGCTTTACCTTAGACAAGCGTTCAGGATTCAGCAGAGGTATTTTATGTGTTAACCCTCAAAAAGAGGCCACTTTTCTTTAGGAACTGAGTTTTAGCAAAATTTACAACTTCTTTCCTTTGCTTTAGGTCATTCAAAGTGACACTAATGCCACCACTCTGACTGTCCTAAGATACTAGCTGTTTTACCCACCGGTTCTTCACTGTTAGTGCAAGTTTCAGTTCAGTGAAGAAGAGTCAAATAATGTCTTAATACTTTCTTTAATTAAAAATGTTTTTGTTTGAAAGATACCGACATCTTGCATTTGCTGGTTGATTGTCCAAATGCCCTTAACAGTCAGGGCTGGAGCAGGCTGAAGCTTGGAGGCTGGAACTCCATCTGGTCTTCATCCTGAATGGCAGGAATCCCAGTCCTTGGGCTATCACTTGCTATCCCTCAGGCTCATTTGCAGGGAGCTGAGTAGGAAGCAAAAGCAGGACTCAATGCCCAGCACTGCAGTATGTGACATGGATACCCCAAGTGGTGACTTAACCTGCTGTGCCACAACACCTACTCCTTAATACTACTTTTTCTTTTTTTTTTTTCTTTTTTCTTTTTCTTTTTTTTTTTTGTTTTGACAGGCAGAGTGGACAGTGAGAGAGAGAGACAGGGAGAAAGGTCTTCCTTTGCCATTGGTTCACCCTCCAATGGCCACCGCGGCCGGCGCGCTGTGGCCGGCGCACCGCGCTGATCGATGGCAGGAGCCAGGTGCTTCTCCTGGTCTCCCATGGGGTGCAGGGCCCAAGAACTTGGGTCATCCTGCACTGCACTCCCTGGCCACAGCAGAGAGCTGGCCTGGAAGAGGGGCAACCAGGACAGAATCCGGTGCCCCGACCGGGACTAGATCCCGGTGTGCTGGCACCGCAAGGCGGAGGATTAGCCTAGTGAGCCGCGGCGCTGGCCAACCTTAATACTACTTTGAAGGTGGTTTTGACCTCAGAGGGCCTCTCTGAGGATCTCAGATTCTGTGGACTTCATCTTGAGAATCACACTGATAGAATATGGCTAATTTGTGATTATGATTGCTTAAGTATTATTTATAGGTAGAATTTTTCTCCTTTGAGGAGTTACAGAATTGTTAGAATTATAAGTGGCACGTACAGATGTATTCAGTAATTAGTAGCTGTAATTATTAGTTCCATCAGTTGAATGTGATATAGCTTTTGGTCTTTGAAAAATTACTGTGTAAACAGATGTCATCATAATTTATAGTTGGACTTTGCATTTCTCTTATGTCTTCTATATCATAAAGAATAATCTAAAAATACTACTTTTTATGCAAACTATGATTAGTTTCATTCAAGTGCCATTTAGATGAGAATTTTTTCGTTTTTTGCTTTTTCTTTTGAATTGCATTAATAGAAATCTGTTTGGTAATATTGGGCAGAGAAAATTAGGGATAATGATTCACATGTATTTTCAACCTAAATTCAGTTCTGAAGCAGACTTTTTTCTTAATCTTTTTGGAGTTTTTACTATGGACATTTCATGTAAAACCAAAGGAAATACAGTACAGTAGTATAGTGAACTACCACTTAACTCTCTACTTACCAATTATCAATTTGTGGACAATCCTGTTGTCATTTTATACCCTCTCACTTCCTTCTTCCTATTCTTATTTTGTTGAAATAATTCGAAATGTTGCTTTTCATTTTTTAAAAAGATTTATTTATTTGAGAGGCAAAGTTAAAGAGATAAAAGGAGAGAGAGGTCTTTCATCCTCTGGTTCACTCCCCAAATGGTCATAATGACCAGGGCTGGGCCAGGCCAAAGCCAGGAGTCACGAGCTTCTTATGGGTCTCCCACTTGGATGGCAGGGGCCCAAGGACTTGAGCCATCCTCCACTGCTTTTCTAGACTCATTAGCCGGGAGCTGGATCGGAAGTGGAGCAGCCAGTTCTTGAACTGGTGCCTGTATGGGATGCCAGTGGTACAGGCTGTGGCTTTAACCTGCTGAGCCACAGTGCCAGACCTCACATTTTATTCTTTTTTATTTTTTATTTTATTTATTTATTTTTGACAGGCAGAGTTAGAGACAGAGAGAAAGGTCTTCCTTCCATTGGTTAATCCCCCAAATGGCCGCTACGGCTGGCACGCTGTGCCGATCCGAAGCCAGGAGCCAGGTGCTTCCTCCTGGTCTCCCATGCAGGTGCAGGGCCCGAGGACCTGGGCTATCCCCCACTGCCTTCCCAGGCCACATCAGAGAACTGGACTGGAAGAGGAGCAACCGGGACAGAACCAGCGCCCCAACCGGGACTAGAACCCAGGTGCTGGCGCTGCAAGCAGAGGATTAGCCTAGTGAGCCCGCCGTGGCGCCGCCATCCCACATTTTATTCTTAAATAGTTCAGTATGTATCTTTCAAAAGTAAGAATTTTAGATTATAAGTTGAAGACACATAAAGCACTATATCTTAATTTCTCTTATGAGTAATATACTAACAACCTATTAATGCTTAATAGAAATGTTCTAACTTCTTTGAAATTTTTTTAAATCACTGTGTTCTCACACTAGAGACCATAGTGGATGGGACACTTCTTTGGGATGAATATTTTCATGTCTTTTCTGCCTGTACTGTTACTGTGATTATGCTACTAGACATAGCAGAGAAAACAAATATGGATGACTGGAAGCTTTGAGATTAAGTGAAGGCCTTGTGTTTCTCCAGGATGAAGAGACTCGGCACAGCCTTGAGTGCATCCAGGCCAATCAGATCTTTCCCAGAAAGCAGCTGATCCGAGAGGATGATAATCTTCAGGTAATTACAGGCTTCTTTGATGGTAGGAGATGCATTTAGCATCATGGTAATGAGACAGCAGAGCTAACGGCTTGCAGTAAAGTCAAACATAATGTTTATGTTTTCCCTAAACCATACATGTATAAATGTAAACTGGAAAACAGCTCTTATTTCTTAAATTTATTTTATGAGACTCATTTCCCAAAAGTTCTTTTTTGATATGATCTTCTCTGTGTTCATCCTTCAGTCTAGAATTTAAGTAGCTAGATGTATGTCAGTAGGTGATTAGGTTCCTTATCCACTTATGTACTGTGATTTAAGTTTGGATGACAGAAAATTTCCTATCCATTCACCTCACCTGTGTTTGAGGACGGCTTTTCTGCTTCAGACCTGAAGGATTTCTTCTTCATTTTGAAGGTTCCTTTCCTTGAACTTCATGGAGAGAGCACAGAGTACGTGGGCCGTGCTGAGGATGCCATTATTGCCCTTTCTAATTATAGACTTCACATCAAGTTCAAGGAGTCTCTTGTTAATGTAAGTGATTACCAACTGTTCTCCCTCTACCGTAGGTGGAGAAATTTGAAAAACCTGTTAATAACTTCCCAAACAGAGGAGAGGCAGCTAGGCTAGAGTGTGGGCAGGTGCACTCTGCTCTCCTCTCTGTTTAGCATTCGGGAGGAGGTTGCAAGCAGGCAGTGCACGTGCTTGACTGAAGGTGATGCATGTCGTTTTCGGGGAGGTGTCCTTTGTTAACAGTGAACGATTTGCACTAGGTAAGGCTCTAGCGTTGATCTTTATAAAGGTAGAAAGGCTAAAGAGCCTTGATTCCTCAGTCGTTAGTACTTAACCAGTTGCTGTACTTGAGATAATTTCCTGGACCTTAATGTCAAACGGTGATTCTTTTTTTTTTTTTTTTTTTTAAGCTACTGTAGACTGTTTTTATAGGAGGAAGTCACTCTAATGGCTCCTCAGTGATTTAATATAATGTTTATTTGCATAATGGGCTATACAGTATTGAAGAGAAAAAGGGCTCTCAGTTCTCAAGAGTGCATTTACCCTTTCTGCTTATGAGGGTCTTCTTAGTGAACTGGTTCTTTCAATGCACTGCTATTACTAGTAGTCTTAAGTGAAACCCACAGAGGCCCAGAATTTCATGTCTTTGACCAAATCAGTGTCTTTCTTCATTGGCCTTTATTGTGCTTTCTGCACTCTATATCTAGCACAGAGATGTGATTATGACACCTTAGAAGAGCTCACGACTGCGCCTTCGTTTAGATTGTGTGTTTTGGGGCTCATTTTGGAGTTTTTTGAAATTTATCACTCATTCATTTTATTAGTTGGTCCAAAAGTTATCTCAGTGACATTCCTTCATTTATGAAGAGTATGTGGCTGCCATTTCCTTTGTAGTTGGCACTTACTTATTATTTCATGTATTTGAGTGTTTATATCAAGGTGCCAGTTTGGCCTGAACTACTTCTGACTTCTAGATTTGGGCTATGATTATAGCTAGTTTTCTGTCCGTTAGCTAAATAGATGCATCAGATTCATCCAGAGAGAAGGCACGGGTGTTTTTTCCTACATTAAGGCACTGTATTCAGAAGGCTTCATTTTGATTGGGTGGACATGACAGTAAGAGGTTAGGTTGGAAACTGTTACAAAATCCCAGCAACGAAAAGTTCCCCTTTGCCTACTGGGGAAGTAGGAATGGTAATGATGAGCAGAACTACCCAATTTTGTGTCCTTGCGCTATTTACGTGGATAGCATCAGTGACATTGTAATTGCACATGAAAATGATGCAGTTGCATATCAGTGCATTTCCCCATATTCTCTGTATATTAGCTTACTGGTTTATGGCCAGCTATTTCAGTGACTATCGTTAGATCCATGTGGGGATAGGATTTTTTGGAGGGAATCATGTCATTCAGCAATTTAAAGCTCTTCAGTGTTTCTTTACTGTTTTAAGAAGATGATCAAAAATCTAGCATGATGTGAAGCTGTTTGTGATCTTTGGTCCATGACAGCTTTTTTGTCTGCCTTTGTCGTGCCCCCTTCTTCCCCTTTGTACTAGCAAAGCCAGCCTCTCTAAACTGGTCAGCCATGCCTCATGGCTCTGCATTCTCTTCCGTCTGGTCCAGGGAACTTCTCTTCCTCTGGCAAAACTCAGTTTAGGAGACGATTACTCTCTGAAGCCTTCAAACCCAGTTCTTTCCCTGACAGTTAATCCAGATCCCTTCTTTATCTTGAATATGCTTTTATAGCATTTACCAGATACGTTGTAATTTTTGGTTATTTGTCTTTGTATCTCCAGGATCCAACTTGTTTCCCGATGGCTTGATACTCAGAAAATATTGAGTGAAATGAAGTTAATAGGGATTGAAATGGACATTAGATGATCCCCTCCCCCACTTTGGATATAAAGTTCTTTTTAAAACTATGTAAATAGACCTGGGCCATGATTGATCTGTAGTTAGTGTAGGAGTCGGTTATTTACTGGGATTGTTGGTCCCTCATTTTGATCAACATATAATGTTTAAGGAAACTCACCATTGTCCTTATTTTTGACTCATTACCTCGCTTACAGGTGTTAGCATTATTACCAGCTAAGGCATATAGAACCTGCATGTCACTTAAAAAGCCCAAGATAATGACTTTACACAGAAAATGATTGTGCAAAAATATTTTGGTGTTAGAGGGACAAAACATTTCATATTGAGAGATACTAGAATTTTTCCATTCAAATAAATATTATCCCAGTTAGTGCTAGCTAGGTTTTCTGAAACCTGGGATTACTCTGAACAGTGACTCCTCCTGCATCCACTCCTGAGTGGGGAGCAGAGAGTTGATGTTGTTGCCCTTGCTGGTTTCCTTCACTCTGCAGTTAAATCTTTCAGAAAATACGTGTATCAAGAAGCCCCTGTTAAAGGTTGTTATGTCCAAATCAGACATATGTAAGCCATCAGATCCTAAATGTGCCAGCCTGTGTAGTGCTATGCCTGTTTGCATCATTTTATATCCTTAAGCCAACACATTTAGTGCTTGAAAATGACTTACCATCAGGTTTTAAATAACTACCTGATACCATATGTTCTCTTTTAATTTCACAGCACATTGAGTAAAATGTGTGTAGTTTTAGATACCATCAGCGTCATTATTTTAATCCACATGCGTTCGCTGCGTATCAAGTTTCCAACTCGTAGGATACAAGAATTTCTGTAGTAGAGCTCATCTGTAGCATCTGAAGTATGGGTTGTTTCAATTCTGTGCATTTGCCAAATTACATTTTTACATGTATATAGGTATATTTCTTTTTCGGTTAGATAATTTATTTAGTGTTCAAGTAGAGTTCGTGGAAGTTTAAAACAATTTTTGTTGTATAATTCAATAGACTGCTTCGCAACCTGCTGCTTCTGAAATCCCAGTAAGTAGCATGCGATCCTAGATGGTTGCTGTACCTGTGCTTGGAACAGATTGTTTTTGAGTGTCAGATGCTCACCTTGCAAATCAGCAAAATGTGTCTTCTCTGCATGAGTCCCTCCTCTCCCCCAGAGCTCTAGTGTTTATGCCACAATGAGAACAATTTGTGGGGTAATAAAGCCCCATAGTTAATCGTAAGCAGAATGGATTGTGACCTTTAAAAATGTCTGAGTTTCAACCAGAAATAATTTGTAAAATTGACATTAGTATTTGAGAAGACGTTAAAACTTCTGTTTCCAGTGAGGTCTATCAGTCTCTCTTAGGAAAAAGATAAAAGTGTAGTGGTTTTCCTTTGTCCAGCAGTAGTCCAGCTGCCATCTCCATTCCCATGCACCAGGGGAGGGTAAGTTTGAACATTAATGCACTTTGGCCTAGCACTCAGCAGTAGCCTCTGAATCCAGTGCTCGAGGGGTAACTTGTACATGTCAAAGGTGGGCAGTAAAGAGTGTGGGTCTTGATGACAGCTGTCATCCTTTTATTTTCCTTTTGTTACTGCCATTTTTACTTCAGATGTGTATATAGATTAATACTTTCCATTCAGGCTGTACAAAGGGCATTTGTTTTTAAAAATGTTGAAATTATCCTACTTTTAAAATCTGGTACTTAAAAATAATGTACACATGGACACAGAGACACATACACATATATATCTAAAATGAATCAAGGGGATAAATATGGAATATGGTGTAAGATATGATAATACCACATCCCTCTGGAATGTGATAGTACTTTGGAATTTTTAAGTTTTATTTCTTTATTTGAAAGGCAGAGTAACAGAGAGGAAGAGAGAAAGAGAGAGAGAGCAAGAGAGCGAGAGCAAGAGCTTCCATCTGCTGCTTCACTTCCCAAATGCCTACAACAGCTAGGACTGGGCCGGTCCAAAGCCAGAGGCCTGGAACTTCATCCAGGTCCACCTTGTGGGTGGCAGGAACCTAAGCACTTGGGCCATCATCTGCTGCCTCCCAGGAGCATTAGCAGGGAGCTGGATCAGAAGCAGAGGTGGGATTGGATCCCAGACACTCAGATATGGGATGTGGGTGTCCCGAGTAGTGGCTTACCCTGCTGTGCCACAATGCCTGCCCAATTTTGAATTTTTAATGCATATGCATGTCTGTTAAAATTTCTAACCATTGCTCTTCATTTTTGGATTGATTTTCTTAAGGGTTTTGGTGCCTGTTATACAACTTTTGGCCTCTTGAATAATTTATTAAAAGCATCAATATATTTAATATATTGTTTGAACATGAATTTGGAAATTACAACAGGAAAAGCATTGGAAAGGGAAAATTACCTGGCAGGTAGAAGATTTAAGAGAAAAGAGCAAAACAAAAACTAATTGCTATGGGACGTTAAATCAGTAGGCTGGAGAGAATTTGAAGCTGATTTTAGATTTCTTCCATGCATGGAATTGCCTAAGGAATCTAGGTTTAAATTCTCTTTTCCCCTTGAAATCCCTGATAGATACCACTTAATTTGTGAAAGAAGAACTGAAGTAGAGCTCATAGAGGAGAGAAGGGCAGTCTTAGAGGAAGAAAGGCTGCCACACCACATTGGTGGAATGAGCTGCCTGAGCTGCAGGATATAGGATAGCCACGGATTCTGGCCCGGACTTTGCTACTAGCTTATAGTGTGCAGTGGCTTAACCTTTGTGAGCTGTAAAATGGCCTGGCTCTTGCATCTGTAATGTTTGCTTCTGAGGTAAAAAATCCGGTATGTCTAGTTACAGAAATGGTAAGAGATCTGAGATCCTTTTCCTATATGTGTAAAGTTAAGAAGCCTAGAACAATGGGGTTGGCCTTTAAAAAATAGAGAAATTTAGTATGTTTTGTTTGGAAATATAAAGAGAAAAAGAAGGCCTGCTGTGTCTTAGATGAGGAGCCAGTTGGTGGAGGGAACCTAAAAGGGGACCTGTGTGATAGAATTACGTTTTTTCCTTCATATGACCCTGTTCTTCCTGCAAATTAACCTGTCTTGCATGTGACAGCCTGCATGAGTATTAAAATCTGTTTTGCATATCTGTGACTTGAGTTTACATGGTTGTTTTGGGTCATTTGTAGGTATTTGCGGTCTGATTAGAATGCATAAAACAACATTTTTATTCTTTGTTAAATTTTCAGCGTTAAAACACATGAAATGGCATATTGAATGCATTTTTAGATAGCAAATATTTTGCATGTTCTGCAGTGTTTTATTCTGGCATAATAGTAGGGATATAAAATTTATCTATCCTGTGTGGCAGAGTAGCACAGGCTGATCCAGTTCCCCTAGCAGGTGCTAATGACCTTAGCTGATGTCTTCTAACTGTATGGAAAGACAATTGAAGAGGACCTGGAATCAGGGAGCACAACCTCTCCAGGAGGATTCCTAATGCTCGCTCTGACTCCACCTGCCCCAGGCCCTGTGTCTGAGACTCCCTAACTTAGGATTATCTGAAGTTGAAAAAACCAGAGGCTCGTGGCAGAGAAGACTGGACTTGCACACGGAAGCCAGGACATAGGCAGAATTCCAATTGGTAAAATTCTAGAAAATTGAGACTAGAATTCAGATCTTCTAATTGTCTGAAAGCTAGTCCCCCCCCCCCCCCCCCCCCCGGGGTAGACAGAATAAAGTAATTAGTGGGAGGGGGAAAAAGTGCTGTGAAAGTCTGTTGCACTGGGAAGACTGGCCTGAGGACAAGTCAGCGTCGTCTTTGGATGTCTGTCCTCTTCCCCACATTCCTCCTTTACAATTTATTTCTACTGATACATTGTTTGTCTTCCTTCTTAGCTGTGCACGTCTTGAAAGAATTTTTAGCTGCATCAATTGCAGTTTCTCCTAGCATCTTGGGGTTAAGGACGTAAACAGAGGGTCAAAAGCTCCTTTTTTCTCAGAATACAGGCAAGATTTTGTAGTCTTTCTCTTACTCCTAGTCCTATTAAAATTGTAAGGGAATTTTTATAAATTATAGATTTAGAAGCACAAGGACTCCAGTCTTGAAGTAGAAACTCTCAGCCATTTTTCTGAGTAATTTTTTGTGTGTGTATATGTGTTTGTGTACGTGTATGTTTTTCTGTTCTTTAATCCCCGCCCCTATTTCTGTTTCTTTGTTCCAGACTTCTAGAACGGGACTGCTTTTGATTCCCTATCCTTGTTCTGAGAGTTCTCTCTGCTGACTGTTGCAGCTGCATGGTGGGGTAGGGTTTGCAGGAAAGGTGTCCTGAAACTGGCACGGCTAACAGGACACTGCCTCCCTTTTCTCACGGGAAGCGTGATTATTGGAATGCTACTTGAGATTCCCAGAGCCACATCTTTGCTGGGCTTGATACAGTATAAGAGACAAGTGATCCCCTTTCGAAGGAATAAGAATATCAGCTATTATTTTATCTCACATTCCTTTGAAGGTTTGGAAATTGCCTTTTTGAAGCTAGAGTTTGAGTAGAATAATTTGAGAGACAGAGGGACAAGTCCTGTTACCTTCTATTCAAATGTTTTCCTTCTGTCTCCTTTCCGTGGTCCATTTCTACTATTACACATGGTCTGTGCTTGTAGGATCTGCTGACCAGATAGGCAGGGAGGGAGCCACTCCAGCGTGTTCAGACCTCAAGCCCCACTTGGCAAACAGGGCTCCTCACCTGGTCTTCTGAAGCAGGTCACACCTAGCTGGTTTTGGGGTCTTGACCCACTGTGTGGCCTTTTCCCTCCCTCTGGGTACTGTGGGTCTGTGCTAAGAGAGGCTGACCAGCACCTGCTTTCTCTGTGCCCTGTGGGCAGTGTAGATAGCCAGTGTTTTCACAGGGCCCCTTTGCTCTTACTAACTTAGCCATAACTTTATAACTTTATCAGTTGGGGGCAAACAACTGATCTAGTCCCATGTGTACTTTGTAGTTCTTTGCTATAAGAAAGGTAGGATTACTGTTCTGTGTCACTGCAAGTCATTGACAGCTGTGGCATCTTAAATAGCACGTGGAAGGTGAATGAGAGAAGAGGGACGAGTTTGTGTGTGCTGCTTGGTGTCCATGCCACTGTTGTTGCAGAGGTGGAGCCTTCTCTTGAGTTCACCATCTTCCTGCTGTGACATGACATTGAGGACCTTGATTTAGAGACAGAAAATGGAAAGCCCTGATTCACTCTGTGTTAATTGCTTGAGTACAGTGGGTCCAGATGAATTTGCAGTTCTGTTTGCTTCATTCGCCTGTAGAGCTTTCTAATGATTCTTTTTGGACACACTGAATAACTGCAGGGTCATCGCCTTTTTGACTAAGGGGACCTCGTCTGTTTTAATTGCAGGTTCCATTACAGCTTATAGAAAGTGTTGAATGCCGAGATATATTTCAGCTTCATTTGACTTGCAAAGACTGCAAAGTTATCAGGTAGGTGATGTATTTGTGCTGTGGTTTAGTGTGGGAGATATTTTTTAAAGAATGGATCCATGGTTTGTAACTTAGCAAGAGCATCTTTTGGAAATCAGTCTTTTTAGTATTTTCTGAGCAGTTAGTGCCTGAGATATTTTATCTTTAGCATAATCTTGCTATGTTGAAATTTTAATTGGGGGGGGGGGGCTGGTGCTGTGGCGTAGTAGGCTGAGCCTCCGCCTGCATCGCCGTTATCCCATAAGGGCACAGGTTCTTGTCCCGGCTTCCCCTTTCCCAATCCAGCTCTTTGCTAATGGCCTGGGAAAGCAGCAGAAGATGGCCCAAATGCTTGGGCCCCCCTGCGCCTGTATGAGAGATCCGGAAGAAGCTCCTAGCTTCGGATCGGCCCAGCTCCAGCTGTTGTGGCCATTTGGGGAGTGAACCAGTGGATGGAAGACCCTTCTCTGTCTGCCTCTCAAATAAATAAAATTTTAACCAAAATTTAATTGGAAATAATTTATAATTTATAAAAAGATGCAAAAGTAAAAATAGTACGAAGGACACCAGTATATGTTTACCTAGATTCACCTGTTGTTAATACTCCACCTCCATTTACTTCATCCCCTGGTGGACTTTGTGTGTGTGTGTGTGTGTGTGTGTGTGTGTGTGTGATTCTTCTGAAAAATTTGAGAGTAAGCTACATAATCATGGCTCTTAACCCTACAAATTCTTTAGTGTATGTAGGCTTTCCTAAGAATAGGGATATTCTCTCACAGAACCACATTGTAACCTTCACAATTTTACACTCATAATACTTTTATTCAGTCTTCTGTCCATGTTCAATTTTGTCACCTGACAGTGATGTCCTTTATAGTATTCCCCCCACCCTACCTCCTTCAGTACAGGATGCAGCGTCAGACACTACTCTGCCTGATACAGTGCTGTAGACTTCTTTAATGTGGACTGTTTTCCACAGCCTTTCTTTGTATTTTAGCAGCTTCACATTTTTATGAAGATAATGCTTTATTTTAATGGAATATTTCTTGCATTGTGTTCTTCCTCAAGGTTTAATTGAGATTATGCATTCTCAGCTGCAGTATTATATACACGATGTGATATCCTTTGTAGGGTTTTGTCTTACATCTGCAGGCAAACTGTGTCCACATTTCCCACAGTGGTGGTGTTAGTTTTGATTACTAAAGTAAGCAAATTTTTCTTCCTAGCAACTAAGCAAGTCTGTAGGGAGCCAGGTTGAGATGCTGTGAAATTCCTTGCTTCTTATCAAAATGTCTCTAAGTTTAGTGTCTATTGATGATTTTTATCTGCTCTAGTCTTAAGTATAACGCTTGCAAAATGATGCCTGGATGTTGATTTTATTAGCTCCAGGAGTTTTAAATTCTGCAAGCTTTTTTTTTTTTTTTTTTTTTTTTTTTAATTTATTTTATTTGAAAGGCAGAGTTAGAGAGGGAGAGACAGAGAGATCTTCCATTCACTGGTTCACTCCCTAAATGGCTGCAGCAGCTGGGACTGGGCCTGGCTGGAACCAGGAGCCAGGAGCTTCTTTTCAGATTCCCCATGTGGGTAAAAGGCCCCAAGCACTTAGGCCATTCTCAGTTGCTCTCCCAGGCACACCAGCAGAAGGTGTGGATGGCGGTGCTGCAGGCAGCAGCTTAACCCACTATGCCACAATGCTGGCCCCCTAAATTCTGCAAGTTTTTACTTTTATCATTTTTGACCTACTCTGGAGTTCAAATAAACATTGTGTGTTGGCATCTTGCTGAGCCACATGGATTGGGATGAGGGAGAGGTTTAAGGACCCTTCCCTTGGCTTTCACTGTGTAAGTTAATTTTTAGCTGGTGAGATTTAGCTTGCTTTTGATAGTGACTACAATTTACAGTTGAAAAATCTTGTTTATTGATTACTTTGTTTTTAATGCTGCATCCAAAAAGGCAAAGTATTTAAACAAATCCTCAGCAGATCAGTTTACACTAATTATTTTAACCCCTTGGTTGTATATACTGGAAATTGGAATTGATAGAATTGTTTTGCTCTCTGAATGATTCCAGCTGAAAGTAATCTCTTTGTTTTGGATCTGAAGGTGGTGATTTGTCTTAATTGCTAAACAGACAAATTTTGTAATTACTTCCTAACTAGCTAAAAGTACTATGTGGGTTGTTTTTTTAATTTGGCCAAATATAAAAAAAAAAGACTTCTAAAATATTTCCTGAAAAGACCAACCATAAAACTTTTGATGGAAGAGGAAGAGAGGAATCCCATCCTGAAAGTCAGCTGCCATTTTACTGGAAAACTTGTCAGTGATTGTCTTCGGGGTCAGAGTCGTGCACAGCAATTGCTAAGCCCCTGCTTGCTGTGCTTGCATCGCACGTGGGCATGCCAGTTCAGGTGCCCCTGCTCCGTCTGTGATCCCTCTTCCTGCTGATGTACTGGGAAGGTAGCAGGAGATGGCCCGAATACATGGGTCCCTGCCACCACATGGAGACAAGCAGGAGATCCTGCCTTCTGTTCGGCCGAGACTTACCTGATGCAGCCATTTGGAGAGTGAACCAGTGGATGCAAGATCTGTCTCTTGCCGGCGCCGCAGCTCACTAGGCTAATCCTCCGCCTTGAGGCGCCTAGTTCTAGTCCCATTCGGGGCGCCGGATTCTGTCCCGGTTGCCCCTCTTCCAGGCCAGCTCTCTGCTGTGGCCAGGGAGTGCAGTGGAGGATGGCCCAAGTGCTTGGGCCCTGCACCCAATGGGAGACCAGGAAAAGCACCTGGCTCCTGACATCGGATCAGCGTGATGCGCCGGCCGCAGTGCGCCGGCCGCGGCGGCCACTGGAGGGTGAACCAACGGCAAAGGAAGACCTTTCTCTCTGTCTCTCTCTCTCACTGTCCACTCTGCCTGTCAAAAAAACAAACAAACAAACAAAAAACTGTCTCTGTTCCTTTCTCTTTGTCATTCTGCCTTTCAAATCAATCAGTCAATCAATCTTTTAAAAGTCATTAATCTCAGAAGACATTTCGTTCACTTAGAAAAATCTGTGTTCCGTGTGTCCAGGGTTGTGGTTTTTTTTTTTTTTTTAAACCTTTTGCACTGTTTGCTGAAATTTGTTGGAATTGTTTTTGGTTTTTCTAATAATTTATTTGAGAGAATAATGCTTGTATCAACAGTTCCTCCCCAAATGCCCACAGTGGCAAGGGCTAAGCCAGCTGGGAACTCAGTCCATGTCTCCAAAGTGGTGGCAAAGAACTCAGTTATTTGAACCATCAGCACTGCCTTCCAGGGCGTAGTCTACATAGGCAGGAAGCTGGACTCGGGGTGGAGTGGGATGCTGAACCCAGGTCCTCCAGTGTGGGATGTAGGCATGCCAGCCAGCATCCTAACTGCTAGGCCAGGCACCTGTCCTCTACCTGTTTTGTTATAAGTGATCGTAATCCGTTAAGGACTGCCTCTGAAGCTTTCTCAGTTGTGGCTGCCGCTTCACTATGAGGAAGCACTCTTGAAATGCTGGCTTTTTGAGATTTTGTTCTCAACTAACTGCCTTCTGATTTTGTTTGTACTTCTTTGACTTTACGAAGGTGTCAGTTTTCAACCTTTGAGCAGTGTCAAGAGTGGCTGAAGAGACTAAACAATGCAATCCGACCACCTGCTAAAATAGAAGATCTCTTCTCATTTGCTTACCACGCCTGGTGCATGGAGGTTTATGCCAGTGAAAAAGAGCAACACGGAGACCTGTGCAGACCAGGTAGGCTGTTCCAGGAATGTGCAGGTGGCTAGAGGCTTTATCAGACGACTGTGGGAGATGACTTTAACATGAAAGGGGATGTCTAAGCATTCCAGTGTTCAGTCGATTTATATTTTGGAGAACACTTCTAAGCTTATAGAACATGTTTCCTGCCTTCTAGGGAAAGGGTAGACCAGTAAACTTAACGTCACAGTACATTGGATCTAAAACCAACTAAAATAAAGTTACATGGATGTTATAGGAGCCCGGTGGAAGGGAGCTGTGAATATTAAGAACACAATTTAGAAGACATTAAAATCAACTTCTTAGTAGGCTTTGAGGATTGGCTAGTTCATTGATTAGATGATGGGGAAATACAAGTAGTGTGAAAAAAGCTGCAGAACTGTGAGGGTAGGCTGTCAAATACTGGAATATAAAATGACCTTGTGCTGTCTTAGAATTTTCAAGTCATGGCTTACTTGCCATCGCCTTTTCCTGGGTAAAGAACAGAAGTCCAGAGAAGCCAGCTGACTTCCTCAGGGACGAGTAGAGACACTGGATCTGTATTGGAACCTACGATTCCTGACTCCTTTTCAGTCTTTGCCCCATTCATTGTCATTCTGTCTAGAAATGGCGTTGACCAAGGTCATGTTTCTCTGCGTGTAGTTTTCTGTAAACTTCATGCTGCTATATAGAAATAGAACTGTGTTGCCCAGCACTGACTTTGGAAGCAAAGTCAAATTTCTGAATGATGAAATAGTTTGATCTTGGGACTTTTTTCTTCAACCCTGAAATTTTAATTCTGAATCTTCAATCTTGTAAATTTGCTGTGAGTCATTTTCCACATTCAAGGCTAGTTTAGCTGTATTTATGTCAGTCTGTTTCCTGGGCCATCACTGATTGAAACTTTTTGGTTCATATTCTTGTTCTATTTAACTAAATTTCAACAAACCTAAGCTTTATCTTATTTTCCAAGATGCTTTGATAAGTACTTTTGTTTGCTCCTTGAGACCTTATCAAAGCTGGCAGGATAGCCTGGTGTTTCTTTTTGGGGAAACAAGGGAATTGAGGGAGGCCAGAAGTAAAAGCTATCTTCCGGTCCTACTGCTAGTCAGTGATAGTGCTAGAACATAAAGCCAGTTCTGTTTGTGAGAGCCAACTGTGGGATGCTATGGGTGCAGAACCTGAACAACAGAGGTACTTGCCTTCATGGAGCTTCTGGAAAAGCACCAGAATCCAAATGTCTCATGAGCTTGCCCAGGTCATTGGAACCCAGAGTCATCCACGAGAGGCCACCCGGGCCAGGAACATTCACAGGACTCTGTGGTGCTTATGGTCACTCTCTTGATCATCACTTCTCTCTCTTTCTTTTTTCATCTTTATTGAGGTATTATCACATTTTAAATTTATGTCTTGGTTTATTTATGGCTCTTTTTAGGTTTGGGGGATTTTTTTTTAAAGGTAGACTTTCTAAAGATGGGCGTTTGGCACAATGGTTAATTTGCAGCTTGAAACACCTGCATCCTTCATCAGGTTCAAGCCCATGCTGCTCTGCTTCCAATCTAGCTTCCTGCTAATGTATACCCTGGTAGGCAGCAGATGATAGCCCAGCTACTTAGGTCCCTGCCACTTACCTGGGGGATCCACACTGGGTTCTGGGCTCCTGACTTTGATCTGGGCCTATGCCTGATTGTTGTGGGCATTTGAAGAGTGAACCAGTGATGGAAGATCTCTTTTTCTCTCTTTGTCTCTGCCTTTCAAATAAAATGAAAGACAAAAAATTTTTTAAAAGGTAAAATTTATAGGCAATTAAGTACACAAATCCTAGGTATATATTTACTGAGTTATTAAACCCTTGTGTCTTACTTATTAAAATTTTAGTTTTCACTCTCTGCTAGGATAATGAACTGAGTTCACCCTGCTGCTTTATGTGAGGTAAACACTTTAAGACTAGCTCCATGAGGCATTCTCTGATTTGCCAGCATTTAGTCACCTAAGCTTGCTTTCTCCTATTTTGTTTTCTCAAAACTAGAACAAAAATTCTCATCTTTTTAAGAAGACTTCTTTATTCTCTTGATAATTTTAGTTGTTTTTTGTAGATTTGAGCCAACTCTTGGGGGATTCCTTAGATGAGCCAGGTCAACACTTGATGTTATTGTTTACTTGTGTGTGTCTCTGTTGTAGGTGGGAAGGCCTGGGACCCTAGTCCTTCCCTTCTTGAAATCTGGTATGCCTTGGCCATCAGTGTTTTCTCTCTTCTTGTGTGTGTGCGCTGGGGTCTTGTGGGGAATAAAGTAATACTTTAGGATTTGGAAAATCTGAATTCAAATCTTACTGTGTCATTGAAAACATAACCCTGGGTAAGCCATTTATCCTCTCTGTACTTGTTTGCTTTGTTCTTCAAGCTGGGGCATTCATGCTTTTCCTGCCCAAGCTGATGCAGGTATCCTGAAGAACCACTTTTTAAATGCTGTTGAGTTCAGTTCAGTGAAGTTTGATTGCCTCCGGGTGCCATGCTTCTGAAAACATTTTGGAAATGATGCAGCTCCAAATATTGCCATCGTAACTGATGGGTTAAAGTTGCTCTGTGAGTAGAGGTTGTGTTGTGTTTGCTCCCAAGGTATACAATCTGCATGGAAGTTTACCTGCTACCACTCACTGGGATTTTACTGTATTTCAGTGGCTTGGTTTGAGTGTGTCTGTATCTGTGGCTTTTCTCTTTTATTTATTTTCACTGTGAAGTACAGAGGAAAAACTTGATTTTATTAAAAAAAAAAAAAGAGTCCGTGTTGGCATTTTTAAAGCCAGTCAATCTTATTCTTCTGTTTTTACCCACTGTGGTCAATGTTAGTGGTAGCTATAGCATTAGTCACCAAATAAGAGCATACCAGACAACCACAGTCTTATAAGTCATCTTGAGGGTGGGACGACACTTGAGATACTTCAGAGTGATACCTTTGTGTATCTGCACTGGTACATGAAACCACAAGCATAGACTAAGTTAGCTTACCAGAGAAGAAAAATATGGGAAAACTACACTGTTGCCTCGGTAGTCCTACTAGGTATCGAACCTGTCATAGTTGTAAGCTGCCCTTACTCTGGCCACAGCTTTATGTCTTACCCAATTTTGGAAGAAATCTCAGCAGTGCTGTTGGAATGCACATGTAAATGTGGCAAAAGCAGTTGCCAAACTCTTCATTCTGCTCTTAGCCCCATCCCAGACTACAAAAGGAGTGGCCTTAAAGTTGCAAGCTTCTTGTCTTGTCCTTGCTGCCACTCACTGCAGCTGGATTCTGGTGATGGCTCTGTCCTGATGTGTTAATCTGAAGTCCTGGCAGGTGGTGGGCAGCTCAGCTGCTGGTGTGGTAACATTGGGCTCACTTCCTTGACTAGTCCTGTGAGAGATGCCCATTAGGCACATTGGTTTATCCATGAACAGCAAATGACTCTGGGTTTTAGACTATAGTGCAGCTGCCTGTTTATTTGTCTTCTAGATTTGAGTTGAGTCCAGGAAGTATAGATCTAGAGGACTGACTAGGAACTTAGGACTTAGAAAGCAAGGTTCTTCCTTCCATATGTGAAACTCTGAAGGGGGTAGTCAGCCTTCCCTGAGGAGAGGGGTGTGGGGAGCAACTGGGAGCAACTCGAACTAGACTAAGTTACTGGAATTAAGACTTATTCTATGCATCTGCTTTCCCACAATATGGCGCTGAGAAGGGAAACAGCTTCTACACAGCTGCCTCCAGTTCAACCAATAAACTGTGGGACCTGCTCCTGATTGGAGGAGAGCAGCATACTCGGCGTGTGGGTAGCAGAGTTGGGATTGGTGGAAGAGGACTATAAAGGAGGAGAGAGACGGCATGCACCAGGAACATCTAAGAGGAACATCTAAGAGGAACACCTGTGTAGCCCCCGAGAGAGCCGGCCGGCGGTGTGCCGCTCCCCCGCGGAAGTGGGGAATGTGGCAGGGGGAACCGCCCTTCCACGGAGGTGGAAGGGACAGTAGCCAACCCGGGAAGAACCAGCAGCAAACCCGGGGAGGGCCGAGCAGACGAAAGAACAACGCAGGGTCTTGTGTCGTTCCTCCATGAAGAGGGGGAGCGACAGAGGGGTGCTTTTACCTTCTCTGGCTCGCATCCTCACGTGTCCTTTCCACCCTAGGTCTTTGTATAATTGTGGGGTTGAATACTCAGAATTGGCCAGGGAGCTAGATTTTTTTATATATCTATATTTTTTTGGCAGCGGGTTGGGGGGAGGATTTTTTTAGACTGCAGGTTAGCACTGTGGTTATGACGGAGAGCTCATTACTTTAGAAAAAGTTTTCTTTTCCTCTAAAATGAGAATTGCTGGGCTGTTAATTGTAGTTTGAGTGATACCAAATGTTGGAGAGGGACAGATCCCCACTTAGTTGGGGAGGCAGGCTGGAAAAGTTGAAATGAAAATATAAAGCCAAACAAAAACCTTAAAACCCCAAGATTCAAAATAAGTTGAGATATTACAGTGTATCCAGTGTTGAATGATTGAGATATGGAAACTGTGAGATGGAAATTCCTAAGGGAAATCCAGCAGTAATTGTGTTTAGGTTTACTTTTCTGGCAAAATAAACAAAAGTGAATGCTGACCAAGTTTGTAGAATCAGGTTGAATTACTCATGTATGTAAGATCTGCTGCTAGATTTTCTTTTTCCAACCTGTGTTTTTCAAACTGCAGGCTGTGATCCACAAGTGGATCATGAAATGGAATTTTAAGGAAGTAAAATAGAATAGAAAATAGCAAAGTGTATCATATACAGCAAGCATGGGTACTGCATTATGAAACTTCTCCCCAGCCCCTTTATTTTTTAAGATTTATTTGAGAGAGGGAGAGAGAAAGAGAGAGATCATCCATCTGCTGTTCACTCTGCAAGTGGCTAAAATAGCCAGAGCTAGGAACCTGGAACTCCATTCTGGTCTCTCATGAATGGCAGCACTTGGGTCATCTTTCACTGCTTTCCCAGGCACTTTAGCAGGGAGCTGGATTGGAAATAGAGCGACTGGGACTCAAACTGGCACTCAGATGGGATGCCGGTGTCACAGGTGGCAACTTAACCCGCTGTGCAACAATGCTAGCCCCAGAAATCTTTTTTAAAAATGAACATATTTTTAAAAAATTAACATATGTTGTATTGTGATGTAAAACATAATTCTGATTGTGGGTTGTGGTATTCAGTTTCAGAGTTTATGAAGTCACTACTTTAGAGGATACCAAGATAATTAAAATTCACTCCTTATTCTTCAGGAACTTGAGAAAACAGATTTTTCTGTAACCACTACTCAGTATGTATTTCTCTATGTGTAGCTCAGAATTTTATGTTCTGGATGGTCATTCTCCTTTTGGAGGGTGGTTCTATGTAGTAAGTTGTTGGTGGCTGTTGTTGGTATTTGCTAGCAATTATTTTAAAATATCAAGATCCTTTTAGGGTATCTGAATGCCCTAAAATAGAGATACTAGTTAATAGACCAATAATAAAAGTGCTTTTACCTTTTGCAGAGACTGTGTCCCAGGGTGGGGTAAAAAAATCGTTAATTAATGAACTTGGAAATTGCCAGAGTTTTACAGCTTTTTGATTGGGATTATGAATGAAAGACCCCTGACTGGGTTTTTTTAAAGGATATTTAAAAGAATTATTTGAGAAAGAGATACTTATGCTCCCCATCCATTGGCTTATTCCAGATGCCTGCAGTAGCCGGGAGTCTGGAACTCAATCCAGGATCTCCCATGTGGGTGGCAGGGACCCTACCACTTAAGCCATCATCTGGTACCTCTTAGAGTTCTCAATATTATTAAGAAGCTGGGGTTGGGGGCTAGGCTAGGCCTGGAACCTGGGCACTGCGATATAGAAGTGGGAGTCTTTACTAAGCGGACACCTACTCCCTGACTAGTGGTGTTTCCTTGCTTGCTTACTTGCTTCCTCCCCTCCTCCCTCCCTCCCTTTCCTCCCTCCCCCTCCTTTCCTCCCTCCCCCTCGTCCCTCCCTTCCCCCCTCCCTCCCTTCCCCCCTCCCTCCCTTCCTCTCCTCCCTCCCTTCTTCTCCTCCCTCCCTTCCCCTCTCCCTCCCTCCCTTCCTTCCTTCCTTCATTTTAGCTGAAAGACTGAGTGATAGAGAGAAGAGGGATCTTCTATCCACTGTTTACTCCCTAAATGGCTGCAACAACCAAGGCTGGGCCAGGCTTAAATCTGGAGCTGAGAACTTCATCCACGTCTGCATGTGGGTGGCACTTGGGCCAGCATTCACTGCCTCCCAAGTGTGTTAGCAGGAAACTGGATTGGAAGCAGTTTGATGTGTGATGAGGACGTCCCAAGTGACAACAACCCACTGTAGCGCAGTCTCCCTCTCCCACTGCTACTCTTGTTCGTATTTCCTTGCAAGCTGCAGACAGATGGCACCCACTCACGTATGGTTGTTTGTGTTTGGAAGGCTGCTATACTGTTTCTAAAGCTTTCCCAAAATGGGCTAGATTGAGCTATTATTTCATTCTGCATCCCTTGTTTCAGCTTTTTATAGCTCTCCTTTAGGAAATGTATAATACCTAGCTTAAGTGCAAGAAGAACAATTTAAATGGGAAGTAGTTTTACAGAATTGTCCTTCATTCAAGTAGTTGCTGTTTCCTGTTGCTGCTCCTCTCCCAGGGGGAGCAGAGCTTTATACCTTAGTCATCACAGCAGTCTGTGGTTTCATTTGTTGTGATTTCTCCCAGCTCCCCTGCTAGCTAACATTTATTTTATAACCTATAGCGCTATATATTAGAGCTTCTGCTTAATGGTTGTTAAAATAAAATTACTGCTATAGGACTGTTTCTATGGGAGAAAGTTTTTTCAGAGTTACTGATATGTATGTTGAGTTCATCTCTACCTTTGTTGCTGTCTCGAGGAAGAAAAAGTCAAATTCATTAGGACGAATGTGGCCAGATTATGTCTGTTGGGGTGGGCATTCTTAGAAAGCTCAGCACGTTACCAGAGTAGTTGGTGTTTCCTGAGACTCCTGGGGACTGGCGGTTAGGATTCTATGACCATGTACTGGCGATTCTGAAATCTGAAAGGCTTTGAAAGCAGAGTGATCTTTCTTAACCCTGTTTGGTGACTTGACCTACCTGAGCTAACATAAGGTTGTTTGCTGCTGTAGTCCCACAGTAGTACCTGTGGGACAGTGAATAACTCACTTGGTGTGAGTTAGCCTTACATTTTGCTGAAAAAGTAAATAATGTAGGCCCTGATGAGTGTGTGAGCCTGTAGTGTAGTACATGCACCGCCTTCCCTTTCCAAAATCCAGCCCAGAGGATGTGGGATGAGTTGGACATCCAGGGTATCTTCTCTTGGTGCTCTCAGGTTTGGTTTGGTTTTGTTTTGTTAAGATTTGTTTATTTGAAAGGAAAGTTAACAGAGAGAGAGAGAGAGAGAGAGAGAGACAGACCGAGACAGACCGAGCGACCTTCCATTCACTGGTTCACTTCCCAAGTGGCTGCAATGGCTGGGGCGGGGCCAGACAGAAGCCAGAAGGCTGGAATGCTGTCTGGGTTTCCCTTGTGGGTGGTGGGGGCCCAAGCACTCACACCATCTACTGCTGTTTTCCTAGGCATATGAGCAGGGAACTGGATCGCCTGTACAACAGCCAGGACTTGAACTGGCACCATACGGTGTGGAATGCCAACATCACAAATGCAGCTTAACCGACTATGCCACAACACCAGCCCCAGTGATCTTGTTGTTTATTTGTGTACCATCACTGTGATGTGGGAATGGGAAGGTTGCTAGTGTGGCATCAAGAGCATGGATTTTGGGGCCAGACCTACTTAACAACCTCTCTGTCTCTCTCTTTTTTTTATTCTGTAAAAGGAGTTCCTTGGGTGGGTGATTGTGGTGCAGTGAACTAAGCTACCACTTGGGATGTCCACATCCCTTGTTGGAGTGCAAGTTCCAGTCCTGGCTAGCCTGCTTCCAGTGCGGCTCCCTGCTGGTGCTCCTGGGAAGCAGGAGTTGCTGGCCGCAGTATTTGAGTCCCTGCCGCCTCTTTGGAAGACCTCTATTGAGTTGTAGGCTCTTGGCTTTTGCCTGGCCCGGTTCTAGCTGTGACAGCCATTTGAGGAGTCAGTCAGCAGATGGAAGATCTCTCTCTGTCTTTCAGATGAATGAATGAATGAATGAATGAATAAATAAATAAATAAATAAATATTTTTTTTTTAAAAAGAGCATAGTGATGGCCATCCTCAGAGTTGATAATAGGGATTAAATGAGGTAGCATAATTCTTAGTCAGAATTTCTTTCCTCTTAACTCTCTGTTGTTAACCCTACCAGGGATTTTATTTAACTAAAAATAAATGTTATTTATACAGTTAGAGCAGAGTAGCTATGCTTTTATTCCACCCGTTTTGAAAAATGGTATTCATTTCTTCCTTTCTGCTGTCTGTCTTTGTCCCCTAGGGGAACATGTAACGTCAAGGTTTAAAAATGAAGTGGAGCGAATGGGTTTTGATATGAACAACGCCTGGAGGATTTCCAACATCAATGAGAAGTACAAGTGAGTTATGTAGGTCCCTGTGGACTGTGGCTCAAAGCTAGCGCCTTTGCAGAAACCCCAGTTGTCATGTGGCAGAACGTTGGAACCTAGACTTTTACTTGAACTATTTTAAAGTCCAAGTGCATGTTCTTTGGAATATTTCCTGGACCTTCTGTTCCCATTGCTATCATGGGAGTGGAAAGTGAGTCTTACTTAACAGGATCCTGGCACCTTCCTTTGCACCCCTCCAAACCTCTGGTCTTCCTAGCACACGCATGTCCAGATAATACTGTTTTTACCTGTGGGCAGGCAGGTTCCCTTGTTCCCACTGCCACTTGGCATCACCTTAGTGATAGGGGCAGTGATCTCATTAGCAGGGACAAAATACTGAGGAGCTAGTTTTTATGACTTTAATTTTATTCCAGTTCCTATGAAACAGATGTAAGTTTTACTCTGATCTTTAATATGTTGATCTAAAACTAAATTCATAGCCATGGTCATTTAACTATTAACCTTTTTTTAAATAAAGATTTATTTATTTGAAAGGCACAAATTGAGAGGGAGAGGGAGAGAGAGATTGAGAGATTCCATCCCCTGGTTCACTCCCCACGTGGGGCTGGGCCAGCCCGGATCCAGGAGCCAGGAGCTTCTTCCAGGTTTCATGTGTCAGTGCAGGGGCCCAAGTACTTGATCCATCTTCCACTGCTTTCTCAGGCCATTAGCAGGGAGTTGAATCAGAAGTAGAGCAGCCAGCACAGGGACCTGATGCCCATATGGGATGCCGATGTCACAAGCAGCAGTTTAACCCGCTACACCACTATGCTAGCCCCTAACTATTAATTATTAATGTGAGCATTGTTAAATATCTAGCCATTACCTGTTTCCTTAAAACATGTAAGTGTGTTTTCATGGAGGGAGACAGTTAGCTACTGTGACTTTGGTAATTTGAAATTTATAAAATGATAGGAAATTGGGAACTTTATGTTAATAGATTATTCTCCTCCTAAGTTTTTCTGTGTAGCACTAAGCACTTTTGGTCATTTGAAAGGCTGCCTCAAATTATGATTTTCCTGGTCTTTTTGTGCTGGCTACTTGAATATTTCACTTGTCTTCGGGAAAGCTGTAAAAAGTAGTAAATTACTACACACAGCTCTTCCTGTGGGCTTTGGCCAGGAGTTAAGACCTGCTGACAAATCTGCTGCCTATCGGTCCTCTTCCTCTGTCCTCAGCAACAAATCAAGACAGAGTAGGGTGGAGGCTGGAGGACGGCAGCCACAGAGGGCCCGAGGCTGCTGTTTGCTGGGCCGAGTGTAGCCCGTCTTTTCTGTACTGGAAACTGCTTACCCACAAATGAGCACGCAATTGGTGGCTTTGAGGAGCTGACTAGTGGGTAATGTAGTACTTGTGGGACAGTGAATATAATGTTCAGAAAATTGGGTAGACTCAGAAACTGTGAATTGTTAGAATAAAAATCCCTAATTAATATAGGGTTAAAAATTAACTTCCTGTCTTGAATCTATTAGTTCTACTTCAAAACTAGTCTTCAGGACATTGGAACATTCTTCCTGGGGTCAGCATTGTGGCTGGTTGGAGTCCCAGCTATTCCACTACCCATCCAGCACCCTAATGGACTGGGAAAAGCAGCGGAAGATGGCCCAAGTGCTTGGGCCCTGTACCCTTGTGGGAGACCCAGAAAACTTCAGGTTCCCTCCTTCGTCCCAACCCAACACAGCCTAGCTACCTCGTGGCCATCTGGGGAGTGAACCAGTGGATCGAAGATCTCTCTGTAACTCTGCCTTTTAGGTAAAATAAATAAATCTTAAAGAAAAAAAGTTCTTCCTACTACAAAAGAAGAATAAGAACCAAATATACTCTTGAGTTTGAAACAAAGGAACAAGACTCATAAACTGTGGTCAGTGTGTCCCGGGTTATCTTCAGCAATTTGTGAGTTAGGAAGTTACATAGCTACTCTTGGCCATAGCCGTTCTCATGGTTCAGTTGCTTTTTAATATCCTGAAACATGTGGAAATTGAGAACGGGTTGGGGATACATAGTGCAGAATGATCAAACCCCCGTGTCTTAAGCCTGTTTGTGTTTTTCTGCCTCTTTCCTGATGTATAAGATAGGCTGGAGCAGGGTGGTGGTGGAGTTTGTATGTTTTAAGATCTGGACTAAAGGCCTTGTTACTTTCTTTCTTTTTTTTTAAATGACATTATTTATCAAAAATAAATTTATTAAAATATTCAAAGACCACTTCAGGGCCTTGTTACTTTGACTTTTAGAAAGAAAGAATGGGAGAATGGGCATTTGACCCAGCAGTGAAGACACCTGTATCTCACATGGGAGTACCTGGCCGTGCCTGGCTCTGGCTCTGGCTCTGGCTCTGGCTCTGGCTCTGGCTCTGGCTCTGGCTCCTGACTCTAGCTTCCTGCTGATTTAGACCCTGGGAGACAGCAATAATAAATCAAGTAATTGGGTTCCTGGCACCCATGTGGAAGGTTTTAGTTCTGGCCCATTTCTTGCCTTTGCGGGCATTTGGGGGATGAACAAGTGCATGGAGCTCTCTTAAAAATTGTTTAAAAGGAAGGTTGGGTTACCCGTAGGACACTGCCCTGCAAGTAAAACCCGTCAGAAGCACTGCTGCGCAGGGCTTTAGCTTGGCTAGTGTTAGCTAGCATCTGCCCTGCTGAAGTGAGAGCTTTCCCCTCCTGAGGTTAGGTTCTTCCTCGCTGTGTTTTGTGGAAATTGTGCTCACTAGCGGATCCCGTCACAGACTTGATTCAGTGGGGCTGCTGGTGTTTGAGCGGAGGCTGGCGTGCAGTGCTCTTTCGGCACACCCAGAGCCGTGCCCGTTTCCTGGACGTAGGATGCCCTGTTTGGTTCAGATCACAGGACGAGTTCAGGAATCCTTTGAAGTCTCTGGAAACTTGAAATTGTAGGCTTTTTCCTTCCCCTGTTTCCCTTTGACAAAGGCCTCAAAGACTGACCGTCTGGTAGAGGTGCCCAGTAATTGTACTGCATGTTCATGTAGTGAAAATATATTTATTCTAACAGTAACAATGAGAATAGAGACTGCCCTCTTTTTTCATTGCTAGTGAAGGTTGCCGGATTTCCAAAAGGCAGCATCAAGTGGAACAGTGTGATGTACAAACAAACAATTAAGGCAACCCTCTGGGGGGAGACCAAAGCCCTAGGAATACTGCTGCTTGTCTTTTCACTGCCCCTGTGATGGTGAGATCAACACCCATGTATTGGCTGACCCAGCGTCTCTCTCCTTTTCTTCCCCTCGCCCGTCTCTCAGGTTATGCGGGAGTTATCCACAAGAGCTCATAGTGCCTGCCTGGATCACTGACAAAGAACTAGAAAGCGTAGCAAGCTTCAGGTCCTGGAAGCGCATCCCTGCTGTTGTCTACAGGTGAGTAAGCCAGACCACCCCCAGGTTGGGCTGGTGCTGCTGCCCACTGCATGTGGTGTTCTGCTCACCTGGGAAGGGAGGGGGAGGGTTCAGGATTTGCCAGGCAAGACCTGTGCTTCCATATTACCAGAGCTGTTCCGTAGCACCATGTCAGTACTCAGCGCATGCAGAACACTAGCTAGTAGTTCAGTGACACTGATGAGGACTTTTTAATAGAAAAGTGACCGCACTTGCTGTTTTAGGATCCTTTTCTCACATCCCGGGTAAAGGTAATATGCTGATTGCGTTTAGCTTCAGATGTTAGCAGGACTTTGGGGTAGAGAGTGGTGAGTCCTAAGTGTGTGTTTTGAGAGGAAGAAGGTTGAGGCTTGAGTGGATAGAAGATTCAGAGGTCAGAGGCCTGAGAACCAAGGGATACAGGTTGTGGAAGGGACTGGGAGTATGGTGACAAAGCATGAGTTCTGGTCTGGAGCTACAGAGCTGAGTTCTGGTGTGTGCTGACACTTCTCACTGCGGCACCTTGAACAGGTTTTCTAACCACCTTCAGTCTGTCCCTGCTGAGGAAAATGGAAAGAGTTCTTACTTTGCAGACACGCTGTGACATCTGGGCTCTCTAAACAGCATGCCGAGGGGTTGGGACCCCGTGTGCTGAACGCCTGCTCTCCCAGAAGCACTTGGATTTCTAGGACGGCGCTCCTCCTGTTGTGCAGCGGCTCCAGCTTTCCATTCTGCTTCCTTTTCTCAGTTTGCAGATTTTTCCCTGCGTTGGGCCAGACCAGTGGCTTAGTTAGAAATGCTTTCAACCACAAAGTAATCCACTGAAGTGAAGGTGTAGGAAGGGATTTCTCTCCTTGTAGAATTCCCAAAGAAGTAACCAGCTTGTCCGTTTAGGCTGCTGAAGGCAGAGTGGAATGCCACCCATGAAGAGAGAAAGATGGAGAGGTACTTAGTCTGTCCAGTGGAGCCCGGTCAGGTTTCGATTTCAGTGATCATCACTGTTTTCAGACTCTCCTAGCAAAATAGGACACCAAGGTTACCTATCATTCAAGTGGGAAGGCTGCCACAGGAGTTGGAGGGTAGTGAAAGCTGAAGGGATTTATCAGTCTTGTCCGTGATCCGCCGAACTGGCAGGGAAAGCAGCTCTCACTGCCGTGCCAGCCAGCAGCTGCGTTAGGTCAGCAGTCCTGGCGTTTGGCAGAAGCACTCTCATTTCCAAAGTGAGGGAATGGTGAATTCACTCTTTTGGCAGAGAAGTCTAAGACTGACGATTCAGGCCTAGTTGAAGAAAAACTTCATAGAAAGTAATAAAAATGGGAAGCCTTTTTTTCTCCCCCTTTAAAACTTAATTCTAAAAGGCACGAGCCCTAGGGCTTTTCCTGGTTTTTTGGAGACCTTAGGGTATACACAGAGAGTATTTTTTATTTGCAGTTTTTCAGAGAAAACTCTGCTTTCAAAACATGATAGATCTAAGTTGCTGATGTGGTCCGTGTAAAATCTGACAGACTCCCTGGAACTGGTGTGTCTCAGGTCCTGCGTCCTGTATCTGTGAGCCGCACCCTGGGGGCTTTGTGAGGGAGGGACATGTGGCAGGACATCAAGACTCCACCACCGTGCCCCGCGAGCGGAGCTGTGCACGCTGTGGTCCCGCCTGCCAGGTGCCAGCAGCCGCAGCCTGAGAGCGCTGCACTGAAGTGGCAGGACTGGGGCTGCCCTGCTGTGGCAGGAGTGCGCATTGGAGTCGCCATGGCAGGCAGAGATGGCTGCAGCACAGCAAGATGGGGCAGGGTGCCCATCTGTGGTGCAGTTCCCAGCTCCCCCTTTGCGCGTGTGCTGAGGATTAGAAACTCCTAGGCACGTCGGGAGCTCGCCTGACTCAGCTCAGGACAGTCAAAGCAGTTCTGTACTTCTGTGTAAAATTGGAGCACTCAATGTTTTAAACAGTTACAGGTATTTATCCATTGGCCATCTCAACTTTTATACTTTCCTGGTTCTGTTTAAGTGAGACAAATGCTTTTCTTCCGTGATTTGTTCGCTGTAGTGTCTGAGTTACCTTTCATAAAGTCTAAAGAGGAGAGACAGGTAAGCGCTCATTTCAGTAGCCCAGCAGAAGTGTAGCTGTTTGAATGCCCTTAAAGCTGAAGACCCAGGCCTCAGAGTGCCACCTGTTGTTTCTCCCACGCACTGCTGGGCAGCGTGCAGAGGAGAAGGCTCAGAGAGACCTCTGCTGCAGAGGTTTGCAGCCCTTCAGCGCGGCGGCTGCCTGGGCCGTCACCTGCTAGGTGGCGTTTAAGAAACAGCGAGGTTTTTTCTAGTTTGGCCCTGTTCAGCCCGTGAGCTAGTTGAGTGTGTTGATGACATGCAAGTGTTTTCAGTTGCTTGTCTTTCCCAGTGAGAAAGGATTTAAAAACTATAAGCAAACTGCTAATTGCCAAATTTAATTTATAACTTGTGAGTTTTAGGGTTAAAATGAAAATATTTCTCATATTGCCCAAAGAAGACAGATTGGGTAGTATGATTTTAAATCCATCTGCCGTACGTTTTTGTGCATGTGTGCGTACATGTATTTAGAAACAGTTCTAAAGAAAATACACGCTAAGTTTCTTCTGGGATATAGAATTTGGGGGCATTTAAATTTTTTTGCTTACCAGCTTTTTATTATGATGATTTATTTTACAATGAACTGATTCTTTTTTAAAAAACACTTTTCATCCACTTGGAAGGCAGAGTGACAGTGAGAGAGGGACCTGTGCTTCCTTCACTCCCCGTATGCCTACAACAGCTGGGGCCAGGCTGAAGCCAGGAGGCTGGAATGCCATCGTGGTCTCCTTCATGGGTGGCAGGGGCCCAAGCTCTTGAGCCATCGTCTGCTGCCTTCCAGGTGCATCAGCGGGGAGGTGCAGCAGAAGCAGAGTTGCCAGGGCTTGAACCAGGCATTGTGATGTGGGATGTGGGCATCCCAAGTGGTGGCTTAACTTGCACCCATGATTACTTTTATAACTTAAAAAGCAAAACAGCTTTATTGAAATGTGCCACCTAAAATTCACTGTTTCAAATTGTACAATTCAGTGAACTTTAAGTATACTGTATTCAGAGTTGTGCAGAACATTTTCATCAGCCTGGAAAGAAATTCCATACCCATTAGTAGTCACTCTCCATTCCCTCCTCACACTGCCTTCCCCAGCCCCGAGGGACTAGTAATTTACTTTCTGTCTCTATAGATTTGCCTGTTTTGGACACTTAATATGAATGGAATCACGCAACACGCAGCCTTTTGTGACTGGCTGCTTTCACTTAACATGTGGGTTCATCAGTGTTATGGCTTATATCAGAATTTTATTTTTACTGCAAAGTAATATCATTTTTCTAACTTTTTAATTGCTAAAATTGCCTAATTAGGAAAAGCTTTTTTTTGTTAAGATTTATTTGAAAGGCAAAATTAGAGGAAGAGAGAGAAGTCTTCCATTTGCTGGTACACTCCAAAATGACTGCCATTGCCAGGGCTGGGCCAGGCTGAAGCTGGGAGCCTGAAACCCCTTTCGCGGTCTCCCACATGGGTACAGGGGCCCAAGGACTTGGGCCACCCTCTACTGCTTTCCCAGGCCATTAGCATGGAGCCGGATCAGAAGTGGAGCAGCTGGGACTCGAACCAGCACTAACATGGGATGCCAGCATCACATCCCACTGTGCCACATGCTGGCCCCTTTATTCATTTCATTTTTCTATTTTTTTAATGTTTGGGTTTTAATAGCATTTTTATATAAGGCGTATGCTTTCTGCTGTTTCTGTATAAAGGATCCATCAGAGTACGGTTTACCAGGTTGATCCTGTTACTTTGCTTCTGAGAGCCTGAGGAAGGATAGCTGGCTCACTGAGCTATCCGCCTATAATAAAAGCAGTTGGTGACTCATGAAATCTCAGGAGTTTTATAAAGCAATTGCTGTGGACCAGGTGCTTCAGTCCAAAGGTGGGATCTTATTTTGAAAAGACTCTCTAAGCCAGCTGTGGCATACAGTTGCTGTAATGGATGGCATAGCAGGTAAAGCCACTGTGTGCAGTGCTGGCATCCTATATGGGTGCCGGTTCGAGTCCCGGCTGCTCCACTTCCAATCCACCTGACTGCTATGACCTGGGCCCCTGCACCCACATGGGAGACCTGGAAGAAGCTCTTGGCTCCTGGCTTCGAATTGGTTCAGCTCCACCTGTTGTGGCTATTAGGAGCGTGGAAGACCACTTTCTCTCTCTGCCTCTGCCTCTGTAACCCCACCTTTCAAATAAATACATCTTAAAAAAAAAACAACAACAACCAAATGAGACGTACATTGAGTTTTTAAAAAAAGTCAATGAGACAACACATTTTTCTGTTTTTGCATTTGTTACATCAGGGTGTTTATACTTTATTTCCCAAAAACAGATTTGAAAATTCAAACATTTAAATTGTGAATATTGTTATTTTCTGTAAGAGTACATGCTTACCATTTTGTTAGTAACTTTACAGAGATTTTTCTGATGGTATGATAAGAAAGATTCATATATGTCACATTGTTTATTTCTGTTAGTGTATGATTTTTTTTTAATTTTACTTTCTAAATATCTGCATTTCTTTTTAAAGATTTACTTATTTATTTGAAAGGCTGAGTTAGAAAGAGAAAAAGAAAAATCTTCCATCTGCTGGTTGACTCCCCAAATGGCCACAATGGCTGGAACTGGGCTAGTCTGACGCCAGGAACTTCTGGGTCTCCTTAGTGAGTACAGGGACCCACACACTTAGATCGTTCTCTGCTGCTTTCCCAGGTGCATTATCGGGGAGCTAGATAGGAAGTGTGCAGCTGGGATTCAGACGGGCACCCATATGGGATGCTGGCGCTGCAGGTGGCGGCTGTAGCAACTACACCACAGCGCTGGCCCCTCTGCCCTCTTTAATACTTAGAGGCCTTGGAGTCAACGCAGTCGCGTGTTACCTAGAGTCATGCTACTGAGTGAGGCGTTGGAAATCCATTCCCTTAGTTTCTGTGTGACCACAGCGCATCTGACGGGGGCCTCTGGCATCAGTACAGCTGTTGTCTCTTGTTCCCTACACAGGCACCAGAGCAATGGCGCTGTCATTGCCCGCTGTGGACAGCCAGAGGTCAGCTGGTGGGGCTGGCGAAACGCAGACGATGAACACCTGGTGCAATCAGTAGCCAAAGCTTGTGCCTCTGACTCCCGATCGAGTGGCAGCAAGCTGTCGACCAGGAACGCTGCTCGGGACTTTGCCAGTGGGGGAGACCTTTCAGATGTGGAGTTTGGTAAGGTGCTCCCAGGACCCATGGCACCAACTTTCACAGCATCGGAGAGCTCTTTCTTGAAATGGTCTTTTTTTCCTTAAAAGACACGATTTTGTTAGAGTGTCTGAAGCTTCATTTGAGGGATTGTGCGAGGAGTCGTGGATCTTGGCAGAGAACCAGGAAACCCATTATTTCAAGCTTTGAGCACTTAGTGTTTGTCATCTTTTTTGCCATTGTGATAAGAATGGAGTGTGGGGGGTGGGTGCCACACTTCAGGAGAGGACTGTGGGTTTAAAAATGAGGTATGGGAGATTGGGCTGTGTGGGTTTTCATGGGTGTCCCAGAAGCGTAAATCCTTACCATCTCTTAATAAGAAGGCAAAACAGAAAATCAATTAGAGAAGTCCGTGTATCATGGGGTTGTAGTTAGAGTTTCAGTACTGACTTGTTGTTGTTTAATACTGCAACACACACCTGCAGTTCTTAAGTTTGCACAGTTCTGGGAGGGAAAGGCTCATGTAGTCCCCTCCCCTCTCTGTGTCCCTAGATTCCTCTTTGTCAAATGCTTCAGGAGCAGAGAGTTTAGCCATCCAACCACAGAAGCTTTTGATCTTGGACGCACGATCCTATGCAGCAGCTGTGGCAAACAGAGCCAAAGGAGGAGGTTGCGAATGCCCAGGTGAGGTGTGTGGTGCCTTGTCCCCTGACCCCACCCCGTACCTCGACTGTCTGAGTCCAGCTCCTGCCCATCCTAGGCTTGGCTCCCAGTCTGGACCTGTCTTGAGAGAGCCAGAGCTTCTCTTTGGGTTCTTAACGCTGTGCACTTTTTTCTGAGGAGAAAGAGAAAGGGAAGCGCAGTGCGGCCAGGTCCTCTCGAGCCCTGTGCTGGCCCCACGTGTGAGGGAAGCAGTGCCCTGCGGTAAGGCCTGTCCACTGGCTTCCTGTTGCCTGTGACGGTGGGTGTCCTCATCACCCGCCTCCTGGCACACTCCCTGGAAATGGAGGTGGAGACAGAGGTGGCATACCCCCAGGAGGGGGCCACCTCAGCACTAACTGGAGTCTGGTGGCACGAAAAGAGGCTGCGAGCCCGTGTTTGGGTGTGAGCTAAGCTGGGCACTGGAAGTGGTACCAGGGTGAAATCAGAACGCTTGAAGGGGTTCTTCTGCCAGGGTCTTTGCAATGAGATTCCGAAGCTACAAGGTGTCGATGAGGATCAGGAATGAAATCGTGGGCGAGATGGAAGTTTATAGGTCTGCCTCTTAAAAGATAACAGCTTTTTTTTTTTAATTGCATTCTTTTTAAATTTTTTTATTTTATTAAATACTTATTTATTTTATTTGAAAAGCAGAGTTAGGGAGAAGTAGAGAGAGTGAGAGAGAGGTCTTCCATCTGCTGGTTCACTCCCCAGATGGCCGCAACAGCCGGAGGTGGGCTGATCAGGAGCCCGGAGCTTCTTCCAAGTCTCCCATGTGGGTGCAGGGGCCCAAGGACATGGGTCACCTTCTGCTTTCTCAGGCCATAGCAGAGAGCTGGATCAGAAGTTGAGTAGCTGGGACTCAAACCAGCACCCGTATGGGTTGCCGGCATTACAGGCAGCAGCTTTATCCACTACACCACAGCACTCACTTTTATGTATCTTTTTACAACTTAAACTTTCTTTTTCACCCTTTTTGCAAAACTAGAATTTAAGCACTGTCTTTTAAAACACTGGGCTAACACTACAGCTGCATTAGCAGCCATGATGGGTGTGTTTTTTGTTTTTTGACAGGCAGAGTTAGAGAGAAAGGTCTTCCTTTTTCCGTTGGTTCCCCCCCCCCCCCCCCCAAAAAATGGCCACCACGGCCGGTGCGCTGCGTCGATCCGAAGCCAGGAGCCAGGCGCTTCCTCCTGGTCTCCCATGCGGGTGCAGGGCCCAAGGACCTGGGCCATCCTCCACTGCACTCCCGGGCCACAGCAGAGAGCTGGACTGGAAGAGGGGCAACCCGGATTAGAACCCGGCGCCCCAACTGGGACTAGAACCCAGGGTGCCAGCACTGCAGGCAGAGGATTAGCCTAGTGATCTGCGGCGCCAGCCGTGATGGGTGTGTTTTATAGCCAGCTTGCTTCTTTTAAATTTGGCCATGTGGGCTTTAAATTCAATATATTTATGTTCTCTTTATTGTTACTCTCTTCAGAATACTACCCGAACTGTGAAGTGGTGTTTATGGGGATGGCAAACATTCATTCTATTCGGAGAAGTTTTCAGTCCCTACGATTGCTGTGTACACAGATGCCGGATCCGGGAAAGTAAGACCTTGGCTATGGCTCTAATTTTGCATTTTTTTTTTTTTTAAACAAAATTGAGTTAGGTGTCTTTGCTTCTATTTCCTAGTGAACTTCTGTTGTACTTTCATTCTTTTTGGGTACTCTTGTTCCGGGGTCAGGAACATAGCAGCGCATAGGAGATACTAGGAAGAAAATGTAACCCTTTGAAAGGTTTTAAAGTAAACACAGCACAGAGCTCAGACCCCAGCGCAGAAGTGTCTCCTTGTTCTGAGGAGCTCTCTCACATTGTTTTCAGTGCAGAGTAATTTAATTATTTGATTTCTGATGTCCTGTGGCACTTACCAGTCAAAATTCATCATGTTCTAAAAGGATTACATTTGTTAGGTCATTTCCTTTTATATCTGCTTCCAGTTTCTGCGCTGCTCTCTTATTTACTGAGAACATTACCATGATTTTTAGTGCTTATTAAAAATGAATGAGTGGCGTTCGCAGTGAGGAAGGTAAAGGTCTGCCTTCTCCCAGAGTACTGTTTGAATGTGTGAGAAGTTAGGAAGACTGTTGTGAAAGACAGATACACAGATAACTGTTCGCTACTTCAGGAAGCCAGGGAAGACAGAACTTTGCTTTTTCTGGGGCTTGCGCTGAGCCCACAGCTGTTGCCGTGGCTCCTGTTGCGTAGCGCTCAGGGTTGCAGTGAGCCGTGCTGCGCTCCTCCTGCGTCACTGTGCTGCTCCTCCCAGCAGCAAGCCGTGCAGTTAGCAGTTCGTCGCAGCTGCACGCAGAGCACTGTCCTTCGGGGCTGGCCTGGCCCCAGAAAGGCGCTCTGGGACTCCCTACAGTAGGGGTGGGGCTTAGCACTCAGGGAGTCTGCCGGGAACTGACTGTGTGACCTTGATCAGTGGTGTGGGTCCCAGTTTTCCAAAAAGAAGGATCAGTCCCACATGATGTCTAATACCTTCCACATACTGAAATTCTTTATTAAAAAGCTGTTTTTTAAACTCACAAGGATGCAGTTGTCAGTAGGTTAGTTGCTTTCATACCTTCTAGTAACTGCTGTCTCATTTACTGAGAACATTGTCATGTTAACCTGCACCTGGTCCAAATGCCTGCACGTGTTGTGTTTTTTTAAAGAAGAGGTGATGCTTGGTGTGCACTTGGCAGCAAATGCTAATGCAGCTTTGAAGCTTCCTTTGTGGATCTAAAGAAGTTACTGCAGTAGTGGGACCAGCTACGAGTAAGCCTTCAACATGTGCTTGGGGCGCCAGAGGACGCCCCAGCTTCAGAACAGGACAGGGAGTGAGAAGCCGCTGGGCAGCTCCTCGGCCGGCCCCGCGGCGTGCAGCTTCTCCAGTAGGCAGAGACGGTACAGCCGGTTCAGTCAGGTTCAGGAGAACTGGACACGGATTCTCTTGTTTACCATTTCTCCAGGGGCAAGGAGATAATTCAGTACTTGCTTTCCTAAGTCTTATCTTTTTGTTTCTTTCAAGACTATGTGAAGAATGAGAACAAACAGTTGATCCATCAGGAAAGAATGTTCTCTGGTACCTAGTAGGAGAAGGCCTTGCAATTAGATTTTTACAAACCATGACAGGCGTACAGTTCGTTAGGCAGTACGACTCCTCCCTGTGCCCCAGGCACCAAGACCCAGTGTCAGCGCTCTGAGGAGTCACAGCCTGGTTGGTAGGACAGGAATCCATGTGAAACCGGCGCATATGCACTGCCTTCTGTTTGTCTGGAAAGGCTCCCTCCTTCAACTGTTCCAGAAGCTCATAGTCCCAAGTTCAGTAGGCCTTTATAATAAGCCTCATCTTGGGAAAGCTTCCTCAGAGCCCCCTTCTGTTAGTTCCATATGTGACTGCATTTGGGAAAACCATGCCTCTTTTTGGGGGGTTGGCGGCAGGAGAAGCATAAGAAACACAGTGTCAACACAATCATAAAACACAATTGTGATCAATTCGCGATTATTCCCAAGAAACAATTCTTGCTGATACTTTTGAAGGTTTTTGGAAAACAAGGTTCTTCTAGTACCTTGCTGAATACAGCCTGGGTTCGGCAGTACTGTGTGGTCACTGGGGCACTAATTTATGTAAAACATCAGGTTGGCCCATCCCATGTCACATCATGGTGGGTGTGGGTGTTAGGTCTGGGTAACAGGCATTCTTGTAAGCAGCATCCAGCCTGCTTCTCATTCTAGTCTTGCTTTTGTGAGTTTACTGCCTTTTTTTTTTTTTTTTTTTTTTTTTTTTTAGATCTTGTTGGGCATAATTGATTATCACTGAATACAACAAATATCTTCTACTTTACATCTTCATGGCTATATTTCCTTTAGGAGAAAATTCTGGAAGGAGTTACACTATATATTCCTATCATGGACTGAAAAATATTAAATACTAATTTTCTCTGGGAGATTATCTGTAAAGATTTTGTAACCAGAGGTCATCCTGTTAATTACCATCCTTATTTTTAAAACATTCCTCTATTGCATAATAGGGCTTGGGGTCTCATTCTTGGACATGCTATATAAACACAGATTTCTGTTTGTCTTAGTGTAGTCTATTTGCAGAGAAAAGTCTTGGGAGTTGCTTTGTAATTTGACAGGCACTGGGCATGATCCAGCCAGTCATGAAAGCCAGCATTTCAGCATCTGCTCCCGTTCCTCTAGTTGGCTGTCAGCTCTGGAAAGCACGAAATGGCTCCATCACCTGTCTGTGCTGCTGAAGTCCGCCCTTCTCGTAGTGCACGCTGTGGACCGCGACCAGCGGCCGGTGCTCGTGCACTGCTCCGACGGCTGGGACCGCACCCCGCAGATAGTGGCGCTGGCTAAGCTCCTGCTGGACCCTTACTACCGCACCATCGAGGTGAGCCTCCGAAGAGTGGGTGCAGAATGCGGGCCTCTAGGAGGGTTCTGTGCTCAGATTAGGGAGTTAGGATTCGCTCCAAAGAAAGGGAGATTTCTTGTTTTTTAAACCATAGTTCCTTTACCTTGAGATAAATTGTGGTGGTGCCTACCACAGTCCTTTTACTTCTTAAAATGGGGCAGATTGAGTGACAAGATACTGAGAGGACCTGTTTTCCTTCGAGACCTTGTACTTGGGAGTTGAGCCCAGGGACATGGGTTCTGGAAAAGGATCTTGGCTCGCTCATCACAATAACGGGTCTCTGTACTGCCCCAGATGTTCCGTGGGAAAGGCGCCCTACTTGAAAATTACCACCTGTTGGGTTGAAAAACCATGACGTGCTCTAAAATATGTGAGGGTTTGTAAAATTGGGGGGTGGGGAAGGATTTTTATGACATTGTAAAAATTCCCCCAAATAGAGAAATTGGAAAAAAAATTTGTGGGAGGGGAGCTTTTAGACAGTCCAAGAGGCTAAAAGTTGAAACAGACTCGTGAGGGCTTAGACGAGTGCCCGGTTAGTACCTTGCAGCGGTTCGAGTGGAGTGGAGGAGACCGGGGGGTTGCCGTCTGTGCAGATTCTTCAGGTGGGCTTATCGGGGAGGCTGGCAGAGGGACTGGTGTCAGTGACAGCAGGCTAAGGACTGTCCTGGCCTGGGCAGGCCAGCACAAATGGTCTTTTACGGCTGCTTCCCTGCAGGGTTTCCAGGTCCTCGTGGAAATGGAGTGGCTGGATTTTGGCCATAAGTTCGCTGACCGGTGTGGTCACGGGGAGAACTCCGACGACCTGAACGAGCGGTGCCCGGTGTTCCTGCAGTGGCTCGACTGCGTCCACCAGCTGCAGAGGCAGTTTCCGTGCTCCTTGGAGTTCAACGAGGCGTTCCTCGTGAGTCTCAGCTCCTCGTCCTTGCGTCCTTGCACGGGGGATGTGCACGGGAGCCTGCGCGGTGCTTTCAGAAGTTCAGAGAGGGCAGTGTTTTCTCCCATTGTTATTTAAAAGTGACAGTAAACAGCCATTTACTCAGTGAATCCAGGTATACCAGGTGTGCATCAATGCCCTGGGCAGTTTTAAATCTGGCTTTAAAAAGGGATGATGGAAATCTCGAAGAGCAGTTCTCAGTCAGAATGTCCTGTGTGCCCTCCAGGCCGTCTCCCAAGCCCCCACACCTGACTGATTGCTCTCTGCCCCCATCCTTCCCCAGGCCACACTGTCCCTGCCTCTTCTAGCCTCTCTCCCTCTGAGGACCCGCTCCCCTCCCCGCTCATCTGCTCTGCCAGCTCCGGGGTCCGCGCACTGCCTGCTGCATCTGCGTGCGCTCCCTCTCTGAGATCCCGGCCACAGCAATGCCCGCGCCATCACCCGTCTCCCGTCACCTCCCCCCTTGGCGCAGGTGGTCTCCTTCGCAGCGGAACCCCGTCTTCTGTGCTTGCTCTCAGGTTCCTCTTGTCCCTTCCTCTCAAACCCCTTCCAGCCGGCACTCGCCCCCATCACTTCACCAAAGCCACTCTCGGCTCCATCTCTTTGATCCCTCGTTACCATGTAGCAGTGGACCTCCAGGTGCTCAGTGTTTGTTCTCACCTCAGTGGTCTTCGGAGGACCCCCACCCCGCTGCTCCTGTCTCCTCCTCTCATGCAGTCTGCTGGCTTTAACTGCCGACCCCATTTAGATGCCTTCTCCGCTTGACTCCAGACTCAACACGTCCAACTGTGACTGCTTGGTACCTCAATACACTTAGTTGTTCTAGTGGCATTTCAAACTTAGGTTCATAACTTTTTTTTTTTTTATAAAAGATTTTTATTTATTTGAAAGGCAGAGTTACAGAGAAGCAGAGGCAGAGAGAGAGGCCTTTCATCCGCTGGTTCACTCCCCAATGGCCACGACAGCCAGAGCTGGGCCGATCTGAAGCCAGGAGCCAGGAGTTTCTTTGAGGTCTCCTATGTGGGGTGCAGGGGCCCAAGGACTTGGACCATCTTCAGCTGCTTTCCCAGGCTAGAAGCAGAGAGCTGGATCAGAAGTGGAGCAACTGGGACTTGAACTAGAGCCCCTGTGGGATGCCAGCACTGCAGGAGGTGGCTTTACCTGCTACCCCAGAGCGCCAGCCCCCAAAACTTACCTCTTTGACTTTTATGGCTCTGTACCTCAAAACCTGATCTACCATGAGTTCTTCATCTCAGTGTAAGGCAGTTCATCCTTTGATTTGTCAGGGGCAAAAATTCCACTCCACTTCAGTCTGTCAGATTCTGCAGCTTTGCTTTAAAAATACTTCTAAAACCCAATTTGTTTCCACTTCTGCTGGTGCCACGCTCGTCCATGCCACCAACACCTCCCACCCTGGTTCCAGAGAGTCAACCCAGCAGAGTGATCCTTCTAAAACATAGACGGACCATGCCACACATCTGCTCAAAGCCAAAGTCAAAGTCCTAGTGACTGCCAGGGCCTCCTTGAAGCGGTTCATCTCCTGCTGGGACGCCTTTGTGCAGCCTCCTTGCAGTCTTGTGTCCGCCTCAGTCATTGTGTGTGCCGCTGCTCATGTGAGCTTGTGTCGCACTTCCCTCAGGCCTCAGCACACTGCCCCGCCCCCCCTCAGCATGCTTGTTCTCCGTAGCCCTGATCCACCCCTCCCAGGAGAGCAAGTGTCAGCAGCGCGAGAGGGCAGGCTGGTTCTGCTGCAGACCCCCGCCTGTGGTCCTGTCTGGGGCATGGCAAAGCTCAGTAATGACTTGTTGAGTGAGTGAGTAGTTTAACAAGTGTGCTGTCAGCTCAGGCGTGAGTTGAGCACTGACCTGCACCTGCCCCAGCTGATCTGCTCTGTCACTCGTGAGAACGGCTTAGAATCTTGGAGACCGTTTGCCAGGGAAACTGGGAAGAGTGCGGCTGCCAGCAGTCCATCCTTGACTGAGGAGTGCTGGTGATCGGGCCTGGGCGCAGCAGTTGGTGGTGTGCAGTGACTGTGGCCACTCCATCCCGACCCAGGGAGCTGCAGTGCCCTCGGGGACATCAGGGTAAACTGGCCCAGCTGTAGGATGTGATGCCCGATTGCTTGACTTTTGACTTGTTGGACTCTCACAGGTGAAACTGGTGCAGCACACCTACTCCTGCCTCTTTGGAACATTCCTGTGCAACAATGCCAAGGAGAGAGGGGAGAAGCATACTCAGGAGCGGACATGTTCTGTGTGGTCGCTTCTTCGGGCAGGCAACAAGGCTTTCAAAAACCTGCTGTATTCCTCTCAGTCAGAAGCCGTACGTACCCTTCATCCTCGCATTGTGACCAGCAGGAGGAATCTGGGGCCAGGGGATGGGCTGGAGCCTTTTTGAGTACTGATGATTTTTAAAGATTGACTTATTTATTTGAAAGGCGGGAGGTGTGGGGGTGGAATGAGGGGAGGATCTTCCATCCATTGGTTTACTCCCCAAATACTGGCAGTAGCCAAGCTAGACCAGGCTGAATCCATGAGGCAGGAACTCCATCCAGGTCTCCCACGTGATCGTCAGGGACACAGGTGTTGGGCTGTCATCTGCCTCCCAGGTGCGTTAACAGGAAGCTGGATTGGAAGCATGGAGTAGCCAGGACTTGAACCAGGCACTCCAGTTTTGGACGCCAGTACCCCTGTGTGCTGTCTCTAGATGAATTGGCTCCATTTTTCCCCCCAACCATACTGTGCTGAGGGAAGCCGGCTTCCTGGTGATGCTCTGACCAGCTCCTCACCACCCTTTGTTTGGGATGGTTTCATACACATTTCTAACGTTGTCACCTTAGACGGTGAATGCTCCAGAGTCTGCCACCAAGTGCTCCTGGCATATTCCAGTTGAAGGGCGGAAGAGGCACTCAAGTTGTTTGCTGGATGCGCTTGGTCACGCAGAAGGAGCTGCTGCCAGACTCCCAGCCCCTTCTCCATGTGCCCAGTGCTGATAGCCACGGCAGTTTCTCTTTCAGCAAAAAACTGCATCTGATGTTGGCACATGTGCCTGTGATTCTCTGTTGACATGCGAGCTGGCAGGCCCGTGAGACTTTGTTCCCCAAAGGAATACCTTCAGTCAAGCAGAGAAAGGGCGGTACATATGTCTCTGTCACTATGTTCCCGTTCTGTTCCCTGTGTCAGAATGCATCTTAACCCAAAAGAAGTCAGGAGGAGGCTTAGCAGAGGCTACACTGCTTTGCTGGACTGTTCATGTTTAAGTTGTGGGGGAGGAAAAAACCATTAAACCAACTGCTTCTCACTTTTCTTTACTGTGCCTGCTAGGAAAGTAACAATCCAGGAAAAAAAATTCCCTCCTCTTCACCTGAGAATTTAAATGATCCTATAAAACAGGTTCGACAGTGTCTGCTGCAGCCAAGCTTTTGTTCCAAGGAAATGGACAATCACCACCTAACGAAATGACTCACTTTCTTAGGCAGTAAAAGCAACAAATCAAGCTGACAAAAGTCATTCATTCAGGAAAGGTGACCTGAGAAGTAATTAATGCAGACAGGTCTTGAGAAAAAGCCTATGGCTTTTCGTACCCAGGAGAGCTCTTGGCTGGAAAATCTTGCTGGATGAAACCTTTAGTCCTATTCTAGAAAGGCCTGTAACTGCCAGGGGCCCCTCCCTGCTGAGAATGGGCTGGCCTGGTGGGTGCTGGAGCTGCCTGCTTGTTCCGACTCCTCCCTGGACATGTTTAAACCCATGTCCCCTTCTCTCTCCAGGTGCTGTACCCTGTGTGCCACGTCCGTAACCTGATGCTGTGGAGTGCGGTGTACCTGCCCTGCCCGTCCCCGTCCACCCCTGCGGATGACAGCTGCGCACCCTACCCAGCTCCAGGCACCAGCCCCGATGACCCCCCCCTGAGCCGGTGAGCCTCCAGTCGTGTGGCGTGTTCCCGTGCCAGGCCGTGCCCAGGCGTGCTCCGAGAGCATGATGGGGGCTCACCGTGCAGCATCTTTCTGAGCTCTCCGGGTTTGCTCAGGGAGGTGGGAGGGCCCTGTCAGTGTCGAGCATGGCTCGGGTGCAGCGAGTCCCTGACTCCTTTGTTACCGCCACCCTGCGTTCCTCCCTCCCTGCCAGTTGTCTTCAGAGGCTTGAAAGATAGATGCTGTCAGGTGGTGGAGAATTTGGCTTTGCCACTTCTGAATTACCTTTATTAAATTCAGACTGATAGATAATAAGTTCATTTAAAATACTGCATCAAAAACTGAGCAGTGCTACTGCTGAAAAACAGCAGCATCACGAGGAACGTCTCTTTACAGCAGCTTTTCGATGCGCTTGTGTGTATGTAGGGGCAGCAGGCGGGCGGTGCAGACTGGAAGCAGGACTCGGCTTTGCCGCTCTGGCAGTCTGAGCCTCGCCTCGGAGATGCTGCAGCGCCGGGAGGGGCTGTAGTGGACCCGATGACAGAAGAGCTGCTTCTTAAAGCTGTTGTCTCCCCTCCCCTCTGACGAGCTGCCCTCAAACTCCTTTCTTGTAGGCTACCAAAGACACGCTCGTTCGACAATCTGCCCTCAGCCTGTGACAACACGCTGCCTCTGGCCAGCCGGCGCAGCAGCGACCCCAGCCTGAATGAGAAGTGGCAGGAGCACCGGCGCTCGCTGGAACTGAGCAGCCTGGCCGGCTCGGGAGAGGAGCCCCTCGTGGACGGCCTTGGGAAGCCCAGCAAAGTGCTGGGGGGCGCTGAGCTGTCGGTGGCGGCCGGGGTAGTGGAAGCGCAGATGGAGAACATTTTGCAAGAAGCCACCAAAGAGGAGAGTGGGGGAGAGGAGCCTGCTCATAGGAGGGGCTGCGCCACACAGGAGGACAAAGAGGAGGAGGCGTCCTTAGGAAGGGAGAGCAGGAGGAGGACAGCGGACGGCTCGGCTGTGGTGCCTCACCAAGAACCGGGGCTGGAGGATGCTGCCCTGAGGAGCCATCTGGGCGTGAGCCTGTCTCTGCTTGCCCAGGCTGTTCCTGAGCAGCAGGGCGGGCAGAGTGTCCCCCCCAGGTCTCAGCAGGTCCCGTCTGTCCCGTCTGTCCCGTCGGGGCGGGAGGACGCCCAGGAGGCCCGTGTGGAGCAGCCGCAGATAGCAGACACTACGGAGGGGAGGGAGGAAACCCTTCTTCCGGTCCCAGTAGATGCAAAAGTCGGCTATGGTACCTCACAGTCTAGTTCTCTGCTACTTTCCCAAGTCCCACTTGAGACCAGAGGACCAAATGTGGACAGTTCCATGGACATGTTAACAGAAGAGGAGGCGAAGTCAGCAAGTGGGCCCCAAGTGCGTCCCGGACCTTGCCTGGTAAACAGCAGCAAGGACACGGGGCCCGGGCCTTCGCAGGGGAACCTGCTGGAGAGGCCCCAGATCGGGCCTGTGGTGCACAGGACTCCCCCTGGCAGCACTCTCAGCCCCACGCGTGCCCCTTGTGCCTTGCCTTTAGCTGAATGTAAAGAGGGGCTTGTGTGCAATGGGGCCCTAGAGGCTGAAAACAAGGCCTCAGAACTGCCGCTGGGGCTTAGCACGCTCGCCAAGTACCCCACACTCAACGGGCACTGCGCCAGCGGGGAGGTTGGTAGGCGCAAGGACTCTCTGAGCCGCCAGCTGTCTGCCGTGAGCTGCGGCTCTGCCCACTTGCACTCGAGGAGCGTGCCCCACAGATGGCTGCACGGCCACTCCGGGAGGCCGTCTGCAGCCAGCAGCCCCGACCAGCCCTCCCGCAGCCACCTGGACGACGACGGCATGCCTGTGTACACGGACACGATCCAGCAGCGCCTGCGCCAGATCGAGTCGGGCCACCAGCAGGAAGTGGAGACCTTGAAGAAGCAGGTTCAGGAGCTGAAGAGTCGACTGGAGAGCCAGTACCTGAGCAGCTCCCTGCGTTTCAATGGGGACTTTGGGGACGAAGTGGTGAGTAGGCAGTGGTTCCTCCATCGTGGACGCGGGCATGGCCTAGCGAGCCTGCGTGCCCCGTGTGCCCACGTGCCTGGGGGGGAGGTCCAGAGGAGCCCAAGGGAGAGAGGCGGTCGGCAGCCCCAGCCACGGAGCAGCTCAGCCTCTGCTCTCAGCCGCTCTGCTCCCTGTGCAGGCGCCAGGGAACGGGACGCGTCGGCTGCGCTGCGGACTGGATGCCCTCTCTTCGGAGAGGCTCAGATGGTGGCAGAAGGCATTGCAGGGCGTTGGCCCTTCCACACGTGGGCTACAGCTTTGAAGGTTTAGTTCTTTCTAAGCAAAATATGTGTACTCATCCTGTGTCAGGTACTAGCAGTAGAGATGGAGGAAAAGACTTGGTTCCTTGCACGGTTGAGGAATTAGCGCTGATGGGGCTCGGTGGCCAGAACTGAGCGTCCCAGAGGGAGGCTGTCAGGGGGTGCTGTCTCTGGGTGGGTCTGACTCGGTGTGAGCCTGGCTCGGAAGCAGTCAGCGTACATTAAAGGCGGGCACATCCAATGACTTTCACTTCCAAACGACTTTTTGGCTTTTGCTTCATGCCAATGGTGGTTTCTGCTTTTCCCCGAAGAATCCTTCAGAGAAAGGAGGGCATGACCCAGACACTCAGTGCTAACCAAGTGGGTCGACCGGCCCAGTGAAGCAGCTGACACTCGGAGTTCCCTCTCCATCCTGGTCACCTCCTCCACTCACTTCCTGGAATCCTAAGGCCTGCCTTTCCACGTAACCCATGTCCCCTCTTCAGCGGAGCTCTGCTGTCTCCGCACCTATTCAACACAGTTCTTGATGGCTGATGCATCCACAGATTCGGCAGCCCTGACACTCAGGCCTGCCCCTAGCCCCCGGGCTTGCCTCTTCACCAAGCCCTTTCTTCTTTTGGGAGGAGTCCAGGTTCATTCTGCTCAGCTTTGTTTGTTTGCCAACAGACTTCAATCCCCGACTCGGAAAGCAATCTGGATCAGAACTGTTTGTCTCACTGCAGCACAGAGATTTTCTCTGAAGCCAGCTGGGAGCAGGTGGATAAACAGGACACGGAGGTACAGGCTCAGCCCCTGCTCTGAGTGCCATCCATGCAACTGTCCTGTAGTTCTTCTCCACACCCACCCCTGACCCATGCCCCTGGCCAAGGAGGACCCTCACAGCACAGGTAGCCTTGAGCCCGTGCCATCTCAGCTCCTGGGAACCCACATTAAGCCCATCACTGCTGAGCCAGGGAGACCCGGCTAGCTGGCCCTCTCTCTTCGTTGCCTCTATCAACGGGGGCTTTGCCAGCTCACAGCCACCCACGTGCTGCTGCCTGCCACTGTCTCCAGGGAAGCAATTGGACGCCTTTCTTGTACTGTTGACCTGCTAGGCTGGTGCCGCGGGAGCCGATGTCCTCGTGACTCTGCCACCCCTAGCACGGCTCTACTGGCTCAGCGGGCATGGCTGTCCCGCTCACTAACCTAGCCCCTTCTGTTTCACAGATGACTCGTTGGCTCCCTGACCACCTGGCTGCTCACTGCTATGCCTGTGACAGTGCCTTCTGGCTCGCCAGCAGGAAGCACCACTGCAGGTGCCTTTGGGCTGTGGCAGGGTGGGCGGGGTGGGCGGGTGTGGAGGCTGAGGTTGGACCAGAGAGCCTGCAGAGTGGAGGGCTGTGGGTGTGTGGCTGGGAGAGTTCTGAGAGACTCTGAGGTGTCTTAGCTCCTGTGCCTCTGAAAGTGGTGTTTGTGCAAACACGCCTAGTATCTCCGATCGCAACCAGTGACAGCTACTACATTTTGAAGCACGCCAATGAGGCTGTCTTTGTTGTGTTTCCTGAATGAGGGAGCAGCAGCCACCACTCACAAGCAGCGTTTCTTATTCCCAGCATCAGCCTTCCCGTTCACGCTGGCTGCTGTGGGCAGGGAGCTTCCTTTTCCTTCTCAGCGCCTGCTCCCGACCCTACCCCGTCTTCCTCAGGCCGCCGGTGAGCAGCTGTGGCTGGGGCAGGGCTGAGGACAGTGTCTTCTGACCCGAAGGCTGCTGACGTCTCTGCTCCCAGGCCGGGGTAGTGAGTCACTAACGCTGCTGTGGCGCGGCCAGGGCGGCGCCTGTAGGATGCTCAGTGTTCTTGGAGCCGGAAGCTTATCCGAACGCTGCCTCCAGGAGGGACCTTTTACTAGTGATGCTTCTAGGACCACAATCTCCCTGCCCTGCACCCCGGGCCCAGACGTCCTCGGGTCGGCGTCTCTGAGCTCTTTCTCCCCTCCTTGCAGGGATGCTGACTGTGTTGATCAGACGTGGTGAGCATTGGCAGCAGCCTGTCTGTGATGTCTGCACACCTGCAATAACTCCTCCACACTAATGCTGGCGGACCCCCTCTGCACGCACTGGGAGGAAGCCTGGGGCTGGGGGACACAGGCAGGCAGGGTGGGGCCATCCAGAGCAACTGAGGAGACTCTGCGTGAGTCGGGCTGCAGCCACACGCGTCTCCTGAGCTCACGGGCCAGCAGAGACAGCTGGAGTCCTGGAGCCTTCTCTTTGGGGTCAGTCATCGTGGAGCTGCCAGAAGGGTGCCGTGCCGGCAGGCTCCAAGTCGGGCAGCATCCGTGCTCCTTTAACAGACCAGGACTGGACAGAGGTCGTTGTTTAGCGTGGAAGCTTCAAGGGAAGACCACGTTGGGTCTGTCTGTAGCCCTGAGAAGCATTACTTAGAAAAGCGTAGCCGCAGCCAAATCCGTGTCAGGCTCGGGAAGTGAACCCCAGCGGCGGACTGCCTACGTGCTGGTGGTAGGAGATGCTGCTGTGTAGCCACAGGTTCTTGCTCACGTGTGCTTTTTGGAGACGGTGCTGAGGTACTTCTCTGTTCCAGAGAGGATTATGTGAGCGCGCGTGTTGGTGCTGGCCTCTCCGTGCCCTGGGCCCACCTTCTCCTAGTGGAGTGGGCTTTCACTCCCAAGTGGTCTTCGGTGTCGGTCACGTGCCCGGGGCCCGCCTTCAGCAGTGGGCGAGCCTCCTGAGGAGCACGCGCGGGAAGGCAGTGGGTGATGCGGGCCGAGGCGGCGGCTTTCCCGGAGCTGCCCTCCCCCGTCTTCGGTGAGCTCTGGGAGCTCTCCGGGTTCTCCCCCAGGGCCCCGGGACTGACTTGTGCCTCAAGGCTAGCCCAAGCAGAGTCAGTGGAGGGCCAGGACGCCCTCTGCCGGTTCCCTTCCCTGTCAGCCGTGCAGGCCGCTGCCCTGGGTGGCTGGCTGCGCACCGAGCCCCTGAGCACCAGGCTTCCGGGAAGGAGAGGGGCTCTCGAGACATCCGGTAGGGAGCAGATGCACGGACGGGGCAGGGGCGGGAGCCGTAATGGACTGACAGCTGACGGGGGTGTGCACGTGTGTTCCTGCCTCTTGCCGCGCCCCTTGCACTCAGCATGTGTCGCCTGGGCCTGTGCGCTGCCTGCGGAGCAGTCCTAGCGGTCCTCCGTGTTGCTGCCTGCAAGCTCCTCACCTTCCAGGTCTCTTCTGAGGGGCCCAGGGGCAGCTCCTTTGAACTCTGGCCTCTGATCCCAAGTCATACGGAGCCCTGCCTGGGTGGTACGGCCCTGGGCTTCCCCAGTGGGCTGGCCGTGCTCTGGTCATCAGAGCTCTCGTGAGCGGCATCCTCCAGTGCACCTGGAGCCTTAGTGCGAGCCGTCAGGTGTGGGCTCGGAGTGGGCAGAGCCACGTGCCTGAGTAGGGAATCCCCTCTTCCCAGCTTGTTCTGGGCTAGAGCAGTGCACGTGTGGGATTGCAGAGGTCTCTGCAGCACATCTGAGCTACGCACAGCCAAGTCTGTCTTCTGAACGTGGTGCCCCACCCCCAGACCTGCCAGCTGAAACTAACACTGTTTTGTTTCTTCTCGTCTCAAGGAACTGTGGGAACGTATTCTGCTCCAGTTGCTGTAACCAGAAGGTTCCGGTCCCCAGTCAGCAGCTATTTGAACCCAGTCGAGTGTGCAAGTCTTGCTACAGCAGTCTACATCCCACGAGCTCCAGCATTGACATTGAACTGGATAAGCCCATTGCTGCCACTTCAAACTGAAGCTCAGTGACTCGGGCTGGGCGGAGGCCACGCTGCTGTTTCTCGGACAGACCCACCCGCCTGGGCAGACCAAGAGGCCCGTGCAACCACCTGTGCGGAGTGACGGAAATTTGGGGTGTTACCACTGGATTGTAGATGGGTTTTTCTTTCCTCTTCTCCCCTGGCCCTTTTGCCATTCTCTCTCTACCTTCAAAAAAGAAGAACGCACCCGTGTTTTTTTTTTTTTTTTTTAAATAGAGTCGGGTGTAAGATCAGAGGTTGCCAGGCCCCTTCTAACTGCTGAGCCACTGCTGTCAGGGACGCTGAGGGATTGGCTTGGTTCTTCTGGGTGGGAGGAGCCTAACCACAGTGTAGAGTGGAGGTCTGAGCCCATGAGCAGGCAGAAAGCCAGTGCTAATGTTTGTAAGCACGCCTCACACCAGCACCACCACCGCTACCACGCTGGATGGGAAGCATCTCCGGCAGGAGTGCCGCCGTCTCCCTCCTGAGTGCTGAGCCAGGCCCGCCTCGCAGACAGCTGAGTAGGATTGGCATTCACGTGGTGGGGCGCCCGGCGAGTGCAATCCCTCAGGCCCCCTTTGTGAAAGGAGGGCGTGTGCTCCCTTGAGGCAGCGTCACCAGTGTGCTGTCCTGCACGGGGCTCTGCTGTCACCTTCACCCAGACTGTCTCTGGGTCCGTTTACTTTCAGGGGCTGCTTCCCTGGCCTGGGCTGTTGTAGCACGTCCCACACTCGGGCACGAGAGCGCACACTGGCCAGAACACAGTGTGTTGCTGCTCTGGCCAAGGCCAAAGCCTGCCCTGAGCCTGGCCGTAGCTGGCAGCCCCCTCCAGAGCATGGTCTCTCAAACAATCTCTCTTCCTTGGACAGTACTGGGAAATCCAGACTCAGGGTTCTAAAATTCCCCTTCCCAAACCAAACCAATCATGGGTCACCCCCGAGAGGGTGGAATCAGAGTTAGAAGCGTCTGGGAAAGGGAGCAGGGCCCCGCGATCACTCCTTCTCCTCCTCCCTTCCCAGGGGCCACAGGAAGAGCCAGCTGTCACCCTGCCCTGCTTCTGGCTGCCTGAGCGGCCCTGTGTCTGGCGGCCAGGCAGCAGCAAAGGGCCACCTGGGGACTCTGCGGCGTTCCTGAGAGAGGTGACGTGGTCTGGAGGAGGTTTAGGGCACCTTTCCTCAGTGAGCTTTGCTGTGGTCCAAAAAGAGCCTTAAATCAAGCGTCCTTGTGTCCTTGTGGCGCGGTGGCTGCGGAGCGGGGCGGAGCTTTGTGCTTGCCGTGCTGGCGTCCGTGTGTTTGTGCCTGCCTTCTCCAGGGGCGGGGCCGTGTGTGGCTCTGCTGAAAGCTGCTAAACGGTGACAGGGCAGACCGGCAAGGGGCGGGGCTGAGGCCAGGGAAACCCCGTAGTCCGTACTCGCTTCCCCTTGGGAAGTAGTTCCCTGGCCGGGGCAAGTTGCGTCTCAGGAAGGTGGCACTTGGGTGCCCGTGTGGTTAAGGTGTGGCCCGGAAGCCTTCTCCGGCGCTGTCTGCCCAGAGCCCTCGCGCAGGGCTCCGACGGCTCGCAGCGGCAGGTAGCTCAGCATCTGAGCTGAGCGGGCCGGGCTGTAGCTTCTCTGCACGCTCTGTGTGGTCTGGTTACGTGACAGGTGCCAAGAGGTTACGATACGGGTTGCTTGGGTCTGATGTACAGTGTGAATAGATGCTTGCAGCTCTTAGCCCTTTTTTGATCAATGAAGCACTTTTTTATTAATATTTTTCTTTGTATGTAACGGAGGAACTGTAAATCTCCATAGCTGTACATATAACCCTTTTTCTCCTAAAGAGGAGCCAGTCAGTGCTCCTATATTTTTCATTTTTTTGTCAAAGCGAGAAGTAAATACTTTAGAATTGTTAAATATATAAATAAAGCGAATAAAGGTGAGTGTTTGGCATGGTAGCGGCTGCTAACCCGTTCTAGCTCTGTGCCCCGTCGTTCATCCCCTCCGCATCCCTTTTCCCTCCGGCACGCGTGAAGTGGTTTGAGGGGCTGTTGGGAAACTGACCTCTGGCACTGGACAACCACAGGTTATTTTCAACTCTGGACGTTGGCAGGGATCCGCGCCAGGACGCCAGGCCCTGGAGAACTCTGGTTCATGGTTTTGCCCGACATCTTCTGCACTAACAAAGGGCGAAGCAAGCAGGGTCTTCGCGAGCTTCCCTTTTCCGAGTATCCTCAGACTGCCTCTGGCCTCCGGGCTCCTGGTCTGGCTGCACCCTGAGCGCCATCCTCCCCTGGCAGGGCGTCAGGAGCAGAGCCCTGACATGCCGAGGTGGACAGGAAGGTCGAGAAGCTGTTACCTGCGTTCCTGTGTGCTGGACTGGGAGTGGGCAGAAAGAGAACTGGCTGTGACTGCCCTGTGCCCCCCAGAGAGCGCACGCTCCTCCCTGATCTTCCACGTCTGCTTGCAGCAGAGCAAAGCCGTCACCCACTCGCTCTGGCCTAGCTGTTGCTCTTCTCAGAGGTGGGTTTTGCCCCAAGTCCCTTCTCATCCCACAGGTCTGTGGCCGACAGACGGCGTAGTTGCTGTGGAAGGAAGGTTGCTAGTGGCACCAGCTCTGATGCTGCGGCCTAACAGCTGCGGTGAGTCGGGCTCTGGACAGACCACTCCAAACCTGCTTGAGGGCCTGGGCTTCGGGGGGGAGTCGCGCTAGGGTCGCCTGGATGTACCCGTGCCAAACACACACCCGTCCTTAAAAACAGCTGGTTCCTGCTGAAAGCTGAGTGCCATGCAGTGGGTGTTTTAAGAATAGCCTGTCCTCCATGGGAGAACGTGCCGCCCCCAGCACCTTCGGTCTGCCAGGGAGGAGCCCCGTCTGTGTTCTGACCAAGCTGGGAGAAGCCGGTGCGCGTCAGAGCCGAGCGTGTGCGCAGTCACTGTTGTCTGAGGCCTCAGTGAAGCAGAATGCAGACGGCGCCTCGTGAGGCTGCCTGGGACCCAGACACACAGGCTGCTGGGCCAGAAAGCTGGGCGCCAGGACCCCGATGAGACCCGCACGCTGCCGGTGCCGGTAAGGGCGAGGAGCGGCCCTGGGAGGGTGCTTGTGTGGAAAGGGCAAGGCCAGCTCTCTTCAGCTGGTTAGACGGAGGAACGTGGTGTGAAGCAGTGCACTGACCGTGACCTTGAGCTGCCAGAAGTCCTCTTCATCTCTGAGCTTCCCCATCTGTGCACCGAGTATCTCCCTTAGCCTGGAAAAAAAACAAAAAAAAACAAAAAAAACAAAACAAAAAAAAAAAAACAAAGACAAGATGTAGTTGCCTTCAGTCACTGGGATCTTCTACTGTGGCTATAGAGAAAAATTTTCCCCTGCTAATTTTTGGTGTTATTTTCCATACAAAGTAAAAATGTATGGTGCCAGATTTAAAGGAAAATGAGCAAAGTGGTACGAGAAGACCTGCTAAACAGCGGGAGCCGAGGGTATGTCCTAGAGTGATCACAAGCTGTCGTCCCTGAGAGAGCTGTGTCCGCGGCTGTCCGCACACACACGGGGAGACCCCGTGCCCCGGGAGGTGAGCTGCAGCCTGAGCTCTGCCGGTCCTGTAAGAGTGAGGGCTGATCTCCGTGCGCTCTTGCAGGAGTCCGTTTAGCGGCACCTGTTCAATGCCCGGTCCCCAGAACTGCAGCTGCAGCCACCCGACTGCACTGGCTGAGAACTGGGCCAACAACCACGCGTGGGTCTTAGGCTGCGGAACAAAATGGCTCTCCACTTGAGATCTGGGGATAGCGGGGCAGGAAGTCCCAGCTGTTTAATTTCCAGGCACACCCTCAAGGAGGTTCTAGGTCAAGGTTATTGACAAGATTTCTTGAGAGCAGGGCTGGACGTGCAGGATCTCTAAGCAGGAGTAGGAGGTGAACCTTCTAGGCCCTGACACTGAAACCCGAGTGCCCCTGTCCCCAGCACTGTCGTGCCGAAGCCTGCTCCCCCGTCTCCTGCTGCAGGCGTCTTCTGGCGAGGCAGTGGGCCAGGGGCATGGGTGTGGCGAAGGCAGAACATCTTCTGAAGTGAGGATTAGCTTCTTAATGCTGCTATTGTATTTATCATTTAAGGTCTTTTCTGTAATACCCAGGTTCTTAGCCAACTTTTCTAAAGTGCTCATAGCAGTTGCATTTGAATTGTATTTTCAGTGAAATTTGTTTTACACTGGCATTTAAAATTGGGCTTTAACTGCTTCCCAACTTGTTTATAAGTTTTTTCTAATGGAACTGTAACCCGTGAGGCTGAGATGCTGTGTAAGAAAAATCTCTGTGTGGCTGCTGACGTAGCGCTTGCCTGCTGTAACAGCGCTGGCCCTGCTGGAGCTCAGTGAGCGCTCCCGCCCAATAAACGCGTCGTTTCCACCCGCAGAAGGTGTTCCGCCCCTGGATTCGGGCTGCCACTGTGGCTGTCCAGTCGGTGCTGTGAAGCGCAGTGTACTGTGTGCGAGGGGTGGATTGGTCTAGCCCCTCAACCCTGGAGAGGGGCTCAGCAAGGAGCCGGTGGAAAAGGCCAGCACTTGTCTGCCGGGCGCAGGGTGCTGGCAGCCCTGAGGCTCAGAGGTGGAAGGGCCGAGGACCACCTGTTTCTCTAGTTTCTCACTGTTGCGTGGGGCCATCGTGGGAAGGGCGCCCGCGGGTCCGAGATGAAGAAAGGTTTGGGTGCTGAAAATGAAAACCTGAAAAAACATCGGCTCCAACCGCTTCTCCGCTGAGGAAACTGAGGCTTAGGGGCAAAGCCTCGTCCAGGTCACCTAGGGACTTAACGCAAACGTGAGCTCGCTGACTCTCTCCTGGCCCCTCCCTCCCGTGCTCCTGGGCACGAGAGCTTTCTGTGAACGCCTGTTTTAACCTGGTTCTCTCCGAATTGCCGGAACCAGAAACCTGGGAGAGGAACTCGGTCGTTGCTACCAACTGGCAGTCTTCGTATCCCTCCTAATCAAAAGGGGTGATAATGTAGTTTTGTGATTCTTTCTTACTTACAATACATAGAAACAAAGGGTACGTTGTCCGCACGAGTCCGTTAAGTACAGGGCCAACATCAGTGGCCGTGGGGAAGAGGCGTTTCTGGTGAAGGCCAGCGAGCGCGCTGTGGACGGCCTGAGCGTCCAGTTTATTTCTCAGTTTTGGTTGGATGCTGTGGAGGAGGACGTTCCCATTTCATAGGGATGAGCGCTTGCGAATGCTGAGTCGGCTTGCCTGCTGCAGTCTCTGGTTGTTGGCAAAATTGAAGTGGAAGCTGGAAAAAAAGGAGTGACAGAATTTCCAACATTGGCTTTGAGTCCTTCGTGTCCGTATCACCAAGTAAGAAACACTGGAGCTGTGCTATGCGAGAGCCAGCCAGCGCTTCACTGCTGGGTGGGCTTAGCGGTCACAGCTCCCGGCCCAGCCAGAGAGACCAGTGAGTCAGCAGCTTCAGCTGGCGCGTGGGCTGTCGCCCCTTCAGTGTACGTGTTACAGCTGGTTTACTCTCCCGAATGTCTGCAACGACAACGACCAGGGCTGGGCCAAGGCTGGGAACCAGGAACGCAACCCAGACCTCCCGTGTGCTAGTAGGGACCCAATGACTTGAGCCCTCCCAGCTACCTCCCAGGGTCTGCATTAGCAGGAAACTGGGGCCGGCGCCGCAGCTCAATAGGCTAATCCTCCACCTAGTGGCACCGGCACCCCGGGTTCTAGTCCCGGTCGGGGCGCCGGATTCTGTCCCGGTTGCCCCTCTTCCAGGCCAGCTCTCTGCTGTGGCCAGGGAGTGCAGTGGAGGATGGCCCAGGTGCTTGGGCCCTGCACCCCATGGGAGACCAGGAGAAGCACCTGGCTCCTGCCTTCGGATCAGCGTGGAAGACCTTTCTCTGTCTCACTGTCCACTTTGTCAAAAAAATAAATAAATAGAATAAAAATTTAAAAAAATAAAAGGACTAATTGGTTGGGACCAGAAAGAGCCACATGTGTTCCCAAACACACGTCCCTCCTGCCTTTAAAAAAAAAAAAAAAAAAAAAAAACTTGGAAACCACCACTCTGGTAGAAAGAACTGGGTTTGGGAGCCCCTAGGTCTGGGATGGAACCCCAGCCCTGAGCCGCCCCGAGGCATTAGAGGAACTCGGCGTTTCCTCAGCTGTGTAAACCTTTTATTTACTAGAAAGGCAGAGAGAAATCTCCCATCCACTGGCTCACTCCCCACTGCCTGCAATAGCCGGGGCCGAGCCAGGCTGAAGGCAGCAGTGGGCAGCTCAATCCAGGCCTCCCATGTGGGTGGCAGGGACTAAGGTGCTCGAGTCACCACCCGCTGCTGCCCGGGATGTGTAGCAGGAAGCGGGAATCAGAGGTAGAAGCAGAACTCGGACCCAGCACTCTATACCGGATGCAGGCATTCTAAGCGGCAACTGCCGTGCCGAATGTCCACTCCAGGTTTATTTTATGAGGGGTTGGCGTTGTGGTGCAGCAGGTTGCAATACCTGCTAACAGTACCAGCATCCGACATCAGGAGTGCCAGCTCCCGCCAGTGCACCCTGGGAAGGTAGCAGACCCAACTGCTTGGGCCCCTGCCACCCACGTGGGAGACCAGGATAGAATTCCTGGCTCCTGGCTTCAGCCTGGCCTAGACCTGGCTGTTATAGCCATTTGGTTAGTGAACAGCAGATGGAAGATCTCCCTTTCCAATTAATGCAGATGGGTGCTTAGTTAATGCTCCCCTCTGTGCTGTCCCCTGAGACGCATGTCTGCCTCTGGCTGCTGGCAGACTGAACCAGCCAAGCCAGCAGCACTTCTGTTCCACCATGTTAACACTAGTCCCTGCCTTAGCTTCTTATACCTTACAGGGTCAAAATTTTGACTTTTTGAGCTTTCTGATCTTTTAAACTATGTTGCAAACATATCTGCTGAAGACAACTACAGTTCATACATATTTTATCAAATTTTTTTTAACAGATGCAGGTTGGGGGACCAGCATTGTGGCGTAGCGGTTAAAGCCACCGCATACAACGCCAGCATCCCATATGGGTGCCTGTTTGTGTCCTGGCTGCTCCACTTCCCATCCAGCTCCCTGCTAACGGCCTGGGAAAGCAGCAGACGATGGACCAAGTACTTGGGCCCCTGGTACCCACATGGGAGATGGGGAGGAAGCTCCTGGCTCCTGGCTTCCACTGCTGGGGAGTGAACCAGCAGATGAAGATCTGTCTGTCTCTCCCTCTCTAACTCTTTCAATCAAATAAGTGAATCTTTAAAGCACAAAGGGCAGGTGCAGGTCAGCACGTGTGCTGACGCAGTGAGAAGAGGGCTGCCGAAAGGAACCCTGGTCGGAGCCGAGGCAGCATCCACGAGACTGACCCCTCACCTTGTGAGCACGTGATGAGCTTCAAGTTCCTGAGCGAAGACCAGTTCTCCGGGCTCAGGAGGAGGCAGAACCAGTGGGAGAGGTGGCAGAGGCACGCTGTGCGCTTTGCTGCTCCTAATCTGGGGCAAGGTTGGGAAGGGCAGTGAGGCAGCTGCATGGCGAAGGCCTCCCTACCCCCGTCACGCAGGGGCTGCGCAAGCTGTCATCCAAGCTAACGCCGGCCTGACAGCGGGAAGTCGCTGCCTAGGAGATGTGGCCAGCTGGAGGGTCAACCCTTAGAACTGGGGGTTCTTTCAAGCCCTAGAAGGCGCTGCTGCCAGCTGGCACACGCTTGTTCTGGGCAGCTGCCCCTTTGGAAGCCTCTGTTGGACCTTGGGGCGTGCCCAGCATCCCCGGTACCCCTCTGACGTGACTTGGTAACATCTGGCCGCTGCCTGAGACTCCTGGCGAGGTGTGGGGAAGACAAGACGTCGGCTTGCCGGCCTTCGTGCTGGGGTAAGGACTGACCGAATCGGAGCCGGCGTTTGAACGCCTTCTCCCAGTGGTGCCACTCCGCTGGAAGAGGGGTCTCAGTGCCAGTCGAAGTGGGAGGGAGGCCGTGAACTCTCTGCTTGGTCCTGGAGAAGGCAGCCGGCGGGCGCAGCCTGAGCCCGCGGCGTCTCCGGCAGCTGAGGGCCGGGCCTGCAACAGTGGACAGCAGCTTCTGGAAGCAGCCTCCGCCCACAGAGCTGCCCCAGCCCCAGGCCTCCGGCAGCTGGCTCAGCAACACGGGGCTGAGGGAGGAAGGCGTGGGGTGGCCTCAGCAGGGCTCTCCCTCACTGCCTGTTGTGCCAAAGTCTCGGAAGCTCGGTGAGTACGGGGACGAGGACAGCTGTCATCAGCACGGCTGCTCTCTTCCCCAACCCCACTTTGTCTTTCCAGGCACACACAGTTTCGAGCGTGGTGCCCTGGCATCAGAGACACGCTCAGGTCAGTGAGTAGGCTGTACCTATGTGGCCACGTCTGAGATGGCGCCACCCGAGAGGTCACCCTGCAGTGCTGGCTGGAGATGCCAGGGCCGAGGGGCCCCGGGTGAGTCTGTTTCCTTTTGTTACTCAGTCTGTGTTGGCTGAGTGGGCACAGGCCAGGCCCCCAGTCTCCGAGGCTGGTGGTGGTGCAGGGAGCGCTCCCATGAGCCCTTGCCAGGGCTGGGGAGCCAGAGGCTCGAGGACTGTAAAGGACATTCAACAACCTGGTTCTGTGGTTGAAGGCCATTTCACTACACAAAAGGTTCTAGAAAATTCTTTTTCTGTCTAAAGATTTATTTAGGGACTGGTGCTGTGGCATAATGGGTAAAGCCGCTGCCTGTAATGCCAGCAGCCCATATGGGTGCTGGTTTGAGTCCTGGCTGCTCTACTTCCGATCCAGCTCTCTGCTATGGCCTGGGAAAGCAGTAGAAGATGGCCCCAAGTCCTTGGGCCCCTGCACCCATGTGGGAGACCCGGAAGAAGCTCCTGGCTCCTGGCTTTAGATTGGCACAGCTCTGGCCATTCCGGCCATTTGGAGAGTGAACCAGTGGATGGAAGACCTCTCACCACCACCACCCCGCCGCCTCTGCCTCTCTGTTACTCTGCCTTTAAAATAAGTAAGTAAATTAAAAAATATATATTTATTTATTTGAAAGGCAGAGTTAGAGAAGGGGAGAGACAGAGATCTTTCATTCACTGGTTCACTCCCCAAATGGCCACAGCTGGGCTGGTCCGAAGTCAGGACCGTTTCCAGGTCTCCCACGTGGGTGCAGGGGCCCAAGCACTTGGGCCGTCTTCCGCTGCTTTCCAGGGCATCAGCAGGGAGCTGGATGGGGAGTGAAGCAGCCGGGACTTCAGCTTGTGCCCATGTAGGATGTTGGCACCACAGGTGGTGACTTTACCCACTACTCCACAATGCCAGCCCCTACTGCAGAATTTCTAATAGTATTTTACATTTAAAAATAAATTACATTGCTGCACACGGTGTGGCCCAGCAGAATAAGCTGCCAGTAGAGGCACCCGCGTCTCATACTGGAGTCCCTGGTTCGAGTCCTGGCTGCTCCACGTCTGACCCCTCCCTGCTGCCGTGCCTGGGAAACGCACGTGATGGCACCAGTCTGTGGGAGACCAGGGCGGCGTTTCTGGCTCCTGGCTTCGGCCTGGCCCAGGCTCACTGTTGCGGCCAGTTGAGGAATAAACCAGCAGACGGGAAATCTTTTCCGTCCCTCCCCCTCTCTCTGTCACTCTCTTTCAAATCAACCAATACATTTTTAAAAATTACAGTTATAAATACAAGTAAAATTCCCACTTCCTAGAGTTAACTGGTTTAAAATCTTTCTCTAGTGCATCGTCTTGGTTTCATTTTTAAAAGTACGACGCAGCCGGCGCTGCGGCTCAATAGGCTATGTGGCGCTGATACCCCGGGTTCTAGTCCCGGTCGGGGCGCCGGATTCTGTCCCGGTTGCCCCTCTTCCAGGCCAGCTCTCTGCTGTGGCCAGGGAGTGCAGTGGAGGATGGCCCAAGTGCTTGGGCCCTGCACCCCATGGGAGACCAGGAGAAGCACCTGGCTCCTGGCTTTGGATCGGCGCAGCGCCAGCCATTGCAGCCATTTGGGGGGTGAACCAACAGAAAAGGAAGACCTTTCTGTCTCTCTCTCTCTCCCTGTCTACTCTGCCTGTCCCCCCCCCCCCAAAAAAAAAAAAACTACGCATCAAGGCTTTGTTCACGTACAGACGTGTTGAGCCACAGGGCAGACAGCGTTCTGAGGGTTCGGGTGCAGCAGTGGTCAGTCAGCCAGAACAGATGGCAGAGGCCATGTGCCACCTCCCCTAGGCCTTCGGCCCTTTTCCTTTCAACCTCTTTGGCTCCTCCTTCCCTGGCCCTAAAGCCACCAGAGCCCTCCAGCGAGTAGCCGGCTTGACCCTCCCTGCACCGTGAGGGGCCTGGAAACTGCCCCGCCCTGCGGCCTGGGCGTCCCGGGCCCACACCTGCCCTTGGGTAGCCTCAGAGCACTCCTCGCTGAGGCCCCCAGCCCAGAGCTAAGCTCGGCCTCTGCACTGGCCTGCAGCTTCGCTGGAGCCGCTTCCTGCCCCTCCCCCTGCCCTGCGCCCTCACGGCCCTCACAGGCGCTCACTGCCTGCCCCTGCGCAGCCTGCGTGTCGCGGGCCTGAAACCTCGGCCAGCCCAGCCCTGTCCGCAGGAGAGGGAGGTAGCAGGGCTGCTTCAGCTGGACTAAAGCCTGGGGCTCTGGCCCCTGCTTGCGGGGTAGGGTCAGCCACCGCAGCAGGTCGTCAGCGCTGCGTGCTGCTTCCTCTCCCCTGACCCCAAGTGGGAAGCTCACCTGGTTCCGCCCTGGAGTTCATCCCAACACCCCCCCAAGCAGCACTCAGTCTGCTCAGAAGCTCAGTATGCACGTTCTGACTGACGCCAGGCCGGAATGAACCGGAGCCCCCGAAGCCCCTGCACACGGCTCCTGTGTGCTACCCGGGGTGGGGGTGGGGGGCAGTGCCGCACCCCCAGGCAGCCCTTCAGTCCCAAGCCCTCCGCGCTCTCAGCGGTCCCTGCTGCTGCTCAGGAAGCCCAGCTCCAGCAGAGGACGGGCCTGGCGGGCCGCTCGGGCGCCTCCACTCTGCCGCCTGGCGGGGCCCCCAGCCCGGGCCTCAGCCCTGGGGTCTCTGCGCTGTCAGCTCTGGGTCTGCCCTACGGCCTCTCAGTGAACACGCGACACAGGGCAGAGGTTCACTGGTCACCTGCGTACACGCGCACCCTACTGCCCCACATGAAGCGACCTGGCATTTGTCTCTGGCGCCGCCTCAAGATGTGCTGCTGTTGGGAAGACCGGGCAGACAGACGCGCGCGAAGACGCTCCCTCGCCAAGGAAGTGCGCCCCGACAGGGCCGCCTGCGGCCAGCGCGCCTGGAACGGAGACCGGAGCTGCCAGCGGCGAACATGAGAGCTTTGATGGGGATTCTGTCTTGCAAAATAAAACTGCTACTAAAACAAGCATCTGAAATACTGATTCTTCATTGACAAAGTTGTATATATTTATCATTGCAATATGATGTTCTGAGATACTGTATACATTATGAGATGGCTACACTGAGCTAATTAATATGCATTACCTCACATGTTTTTTGTGATGAGAACACTTAAAATCTAAGTGCGGTCAGTGCTGTGGCGCAGCAGGTTAAAGCCCTGGCCTGAAGCACCAGCATCCCATAGGGGCGCCGGTTCGAGTCCCAGCTGCTCCTCTTCCAATCCAGCTCTCTGCTGCGGCCTGGGAAAGCAGTAGAGGATGGTCCAAGTCCTTGGGCCCCTGCACCCACGTGGGAGACCCAGAGAAGCTCCTGGCTCCGGATCGGTGCAGCTCCGGCCATTGCAGCCATCTGGGGAGTGACCCAGCAGATGAAAGACCTCTCTCTCTCTCTCTCTCTCTCTGCCTCTCCTGCTGTCTCTGTGTAACGCTTTCAAATAAATATTTTCAAAAAAATCTAAATGACTTTCAGAAGTATATAATATACATATAATATGCTATAGCTATAATCATCTTAGGGAATAGCTCTCTTGAACTTTTATTCCTAACTAAAACTGCATACCCTGTGACCCACATCTCCCCAGTGTTCTATTAAAACAAGTATCCTCTACCAAAGTATCCTTGCAGCGAGGGGCTAATTCTTAGAACAAAAGGATTTTAGCTGTATTTCCTTCCCCAGTAGAACATCACATCATGTCTCATTTTTCAGCGTCTACAGGGTCATTTTTACAAAAGGCAGTCAGGGGCTTCCTGAGGTTAATCTTTTACCCTTGATATTCGAGTCAGCCCCATACAGAGCACCTAACTGGCTCCCTTGTCTAGTTCCTCTTCATTGGTTGATGGGCCTCATGAACTCTTTCAGATTCTATCTGCCAGTGTGCGCTCATTTAAGCAGTCTCCCAATGTCATTTTGTGACTTTGTGAAGTTCTGCATGTAAACCTGAAATTATACTGTGGTGCCTATTTTGTTATGTTTCAATGCCAGAAGCTGACAACATGGGGAATTGTTAGGCCTTGGCTGTTGCGAGGATTTGGGAAGCAAACCAGAAAATGGAAGATCTCTCTCTTCTCTGTCTCACCTTCTCAAATAAATAAATACTTGAGAGAGAGCGAGAGAGAGAGAAGCTGGGGTGGGCATTGCGGTGCAGTGAGTAAGCTGCTGCTTGGGAAGCCAACACTCCATCCTGGCTACTTCACTTCTGATCCAGCTTCCTGCTAATACACCTGGGAAGCCTCAGATGATGGCTTGCGTTCTTCAGTTCCTGCTACCCGCACAGAAGACCTGAATGGGCTTTCAGGCTCCTGGCTTCAGCCTGGTCCAGTGGGAGCTGCTGTGGCCACGTGGGGAGTACACCAGATCTGTCACGCTGCCTTTCATGGTCCATCATGGGGTGGAGAGCTGGGGACAGTGGGTGGAGGGTGTCACCCAGGGAGAGCTGCTTCAGTCCCCATGTCAGTGGTTTGTCTGCAGGACGCACTCCTGTGCTGTCTAGTGACATCTCCATAAATGACAGCCCATACAGACCCGGTGGCCCCATGAGACTGTATCGCCTACACAGAGTTTGTGATCAGCAATTTCTCAGAACATACCCCTATTTTTAGGTGATGCGAGACTGCAGGCTTCATTCTGATGACTTTGGCTTTCCTCTAAACCTAGTGGCTTCCAGAACTTGCATGCTGACTAGTTACAGTTCAGAGGAGAGCCGGCCCTTGCGGGACAGTAGTGACTAACATGTGGCGATCTGTTCAATGTGAGCCCAGCAACGGAGCCAGCAGAGCTGCGAGGTGAGCAGCAGAACCTCGGTGTGCGTCCCACCTCAGCCTCTAGCGCTCACGTCCCCACCTCAGCCCTCCCCGTCTCCGAAGTGCAGGCCAACTGGGAGCAGGGTTCTGGGGGACAAGAGAAGACGGACTGGGAAGAACAGAAAGAGGCCGTATGTGGAGCCAGCACTGTGGATTAGCAGGTTAAGCCTCTACCTGCAATGCTAGCATCCCACATGGACCAGTTCGAGGCCTGGCTGCGCCACTGCCAATGCAGCTCCCTGCTAATGCACCTGGGAAAGCAGTGGGAGATGGCCCCTGCGCCCACGTGAGAGACCCAGAAGTGCCAGGCTTCTAGCCTCTGCCTGGCCCAGCTCTGGCCATTGCGGTCATTTGGGGAGTGAACCAGAGGACAGAAGATTTTCAGTCTCTCTGTAACTCTGCCTTTCAAATAAAAATAAATCTTGAGAGAGAGGGAGGGAGGGAGAGAGGTCATGTGCATGGTAAAGCAGGAGGGAGAAGGGTTCACCAGCAATTCCAAAGGAGCACTGAATTTGCAGTTACTAGTGCTGTTGCATTGGATCTACACAGGATCATTTATTTCCCAACCTCAGACCTGGACTGACTCATGCACAAAGCATTCAACACTGCAGGAAAGAATGAGCTACTCGCGGAAAACTCCACTTTATGCCTTAGGAGGCTCTCCCTCGGTAAATACATAGCTCCATGTCTAACCACAGGGGCAGACCCGAACTTAAGATCCATTTACAGCAGATTCCAATTCTACCAGAGGTTGAGACAACCTCAGCCTGGGGAAGCCGAAGGGCAGGGTTAGCCGTGGCAGGTGCCTGCGTGGGCACAACTGCGTGCCTCACAACTGCTTATCAGGATGAGAGGCCTGAACCACTTCTCTGCCTCCTCTCATCAGAGGGGATGACAGGGGTCCAGTGAGGAAACATTGTTTTGCAAAGTCGGGGTGCTCTTCAGCACAAGGGGTGGCGTCCTGCCAAAGCTCCCACTTGAGCGCCTCCTGCGACTGATTCCCCACACTGTCCTGCCGTCCAGTGTGGTCCCAGGGTAGGTGGCGGGCGCACTGCTTGTCTGCCGTGCGGCCTGCAAGCTCCAAGGCAACAGCAGCCCTCGGCTCACTTGACGCTGCCGAACCAGAGAGGAGGAAACACATCAGGCCTCTCAAGAGCGGGGGACCCCTGGCCATCCCCGCCAGGACACCCCCAGGGTGAAATACTAGGCCGGGGGTCTGAGACAGGTTTGCTGGCAAGGGGGGCGGAGTTCCGCACTGGGCTGCTCAAAGTCCCCAGGGGATGGGCTGCACAGGGTAGCCTCTCTAGCAGCACGGGCGAGGTCTGGGCAAATGGTCAGGAGTGCAACCCCTTTCCGCCAGGGCCCTGGCCACCTCACCTCCATGTGGGTTGGGGGCTGGGTTACAAACCCAGCAAGCCTCTAGATGTTTGCTCACCTGGGAAAGGAGAGGGACTGGAAGATGACTCCCCGGTCAGGTTATGGGGTTTCCTGTGTCCCTCGAGGGCAGTATGTTGTAGCAAACTGCCTTGTGTGGGCTGCACACACACAGAGCATGTGTTCCCCATAGAGAACAGCGACGTGGGGCCGGGCAGCAGGTCCAGAGGGTGCAGGAAGTGCAGCCCCCAGTCTCAGAAGCCAACTTCAAAGGAGGCCGCCCACGGTCTTCCCTCGTGTAAACTCCCGCCTGCCTCGTCCCTCACGCCCAGAGCTATTTCTACTTCTTCCCCTGCCTTCCCTTCCCTCCAAACTCCCCCTGCCTCTGCGAACCGCCCAGAACAGCTTCGTGCTACAGCATGGAGAAGGCAAACGCCAGAGCAGCACACCTGTCCTGCTGCAAGACGAGCGAATGCAGCCTGTGAAACACCCACCCGGAGAATGCAACCCAGTAGCAGATGAGCGGACTGGTCACTACAAGCCACAGACTCCTGACCAGAGCACAGACAGGGTCGGGTGCGGGCGGATTCCACCCTGCACAGGTTCAAATCCAGGCAAAACACAACCATTATTCTGGGGTGTGAGGACATGGTAACCACAAAACCAGGGTCAGGATTACCGTGGGAGGGACAGAAAGAGCAGGTCGGGGCGGACACTGGCGTGGGGGGCGGCTTCTGGAGCGCCGGTGACGCTCCAGGTCTTGGTCAGGGAGGTGGGCTCCATGGACGCTCACTGGATATCACCAACCTCTCAACCTCTCCAGTATGCCTTGTGTTCCTTCCTGCACATATGTTCCTTTAGCAAGTTACAAGAGCAAGTTGCTCCCCCGTCCAGACCTGCCTTGGGCTTCTTGGGGCACTGCCCGCTGTGGTCCCACCCAGCTGGTCTCCGGTGGGAGCTGCCAGGGCCTGAGGACGGAGAGCCCTCCGTGGCCCAGTCCCTCCTTGATTCCTTCTCCTGGGGCATCCTCCTCCCTCAGTGCTGTCACATGCCTGCCCCAAGCCTGCTGCGTGCTCTGGGTGTCGGCCTGTGTTGAGTGGGGACACCCGGATTCCCGGCTGGTGCAGGCCTGCCTCGGGAGGCCTTAGCTGACCTGGTCTGTGTCATGGAAGGCGTCTGCACCGCTGAGCCACACCAGTGCTCTCTGATTCACTTACTGTCTGGTAGGACACTCCTGCTCTTGGTCATGCAGTCTCACTTCAGTCTTGCATTATGTGTGGGGATGCCAGTCCCACAACACCGTGCGCTCCTGCTCCGAGCCAGGCACCCAAGGGGCAGAGAAAACCAGCATCCTTGTTCTCTCGCACAGAGATGCGTGACGAATGCTGCCTAGGGAAGAGACATTTAAACTAAGGCCTAAAGAGGAGACGGAAACAGAGGAAGAGGTTAAGCCACTTGCATCTTCTCATTTAGTTCTGACCACAGCCCTGTGAGACAGGTAACGGGCTCACAGAGGTGGAGAGCTCAGCCCAAGGTTCCCTGGATGACGTGGCCAATGAGGACGTGGGCTCCAGTCCGCATGATTCAAAGTCCGTGAGCCAGGAGGTGGCTGTCACGGTCATGGCTGTGAAGGACGGTGTCGTCAGTGGACAGGAAAGGATCTCAAGAGAGACAGTGACAGGAGAATTCACGGGACTTAGGGAAGGATTTATTTTATTAATTATTTGAGAGAGAAATGTCTTTGATCTGCCAGTTCACTCCCCAAATGGCCACAGGGCTGAGCCCAGCTGAAGCCATGAGCCTCTTCCAGGTCTCCCACGTGGGTATGGGGCACAAGCACTGGGCCATCTGCTGCTGCTTTCCCAGGTGCATTAGCAGGGAGCTGGATGGAAGTGGAGCAGCCGGGACTTGAACTGGCACCCATACGGGATGCCCGTGCTGTAGGTGGCAGCTTAAACCTCTGCGCCACAATGCTGGCCAATCCCAGTAGTCTTGTTCACCCTAGTGAACAGTAATCCACATTCACCAAGAGAAAAGGGAGGAGCATGTTTGGAAGGGCAAAAATCAATTATATAAATTTGATACATTCTAACCCAGAAAAAAATTTATTCATTTGAAAGGCAGAGTTACAGACAGAGAAAGGGAGAGGCAGAGAGAAAGGTCTTACATCCCCAAATGGCTGCAACGGCCAGAGCTGGGCCAACCCAAAGCCAGGAGCTTTTTCCAGGTCTCCTATGTGGGTGCAGGGGGCCCAAGCATTTGAGCCATCTTATATTGCTTCCCTAGGCCATAGCAGAGAGCTGGACTGGAAGAGGAGCAGCCGGGACATGAACTGGTGCCCATATGGGATGCTGGCCCCCAGGTGAAGGCTTAGCCCACTACACCACAGTGCCGGCTCCCAGCAAAAAAAAAATTCCTGTCTGGGACGCCTGCCTCCCAGTGTCCCCTCCCTTCAATCTGCATTCCCTCCCACCTCTCCCATCCCTTCCTCCTCCTGTCCTCATGTATGTTGATTCTTTTCTGATTCTTGAGCCTTTTAATATCTGCCCCCAAGATCAGGACTGGGAGGACCATCCAAAGGATGCTCCTTGGACAATCTCAGAAGGGGCTCTCTGGGACAGGCGTCGTGGAGCAGCGGGTTAAGCCACCTCCTGCAATGCTGGCAACCAATATAAGCGCCAGTTCTAGTCCTGGCTGTACCACTTCCAATCCAGCTCCCTGCTAATGTGCCTGGGAAAGCAGCAGAGGATGGTCCAAGCACTTGGGCCCCTGTACTCACATGGGAGACCTGGATGAGGCTTCTGGCTCCTGGCTTTGGCCTGACCCAGCCCCAGCCATTGTGGTTACTTAGGGAGTGAAGCAGCAGATGGAGGACCTCTCTCTGTCTCTCCTTCTCTACCTTTACCTTTCAAATAAATAAATCTGGTCCAGCACTGTGGCCCAGTGGGTTAAAGCTGTGGCTTACAGCGCCAGCATCTCATAAGGACACGGGTTTGAATCCTGGCTGCTCCCCATCTGATCCAGCTCCCTGCTAATGCACCTGAGAAAGCATTAGAAGATGGCTCAAGTGCTTGGACCCCTGCACCCACGTGGGGGACCCAGAAGAAGCTCTTAGATCCTGGCTTCAGTCTGGCCCAGTTCTGGCTGTTAGAGCAATTTGGGGGAGTGAACCAGTATTTGGAAGATTTGTCTTTCCTTCTCTAACTCTGCCTTTCAAACAAATAAATAAATCTTAAAAAGAAAAAAAAAAGGAGGGGGGCTCTCTGGTCAGCTGTGCTCTCCCCAGCCTTTCCCGTTGTCTTCCTTCTCTGGGATTCTGTATGAGGACAGCCTGCTCATGGGACTGTGCTCCTCAGGATGGAGCCAGCCCATTGTCCTGCTACTTCTCAGACCGCGGTAAGGCAGCCACCCTTGAGAGGGCCCTGTCCTTTGGTTTAAAGCTCAAGCTTTTGCAGGCTTGAAATTCCTAACAGACTTAGCAAGGGGCCGCACACATTATGAGCAGCCAGTCCTGTAAGTAGGTCTGCATCACACTGAAGGCTGGTGACTGAGTCTGTGCCCTGTGGGGAGGGAGCCCATCACAGTGAAGCCTGGTGACTGAGTCTGTGCCCTGTGGGGAGGGAGCCCATCACAGTGGAGGCTGGTGACTGAGTCTGTGCCCTGTGGGGAGGGAGCCCATCACAGTGGAGGCTGGTGACTGAGTCTGTGCCCTGTGGGGAGGGAGCCCATCACAGTGGAGGCTGGTGACTGAGTCTGTGCCCTGTGGGGAGGGAGCCCATCACAGTGGAGGCTGGTGACTGAGTCTGTGCCCTGTGGGGAGGGAGCCCATCACAGTGGAGGCTGGTGAATGGCGGTCTGTTCCCTGTGGGGAGGACGCCTCTCCAGCTAGGAAGACCTACTGCTTCACATCACAGTGAGATAAAGCCAGAAAGAGCTCGCCTCCTTTGTTTCAATGAAATACACCGTTTTATGTGCAGTTTTGTTTCCTCCTGGGTAATAATTTAGGAGGGAACCCTTGGGAATAAAATACAGAAATAACAAATTACAGGCGGCTGACTGTGGCTGGCTGTCTCTCCGCGGCCTAGCATGGTGGTGCCTCTGAGCTGCTCTGCTCCCGGGACAGGCAGGGAGGGGCTCTGCTTAGGTGCAGGCGGGGACCCCGGGGAGGTGGGCAGGAGCAGTTTAGTTAAGCCAGCCCAGCTTCTGAAGCCAAGGCTGCCCCCCACCCCCCGGCCTCACTTCTGGTTCAGAGTATCTTCTCTCACAAGCCTGGGGCACCAGTGGCCCCTTCGTTCATTCCGCAGATGTGGATGTGGCCTGTGTCGTTCCTGGCAACTTGGGAGTGCTAACTCACACTGGTACCCCAACAAGCTGGACTCATGGGGCCTGCACTGTGGCGCTGTGGGTTGAGCCTCTGCCTGTGGCACCTGCATCCCATATGAGTGCCGTTTCATGTCCCAGCTGCACTGCTTCTGATCCAGCTCTCTGCTAATGCACCTAGGAGAACACTGGAAGATGGCCCAAGTGCTGGGGCCCCCGCACCCACATGGGAGACCCAGAAGAAGCTCTTGGCTCCTGGCTTCAGATCAGCTCAGTTCTGGCCATTGTAGCCATTTGGGGAGTGAACCAGCAGATGGAAGACCTCTCTCTCTGCCTCTCCTTCTCTCTGTGTGTAACTCTGCCTCTCAAATAAAATATATATTATATATATGTGTATGTATATATATATATATATAGTTCAACTCACTTGCTACTCAGGTTCCAAACCATTACAAATCCCTGTTGAATTCACAGACTTATAAAATTGAAGGGGTTGGTGTTGTCGCACAGCAGATTAAGCTGCCGCCTACAATACTGACATCCCACGTAAGCCCCAGTTTGAGTCCCAGCTGCTCCACTTCTGATCCAGCTCCCTGCTAACGTGCTGGGGAAGCAGTGGAGGATGAATCAAATGCTTGGGTCCCTGCCATGCATGTGGGAGATCCAGATGGAGTTCCTGGCTCCAGGTCATTGTGGCCATTTGGAGAGAGAACCAGCGGATGAAAGATCTCCCTCCTCTTCCTCCCTCATCCTGCTCTCTCCCTGTCTCTGTTACTCTGCCTTTCAAATGAAAGTAAATAAATATTTAATTTGAAGTTCTTCCCAGGAAAAATGCAAAAATGCTCCACTGCCATCACAGCCCCTCGGCATCCGAAGGAACACAAGGGTGGGGAGCATCTGGCCTGCAGGGCTTATAAGGTCTGAAACATCATTTGGTCTGCTCCTGCCAATGTAACCTGAAATTCAGTGAATCCAAAGCAGGCTAACTTGCGAGCTGATCATTGTGTGCGGCCCACGAATGATGCTCTAAATATCCAAACGGCACTTGGCAGAAACAACGTTCCCCGCCCTTGAACTAATGGATGAGTGAATGAACGAAATGGTAGGAATGCCGAGTGGGAAGTCCTCCAGTATTATTTTCTTACAGTAGTATTATCAAAGATACAATAAGTATAATATAAATAAAAACACAGCCACCCCAAATTCCTTGTTCCCAGGGACAGGGCTGATCTCAACACACACTGACTGTGGGAGGCTATTTAGAATGTGCTGGGTCATCCCATTTCTTGCCCACTGGGCTGCTCCTGTGTCTGCTGTCCAGCTCAAGAAACTTGGCTGACTTCCGCTGATCCCCAAGATACAACCAGATTCCTCAGTCAGGCACTTACTATTGCTGGCTTCCCATTCTGACACCAACTGGTCTTTGCAGCTCCCTCCCCACACAGCCTGCGTCCCAGCCACACTGGGCCATTCCTCCCTCGGGTACCTGCCGCCTTTACTTTCCTCCTGTTTGCTCGCCCACAGTGTTCCCATTTGTTTATGAAGAGCCTGTCCTTGTTAGGCACAGGCAGCAGCAAAGGGGGAAACACAGCCCAGCCCTACCCTCAGGAGCCTTCAGAGAACCCAGCAATGACGCCAACCTTTGTGGCTGGGAGGAGAGGGAGGGAAGGGACCCTGAGAGCCAACCGCGGGGGTTTGGTCTAACACGGGCATCAGCAAAGGTTTCCTTGAGGAGCGCACTTTCTGCAGCAACCGAGTGGAAGTGATAACTAAGTGGGCGTAGGGGAAACTCAGGTCAGGCCAACAGGGGCAGGGGTCAGGGGAGAAGGTCGTTTGGAAGGAGGCATCAGAGGCCAAGGAGGCCAGAGCCCAGAGGACAAGGGGGTCTGAAAAGCCGCATCTGAGCTTAGAGAGTGTTGGCTCTGTCCAAGAGCCATGACAAGCTTTCCACAGGAAGATGCGAGGCACTTGTGTGTTGGGGGAGGAAGGGGGGTCAGGGACATATGAGGCCATGGTGAGAAGGAAACTCATCTGAGCTGCGGAGAGGGGAGAGCCAGGTTTCTGGTCTGTGTAGGGGTTTTTGTGTCCTGGAGATGCCTGGGGGGCTTGTTGTTAAAAAGGCTTTCCAGAGCTAGTTCTCAGAGCGGTCCAGACTAAGAGAGCTGTGTGAGAGGCAAGGCAGACGGTGGGAGGAAGGGGGTTTGCCCAGCAAGGCAGAAGCGAGTGAGAACAGGAGGTCGAGGACTAAGCTAAGGTCCGGGAGGAAGACTCTGAGCTGGCAGAGGGAGTGAGAACAACAGGGAAAGGCAGAACACGGTGTCCAAAGGACAGGGAAGAGGGTCTCAGCCCGAAGAGATCAAAGAAGCCAGCCCCAGGAAACGAGAACAGCACAAAGGTAGAGCGACAGGCAAAGCCCAAAGGCCCATGCCGAGTCCCAAGACTTAGAGGTACACCTGGGGCTGGAAGGCAAGCTGAACGGATGTGAGACAGGGGCGCTGGAAGTCACTGCAGAATGGTGTATTTGGTTTGCCTTTTGAATGAGGAACAACATGCGAGCTACATATCAGTGAGTGAAAGGTTTCTCTGCCAAATGCCATCCCAGCTAGCATTCTGGGGGTTCACTCTGGATCTTTCACTGCCACCATAAACATCCTCAGTTTTGTGGGAACAAGATCATGCTACATATAATCTTGCAACTTCCCTTATCTAATTGGCAATAAAGTCTTGGATCTCTTTCTAGGGGGACACACACAAATAAGCCTATTGGTTTTAAAGGCTGTATGGTGCCTCCCCAGCCTAGCTACACCTGTGAAAGTCGTCTATTGCTGCGGAGAAATCCACACGAGCTTAGCAATTTGTATGACATAACTTTGTTACTGCAGTCTGGGGTTTGGGAGGCTGGCACTGGATGTCTGGGTCCTCTGCTTGGGGTCCCCGTGGCTGAAATCAAGGTGTCAGCCAGGGCTGCTCTCCCCTCTGAGGACTGAGGTCGCTGCTTCCTCGCAAGCTGTCAGCCAGCGGCTGCTCTGAGCAGCTGGAGCAGGTGTAGGAAACCTTTTTTCTGCCAAGGGCCATTTAGGTATTTATTTATTTATTTAAAGATTTGTTTATTTATTTGAAAGTCAGAGTTACACGGAGAGAAGAGAGGCAGAGAGAGGAGAGAGGAGAGAGGGAGAGAGACGGAGAGAGAAAGAGAGAGAGAGAGAGAGAAAGAAAGAGAAAGAGAGACGTCTTCCATCTGATGGTTCACTCCCCAGTTGGCCACAATGGCCAGAGCTGTGCCCATCTGAAGCCAGGAGCCAGGAGCTTCTTCCAGGTCTCCCACTCAGGTGCAGGGGCCCGAGGACTTGGGCCATCTTCTGCTGCTATCCCAGGCCACAGCAGAGAGCTGGATAAGAAGTGGAGCAGCCAGGACTAGTACCAGCACCCACATGGGATGCTGGCACTTCAGGTCAGGGCATTACCCCTGCGCCACAGTGCCAGCCCCCATTTAGGCATTTATAACATCGTTCATGGGCCACACAAACTGTAACCCGCTCCTAACGTCATGGCTGGAATTGCTTCTCTGGTGAGATGGGCGATGTTAGCTGATATTGACATTGTTGCTACTCACAAGCACTTTTCAGGTTTGCATTAGTCAGTACGCAGCAGAGTCAACTCTTTGCGATGGTAAGTTTTGAAAAGAACTTCTTGCAACAATAAACAATCATAAAAAAGCAAAAACAAAAGGAGAAAAATTTTAAAAATGAAAAATAAAGATCTTGCAGTAGTAAGTTGTTCTGAACACAGATGCACGCTTCAGTGTTTGGCTCCTCCAAGCAGGAGCTCATCATGGCTCATGCAGGTTCATGGAACTCGGGCAGTGGGGCGTCCTGTGCCCGGCTTTCAGGTCACCCCTGCTCGGCAGCGTGATTTCGTTTTGCAGGCGTGAGGCGCATCGGCTGGTTCCACACCGAACAGTGCAGCGAAGATGTTTGATTCTGTCCACGTTCAGTCCTTCATCAACGCCTCTAGTTCAAGTGTCACCGTCACAGAGGCTTCTGTCCTTCCAGAGCAGGGAAATGCGCCTTGTTACCTTCCGGGCTGCACGTTCCACAGCCTTCATCTGGCTTCAAGTGATTTCACATTTGAAAGCAGGGAGCTGGCCGGCGCCGCGGCTCACCTGGCTAATCCTCCGCCTGTGGTGCCGGCACACCGGGTTCTAGTCCCGGTCGGGGCGCTGGATTCTGTCCCGGTTGCCCCTCTTCCAGTCCAGCTCTCTGCTGTGGCCCGGGAAGGCAGTGGAGGATGACGCAAGTGCTTGGGCTCCTGCACCCGCATGGGAGACCAGGAGGAAGCACCTGGCTCCTGGTGCAGCGCGCAGCTGTAGCAGCCATTTGGGGGTGAACCAATGGAAAAGACCTTTCTCTCTGTCTCTCTCTCTAACTCTGCCTGTAAAAAAAAAAAAAAAAAAAAGGCAGGGAGCTGAGAAGCCGGTTGAGTCCTTAGCTTGCCCTTCAGCTGAGAGGTACTCGGCCAAGTCCATCACGAACGCTAGATCACACACCACTTGCTATCATCCAGTTCCCTGACAAGTTTTCCCTCATCTCCACAAGCCGCTTGATTTCATCCTGCATTTGACAAAACCTCACGCGCACACTCCCGAGACTCAGCGACCACACTTCACAGTGATGAACAAGACCACCACACTCTAGTCAACATCATCCAGTAACCCTTAAACTGGCAGCTGTGAAACCTTCTGCTTTTGACAAAATGTATGCGTGGTGATACTGTTGACATCGTATTGTTGAGCCACAACTGTGACAGAGATTTTCTTCGTGTCTGGATCAAGACTGAAATGGGGGCTGGCATAGTGGCGCGGCAGGTTAAGTCACCACATGACACTGGCATCACATAGGGGTGTCAGTTTGGTTTCTGGCTGCTCCACTTCCGATCCATCTCTGCTAATGTGCCTGGGAAAGCAGTGGAATGTGGCCCAAGTACTTGGGCCCCTGCACCCACATGGGATACCCAGAGGAAGCTCTTGGCTTCAGCCTGGCTGTCAAAGCCATTTGAGAAGTGAACCAGAGGAAGGACAATCTCTGCCTTTCAAATAAATAAATAGATCCTTTGAGCCAACCATGGCTGGAGCTCTACCTGTAGTAAGGCCACACAACTTCTGAAGTGTAAGCTCAAGTGTTTTCATTGATAAAACAAATCTCTCAAGTCCTCACCTCTTGTAGAGCCATGCGTAGCTTCTAGGAACAGCAGCTCCTCTCGTGTGTCAGTGTGTCGTGTGCAGTTATCCCAAGACCAAAACCAGCCAGCTGGGCAGCACTGATGATGGCCATCATCTTGCCACAAGCCAGAGGAAAAAGCTGGAAATCTGCAGAATCCCTCAGCGTGTTCTCAGTATCTTGTGCTGTCAGTGATCCGACCTGACATGGTTCTCCAAGGCAAACTAACACTCCGAGACAACTGCAACAGCACAGCAGCCGCCATGTCCTCTTCCACACACTCCACGGCCTCTCAGCTTCTTTACGATTCGCTGGCTCAGCTGAGGATCGCTGTCTCCGTCACAAGGTCTAGTGACAGGGCTTGTTGTGGTTCCCAGCTCCACTGACGAGCACTGAGTTTATCCAGATGCACTTGGCACTGACACTCCAGAGTGGCTTTTTCTATTACTGCTAATGCATCGCCACAAGCTAGGCACACAAAATTGCCTTTCACAAAAAACAAACAAACAAAAACTTTTGTCTATTTCTTTTAGAAAGATCAAAACTTGAGTCCAGGGGAGGATAATTAAAAAGAAACAAAAAAAAGGTGGAGAGAGGGCAATCTCAAAAGGGTTATGGAGAAAACAGCAGAGGAAACTCCATGCAAACTGGGGGACACTGTGGACCTACGTGGAGGGTACGGATGTGCACAGCTCGGGACGCCAGCAGCCAAGAGCCTCAGCACCAGCTTTGGAGAGTGAGGTGAGACCAGACCGCAGCAGTCCAAGCCGTTCATGATAAAGCTGCAGGAAGAGCCTGGCGTGGGCCTGGTTTGGAGCCCTGTAGGGGAAAATGTACCTGCCAAATTAGAGAGGGAAAAAAGGGAGTCATGTTTCTCTCTCCCTGACCACCTGGCACCAGCATCCTGTAACTAGCCAAGAGAGGGCAAGCACCATTTTGGACATGCGTAACAGCTACGCCAGCTCGCGTCTGCGCACCCAGTTGAGAGGAGAGGCCTGAGTTTGGCTGGGAGAATAAACAGGGGGCTGGGTGCTCATGCCTGTGGGAGCCTTGTGTGCTGGGACTGTGAAAACACTGTGGCTGCATGGGAGCATGCAAGGTGTGGCTGAGACTCTGGGCAGGTCACTGTGGGTGGCTCCACACGCTCCGGGCTCCCCGATTCCATGCTGAGAGTCATCGCTGTAGGATTTGTGTTCATACCAATGACAGCATGGATACTCTGTGTGGTTCTTGTGGCAGTGTGGATGAAAACTGTACCCACTGGGGCTAGCATCCAGGCATTGGTCCCCTTTGAGGAGAGGAGGTGAGTGTGAGAATATGCCAACAGAGCAAAACAAAGCTCCCATTTGATTAAAAAAAAGGGTGGGGGGTGGGATTTACCATGCCCAACTTGGGTTTCACCTTGGACACTCCCCCTCACCCTGGAGCGCTAAACAGAGCTCCCTGACCACACCCAGCACACACTTCTGGGTATTCACTGAAAAGGTGGACACTCCACTAAGCCACAGAGGAATAGTCCAAAGATAAAAGCCATTGCGGGGGGGGGGGGGGGGGCAAAAAAGATCCAAGAAGTATCACCACAAATGCCTAATAAAAATTCAGCAGTTAAAAGAACAAACATATGGGGCCAGTGCTGTGGTGTAGTGGGTAAAGCTGCTGCCTGCAGTGCCGGCATCCCATATGGGTGCCAGTTCGAGTCCCAGCTGCTCCACTTCCAATCCAGCTCTCCGCTATGGCCTGGGGAAACAGTAGAAGATGGCCCAAGTCCTTGGGCCCCTGTACCTGCATGGAGACCTGGAAGAAGATCCTGGCTTCGAATTGGCGCAGATCTGCCCATTGCTGCCAATGGGGAGTGAACCAGCAGATAGAAGACCTCTCTCTGTCTCTGCCTCTGCTCCTGTCTCTGTGAAACTCTGTCTTTCAAATAAATAAATAAATCTTAAAAATAAAATAAATGTGAACATGAAGAAATTGATGAAATGCTGGAAACAGAATTCAAAAAATTGATCATAGGATTACTTGCAAGTAATCAGAAGCAAATTCATTAATTAAAGAAATCTGTACATGACATGAATGGAAATTCTTCCCACAAAATTGAGATTTTTAAAGAGAAATCAAAACAAAATACTGGAAATGAAGCATTCAAAAGGATAAAGAAAAAAACACAGTGGAAAGCCTTAAGAACAGACTTGATGAGGCAGAAGAAAGGGTATCTGAGTTAGAAGACAAATCTCTGAAAATTTTAGTCAGACCAAAAACAAGATGAAATTGGAAAACTAAAAAACAGTGTTGGAGATTTACGGGATACTATCAAATGACCCAACATATGGATCCTTAGGAGTTCCTGAAGGCCTGGAAAGAGAATGGATTAGAAGGTCTTTTTAGAGAAATAATTTCAGAAAACTTCCCCAGTTTGGAGAAAGAAAGGGATCTCCAAGTACAGGAAGCACACAGAACTCCTAACAGACCTGACCAGGAAAGATCTTCACCAGGACACGTTGTAGTGAAACTCTCCACAGTAAAACATAAAGACAAGATTCCTAAATGCATGATCCTGCTGAGAAGCCTCCTGCTGGATCCCTGTCCCTGTCCCGGTCCCAGTGATGCCTCTTTTCAGCATGAAGCAGACAGAGCAATCACTGCCCAGTTCCCCCAACAGAACTTAGGGTCCATTCTTGTTGAAGGGGGAACATGAGGAGTCATGGGTTAATAGGCAGTCTGGAAAATGAGGGTGGAAATGTTCCCCCAGAAGTCATCCTTAGCAAGGTCAGAAGTGCCTGCCTGCCCGCTCCTTGAGAGCTTCCAGTCTTAGCATGAGAACAGCAAGGGAGTGGTGACTCCACCCTTTTGAGCTCCCAGTTTATTGTGAAAACAAATAAGCCTTGCAAATGGCTAGACAGGATAAAGGATTGTAAACCAGGTCTTTTGTTGGGTTTGTCCCCACCTTATTGATTGACAATTTCTTTCCCATAATTGTACTTAAAAACCCCACTACCACCAGCCCCTTTGGGTTTTTCCTCTCTTGGAAGCCCCCCCTCCATGCTGCTCTGGATGGAGATCTTTGACTCTAATAAATCTTGCTTTTTAAATTAAAAAAAGATAGCTAAATAAATAAATAAAATATGCATGACAGAAATGCCAGATTACTTTTAGATCTCCAATTAGACTCACAGCTGACTTCTTATCAGAAACCCTACAGGCTAGGAGAGAATGGCGAGATATAGTCCAAGTCTTAAGAGAAAAGAAACTGTCAACCTACAATACTGTATCCTGCAAAGCTCTCGTTTATGAATGAAAGTGAAACGAAGACCTCCCATAACAAACAGAAGTTGAAGGAATTTGTTGCCACTAGTCCAGCTTTACCAAAGATGCTTAAGGATGTGCTAACACACAGAAACATGGTCATCACTATGAAAGAAGGTGAAGGCGAAAATCTCCTATGAAAGTACAAAGGAAATCCAAAATAAACAGAATATCAGCAAGGAAACAACAGAGTTAATCAACACTGTAGACCAAATGGACCTAACAGATAGCTACACAACTTTTCACCGTATAGTTGCAGAGTACACATTCTTCTCACCAGTGCATGGAACTTTCTCTAGGATAGACCAAATGTTAGGCCATAAAGCAGGTCTCAACAAATTAAAAAAAAAAATCGAGGGGCCAGCACTGTGGCGTAGTGGGTAAAGCCTCCACCTACAGTGCGGGCATCCCATGTGGGCGCCTGGTTCAAGTCCCAGCTGCTCTGCTTCCGATCCAGCTCTCTACTAGGGCCTGGGAAACAGTAGAAGATGGCTTAAGTCCTTGGACCCCTGCATCCCTGCACCCACGTCAGAGACCCAGATGCAGTGGAGCAGTCAGGACTTGAACTGGTGCCCATATGGGATGCTGGCACTGCGGGCAGCACAGCAGCTACTTGGGCCATCTTCTACTGCTTTCCCAGGCCATAGCAGAGAGCTGGATTGGAAGAGGAGCAGCTGGGACTAGAACAGGTGTCCATATGGGATGTCGGCACCACAGGCAGAGGATTAACCTACTGCACCACAGAGCCAGCACCACCACTTAAGTTTTGATAATTATCCAAGTAGTAGTAATGTTGATTAACTCTGTTGTTTCCTCGCTGGTATTCTGTCTGGTTCATCTGTCCATTGCTGAAAGTGGAGTATGAAAGTCCCCCGTTACAGTTGTGTTGGAGTCTGTGTCTCACTTTAGATCCATTAACATTTCTTTTAAATAGCCATGTGCCCTGTAATCAGGTGTGCATACATTTATTATAGTCGCATCTTTCTGTTGAATTGATCCCTTAATCATTACACAGCGCCCTTTGTCTATTTTAACAATTTTTGTGTTAACATCTATTTTTCTGATATTAGGATGGCTACGCCAGCTCTTTTTCTGTTTCTGCTATCATGGAATATCTTTTTCCATCCTTTTGCTTTCAGTCTAGGAGTATTGTTGTTGTTTAGATGCGTTTCTTGTAGGCAGCAATTAGATGGGTTTTGTTTTTTAATCCATTTGGCCAGTCTGTATCTTTTAACTGGAGAGCTGAGGCCATTTTCCTTCAAGGTGACTATTGATAAGTAGCAACTTGGCTCTGCCATTTTTCCATAAAGATTCCATAAATATTGTTTATTTTGGATTTCCTATATTCCTTTCCATGCAATCTTCACCTTCAAAGCCAGCGACAAGAGATCTCTCTCATGGCAAATGTCTCTCATGCTTCGAATCTTTACAGGAAGAGCACAGTCTTTTTAAGGCACCCATGACTAGGTCAGACCCTTCCAGAATAATCTCCCTTCGAAAAGTCAGCAGTGGCTCTGGAAAGCTGGTTTTGGTGGTGGGGTAGTGAGGAGCGCACTGTCTTGTTATATTTATAAGGAGCATGCATTTTGTTTCTAAAATAAAAACAGAAAATAGAAACCAAACCAAATCTTGACAACTCTCCACTGGCCCATCCAATATAATCCAGTCTTGGGGATGAAATCTATCCCATTCACAATTTCTACCCACTCAAAGGGTAGAATTCTGCCAACCATGATACCACGCAACCACTTCCCAATACATGGCTGTTTCCCATTTTTTGTTTTGGGCAAATATCTATAAATAATACTTAAAAAATTATTCAGGGTTGGCACTGTGGTGTAGTGGGTAAAGCCGCTGCCTGCAGCACTGGTACCCCATGTGGGAGCCAGTTCAAGTCTCACTGCTCCACTTCCAATCCAGCTCCCTGGTAATGTGCCTGGGAAAGCAGCAGAGGATGGTCCAAGCTCTTGTGCCCATGCACCCATGTGGAAAACCTGGAAGAAGCCCCTGGCTCCTGGTTTCAAACAGGCCCAGCTCCGGCCGTTGTGGCCATCTGGGGAGTGAACCAGCAGATGGCAGATTTCTCTCTCTGTCTCTCCCTCTCTCTCTGTAACTCTACCTTTCAAAATAAATAAATAAATAAATAAATTTATTTACTTGAATGTTAGAGTTACAGAGAGAAAAAGAGGAAGGGTGAGTGGGTGAAGAGAGGGAGAAGAAGAAAGAGAGAAATTGCTCTTCTATCTACTGGTTCACAGTCAGATGCCCACATGGCTAGGGCTGGGCCAGGTCAAAGCAAAGAGCTTCAATCCAGGTCTCCTACAAAGGTGGCAGGGACCTAAATATTTGGGCCATCTTCTGCTGCTTTTCCCAGGCCATAGCAGGGAGCTGGATTGGAAGTGGAGCAGCAGAGACTTGAACTGGTGCCCATGTTGGATGCCAAAACTGCAGGTGACAGCTTTACCTGCTGTGCCACATGCTGCCCCACTCTAATATTTATACAGACTTTGTAACTATTTTTGTTGGAAATTATGAAAAGTGATACTTCTGGGTTAAACAATAATCATATTTTAATTTTTTTAATAGGCATAGTTTTTTTTTTTTTTTTTTGACAGGCAGAGTGGACAGTGAGAGAGAGAGAGAGACAGAGAGAGAAAGGTCCTCCTTTTGCCGTTGGTTCACCCTCCAATGGCCGCCGCTGCAGCCGGCGCACCAATAGGCATAGTTTTATAAAAAAGTCTCTAGGGTTTTCATGTACAGTTTTTAAAAAATATTTATTTATTTATTTGAAAGGCAGAGTTACAGAGAGAGAGGCAGAAGTAGAAAGAGAGGTCTTCCATTTGCTGGTTCACTCCCCAAATGCACAATGGCCAAGGCTGGCCCAGGACAAAGCCAGGAGCCAGGAACTTCATTCAAGTCTCCCATGTGGATGCAGAGGCCCAAGCACATGGGCCATCTTCTGCCACCCTCCTAGACAAAGCATCAAGGGATAGTGGATTGGAAATGGAGTAGCCAGGGCTCAAACCAGTACCCATATGGGATGTCAGAACTGCAGGCAGTGGCTTAACCCACTATGCCACAGTGCCAGCCCCTATAGCAGTTAAAAAAAAACTTTAATAATTGGAATTAATTTTCTATAGTTTCTTGCTTTATGTGTACTTTCTGATTTAATTTAATTTTAATTTTTTTTAAAAAAAGAATTATTCCCCAAATGGCTGCAACAACCAGAGCTGGGCTGATCCAAAGCCAGGAGCCAGGAGCTTCTTCCAGATCTCCCACATGGGTGCAGGGGCCCAAGGACTTGGGCCATCCTCTACTGCTTTCCCAGGCCACAGCAGAGAGCTAGATCTGAAGTGGAGCAGCTGGGACTTGAACTTGCGCCCATATGGGATGCCAGTACTGCAGGCAGGGGCTTTACCCACTACACCACAAAGCCAGCCCCTTGATTTTAATTTTTAAAAAAGATGATTTACGGCCGGCGCCGTGGCTCACTAGGCTAATCCTCCACCTTGCGGCACCGGCATACTGGGTTCTAGTCCCGGTCAGGGCGCCGGATTCTGTCCTGGTTGCCCCTCTGCCAGGCCAGCTCTCTGCTGTGGCCAGGGAGTGCAGTGGAGGATGGCCCAAGTGCTTGGGCCCTGCACCCCATGGGAGACCAGGAGAAGCACTTGGCTCCTGCCATTGGATCAGTGCGGTGCGCCGGCCGCAGAGCGCCAGCCGCGGCAGCCACTGGAGGGTGAACCAACGGCAAAGGAAGACCTTTCTCTCTGTCTCTCTCTCTCTCACTGTCCACTCTGCCTGTCAAAAAAAAAAAAAAAAAAAAAAAAAAAAAAAAAAAAAAAAAGATGATTTACTTACTTATTTGAAAGGCAGAGTGACAGAAAAGGAGAGACATCTTCCATCCACTGGTTTGCTCCCCAAATGTCTGCAACAGCTGGGGCCAGGCCAGGCTGTGGGTGGCAGGAACCCAAATACTTGGGCAATCATCCACTGCCCTGGGTGTAAAATAGTGGAAGCTTGAACCAGGCATTCTGATATGGGATATGGGCATCCTAAGTGGTAGCCTGACCTGCTGAGTCACAATGTCTACCTCTGGTTTTTAAAATATAACTTTTTATTTTAAAGGACTTTTAAGATTTACAAAAAAATTGAGTATGTTCCTCAAATAACCCCCAGTTGTTCCTATTAATCTTTTACTTTATTATGGTAACATACGTAGCCAATTAAAATCCACGACTATTTGGACTTCCTTAGTTTTCCTCTAATGTCCATTTCCTGTCCCAGGATTGCATTCAGGATGCCACATTACATCAGTCATCATGTCTCTCTAGCCTCCTCCTGGCTGTGACAGCTGTCTGCATCCAGGCTTGTTTTTGAGGACTTTGACATTTCTAAGGAGTACTGCTCAAGTATTGGGTAGAATTCCCTTCTACTAGGATCTATATTTTCCTGATTAGATGGGAGTGGTGAATATCTAAGAGAAATTCCACAGACATACGTGCCAATCTCTCATGTGCTATCAACGGTACATATTACTGACATAACTTAGCATTGCTCATCTTGACTTTGGTCACCTGGCTAAGGGAGTGTTGAACAGTGTCTCTACTGTAGTTATTCTCTTTCTATATGGTAGTCTCTGGAAGCCTATGCCTCGGATGTAGGCAGTTATGTGCCACTTCATTGAGAGCAAACGCATGAATTATTTGGAATTGTTCTGCATAGATTTGCTTGCTCTCACTTCTATAATCATTCATTACTATCAGTACAGACTTACGGGTGTTTACTTTTTTCTCTGGATGATAACTTGGGCCTGATGTAGATTTATTTGCATGGTTGGGTGCTGCTAGGCTTTCACACTGATAGATATTCCTACATATATCATCTCCACTTGTCATTTTAATATTCTCTGATGTGGTATAAACTTTTCTAATTCTCATAGCAAATATAATTCCCTAATTTGTTTTTGTGGCTCAAATTAGTTGAACTTTGGCCATTAGGATTCTTTCAGTTAGCTCCTGTGCTGCTTTTGATGTATAGCCCAGCCCACCTTGTTTCTGGGGCACTTCCTTATTTCCCGACACAAGATGCCTCTGGCTCTCCTTGTAAGCAATCATACACTACACAACAGTGCTGCAGTCCGGACAGATGGCATATACCACAGTGGACCCCAGAAGATTAAAGTAGAGTGACAAATTCCTATCATCTAGTGATGTCATAGTCATCATAATATTGTAGAGCAATATGTCACTCATATGTTTGTGATGATGTTAGTGCAACAAACCTGCTGCACTGCCAGTTGTAAAGAAAAAAACAGAGCACATAAAACTGTATGTGATATAATACTTGATAAAGTTCCTGAATTGTTACTCACTATATTATACTCTTCATCATTATTTATTTAGTTGAAAAGCCAAGTGACAGCAGAATGGGGCAGGGTGGAAGGAGGATGGAGGGAGAGAAAGTCTTCCATCCGCTGGTCCAGCACTGGGCCATGCTAAAGCCAGGATCCAGGAACTCCCATCTGGGCTTCCCACCTGGGTAGCAAGAACCCAGGCACTCGGACCATCACCACTGCCTCCCATGTGCATTAACAGGGAGCTGGATTAGAAGCCGAGTAGCCAGGATCTGAACCCAGACACCCTAATATGCAATGTGGGCAACCTAAGCAGCAGCTAAACCCACTGTGCCACAACGTCTGCCTCATCGTTATTTTAGAGTGTGTTCCTCTTACTTACGAAAATTCTGTAAAATAGGATGCTGCATGATGCCAGCATTAGCCTCAGGACACCTCCTGTTTACTGCCTCTCTCGACTGTATCAAGAAAACATGTCAAGTCAAGGGCCTGTACCATTTAAGTATACTGCAATGTTCGCACAATGAAAACATCTTCATATGACACACTCCTTAGAACATATCCCTGCTGCTGAACATTGTATGATCATGTATTTCCTGCTTCAGTCTTAGGTTCTGCAATCTCTCCAAAGACCTCTTGTTCTTTTTGAGAATGGCATTAGAAATCAAGACCTGAGCCTCGGTGTGCTTACTGCTGCTGGGGTGTTGTCGCTTCTTGGCAGGCCTGAGAAATGTGTATCTGCTATATTAGCCATGCACTTACACACACTCAGCTATGTAACATCTCAGTTACCATCTACGCTGTCTCTCTTAACATTCCCTTAACATAGTGAGAAACTTGCGAATTCTGTCAGCAAATAAATGTAGTTCTCTAACTCATGACTTTCTCTTCTGAAACCAAATGTACATTATGATCCATCAGTGTAAAAACACAGCAGCACAGAAGCATGTAAATAAACCTTATGCTGGTCCTAAGATTATGCAAAGAAACCTATGTCAGTACAAAAGGTCAGTATCTGCTAAGACTTTGTGGGACAAAAGTGTTCCCTGTTTCACAGAACCTTTTTCTTTCTTTTCATTTTTACCTTGGAGTCCCTTAGCCTAAGTCAAGGAAATATGGGCTGGGGATTATTGGAACCATCAAGTTGGCCTGGGACGTGCTAAACTTAGAAGGAGTAGGACCTACAACTGTTCTGAAGTGAGACTGGAACCAGAACCCAGGTCAGGGGTGGGGTTGGCAGTGCAGTAGGTGTGGACAGAGAAAAAGACAGCTAGCCAGGAAAAGAAATGGCCACTCAGGTATCCCCTGAGGGGGATTTGGGATAGGCCAGAAGTGACTGAGTGAGAACGTCAAACATCTTTACTACTACCTAGAATCCGAGTGCTGGAAATTAGCTCTGGGTAGACTGTTTCCCTTCCAGTGATGGACAGCTCCTTCCAGATTCAGCAGGGTTACAATCCCATACTGTAAAAGACATTGGATAATGAGCCTTCAACTGAGTCTAAATGTAGGACTTTGACAGAAAAGAATACTTTCTTCAGTCTTCAGGTTTTTTTTTTTTTTTAAAGATTTATTTATGGGCTGGAACTGTGGCATAGAAAGTTAAGCCTACTACCTGCAGTGCCAGCATCCTATATGGGCACCAGTTCAAGTCCTGGCTGCTCCACTTTTGATCCAACTCTCTGCTAATGTGCCTGGGAAAGCAGCAGAAGATGGCTCAGGTACTTGGGTCCCTGCACCCATATGGGAGACCTGGAAGAAGCTTTTATTTTATTTATTTATTTATTTGAAAGGCAGAGTTACAGAGAGGGAGAGGCAGAGAGAGATCGTCCATCAGCTGGTCCACTCCCCAGATGGCCACGATGACTAGGGCTAGGCCAGGCCTAGCTTCTGGCTTGGGAGTGGCTTAACTCTGGCTGTTGTAGCCATCTGGGGAGTGAGCCAGCAGATGGAAGATCTCCCTCTACCTCTTCATGCTACTCTGCCTTTCAAATAAATTTAAAAAATCTTTAAAAACCTCCATAAACACATTTGAATGTGTATTTTTAAAAATAAATAAATAATTACATAAACAAATAAAATGGCTGTTGTGGAGCTAGTGCTGTGGCACAGGGGGTAAAGCAACCACCTGAGATGCTGGCATCCCATATGGCTACTGGCTCGTGTCCTGGCTGCTCTGCTTCCTATGAGGCTCCCTGCAAATGGCCAGAGGAAAGCAGTGGAGGATGCCTTAAGTCTCTGGCACCCCCACGGACATCTGGATGAAGCTGCAGGCTTCTGATTTTAGCCTGGCCCAGCGCTGGTTGTTGCGGCTTTCTGGGGACTGAATCAGTAGATGGACGATCTCTCTCTCTGTGTCTCTCCCTCTCTCTCTAACTCTTTCAAAATAAATAAATACATCTTTTTTTAATTTTATTTTTTATTTATTTATTTATTTATTTATTTATTTTTTGACAGGCAGAGTGGACAGAGAGAGAGAGAGAGACTGAGAGAAAGGTCTTCCTTTGCAGTTGGTTCACCCTCCAATGGCCGCCGCGGCCGGCGCGCTGCGGCCAGCGCACCGCGCCGATCCGGTGGCAGGAGCCAGGAGCCAGGTGCTTTTCCTGGTCTCCCATGGGGTGCAGGGCCCAAGCACCTGGGCCATCCTCCACTGCACTCCCGGGCCACAGCAGAGGGCTGGCCTGGAAGAGGGGCAACCGGGACAGAATCCGGCGCCCCGACTGGGACTAGAACCCGGTGTGCCGGCGCCGCTAGGCGGAGGATTAGCCTAGTGAGCCACGGCGCCGGCCCTTAAATACATCTTTATAAAAAAATAAGTGGCTGTTGTTTCTGAATTGAGAGTTCTACAATGAACAGACAGTGCATGGACTGTTGTTCTGAAAATTAAATTCTACCTATTGTATGGATGTTATCCAAGGAGGCTCCTCCTCTAGCACGGCCTTTATAGTAATGCTACAGTCTCCTTAAAAAATACCTGGAGCTTGGGGCTGGTGTTGTGGCGCAGCAAGTTAATGCCCTGGCCTGAAGCACTGGCATCCCATATGGGCACCGGTTCGAGACCCAGCTGCTCCACTTCTGATCCAGCTCTCTGCTATGGCCTGGGAAAGCTGTAGAAGATGGCCCAAGTCCTTGGGCCCCTGTCCCAGTGTGGGAGATCTAGAGGAAGCTCCTGGCTCCTGGCTTTGGATCGGCACAGCTTCAGCCATTGCGAGCAACTAGGGAGTGAACCATCAGATGAAAGACCCCCCCACACCACTTCTCCTCTCTCTGTGTAACTCTGACTTTCAAATAAATAAATAAATCTTTAAAAAAATACCTGGAGGATTCTCACTATTCCTTGATCCATTAATTTTTGGTGTGCCAACTTGTGTTTCAATGTGCCAAAATGAAGACTATTTTTTCTAAACAGAAAGAATGGGATTCTTCTTCTGGGTCTAGGTGCTAAAGGATCTCCCTGCTCAAGAATGAGGTTCAGGGTTCCAAGATGGCGGAGTAGGGAGGGCACTTAGTGCTCTAGTCCAGGATAAGGTAATTTTAAAAAAATGGAGATAGTGTAGTCTCAGGAAAGACTTAGGGAGGAAATGGCAGAGGAAATTTTCCCAAAATTAGAGGGACACAAAATTAGAGGAGGAGGAGGAGTAAGAGGAGGAGTAAAAAGTAAAAAATAGGAAAATTTTTGGGAAAATGGCAGTGCCAAGTTGTTACTTACAATAGTCACCTTGAGTAAATGGCCTCAACTCTCCAGTTAAAAGACACAGACTGGCTGAATGGATTAAAAAACAAAACCTATCTATTTGCTGCCTACAAGAACCACATCTCACCAACAAAGATGCACACAGACTGAAAGTAAAGGGATGGAAAAAGATATTCCATGATAGCAGAAACAGAAAAAGAGCTGGTGTAGCCATCTTAATATAAGACAAAATAGGCCGGTGCTGCAGCTCAATAGGCTAATCCTTCACCTGCGGCGCCGGCACACCAGGTTCTAGTCCCGGTCAGAGCACTGGATTCTGTCCCAGTCGCTCCTCTTCCAGGCCAGCTCTCTGCTGTGGCCCGGGAGTGCAGTGGAGGATGTCCCAAGTCCTTGGGCCCTGCCCCCACGTGGGAGACCAGGAAAAGCACCTGGCTCCTGCCTTCAGATCAGCGCGGCCACTGCAGGGTGAACCAATGGAAAAAGGAAGACCTTTCTCTCTGTCTCTCTCTCTCACTGTCCACTCTGTCTGTCAAAAAAATATATAAGACAAAATAACTTTAACACAAAAACTGTTAAAAGAGACAAAGGGTACTAGGTAATGATTAAGGGACCAATTCAACAGGAAGATGTAACTATTATAAACATATATGCACCTGATTACAGGGCACCTGGCTATTTCAAAGAAATGTTAAGAGATTTAAAGGGAGACTTAGACTCCAATACAATAGTAATGGGGGACTTCAAACCTCCATTTTCAGTAACAGATCAACCAGACAGAAAATCAGCAAGGAAATAGCAGATTTAATTGACACTATAGACTGCATGGACCGAATGGACCTAAAAAATAGTTACCGAACTTTTTATCCTAAAGTTTCAGAATACATATTCTTCTCACCAATGCATGGAATTTTCTCTAGGATTGACCATATAATAGGCCATTAAGCAAGTATCAACAAAATCAAAAAAATCAAAATCATACCATGCATCTTCTCTGACCACAGTGAAATGAAGCTGAAAATCACCAACTCAGGAATCTCTAGAACATATGCAAACACATGGAGACTGAACAACATGCTCCAGATTGAACAGTAGGTCACAGACAAAATCAAAAGAGAAATCAAAAAATTTCTGGAAATAAATGAATATGACAACACAACATATCAAAATGTATGGGATATTGCAAAAGTGGTGTTAAGAAGAAAGTTTATAGCAATAGGTGCCTATATCAAGAAATCGGAAAGGCACCAAATAAATGTGCTATCAATGCATCTCAAGGATCTAGAAAAACAACAGCAAACCAAACCCAAAACTAGTAGGAGGAAAGAAATAATTAAACTTAGAGAAGAATCAAAAAATTGAATAAAAAAATACAAAAGATCAGCAAGACGAAGAGCAGGTTTTTTGAAAAAATAAACAAAATTGGGGCCAGCACTGTGGGGTAGCAAGTAAAGCTGCCGCCTGCAGTGCCAGCACCCAAATGGGCGCCGGTTCAAGTCCTGGCTGCTCCACTTCCAATCCAGCTCTCTGCAATGGCCTGGGAGAGCAGTGGAAGATGGCCCAAGTCCTTGGGCCCCTGCACCCACGTGAAAGACCCAGAAGAAGCTTCTGGCTCCTGGCTCCTGGCTTCGGATCAGTGCAGCCCCAGCCATTATGGCCAATTGGGGAGTGAACCAGGGGATGGAAGACCTCTCTCTCTCTCTCTCTCTCTCTCTCTCTCTCTCTGCCTCTCCTTCTCTCTCTGTGTAACTCTGACTTTCAAATAAATAAATAAATAAGTCTTTTAAAAATTTTTAAAAATTGAAGCAACATTGACCCAACTAACCAAAAAAGGAGAGAGAAGATGCAAATCAATAAAATTAGAAATGAAAAGGGAAATGTAAAACAGAAACCACAGAAATAAAAAGAATCATCAGAAATTACTACAAAGAGCTCTATGCCAACAAACTGGGAAACCTAGAAGAAATGTATAGATTTCTGAACATATATAACCTACTTAAATTGAGTCATGAAGACACAGAAAACCTAAACAGACCCATAACCAAATTGCATCAGTAACAAAGGCCCTCCCAACAAAGAAAAGCCCAGGACCGGATGGCTTCACTGCTGAATTCTACTAGGCATTTAAAGAAGAACTAACTCCAACTCTTCTCAAGTTATTCAAAACATATGAAAAGGAGGGAATCCTCCCAAATTCCTTCCACAAAGCCAGCATCACCTGAATTCCTAAACCTGGAAAAAAATGCAACTGAGAAAGAGAATTAGAGATCAATTTCCCTGATGAACATAGACACAAAAATCCTTAACAAAATACTAACCAATCGAATCCACAACACATCAGAAAGATCATCCACCCATATCAAGTGGTATTTATCCCTGGTATGCAGGGATGGTTCAACATTCACAAATCAATCAATGTGATATATCACATTAACAAACTGCTGAACAAAAACCATATGGCTATCTCAATAGATGCAGAGAAAGCATTTGATAAAATACAACACCCTTTCATGATGAAAACCCTAAGTAAAATGAGTATAGAAAGAACATTCCTCAACACAATCAAGGCAATTTATGACTCATGGCCAGCATCCTATTGAATGGGGAAAAGCTGGAAGCATTCCCACTGAGATCTGGTACCAGATAGGGATGCCCACTCTCACCATTGCTATTCAATATAGTCCTGGAAGTGTTAGCCAGTGCCATTAGGCAAGGAAAAGAAATCAAAGGGATATAAATTGGGAAGGAGGAAGTCAAACTATCCCTATTTGCAGATTACATGAATCTATATATATAGGGGATCCAAAAGACTCCACTAAGAGACTATTGGAACTCAGAAGAGTTTGGCAAAATAGTAGGATATAAAGTCAATACATAAAAATCAACAGCCTTTGTATACACAGATAGTACCACAGCTGAGAAAGAACTTAAGATCAATTCCATTCACAATAACTACAAAAAAATCAAATACCTTGGAATAAATTTAACCAAGGATGTCAAAGATCTCTACAATGAGAATTACAAAACATTAAAGAAAGAAATAGAAGAAGATAAAAAAAAAAGAAAAATCTTCCATGTTCATGGATTGGAAGAATCAATATCAACAAAACGTCCATTCTTCCAAAAGCAATTTGCAGATTCAATGCAATACCAATCAAAATACCAAAGACATTCTTCTTAGACCTAGAAAAAATGATGCTGAAACTCAGTTGGAGGCACAGGAAACTTTGAATAACTAAAGCAATCTAAAGCAATAGAAACAAAGCTGGAGGCATCACAATACCAGATTTCAAGACATACTACAAGAAAGTTAAAATCAAAACAGCCTGGTACTGATACAAAAACAGATGGATAGACCAATGGAATAGAATAGAAATGCCAAAAATCAATCCAAACATCTACAACCAACTTACATCTGACAAAGGAGCTAAAACCAATCCCTGGAGGAAGGACAGTCTCTTCAACAAATGGTGCTGGGAAAACTGGATTTCCACATGCAGAAGTACGAAGCAAGACCCCTACCTTACACCTTATACAAAAATCCACTGACACTATGAGAAGCAATGACTTGAACAGCTCTTGTCTTGACTGTTGAGGAACAGTTTATTATTTTATTATTATTTTTTTCTACTTTGTCCCATTGGTTGAACCATTACTTAACATAGAATTAATCATAGGTGTATAAAGTCAACTGAAAATAGATCCCGGTAAAAAATAAGGGTGGGAATAAGAGAGGGAGGAGCTGTACAATTCGGCACACATTCCTATAGACTTACCCCTAATAGTAAAGATAAAAACTTCCATGGGACACCAAATCCCATTGAGCTGGGTGGGTGGTACTGATGCCATCTCATGTGTTAAAGTGATCATATTAAGTATGCAATTGATCATATAGATATGATTAAATGTCAAAGGAATCACATAAACAAGACCAGGTGTCTGGTAATAACAATAGATAGAATTTAAAAGGAGACAATGTTCCAACATTGGAAGCAGTCCACACAGCAGATTCACAGAATGACAATCACTTTAAACAGCACTCTGTGTTAACTGTTAAATCAACAACAGGAGGCACTAGGTACTTACTCCCCATGTTGGAACTCTGTCCTTAATGAGGTGTGCTATGAGAATTAATGGTAAAATTTGTCTTCAAACTGTACTTTATACTTTGTGTGTCTGTGTTCCAATTTCCAGCCTCCTGGAGCAGTCCCAGAATGAGCCTCACTGCAAACCTGGGAGGTTTCAGCCAGGCTGCACCACGGCAGGCAGAATGACGCCCCTCCAAAGAGGTCCACATCTTAATCCTGGATCTGCTGAATATGTGGTATTACAGTGCAAGAGGAACTTGGCAGATGCGACTAAGGTGAGGACAGTGAGATGGGAGATTATGCTGGGTATCCTGGCTGGGCTCAATGTGAACACGGGGTCCTTAAATGTGGCAGAAATGAGGAGTGTTGTGTGTGCAAGTGGCTCAACTGGCCATTGGTGGTTTTGCCAATGGAGGAAGGAGTCACAACCCAGAAGCACAGGATGGGAAAGAGAATGGAATCCTCCTTAGAGCCCTCAGGATGGAACACAGCTGCGCTGGCACCTTGACTTCTGCTCAGTGAATTAAACCGAGAATGCCTACTGAGGTGCTTAAGCAGAACAGTGTCCTCAGAGACACCGAGTTCTAACCTGGCTCTGTCTGCACTAACCAGCTGATTTGGGGGCCAACAAGGCCTGTCTCTGTGCCTGTTTTCTCTCTCTCTCTCTCTCTCTCTCTCTCTTTTTTTTTTTTTTCTTTTGACAGGCAGAGTGGACAGTGAGAGAGAGAGAGACAGAGAGAAAGGTCTTCCTTTTTCCGTTGGTTCACCCCACAATGGCCACCGCGGCCGGCGCACCGCGCTGATCCGAAGGCAGGAGCCAGGTGCTTACCTTGGTCTCCCATGGGGTGCAGGGACCAAGCACTTGGGCCATCCTCCACTGCACTCCCGGGCCACAGCAGAGAGCTGGCCTGGAAGAGGGGCAACCGGGACAGAATCCGGCGCCCCGACCGGGACTAGAACCTGGTGTGCCGGCGCCACAGGTGGAGGATTAGCCTAGTGAGCCACAGCGCCGGCCTGTGCCTGTTTTCTCACCTAATGTGTGCTGGGCACCATTATCTCACAAAACCCAGTGAGCATTGGTATTTCTCATCCCTGAATGGCCTTAAGCAGGGAAATGAAATTCTCAGATCTGTGCTTCAGGCTGCAGTATGAAAAATGGCTGGCTCTTTCTGATCCATATTTTCCAAAAATATTTCCAATCTTTGTAAGGCTTAGTTCAAATTTTATCTCTTTCATAAGTCCCCTTCCCACTGTGCCTGACTTCTTAGTCCAAATTCTTCTCTATGTGGTATTCCCCATAAAAGAGAACTACATACTCTGTTAATGCCTTGAAATTGGGAATCGTGTTTTTCATCCTCATGTGCTCCATGGGGACAAGTCCACACAAGGACACAATAAATGTCACAGAATTATCCTCTGCACTGAAAAAACCAATTCAGTGCGACAGAGGAGAGAATAAGTGAGTCATTCAATACTTGTTTGGGACTCAAGCCTTCTTTTGATAATGGAGTTTATCTGCAAGCTTCAAGATGTGTATGATTAAGCACCACAGGATGTATTTCCCCTCACTCGGAAAGGTTTCCATCTGCCTGGAGTGTTGGTGTTGAATGGAACTGTCTGGAAATAAGCCCTTATTGTCACAGGGCCTTAATCATATCTTGCAACTTTGAAGCCTGAGAGTTTCCTTTTCACCTTGCACAATATACTGAGAGCTTTGCCTACACCGGGTTATTGATAAATGGGAATGAGCAATAGTGGCCTGCTTTTTCTTTTCTTCTGGAAGTTTGGCCCATTAAATACACTCTCCCTTAGATCCTTGCAATTCAGTATTATGGAAATAAAAAAGCTTTTCTTAAACACCTGTTCCACAGTTTGAAGGTTAGTTCTCTGGTCTCATAATTTAAGTTAAAGAAAAAATCCAAAGTACCTATTATTATCTAAGGAAAGAATGGAAAATTGTTGTGCCTTTGTCTGGAACCAAGAACAGTGGGCCTAATTAATCCAGAGATTCCACTACTAATTTTTAAAAATTTGAGAGGGAGAGAGAGTGAGAGCAAGAACATGAGTGCAAAAGTGAGAACAAGTTCTCACCTACCAGTTTGCTCTTCAAATGCCACATGCCGAGGACTGGGCCAGGCTGAAGCTGAAAGCTGGGTACTCACCCAGGCCTCCCACTTGAATCACTTCCTGCCGCCTCCCGGGGTCTGTACTGGCAGAAACTGGTCTGAACTGGGAGCCAGGGCCAGGAATTAAACACAGGCACTCTGATATGGAATGCAGATGCCTTAACTACTAGGTCAAATATCTACTCCCTAAATAACTTTAAAATAATTTTACTGGTATTAATTCAAAATTGTTATGGAGACAGTCAGTTCGTCTAGCAGTTAGACATCAGTTAGGATACCTGGATCCCAGAGCAGAGTGCCTGGGTTTCGATCCCTGGCTCTTGCTCCCAATTCCAGCTTCCTGCTAATGCGGACCCTGGGAGGCAGGGGTGATGGCTCAAGTTACTGGGTTCCTGCTACCCATGTAGGAGACCTGGACTGAGTTCCTGACTCCTGGCTTGGGTCCAGCCCAGCCCTGACTAATGGGGAATGAACTAGTTGATGGCAGCTCTTTCTCTCTCTGCCTGGGTGTTTCTTTCTGCCACTCAAATAATTAATTAATTAAAAAAATTATTCTGAAACAGCAGCTGCCTCTTGGGAGTGAGCAGGAACAGGGTTTGGCTAAGAAAGGACAGGAACAATTGAGAAGATTCTGTACAGCGAAAGAAACAGTCAGGAAAATGAAGAGGCAACCAATAGAATGGGAGAAATTATTTGCAAACTACACAACCGATAAAGGATTAAAAACTGGAATCTACAAAGAGATCAAGAAACTCCACAGTAACAATACAAACAACCCAGTTAAGAAATGGGCCAAGGGACTTTAGCAGGCATTTTTCAAAAGAGGAAATCCACATGGCCAACAGACACATGAAAAAATGTTCAGGATCTCTAGCTGTCAGAGAAATGCAAATCAAAACCACGATGAGGTTTCACCTCACCCGAGTTAGAGTGGCCCGCATACAGAAATCAACAAACAACAAGTGCTGGAGAGGATGTGGGGAAAAGGGCACCCTGACCCACTGTTGGTGGGAATGTAAACTGGTAAAGCCACAGTGGAACACAGTGTGGAGATACCTCAAAAACCTGAATACAGACCTACCATGGGGCCCAGCCACCCTACTACCAGGAATTTACCCTAGGGAAATGACATCAGCAAATAAAATATCTGTCTGCACCTCCATGTTTACTGCAGTTCAATTCACAATAGCCATGGAAGCAACCTAAATGCCCATCAACTGAAGACTGGATAAAGAAACTGTGGGATACATACACTACGGAATACTACAGAGCAGTAAAAAAGGATGAAATCTGGTCCTTTGCAACAAAATGGAGCAAGCTAGAAAATGTCATACTTAATGAAATAACCCAGTCCCAAAGAGACAAATAACATAGATTCTCCCTGATTTCAGAGAATTAATAGCACTCCTAAAATGAAAGCTGTAGAAGTAAATTTGACACTTTTAGAATCAATGACTTCAATAGTCCTTGACCTGACTGTCAAGGGACAGTTTATTATTATTATTATTATTTTTTTTTTTTTTTGACAGGCAGAGTGGACAGTGAGAGAGAGAGACAGAGAGAAAGGTCTTCCTTTTGCCGTTGGTTCACCCTCCAATGGCCGCCGCGGCCGGCGCGCTGCGGCCGGCGCACCGCGCTGATCCGATGGCAGGAGCCAGGAGCCAGGTGCTTTTCCTGGTCTCCCATGGGGTGCAGGGCCCAAGCACCTGGGCCATCCTCCACTGCACTCCCGGGCCACAGCAGAGGGCTGGCCTGGAAGAGGGGCAACCGGGACAGAATCCGGCGCCCCGACCGGGACTAGAACCCGGTGTGCCGGCGCCGCTAGGCGGAGGATTAGCCTAGTGAGCCGCGGCGCCGGCCGACAGTTTATTATTGTTACTTTTTATTTTGTATATCCTTTTTTTTTCTTTTCATTTGGTTTCTTTCTTTTCTTTTTCCTTCTTCATATTATATGTTCAACTCTTTATGTAACATAGAGTTAATCATATGTATATTAAGTCAATCAGAAAAAGACCCCAGTTAAAAGTAAGAGGGGGAATAAGAGGAGGGAGGTAGTCTGTAACTGTAAAGCAGTGTAGTTCTGCACACAGTCCTACAGACTTAACTTCCAAGGGGACAGCCTAAAAACTGTCATGGGCTCCAAACCCATAGAAATCAGTGGTATAAATGCCAGCTTAACTGTTAAGATGATCATATTAAATGCTAAAGTCATCATGTAGATAGGTTTAAGTGTAAAAGTGATCATATAAATAACATCAAGTGCCTGGTAATAATAATAGAATTAAAAAGGAAGGAAAGTCCAATATGGGAAGCAGTCCACACAGCAGACTCCTAGAATGACACTCACTGTAAATAACACTCTGACCTCAGAATCAACCATTAAGGCTTCCCAGTCTGGCCTAAAGGCCTGTGAGTGCATTTCAGGCATGGACAGCCAAGACTCTGTGGCAAAAAATATCCTACACAGAGGATCTCTGTGAGACCTCAGTGGGAAGAAAGGGCCATCAAGGAAGGATATACTCTTCTCAGAAAGGAGGAGAGAACATCCACTTTGCTTATGGGGAAAATGCCCCTGGCTCCTGGCTTCGGATAGGCACAGCTCCAGCCATCGCGGCCAGTTGGGGAGTGAACCAGCAGATGGAAGACCTCTCTCTCTCTCTGCCTCTCCTCTCTCTGTATAACTCTTTCAAATAAATAAATAAATAAAAATCTTAATTAAAAAAAAAAGCTTCCACAGCCTTGGCAGCCCATGGCAAGAGCCTTAAGTGATCACGGATGTCATAAATATGAGTGTTAATTGTTAAAGGAACAGCAGAAGTCACTGTGCACTTACTCCCCATGTAGGACCTCTGTCCATAATGAGTTGTACTATGAGAATCGACTGCAAATCTTGTTCTCAAACTGTACTCTATATGGTGTGTGTGTGTCAGTGGGTGCAAACTGTTGAAATCTATGCTTAACATGGAGTTGGTCCTCTGTATATAAAATCAAACTAAAAATGAACCATAATGAAGAAGGAGATGGGAGAGGGGAAGGGAGGTGGGATGGGAGGTGGGGTGGGAGGGTGGGTATTGGGGAAGTTGTATCTATGAAAAATGCATTCATTAAATAAGAACTAAAAGAGGGGGGGCATGAGCTAACTTTCTGCGAACATAGTCACATTTCATAATTGGATATGGGGTGGATACATGCATACGGTCACACACTGCTTGAGGATGGGGACACACTGAGAGAAGCGTCATCGGGCAGCTTCATCATTGTGGGAGCACCATGGAGTGCACTTGCACACCCACAGACGGTACGGGCTAACTACTCGATGAAGCCTTACTGATGTACAATTTTCTGATTAGAAGTTTACTCTAAAGCAGTGATGCAAAGTGAATACATAAACCAGCACTCTCATCATCGCTGTCAGGCATTATGTAATCCCTAAGTGCAGGTGCTGTGCTCTGCGGGGTGCACCACAGCTTTGTCAACCCCAGCCTCACCACAACACAACTGATGTGCTGTGCTATGACCTTGAGGCAGCTCCAGCATCAAGAGCTAACAGGAATTTCTCAGCTCCATTATAATTTTACTGGACCACCATATCTGTGGTCTGTCCTCCTGTAGTCTGCCGCTGACTGAAATGTTGCTATGCGGCGCCTGACTGTACGCTTGTCAAAATGAAGACTATTATGCTTAGGAGAACAGACAGAAAAACGGTCACCTTGGAATACGGCTCAGCTCTCGCCGTGCCCAGGTGTCCCGCTGCCTTCGTCTGCTCAGGTGTCCACCACGGAGAGCTGGGGCTGACAGGAAAAGATGTCCTGTTCTCGCACGCTGGAAAATGAAGGGAAGACAGGGAGATGCCGGGGGAGCTGTCTAATCACGGTGCCCACCGTGAACTGCATCCGAAACGTGAGCATCTCCTCTTGTCTAGCTACAGGATGCAAAGGCGGACCAGGGGGCAGAATAGAGCTGGACTTCCTAATGTGCGGGGTCCACGCAGAGTCTTTCAGAGGATCACGAGGTCCAAACTATTCTCATAACATACTAACCGGCTTTTTGTCTTTTTAATTGACTTATTTTATAAGCAAACGGTGAAGTTCCCAAAGACTGTCTGACATGTAAGACTTTAACAAATTCAAGGCAGAACCAAGTTTGAAAATCTGTCTTAAGCCAGACATTAAAGAAATCTGCAAAGATGTAGAACAATGTTACTCTTGTTACAAATGAGACCGTGTCATTCTAATGTTTTTAGGAAAATTGTTTTGCATACAGATTTTATGTGTATGGGTAATGGTTTTTAAATGAATAAATATTTTAAGTTTCCCATTTCATTTTGTAGTAAGGCTTTATGTAAACAGGGGAAACCTTCTCACATATTGAAGATTACTTTTTTTTTTTTTTTTTTTTTTTTTTTTTTACAGGCAGAGTGGACAGTGAGAGAGAGAGACAGAGAGAGAAAGGTCTTCCTTTGCCGCTGGTTCACCCTCCAATGGCCGCCGCTGCAGCCGGCGCACCGCGCTGATCCTGGCAGGAGCCAGGAGCCAGGTGCTTTTCCTGGTCTCCCATGGGGTGCAGGGCCCAAGCACCTGGGCCATCCTCCACTGCACTCCCTGGCCATAGCAGAGAGCTGGCCTGGAAGAGGGGCAACCGGGACAGAATCCGGCGCCCCAACCGGGACTAGAACCCGGTGTGCCGGCGCCGCAAGGTGGAGGATTAGCCTATTGAGCCACGGCGCCGGCTATTTTTTTTACAACATGATTGGTTACAAATATCTTCAGAGAAAAGTATTACCCCAAAAAGGAGGCTATTGAAAAGACAGCCACTTCTGGGAATAGATCAGGAATGTATAAAGAACAAACAATTGCACCAGTTGCTGCAGATGGCTGAAACACATCCCATGTACACACCCCCCAACCTGGTGGATGAGATTAATAGCTGTCTGGATCTTTCTCAGACAGGGCTCAGTGGGTGCTTTCTTGAATGCTTTGTAGGCTTTTTAGAAGCAGTTTGCTCTCAGCCACTTTTTTATAATTAAACTGTCACAGGACACAGTATTTGTGTCCAAGTGACCCTATTTTACTATTAATGGTGTCACAAGAGCAACGATGCAGGGGCAGGCATTTAGCCTAGTGGTTAAGATGCCCACGTCCTACGTGGCGGTACTTGGGTTCAATCCCCAGCTCTGGCGTCTGCTTCCTGCTTCCTGCTGATGCAGAACCTGGGAGGCAGCCGTGAGGCCACTCTCATATGAGACCTGAATTGAGTTTCCAGCTTTGGTCCTGGCCCAGCCTTGGCCTTTGTGGACACTGGAGGAGTGATCAAGCAGATGGAAGCACTGTCTCTCTGCTCTCTTTTTTGCCTCTCAAGTAAATAAATAAATAATTTTCTTAAAGAAAAAAAGAAGAATGCAATGAAAGTACCATGGCATAAAACATGGAAAGACAGGTTAACTCTGATATCATGCTGGAGTGCCGCGGGGCATACAGGAAAAAAACAGTGCAAATATTCTTTGCGTTATGATGGGGTTACATCTTCATAAACCCATTGTTAAGTTGAAAATATATTCAATACACCTAACCTATGAACATCATAACTTAGCAATGCAGTAGACTGGGCAGAATGTGCTGGTTTTCCTCTTGTGATCACATGGATGCCTGGGAGAGCTGCTTCATTGCTGTGAGAGACGATCTTTCTGCATATCACTAGTGCAGGAAAAGATCAAAATTCAAAATGTGAAGTTCTGTTTCTAATGAATTTGTATCACTTTTGCACCATTGTAAAGCTAAAAGTTCTAAGTCAAACCATTCTCATCTGACTTACAGGGACCATCCATAAATATCGGACTAGGTATTTTATATAGTTTCAGGCATTCACTGTGGGTCTTAGAGCACATCCTGGATAGGGGAGGGCTACTATGTCAGTGTGGGTCCATTTTTGAACTCTTTATTATGTTACAGTAGTCTATGTGCCTATCCTTGCTTTAGAAGTCCCATGTTAACTACTGTAGCTTTATGGTAAACCTTGAAATCTGGTGTTTAAAACTTCAATTTTTTTTTTTTTGGACAGGCAGAGTGCACAGTGAGAGAACGACAGAGAGAAAGGTCTTCGTTTTTTCTGTTGGTTCATCCCCCAGTGGCCGCTGAGGCTGGCGTGCTGCGGCCAGCGCACCGTGCTGATCCGAAACCAGGAGCCAGGTGCTTCTCCTGGTCTCCCATGGGGTGCAGGGCCCAAGGACTTGGGCCATCCTCTACTGCACTCCTGGGCCACAGAAGAGAGCTGGACTGGAAGAGGGGCAACCGGGACAGAATCCGGCGCCCCGACTGGGACTGGAACCTGGGGTGCCGGCGCCGCAGGCGAAGGATTAGCCTAGTAAGCCGCAGCACTGGCCTCAATGTTGTTTTTTATAATTAAGATTTCTTGGATATTCTAGTCTCTTTCTATGTCCATAAACATTTTGGCTAAGTTATTGTTAAGAGTATAAAGAGGTCACAAGACAAAGGTTTTAGAGCTGCTGATTCAGAGCAGGGGCCAGCACCAAAGCTCAGCTCTACCATTTATTGGCTGTGGGACTTCAGCAAATAATTAAATTTTTCCATATTTTTGTTTCCTCATTTTTTTAAAGATTTATTTATTTATTTGAAAGGCAGAGTTAGAGAGAGAGAGAGAGAGAGAGAGAGAGAGATATTTTCCATTTGCTAGTTCACTCCCCAAATGGCCATGATGGCTGGGACTGAGCCAGGCCAAAACCAGGAGCCCAGAACTCCATCCAGGCTGCCCATGTGAGTGGAAGGAGCCCAAGCACTTCAGTCATCTTCTGCCTTCCCTGGTGAATTTCCAGGGAGCTGGATTAGAAGTGGAGCAGGTGGGACTCGAACTGGTGCTCATGACACTGACACTGCGAGCAGCTAGTTAAGCTGGCTGAGCCATGTCAGCCCTCTTGTTTTCTCATCTTTAAATTGCTCAGTACTAACACCTGTAATCTAGAATCATGTTATTAAGTATTAAAGATTACATAGATGTTTTGTGCTTGTCAAATGAGACATACACATGTATTTAAAAATAATATGAAGTCCAAGGAACCAGTCTAAAAAAATCAAAAAATAAATATGTAGCATTTTGACAATTTCAGGACACTCAGAATCCAATTGTATCAGCTTCACTTAAAAATATACAAACTAGGGCCGGCGCCGCGGCTCACTAGGCTAATCCTCCGCCTTGCAGCGCCGGCACACCGGGTTCTAGTCCCGGTCGGGGTGCCGGATTCTGTCCCGGTTGCCCCTCTTCCAGGCCAGCTCTCTGCTGTGGCCAGGGAGTGCAGTGGAGGATGGCCCAGGTGCTTGGACCCTGCACCCCATGGGAGACCAGGAAAAGCACCTGGCTCCTGCCATCGGATCAGCGCGGTGCGCCGGCCATAGCACGCCGGCCGCGGCGGCCATTGGAGGGTGAACCAACGGCAAAGGAAGACCTTTCTCTCTGTCTCTCTCTCTCTCACTGTCCACTCTGCCTGTCAAAAAATAAAAAAAAAAAATATACAAACTAACTAGCGCTGTGGCTCAATAGGCTAATCCTCTGCCTGCGGCACTGGCACCCCAGGTTCTAGTCCCGGTTGGGGCACCGGATTCTGTCCTGGTTGCTCCTCTTCCAGTCCAGCTCTCTGCTGTGGCCCGGGAGTGCAGTGGAGGATGGCCCAACTCCTTGGGCCCTGCACCCACATGGGAGACCAAGAGAAGCACCTGGCTTCTGGTTCCTGGCTTCGGATCAGCGTGGTGCACCAGTGCGCCGGCCGCAGCAGCCATTGCAGGGTGAACCAACGGAAAAGGAAGACCTTTTTCTCTGTCTCTCTCACTGTCCACTCTGCCTGTCAATATATATATACAAAGTATATAAATACATAAAATACACAAAACCCATTATATTTCTCTATACCTGCAATGAATTATTGAAAGATTAAAAATAACATTTAGTAGTAGCATCAACAAACAATAAATATCTAGGATTTCATTGTAAAAAATGCACAAGGCCTATACACTGAAAATTACAAAATGCTGCTGAGAGAAATTCAAAAAGATCAAATACATGGGGAGAGCCTCCATATTCATGGATTAGAAGACTTAGCACTGTTAAGATGTTAATTCTTCCCAACTGACCTAGGGATTCAATTCCAACCCAAACAATACCCTAGCAGGCAATTTTGTAGACAATTCCTAAAATTAATATGAAAAAGCAAATAAGGGCCAGCACTGTGGTATAGGGGGTAAAGGGTACCAGTTCAGGTCCCAGCTGCTCCACTTCTGATCCAGCTCTCTGCTAATGTGCCTGGGAAAGCGGAGGAGGATGGCCTGAATGCTTGAGCTCCTGGCTCCTGGTCTCAGATTAGCCCAGCTCCAGCCATTATGGCCATTTGGGGAGTGAATCAGTGGATTGAAAATCTCTCCCTCTCCATCTCCTACCTCTCTCCTGACCCGAAACTCTGCCTTTCAAATAATTTTTTTTAAAAAAAGCAAATAATGTAGGAGAGACAAAACAATATGAAAAAAAAAACAATGAAGTTGGAGGGCTTCTACTACCTAATTACTAGACTTACTATGAAACTAAGAAAATCAAGATCAGAAAAAGTGTAAGACTAGACATGGATTAACCAGACTGTACAGAGAAGCCAGAGATAGACGCCGACTTACAAAATGCGGGTCAATAAATTTTCTACAAAGGCGCTGGTATAACCCAAAGGCAGAAAGGAATGCCTTTTAAATACATAGCGCTGCAACAGCAAGATATCTATGTGCAGGAGAGGACCTCAACCCTTACCTTGCATCACAGACAAAAATTAATTCACTGTGGGTCACTGACCAAGATGTAAGTGCTAAAACTATGTACTATCTAGAAGGAGATAGAGTGTGACCGTGGGGTAAGCAAAGACTTCTTGGTAACAGCTTGTACTGTTTTTATTCTATTTTAGGTATTTATCCCTAAGGAATGAAAACAAGCTGACACCTGCATGTTCCCAGCAGCCTTACACTGGAAACGTCTGACTGGACCACTGGTGAATGGACATACAGTGGCACAGTCACACAGTGGCATACTCCTCGGCAATAAAGAGCACAAACTACAGACGCATGTAACAGAGGCACTGTTATGTTGAAAAGAAAAAGAAAGGCAGACAGAAACAGGTACACAGGGTACCTGGAAAAGCCCATGGGCAATGGAATTAAGGGGTGTGTGCTGCGGTGCCGTGTTTAAGCCACCACTCAGGACACCCACATTTTACAGGCGCCAGTTTAGGCTCCTTCCAAGCCAGCTCCCTGCTGATGTACCTGCTATGGCAGCGGATGAGTCCGTGCAGTCCACATGGAAAGCCTGGATGGGATTCCTGGCTCCTGGCTCTGGCCTGGCCCAGAACTGACGGCTGCAGCCATTTGGGGAGTGAGCCAGCGGATAGAAGATCATTCTGTCATTCCTTCTTCCTTTCACTCTATTTTTCTAATAAATGTCTTTTTAAAAACAAGAAAATGGAATTAAAAATAGCTCTGTTTTGGTGCAACATAATTCTGAAATCCATGCATACTTTTTTCAAAATACATATTACCCAGAACTGTTCATTGCACAATGCATACATGTATCAAAACAGCACACTGTACCCCCAGAAAGAGGTAAAATTATTATGCCAGTTGTCACTCCCCCTCTTCGCGGAGGACCGACACAGGACCCTGCGCTGTTCTTTTGTCTGCTCGGCCCCTCCCGGGTTTGCTGCTGGTTCTTCCCGGGTTGGCTACCGTCCCTTCCACCTCCGTGGAAGGGCGGTTCCCCCTGCCACTTTCCCCACTTCCGCGGGGGAGCGGCACACCGCCGGCCGGCTCTCTCGGGGGCTGCACAGGTGTTCCTTCAGATAGATGTTCCCCTTAGATGTTCCTGGTGCATGTTGTCTCTCTCCTCCTTTATAGTCCTCTTCCACCAATCCCAACTCTGCTACCCACACGCCGAGTACGCTGCTCTCCTCCAATCAGGAGCAGGATCAGCTCCTGCAGCTCAATCAAATTGGCGAGAGGCAGCTTTGTAGAAGCTGTTTACTCCTCCCCAGCACCATATCGTGGGAGAGCAGATGCATAGAATAAATCTTAATTCCAGTAACTTAGCCTAGTCTCAGTTGCTCCCCACAGTCAGTCATCAACAAATTACTAAATAATGCTATGTAAGTAATTTTTTAAAAAGATTTATTTAATTTGAAAGTAAGTTATGGAGAGGGAGTGGCAGAGGCACAGGTAGAGAGCTATCTTCCATCCGCTGGTACACTCCCCAAATGGCCATGATGGCTGGGGTTGGGCCAGGCCAAACCCAGGAACCAGATGCTTCATCTGGGTCTCCCAGGTAAATGCAGGGCCCAAGCACCTGGGCCATCTTCCGGGCACATTTGCAGGGAGTTGGATTAAAGTGGTGCCCATATGGGAGGCTGGCATTGCAGGTGGTGGCTTAACCTGCCATGACACAGCATTGGCCCAGTTGTAGGTAATTTTGCCATGATACTTACCCTTTCTACCTGCTTAACCATTCTTCTGACAGAAAGAATTTTTTTTTTTTTTTTTTTTTTTTTTTTAGTTTGAAAGGGAGAGTTACAGAGAGAGAGAAAGAAAGAGAGATCTTCCATCTGATGATTCATTCCCCAAGTGGCCACAATGGCCGGAGCTGAAACATCCGAAGCCAGGAGCCAGGAGCTTCTTCCAGGTCTCCGGGAGACCAAGGACTTGGGCCATCTTCTGCCGCTTTCCCAGGCACATTAGCATGGAACTGGATCAGAAGAGGAGCACCTAGGATTTGAACCGGCATGGATATGGGATGCTGGTGTCGCAGGTAGCTTTACCTGCTATGCCACAACGCCGGCCCCAGGAATTTTTATTTATTTATTTGACGTGAAGATATTTTAGAACAGCCTGCCTCAGGGGCTGGTATTGTAGCACAGCTGATTAAGCCACTGAGTGCTACTCCAGCATCCCATACTGGGGGTGCCCTTTTGAGTCCTGGTTGTTCTGCTTCTGATCCAACTTCATGCTAATGCACCTGGGAAGGCAGCAGATAATGGTCCAAATACGTGGGCCCCTGCTACCCATGTGGGAAACCAGGATAGAGTTTCTGGCTTTGGCCTGGCTCAGACTTGGCCACTGTGGGCATATGGGGAGAGAACTAGCAGATGGAAGAGATCTCTCGCTCTCTGTTGCTCTACCTTCCAAATAAATACAATAATATAAATCTTTTTTTAAAAAAATAGCTTGCATCATATTTCTCATACTGTGTTCAATTTTTGCTAAGATTACAAGAATTCTAAATCTTAAGTTAGGGTCCTTCTTGGTCAGAGATCATTAGCACTTCCAACTTTGTCGCTAGGTTAGTAATTCTAAGGCAAGAATAAAAGCCCCTAATGGGGTTGCAATACAGTCTCCCAGGAGTCCTAAACCATTATTTGATAACTGTCATTCTGCAAGAACCAGAGGTACAGAAAATTAAAGGCCTCAAAACTAAGGGCTGTCAGTAGTGCTGTGAATTTTGAGCATCACTTCATTTTAGATCTCTAAACATGTGTTCCAAGCAGCAATCATTCAAAGTTTAAAATCTATTTCATTTGAAATTATTTCTATTAAATGCTAATCATTGGGCCAGCACCGCGGCTCAATAGGCTAATCCTCCACCTAGCGGCGCCGGCACACCAGGTTCTAGTCCCGGTCAGGGCGCCGGATTCTGTCCCGGTTGCCCCTCTTCCAGGCCAGCTCTCTGCTGTGGCCAGGGAGTGCAGTGGAGGATGGCTCAGGTGCTTGGGCCCTGCACCCCATGGGAGACCAGGAAAAGCACCTGGCTCCTGGCTCCTGCCATCGGATCAGCGCGGTGCACCGGCCGCAGCACGCCAGCCGCGGCGGCCATTGGAGGGTGAACCAACGGCAAAGGAAGACCTTTCTCTCTGTCTCTCTCTCTCACTATCCACTCTGCCTGTCAAAAAAAAAATGCTAATCATTGAGAAGAACATCATTTTATGTCACAGAAACTTTACATTCACCAGAAAGCAGCATCGAGTAGCCAGAGACAACATTTCTGTAAATGCTGGAGAACGCAGTCTCTTCCTGGACTTCCTCCAGGCACTCGAGCAGGCAGCAGCCTGTCACCTGGGGCCTCTCTCATTTCCTCTCTCAGTTCATTAAGCCTTAGGCTTTCCCCAGAAACACACAACCCGCACGGATCCTTCTGGCAGTCAGGAAAGATCAGCTCAAAGGCGGCAGAAGTTGATACGCAACTCTGGTGTGCATTAAGACCACAATATATTGCCACCTGCACCCCGGATTATATTTTGTTGGTTGAGAAGCCGCAGGAGCCCATGTTTAAATCTCAGAGTCGGGGGCTTATTTCATACAGACCGGCTTCTCTTTGGCTGTCAAAAGGTGAATAGAGTTCAGAAGCAACAGCCAAGTTGGCAACCATTTATCTTTGCCTTTTCCTCTAACATAATAATAAGTAAACGCCAAATAAGTCAGCAGGTTAGCAGCTTATCCCCAGAGGCTTCATTCAACACGTCAGTTCTGTAAATCATTTTGTTTCTTTCCAGGAAGGCTTAACATGCCAGGACTCCAGGATAGCATTCATAAACACATTTGTAAACACCACCGACTGTCCTTCCCCCCAGAATCACACGGCTACTTATGCTCCATTGGAAACGGGAATAAAATAACATCCTTACTCAGAAATGAGAGGGCTTGAAGAAATGCAGTGGGCATGAAAGAGCCACATGCAACTTGACCTCAGCGAGCAAGGAGACAAAGGCAGAGGAGGACTTTGATTACTCGGCTCGGCTTTCCTCTTAACCCGGAGTGAGCACTCGAGGTGGCAAAGGCGCTGCTGGGAGTGGAAGGAACGGATCTTAGGCCTGCTCTTCTCTCCTGGTCCTAAAGTGGGGGCTAAATGTCTGCTTGCATTGATTTGAAGCACTCTAAGCATTGCCAATGAACAAGTACAGGAAATCACAGATACACGCTCTCTTCTTAGATGCTGCCTCCTTTGTGGGGCTGTCTGGATGTACAGCTTCTTTCTCTAGACCCTGCAATATTATGCTTGATATCTTCATTAAGATTTGCAAGTTATGTATCTTCTATGTGGGTAATAAGTCTACAGATCTCCCTTTTTCACAAAATTTTAAACTTCCACAGTTCAGAAACAAAGTTACCTTTTTGATTCTCACAGGGTCAAGCAGAGTGCTTTAGAAATGGGGGGTGCAAAGTAAACACTTGTTAAATGAATAAATACAGTGGTGTCAGCTGCATGATGACTGGAAGTTATGATTTTAGGAGTTCTAATAAAAGTTGAAAGCGGGGCTGGCACTGTGGCATAGCAGGTAAAAGCTGCCATTATTGGCATTCCATATGGGTGCCAGTTTGAAACCGGCTGCTCCACTTCTGATCCAGCTCCCTGCTAATGCACCTGGAAATGCGGCAGAAGATGGCCCAAGTATTTGGGTCCCTGCACCCACGTGGGAGACCTGGAAGAAGCTCCTGGCTCCTGGCTTTGGCCTGGCCTAGTCCAGGTAGTGGGGGCTATCTGGGAGGGTGAGCCAGAGAATGGAATTCATTTTCTAATTCCGCCTTTCAAATAAAATAAAATAAATAAATCCTTAAAAACAATAAGCTGAAAGCAAGTCAGACAAAGAAACCACCTTTTTGCTAGTTGCTCTCTACACCCTGGCCCCTTTCCTCTCTTTCCTCTGTGTTTGGTATCATGATTGTGCATACTACAGAGGGAGATGGATCCGGAAATGTCCTTCCAGGAATTCATTTCATATCCGATGTTTATTTTGATAACCCTCAGATGAACCATATTTTATCGATTTCTGAGGTTAAACTGGCTAATCATTCCAGATAGGGAAAGCAGTTCTTCCTGTGACCAGCGTGCTGTCAGAAGCCTCAGAAGACACTCTGGAGATTCTACAAGCATGACAGCATGGCTCCATAAGACTTTGCTAACAAGCGACTGCCTACATGAAATGAAAGAGCCAGGAGGAACCCTGAATTCCTTTCAAGTGAGAAGCAAAAATGGTCCTTGGCATTCAAAGGACAGGATCTAACTAGAGACTCATTAATGAGGGCTACCGGTTGTTTCAGGCATAGTCAAATGACATACATGTATCTAAGGAGACAAAGGTCAACTTTAGCCAAAGAAAATTACCTGGGATAAGATTTTTCCCCTCGCTTTTCACCTGTCTTATATGTTATTTATTTTTTTTGACAGGCAGAGTGGACAGTGAGAGAGAGACAGAGAGAAAAGTCTTCCTTTGCTGTTGGTTCACCCTCCAATGGCTGCCACGGCCGGCGCACCACGCTGATCCGAAGGCAGGAGCCAGGTGCTTCTCCTGGTCTCCCATGGGGTGCAGGGCCCAAGCACTTGGGCCATCCTCCACTGCACTCCTGGGCCACAGCAGAGAGCTGGCCTGGAAGAGGGGCAACCAGGACAGAATCCGGCGCCCCAACCAGGACTAGAACCCGGTGTGCCGGCGCCGCAAGGCGGAGGATTAGCCTAGTGAGCCGCGGCGCCGGCCTTATATGTTATTTAACTGTTAGGTTCAAGGTGTGGCAAAACTTTAACAATTGGGAAATCTTGACCTTTGACAAAATTATGGTTATCTGGAAATTTCTAAACGATGATCAACTTCTATCACAATGTACACTTTCCCCCTTTGCTTTGACAGGGACAACTTCTAGTCTCTTATCTGTGAACGATACAAAAACAGCTGGCAAGTTGTCTGAAAATCATAGAGCACTTCAATGTTCATTAGGCATAGATTTCATCCGAAGATGAACATTACAGGCTCAAAGCCTCCTAGTTGATAAGAATTAAGTCTTCAGCTAGGGATTTCTGTGCCTTGAGTTGTAAAGGAGGTTCACAGAAAAGTAATCAGAAACTAGCCTGGCTGGAGAGAAAAAAGAAGAACCTATGAGAGACGTGGGGCCGTGGGCGGTACTTGTGACTTGCTTTCTTAACAAGCTTAGGGACCTTGAGCAAATTACTTAAGTTCCCATCTGTAAAAGACTCGACTTTGACGATTTCTAAAGCTTCCTCTAGCACTATCAATTTTCAAAGGCCTAACGTTTTTCCTTAAGTCCTTGATTAGCTCATTCAATTAGCTATTTGAGTACTTTCAGTGAACATAATGAAGAAATAAAAATAACGGCTCCTGCCCTGGAAGAGTTGATGAGCCGGTCAGAAAGATGGAGAGCTGGGGCCAGCATTGTTGTGTGGGCATCCCACATGGGCATCAGTTCTTGTTCCAGCTGCTCCTCTTCCGATCCAGCGCTCTGCTTGCAGCCTGGGAAAGCAGCAGAAGACGGCAAAGAGATTGAGCCCCTGTACATGCAGGGGAGACCTGGAAGAAGCTTCAGGCTCTGGATCGGCCCAGCTCTGGATGTTGTGGCCATCTGGGGAGTGAACCAGCGGATGGAAGTCCTTTCTCTCTGCCTCTCCTCTCTCTGTCTGTAACTCTACCTCTCAACTAAAATTAAAAAAAAAAAAAAAAAGAAAGAAAGCTGGAAGACTATTCATAGCTCCTCACTCAAGGCCAGGCACCAGGTGCTCACTCATCCATAAAGGTTCAAAACAGAGGTCACGCAAGCCCAGCAAAGAATGCGGGAAAAAAGTAAGCAAAACTCCACAGATGCATGCAGGAGGTGGAGAGGGTAATTCACTGCCTCAGTCCACCAATGTATACCCAACGTCTGCTATGCACCAGTTCTGCACTGAGCACTGGGGATCCTGGAGTGACTCAGCCAGACCAGGTGTCTTTATTAGCTTATTTACATTCGAGGTGATGGAGCAAGGAAGTTTAATAAAGAAGTGACAGTCTGAGAAAAACTCTTCCAAGAAGAACCTGAACACAGTAGTTCCAGTTTATCTGCAAGGAATAAGTCTCAAGGCCTGAAACTGTATAGTACTGAACTCTATGTATGTTTTTTTTCTATAGCTTATAGCTACCTAAACACACCTGGGGTAAACTGTCACCTTTTCACTTAAATGAAACACTTTACAGCATATAGGACTTGCCAGTCTTACGACTCCTACATTTTGAGGTCATTATTAAGTAAAATAAAGTTAAGCATAGTACTTCAATGAGAGTACTTCTTATGAGAGTCATAGTACTTCAGTGAGAGTCAGTCTGATAACTGAGCCAGCCACCAGCTAACGGATAGGCGGGTAGTTTTACAAGTGTGGGTATGCTGGCCAGCGCCACGGCTCACTAGGCTAATCCTCCGCCTTGCGGCGCTGGCACACCAGGTTCTAGTCCCGGTTGGGGTGCCGGATTCTGTCCAGGTTGCCCCTCTTCCAGGCCAGCTCTCTGCTGTGGCCAGGGAGTGCAGTGGAGGATGGCCCAAGTGCTTGGGCCCTACACCCCATGGGAGATCAGGATAAGTACCTGGCTCCTGCCATCGGATCAGCGCGGTGCGCTGGCCGCAGCGGGCCAGCCGCGGTCATTGGAGGGTGAACCAACGGCAAAGGAAGACCTTTCTCTCTCTCTCTCACTGTTCACTCTGTCAAAAAAAAAAGTGTGGGTATGCTGGACAAAGGGATGTTTCACCTCCAGGCAGGGGTGGTTCAAGATATCAAGGTGCTACCTAAGAAATGTCTATTTCTGGAATCTTCCATTTAATATTTTCAGACTGTGATTACTCTCAGGTAACTGAAAACACAGAAAAAGAAACCATGGATGAGGAGGAGATAGTGTAACAAAAAGTGATAGAAAAAGAATGTCTTGAGGCTGGTGCCGTGGCTCACTTGGTTAATCCTCCGCCTGCGGCGCCCGAATCCCATATGGGTGCTGGCTTCTAGTCCCAGTTGCTCCTCTTCCAGGCCAGCTCTCTGCTGTGGCCCAGGAGTGCAGTGGAGGATGGCCCAAGTCCTTGGGCCCTGCACCCCATGGGAGACCAGGAGAAGCACCTGGCTCCTGGCTTCGGATTGGTGTAGCTCCGACCGTTGTGGCCTTTGGGGAGTGAACCAACAGAAGGAAGACCTTTCTCTCTGTCTCTCTCACTATCTGTCAAAAAAAAAAAAAAAGTAGTAGTTCTCAGCTGAGGATAATTTTGTTTCCCAAAGGGCATTTGGCAAAATCTGAAAACATTTTTGGTTGTCATGATTGGGGGTGTAGCATATAAGAGGGGGATATTTATTGCAGAAGCTGAAAAAAAAAAAAAGGACCTGCACTAAGGGAATATTTCAGTCCAAATTGTGCTTGTAGTCATTTTTAAGTCCTAAATCCATGTTCTCCCCAGCCTGAATCCTTTGTTTTTCCCCTTTTCTACAGAAAAAATAAAGATGAACAGGTGTCAAGTGGCTCAGTCATTGGTTAACTTTCTTAGGAAATTTCCGTTAGGGCCCAAGGAATCCTCTGAAAAGTTCCACAGGGTACTAAATACGAGAGTATTTTAAACAGTTCGTGGAAAAATAGTTTATTTTGGTTCAAAAATTTTTGAAATCCATGAATACGCAGAATCTTCAAAAAAACTCGTGGAAAATATGTACTACAAAAAAAAAAAAAAAAAAAAAACAAACTACGCGTGGATTCCAAGATTTATTGTACCAAAAAAATTTTTTTTTTCTATCCCAATTTCCAATTTCTTTTAGAAGCCCCTTGGCTGTTACTAAGCAGGTGGAAAAGACTCTGAAGAGGCAGGTCCCAACTACTCCCAGGAGTCACCCCTTGCGGAAACGCGGTGCCCAGAGTAGGGGCAGGTGTGTTCCATTTGTATAATTATTTGTATAGAAATTACAGCAAAAAAGACGGCCAAGTTGGGGCCAGGGAAGGGGTTGGCGACGCCCTCGCCCTGGGGACCTCTCTCTCTCACCCCTGATGTCGGGCTCCGGTCCCTCCAGGGTTGGGGCTCCCCTCCCCCTGGATCCCAGCGCCGACCTGAGGTTTCTCTGGGACCCCCGCCCTGGCCCACATTAGCTCCCAGGCCCCTCCGGCCCTACCCTTAAGCCAGGCCCTGCGCCTCACCTCGCAGGCCGTTTTCGGGTTCCCAGGGAGTCACGAGGTCACTCGCGTCCCTCAGGACTGGGAGCCGAGCGGTACCGGCCAGCAAAGAGCGCGAAGCGCGGCGAGAGACCGGGAGGCTGAAGCCGCCTGCGGGCCGGAGTCGAAACCTCCGGGAGCCCGCGCGTCCACGGGGCTGGGCCGGCTGGGGACACGCCCCGTCTTTTGCATATTCATGAAGCTGGCCGAGGCCTGTCGCTGGGACCAGCCGGGGAGAGATAATGAATTATTCATGAAGGCGTGCCTAGTCCCGCCCAGGATGGCACCGTTAATTATTCATGAGTGCAAAGAGCCGGTCTGGGCTGGAAATAGGCGGTTGAGTCCGGATCAGGGCGAGGTTGGCGTCGTCCAGCGAAGGTGAGCGTTTTGCGCCTTTGCGACGTCTCCCGAGGAATTGGGCGCTTGGGTGCTGTTAATTATGGCATTACGTAAAAATTTTTTTGTTGTTTTTGAAATTTTTTTTTTTAGTTACTTGAGGTTATCTGTATTGATTACTTAGAGGCTCTGATAGAGTATTTCGCTGGAGCTGAGAAGAAAGACGAAAGGGAGGCTCTCGATAGCATTTTACCCGCTACGGTGGCTTTTGGGGGGAAATGATTCGATTTGGAAATGAAGCGGCCGCCGCCGTCAGCCGCTCGGCAGTGGTCGCGGAGATGGCGTCTGCAGCCGGGGGAGTCCTGGGACAGCTTTGGGGCTTTCTGTGCCCTGGGTCGGGTCTTCTCCCTCCTTTGAGGCGTTTGGTCATCATGGATGCGTGGTTGAGACCAGGGGGCGAGGGATGAGCCCGCCCGCACCCCCCCACCCCCCGGGATTGACCTCAGTTTCTCTTTGGCTTTGTTTTTAAAGATTTATTTATGTGAAAACGTTGCAGAGACAGAGGGGAGAGAGAGAGAGAGATCTCCCGTCCGCTTGGTCGCTCCCCAGATGGCTGTAACATGGGCCAGGCCTGAGCCGGGGGCTTCATCCGGGTCTCCCAAGTCGGGGGTAGGGGCCAGGGGCAACCATTTCGGTCATCTGGGCCATTAGCAGGGAGCCGGGTCGGAGGTGGAGCCGCCGGCGGGCCGGGAACCGGTGTCCATATAGGATTGCTGGCATTGCAGGCCGCAAGGGCCGACCCCTCTGGGGCTTGGTTTTGCCATTTGACCTCTGTGGGCTTTAGGTCCCCGATCGGCTTAGGAGAGACAGCATCGTCCAAGGTTAGCGATCATCGCGATGCCTGCCGTACTCGGCTAGCAGAGAGGAAGTTCAAGTTTACCCCTTGGCCCTGAATGGGGTTTTTAACATTGCATGAGGGTTATAATCTAATTTCTTCCCCGCTGGACCAGAACTCTCTTGGGATGGGAAAAGTATTTTCCATTTTTGAGATCCTGCACCATGCCTGGCACGTTGTGGTTGTGGAGTCCCTGTTGAATGAATGAATTATTGAAGTAGCATGAGCAAGATATTATAAAATCAAAAGAGCATGCACAAATACCCAATTAATACAGTGGAGGTCATTTACTCCGGTTGAGCACTGAGCAGGGGAATTAGCAAGGCCAAGTGGAATTTGTGAAAATGGTGAATAATGATGTGTTGAAGGAAGCTCTGTTCTGAGTGAGCCTGTGAGCTTGGGCAAACCAGGCTCCCTGGCTGAGCGGCACTTAGTCTTGTGTCTTACTTTACATCTCTGATCCTTTTGAATTAATAGCTGTATATGATATGAGATTTAGATTGAGACTTTTTATTATCTTTTCCCCTCCTTCCTACCCTCTCTCCTCCCCCCTCCCTCCTTCCCTTCCCTGTCTGTAAGATGTCCTTTTGTTCCAGCACCACTGGTTGAAAACCCTATGCTTCCTCCACGGAACTGAATTTCCTCTTCTGTAACAGGAAGAGGTTGGATTAGCAGTACAGGCTGTCTCTGCCCATTCTAGCTTTATTGACTTATTTATGTTGACATGCACTCCTCTGACTGAGACCATCTTTCATAGCATGCATGTGTAAGGAAGATCGTCTAGTTGTATTTCAGAATCCAGCTACTGGATGTTGTGTTAGAAGTGGTATTTTCTTGTAAAAAAAAAGAAGGGGGGGGGGGGTTGAAAGATTGAGAAAGGTGGATAGAGAGCTTTAGTGAATCAGCTGTGGTTATCTTTGGACAAATATAATAAACTTTGGTTTTTGCTTCACTTGGAATGACAAAAAAGAACGTATAAAGTGTGGTTTAGGCCTTAAACACACAGCTGGTAATCTTTATCTGAACCCACACATAAAAGAAGTAAGATGGTAAATCATCGAGCTCTGTTTAAAATAGGGCAGTTGAAATGTGGGCCAAGAGGAAGTATAGTGTGATTATCAGAAAGAAAACAGAAGTCTCCGGTCTTTCTCCAGAAGATCATAATCCTTGTCACAGAGTGGACATACTGAATAATAAAGCAGTAGGGCCGGGGTGTTGGTGCAACCAGTTAAGCCACTGCTTGCAACTCCCACATCTCATGTGGGCGTGCCAGTTCATGTCCTGGCTATTCTGTTTCCAATCCAACTCCCAGCTAATGCACCTGGGAAGGCAACAGATGATGGCCCAGTGCTTGGACCACCCAAGTAGGAGACCAGGATGGAGGTCCTGACCTCAGGCTTCAGCGTGGGGCAGACCTGGCTGTTATGGCCATTTGGGGAATGAATGAGTAGGTGGAAGATCTCTCTCTCTCTCTCTCTCTCTCTCTCTCCCCCTCCCCCCCCCGTCTCTGTCACTCTTTCAAATAAATTAATTAATTACATCTTTTTTTAAAATATAGATTTTTTATAAAGTGGTTTTGGTGCTGTGTGGAGTTTCAGATGTTTGTGGATCCAATATGCAAGCAAATATATAAGCAAAAGACATTTGAAAGAGTTCTGTTAAGACGATTTTTTGAGACTTACTTATTTATTTTGAAAGGTAGAGTGACAGAGAAGGAGGGAAGGAGATTTTATGCGACTGTTTAACCTGCTGAGCCACAATGAGTTTTGTTCCTAAAATCTGTAGTTTATGGGACAGCGCTGTGGTGTAGAAGGCTAAGCCTCTGCCTGCAGTGCCAATTCTAGTCCCAGCTGCTCCACTTCCAGTCCGGCTCCCTGCTAATGTGCCTGGGAAAACAACTCAATGGCCCAAGTGCCTGAGCCCCTGCACCCACGTGGGAGACCCGGAAGAAGATCCTGGCTTCGGCCTGGCTCAGCCCTGGCCGTTGTGGCCATTTGGGGAGTGAACCAGTGGATGGAAGATCTCTCTCTGTTTCGCCTTCTATCTCTGCCTTTGAAATAAATAATTAAAAAAATTTTTTTAAAGATTTTATTTATTTATTCGAGAGATAGAGTTACAGACAGTGAGAAGGAGAGACAGAGAGAGAGGTCTTCCATCCATTGGTTCACTCTCCAAATGGCCACCATGGCTGGAGCCGTACCAATCCGAAGCCAGGAGCCGGGAGCTTCTTTTGGTCTCCCACACGGGTGCAGGGACCCAAGGACTTGTCCCATCCTCTGCTGTTCTCCCAGGCCACAGCAGAGAGCTAGATCAGAAGAGGAGCAGCCAGGACTAGAACTGGCAGCCATATGAGATGCTGGCGCCACAGGTGGAGGACTAACCTGCACCACTGCGCTGGTCCCATTTTTTTTTTTTTAAAGATTTATTTTATTGATTTGAGAGACGGAGTTACAGAGAGAGGTAGAGAGAGAGAGAGAGTGGTCTTCCATCCGCTGGTTCACTCCCCAGATGGCCGCGCCGGCCAGTGCTGCGCAGATCTGAAGGCAGGAGCCAGGAGCTTCTTCCAGGTCTCCCACATGGGTGCAGGGGCCCAAGGACTTGGGCCATCTTCTACTGCTTTCCCAGACCATAGCAGAGAGTTGGATCGGAAGAGGAGCAGCTGGGACTAGAACCGGCGCCCATTTGGGATGCCGGCATTTCAGACCAGGGCTTTAACCCTCTGCACCACAGTGCTGAGCCCCTCAATTTTTTTTTAAATTACAAGATCTCTCCTAGGTTTTTAGATAATGAGTCAGAACAAGGTGACTTAAAAAAGCCATTCTCTGAGAGTCCATGGTCTCTATAGTTACTTCTCCTGGATCTTCAGCTTGTGAGCTTTCAAAATTAAGCAGATTCTGTACTTGAATAGAACACCACCACAAAATACCTGTTCAGAGAAAAACAATAATAGCAACAGAATAGTAAGAGGTTGAAAGGAGTCTGGCCATTTTGAAAAATGATTTGGATGTTTTTACCTTCCTGAAGCAAACTCATTTTAGAATACTAGAAGGAGACTCTATCATGTTGAGAAATGAGCAAGCAAGCTCAACAGTTAGGGAGGCCCTAACAGTGCAGCATGTTAGATGGAATGAAAGAAAAGTGTTGGGCCAGTGCTGTGGCGCAGAGGGTTAAAACCTTGGCCTGAAGCCGGGCACCCCATACGGGTGCCGGTTCTAGTCCTGGCTGCTCCTCTTCCGATCCAGCTCTCTGCTGTGGCCTGGGAAAGTAGTGGAAGATGAGCCAAGTCCTTGGGCTCCTGCACCCGCGTGGGAAACCTGGAAGAAGCTCCTGGCTTGAGATAGGATTGGCTCTACTCAGCTCTGGCTGTCGTAGCCATTTGGGGAGTGAACCAGCGGGTGGAAGATCTCTCCCTCTTCCTCTCTCTCTGCCTCTCTCTATGCTTTTCAAATAAATAAATGAAAGAAAGAAAAGAGGGATTACATTTTTGAGAGTCATTCTATAAAAAAATCGCAAATTGTGAGTTAAACATGTTTTTGTTCCAGTTCTGCTACTACAAGGCTGTCTGACCCACGGTAATTCTGTTACTTCTCTGGCTCTTTCCTCATATAGAACATTGGATATTTGGACAGATGACATTTAAGTTGCTCCTACCTCTAAAATTTTGTGATTCTTTTTTTAGACTCTTAATTCTTTCTTATTCATATAGTGTAGAATTATCCATTGACTCAACAGATATTTATACAGCACCCACGTTGTTCAAATTCAGTACTGTGATGGTGCTGAAGATTTAAGAATGAGTTATACAAAATAGAGAAGGTCATGTTGTATGATTCCATTGATATGAAATGTCCATAACAAGCACAACCATAGAGATGAGAAGTAGATTAGCGGTTGCCAGGGAGGAAGAAAATGGGAGTGACTGCTAGTGAGCATGGGGTACCTTTCAGGGATTATGACAATGTTTTGGCATTTGATAGTGGTGATGGTTGTACAACTTTTTGTATATGCAAAAGAACACTAAATTGTACCTTTAAAAAAATAAAGAATGAACTAGATCAATACAGCTTTGTCCTCATGTTAGCTGACAGTAGGTGGTGGAATACAAAGAGGGAACTATGATATAGTATTTGTTACAATGAGTACATAACTTGGGTTTGGGAGTTGTGGAAGTAGGCATCAGGAAATCATTCCTGAAGAAAGTTATACTGAGCCATGTCTAAGAGATTCGTAGCTATTGGACATGGAAGATGTTTCAAACAGGTAATATTTCTAAAGTCTGAAAGCCATAGCGAATATAGGCCTTTTGGCTAATTGAAGTAGACAGAATGGCCGGTGCCTAAAGGGGTCAGGGGAAATGGTTAGAGTGAGGCTAGGGAGGTTTAAGCCACGGTAAGAAGTTTGGATTTTATCCAGAGGGTAATGTGAGACCACGGAAGTGTTTCAGTCTGGGAAATTACACATCAGGTTTGTAATTAAAAAGAAAACTCTCACAGCAATATAAAAAACAGACCAGAGCAGGGCAAGATCACTGACAGGCGGAGTGGTCGCGGCAATGCAGGCAGAAGACGAGGCTGCTTTGATGTGAAGTAGAGCTGACAGAACGTGGGTAAAGTGAGGAGTGGACATGTTTAAGATGACTGGACGTGGGAATGAGGAAGGAGCAGGGTGAGTCACGGGCTTCAGGCTGAGCAATTGAGTCTGATGATTCACTGAGCTAAGGAACAGAAGTAGGGTTGGGGGAAATAATTCACATATGGATGTGTTGAGGACATCAAAATGGAACTGTGTTTAGAGGTACAAATCAGCAACTCTGAATAGAAACCTATTCTAGACACGTACATATAGGAAACACTAGAAATAATAGTGGAGGGGACTGGGCCTTGTGGCACAGGGAGCTAAGCTGCTGCCCGTAATTCTGTATCAGGGCACCGATTTGAATCCAGGCTGTTCACTTGCGTTCCCGCTCCCTGCTAGGCACCTGGGCAAGCAGCAGACAATGACAAGTACTTGGGCCCCTGTTATTTAAGAACTGACTGTTATTTAAGACCTGGTTGGAGTTGTAGACTCCTGTCTTCAGTCTGGACCAGGCCCAGTCGGTTACAGCCACTTGAGGAATGAAGCAGTCGATAGAAAATCAATGCCTCCTCTCTCCTTCTCTCTTTCTCTCCCTCTCTCCCCCTTCCCCCTCCCTCCCTTATCCCTCCCCCTCCTGTCTCTCTCTCTCTCTATTCCCCTGCCTTTCAAATAAATAAATATTTTTTAAAAAAGAAATAATAGTTGAAACAATGGAAGTGTGCTCATTTATCCAGGGAGTGTGTTTGGAAGGAAAAATGAAGAGCTCCCAGGACAGAATCCCAAAGGACACCAAAATTGCAGGGAACGAAGGGGCAGAGAAGCAGTCTGAAGAGGACTGGGAGGAATGACTGGGAGCCTGGAGGAAAACCAGGAAACTGAGCACTAATATCAGATTTTTAAAAGACAAGCATGCTTTGTGACATAGAATGTGTGTCGGGAAGTACTCTAAGTGCTTTACAAATATTGACTAATGTAATCCTCAAAACAACTCCATATGAAGTATTATGTCTGTTTCACAGATGGGAAAACAGAGGCACACAGCTTCTCCAAGGTCACATGGCAAATGAGTTGCAGACTGAGATTAGATCCTTGGCAGTTTGGCTGCAGACAGTCTATGTGCTTAAACACTGTTCTGTGCTGCTGCTCCAGATAAAGACCAGCACTGACAGAGAGAGCCCTGAGAAGTTCATTTATTTGTTTTCCCAAAAGGAAACTAAAGCCCAGAGAGATGAAATAACTTCACCAGAGTCAGGTAGTTGCTAGGTATTAGTCAGAACTGGAATGCACTTTCCTTAACTCCAAAGCCTCTGTTAGAGTATACTGCTGGTTATTTTTCTTTGTAGACATACATATGTGTGTATAACATTTAACTTATTTTGCAAATGTTAATTCCTAGAGGATTTACCAAATGCTAACTAGTAACTAGTTTGAATTCTGTCTCAAAAGCAAGTGCCCTGGGTATCTCAGAGTTGTCAGTGATAATATCAATTTAATCCAGGCTATCCATACATTCCAAAAAATATATATAAAATATGTTATATGTTTTATATAGAATATACATGTGTGTTGTAATTAGCTAATGCTATTTTCAGGGATTGGTTGTCTGGAATGCTGTCAACAATGTCTGTGATCATAAAGACATAAAAAACTCCACCAATATGTACTGTGATTTTAAAAATCATTATTCTTCTTATTTATTGTCTCTAAAGTGAATACCCCAGTATGGGATATTTACGATAGCTTAATGGGTGAGAGCTAGAGCTTAAACTCATCCTACCAGTTCCATTTTATTCTTTGAAATTTAAAGGAGGCAATAGATACGTTGAGTCAGATGAAGGTTATATCCTGAAGTCCATAAAAGGTACCTTGGAATCTGTTAAGACCCAAAGGACTGTTAGGTGATATTCAGTCTCATATATAAAATACTGTGAAAGAGTGTCCCCTAGTGCTACTCTGAGAAAGTAATTCAAATATTACCGGTTTATAATCTCTGTCACCACCTTGTGGCAGAGTCCTCAAATAGTTCTGTACTCTTTTATTGGCAAAAATCTTCCAGAATCGCGCATTAATCAGTATACAAAAACAGTTCATGGGCTATCCTGAGTGATCCAGAAGGGAATCTCTTTAGATGGATTATTTTACAATTATTTTGGTTAGAACTCTATAAAACCTGGAAAAGAAGCCTCAGTTGAAATTAAGATCTTATTAGAAAAGAAAAGGGAAGGTGTACTCTTTTCTTTGTTGTTGTTAGTGAAACAACAGAAGTAAAAACTAGATGTGGTAAACATTAATTTTTTATTGTGGTAAACTATACGTAAAATTCTCTATCCCTGCCATTCTCAAGTATGCAATTCAGTGGCGCTAAACACTTCCCAGTGTTGTGCAGCTATCACCAGAAACCATTTCCAAAACATAAAAACTAAAACATTCTGAATAAAAATGCTGTCCCCATTAAACTTTCCATTTCTTCTATACCCTAGTCCCTGATAACCTCTCTTCTACTTTCTATCTATGAATTTGTCTACTGTTGATGCCTCATATGTGGAATCATACAGTGTTTGTTCTTTTGTGTCTCTTTTTACTTGGCATAATATTTTCAGGGTTCATTCTTTAGCAGGTATCAGAATTTATTTTCTTTTTTTTTTTTTTTTTTTTTTGACAGGCAGAGTGGACAGTGTGAGAGAGAGACAGAGAGAAAGGTCTTCTTTTGCCGTTGGTTCACCCTCCAATGGCCGCCGCGGCCAGCGCGATGTGGCCGGCGCACCGCGCTGATCCGATGGCAGGAGCCAGGAGCCAGGTGCTTTTCCTGGTCTCCCATGGGGTGCAGGGCCCAAGCACCTGGGCCATCCTCCACTGCACTCCCGGGCCACAGCAGAGGGCTGGCCTGGAAGAGGGGCAACCGGGACAGAATCCGGTGCCCCGACCGGGACTAGAACCCGGTGTGCCAGCGCCGCTAGGCGGAGGATTAGCCTAGTGAGCCGCGGCGCCGGCCAGAATTTATTTTCTATGATTGAATAATGTTCCGTTATATATACTACAGTGTGTTTATTAATTTTCTGTTGATAGACATTTGGATTGTTTCTATCTTTGGCTATCGTAAATAAGGCTGATGTGAACATTAACTACTTAGTAATTAACTACTTAGTCTGTGCTCTAAATTCTTTTGGGTATTTACCTAGAAATGGAATTGCTAGATAAAATGATGATTCTGTTTAACTTTTTGAAAAACTGCCATACTGTGTTTTTATTTTTATTTTATTTTTTAAAAGCAGTCTTTTTGTTAAGATTTATTTATTTTATTTGAAAGGCAGAGATGGGGGGGGGGAGGTCTTCCACCCACTGGTTCACTCTGCAAATGGCCACAATGGCCGGAGCTGAGCCAATCTGAAGCCAGAAACCAGGAGCCTCCTCCAGGTCTCCCATGCGAGTGCAGGGCTCAGGGACCTGGTTCATCCTCTACTACCCTCCAGGCCACAGCAGAGAGTTGGAACAGAAGTGGAACGGCCAGGACTCGAACCAGTGCCCATATGGGATGGCAGCATCACAGGCGGTGGCCTTACCTATACTGTGTTTTTAAAAAGATTAATTTATTTACTTGAAGACAGAGTGAAAGAGAGAGAGACAGAGAAAGGTCGATCTTCCATACACTGGTTTACTCCCCAAATGGCCACAACAGCTGGGGTGAGGCCAGGCTGAAGCCAGGAGCCAGGAATTCCATTCAGATCTCTTACATGGGTGGCAGCCGTTCAAGTACATGCACCATCAACCACTGCTTCCCAGACTTCCTTGCTTAAAGGGGAGCTGGAAGTAGAGTAGCTGGGAATCGATCTGCCATTCCCATACAGGGTGCCTATATCCCAAGTGACAGTTTAACCTGCTACACCACATTGCCTGTTCTGCCACACTGTTTTTCACAAAAGCCAGACCATTTTACATTCTGCAAGCAGGGCACAAGGATTTTAATTTCTTCGCATCCTCACCAAAACATCTTACTTTCCATTTTTTGAATAGTTGTCTTAATGAATATGAAGTATAAACATTTTTTGCATTGAATTTGCAAATAAGTTACACATGAAGTTCAATCAATAAACATATAGTCTCTGCTGTATATAATGCACTGTTACACTCTGAATGACATAGATGAGCAAGATACATTGTTGAGTCTTTAGATGATTTACAGTTTAATTTTTTCTTCTAAATGTGTTTGTGAATAAGCATAAGTTTCATTGAATGGTTGGAAATATTAATCCTTGTGCCAAATTTATAGAAAACTGGTAGTGGAGATCAAAATGTTTATTAAACTTATTTCCCCAAGAATATGATCAACTTATATAGTTCTCTGGAAAATTCACAATAAGGAATTTTATAACTGATATTCATTTTATGATTTAGAAGAGGCCTAATAAAACTATCAGTCGTTATTCCTTTGTGTTTTCAAAATTGAGCTTGATAAGTTTCTCTATGAACCGAGCATTCTGGGATATGATTTAAAGGAATTGTCTTTGGTTCTTGTTTGCTTTTAGAATGTTTCAGTTTCATCTTTGGGTACAGTAAGATAGGAAATAATATGTTAGGTAAGGTCTCTAATGATTTCTTTTTGAACAGGTCAGAGTCGTTGAGAATCCTGATACATTCCCACAATGGCTACTGCTCAGCTGCTTCACTCCAGCAGAGTTTGTAAAACATCTAAGGTATTTGTTAAGAATTAAAACAAAATCAATGACCATTTAGTGAGTTGTTGAGAATCATGACTTTAATCTTTTTTTTTTTTTTCTTTAAGCAGCAGGCTTATCGGTTAATTGGCACGTAATATTCTGGGAGAAAATGTGTCTACATTTTAACTGTCTAGTGGACTAAGGATATTCAGAAAATTAGACCCCTAGTAAGGAACTTAACTGGGTGCTTGTGTTATATCTATGGATTTAGATTTTCTAGAATAAAAGAAATCAGAAACAAAAAGACATTTAAAGAGAGTGGTTCTTTGTTAGACATTCACTTCCTGAAGAAATTAGGAAACTGTGTTGCACATGATGATAGAAGAACTGAAGTGGGCCGGCGCCGCGGCTCAAAAGGCTAATCCTCCGCCTAGAGGCGCCGGCACACCGGGTTCTAGTCCCGGTCGGGGTGCCAGATTCTGTCCCGGTTGCCCCTCTTCCAGCCCAGCTCTCTGCTGTGGCCCGGGAGTGCAGTGGAGGATGGCCCTAGTGCTTGGGCCCTGCACCCCATGGGAGACCAGGAGAAGCACCTGGCTCCTGCCTTTGGATCAGCGCGGTGTGCCGGCCCCAGCGTGCTGGCCGCGGCAGCCATTGGAGGGTGAACCAACGGCAAAGGAAGACCTTTCTCTCTGTCTCTCTCTCACTGTCCACTCTGCCTGTAAAAAAAAAAAAAAAAAGAACTGAAGGGGACAGGACTGAGAAACTTGGTTGCTGGGAGCCTGCGGGAGAATACCAGGGCCAGGCAATCCTGCTAGATTCCCCTGGGCGAGTTTAACTTGTCCCATGACTTTCATTTATGTATCATTCATTTATTTATTGCAATTCAGCATTATATAAAATGTAGGTAGTACTGTGTTCTCTGAAATAATTTTTTAAAAATCACCTTCTAGAGATTTATAACCCAGTTAGGGAAATTCATGGATTTACGGGACTAAATATGCAAGGCAGTAAATGATTTACATATATGTGAAGAAGAGTAAGGCAATTCAGATGCTAGGAGGTTAGAGATTTAGTGTGAACTGAAATGGTTTATATAATCCTCACGAAGGAGGTGGGACTTAAGGTGGACCTTGAATTATGAAAAGAATTTGAAAAGAGGAGAGAAAATTCTGTGAGGGGAAACTCAGCATATGCCTTAGCTCAGAATAAGAAATAAACATGGCATGTTTCAGAGAATAATAAAAACCTACCCTTACTGGAGTAGAGGGCTCATCATGTTGGACAGAAGGAGGAAACAAAATTGGAAAGGAGCTTGGGGACAAATTAATATGACCTTAAAAGCCAGCCCAAGGAATTTATGCTTTACTCTGTAGTCAATGAAGAAGTTAATGCATTTCATCAGAATAGTAAATAAAACAATTGTTTTAGGAATAGTAAGCTGTAGAAGGAGTAGAAAAGGTTAAAGGTGAAGGAGAATTAGAGCAGAGAAAGCTGACATCTTTCTGCTTGAAATCAGTGTGCTCATTTGATTTCTTAAGTGCACTTCCTTCCTGGAAAGAAAATGCTGAGCTGGGGATATGAATTACAGTCAGCTTGGTAGCTGTTTTTCTCAATGTAAATTTACAAATTGACCTTTTGATAACAAACAAATCTTTGTCATTTGAACTGCATAAACTACTTCTCCCTGTAAATTTTGAGTGTGTGATTTTTCTATTTAATACTAAAACAAAAGAAAATAATGACAGAGGCTAGCATTTATTCAGCACTTACCATGTTCTAGGCACTCTATCAAGGGCTTATTTATGTGATTATTTCAATAAGGAGGAGACCAAAACTCTAGAAATAAAGTAACCTGCCCAAGATCATGTGAAACATCTCTTATGGCATTAGAACACTAGCTATTAAATAATTTATAATGATATTTTGTTATCAAACCATAGCATTTTCATGTGTTAGACATGTATAAAAACATCAACAGGGACTAGCGTTGTAGCACAGTAGGTTAATCCTCTGCCTGCGATGCCAGCATCCCATATGGGCTCTGGTTCTAGTCCCGGCTGCTCCTCTTCTAGTCCAGCTCTCTGCTATGGCCTGGGAAAGCAGTAGAAGATGCCCAAGCACCTGGGCCCCTGCACTCGTGTGGGAGACCTGGAAGACGCTCCTGGCTCCTGGCTTCGGATAGACACAGCTCTGGCCGTTGTGGCCATTTGGGGAGGGAACCAGCAGATGGAAGATCTTTCTCTCTGTCCTTCTCACTGTCTATAACACTACTCAAATAAATAAAATCTTAAAAAAAAAAACAAAAAAACAAAAAAACAATAACCCTTAAAGTATTAGACCAACTGAACTAGGGAAAAATCTCTGGAGTACAGAGAAGTAAATAAGATTATAGAGGCCTTTTCCAACCATTGATTTTCATTACTACAAATTTTTTTTATATTCAAAATTTAAAATAAATGTCTTTGTACTTTCAAGTTGTTTAGTTTTACAAATGGGTTATTCAAGTATTGCCTCTAAGTTTTGGAATGTTTTCAATAAGTTACTATATGCATGCCATGCCTACCATAACCTAATTTACCCAAAAGAGCTGTCATTTCTCAGGATCTATGGTTATATAATACGGCTCTCTGAAGAATTTATATATACCCACACACACAAATACTCAAATGTATAATAATATGTGCAATAATTTTTTTTGTTTTTTGAGTTTTTTTTAAGATTTTATTTATTCATTTGAGAGGTAAAATTACAGAGAGGCAGAGGCAGAGAGAAAGAGGTCTTCCATCTGCTGGTTCACTCCCCAGAGAGCCTCAACAGCCAGAGCTGAGCTGATGTGAAGCCAGGAACCAGGAGCTTCTTCAGCGTCTCCTGGGGGGTGCAGGGGCCCAAACATTTGGGCCATCTTCTACTGCTTTCCCAGGCCACTGCAGAGAGCTAGACTGGAAGAGGAGCAGCCAGGATACGAACCAGTGCTCATGTGGGATTCTGGTGCCGCAGGCAGAGGCTTAGCCCACTACACCACAGCACTGGCCCCAATATTAATATTTTATTTTAAATTTTTTTGACAGGCAGAGTTAGACAGTGAAAGAAAGAGACAGAGAGAGAGTTATAGACAGTGAGAGAGAAACAGAGAGAAAGGTCTTCCTTCTGTTGGTTCACTCCCCTAATGGATGCCATGGCCAGCTCTGCGCCGATCCGAAGTCAGGAGCCAGGTGCTTCCTCCCGGTCTCCCATGTGGGTGCAGGGGCCCAAGCACCTGGGCCATCCTCCGCTGTCCTCCTGGGCCAGAGCAGAGAGCTGGACTGGAAGAGGAGCAACCGGGACTAGTACCTGGCGTGCCAGCCGGGACTAGAACCCAGGGTGTCGGCGCTGCAGGCGGAGGATTAGCCAAGTGAGCCATGGCACCGGCCAGTATTAATATTTTTAATATGCCTTTTAAACAATTGAATGGAGGCAGGCGTTGTGGTGCAATGGCTGGATCACATTCCATGTTGGAATGCTCAAGATTGAGTCTTGGCTGCTCCTCTTTCCATTCACCTTCCTGCCTATGAATCCTGGGAGGCAACATATGATGGCACAAGTGCTTGAGTCCCTGACTCCCATGTGGGAATCTCAGATGGAGTTCCTGCCTCCTGGTTTTGGCTTGGCCCAGCTCTGGCTTTTGCAGCCATTGTGGAGTGAACCAGTGGATGCAAGATCTTTCTGTGTCTTCCTCTCTCTGTGTGACTCTGCCTTTCAAATAAATAAATAAAACTTAAAAAAATAGAAATATAGAAATAGAACTCAGAAACAGGAGCTTGAAGGCTGTAACTGATTCTGTGAGACTATCCGAAAAGAGAGAGATGAAGAGAAAAAAGGACCAGTAACAGAATAGTGGGGGAGAAACAATATTTGAAGGGCAAAACAACTGGAAAAAATAAGAGTGTGATATCTATGTAGGGACAGGTAAAATAATGGAACTAGTGAAAGGGTAGTTTGAGGGAGAAGAGAGTGTGTATGCAGCAGTGTCATGCTGCAAAGAATTTATACATCATGAGGAATGAAAAGAGCTCAGTGAGAAAGTGTTCTTGGTGATTTGGGCAAGAACAGTGTAGAATGGAGAGAGACAAAAGCCAGATTACAGTGCGGGGCTCAGGAGTGTATGGGAGGGAAGGAGATTAGATAATCATAGTAAAACTTCAATTTTGCCTCAAATCCATAGATCACTGTGAAATAAATTGTTTTTGTCTGAATTACATAGATAATTGTTCCCCCTTCTGCTGTGCCTTGTCAGTGAAGATGAAATTTTATGCAATATTCAAAGTCCTGTTTCCATTTGATGACCTGTAAATATATCAGATTTGAAGTCTTTCCCATGATATCTGTGGTGATGATAGGATGGACTGAATTTATTAAAGAATTTAATCTTTTTCACCCTTTTTTTTTCCCCAGGAAACTATTTTCCCATCCCAGGTCACTAATGAGAATGAATCATTGATAATGGTGAAGAAACTGTTTGCAGCCTGTGTCTCATGTATAACCTATCTAAGGGGCCTGTTTCCTGAGAGCTCTTATGGAGAGCGCCATTTGGATGGTAAAATTTAACTACATGATTGCTTTGTCTGTTGTAGCCCTTTTCTCTGCTTAGCAGGAGTAAATCTTTGATTTTTCAGAGTGTGGTAAATCCAGCTTATAGGTCTGTTCTTCAAGACCAGGTTGCTAATCCATTTTCCATTTTAATTTCACTATGGTTAGTGGTACTTACATGAACCATTGTCTCCTGGCTAGATACCAAATGACAAACTGAAGAAAAAAGAAATCTGTACGGACAAGCCTAGTAATTCCAAACTAGACCTGTAAAAGCAATAGCTACATCAAAATCTTGATGAATGCTAGAGGATTTGCACTGTTGTGTGCCTCAGTGAGATTTGTTCTTTGGCATTGAGGAAGTTCAAAGGAAACAGGTGAAAACTCTCATTTCTGTTAACATATATAAATACGAGAGGTCTTCGAAAAGTTCCTGGAAATGTGTATTATGAAAAGACTATTCATGTATTTCAATTTTTCCCCCTCAAAATAAACTTATCTTTTAATTCTAGACTTTTTGAAATGCTTTCCTCTGCTGTGGGGAAAATGCCGAGCCCGTCTGTTGACTAGCAGGGAGGTTTAGACAACCAATATTCTGTTTAGCTTCATTCCTCTCTCAATCGCCAGGTCTTCTACGTTGATTCCTTGTGTTGCTTGTGCCCTTACATTTGTCGTCTCACTGCGACATATTACAGGCTGCTTTGGCTCCTTTCCTTTTTATGTCTTAAAAAAAATGTGCTCAGGCCGGCGCCGCGGCTCACTAGGCTAATCCTCCGCCTAGCGGCGCCGGCACACCGGGTTCTAGTCCCGGTCGGGGCGCCGGATTCTGTCCCGGTTGCCCCTCTTCCAGGCCAGCCCTCTGCTGTGGCCAGGGAGTGCAGTGGAGGATGGCCCAGGTGCTTGGGCCCTGCACCCCATGGGAGACCAGGAAAAGCACCTGGCTCCTGGCTCCTGCCATCGGATCAGCGCGGTGCGCCGGCCGCAGCGCGCCGGCCGCGGCGGCCATAGGAAGACCTTTCTCTCTGTCTCTCTCTCTCACTGTCCACTCTGCCTGTCCAAAAAAAAAAAAAAAAAAAAAAAAAAAAAAAAAAAATGTGCTCAAGGCTCCTCAATTTTTAAAAATTGTATAACTTGTTTAAAAAAGATCAAATGTGAACCTTGTTGATTGTCACTGAAATATCATTTTGAAAATATGTATCATTTGGAAAATTAATAGAGCCATGGGTTTCCTTGTAAGATTCTATTTTTCAAAATCTAATTTTAAATTTCTCATATCTGTATTGAATGATATACCTTGGCCTCATTCCAATTTAATTTTAAGCAATATTTGATTCTCTATATGCGTACCAGTGAAATGCATATGTGCTATAAATATATAAGCATGACAACCTCATTTGTATTATATGACCTCTTTTAGTCTGTGAGCTATAAGTCTGTAATAGTGAATATGTTTATATGTAGTATACAGTTGCAGTTTCCCCTCTTGTTAGGAACATAGAATTGAAAAAGACAGCTGTTGGTTAATAAAGCATTTATTGTATACCAGTCACTACCCTAAGCATAGGGAATCATATAATTCCCGATAGCTTTATTTTTTGTGATAGTTACAGTGGAAGATATATGTCTCCCTCTCAATATTTATAGTTAAAGTAACATACATTAAAAATTACCAATTTTTAGGCCGGCGCCGTGACTCACTAGGCTAATCTTCCGCCTAGCGGCGCCGGCACACCGGGTTCTAGTCCTGGTCGGGGCGCCGGGTTCTGTCCCGGTTGCCCCTCTTCCAGGCCAGCCCTCTGCTGTGGCCAGGGAGTGCAGTGGAGGATGGCCCAGGTGCTTGGGCCCTGCACCCCATGGGAGACCAGGAGAAGCACCTGGCTCCTGGCTCCTGCCATCGGATCAGCGCGGTGCGCCGGCCGCAGCGCGCCGGCCGCGGCGGCCATTGGAGGGTGAACCAACGGCAAAAGGAAGACCTTTCTCTCTGTCTCTCTCTCTCACTGTCCACTCTGCCTGTCAAAAAATAAAAAAAATGCCAATTTTTCTGGTAATCTCTAAATGTTACGCCAACATGGAACAATTTTCATATCCTTTAATAGAGGTAGTAGTTATAAGTAACACAAACTGATTTTTTTAAATTAATTTATTTGTTTGAGAAGTAGAGTTAGAGGAAGAGACAGAGAGAATGGTCTTCCATCTGCTGGTTCACTCCCAAAATGCCTACAACAGCTGGAACTGAGCCAATATGAAGCCAGGAGCCAGGAACTTCTTCTGGGTCTCCATACAGGTGCAGGGGTCCAAGGACTTGGGCCATCTTCTACTGCTTTCTCAGGCCATAGCAGAGAGCTGGATCAGAAGAGGAGCAACCAGGAATTAGAACTGGTGCCCATATGGGATGCTGGCACTGCAGGCAGAAGATTAACCTACTGTGCCACAGCGCCGGCCCCAACACAAACTGATTTTTGCAACCAACTAAATCATGCTACATTGTAGGAGATTGTAATCAAAATTGAAACTAAGCTAATTATCAATGTAGGATTATCTTTAAAGTAGATATTTAAAGTGTTTTTATGAACTATAAAACTAAATCAGTTTTGTAAATTAAAAAGTTACAGGAAATACCCTACTTAGCATGGACAGTTTCAGCATAACAGTGGTTTAATAGATGAAAATAGATTGTATTTCTGTTTTTGTAGATTTCATTTTAAAAATCCTCCGAGAAGACAAAAGATGTCCTGGGTCACTGCATATTATCAGATGGTAAGCAATTGAAATTCCATCAAAGTTTAAACAAAGAAAATTTTATCTTAGTTGAAACTACCTATAAGACTTTGCTACGATCATTCCTTAAAAGTATTTCTTTCCTACCCTCTTTCTTTTTTCTTATGATTTCCTTGAAATTTTTAAATTATTGAATATTAAGATTGATTTAGTTTTTTTTTTTTTTTTGGAAAGATTTACTTATTTATTTGAAAGGCAGAGTTACAGAGAGGCAGAGGCAGACAGAATCTTCCATCTGCTAATTCACTCCCCAAATGGCTGCAACAGCCAGAGCTGGGCCGATCTGCAGCTAGGAGCCAGGAACTTCTTCGAGGTCTCCCACGCTGGTGCAGGGACCCAAGCACTTGGGTCATCTTCTACTACTTTCCCAGGCCATAGCTGAGAGGTGGATCACAAGTGGAGCAGCCAGGTCATGAACCACCATCTATATGGGATGCCAGCACTGTATGTGGCAACTTTACCTCCTACGCCACAGCATTGACCCCAAATTAGTTTTGGTTTTGAAAGAAAATGGACTGTGTAAAGAAGAAAATCAGTTAAAACTTATGTCAGTGTACTAAAAATTATAGGAGCCCCCCTCAAAAAAATAGGATATGGCTCCCTACCTCAAATTGCTTACCTATTATTTATTTATTTATTTATTTGACAAGCAGAGTGGACAGTGAGAGAGAGAGACAGAAAGAAAGGTCTTCCTTTGCCCTTGGTTCACCCTCCAATGGCCGCTGTGGCTGGTGCACCATGCTGATCTGAAGGCAGGAGCCAGGTGCTTCTCCTGGTCTCCCATGTAGGTGCAGGGCCCAAGCACTTGGGCCATCCTCCACTGCACTCCCTGGCCACAGCAGAGAGCTGGCCTGGAAGAGGGGCAACCGGGACAGAATCCGGCGCCCCGACCGGGACTAGAACCCGGTGTGCCGGCGCCGCAAGGTGGAGGATTAGCCTATTGAGCCGCGGCGCCGGCCGCTTACCTATTATTTATAAAGTTCTATTAACATATTAAAAGATCCTGGTAATTTTTTAAAATACTTATTTTGTTTATTTGAAAGACAGTTATAGAGAGAGTTATAGACAGAGAGGTCTTCTATCCACTGGTTCACTCCCCAAATGGCTGCAACCGCTAGAGCTGAGCTGATCTGAAGCCAGGAGCTTCTTCCTGGCCTCTCACAAGGGTTCAGGGCCTGAAGGACTTTGGCCATCCTCCACTGCTTTCCCAGGCGCATTAGCTGGGAGCTGGATCAGAAGGGGAGCAGCCAGGACTTGAACTGGCACTCATATGGGATGCTGCTGTTGCAGACCAGGGCTTTAACCTGCTGTGCGACAGCTGGCCCCCAGATGCTGGTAATTTTTAAAAGTGACTAAATGGGAGAGATAAAATGCTTATTAATTTAATGTACTTAAGGCAAAAAAGGTAAATGAATTCTGTACTTGAATTTTCTTTTGGTTTTATGTGTGGTCCAAGTTGACATCAAACATTTATTTCTTGACAGGATTCAAGGTTGTTTTGATGCTTTGGAAAAGAGATACGTAAGAATGTTTTAAAATTTACACCAAGATTAAAGACTCATCTTTTGTCCCTTAAAGAAAGTTTAGAATTTTATTTTGTTGTGTTTAACAGTGTGCTAGTACTTAACAGTTGCATTCATGAACCAGTCTCCTTTCATTTTATATCTTTATTGTTTCATTGATATCTCCTTTACATCAGTTTGAAATGAACCTTTTGTTTTTCTGCTTTATGTACTCACATCTTTCTGACCACAGAATGTCCTCTGCAGTCACTGGAAGAGATCCACAGGATGTGGGACAGAGGAGACGAGAATCTGGCCTTTAGCACATTGAATGTGTATGAAACAGTGGCAGTTCAGTTTGCAGATAGGAGAGGAAAAGATTGACTTGAATACTTAGTTTTTATTCCATCTTAGTTATTTTGGTAACTGTGTTTATGTTTTGGTTTGTGTTTATAAGCTGTTCCCTCAAAATAGATAGAATTGTACCTTGAATGTTTCAGAAATAGAGCTTCAGTTTCAAGCATATCTGTTCTTTCTTGCTGCCTTAGACAGCTGTGAAGAGTGTCGAAAATGGAGACCTGGTTCTAGGTGAAGAAATAGGATGTATATAAATGAAATTTCTACTCCCGTTTCCCCCTACCCCTACCTTGCCTGTCTGCTTTTTACTGCTTCATGGTTCCTATTCTTTTAAGAAGTTTTAGGTGAGTAAGCCTTGCATTGGAATATTCAGTGCATTCATACATTTCTGTTTCCACTGAAGATTCACTACTTAGGATTTATTCACACTTACCTGGGAGACTGAGGGATACACAGATAAAAGAGATGTGGGAAAGGGCCTCTAGACCTTAGCAGAAGGTTGGAGATACTCATATGCAGGCCTGATGATATGATACTGGCCCAGCTGTATCTGTTAAAATATTCAAACAAGTAATCAAAAACAAAACCAATAACTGCTTTTCTGAGTTTCCATGTGTGTGTCCCCAGTATCCTCCCCTTAACCTTTAACCCCTAACCTCTCCTTCACCTGAAGAATTGTTAAAACACAGATTTCCAAGCCCCACTTCAAAATTTATGATGTGAGAATTTGTATTTCAGATAAATTCTGGGTGATTTTCTGACCATTGGTCTGAGGACCTTACTTAAAGAACCACATTTGGATCGAAAATGTTTAGAATGCCTGACACATAATAAAAACTGTAAATGTTGACTGTGCTTTCATTTATTTATACACTGGCTGTTTAATTTGTGCCACACATCGTGCCTAGGCACTAGATGAGGTAAAAATGAAAGTAAGAAGTGATTTTTCTTCCCAGGGAATAGTTGCAGTCTAATATAGTCAGTTCTGAAATAACTGCAGTATTACATGTGCTAAAATATCAGTGTAATGTACAAAGAATATTAACTTGCATGATTAATTTATTTTGCTGGATAAATATAAAACAAAAATTCAATTAACTTTTTGGGCATATCAAAAAACAGAACCTTATCGATGACTTAGGCTTCAAAGTAAATAGTATTTTTATTGTTTTCAGTTAGTATCTTATGACTTTTCTCGGTTGATCTCATTGCTAATAGGAAAAATGCTTTAAAATTAATTTCAGTAACTTCAAGTTTTAATATAGAGTGATCATAAAAATGTTTTTCTGGCGCTGGCGCTGTGGCTCACTTGGTTAATCCTCTGCCTGCGGCGCCGGCATCCTATATGGGTGCCAGGTTCTGGTTCCACAACTCTCTGCTGTGGCCCGGGAGGTGCTTCCTCCTGGTTTCCCATGCGGGTGCAGGGCCCAAGCACTTGGCCATCCTCCACTGTCTTCCTGGGCCACAGCAGAGAGCTGGATTGGAAGAGGAGCAACCGGGACTACTACCCGGCGCCCCAACTAGGACTAGAACCTGGGGTGCCGGCGCTGCAGGCGGAGGATTAGCCAAGTGAGCCACGGCGCTGGCCTAGGGTCCTTCTCATTATCTGCAAGACACCCTGTCTCCCTTCCACGGTCATGCTCATTCCCATGTTCAAGCTACATGAGGATTCTAGAACCATGCTACTTTTACTTTTATATATATTTTTCCTTTTGCCTGGAAGGTTCTCTCCCCTACCACATTCACTTATCCTGGCTAAATCCAAGTTATCTTTCAGGTCTCAGCTTACATATTTACTTCTCCATGAAAGCTTTTTCTGACACTCCCCCTTTCCCAGCCTAGATTGTCCTGTGCTTAGTGTGTTCTTGTTAGCACCCCATAGTGCTTCTTCATGACCACTAACACAATTGTGATGTAGAGATGTAGATATTGCTGCTGTGTTTTTGCTTACTGTTCAGCTAGTCTGCATGTCCACTTATATCAAGGGCCATGTCTGTTGTGTGTGTGTGTGTGTGTGTGTGTGTTAAAGTCAGAAAGGGGAGAGAGAGGTCTTCCACTGCTAATTCAGTACTCAGATGGCCACAATAGCTGGGGCTAGGTCAGGTTGAAGCCAGGAGACAGGAGTTTCTCCTACATGGCTGTAGGGACTCAAGCACTGGGGCATGTTCCATTGCTTTTCTCAGTCCATTAGCAGGGAGCTGGATCGGATGTGGTGTAGCCAGGACATGAACCGTGCCAATGCGGGATGCTGGTGTCGAAGGTGACAGCTTTATCTCCTCCACCACAACACCAACCTGGCCATGTCTATTTCTGAATAAATGAATGAACTGTTAGCTAAATAACTTACTATCTTAAAATCAGTTATATGCAGTAACCAAAATAACCACATGATGGCACTGAGGTTTTAGTCCTTCGATAGGAAATCAGTCCAGAATTTTCTGATTTATCTTCTAGTTTAAAAAAAAAATTATCATAGCCTTGAATAGATATCTGTATATTCTATTACTCTTTCAAAAAGAGAGAACCTTTTCACAGTACTTTTTATATGGAGGACAAGACTTTTATAGACATTAGACTTTCAGATTTTTACTATAGTAGATTAATTTCCAGAGTTGCTTCTTGGGGCTGGCGCTGTGGTGCAGTAGGCTAAGCCTCCGCCTGTGGCATTGGCATCCCATATGGCTATCAGTTCGAGTTCTGGCTGCTCCTGTTCCTATCCAGCTCTCTGCTTATGGCCTGGAAAAAACAGAAGATGGCCCAAGTGCTTGGGACTTGGCACACACATGGGAGACCCAGAAGAAGCTCCTGGCTCCTGGCTTTGGATCGTTGCAGCTCCAGCTGTTGCGGCCAATTGGAGAATGAACCAGCAGATGGAAGACCTCTCTCTCTGCCTCTCCTTCTCTGTGTGTAACTCTGACTTTCAAATAAATAAATAAATAAATCTTTAAAAAAAAAAAAGGAATTGCTTCTTTCAGATACTTGTGGCATATTTAATTTCTAGTAGCAATGAATTATTTTGTGAGTTTTTTGCTTTCTAAAATAAAAATATAATTTTTAAAAATATTTATTTATGTATTTGAAAGTCAGATTTATACAGAGAGAGAAGGAGAGACAGAGAAAGAGGTTTTCCATCTGCTGGTTCACTCCCCAATTGGCTGCAACAGCTGGAGTTGCGCTGATCTAAAGCCAGGAGCCAGGAGCTTCTTCCAGGTCTCCCACACTGATACAGGGGTTCAAGAACTTGGGCCATTTTCTGCCGCTTTCCCAAGCCATAGCAGAGTGCTGGATCAGAAGTGGAGCAGCCAGGTCTCAAACCGGTGCCCATATGGGATACCAACACTGCAGGTGGCAGCTTTACCTGCTTCGCAACAATGCTTGCCCCGTAAAAATATAATTTTTGAAAGTAGGGGTTGTTGTCTTCTTTTCTTGTATCCCTCTCCCTTCCAATAGAGCCCTATATTTGTAATAGGCATGCATTTGCATGAATAATAGTTAGTAATAAGTTTTCTGACCTTCTAAATAATATTATTTTCTACCCAAATCTTTGGAGCCTCTGTGAAATTATATTTTAACTAGCCTCTATTGAACATAATAATTATAGGTACAAGTATATAATAACAATAGTTTTTTTTCTCTTGTAGCTACAGATGGCAATACTTACGGTAAGTACACATTGAAGACCAAAGCTTTCTCTACTTTATTGTCTTTTGACAAATGAAACATTAAGACATTTTTATCTCCTTTCTCCCTGGCTCTCTTTAATCTGTCTTATGACATTTTATAATTTGAAAAAATAGTAACTATCAAGAACTTTTATAATAGATTACAAACAGTTTATATATCTTTGGCATGCAAAAGGACCTCAAAAGTTCATGGAAGTGTATATTATGAAACTATGCATAATTTCAGAAATATTTTATACCAAGACAAGTTTCTCTTAATTCTATATTCCACAAACTTTTTTTAAACAAGATTTATTTGAAAGGCAGAGTTACAGAGAGGCAGAGAGAGAGAGAGAGGTTTTTTTTGTTTTTGTTTTTGTTTTTTGACAGGCAGAGTGGACAGTGAGAGAGAGAGACAGAGAGAAAGGTCTTCCTTTACCGTTGGTTCACCCTCCAATGGCCACCGTGGCTGGCGCACCACGCTGATCCGAAGGCAGGAGCCAGGTGCTTCCTCCTGGTCTCCCATGTGGGTGCAGGGCTCAAGGACCTGGGCCATCCTCCACTGCACTCCCTGGCCAGATCAGAGAACTGGACAGGAAGAGGAGCAACCGGGACAGAATCCGGCACCCCGACCGGGACTAGAACGGAGGATTAGCCTAGTGAACCGCGGCACTGGGAGAGAGGTCTTTCATCTTCTGGTTCACTCCCCAAATGGCTGCAATGGCCAGAGTGGGGCCAATCCGAAGCCAGGAGCCAGGAGCTTCTTCTGGGTCTCCACACAGGTGCAGGGCCCCAAGGACCTGGTCCATCTTTTGCTGCTTTCCCAGGACATAGCAGAGAGCTGGATGGAAGTGGAGTAGCCAGGACTCGAGCTGGTGACCATATTGGATGCTAGCACTGCAGGCAGCAGCTTTACCTGCTGTGCATAACACCATCCCCTCCACGAACTTTTTGAAGAATCCTTGTATTACAGTACATGGAAAAACGTAGGATATTCTATCTCCTTCATCTGTTGGTTCCTAGAATTTCATTTTGATGTTACTTTACAGATACAAAGGTTTCTGAAGCTTGAAGACATTGTTAAAGTTTTGTATGCCTGAGTATGACATGGTAGACATAGTTAAAAATAGAGCATACCATTGAGACTCTTAGATATATGATTTGTTTATTTATTTATTTATTTATTTATTTTTTTTATTATTTTTTTTTTTGACAGGCAGAGTGGACAGTGAGAGAGAGAGACAGAGAGAGAAAGGTCTTCCTTTGCCGTTGGTTCACCCTCCAATGGCCGCCGCTGCAGCCGGCGCACCGCGCTGATCCGATGGCAGGAGCCAGGATCCAGGTGCTTTTTCCTGGTCTCCCATGGGGTGCAGGGCCCAAGCACCTGGGCCATCCTCCACTGCACTCCCTGGCCATAGCAGAGAGCTGGCCTGGAAGAGGGGCAACCGGGACAGAATCCGGCGCCCCAACCGGGACTAGAACCCGGTGTGCCGGCGCCGCAAGGTGGAGGATTAGCCTATTGAGCCACGGCGCCGGCCCTGTTTATTTATTTTTTGACAGAGTTAGACAGTAAGAGAGAGAGACAGAGAGAGAATTATAGACAATGCGAGAGAGAGAGAGAAAAAGGTCTTCCTTCTGTTGGTTCACTCCCCTAATGGCCACCACAGCTGGCATTGTGCCGAACCGAAGCCAGGAGCCGGGTGCTTCTTCCCGGTCTCCCATGTGGGTACAGGGGCCCAAGCACCTGGGCCATCCTCCACTGCCCTCCTGGGCCACAGCAGAGAGCTGGATTGGAAGAGGAGCAACTGGGACTAGTACCTGATGCCCCAACCAGGACTAGAACCTGGGGTGCCGGCACCACAGGCGGAGGATTAGCCTAATGAGCCACAGCACTGGCCTAGATATATGATTTATTAAAAAATTTAAATCCTTTATGGAACTACAGATCCTTATGCTAAATAAGCCAAACCCAGAAAGAAATATATGACATTTTCTCTTATTTGTGGAAGTTGCTATATATGGTATAAAAATCGAGTGGATGTTGTATCATTGGGTGTTTAGTTATAGATACTGCTTCCCTGAATCACGCCATGTAAGTGACGACGCACTCTTTTGACTGCATCATGATCATCATTGTGAATCCCTCTGTGATACCAATATCTCTGTTTCCAACAAAAAATTTAAACCATAGAAAATTACTTAGAATTGATTTATAACTCAGTCACAGGAATTATAAATACCTTATATAGAATGTCCTTATATTTATTGTTCATAGAATATTCTTCTTAAAAATTTATTTGAAAGGCAAAGAGACAGACAGTGCTGGCTCACTTCCCAAATACCCACAGTAGTGAATGCTAGGCAAGGCCTGAAGCTGTGAGTGAGGAACCCAGTGCACTGATAGGAGGCTACACTTGGGAGCTGGAGCTGGGAGTTGAACTCAGGGACTCCAATATGGGGCATGCATCTCTCAACCGGTCTCTTAACTGCTAAGCCAAATGCCTGTCCCCACAGAATCCTGAAGATTCCTCCATGCTTGTGAAATATGAGCTTATCTCCAATTTAAATATATGTCAATACTCAACCGATGGAGCATAAATTCAGTTCTTTATATAGAAAATGTATTCCATGAAAAGTAATCAGTAAGTTTCAGAAATTAAATGCTGTCTGTTTTCTGCTAAACAGCTTTACACAAATCCCAGGGAACCTGAGGTAAGAAAATACACACATAGTTGAATTGTGTATGTATATTATATTTAAATACGTTTAACTGTGGTGAGGCTATAGCTAATGTACTAGACTACCACAAATAGAATTAACTCATCATGAATTCTTTGAGAATTTTGCTATAAATGTCATCAATTCTTTGTCATCAGATTTTCAATATTTATCTAGAAGTATTAGAAGAAAAAAAAGGTACTGATTAGAACTGAACTTATTCCCTAACATGTTTATATGAAGAGATCCTTTATGTATAAATATATAGAAAACACATTTTATTTATTTTAATTGATTTTGAATTGTTTCTGTTTGTTGTCTTCCAGAAACTAAATAAGATATGTCTTAATTTTTTTTCCCCTTAAAGATTTATTTGAAAGGCTGAGTTAGAGAGAGGAGAGACAGAGAGAGAGCTCTCTCATCTGCTGGTTCAATCCCCAGATAGCTACAATGGCCTGGGTTGGACCAGGCCTGGGCCAGGAACCAGGAGCTTCTTCCAGGTCTCCCATGTGGATGCAGGGGCCCAAGCACTTGGGCCATCTTCTACTGCTTTCCCAGGTCATGAGCAGGGAGCTGGATTTGAAGTAGAGCAACTGGGACTGCAACCACGCAGCAGGCTGTGGCTTTAACCTGCTGTGCCACACATCGGCCTGAGATGTGACCTAATTCTAAACACTTTTTAAAAGATGTATGTATTTATTTATTTGAAAGGCAGAGACAGAGGCAAAAAGAAAGAGAGGGAGGTATTTTCCATCTGTTGGTTCACTATCCAAGTGGGCCACAACTGCAGGGACTGGGCTAGGCTGAAATCAGGATCTTGGAACTCCACCTGCATGTCCCACATGGGTGCAGGGGCCCAAGTACTTGGGCCATTGTCTGCTGCTTTCCTAGGTGTATCAGCAGAGAGCTGAATTGGAAACCGAACAGTTGGGACTAGAATCTGGTATCACAAATGGTAGCTTAACCTGCTGTGCCACAATGCTGGCCCCTTAAACATTTTTTTTGCCAGTTCTTTGCTCTTTGACGTTTTTGTAGATTTTTAGAGCTTTATTTCCTTGCTTCTCTTTGGATTTCTTTCCTCTGCTTAGGGAATCCTATGATTCCTCAAGACCAGCTGTTGTTCAATTCTTTAACAAAAGCCTCTCTGGCTACTCTGCCTGCACAGACTTCTTCCTTCTCTAAATTTGTTTTCTAGTGGAACCCCATAGTTTAACATTCTCAGTTGGTTCATGCAAAATAAATGCTTTATCTCTCCAACCAGACTGTGAATTCTAAAGGACAAAAGTCTTGTCATGTTTTCTGTGTCCTAGAGTGAATATCAGTCCTGGACACAGGACAGTTACTTGTGCCACTTTGTGTGGCTTCTGTGGCTATGCACAGGAATGGAGAGGGAAGCCTCTATTCTTCCTGTTTTCTTTGCCTTCCAGTTTTCTTCCTTTTTCAGTTTTTCTTTTTCAAGTCTGTGGATTTAACCTACCTGGTGCAAGGTTAAATTGCGGTTTTAGCCCTTAATATCCTTTCTTTGTATGATTACAAATACCCACTTAAGCAAGGGAGAGAAAACTATTGCGTTTAGATGGGTAACAATTCCTTAGTGCCTGAACTCTTATCTGCCTCTTTTTATTTTGTCTCTTGATTAGTTTCAAAGTGCTTTTTTTTTCTCCCTATAGGTTTTTGGGGAATTTTTCCAACTATAACTTCTTGACAAATTGTTAATAAATTAGTCATTTTCTTAGTGCAGTGTTTCATGTTTTCTTGCACCTGCAAGAACCAGTGGTTTTTAGGATAGTGAAATGCAGAGAAAATTGGACTTAACTACAGAAAAATCTTAGAATGGAAAGAACACTGTTAACTAATTTTGATACAGGTGTATGTAATAATTAAGTTGGGAAATGATACCGTGTATAACTCCTGAGCTATCATTTATGACCAAGAACAGATTTTTCCCTGTAAGTAGTTCCTTTAACTCTGTGATCATGGCGCACATTTGATTACTAAAAATTTGATGGCATGTTTGATTATATTAAAAGACTCAAAATAATAGCAAACAATAATTATAGTATAACTACTACTATGGTATAGCAATGTTCAGAGATCCTTAAAGCATGAAAGTTATAGTGTTTTATGGTTCCTGCTTAGATCAAGTCACGGGTACAACTGTTTACCTCCCTGATCTCATTCTCTTGTGTACTCACAAAACAACATTCTCACATAAACATAGTCCTTGGCATTTATCTGACATTGTGCCAAACACTTGAGTCATATCCCTAGAAGTATATCCTTCCCTAAACAAAGTTGCAAAACAATAACAATGTTAATATTTACCTGAAGCAAAAATACACTTTACATATGGCTTAAAATTTGCAGCCCTCTTGTGAAGAGCATGTCATGGCACAAAAGTTGAGAACCCCTGCCTTAAATCAGACAAGTTCATTCTCTAGCACAGAAGGCCAGCAGTTTTAGGCATTGCACCACGTGTGCAGCTTCGGCACTTAGAATTTTGTTCTGGTTGCTCCGTTTCTTGAAAAAGACGAACTGACAAAATAGTTCTTTTTCAAAGTAGAACTTCTCAAGTAGTGAAGAGCAATAATGCAGCTTTCCTACAGGTACACACTGAGTAATGTGCAGCGGCCATTAAGAAGATGTGGAAGCTGGCCAGCGCTGTGGCGCAGGAAGTTAAGCCTCTGCCTACGGCGCTGGCATCACAAATGGGTGCCAGTTCAAGTCCCAGCTGCTCTACTTCTGATCCCGCTCCCTGCTGATAGCCTGGGAAAGCAGTAGAGGATGGCCCAAGTCCTTGGGCTCCTGCACCCTGCCCCTGGCTGCTAGCAGGTCTCCCACATGGTGCAGGGACCCAAGGACATGGATCATCTGCTCCTGCTTTCCCAGACACATTGGCAGAGAGCTGGATCAGAAGCGGAGCAGCCGGGACTCAAACTGGTGCCCACATGGATGCCGGCACTACTGGCGGCGGCTTTACTCACTACGCCACAGTACTGGCTCCTTTTAGAGGCTTTTTTTTTTTTTTTTTTTGACAGGCAGAGTGGACAGTGAGAGAGAGAGACACAGAGAAAGGTCTTTTCCGTTGGTTCACCCCTCAATGGCCGCTGGGGCCGGCACACTGTGCTGATTCGAAGCCAGGAGCCAGATGCTTCTCCTGGTCTCCCATGTGGGTGCAGGGCCCAAGGACTTGGGCCATCCTCCACTGCCTTCCCCAGCCACAGCAGAGAGGTGGACTGGAAGAGGAGCAACTGGGACAGAATCTGGCACCCTGGCCGGGACTAGAACCCGGGGTGCCGGTGCCACAGGCAGAGGATTAGCCTAGTGAGCCGCGGCTCCAGCCCCACTTTTAGAGGCTTTAAAAAAAAATCCCTGTAGGGTGAAATCCTGATTAAGGTGAATTCTATCCTGGCTGAGTATTATATCAATTGGATTTCTTTATTGTGCTTAGCGCTGTACAAGGTATAAAAACACAGAGTGAATGGAATAGACAAGGTCCTTGCTTTCTAGAAGCATATATTCTTATTGGGATAGACAATAAATAAACAAAAATTGGCAAAAAAATGTTTCAGATAGTCATAATTTGTGAAGGAAATAAAAAGACAGTATGCTAGAGACTGGGATAGGAATGGAGAAGGAGGAATTGGATGGCTGTATTACATTGGGCAGTTCACAGAAGCCTCCCAGTGGGGCCACTATTTGAACTAAGACCCAATAACCGGAAGGAGTCATGCTGTGCAGGGCTGTGAAAAGCAGTGGTAGGTGATAGGTAGAATGACACAGTAGTTAACGCTATAGGCACTGCAGGGGAATCCTGGCTCTACCACTTTCTCACTTCCTCAATAATAATAATACCTACTTCAGAATGTTGGGTACAGAGGAGTGATGTAAAGCATTAGGCGTGCTCAAATATTACCATCAACTGGAAACAGCATGTCCCAGCGTATAGCTGCAGAAGAGCCCTAAGGCAGTAAGGAACTTTGCGTGTTGTGGACAGAGAAGGTGCCATGAGTCTGGCACTTAGTGAGTGGGAGGGAAAGTGGCAGGAGCTAGGTAAGAGAGGTAGATAGGAGTCAGATACATAGGGCTTTGGGGCCAAGATAACTTTTAGATTTTATTTTAAGGGCTGTGTAAAGTCATTTGGGGTAGAGGAAGGATTTAAGCAAAGGTTTAAGCAAAAGAGTGACATGGTCTAATTTGCGTTTTCAAAACATTTTTTAACTGTATCATAGAAAATGACTATCAGATGGATTTGCAGTTTGCCAGTGGATTGGAGAAAGAAGGGAAGGCTGCCTATTTAGCTGTAGCGTTGTCTGTGTGAATAAATTCACTGTGATGAACAGAAACCACTGGTGAGCAGCTTAAAGGCTCATCTTTGTTGGGTAACACAGTAGTCTGAAGCAGGAGAACATCCTATGAGGCCTAAGGAAGGGACCGTGCCTGCTGTAATATACCTTCAGATTGAAGTTGTTAAGGATTACCATCTTCTATAAAACAATTACAGACTTAACTTTTATTAGTTGCTTCAGGGAGCAGCTAATAAAATGTAAGTACAATTTCCAACTACTACAGGATATGCTCTTGATACAACTTAAAACATAAAAAAAAAAAAAAAAAAAAAAAAAAAAAAAAAACCAGTTAGCATTGACTGAGAAACATAGGCAGACAGGAAGAATAAGCATTGTTTGCTTGACAGGGCGATGATGCCCAGAATTGGGCAAGAGAGTGAGCCTGTGACTATTAAGGACCAGTAGACCCCTCTCACCTCACCCATCTCTCCTACTGTATTCACAAAACAACCTTCTGAACTTTTATTTCTCAAATAGGCTTCTTGCTATAAAAATACTTTTTTAAAAAGATTTATTTATTTACTTAAAAGAGTTACTCAGAACAGGAGAGGCAGAGAGAGAGAGAGAGGTCTTCCATCTGCTGGTTCATTCCCCAGATGGCCACAATGGCCAAAGCTGGGCCAATCTGAAGCCAGGAGCCAGGAGCTTCTTCTGGGTCTCCCACTTGGGTGCAGGGGCCCAAGGACTTGGGCCATCTTCTACTGCTTTTCCAGGCCACAGCAGAGAGCGGGATCAGAAGTGGAGCAGCTGGGACTCGAAGTGGTACCCATAGGGGATGCCGGCACTGCAGGCGGCGGCTTTACCCGTTATGCCACAGCGCTGGCCCCAAAAATACTTATCTTTTTGAGTTAACTCTAATACAAATTACTCCCCTTAGCATTTAAGTTGAATGAGACCATTTTCCCAGGACCTGATCACTTGTGATAGAGATGTAAGTTAAGGTTTAAGATTAGCAGAGGAATGGGCATTTGGTGCAGCAGTTAAAGTGCTCTTTTGGGACACCTGCGTCATCTGTTGGGGTGCCTGGCTTTGAGCCCTAGTCCCACTTCTGGGTCCAGATTGCTGTTATTGCACACACTGGGAGGCAGCAGATGATGGCTCGAGTACTTACATCCCTCTCGCCCATGTGTGAGAATCAAGTTGAATTTCTGGCTTCAAGCTCCAGCCTGGCCTAGCCCTGGCTGTTGCAGGCATTTGGGGGAGTGAAATGGAATATACAAGATCTCTCTCATTCTCTCTCTCCCTCTTACTCTGTCTGCCTTTCAAATGAAGATAAATCAATAAATAAAATGTACTAATTCTTATCTTTAAAAAAAAAATTAGCAGAGTTGGGAGACCAAATCTTTGAGTAAAGTAACAGGAACACACATTGTTAAGGATCCAAGGACTGAAGCAGATGAATAAGAAGCATTTTGTGTGTGTGTTTTCTGACTCATACCCTTGACCCATCTTCAGCACCTTCTCCTGCGCCGTGGACAAACTGAGAACATATCTAGGCCAAACGTTTCCTTCAGCCACTAAATGATGGTATTATTTTAAATGGAGGAAATCTTTCATGAGGAAATTTGTTTCTCTTCCTTTCTAGCTTTCTTAATAGTGAGGAGAGCAGATAGCAGTTGTTTCTAGTTTTTAGTGCAGAATTGAAAACATATGACTTAATGTCATAAATCCTGCTTCCTTTTCTAATTTTCCTGTTTCTATTCTCATCTTCTGCGAATCAGTGCACAGTATCATTTTTTTTTCTCATGGATCCCACTTCTTTCTCTCTTAAATTTTTGTTTCTTTGAGAAACAAAGAAGTGAGAGTGAATTCCTGTCTGCTGATTTACTCCCCCAAATGCCTGCAACAGCCAGAGCCAGTGCCAGGAATTGGGAATCAGTCCAGGTCTCCCATATGAGTTACAGGGACCCAGTTCCTTGAGGTAGCATCCCAAATGGATGCCGGTTCCAGTTCTGGCTGCACCACTTCCCATCTAGCACTTTCCTATGGCCTGGGAAAGCAGTAGAGGATGGCCCAAGTCCTTGGGCCCCTGCACCCTGCTCCTGGCTCCTAGCAGGTCTCCCACGTGGTGCAGGGGCCCAAGGACATAGGTCATCTGCTCCTAATACCCAGGCACATTAGCAGGGAAGCAGGAACCAGAGCCAGGGATTGAAGTCAGGTACTCTGATGTGGGGTGAGGCATCTTAACCTATAGCTTAATCCCTACACCAAATGCCCATGTCCCTCTCTGTGCTTTTAAACTAGCTATGGTGATCTTAAAAATATATATATAACTCAGTCCCCTACTTAAAACCCTTCAGATAGCCTTGATGTAGAAAATCCAAATCCCTTACCAAATCCCTTGTTTGCCTTACCATGGCAAGACAAGGCCCTACAACCCCCTCTATAATCTCATCTACATTCTCCCCTTGCTCTCTCATCTCCAGACACTTGATCTCCTCTGTGATCCTGAAAGAAGCATCCCTTCCCACTTTAGACCCTTTGTGTTTCTGTTCCCTTTGCCTGGGGTACCCTACCCCAAAGTTTGCACATGACTGGTCCCGCTTGAGGCTCAATTCAAGCATTATCTCTTTGGAGAGGCCTCTCTGGGCCCATCCATGTCAGAAAAGCACTTCTCCCCTTCATGTGCTCTCTGTTGCAACATCTGCTTCTTAATGTTCACAGAACCACCTGAAATTATTTTATTTGCTTACTTATTAACTGTTTCCTGGCCAAACTATATATTCCAGAAAACAATCTTTTCTGTCTCATCTATCATGGTGATTTCAGGGCCTGGTACAAAGTAGACATTCAGTGAAATATTTGTAACATGAACAAGTGGGTTTGCAGCTGTTTCCATTGTCATTTAGCTACTTGACTGTGAGCCTTAGTTTTTATATCTTTAAGATGGTACTGTAATATTTGCCATCTCATGCATTTTTAGCAAGGAGGAGAAAAATAAAGTTATCTTTGTATCTGGAAATATTATTTGTGAATAATGCAATGATGTCAAGCAAGTATATAGGAAATAGAGTAGGTATACAACAAAAATGCTTCTTATTTATTATCAGATAAGATTCTAGATTTCTTTTTGAAATTAATTTGTTTCTCTGTGTCCTTTGGTTTTTCTAGAAGGTGATTGAGATATACCAGTTCAAATTCAAATACACGAAAAAAGGAGTTACTATGGATTTTGACAGGTAAAATCTAATTGTTTAATGAACATGAGAAATATACAGGATTGAAGTAAACATAAAATTCTGAAGCCAGAGAAAAGGCCATAAACATCTTTGGTAATTTCCCTCAAAACTATACAAAAAAAACTACTGTTACAAAAAGAGGCTATGACTGTTTAGATTACCGAAATTCATGGATTAAACTTGTGAGAATAGAAGCAGTGGTAGGTAGTACAGTAGTAGAAATTGTAACCCAATGTTAATTGTAGCCATTAATCCAGAATTTCTTGATTGATATGCCTAGATACTAATTGATCCTCTCTACCCGAAATATAATTAGGATAGGCCTAGGGTAGATAAAACCCTGGACTGTTTGCCTGCATTTACAAATGTTCTCATCTGATTCTCCCACAGTTTCATATACTTATCAATTTCTATTGTGTCCCTATATGGAAAAGACTGGAAACCACTGTGTTTTTCACTAAAATTCTAGGTTTTAGTTATCCTAATGGATTAAATACCAAAAGCAAGGACATTTGCTTAAGTAGGTTCCCTGTTACAGATACAGCTATTTTGTTGAGGAGCAGAATTTATTCTACTTCCAGTAGCTTTTGCATTCAGATTAGTCAGGAGGCATACAGAGCTGGGTATTGTTGATGAGATGGAATAGAAGTGGAAAGTACGGATGATAGTGAAAAGCCCTGGGTAGAGGAGGGCTCTAGGTAAGGGAGATGGAATGACTCTGGAGAGAAATGTGGCTTACTTCTCATTCTTTCCTACTATTAGTTGGTTTGTCATTAACCCTGAGTTTGAACATTGCCCTCCAAGATTCACTTCCTTAATTATCTTCTCATTTGTAAAACTTACAGATAGCACTGGTATGTGAGGAGAAATCAATTACAGAAATAAGAATTAAAATATTAACTATCATGAGCTAACATTTTTATAGTGCTTTACGGATTATACAGCTCTTTCCATGCATATTTGTTACATAAATCAGTTAACATTTTACTTTTCAAAACTCAACTAAAATTACTACTGGCAGCCAGATTATTTTTTGTTTTGAAGGCACATGTCCCAGGAGGTAAGCCATAAAACAGAAATACCCAAATCTTTGATACAGAGGAAGCAGGAAGGTAATGCCTATTACTGATTTCCTAGGAACCAGAGGCCTTTGACTAAGTGAGGATCCTGAGTGTGTGTACCGATGTATCCTAGAGTCCCAGAAGCTACAAGGCTCTAGACTCTCTCTGTTTACCTGTGTTCAAATTGGTTAAATCATGGTAGACAAAACCTTAAGTGGTTTAAGATTGTAAAAGGAGGTACTTAACTCACTCACTTTATGAATTCATATTTCCTCCCATGATATGTTAGATAAAAACCCAAAAGCGCAATTACTTGGGATTTTTCAGTATTGAACACTCACTCTGTGGAAAGCACTATGCAAACATATGGCAGTCATAGTGTTTCCTGGAAACTGCTCAAATGTGAAACTGGGCAAGAAAACTTTGGAGATTAATTAAAAAAAAGTCATTTGGTACAGTTTGCTCATTTATTCATTAATTCCATAAAATATTTATTGAGTAGCTGTACACCAAAGTCAATACTGTGGATATGAAATAGAAATCTACTCACAGGCTCAAGGGGGACAGACAGTTATCCTGATGGGGTAAAGTATGGGGATTATCAGGGAAGACTTCCTGGAAGAAGTGGCACTTGAACTAGGTATTAAAGGATGATTTGGGAGAGTCATAAAGAGAAGAATAAAAGCACAAAATAAGCAAGGTGGAGAGCATATGCAGATAGACATGGGTAAGAGGTGACTGGGTAGTAGCTGCAGATGAGGGTGGACTGATGATCTGGCCGGTTAGGAAAGGTATTGGACACATATCACTCTTCTGTTTGACTGGAAAGTGATGAATGTAATAGAGGAATTTTAAGCAAGACGGTGACATGAGCAGATTTTCCTGTTAGGAATATGATTTGGCAGAGGTATGTAGAATGTTCTGCAGTGTGAACAAGAACAGTTAGGTAGCCACAGTGATAATGCGTGCAAGGGTGAGGAGAGAATGCTTTTGAGGTAGTCGATAAGCCCAGAGTTGGCGACTGATTCTGTACTTGGAAAGCTGTGGGAGTGTCCGTGAGATTATCTCACCAAGAGCTAACTGACTGGAGTGTGTCTGAATGGCTTGACGGAGGTCATTCACTGGTTAGCAGCAGAGCCCCTACTGAAAGCCAGGTCGCCGAATGCCAAGTCTGTTGTTCTCACTGTTAAGATGTGATTATTTGTAAATATAGTTCCAAAAATACGCTGCTGTTTAGTGTCTATTTAGTTGATCTTATGGCCATTTTATTCTTTTTTGGAATAGATTGTCAATAGATTGTATGTGATTGAAAAGTGTATTTTTTTTCCTGTGGTTATAGCAGTAATTCAAGCTTTGAAAGTAAGACAAAGAATGAAAATGCGAAGAAAGTCAGCATTCTCCTGCTCCGTAAGTTGTACATGCTGATGCAGGACCTGGGGCCCCTTCCTAACAACGTGATACTTTCTATGAGACTCCACTACTATAACGCAGGTGGGTGAGCTCTCTAGCCAGCTCCTTCCTAAGTGCTGAACTGACTTTTTCTATATCAACAGAGCATTTGTATAAGCAACTAGACAATGTCTGTTGCTATACATGAAGGATTAATCCGACTAATTTTATTGAAAATCCTTTTCATGGTTTTTCCCCTTTTTATTTTGCAGTGACCCCACATGATTACCAACCCCCGGGTTTTAAAGAAGGAGTGAACTCACACTATTTGCTGTTTGAGGGGGAACCTGCCAGCGTTCAGGTGGGGTTGGCCTCCACCGGCTTTCACAGTATGAAAGTAAAAGTGACAACTGAAGCCACCAGAGTGTCTGCGTTGGATAACAATCTCTTCTACAAGAACAACACGACTGAGATTGTCCATCAGGGTCTGGACTGCGATGAGGAAGAAGAGGCATGCAGCAGTCAAGTAAGGGGAGGCTTTAAATTCAATTGAATTAAATGCAATTGACATTTTTCGCTTCCTACAAGAGTCATGTCACAGTAACAGTGTGCATGGGAGCGTGTCAGGTACACAAACTGAAATAAAACTAGCCCCTGTGTCAAGGAGTTTTTAGTCCATACAGTACAGTCTACAAGAAGGGAATGTGTGTTGCTAGATGAAATTGTGCATGACTAGGAGAAAAAAGGGATCTTCCAACATATTTATATTAAAGGTTCCTATAAATTTAGAAAAATTGTGCTTTTCTACCTTACATTTATTAGTAGCATTTTTAGGACTGAAAAATCATTCTAAAACATTCTGCGTGTTTGTTCATACTTCCTGGAAACTTAAACCAGCCCTTGATTGCTAGAGTAACTGTGTGGAAGGATCAGGAGAAGAAGTTTGTGGATTATCTCAAGTCACGGTCAAACAAAATGATAGTCAGCCCTTGACTCTGTAGAGAGAGAAGCCCTGGGGCTAGATCCTGGGGAAGCCAAAGGAGTGGGTAAGATCGAAGCCGGGGCCAGATGTGCAGGACTCCGACTACCTTGCCTTCCTATTCCAGATGGACTTGGAGACGTGGTAGGCGCCTATTGTGCTCTAGGTAAAATCTGCACCATCTACTGGCCATGGTCTTGATAGTAGTGTTTTCTGTGTGCCAACATTGTATTAGAAATGTTCTGAGACAAAAGCTTTCTGACTCTTTAGTGAGGAGTGATGCTGTAAAATCTTTTCAGGAATATTTTTAGACTAGATGGGGCAGTGCTGTGGCATAAGCCTCCGCCTGCAATGTCAGCATCCCATATGGGCCCCGTTAAAGTCCTGGTTGCTTCAGTGGACACTCCTAGGCTAGTTAGCAGGGAGCTGAATTGGAAGTGGAACAGCTGGGACTCAAACCAGCGTCCATTGCTTCTTTAAAGTTAATTAAATTTCTCAAAAAAAAGTGAAAGTAACTTTGAGATGCAGTGACTTTGAACAGCCCTTGTCTCGATTGTTGAGGAACAGTTTTGTGGGGTTTTGTGTGTGTGTGTGTGTGTGTGCAAATTATTGAACTCTTTACTTAATATAGAGTTGGTCTTCTGTGTATGAAGTTAATTGAAAATGGATCTTAGTGGAGAATGAGACTAGGAATGGGAGAGGGAGGAGAAGGAAGGGTGGGAGGGTGGGTATGGTGGGAAGAATCACTGTATTCCTAAAGTTGTACTTAAGAAATGTATGAAGTCTGTATTCCTTAAATAAAAGGTTTCTTTGGGGGGAAAAAAACAGCGCCCATGTGGGATGCCAGCATCTCAGGCGGCAGCTTTACCTGCTATACCATAATAGCGGCCCTGACATTTTTTTCCTTTTAATCATTTTAAACTTTAATGTATATACCTCCTGGTATACATGTAAAAGAGTGTCCCTAGGAAATATACCAAAGAGTTTTAAGATAATAAAATACCATTTTCCAAAAAGGTTGCACCAATTTATACATTACCAGCAATAATGTTTGTTGCCTTATAGTTTTGCTGGCATTTAATATTGTCAGAGTTCATGTTCTCTGCTAGTCTGCTCTGTATGAAGTGGTAACACCTCATTATTTTAATTTGAATTTCTCTGTTAGTGACTTTGAGCATATTTTCTTTAGTGATTTTGAACATTGTTTCATTGGCTGTACCAGCAATAATGTTTGTTGCCTTATAGTTTTGCTGGCATTTAATATTGTCAGAGTTCATGTTCTCTGCTAGTCTGCTCTGTATGAAGTGGTAACACCTCATTATTTTAATTTGAATTTCTCTGTTAGTGACTTTGAGCATATTTTCTTTAGTGATTTTGAACATTGTTTCATTGGCTGTTTGGATTTTCTTATTTATAAAGAAGCTTTTTAAGTCTTTCATCTAGTTTTCAAAACATTCTGGAAGCAGGCATTGGGATGCAACATGTTAAGCTTCCACTGGGGATGCCTGCATGCTGGGAGTGCCTGGTTCAAGTCCTGGGTACTCCATGTTTCTGATCCATCTTCCTGCTTATACACCTGAGAGGTAGTGAATGATGGCCCCAGTGCTTGGGTTCCTGCCACCCGTGTAGGAGACCTGGTTGGAGATCTGGGCTCCTCACTTCAGCCTGGCCCAGCTCTGGCTGTTATGGATATTTGGAGATGTAAGATCTCCACCCCCCCCCCCACTCTGCCTTTCAAATAAATAAATCTTTTTAAAAAGTTCTTAATAATCATTCTTTTTCATATATTTTTCTTTCAGATTTTTAGCTTATCTTTTCACTTTCTTTAAGATATCTTTAATGAGAATTTCTTCATTTTAATGTAGATTGATTAATTCTTTTAAGATATGCTTTAGGTTTAGGGTATCCTTAAGTCCTTTTTCACTTGACTCATTGGTAATATTCTCCTATGGTTTTTTTTTTTTTTTTACAGGCAGAGTGGACAGTGAGAGAGAGAGACAGAGAGAAAGGTCTTCCTTTGCTGTTGGTTCACCCTCCAATGGCTGCCACGGCCGGTGCACCGCGCTGATCTGATGGCAGGAGCCAGGTGCTTCTCCTGGTCTCCCATGGGGTGCAGGGCCCAAGCACTTGGGCCATCCTCCACTGCACTCCCGGGCCACAGCAGAGAGCTGGCCTGGAAGAGGGGCAACCGGGACAGAATCCGGCGCCCCGACCGGGACTAGAACCCGGTGTGCCGGCGCCGAAAGGCGGAGGATTAGCCTGTTCAGCCACGGCGCCGGCCTCCTATGTTTTAAAATATAAAATTTTTAGAGTTTTTCTTTTCACATTTGGGTATTTTACACTTTATTTTCATCTGTGGTGTGATCTGGACCTGACCCCTTCAACATTTTTTGATTCAAATATAATGTACATACAAAAAATGTGTATCATAGTGATATAGCTTAATAAATATTCACAAGGTGAACACTGTGTCCAAGATGAAGATAAGGCAAGTATGGTATCCAGGGAGCACATTGAAGGAGGCTCACAGGTTCCAAGAATAAGAGCATCCTTCACTTCTGCTCCCTGGGTACCTTTCTTGCGTCACTCTGTTCCTTGCCTACTGTATATGTATATGTATAATATATAATGTATAATGTATAATGTATAATGTATAATGTATAATGTATATGTATATGTATATGTGAAGTCAGCACTCAGGTCAAGAACAGAATACTACCAGTCCCCCGGTGGGAATCCAGTCTTACTTTGCTCTCACTATTCTCAACAAGAATGTTGCTATCCTGACTTCTATTCACATGGATTAATTTCTTCTGTTTGTTTTATAGACATGGAATCATACAGTATAAACTGTTTATTCAGTTAACATTGTGGTCCGAGATTTATCCATATTTTTACATGTTGTTATAGGCCAGTCTCAGAATTTGTTTATTCATTCTACTGTTGATGTACATTTGGACAGTTTCCAGCTTCAACTATTATTTTTAATAGTACTACTCTAAACATTCTGGAGCTTTAAAAAATTATTTTTACTTTATTTGAATGGCAGAGAGAGTGATCTTCTCTCCACTATTTCACTCCCCAAATGCCCACAAGAGCTGGGGCTGCTGGGCCAGCTTGAAGCCAGGAACCCAGAATTCAATCAGGATCTCACTTAGGTGACAGGGCCCCAAGTATTTGAGCCAGCACCCTGCCTCCCAGGGTATTATTAGCAGAAAGCTGGATCAGTAGCTAAGGCAGGACCAGAACCCAGATACACTGATGTAGGATGTGCATGTCTCAAGTGGTATCTTAACTGCTGTGCCAAATGCCTGCCCCTGGAAAATGTTTTTTTAGTAAAATACGTATACATTTCTGATGGGAATAGAATTGCTGGGTCAAAGGGTGTGTACACATTTAGCTTTAATAAATGCTGCAAAACAGTTTCCAGAAAGGTTGTGGCAATTTATACTTCTATCAACAACATTTAAGAGTTGTGGTTGTTCCACATCCTTTCAAACTTTTGGCATTTTTCATGTTTTAAATTTTGGCTATTATGGTGGGTGTGCAATGGTATGTCATTGTGGTTTTTTTTTTTTTTTTTTTTTTTTTTTTTTTTTTTTTTTTGACAGGCAGAGTGGACAGTGAGAGAGAGAGACAGAGAGAAAGGTCTTCCTTTGCCGTTGGTTCACCCTCCAATGGCCGCCGCGGCCGGCGCGCTGCAGCCGGCGCACCGCGTTGATCCGATGGCAGGAGCCAGGAGCCAGGTGCTTTTCCTGGTCTCCCATGGGGTGCAGGGCCCAAGCACCTAGGCCATCCTCCACTGCACTCCCTGGCCACAGCAGAGGGCTGGCCTGGAAGAGGGGCAACCGGGACAGAATCCGGCGCCCCGACCGGGACTAGAACCCGGTGTGCCGGCGCCGCTAGGCGGAGGATTAGCCTATTGAGCCGCGGCGCCGGCCCTGTCATTGTGGTTTTAATTTTAGTTTCCTTTATGACTAATGAAGGTGTTTTTATATTCTATTGGCCATGTTGGATATCTTCTTTCGTGAAGTTTCTGTTCAAATTGTTTGCCATGCTTTCTACTGCATTCTTTCATTCTTACTGATTTATACAGAGTTCTGCATGTGTATCCTGCATACGTGTCCTTTGTCAGATACATATATTGAGAATATCTTCTTAAATTTTATGAGTTGGCCTTTTACTCTCTTAATGAGATATTTTATGAACAGAAGTTCTTAATTAAAATTTTATTTTATTTGAGAAGGTGAGAGTGAGAGTGAAAGAAAGGTTGGGGATTTGTGGGGAAAGAAACCCACAAGTTCACTCCCCAGATGCTCCCTGGGAGCCAAGAGTTCAATCCAGGTCTCCCACATGGGTGGCAGTGATGAGCCCTACTTGAGCCATCACTGCTGCCTCCTAGGGTGCACTTTAGCAAGAAGCTGGAATTGGCAGCTGAGATGAGACTTGAACCCAGGTACTCAATAATAGGATGCAGGTGGCCTAAGCAGTGGCTTAACTTGTGCACCAAATGCCTGCCTCCAGAAGTTCTTAATTTAATATGGTCCATTTTATCAATCTTTTCAGCTGTGTTCAACAGTTCTGATACTGCTTAAGAAATTTTTGTTTATTACAAAGTTTCAGAGAGATACTCTCTATAGAGTTTTTAATTAAAAGAGGGGAATAAAGGGGCCGGTGCTGTGACGTAGTAAGTTGAGCTCTGCCTGTCATGCTGGCAGCCCATATGGGAGCCAGTTCAAGTCCCAGCCTGGAAAAGCAATGGAGGATGGCCAAAGTGCTTGGGCCCCTGCACCCAAGTGGGAGACCCGGAAGAAGCTCCTGGCTCCTGGCTTCCCAGTGGCCCAGCTCCAGCCATTGTGGCCATTTTGAGAGTGAAATAGCAGATGGAAGATCTCTCTGTCTCTCCCTCTCTGCCTGTAACTCTGCCTCTCAAGTCAATGAATATATCTTTTTAAAACCAAAATGGGGGAGGGGGATAAATACGAAAACAGAAGAGATATTTTACATTATAAAAACTTCCAAAGAATATGAATGCTTTCCTTTCTGTCCCCCATCTTCAGGTATTCATAGGCACATTTAGGTATTCCTAGATTTTGGTATGAAGTTATTCATGGAGATCCCCTATGATTTTAAAAATTTCTTCTGTTTCTACATTTATTTTCCTCTTCATATATGGTACTATTTATTTGTATCCTATTTGTTTTCCTTGATTATATTTACTAAAAATTAGTGTTTTATTATCTCTTAAAAAAGTCATCTTTTGATTGTACTGATCACTTTTGTTGTTTGCTTTTTCATTCACATTTCTGTTTTTAAAATCTTCCGCCTTGCGGCACTGGCACACTGGGTTCTAGTCCCGGTCGGGGCACCGGATTCTGTCCCGGTTGCCCCTCTTCCAGGCCAGCTCTCTGCTGTGGCCCGGGAGTGCAGTGGAGGATGGCCCAAGTGCTTGGGCCCTGCACCCCATGGGAGACCAGGAGAAGTACCTGGCTCCTGCCATCGGATCAGCGCGGTGCGCCGGCCGCAGCGCGCTGGCTGCGGCGGCCATTGGAGGGTGAACCAACAGCAAAAGGAAGACCTTTCTCTCTGTCTCTCTCTCTCACTGTCCACTCTGCCTTTCAAAAAAAAAATTTTTTTGTTAATATAAAGAGAATAGATTTCATAGAGACAATTCTAGGAAGATAACTATACTTCCCTCCCTTCCCCTCTCCCTCCCTCAAGCCCCCTCCTTCCTTTTTTCTTTAATGTTTACAAAAATATAATTTAAATTTGCTTTATAATCACAGGCTTAGTGCACTGCTAGCTATAATATTCAACAAGTAAAAAGTAGAAAGATCACTGTTCCATAGGCATATAGGCACGAGCTAAAAAGAATAATCAAATTATAACATGTCCATTTCATTCTTATACGTTTTAAAAATGTATTATTTTGAATATATATTCATGTTGATTTTTTGCTTAATTATTCTGTCTATTGATGAAAGTGGGATTTTTTTTTTTTTTTGACAGGCAGAGTGGACAGTGAGAGAGAGAGACAGACAGAAAGGTCTTCCTTTGCCATTGGTTCACCCTCCAATGGCCGCTGCGGCCGGCGCACCGCGCTGATCCGATGGCAGGAGCCAGGAGCCAGGTGCTTTTCCTGGTCTCCCATGGGGTGCAGGGCCCAAGCACCTGGGCCATCCTCCACTGCACTCCCTGGCCACAGCAGAGAGCTGGCCTGGAAGAGGGGCAACCGGGACAGAATCCGGCGCCCCAACCGGGACTAGAACCCAGTGTGCCGGCGCCGCTAGGCGGAGGATTAGCCTAGTGAGCCGCGGCGCCAGCCCGAAAGTGGGATTTTTTTAAAGACTATTTATTTGAAAGGCAGAATTATATATTAACCTCCACATAGGAGAGAAAACATAATGATATTTGTCTTTTTGGGACTGGCTTATTTCACTAAGCGTTATGGTTTCCAGAGGCATTCATTTTGTTGAAAAAGACAGGATTTCATTCTTTTTTATGGCTGAATAGTAGTCCGTGGGGTATATATACCACATTTTCTTTTTTTTTTTAAAAAAAATTGACAGAGTTAGCAGTGAGAGAGAGAGACAGAGAGAATGGTCTTCCTTCCGTTGGTTCACCCTCCAAAATGGCCACTATGGCCGGCCGGAGCTACAGCTGATCAGAAGCCAGGAGCCAGGTGCTTCCTCCCGGTCTCCCACGTGGGTGCCGGGGCCTAAGCACTTGAACCTGTCGCTCCCCCTCTTCGTGGAGGAACGACACAGGACCCTGCGCTGTTCTTTCGTCTGCTCGGCCCTCCCCGGGTTTGTTGCTGGTTCTTCCCGGGTTGGCTACTATCCCTTCCACCTCCGTGGAAGGGCAGTTCCCCCTGGCCGCATTCCCCACTTCCGCAGGGGAGCGGCACACCGCCGGCCGGCTCTTCTCGGGGGCTGCACAGGTGTTCCTTCAGCTAGATGTTCCCCTTAGATGTTCCCCATAGATGTTCCCGGTGCATGCCGTCTCTCTCCTCCTTTATAGTCCTCCTCCGCCAATCCCAACTCGGCTGCCCACACGCCGAGTATGCTGCTCTCCTCCAATCAGGAGCAAGTCCTACAGTTTATTAGCTGAACTGGAGGCAGCTGTGCGGAAGCTGTTTACTTCTCTCCCAGCGCCATATTGTGGGAGAGCAGATGCATAGAATAAGTCTTAATTCCAGTAACTCAGTCCAGTCCGGGCTGCTCCCCACAGAACCATCCTCCACTGCCTTCCTGGGGCCACAGCAGAGAGCTGGACTGGAAGAGGAGCAACCAGGACTAGAACCCAGCGCCCATATGGGATGCCGGCGCCACAAGCAGAGGATTAGCCAAGTGAGCCACGGCGCTGGCCCCACCACATTTTCTTTATCTAGTCATCAGTTGATGGATATCTGGGTTGATTTGATATTTCAAATGTTGTAAATTCAGCTGCAGTAAACATGGAGGTAGAAATAACTCTTTCATATGTTGATTTCATTTTGTTTGGATAAATTCCCAGGAGTGGGATAGCTGAATTATGTGGTAGATTTCTGAGGAATCCCCATACTGTTCCATAAGATTGTACTGATTTACATTCATACGAATATATTAGGGTACCTTTATCTCCCTATCTTTGCCAGCATTTTTATTTTTGATTTTTTTGGATGATAGCCATTCTAATAGGAGTAAGGTAAAACATTGTGTTTTGTACTTGTATTTCCCTGATGACTAGTGATCTTGAGCATTTTTCTTTATTATTATTTTTAAAAGATTTATTTTATTATTTGAAAGGAAGAGTTAGAGAGAGAGAAATCAGGGAAGAGAGAGAGTGTGTGATCTTCCATCCTCTAGTTCACTCCCCAAATGGCCGCAACAGTTGGGGTTAGGCCAGACCAAAGCCAGGAGCCAGGAGCTTCTTCCAGGTCTCCCACATGGATGCAGGGGCCCAAGCACTTGGGCCATCCTTTGCTGCTTTCCTAGGCATATTAGCAAGGGACTGGGTTGGAAGAAGAGCAGCCAGGACTCAAAATGGTGCTTAAACAGGATGCTGGCACTGCAGGCTGCAGCACAACACCACAACACCAGCCCCTAGTTTCTATTTTGATTTCTTCCATGACCCAATGTTCATTCAGGACCATATAGTTCAGTCGCCAGGTATTGTATATTTTCTAGAGTTTCTTATGTTATTAATTTCCAACTTTATTTCATTGTGGTCAGAAAAGATATATGGTTGGCTGACGCCACTGCTCACTAGGCTAATCCTCTGCCTGTGGTGCCAGCACCCTGGGTTCTAGTCCCGGTCAGGGCGCCGTTTCTGTCCCGGTGGCTCCTCTTCCAGTCCAGCTCTCTGCTGTGGCTCAGGAGGGCAGTGGAGTCCTTGGGCCCTGCACCCACATGGGAGACCAAGAGGAGCACCTGGCTCCTGGCTTTGGATCAGCACAGTGCACCGGCCATGGTGGCCATCTGGGGAGTGAACCAATGGAAGGAAGACTTTTCTCTCTGTCTCTCTCTCTCACTGTCTAACTCTGCCTGTCAAAAAAAAAAAAAAAGAAAAAAAGAAAAAAAGAAAAAGAAAAGATACATGGTATGAGTTCAATGTTTTTAATTTGTTGAGACTTGTTTTATGACCTAGCATATGGTCTTTACTAGAGATTGTTCCATGTACTGATGAAAAAAAAATGTGTATCCTGTGCCTTTGGGATGAAATGTTCTGTAGATATCAGTTAGATCCACTGTGTTGAAATGTAGATTGGCTTTTTTGTTTCTTTGTTGATTTTTTGCTTAGTTGATCTGTCCATTGATGAAAGTGGGATTTTTTTAAAGACTTATTTATTTGAAAGGCAGAGTTATTCAGAGAGAGCTTCCATCTGCTGATTCACTGTCCAAATGGCTGCAACAGCTGGAGCTGGGCCAAATCTGAGCCAGGAGCTAGGAGCTTCATCCAGGTCTCTCAAGTGGGTTCAGAGGTGTAAGTACTTGGGCCAGGACTTGAACCAGTGCCCATATGGGATGCTGGTGCCACAGGTGGCACCCCAGAAAGTAGGGTGTTGAAGTCTCCCTTTATGATAGTATTGGAGCATATGTCTCCCTTTAGATCCATTAGCATTTCTTTTAAATAACTGGGTGTATATACATTTGCTGTAGTCACATCTTCCTGTTGAGTTGATCTCTTAATCACTATAGAATGACCTTCTTTGTGCCTTTTAACAGTTTTTGCCTTGAAGTCTATTTTATCTAATATTAAGATAGCCACTCCTGCTTGTTTTTAATTTTCATTTGCATATCTTTTTTCTTTAAAGATTTGTTTATTTATTTGAAAGTCAGAGTTACACAGAGAGAGGAGAGGCAGAGAGAGAGAGGTCTTCCATCTGCTGATTCACTCCTCAGTTTTCCACAACGGCCTGAGCCAGGAGCTAGGAGTTTCCTCTGGGTCTCTCACATCATCTTCTACTGCTTTCCCAGGCCATAGCAGAGAGCTGGATTGGAAGTGGAGCAGCCAGGACCTGAACTGGGGCCCTTGTGGGATGCTGGCACTGCAGGTGGCAGCTTTACCCACTACACCACAGCGCCGCCCCCTGAATGTCTTTTTTCTACCTTCTGCTTTCAGTCTGTGTATATCTTTGTTAGTGAGATGTTTCTTATAGGCAGCATATTGGTTGGTCTGTCTTTATAATCCATTCAGCCAGTCTGTGTCTTTTTAATTGGAGAGTTTAATCCATTTACATTTAAGGTTATTATTGATGTATGGTGGCTTGATCTTGGCATTTTTCCATAAAGATTCCTATTGTTTGTTTTGGATCTCTGTTGTACTATTAATAACTCTTTCATGATGTTGGTTATCTTCCTCTCTTTCTGTGTGTAGTACATCCTTAAGTATCATTTGTAAGGCTGAATGGGTGGTGACAAATTCTTTTAATTTCTGTTTGTTTTGGAAGGTCTTTATTTCACCTTTATTTATAAATGAGAGCTTCATTGGGCACGGTATTCTTGGCTAACAGTTTTTTCTATATTTCTCCATTCTTTACTTTTCTGATGAGAAATCTGCTGTTATTCTAATTGAAGATCCTTTAATGTAATCTGGCATTTCTCTCACGGATTTTAGGATATTTTCTTTGTGTTTTACTTTTGAAGTTTGAATGTAATCTATTATGGTGAAGATCTTCTCTGATTGTGTTTATTTGGTGTTCTGTGTGCTTCCTGTACTTGCATATCCATAACTTTGTCTAAATTAAGGAAATTTTCTGCTATTATTTCAATGAATAAGTTTTCTAAGTCATTCTGCTTTTCACTCTTTCAGGATTGCCTAAGACATGTATATTTTGTTGTTTGATGGTATGCCATAGGTCCTAAACACTTTTGTTCTCATTCTTTTTCTTTTTCTTTTTTGTTTTTTGTATGTGTGTGTGTGTCTGATTAAGATATTTCAAAAGCTTTGTCTTCCAGCTCAGATATCAGATACTCTTTTTTTTTTAAGATTTATTTAATTTATTTTAAAGTCATAGAGACAGAGAGAGAGGTCTACCATACCACTCCCAAGATGGCTGCAACGGCCAGAGCTGAGCCGATCTGAAGCCAAGAGCCAAGAGCTTCTTCCAGGTCTCCCACGTGGATGCAAGGGCTGAAGCTTCCTCCTGGTCTCCCCTGCGGGTGCAGGGGCCCAAGCACGTGGCCCATCCTCCGCTGCACTCCCGGGCCACAGCAGAGAGCTGGCCTGGAAGAGGGGCAACTGGGACAGAATCCAGCACCCCGACCGGGACTAGAACCCTATGTGCTGGCGCTGCATGCGGAGGATTAACCTAGTGAGCTGCGGCGCCGGCCCATAGTCAACTTTTTATAAAAATACCAAGGTAGAAGATAATCTTTTAAGGGCTGGTGCTATGGTGACAGGTAAAGCTGCCTCTGTGGCGCCAGCATTCCACATAGGCACTGTTTGAGTACTGACTGCTCCACTTCTGATCTAGCTCCCTGTTAATGGCCTGGGAAAGCAGCAGAAGATGGCCCAAGTCCTTGGGTCTCTGCATCCATGTGGGAGACCCAGAAGAAGCTCCTGGCTCCTGGCTTCAGATTGGCCCAGCTCTGGTCGTTGTGGCCATTTGAGGAATGAACCAGTGGATGGAAGATATTTCTCTCTCTCTCTCTCTCTCTCTCTGTAACTCTGGCTTTCAAATACATAAATACATTTTTTTAAAAAAGATAATCTTTTAAATAAAGTTTGTTGCAGAAACTGGACATCATATGGGAAAACAATGTTCTTGGGCCATTGTCCACTGCCTTCCCAGGCACATTAACAGGAAGCTGGGTCAGAGCAGAGCAGCTGAGACTTGATATGGAATACCAGTCTTAGCACTGCAAGTAGTGGTTTAACCTGCTGTGCCATAATACCTGCCCCAGATTTCTGCTTTTCAAATATCTTGAGGGTAGGCATTTGGCACAGCATGTAAGATGCTGCCCAGGATTCATGGCATTTGGGGAGTGAACAGATGGGAGCCCTCTCTCTCAATCAATCAAATAAACATTAAACACAAAAATAGTTTCCTTAAAAAAAAAAGGTTTAGGCCGGCGTCGTGGCTCAATAGGCTAATTCTCCGCCTGTGGCGCCGGCACATGGGGGTCTAGTCCCGGTCGGGGCGCCGGATTCTGTCCCAGTTGCCCCTCTTCCAGGCCAGCTCTCTGCTGTGGCCCGGGAGGGCAGTGGAGGATGGCCCAAGTGCTTGGGCCCTGCACCCCATGGGAGACCAGGAAAAGCACCTGGCTCCTGCCTTTGGATCAGCTGGTGCGCCGGCCGTGGCGGCCATTGGAGGGTGAACCAATGGCAAAGAAAGACCTTTCTCTCTGTCTCTCTCTCTCTCACTTTCCACTCTGCCTGTAAAAAAAAAAAAAAAAAAAAAAAAAAAAGAGAGACAGAAAGACAGAAAGACAGACAGAAAGAAAGAAAGAAATAAAAAGGTTTCTTTATTTATTTTGAAAGAGTTACAGAGAGAGAAATCATCTGGTTCACTCCACAGGCGGCCACAATAGCCAGTGCTGGGCCAGGCTGAAGCCAGGATCCAGGAGCTTCTTCCAAGTCTCCCATGTGGGTGGCAGGGGCCCAGGTAGTTGGGCAATTATCTGCTGCTTTCCCAGGCCGTTAGCAGGGAGCTGAGTCGGAAGTGGAACAGCCAAGACTTGAAGTGGTGCCCGCATGGATGCCAGCATCAGAGGCGGTGGCTTTACCCACTGTGCCACAACATCAGCCCTTCTTTATTTCTGTAATGTTGCTCTCACTTTCCTTTCATCTTGTAAGTCATCTGTTTTTCACCCTTTTTGCTCCTTCCTCCTACCTCTAGTGTGGGCCTCTCCCGACACCTGCAGAGTCTTTAACCATGTGCTCATCAGCTCTACATGCTTTTCTTTAGATGGTTCATTCATCCTCAGGGCTTCAAGCAAAACACATATGCTTTTGGCTGCCAGACATCTTTTTTATTTATTTGGAAGTCAGAATTACACACAGAGAGAAGGAGAGGCAGAGGCAGAGGCAGAGGCAGAGGCAGAGATAGAGAGAGAGAGAGAGAGAGAGAGAGAGAGAAGCGTCTTCCAACTACTAGATCACTCCCCAATTGGCCGCAACAACTGGAGCTGCTCCGATCCGAAGCCAGGAGCCAGGAGTTTTTTCTGGATCTCTCACATGGGTGCAGGGGCCCAAGCACTTGGACCATCTTCCACTGCTTTCCCAGGTTATAGCAGAGAGCTGGATTGTAAGTGGAGCAGCCGGGACACAAACCGGCACCCATATGGGATGCCGACACTGCAGGCGGTGGCTTTATCCACTATGCCACAGCACCAGCCCCCAGACATCTTATACTGAGTCCTGACCATGCCCAGGAATTTTAGTGCTGTGTGTTTAACCTCTGATTGGGCATTTTCACTTTGATGTCCCATTATCATGTCAAATGCAGCATGCATATTGTTTTTTCACTACTTTGCCTTCCACACTCAGAACAAGTTTTCCTAAATCTGAGTATCACCTTTATCTTTTGTCTTAAGTTCAAAATCTTGAAATCATTCCCCTGAATTTTCCTTATTTAATCAGGTATCAGAATTCCCAAAGCCTTCCCTTTTCACTTGTTCCTACAGCCAGAACTCGAGTCCAAACCTTCATCCTCACCCATTTGAATTGCTGCCACCGCCTGCAGGCTCTCCCACCACCTCCTGCTCTATCCCACATACCACTGCCGTCTAATCTGCTTTAAATATAACTTTCATCATATCACTTCCCTAATCAACAATATCTCATGACTCCTATTTCCTACTACATCAAGTCTAAACACCTCTGCTTGGCTTTCAAGGCTGCTGATAATCTGACTCCACCTTACTTGTCTTATTTCCCTCTATTACCCAACATGTTCCCCTTCTCATTGTCACCAGAACAAGCCAAGTTCATTTCTGCAATGTTAACAAATACACTCCCTTTCATGCAGAATGCCTTTTTCCTACTGACTCAAATCATGTTCACCTTGTGAGAGTTGTGTACGTTTCCTACGTCACTTCCCTACTTTCTATTCTGTGTTACTCATTTTAATCAGGCTCTCATCCCTGTAACTCCACTGTCCACTCCACAATTATTATTTTCCTGTCAGTAGTCACTTGTTCAGTCTTCCCCATGTTAGTAAATGGCACTACCATTTATTCAGTTGCTATAATCAAGACCTTAGGAGCCATCCTTGCATCTTCCCTCTCATAACCCACATCCCATCCAGCAGTGAAGTCCAGTAACTTCTGTTCAACATAGATTGGGAGTCTGACCACTCACATCTCACCTGCCACCACTCTAGTAAGGCAGCAGTGCCTCTGCAGTGCCCTTCTGCTTTCATTAGTTCGCTTGCTGGGTTAACCTGACACAGAGCATCCAGAGTCATCCTTCAGAGATGTGTTCTGTCCCTGTCACTCACTCACTGTGGCCTTTAAAGCTTCACCAGATCCGTTCTAGCCTCAGGCTGGAGCTTCCACTCTCTCCTCATTCCCTTATCTCTGGTTTCTCTGGCTTGCTGTCTGATTCTAGAGCAAACTAACCTTATTGACACCTCACCTACACACAGACATGTTTCAGAGTGGTCACTAAGTAAGCTAGAAAAGAACAACGATCCTCAACTTCATAACATTTTTCAGAAAATATGTGTTCTATCAACAGGAAAACAAAAGTCTTTTTCCTAAAACTTTCTAAAAATCAGTATTTTGTAAAAGTTTATTTTTTAAAAAAATTTATGTATTTATTTATTTATTTATTTGAGAGGTAGAGTTACAGACAGTGAGAGGGAGAAACAGAGAGAAGGGTCTTCCATCCACTGGTTCACTCCCCAAGTGGCCACCAACTGCCAGAGCTGCACCCATCTGAAGGCAGGAGCCAGGAGCTTCTTCTGGTCTCCCACGTGGGGTGTAGGGGCCCAAGCTCTCTGCTGTGGTTTGGACCATCCTCCACTGCCCTCCCCGGCCACAGCAGAGAGCTGGATCAGAAGGGGAGCAGCTGGGACTAGAACTAGCACCCATATGGGATGCCGGCACTGCAGGCAGAGGCCTAACTGGTTACACTGCACCACAGCACCAGCCCCCACCTTGGGACCGTAGGTTAATCCTCCTCCTGCGGTGCCAGCATCCCATATGGGTGCCGGGTTCTGGTCCCGGTTGCTCTTCTTCCAGTCCAGCTCTCTGCTGTGGCCCGGGAGGGCAGTGGAGGATGGCCCAAGTGCTTGGGCCCCTGCACCCACATGGGAGACCAGGAAGAGGCACCTGGCTCCTGGCTTCGGATCGGCACAGTTCCAGCCATAGTGGCCATTTGGGGGGTTAACCAATGTAAAGACCTTTCTCTCTGTCGCTCTCTCTCTCCCCCCCACTGTCTAGCTCTATAAAAAAATAAAAAAAAAAAAAAGAATAAAAGAAAAAACAAAGCACCAGCCCCTAAAAGTTTATTTTTTAAAAATAATCTCAAGCTTACAAGATGCCATTAAGTGCAGCACAAATCATTTCTGAACTATTTTTAAAATACATTAATACATTAGGAGTTTTTTAAATATCTTTTTTTCAAAGATGTATTTATTTATTTGAAAGTCAGAGTTACACAGAGAGAGGGGGGAAGCAGAGAGAGAGAGAGGTCTTCCATCCGCTGGTTCACTCCTCAGATGGCTGTAACGACCGGAGCTATGTTGATCTGAAGCCAGGAGCCAGGAGCTTTTCCCAGGTCTCCCTGGGTGCAGGCGCCAAGGACTTGGGCCATCTTCTACTGCTTTCTCAGGCCATAGCAGAGAGCTGGACCGGAAGTGGAGCAGTAAGGACTTGAACCAGCGCCCATATGGGTTGTGCACTGCAGGCAGCAGCTTTACCTGCTATGCCACAGCGCCAGCCCCTTAATATCTTTTTAAAAAGAGCTTTATTTATTTACTTGAGAGTCAGAGATACAGAGGTAGAGAGATGGCGAGAGGGAAAGACAGAGAGGTCTTCCATCTGTTAGTTCACTCCTCAAATGGCCGCAACAGCCAGAGCTGGGCCAATCTGAAGCCAGGAGCCAGGAGCTTCTTCTGGGTCTCCCACATTTGTGCAGGGACCCATGGACGTGGGCCCTCTTACACTGCTTTCCCAGGTCACTAGCAGGGAGCAGGATTGTAAGTGGAGCAGCCATGTGTAATGCCGACACTGCAAGCAGAAGCCTTACCTACCATTCCACAGCACCGGCCCCTTTTTCTGAACTCTTGCTTCACCACCCTTGGGTATGCAATTCCTAGAATCAAGAACATTTTCCTACTTAATCACAATACAAACATCAAAACTGGGCATTTGACTCTGATGCTTTACTGTAATTTAATCATGACTCTATTCAGGGTTTGCCAGTCGTTCCAATAATGTTCATTATAGCAGAAAGATCCAGGTCAGAATCATGTGTTGCTTTCAGTTCTTAAATTTCTTTAGCCTCCATTTTCTTGAAACAGATCCTCAGTCTTTCCTTGATTCATAACCTTGACATGTTTTAATAGAACAGGTCAGGTTGTTTTTTTTTTTTTTTTAAGCCTTTTTATTCTATTTATTTGAAAGGCAGAGTTAGAGAGAGGGAGAGGCGGAGAGAGAGGTCTTGCATCCACTGGTTCACTCCCTAAATGGCCTCCTAGGCCAGGCTGAAGTCAGGAACTTCTTTCAGGTATCCCACATGGGTACAGGGGCCCAAGCAGTTAGGCTGTCCTCTGCTGCCTTCCCAGGTGCATTAGCAGGGTGCTGGATTGGAAATGGAGCAGCCAGGACCTGAACCTGTGCCCATATGAGATGTTGGCATTGCAGGCGGTGGCTTACTCCGCTATGCCACAACACTGGACCCCCAGATCAGTTATTTAGTAGACTATCTTTCAGTTTGGGTTTGCCTGATGTTTTCTCCTGATTTGATTCAGGGTATACTTTTTTTTTTAAGATTTATTTTATTTATTTGAAAGAGTTATAGAGAGGCAGAGAGAGAGAGAGAGGTCTTCCATCCTCTCATTCACTCCCCAGATGGCTGTAACGGCCAGAACTGCACTGAGCTGCGCTGATCCGAAGGCAGGAGTCAGGAGCTTTTTCTGGGTCTCCCACATGGGTGCAGGGGCCCAAGGACTTGGGCCATCTTCTACTGCTTTCCCAGGCCATAGCAGAGAGCTGGAGCAGAAGAGGAATAGCTGGGACATGAACCAGTGCCCATATGGGGTGCTGGCGCATCAGGCCAGGGCTTTAACTCACTGTGCCACAGCACCAGCCCCCAGGGTATACATCTTTTTAATGATCACAGAAGTGGTGCTGAGTAATCGTTACTTCCCTCAAGTGGTACATGATTTTGAATTGTCGCATTACTGATGGTACTTGAGCAGCTGATTAAGGTGATGTCTGCCAGGCTTCTGTACGGTGAAGTTACTCTTTTTCCCTTTGTAATTAATAAGTAGGTTATAGGGAAGCTCTTGGAAACTATGTAAATTATCCTGATCCTCATCTAACTTCCCAGATATTTATTTATATCGGCATGGATCAGGAGTCTTATTTTGTCCATTAACGTCATTTATCTGATGCTCACTTTCCTTCAGGTTTTGCTAGTGGTAGCCCCTTCGAGTTGGCTCTGCTGTTCTTTGACCTGTCCTCCTAGCTCTTTGATCACCTCCTTATATTCTGGCATGACAGGATGTTCCAGACTTGTCTTTACTTCCCCCTTCCAATTCAGGAACCAGCTGTTTCTCCTAGGACCTCCTTGATTTTTAGTGGCTTCTTTGAGTAGTTAAGATGCAGGTTCTCTCAGTGGGAAGAACCAAATAATATATGTTTGTACATACATATAAACATTTATATTTCTCTGTATGGAAATCTGAGTTCTCACCTATAATTTGATTCCAACTCATTACTGTAGAGATCATTTTTACTTTTCTCTTTACATATTTACATATTGTAATTTGTACATTAGTGACAAATCTGGCTCCCATTGTCCCTCAAATATAACCAAATTCACATCCTCTCAGCCTTCAGTTTAGCTCCGCATCTCGCTGTCTAGGACTCTGGCATCCTCAGACTGCCTCCTGATCCTGCTTGAGCTTTCTTTTTTATGTATTTATTTATTTTGTTTAAGGAATACAACTGCATGCATTTAATATATACAGATTTGGGGACATGATGCCTCTCCCCCACCCACCCACCTATACTCCCGCCTTTCTTCCTCCTCCCTCTTTCTTTCCCATTTTTTTTACAGAGATCAATTTTCAGTGATTTTTTTTTTGACAGGCAGAGTTAGACAGTGAGAGAGAGAGACAGAGAGAAAGGTCTTCCTTTTTCTGTTGGTTCACCCCCCCAAATTGCCGCTACAGCCGGCGCTGCGATGATCTGAAACCAGGAGCCAGGTGCTTCCTCCTGGTCTCCCACCTAGGTGCAGGGCCCAAGCACCTGGGCCATCCTCCACTGCCTTCCCGGGCCACAGCAGAGAGCTGGACTGGAAGAGGAGCAACCGGAACAGAATCCGGCACCCCGACTGGGACTAGAACCCGGTGTGCCGGCACTTCAGGTGGAGGATTAGCCTAGTGAGCCGCAGCGCTGGCCAGTGAATTTTTATACTCATAAGATTAACCCTTCACTAAGTAAAGAGTTCACAGATTTGTGTGAAGAAGAAAAAAAAGAACAAAAACAAACAAATTAATTGAAAATGGATCTTAGTGGAGAATGGAACTGGAAATGGGAGAGGGAGGAAGAGGAGGAGGAGGGGTGGGAAGAATCACTATATTCCTAAAGTTGTACTTATGAAATGCATGGAGTTCCCCGACAGTCAAGCCAAGGGCTGTTCAAAATCATGACATCTCAAAAGTGTCAGCCTTGCTCCTGTATTTTACATTTTATTTATTTATTTGAGAGGTAGAGTTGCAGACAGTGAGAGGGAGAGACAGAGAAAGGTCTTCCATCTGTTAGTTCACTCCCTAAATGGCCGCAACGGCCAGAGCTGTGCCGATCCAAAGCCAGGAGCTAGGAGCTTCTTCCGGGTCTCCCATGTGGGTGCAGGGGCCCAAGGACTTGGGTCATCTTCTGCTTTCCCAGGCCACAGCAGAGAGCTGGATTGAAAGAGGAGCAGCCGGGATTAGAACTGGCGCCTATATGGGATGCCGGCGCCGCAGGCGGAGGATTAACCTACTTCGCCACAGCGCCAGTCCCATATTTTACATTTTAAGTACTCTGTTAGTTACCACAGATCAGAGAGACCCTATGGTGTTTGTCTTTTTGTGACTGGCTTATTTCATTAAGTATAATGGTTTCTAGTTGCATCCATTTTGTTGCAAATGACAGGATTTTTTTTAACCGCTGTGTAGTATTTCATAGTGTATATATACACCATAATTTCTTTATCCAGTCTGCAACTGATGGACTTCTTGAGCTTTGATATTCTACGGGAGGCTTTTTCCCCTCCGTGCTCAGGCTCTGGGACACCCAGTATGGGTCGCCCACACTGACAGTACCCTCCTTGCTCGGGGTGCTGACTCCTCACACCACAGCCGGCCTCCACAAAGGTGCATTCCTCACTCTACCATTTCTAACAGTGGGTTTAGGACTGCACTGGTCATGAAGGGTTGGGAAGAGGAAGAAAAATTAAGACCAATATTTCATTTAGAAAATGTTTTCTACATAGTGCTGACTGCGTGGAGAAGGCTATAATATTTTTGTTCTCATTCCCCTAAAAAGCATTTATTTTCAACATCAGTCTAACATACCATAGCAATGAATGGACAAGGCATCAAATAATTTCTAAAAGAACACCCAATCTAAATCAATGTCAAAATAAAACAACCAGATTAAAAAAGAAAGATTCTGGGCCAGGCATTTGGCCTGGTGGCTAGGACTCCACTTGGGATGCCAGCAGTATCAGAGTTTGAGTCCCAGCTCTGCTTTTAATTTCAGCTTCCTGCTGATTATGCACCGCGGGAGGCAGAAAGCAGCTCAGGGCTGAAATATTTACGTGCATATCATCCACAAGGGAGACCAGGATTGAGTTCCTGGCTTCTGCCTTTGGCCTGGCCCAGCCCCTGTTCTTGCAGGCAGCTGGAGGGTGGACCAGTAGATGGAAGATACCTCTTTGTCTCTCTCCCTCCCCACCCTCTCCGTCTCTAATAAATGAAAACAAATAAATTTTTTAAAAAAGAAAGATTCCTTCATATATTTTTATATATATGTTTAATATATATAAAATTTGTATAATAATGGTAACTTCATGAACCTGTAAGGTGCGTTCTGATGCTTTAGGCCCTTGGATCAAAATTAATTTTATCTTTTAAAGCTTTGAAATGCAAATATTTAGTCACAATAACATTACTGTCATTCAGTTATATCACAAGAGTTTGTAAGTCAGTGGCTACATTGAATTGATTGTCCCTTGAGGTTTCAGAACTAGAACGTCTGCAAGTTCACTCTCAGAACGTTTTCGTAGAGATGAAGAGCTGAAGAGGATCAGGACATTGGCATCAAAGAAATTAAATGCCTGGAGGCCATGACTTTCCCAGGACAAAAATACCATGCCCAAATTTACCTCCAGATCTGTTCAAGGCATAAAGTAACCATTCCAAGAAGTAGCTTTCTCATTCCTACTCTTCATACTTTCCTTGTCTGAGTGGCAAATTTAGCCTGTCTTCAAAATCAAGATATGATATGACTGGACTTTTGTTTAATTCTAAGCCAAAACATCCCAAACTCCCACTGCATTCTTTGGAAGTCCTAAATGCTGTTCAAGTGCTTTCTTGGCTGTGCCTCCCTCCTTTAGGGAGTCGGCACTTTCCGTCTGTACCCTCTTGGAGGTTGAAAAGGGAAAAGAGCCTCTGTGACTTCTCTAGCCAGGTGGGTCAGATTAGCTGTACAGTCCACTTAGAAGGAGGCTAACAAGGCTTCTCTGTGGGTGTTTGAGCACATTCTACAAAACGATGACCTCATGAGCCAGAGAAATCAGGTCTCACATTATGGACTAAGCCTAAATATTAATACTACTTTATATTTATGTAAGTGTCTTTTTTCCAAGGAACTCCAGCATCTTTACAGACATTATGTCATTAATCCTCAAAGCATCCCTGTTTGGTACATGGCAAAAATGATCCCCCTCCTTTTTTTTTTCACTGTGATGGAAACTTGCAAGTCAGTGATGGAACCCAGTCCCCTGCTTCTTAGTACATGTACTGTACCATGAAAAAGGCCAGACGAATACTTCTCAAGGTTATTAACTGCTTCTTGGGTGGGATTTGAGAGGATTCCTCAGTTTAATTGCATTTCAGTTTTTAATATCTCTAGCCCCTGTTCTCCTTTCTTCCTTCCTGTGTAAGTTAAGTATATTCAAGCATAGGTAGTTTATCTTCCACTGTTGCATCTGTGAGAACGCTAGAGGTTTGCAGCTGACATTGGAAATGGAAGGCTACTTGTATGTAATTTCACTTACCCCCCCCCCCCCCCAGAGATCTTTTATACCTTTCATACTCCCAAATAAGTTAGGTTCATCTGGTTTCGTTTTTTTCCCCAGAAACTTTTTATTTAAGGAAGACAAACTTCATGCATTTCATAAATCCAACTTTAGGAACATAGTGATTCTTCTCACCATACCCGCCTTCTCACCCACACTCCCACTCTCTTCCTCTTCCCACTCCTATTCCCATTCTTTTTTTTTTTTTTGTTAAGATCTATTTTCAATTAACTTCATAACACATGCAGTTAACTGTATACTAAGTAAGGAGTTCAACAAATTGGTTTGGTTTTTAAATCACCTTGCCAGTTCAGGACACATTTCATTAATAACCACATGTTCACCAAAATCAGATAATGTTCCACTAGATACAGCCAATTTGAATTGAATGATTAACATGCATCAGATTTTGTGCCAAACATATTCAAATACATGGTTTTACATTACAAATATAGTATTCCTTGAGAACCTGTTTGATTTAAGTCCTATGTGTATGGAAACATTTTTTTCTTTTTTTTTTAAAATGTCTATATTTTTCTCCGAGATTTTATTTATTTATTTGAAAGGCAGAGTTACAGAGAAAGAGAAGCAAAGAGAGAGAGATCTTCCATCTGCTGATTCACTCCCCAAATGGCAACAAAGGCCAGGGCTGGGCCAGACTAAAGCTAGGATCCAGGAGCTTCCTCCAAATTTCCCATGTGGGTACAAAGGTCCAAGCACTTGGGTCACCTTCCACTGCTTTCCCAGGCCCATTAGCAGGGAACTGGTTTAGAAGTGGAACAGCCGGGACTTGGTGCCTATATGGGATGCTGACGCTACAGGTGGAGGCTTACCAAGCTGTGCCACAGCACTGGCCCCAGGAGAAGGAACACTTCTATAGAGTAGGGCAGGAAAAAAAAGAGGCACTAATAACAATACGGATTCAGCTCCTATATCCCCAAAAAGACTCCCCTAAGTAGTTATCATTCTTTCATGGATTCCCCAGTGTATTTTCTTTTTTATTTTATTTATTTATTTATTTTTATTTTTTTTGACAGGCAGAGTGGATAGTGAGAGAGAGACAGAGAGAAAGGTCTTCCTTTGCCGTTGGTTCACTCTCCAATGGCCGCTGTGGCCAGCGCGCTGCGGCCGCGCTGATCCGATGGCAGGAGCCAGGAGCCAGGTGCTTTTCCTGGTCTCCCATGGGGTGCAGGGCCCAAGTACTTGGGCCATCCTCCACTGCACTCCCGGGCCACAGCAGAGAGCTGGCCTGGAAGAGGGGCAACCCGGACAGAATCCGGCACCCCGACCGGGACTAGAACCCGGTGTGCCGGCGCCGCAAGGCGGAGGATTAGCCTACTGAGCCGCGGCGCCGGCTCTCCTCAGTGTATTTTCACAAAAAAAGAAAATGGCTAAATACTCACAAAATTTAAAACAAAACAAAACAAAAAAACCCTACAAGATTCCTGCACATTCAACAATGTAAAGCACAGAAAAGAAAACAAAACACAACCATATGTAAGAACAGCATCTTTTTCTTGATTTCACTTGGTTAGACACTTCCTAGTTAGGATTAAGAATTATAGCAGCAAGGCCAGTGCTGTGGATAGTAGGTTAAGCCTCTGCCTGCAGTGCTGGCGTCCCATATGGGCACCAGTTTATGTCCTAGCTCCTCCACTTCTGATCCAGCTCTCTGCTATGGCCTGGGAAAGCAGTAGAAGATGGCCCAAGTCCTTGGGCCCCTGCACCCATGTGGGAGACCCAGAAGAAGCTCCTGGCTCCTGGCTGTGGATTGGCCCAGCTCTGGCCATTGTAGCCATTTGGGGAGTGATCCAGCAGATAGAAGACTTCTCTCTCTCTCTCTTTGTCTCTCCCTCTACCTCTCAAAAAAATAAAAAGATCTCAAAAAAAAAAAAAAAAAGAATTATAGTGGCATAACTTTAAATACTAACAAAAATAAACTTCACATCTCATTTTTAAACTTTTATATAATCTACCATGTTGTTTTCCAAGTTGGTGGATTGTGTCTGTACCTTGTTGAATTAGATAATGGTGTTGAAATGAGAGATACTGGGGGAGAAATCAGAAAAGCTCTTCTAAAACAAGGCAGTAACTTTGAACTTTCAGTCATTAAATTCTTAAAACCTCAGGGTGAAACTGTGCCTTATGGCCCACAACAATACTATTCTACTCTGCTCTCTAGCCCAGCTAGATTTGAAATTGCCCTACATTTTAAAATAAATAGTGTTTTATTTGAAACTGAGCAGCCCTACCACATCATGGAAAATCTTTATAGGTTGGAAAATATGTATAGTTTGTCATACTTTAGATACATAATCTAGCTATACTCTGCAGCATAGCTACACTGTAGTTTATTCTTAAAAACCTTAGGTTTTAAAGAAAACATATTCATAACATTCCAAACATTTGTTTTTCCTTGTCATAAGAAATCTTAGCCAAAATGAATACCCTATATCCCAAGTAAAATTTAGTGATGGCAAGAAATTTATGAAGTGTCAGTCAAAAAACTGATGTTTACCCTAGCAGGGTTACCTGACTGTGCTGATTATGCACTACACAAGTCTTTTTTTTTTTTTTTTTAAGCTTATTTATTTGAAAGGCAGAGTTACAGAGAGCCAGAGGCAGAGACAGACAGAAAATCTTCCTTCCACTGGTGCACTCCCCAGATGGCCGCAACAGTGGAGCTGGGCAGATCCAAAGCCAGGAGCCAGGAGCTTCTTCCAGGTCTCCCACATGGGTGCAGGGGCCCAAGGACTTGGGCCATCTTCCACTGCTTTCCCAGGCGCATTAGCAGGGAGCTGGATCAGAAGTGGAGCAGCTGGGACTCAAACCGGCACCCATGTGGGATGCTGACAATACAGGTAGTGGCTTTACCCACTATGCCACAGCACTAGCCCCACTGCACAATTCTAAAGATGGCTAAAATGTAGAAATGGAATGACACCTTTTGGAGCACTGTTCTGACAGCATTGGTTGGTTGGTTTTTTTTTTTTTTTCTTCATTTTCATTTTATTTGAAAGAGGGACAGATGGAGAGATCTTTCATCTGCTCATTCACTCCCCAAATGCCCATAACAGCCAGGGCTGGGACAGGCTGAAGTCAGGATCCTGGAACTCTATGTTGGTCTCCCACATGGGTGGCAGAGATCCAAGTACTTAAAAGAAAGAGTTGCCCAGGAAGAGGCAGGGGAGAGCAGAGAGCAAGAACATACTAATGTCTGCTGGTTCACTCCCCAGATGACTGCAACAGCCCAGGCTGTGCTAAACCAAAGCCAGGAGCACCTTCCAGGTCTCCCATGTGGGTGCAGAGGCTCAAACACTTGGGCCATCTTCCACTGCTTTCTCATGTGCATTAGCAGGGGGCTGGATCAGGAGTGAAGCAGCCACGTCTCAAACCGGTGCCTGTATGGGATGCTGGAGTCATAGGTGGCAGCTTAACCTATTACCCCACAATACTGGACCCAAGATCCAAGTACTTGAACTATCACACTTCTAGTGTGTGTATTAGCAGGAAGGTGGATCGGAAGCTGAGCATTTGGAATTCGAACCAATTACTCTTATGGGATGTGGACATCTCAAACAGCAACTTAATCTCTGTGCTGTATATCCACCACTTACAGCCCTGACTTTAATTTAACTTTTTTAAAAAAGATTTATTTATTTATTTTATAGGTAGAGTTACAGAAAGACAGAGGCAGAGAGAGAGGTCTTCCATCCACTGGTTCACTCCCCAAATGGCACAATGGCTGGAGCTGGGTCCATTGAAAACCAGGAGCCAGGTCTCCTATGTGGGTGCAGGGGCCCAAGGACTTGGGCCATCTTCTACTGCTTTCCCGGGCCACAGTAGAGAGCTGGATCAGGAGTGGATCAGCCAGGACTTGAATTGGTGCCTATATGGGATGCTGGCACTGCGGGCAGCGCCACAGCACTGGGTCCTTAACTTTTTTTTTTTTTTTTAAGATTTATTTATTTATTTATTTGAAAGGCAGAGTTACAGAGAGGCAGAGGCAGAGAAAAAGAGAGAGAGAGAGAGAGGTTGGTTCTCCATTGGTAGCTGTGATAGCCAGAGCTGGGCCAATCCGAAGCCAGGAGCCAGGAGCATCTTCCAGGTCTCCCATGTAAGTGCAGGGGCCCAAGCACTTGGATCATCCTCCACTGCCCTTCTAGGCCATAGCAGAGAATTGGATCGGAAGAGAAGCAGCACCACAGCGCCGTCCCCTTAACAACTTTTGAAAATGCTCCTCTGTTCTCTGATTCACAGCTGAGCTGAAGACCAGTTGCAAGCTGCCATGGGGTTTTTGTTATTTCTAATTTTTTGGGTATATGCAATATTCTTAGTTTTTCCTCTCTGTGTTGATTCCAAAAGGCTTCCTTACTTACTCTTGCTATGGCCAAGTCTGGCCAGCTTTAATAAAACGATTTGAAGAGTGTGACATCAGGAATTTTACAGCAGTTCTTATTTTTAATGGGGCTGTTAATTTTAGAGAAAAGACAAGACAGGTGGTTTTTGCAAGGATGTACAGGAAACTAGACAATAGTGATTGTCTACAGGAGGGGAATTGGGTGGCTTTGTAAAGGCAAGAAGTCTCACTGTATAGCTTTGTGTTACTGTTTGAGTTGTATACTGTGTGAATTAGCTGTCAAAATAGATCAATAAAACAAAAAATGGAAGCAGGCAATTACATAATTAAATTCAAACTAAATTGATGCCATGGAAATTTCTGTTAATTATTAGAAATGGTTTGAATGTTTCAAAAAAACAAGTAGATCAGGAAAAGAGGTATGATGGTTTTCACTTAATGTGAGAAAACACTGAAATATTACATTGCTTGCTGGAGGAATTATTAAAGATTGAGTTCAGGTGTGCCGCCCCCACCCCCACCCCATGTAATACATGGCCTTACGCTAAATACTCAACTACTTCTCTTCAGGTGTTTTTCCTCAAGTGAATGTGGGGTCAACTTAAAGTGAAAACATGACTTCTTAGTGAGCATATATTTTAACTCTTCCTCTGCCTTGTGTGGAAAAACTTTTTATTGGATGCCAGAGTTCCATCTACTTTGATTACTAAGAGTAGTTGTCATCTACTTTGCTCTCTCCTTCCTGCTGTGAGAGTAGGCAATTATGACTCAAGGGTATCTATCACACCAATAAGGTTCTTTCATTTCAGACAATCTTCCTAGCAAAGTGGTCTTTTTCTGTATATTTTATAGGACCTGTCACTGTAGTCATTTCTGTACTTACAGTTATACTCTGTTCCTTTCAACACCTGCTAAAGCAGTTTATAGACTCAGATACAAATGACCTACATAGCAAGTCTGTGAGAAGCAAGGTATCAGATTTCCAAATCTGAATCTATTATCTGTTCATCTCTTTTTTGAAGAATCAGCAAACTTAAGTCAAGTTTAGTACATCTAATAACACCGTCATGTCATTGCCTGTTGATTCCCTCATTCACACCACAAACCAAGAGATACCTTTTCACTTGTGTAATTACTTCAAGTATATGCTTGAGTATGTTTATATGCTTTGTGTGTCCATCTTTAGCTACCACAGAATTCATAGTTAATTACTCAGGCATTTCAAAGTAGGGAAGTAAGTAACATTTTTCTGTTTAAAGGTATCTATTGGTATTTTAGAATTTTAGAATAATTTTAAGAAGCTAAAGAAACTCAAGGTTTTTTAAAAATGTGAATTACCTTTCTAATTAGCAAGTAAAAAGTTGAAATGAATGAAAACAGAGATGAAAGTAATAAACTTGTTGATTATGAACATAACAAGTAATAAAAAGCATTTTAACAGAATTTATAAAGCAATATGAACTTACATATTTTTAAAGATTTATTTTATTGATTTGAAAGGCAGAGTGACAGAGAAAAAAAGACAGTGAGATGTGTCTGCTGGTTCCCTCCCCAGTTGGCCACACAGCCAGGACTGGGCCAGGCTAAAGCCAGGAACCAGGAACTTCATTGCAGTCTCCCACATGAGTGGCAAGAACTCAAGTACTTGGGCCATCCTCCACTGCTTCACAGGTGCACTAGCAGGGCACTGAATGGGAAGTGGAGCATCAGGATTTGAAGAGACACTGTGGCATGGGACACAGGCGTCCTAAGTGGTGGCTCAGCTTGCTGTACTACGACTCCTACCCTGAACTTCATATTTTTTTTTATTTTTATTTAACTTTAGTGATACAAGTTATACATGAATATATTTTCATAGATAATTTATAAACTACTAGTAAAGACCTACCATAGTTTTTACTTTGCAGTTAAACCACACACATACACACAATACATATATATGTAAAAGAATATACATTTTACATATATATAGTGTACACACACATGCACTGTCCCATATGGGCAGCCACTAGCTACCTATTGCAGTTATGCACTTTAAATTTGACTAGTTCAAATTGAGATGTGTTGTAAGTATAAAATATTCACTGAATTTTAAAGGTGTGCTACAGGGGCTGGCACTGTGGCATAGTAGGCAAAGCCTCCACCTGCAGTGCCAGCATCCAATGTGAGTGCCAGGTGGTATCCTGGCTGCTCCTCTTCTGATCCAGCTCTCTGCTGATGGCCTGGGAAAGCAGTGGAAGATGATTCAAGTGCTTGGGCCTCTGTATCCAAGTGAGAGACTTAAAAGAAGTTCCTGGCTTTGGATCATCTCAGCTCTGGCCGTTGCGGCCTTTTGGGGAGTGAACCAGTTGATGGAAGCCCTCTCTGTTAGCCTCTCTCTCTCTGTAACTCTACTTCTCAAATAAACACATCTTTAAAAAATAAAATAAAATGTACTACAAAAATTATGTGAAATATCTCAATAGTTTTTCTGTTGCTCACATGTTGAAACAATTGTTTTTGATTTGTGGCCAGCGCCGTGGTTCACTAGGCTAATCCTCTGCCTGCGACACCAGCAACCTGGTTCTAGTCCCGGTTGGGGCGCTGGGTACTAGTCCAGGTTACTCCTCTTTCAGTCCAGCTCTCTGCTATGGCCTGGGAGGGCAGCAGAGGATGGCCCAAGTGCTTGGGTCCCTGCACCCACATGGGAGACCGGGAGGAAACACCTTGCTTCTGGCTTCAGATCGGCGCAGCGACGGCCGTAGTGGCCATTAGGGGAGTGAACCAGTGGAAGGAAGACCTTTCTCTCTGTCTCTCTCACTGTCTATAACTCTACCTGTCTAATAAAAAAATTATTTTTGATTTGTGTTAAAATATTAAAATTGTATTTGTTTTTACTTATAAAATGCATGAAATTTAAAATTATATATGCGCTTATAATTATATCTTACATTATATTTCTATTGGGCTGAGATTTATTTATGCATATATTTGATTTGTGGACGTCTTAAAAACATAAATGGGATAATACTGTCTTTTTCTGAAACTTGATTTCTTCACTTAATGTATGTCCTTTTTTTTAAGATTTATTGTATTTATTTGAAAGAGTTACAGAGAGAGGTAGAGAGAGAGATATATAGGTCTTCCATCTGCTAGTTCACCCCCCAGATGGCCAAAATAGCCAGAGCTGTGCCGATCCAAAGCCAGGAACCAGGAGCCACTTCCAGGTCTCCCACATGGGTGCAGGGGCCCAAGGACTTGGGCCATCTTCTACAGCTTTCCCAGACCATAGCAGAGAGCTGGATCAGAAGAGGAGCAGCCAGGACTAGAACTGGCACCCACATGGGATGCTGGCGCTTCAGGCCAGGGCCTTAACCCGCTGCACCACATCGCTGACCCCTAATATATGTCTTTCATCAGTACTTTTAGATAAACTTCATTCATTTTAACTGTGGCATAGCATTCCTTAGTATTAAATACCCAATATGTTTCAAGTTAAATGATGGAACATTTGTTTTTGCTTTTCTGTAGGAACATTGCTTCAGGGAATATCTTTGAACATGAGTCTTTGTGCACATATGGGAGCATTTTTCTAGGATAGATGCCTACGAGTCAGAAGATACGATCATTTGAAGTTTTTAATAGATTATCCAGATTGTCCTGTTCAGAAACTACTACCACAGGAGATACATTTTCCTTCATGGTTTCATCCTTTTTAAAAAAAATTTTTTTCTTTATGTATTTGAAAAAGTAGAGAGAGAAAGAGAGAGAGAGAGAGAAAGCTTCCATCCATTGGTTCACTCCCCATCCGGTTACAACAGGCCAGGAGCCAGGAACTCCATTCAGGTCTCCCACGTGGGTGGCAGGGGTCCAAACACTTGAATTCTTCTGCTACTTTCCCAGGCACATAAGCAGGGAGCAGGATTGGAAGTGGAACAGCTGGGACTCGAACTGGTGCTCATATGGGATGCCAACGATGCATGTGTTGGCTTAACCCACTTCACCAGCCCTAGTTTCATCCATTTTTAAATAGTCAAGTGCTTGGGCTAGCATTGTGGTGTAGTGGGTTAAGCCATTGCCTGTCACTCTGATGTTGGAGTGCTGGTTCATGTCCCGACTGTTCTGCTTCTGCTAATGCACCCGGGAAGGCAGAGGAGGATGGCCCAGGTGCCTGGGCCCCTGCCACTCACATGGGAGACTTGGATGGGATTTCTGACTCCTGACTTCAGCCTGGCCCAGCCCTGGCTGTTGTGAGCATTTGAGGAGTGAACCAGCAGATGAAGAGTTTGCTTCTCTATCTTTCCCTCTCCATTACTCTATCTGACTTTCAAATAAATAAAATAAACCTTTTTTATAGATTTATTTTATTTATTTGAAAGATAGAGTTACAGAGAGAGGCAAAGAGAGAGGTCTTCCATCTTCTGGTTCACTCCCCAGATGGCCACAATGGCCAGAGCTGAGCCAATCCAAAGCCAGGATCCAGGAGCCTCCTCCAGGTCTTCCCACTTCCTACACGGGTGCAGAGGCCCAAGGCCTTGGGCCATCTTCTACTGCTTTCCCAGGCCACAACAGAGAGCTGGATTGGAAGAGGAGAGCTGGGACTAGAACTGGCACCCATATGGGATGCTGGTGCTTCAGGCCAGGGCTTTAACCCGCTGTACCACAGCGTTGGCCCCATAAACCTGTTTTGTTTTTGTTTTGTTAAAAAAAGAATGTCATGTGCTGCTTTTGTTTTTTGTTTTATTTTTATTATAATAAAATCTAAACGATGTAGAACTTACCATCTTAACCATTTTTAAGTGTCTGGTTCAGTGGCATTAAGTATATTCACATTGGCAACCATTGCTGCCACTCATCTCCAGAACTTTGTTGATCTTCCCAAATTGGAACTTGCCATTAACCAGTTACTCTCCATTTCCCAACCCCTTCAGCCCCTGGCAGCTATCATTCTACTTTCTCTGTGAAATTTACTGTTATTTTTATTATTTTATTTGAAAGGTAGAGAAAGAGACAGTGATCTCCCATCTGCTGGTTCACTGCCCAAATGCTCACAACAGCTGAGACTGGGCCAGACCAAAGCCAAGAGCCAGGAACTCAGTCTGAGTCCCCCACTTGGGTAGCAGGGACCCAACTACTGGAGCCATTATTTGCTGCCTCCTGGTGTCTGCATTAGCAGGAACCTGGAATTCGGAGCAGAAATGGGACAAAGCCAGATGTTTCAGGTGGCATTTTAATGGCTGTGCCGCACACCTGTCCTGTCTATGAATTTGATAACTCTAAATACCTTATGCAAGTGTCATCGTTCAATATTTGTACTTTTGTGATGGGCTTGTTTCACTAAGTATAATGTCCCAAGACTCATCCATGTTGTCACATTTGTCAGAATTTCCTGAATAATATTCCATATATAATACTTTGTTTATCCATTTATCCATCAAAGGATATCAGGGTTTACACCTTTTACCTATTATGAATAATTCTGCTATGACCATGATTGTATAAATATTTGTTGGGAGTTCCTGCTTTCACTCCTTTTGGGTATTAAAAAGAAGTAGAATTGCTGAATCATATGGTATTCTACTTCTAATTTTTTGAGGAACTCCCTTTTTGTTTTCCACAGAAACTGTACCATTTTATATGCTTACCAGCAATGTACCAAGTGTTCCAATTTCTTCGTCGTCTCTGACACTTATTATTTTCTGGCTTGTTGCTTTGTTTTGCTTTTACTTATGTACTTATCTATTTTTTTATAGTTTTTAGCAGATTCAGTATAGTTCATGGATACAATCTAATATAATGATCCTCCCATTCTCCCTCCCTCCCTCCCCTTCTCTCTTGCTTTTAAATAATAGCCCCATCCTAATGGGTATAAAGTGGCTCATTGTGGTTTTGCATTTCTCTAATGACTAATGATGTTGAACATCTTTTCATGTACTTATTGGCCTTTTGTACATCTTTGGTTTTTTTTTTTAAGATTTATTTATTTATTTGAAAGGCAAAGTGACAGAGAAGGGGAGAGAGATCTTCCATCAACTGATTCACTCCCCAAGTGACCACACAGCCAGAGCTGTGCCAGGCCAAAGTCAGGATCCCAGGACTCCCATCTAGGTCTCCCACGTGGGTAGCAGGATCCCAAGTACTTGAGCCATTGTCCACTGCCTTCCCAGGTGCATTAGCAGAGAGCTGAATCAGAGAACCCAGGAGCCAGGACTCAGACTGCACTCCAGTATGGGAGGTGCCCATCCCAAACAGTGGCTTCATTGCTCCACATTGCCCACCTCTGGGTGTCTTCTGTGGCGAAATGTCTCTTAAGTTCTTTGCCCATTTTCTTTTGTTTTATTTTTAAAGACTTATTTATTCTATTTGAAAGGCAGCATTACAGAGAAGGGGCAGGGGTGGGGATAGGGTAGGGATTTTATATCCACTGGTTCACATCCCAAATGACTGCAATGGCTAGGGCTGGGCCAGGCTGAAGCCAGGAGTCAGAAACTCCATCCTGGTCTCCCATGTGAGTGGCAGGGGCCCAAGCACTTGGATCATCCTCTGCTGCTTCCCCAAATCCAGAAGCTGGATCTGAAGTAAGGCAACCAGGACAAACTGGCAGTTTAACCCGCTGCACCACAACACCACTGGCCCCCAAACGTTTTTTAAATCAGGTCAAGTTTGTTGTTGTTATTGGTAAGTTATAGGAGTTCTTTACTGTGGATATTAATCCCTTATCCGATGTAGGATTTTAAGATATTTTCAACCATTCTATGGTTGTCTTTTGATTGATATTGACCTTTGCTGAACAGTTTTAAATTTTGATGAAGTCCATTTTACCTGTTTTTTTTTTTTTCTTTTATTGCCTGGTATCACATCTAAGAAATCTTTTTTGGTATCATAGCCAAGAAATCCTTTTCAAATCCTGTGTTTTTTAAAAGTTGTACAGTTTGGCTCTTCTTTTGATCTTTGTTCCATTCTGAGTTATTTTTTACATATGATTTAAGAAAAAGGTCCAGGGGCTGGTGCTGTGTCATAGTGGGCAAAGCATATGAGGATTCAGTTTTCTTAACACTTCGCATTTAACCCTATGGAGTATTCTTAGCAGCCTTGTCGAAAATAATTTGAGCATATACATGAGGGCTTATTTCTGGACTGTATTCCATTGGTCTGTATATCTGTCTTTATGTTGGTACCACATGGTTTTGGTTACTGTAACTTTGTAGTAATTTTTAAAAAATGTTTATATATTTACATATTTATTTGAAAGGCAGAGTTAGAGGAAGAGACAGAGAAACGAAAGAGTTCTTCTATCTGCTGGTTCACACCCAAACGGCCACCAAAGCCGAGGCTGGGTCAGGCTAAAGTCAGGAGCCTAGAACTTCAGGTCTTCCACGTGGGTGCGGGGGCCCAAGCACGTGGGCCATCTTCCTCTGCTTTCCCAAGCACTTTCACAGAGTTGGATTGGAATGGAGCAGTTGGGACTCAAACGGGCACCCATATAGGATGCCAGTTGCAAGCAGTGGTTTAACTTTCTGCACCACAACACCGGCCCCTGAAGTAGGTTTTGAAAGCGGAAAGTGTAAGACTTTCAACTTTGTTCTCATTTAGATTGTTTTTGCTATTTAGAATCCCTTCGGATTCCATATGAAGTTTCAAATGGGTTTTTCTATTTCTGCAAAAAATGTTATTGGAATTTGACAGGGATTGCTTTTAATCTGGAGGTTGCTGAAGGTAGTATTGCTATTTTAACAGTAGTAAGTCTTACAGTCTATGAATGAAGCACATCTCTTCATGGTTTCATCATTTTATATGTTGTTTAGGAAGGTCTTCCAAATACTAAAGTTATTTAATATTTTTTCTACATTTTCTTCTAATAAGTTTATATTTCCTCTCTCTCTCTCTCTCTCTCTCTCTCTCTGTGTGTGTGTGTGTGTGTGTGTGTTTGGTATGAGAACTTCCCACTGGATTGGTACCACATGAATATGCGATTTCCATTTCCCTGATCATTGAAATGCCACATTTACCATAAATCAAATTCCCCTATATATAAATTTGTTATTAGGCTTCCTCTTCTAGTTCACTGACCCATATACCCACTCATATGCTACTACTATCATATTTTAATTACTCCAACTTTATAGTGTATTTGATATCTGAAAAGGCAACTCTCATTACTCTTCTTCTTCAGTGTTTTTAAGGTTTTCTCTGTTAATTTTCTCATCTAGATAACTATTAGAATCAGCTTAACAAATTCTAACGTATCATTGAATTTTGCTTGGGATTGCATTGATTTACTAAGTTAAATTTGGGAAAATTGACATTTTTAAAAGACTGCATTTTGAAAAACATTATTTCTTTCTTTTTTTTTTAACATTTATTTTATTTATTTGAAAGAGTTACAGAGAGAGGTAGAGACAGAGAGAGAAATCTTCCATCCGCTGGTTCACTCCTCAAATGGCTGCAATGGCCAGAGCTGAGCCGATCCGAAGCCAGGAGTCAGGAGCTTCTTCCGGGTCTCCCACGTGGATGCAGGGGCCCAAGCACTTGGGTCATCTTCTGCTGCTTTCCCAGGCCATTAACAGGGAGCTAGAGCAGAAGTGGAGCAGCCAGAACTCAAACAATGCCTATGTGGAATGCTGGCACCACAGGGTCGGCTTTTCCTGTCACCATAGCACCAGCCCTTAAAAGATTATCTTCTACCTTGGTATTTTTATAAAAAGTTGACTATGTCTGCGTGGGTGTAATTCTGAACTCTTCATTCTGTTCCACTGATTTATCCACCTGTCTTTACCACAGTGTCACCTTATCTTGTTTGGTGTGCCTTTATGGTCTTGAATTTGATAAAGTTCCAGCAGAGAGCTGGATCAGAAGAGAAGCAGCTGGGACTAGAACCGGCGCCCATATGGGATGCCGGCACCTCAGGCCAGGACTTTAACCCGCTGCACCACAGCACCAGCCCCAAACATTATTTCTAATAACTATGCTCCTGTAGTCCCTAGGACATTTTCTCCTTACTTGTATTATACTTTGATTGCCTCTGTAGGGCAGCTCTGTTCAATAGAGCTTTCTGTGATAATTAAAATGTTCTGTATCTGTGATGTCGAAACGGAGGCACTCACCACATGTGGCTATTGGACACCTGAAATCCAATTAATTAACAGAATTTTACATTTTGCTTAGTTTTGATTAAATTATGTTTTAGTAGCCACATGTGGCAAATGGCTGTCATATTAGAAAGTGCAGCTTTTGACTATATGAATAACTGTGTAACTGGACACTTATAAATAGAGGTAGAGTAGTAAATAATTATTGGTATCTAGTGTGTGAAAGACACTGCATAAGGCATTGTAGGAAAGCTAAATATAATAAAATCAACTTAAATGAATTCCTTTTGTTTTTGAAAGGCAGAGTGACAGAGGAGGAGAAGATCTTCCATTGCTAGTTTATTCCCCAAATGGCAACAATGGCTGGGACTGGGCCAGGTCAAAGCCTGGAGCCAGAACTCCATCCAAGTATCCCAAATGAGTGACAGAGGCCCAAGTATTTGGACCATCTTCCACTGCTTTTCCAGGTGCATTAGCAAAAAGCTGAATTGGAAGTAGAGCAGCTAAAACTGGAACCAGTGGTCTAGTTTGGGAAACTGTCTTCATAGGCAGCGGTTTAACACACTGTACTGCAATACCAGCCCACAGATGAATTCCTAAATAATTTATAAAGTCTAGCACTAGATATAGGATGGATTATTTACAAATATCTACATTAGAAAAATTCAATGACAAAAATGTGCTGCGGGTGGCTGGCATTGTGGCATAGCAGATTAAACTGTCACCTGCAGCGCCAGCATTCTGTACTGGAGTGCCCGTTTGAGGCCCGGCTGCTGCACCTCTCATCTAGCTTCCTGCTAATGCGCCTGGGAAAGCAGCAGCAGCAGCAGATGGCCCAAGCACTTGGGCCCCTGCTGCTCACGTGGGAAACCTGGATGGACTTCCTGCCTCCTGACTTCACCTCGACCCAGACCTTGCTGGGTCTGAATCAGGGACTGAATCTGTGGATGGAAGATCTCTCTCTCTCTCTTTCTGTGTGTGTGTGTGTGTGTGTGTGTGTGTGTGTGTGTCTGTGTCACTCTGACTTTCAAATAAAGAAGTAAAATCTTTAAAAATGTGGTAGGCACTCTTTAGGAAGAAAGCTCATATCAGAATAAAGGATCAAGAAAGGTTTTGTGGATGAAATGCAGTTAGAAAGTGGCCTTGAAGGAACTGTACAAAATTACAAGAAGGAAATGATGAAGATTTTCTGTTTTGTGAAATGTGGAGGAAATAGGAAAAAGGATGAAGTATCTTTTGGGAATTGTGACTGCATTAATCTCCTGTGGCTGCTGTGACAGATTCCTGTAAATTGGTTGCTTAACACAACAGAAATGTCTTCTCTCACAACTTGAGAGGCCGGAAGCCTAAAATAAGCATCACTAGGATTAAATCAAGGCCTCACACTCCCTCTGGGGGCCGGAAGGGAGGTTCTGTCCTTTACTTGTTCTGTCTCCTAATAGCTGCTGGCATTCCTTGGCTTGTGGCTACATAGTTCCAGTCTGTGTTGTCACATTGCATTTTCCTCTTTGTGTTCGAATCTCCTTTGTCTCTTTCTTACTAGGATATGGATGGCTCCATTTAGGGCCCACTCTTTATCTCAGGGTCCTTCACCACGTCTGCAAAGCTCCCCGTTCCCCTTCTGCTTACTAAGGTAGCACACACAAGCTCCAGAGATTGAGATGTGAACGTCTTATAGGGGCCCATTTTCCGGTCCATCATGAAGATCCAGTTTGACTGAAGCAGGGGTTCCAGTGGCAGCAGGAACGATAACAAGTGTCAGTCACTGAATGACTTGCACACGTGAGTGCTTGCCTAGGGTGTTTTATCTGTGCTATTGCATTTACTCATTACCAGAATGCTGTGTAGGCATCAGGAGGCGACGTAGGTATCTCAGGTGACCATGTTTTCCACCTCTGGTGGCTGGGAAATGATGATTAACAGAAATTGAAAAGTCATGAGGAAAAATTAGTTACAAAGGAAAAACAATAAATTTGGCTTGGTTGCACTTAGTTTAAGGGTTCTGTAGGCTATGTCAAAATGAGAATCGCAAATGCCAGTGCACAAGCCCTACAAAGATTTCTGGTGGCCCCTCCTACCTTTAGGTCAAAAAGCAAATTATGGGACTGTCGCTGTGGCGCAGCAGGTTAAAGCCCCGGCCTGCAGCGCCGGCATCCCATGTGGGCTGCGGTTCAAGTCCCAGCTGCTCCACTTCCGACCCAGCTCTCTGCTATGGCCTGGGAAAGCAGTGGAAGATGGCCCAAGTCCTTGAGCCTCTGCAGTTGCATAGGAGACCTGGAAGAAGCTCCTGGCTCCTGACTTTGGATCAGCTCAGCTCTGGCCATTGTGGTCATTTGGGGAGTAAACCTGTGGATGGAAGACCTCTCTCTCTGGCTCTACCTCTCTGTGTAACTCGTTCAAATAAATAAAAAATAAATTTAAAAAGCGAATTATAAGGAGCACTAAATTTGAAATCAAGAGACCTAGGTTCAAGACTTCTGCTTATTAAATGTGTGAAGTGGATAAATCATTTCACTTCTCTGAACTTCAGTTTCCACATCTATAAAATGGACTAAAACCCCTTCCCTAATCTCACACAGTTATTGTGAGGAATAAATGATGTATATGATGTTCTTTATATATGGTCTGTTGAAAGCATTCAAATGTTTGTTAAAATAAGAGCAAAAATTTTAGTAAGTCAGCCTTACGTCTTTTAGTGTGAAGGTAGTATATCTTAAAGCTATCTGGAGTAACAGTATTACTTTTTATTAATGTTTACTTTTAAATTTATCTTCATCTGCTCAAAAGGCAGAGAAAAAGAGTCAGAAACAGAGAGGTCTTCCCACCCTCTGGGTCAGTGCCTCCAGATGCCTGCAATAGCCAGGGCTGAACCGAGCTGAAGCTCCACCTGTATCCCCTGTGTGGGTGGTAAGGGCCCAGCCATTTGAGCCATTATGTGCTCCCAGGATGCATCAGCAGGAAGCCGGATCGAAAGTGGATAGCCAGGACCTCTGATATGGGATTCAGATGTTGGAAGTGGCAGCTTGCAGGTGCCACAACTCACCCCTAACATTGCTTACGCAAGTCCATCTTCATCTCCCTTTCCCATTGTCCAAATGGCCATTCCATACTTTCACCATTCAAGTGTCTTAAGTGCCACCTAAGACCAGTTCCTTTCCTTTTAGCAGATGGTCTAAACTCTGCTTCATAGAAATAATTAAGAACATCAAGCATGAATTATTTACCTTTTTGTCCCCTTAAAGATTTACCTAGATAATCTCCAACTTATAATGGTTTGACTTAGGTTTTTTAAACCATAGTGTAAAAGTGATATGGACAATGTTTTTAACCATGCGCGAAAGTGATATACATTCAAATTTTGCGTTTAGATCTTTTACTGGGCCAGTGTTATATAGTATTGTCCCCTCTCATGCTGGGCAGTGGCAGGACCAGGAGCTGCAACTCCCAGTCCATCCCTGTGATCATGAGGGAAGAGAATCAGTACTCTGCAGTGGATTGAATTCCCAAGCTGTGCTGTTTAGTAGATTAGTTGGATATGATTTTTTACAGACTGATGTTATTTATTTGAGAGGCAGACACACAAAGAGAAGGAGAGAGAGAGAGAAAGAGAGAGAGAGATCTTCATCTGCTGGTTCATTCCTCAACAGGCAGGACTGGAGCAGGCCAAAGCTGGGAGCCAGGAACTCTATCCCAGTGTCCCACATGGGTGGCAGGACCCAAATACACTTGGGTCATCTTCTGCTACTTTCCCAGGCGTGTTAGCAGGAAACTGGATCTGAAGTGGAGCAGCCAGGACTCATATGGGATTGTGGTATCATAGGCAGTGGCATATTCCGCTGCTCCACAATGCTGGCCCATGATATTTTCATATTTTTCCCCAAAGAAACCTTTTTATTTAAGGAGTACAGATTTCATGCATTTCATCTCTAGGAACACAGTGATTCTTCTCCCATACCTGCCCTCCTACCCCTTTTCCAATATTTTCAACTTAATGATGGGTTTATCAAGACATAACCCCAGCATAAGTCAAAGAGCATCTGTATATTTACTTTCTATCTTTCCTTTCAAACCTCAGAAGTGTACAGGTACTTCAAAAGTTAATGGAGGCCGGCGCCACGGCTCGCTAGGCTAATCCTCCACCTGTGGCGCCAGCACACCGGGTTCTAGTCCCGGTCGGGGCGTCGGATTCTGTCCCGGTTGCCCCTCTTCCAGGCCAGCTCTCTGCTGTGGCCAGGGAGTGCAGTGGAGGATGGCCCAAGTGCTTGGGCCCTGCACCCCATGGGAGACCAGGAGAAGCACCTGGCTCCTGCCATCGGATCAGCGTGGTACACCGGCCGCGGCGCCATTGGAGGGTGAAACAGCAGCAAAAAGGAAGACCTTTCTCTCTGTCTCTCTCTCTCACTGTCTACTCTGCCTGTCAAAAAAAAATTAATTAATTTTTAAAAAAGTTAATGGAAAATGGAATTAAAACATGTTTATTTTGGTGCAATACACGCATTCAGGGGAGCTTCAAAAAGATTATGGAAAAAGTTACATGGATTTCAAATTTTTTTGCACTAAAATAAACTTAGATTTTAAAAAATCTTGTTTCTTTTCCATTTTATTTGAAATAGAAAGAAAGAGATGGAGAAAAATCTTCCATCCATTGTCTTACTCCCAAATGCCCGCAGTAGTTAGGGCGAGGCCAGGCCAAAGCCAGGAGTCCAGAGTTCTATCCGGGTCTCCCACACGGGTGGCAGGGACCAAAGTATTTGAGCCATCATCTGCTGCCTTCCAGGGCGCTCTGTAGGAGGTTGGATTGGAAGTGCAGTAGCTGAGACTAACCTCGTGCTCTAAAATGGGATGCAGGCATATGAAGCAGTGACTTAACTAATTACTGTGCCAAATGCCCACCTCCAAAATAAACTTATCTTTTAATCTCATTTTTCAAAAAAATGTATGAAGTGCCCTCCTTATACCAGTTCTTTTGTCCAAAGTGAATACTTCTTTTTCTATGTGCTCTTTTTTTGCTTTAAAGATTTATTTTATTTATTTGACAGAGTTACAGAGAGAGGTAGACACACATACACGCACACACACACACACAGAGAAGTCCTCCATCCTCTGGTTCACTCCCCAAATGACTGCAATGTCCGGAATTGAGCCAAACTAAAGCCAGGAGCCAGGAGCTTCTTCCAGGTCTCCCATGCCAGTGCAGGGGCCCAAGGACTTGGGCTTTCCCAGGCCACAGCAGAGAGCTGGATAGGAAGTGGAGCAGCCAGGACTTGAACCAGCACCCAAATGGGATGCCAGCACTGCAGGCCGGGGCTTTAACCCACTGCACCACAGCGCTGGTCTATGTGCTCTTAATGCAGTTTCCTCCCTCCTTAGCTCTCAGTCACTTAGTCAGCCCTTCAGTGAACATCAGCATTTGGATATCTTCTCTCCAGTTCAGAATCTGGGAAGCAGAGCCAATTGTTTTTTCACCCACCCTCTCCACAGGGTTTCCATTCTTTACTCTATTTTCTGACTTGGTCAGAGGCATTACAAGAATCTTGAATGATTTTTGTCATTTTTTACTTTCTTTTCTATCCGTGTTCCCATTCCAGTTAGTGACCAAGTCGTGGTAGGGCGAAGGTTCAGGGCTTTACTTTCTCTCTCCTTGGCTCTCTGTTCTCTTAGTGCTTTCCCTCTAACCTCGCTTCTGCTGCTGCTGCTCTTGTTCTCATCTGCAATAGCTTCATTACTTCTCGTCTCACTCCTGTCTAATCACCCTTCACACTGCTGCCATCGGGATCTTTCTAAAGCAGATTTGCTCCTGGAATCCTTCACTGACACTCCATTCTAGGGTAAATCCAAAGGTTAGAAAAATTGCATTGTCTGACCCAGCCCATCACCCCTTCCTGTTAGTCCCACTGAGCTGTTCCCTAGTTCCCCAGAGGTGTTCTGCTGTATATCCCTGTACCTGTGGTCCTTCTGTCTAGAACGTTTTCTCAGCAACCTCTACTGCCATTTCGCTGGTGAGTGTCTGCTCTTATGCACTGCTTACTTCAAGCTTGACATTGCTCTAAAGGCTTGCCAGGCCCCCCCAGGAAGAGCCGATAAGATCTTTTTGGAACCCTTGCTGTACCCTATCCATGACTCTGTCATTTCATCTGTTACTTGTTTGTTTTCCCCTGCCAGGCCCTCTCTAAGGATGTAAAGTCTGTCTTGATTGGATTTGTGTCTTTAAAAAAAAAGCATTTAAAATGTAAGAGGCAGATAGAGAGAGCTCTCATCCTCGGGTTCACTACTCAAATACCTGCAACAGCTGGGGATGTTCCAGACTGGAGCCAGGAGCCGGGAACTCCACTCAGTGGCCCAGCTGCTTGAGCCATCACCACTGTCTCTGAGGCCTTGCATTGGCAGAAGGCTGTCTTCACTGGCATCTGAACCACGCACCCAAATGCCCATGCCCAGTTGTTAGCAGGCGTCTGTTGGATATACAACAGCTAACCCCAAGAGCTAATCTAATAAAGGGACATTTCTCACTGTCCCTTACACCTTCCGTGTCTCCTCATGATCCAATATCTCTAAATACGCTGAACTTCTGCCTGGAATGACCTCCCCTGCTCCCACAGCACATCCAGTCTGGCAGACTGCTCAAGACCCAGCTCAGTGTCGCTCTTCTAAGGAGTCTGCCCGCACTCTCCAGGCCAAGTGGATCACTCCCTTTGGACTCTATGAAACGCCCTGTACTTGTCTTGATCTCTTGTGTCTGTTACACACTGTTTGACTTCTAAGTGACCTCTGCCCTTGCCAGTCCAGTGCAGCTGTGGGCTCCGTCTGGCTAAGTCAAGTGGGCCTACCTCAGGCCTCATCTTCCTTGGCTTCTCAGAGACGCTTGTGCCACTGCCCACCGCTGTTGAATTTCTTCACCCCAGCCCTTGATCTTGACAGAACAATCTGCTAGTCTTTTTTCTCTCTCCCTCTCCTTCGAAGTCTCCTTTGTTGACACATTCTCCACCTAATCTCTAAATGTTGGAGTTCCTTAAGGCTATGGCCTGGCCCCTTTCCCTTCTCACGCTCTGATCTCTCAGTAAGCAAACACTTCCACACCCATCGCGTTAATTATCCTCCATATGCTGATGACTCTCACATTTACATCTCTAACCCAGACTGCTCTCCTGAGCTTCAGACTTCAACACGTCCACATGTGCTTGGTTTTACAAGAACGCCAGACTCAGCAGGCTCCAAACTCCCATTGTTTTCTACCTGAGAATACAGCACCTCATTCTATGTAGTTAGCCAAACTAGAAACAAGAGAGTTATCTCCCTTACCAGCATATACAATGGGCCATCCTTCTAACCACTTTCTAAATATTTCTCCTTTTTTAAAAAAAGATTTTATTTTATTTATTTGAGAGGTAGAGTTACAGACAGTGAGAGGGAGAGACAGAGACAAAGGTCTCCCTTCCATTGGTTCACTCTCCAAATGGCCACAACAGCCGGAGCTACACCGATCTGAAGCCAGGAGCCAGGTGCCTCTTCCTGGTCTCCCATGCGGGTGCAGGGGCCCAAGGACTTGGGCCATCTTCTACTGCTTTCCCAGGCCATAGCAGAGAGCTGGATGGGAAGAGGAGCAGCCGAGACTAGAAAAGGCACCCATATATGATGCCGGTGCCGCAGGTGGAGGATTAACCTACTGCACCATGGCGCCGGCCCCTAAATATGTCTCTCAATGTTGACTTCCCTCCATCTCTGCTCCCACCCAAGTTACTGCCTGAACACTATGATAGCAGATTCTTCTCCTTGAATCTGCTTGCCTCCATTATATTTCTACATTGCAGGCATAGTGCTCTTGAAATGTCACTCACTGAAAGATGTTTCACGAGCCCCTGCTATGTGCAAGGCACTTGCTAGGTTTTGGTGATAGAAATGTGACCAAGATGGGTGCGTTCCTGATCTCCTGGAACTCTGATAGAGTTTATACTAGGGACCTAACTTTATTGGGATGAAAGTAGGGAAAGCTTCTTTGAGGAAATACGCTTTCATCTGATCTGAAGAATGAGGTGAAATTAACTAGCCAAGAGAACTGAGGGCAGGAAAAGGGCATTTTAGGCAGAAGGAACATTACGTACAAAGGTCCAGAATCGGGAAGAAGCAAGGCGTGAGGCTGGGCCATCCGGGCCTCGAGAGCAGAGTGAGAGGCACAGTGCAAGCTGCGAGGCTGGGCCTCCCCGTAGGAGGCCCTCCAGGGCGTAGCAGCTCCCTCCAGTGAGTTGCCATGGGAGAGGACTGAGAGCAGAAGGTGAACATTCCTCTGCGGAGGGTGTGCAGTTTTCATCAAGGTCTCACAGCCAGTCTGTGACATCTTTCCTTTCCCTGAAAATAAAGAGCCATTTCTGGGATATGAAAGGCCAAGGCAGGGAATTTGGACTCTGTCCTAAAAGCAATATTGTCACTGGAAATTATTAAACCGAAAAGTAACATGGCCAGATTGTAAATCCATAGGGCAGGGATTTTTATCTCTTTTGCTCACTGATATATCCCAAGCACTTAGAACAGGGCTGTGCACATAGCTGGCACCTAATCCATTGCTGAATGTATGAATGTGTATTATGGCATTATATTGTATTATGTTGTATATTATGTACATATATAATGCCTGTCTTTATATAATGTGTGCGTGTGTGTGTGTGTGTGTATCCTGTCCTTTACAAAATTCAGTCTTGGAAAATCAACCATGTCTCACTCAGTGTTATAGCACTGGAGATATGATACTAATGCCTAACACAGTGCCTGACTCAAAATCAGTTTCATTCATTCATTCATTCATTCAGCAGTACTTAAAGAGGATCTACTATATGCCAGGAGCTGAGAATATAAAGACTATTAAAATCTGAGTATATGGGCTGGCATGGAGCAGTGGGTTAAGCCACCGCCTGCAGCGATGGCATCCCACATGGGCATTGGTTCAAGTCCTAGCTGCACCACTCTGATCCAGTTCCCTGCTAGTGTACCTGGGAAGATGGCCCAAGTGCTTGGGACCCTGCCTTCTATGTGAGGGACCCAGAGGGAGTTCCAGGCTCCTGGCTTCAGCCTGGCCCAGTGCCAACCATTGTAGGTATTTGGGGAATGAACCCGTAGATGAAATCTCTCTCTCTCTCTCTCTCTCTCTCTCTCTGTCTCTCCCTCTATCGTTGTAACTCTCCCTTTCAAATAAATCATTTAAAATAAATAAGTAAGTAAAATCTGAGTATTCTCACTAACCTCAAGGAGTTTACAACCTAGATCAGGAAGTGGGCCTGATGGTACTGTGTAGAAAATGTTACAAAACAGGCAAAAACAGCACAGCTCTAGCAGAAGGCCAGCAGGCTACCGGTGTGCCAGATGAAGAGGTGGGGAGCAGAGCATGTGAGTGAGAATTAAATGCAAAATCCAGTGGGGAACAAGCAGGGCCCATTTAGAGAACCACAAGTGATTAAGTAAATATGGGGTAGGATGAAACTGCAGAGATGGACCAGGGCCATAAGGCATGTGGGCTTTATCCTGAAGACAATGGGAAGTCATTAATGGATGAATGACAAAGCAGAAGAATATTGTGGTCAGATTTGCACAGAAGACTACTCAGAGTGGAGAATGATTGGAGAAGCAGTAATAGCAGGAGCAGGTGGGGGCCCAGTAATTGGGAGAAATGACGTTGATCTGCATTAAAATAGAGGTAGTGAAAATAGAGAAAAATAGATGGATCTGGGAGATATTAAGGAGGTAAGCTCAAGAGGAATTAGTGAATAATTAGAATATTAGGTGACAATAAGTGGAATATCATGGGTAACTTTGGATTTAACTTGGACAGCTTGGGTGAGAGACAGTAAAGACTGGGAGCTGGCATAAAAAGTCAGGATGGAGTTCCCATGGGACACGCTGCATTGGCATTCCCTTCCCAGCACTGATGTGGAGACTGGAGACAACTGGATACATAACACGGATCTGGAGATCGGAAGGAGGATCCAGGTTGAACACATAAATATGAAGGTCTTTGCTTGTGAATGGTAATTGAGTCCAGGGAGTGAATGAGATCACTCAGAGGGAGTGTGGAGAATGAGGAGAAAAGACAACAAAGACAGAACTCTGGGAGAACATTCAAGTACCGAGCATTGTTTTGGGAATGCATAAAGGAAAAAGTGATAACTAGAGTCTTGGAAGAAGGGCTGTCTCTCAGGGCTATCAAAATACTGCTAGCGAATCTGCTGGCTATCTTATCCGCTTAACACTGAGCCTGCTCCCTGGGTTCTCAAACCAAAAAAGTTACTAAGCCAAAACTGCAAAGCAGGTGAATGGCAGAGCAGAAAGCATCCTTCAGGGCTTTTCTTCAGACGTAGATGTAGACATTGTACTCTTGAGCCTTTATTGGCAAACGGATTGCAGTAGCCTCTGCATTCAGGGAAAGCTTTAACGTACGTATGTGTGTATGTGTGCAGCTCTGTGAAATGTTCATGGAATATGAAATGCATTCGAAACCATTTGGTGATCATCTGATGGTGCTCAGAACATCCACATAATCAGTGTAGCATGCCTGATTGCTGGCCTGGTTGCTGGGCTGCTTGGCTTTGGTGTCACATATGCAAACCCAGCCGGTTGGAATACACCTGAAAAAATGTTTCTCAAATATTCATTAGTGTGGATAAATTTGCTAGTTTAGATAGGCCATGTAGATTATTCATCGGTGTTAGGAAGTGTCCCCTGACTGATAACATACTTGCTTTTGAATTCATTTGTTTTCTATTAACCCTTGAAAGTTCCCAGACCTCACTGATTGCCTGGAATACATTATTGAAGATGTATTGACTCCTGCACTACAATAAAACTGCAGTTCTGCAACTTGTCATAGAAGTCTGATTTACTTGAGCAATAAAAGGGGACAAGAGTAAAACTGTTAAGCCATCAGGCCAGTTGTCCTTTGAGAAGTTATACGCTCCTCTTCTTTCAAGTGTGTGCAGACTTGAAAGAACTGAGAATAGTTTGGTTTGAGTGGAAAGTGCGACCCAACAATCTTTCTAAACAAACTGAGTTTTACCGAGTACTATTTCTTACAACCAACCTTTAACAAATGGATGTCCCAGGTGTTTTGGGCTTTGGGTTTTTATGTTGCTGTTTGCTTTGGGACAGTCCATTTCAAACTTTCATATGTGTAAGCAAACCAGTCATTTGATGAGCAGCTCTATTTACTTCCTCAGAGTTGGCTGTTTTATATAGTCAATATGCTGGTTTAAGCCAAAGGGAATCTGTGGTTTCTGAGATCAGGAATTTAACTGCTTTCTAAAACTGAAGGCTAAATTGATGCTTAAATTGCCATTTTTAGCCCCAATCTTTATTTCTAAGTAGCATTTAAATGCTTTATTGACATTCTCACTATTTAAAAGTATTAATCTATCAATAATAATAACATGCATCTACTATAAAAGAAAAAGGAGGAAGGGTAGGTTTTAAGTGCAGTGGTTAAGATGCTTCTTGGGAGGCCTGCATTGTGGCGTAACAGGTCAAGCCTCCTCTCGCAATACCAGCATTCCATATGGGTGCCAGTTTGAGTCCTGGCTGCTCCATTTCCAATCCAGCTCCCTTTCATGCATCTGGGAAAGCAGTGGAATATGGCCCAAGTACTTGGGCTCCTGAACCCGTGTGGGAGACCCAGAAGTTCCTGACTCCTGGCTTTGGTTTGGTAAGCCCCAGTCGTTGCAGCCATTTGGGGAGTGACCCAACAAATGGAAGATCATCTCTCTCTCTCACTCTCTCTCTCTCTCTCCCCTCTCTTCTCCTTCTTCCTCTATCCCCTCCCTCCCTCTCTTTTCTATAACTCTGCCTCTCAAATGAATAAATAAATCTTTTTTTAAAATGATTCTGTGTGGGACACAGGTAATCTTGTATTGGAGTGCTTGGGTTCCACTCCCAATTCCAGCTTCTTGCAAATGTGCACCCTAGGAGGCAGCAGGTGATGGCTCAAGTAGTTGGGTTCCTGCCACCCATATCGGAGATCTGGATTGAGTTCCTGACTCCTGGTTTTGACCTGGCTAGCCCTGGCTGTTGCAGGCATTTGAGAAGTAAGCTAGCTAATGGGAGCCCTCTGTCTACATCTCTCTCTCTCTCTCATTCCCTCTCTCTGCCTTTCAAATAAATAAATGAAATAAATTTTAAAATTTTAAAACAAAAGAATAAAAAAATAGTGTTGAAACTGCTACTAGATATTCTGAAAACTCTTGCTTTAAAATATAAGTATGCATGGATTTCAAAAATTTTTGCACCAAAAAATACATTTATCTTTTAATTTTATTTTCCTTGAACTTTCTGAAGTGCTCTCATACCTTATTCCATTTTCCCTCCAAAGAAAGGACAGAGGACAGGGAAAACCTTTCCTTCCATCTAGTAGCTGGACAATATATAAATGCCCTCTTTGTTTCTTGGAAGTAGGGATTATTTGATGGATTATTCACTCAGTTAAATGAAAATAAGTTCTAAAATATTTACCTAAACTAAACCCAGTGGAAAAATACAAGGGTATGTCAGTATGTTCATGGAAAATGAAACTAAAAGATAAGTTTACTTTAGTTAAAAAAACAACATGCTTTTTTAAAAGAAAAATTTAAAAGACTTATTAATTTGAAAGGCAGAGTGAGAGAGAAAAAGACACACAGAGAGAAAGAGATCTTCCATCAGCTGGCTCACTCCCCAAATGGCCACAACAGCCAGGGCTGGACCATGTCAAAGCCAGGAGCAGAGCTCTGTCCAGGTCTCCCAGGTGGGTGACGGGTACCAGCACTCATCCCTCTCCCGTTGCTTTCTCAGGCACGTCCAGGGAGCTGGATCAAAAATTGAGCAAGCGGGGCTCAAACAAGAGCCCATATGGGATGCTGGCGCCATAGCCAGTGGCTTTCCCATTACGCCACAGCTCCAGCCCTGTGGGCATGGGGCTTCTAAACTCATTAGTCTGAAGGCTAGAAAAGGCAAGTGCTGGAGAAGTGCTGGAAAAGGCAAGGCTGTCTGTGTGCAGTAGCTGACATGGGACTTAGGTTACACTTGCCGCTGAAGCAGCCAGCGCCCTAGATCTCTGCTGCCCTTCATTGCTCCCTGTCGGCCCTGCCTTCAGTGACCCTTCCCTCAAGAGCTGGCTGTACTGAACGCACTGGAGAGAGCAAAGAACCTGGCCCAGGAACTAGCTGTCTCCAGGGGACCTCAGCTCCTGAAACCTGGAGTACCAGACTCTGATACTGGCAGCAGGGCCAACCCAGCCTGCAGGAGAGCAGGTTTGGATCCGTTCTGCAGCTTGCGGGATTAATGCTTGGTCTACCTGTCTTTTATATGTCTTGTGCAGATGTCAAAATCTCTGCTGAATTGTGCCTCTCTCTGGTAATTCTTACAGATTCAGAGAGTGAATTTTGAGTACAGTCAGCAAAGTTCCGAGAGCTCCAGGAAGAAGAAGAAGATCAGCGAACCAGTGAAAGTCTTCAGTCCTCACAGCAAATGAAACTTAGATGCGTTAGTCACATTTACTTTAAGAAAATTTTATTTTACAAAAACATGCATGAAGTGTCTTGGCAGGAAAGGAAGTTCCTATTACCAAAACCTTTTTCTAAGTTTGGTGCTCAACTCTTTTTTAAATTTGTTAAGTGTTAAATTACTGAGTATGACATGCATTCACTTTGCCACAAGGAGACAAGGTCACCAGGGCTGCCTTGGCATGGTATCACTTTACACCTGAGTTAGAGCTGCAACAACCTTTGAAAGTGTAGCCACGGCAGCTGTTTGAAAAGAGAGGAGCTGTTTTCAAAGGAAAGAAGGGTTTTCCTTGCATGATTAAACTCTCCAGGTATTTAGACTACTGTGAAATGTTTTAACTTGTTGTAACCTGTGTCCTGGAATCCCTCTAATAGCTTTATTAAAATTCCCATAGAATTGCAGAGGGTGTGATATCTAGGTTTGATTTATGTGTTAACTTCTGTCACAGGTTGATCACCTAAGTGTGCAACCAAAATGTGCTCTCCTTAGAAAGCTTCCCAGGCCCTGTTCTGTTGTCCAGTCCAAGGCAGAGCACCTGCTACACAGCAGAGCTGCACTGCAGGAGGCTGGCTCCCTTTGCACGGCCAGTGTGGAACATTCCCAACGAGTTCTTCACTTCCCGGTCTCTAACCCACAGATGATGCTCTTAGCCCCCTCCTTGTTCTGGACGAATGTTGGTGGACTTACTGATGAGTATGCAATGAAGAATAAATGACTTAAAGTGTTATTATTTAGCAACATGGGATTTAATGATTTAAATGAGTAAGACCAGTAAGTCAAATGTTAAGTGTATGTGCATTATGGTTAAATAAAAACAAAATGCAAGGTATTTTTTCTTCTCCTTTTTCATATCAGGAAAAGCTTCTTCACCTAGATCAGTGTTTCTTCAACTCAATGGATGGTGAGGACCTCAGAGCCTGGAGTACTTGTTAAAGTATGGACTACTGTACCTGGCTCATTTTTACTAAATCAAAGTCTCAGGGGGTGGGCCCTGTGGAAAGCTCTCTGGACTCTAATGCACACGAAAACCTGAGAACGTGGGACTCCTATCCAGACCAAGGAGAATCCCTGGACCCAGTATTCACGTCAGCCAGCAATGGGCTATGTGCGATGGCAATGGGAAAATGAAAGGAAGCCTGCCGGTCCAGCATTGCCCCTGCCACACTCTTCCGCGTTTCTGACTGTTCAGGGCAGTCTGTCTCCTGGAGCCTCAAATGGGGCTAGCACAGGGCCTGCCTCTCAGCATGTTTGGTGGGCTCTGCCACTGAAGGGAGAAGGGGTGGGAGGTGTTGCTTTGATTCTGTTCTTGCTAGCACTGGAGCCTGAGTCACCGGAACTGCTTCGAAGGGAGCCACATGGAGATTAGCTGTCTAGTAGGGGGATTAGGTTTATGTTGTGTCTCTCCAGAGGGCAGATCTAAGACCAAATTGGTAAAAGCTTCAGGAGGTCAATTTGGCTCAGCTATGTAAGGAGGAGCTTTTCAACTCCATAGGTTGTCAGAGCTTTGAAATGGGCTTCCTTGTGAGGTCTTGAACGTACCTTCTCTGCAGGTGTTTGAATATAAAGGAGCTTTACAAAAACTTTAGGAGTCTTTGACTCAAAGTAGATTAGTTTTACAGAGTAATTAGTCAGTCTGGGTTTTGGAAGGAATCTTTTGTTTAAAAGGGGAATTTAGGGGCCAGTGTTGTGGCACAGCGTGTTAAGCTGCTGCCTGCAACAGCAGCATCCCATATGTGAGCGCTGGTTCATGTCCCAACCACTGCACTTCCCATCCAGCTCCCTGTTAGTGCACCTGGGAAAACTGGAAGCTAGCCCAAGTGCTTGGGACCCTGCCACCCACCTGGGACACCCAGAGGGAGTTTCAGGTTCCTGACTTCAGCCTGGCCCAGCCCTGGCCAGTGTAGCCTTTTGGGAAGTGAACCAAAAGATGAAAGAACTCTCTTTCTCTCTCTTTTAAAAATGTATTTATTTTATTTGAAAGTCAGAGAGAGAGAGAGAGAGAGAGGTCTTCCTTCCGTTGGGTCACTCCCCAGTTGGCTGCAACAGCCAGAGCTGCGCCGATTTGAAGCCAGGAGCCAGGAGCCAGGAGCTTCCTCCGGGTCTCCCACATGGGTGCAGGGGCTCAAGGACTTGGGCCATCTTATACTGCTTTCCCAGGCCATAGCAGAGAGCTGGATGGGAAGTGGAGCAGCCAGGTCTTGAACCGGCGCCCATATGGGATGCCGGTGCTTCAGGCCACTGCGCCACAGCTCCGGCCCCTCTCTTTCTGTCTCTGTATCTCCTTCTCTTTCTGTAATGCTGCTTCCCAAATAAATAAATCTTTCAAAACATTTTAAAAATAAAAGAATTTAGCTCTCAATTTATATTTACAGTTGCTATAAACTTAGCCTAAAACTGACAGATCCTCGCAGTTGTGCGGATTGACAGAAGTGATTGAAGCAAATGGCCCAGCAGCACATAGGCAGTGCTCAGCAGATGTTCATCAGTACTGCTGTTTCAGGACTTTAACATGGTCTTGGTCTCCAGCAGCTTAGTATTGTAGAGCTGCTTTTTGCCTCCCCAGAGCTCCTGCATCAAATTCCTGTCCATTCCGAGGGCCAGTACTTGAACTTCACCCTCAGTTGCCTCTGTCCTCAGCTCCCTCCCCACTCCTTTCCCCAAATTCAGACTCCCTTTCCTTCAAGACAGTTGAGTGGCAGGGAAACAGCAGACTGCACAGAATGCACCGGCTCCCACACTTGCATTTTAAAGCAGAAACCTGTCAATGAGGAAAATGACTCTTACCTAGGGACTGCAGTATGAGAGCAGGTTGAATAAACAGGGGAAAAGAACGTTTAAGGAGAACTTTGTCGCTGTCTTCACTCGCATGATGGGCTAGCATAAAATGCAGGGAGCCACTAATTCTGTGTTGCTCCAAAGAACAGAGGACAGAGGCAGCGGGAGGAAGTCTCAGGGAGGCAGATTTGGCTGCAACACGTTAAAGCGTTTCTCCTCCATGCAGTAGCAGAGCGCCTGGAACGCGAGGGGCCATCAGTAAGTTGCGGTTTTTGTTAGCAGTTTGAGCTGCCAGCTGGTGAGTGCTTCTGCCTCCCCGAGCTCCCCGTCACTGGAGCACTGGAGATGCTCAGGCCTCGTGCAGGATGGCCCTTGGATAAACATTGAACCAACTGAGTACTGAAGTCTCTTCTAGCTGTAAAAATCCTGTGACATTTTGATTAATGGTAGAATTTCCACAGAGGTATTTTGGAGAAAGTGAATATTTCATAATCCCTTTTCCAAAAAGCACTAAAGTGTTTAAGACTGAGAGTTCTGGAGCTGGACATCACCTTAGTTGGAGCCCTGGTTCTCCTGTCTTACTAGTTGTGTGGCTGGCAAGTTATGTGTTCCCTCTGCTTCAGTCTCCTCGTCTATAAAATGGGGCAATAATAGTGTCTCACAGTTATTGCAGGAGCCAAATGAGTTACTGTAATACATGCAAAATGCTTAGAAGAATGTCTGGCACAGAGGGAGTTCATGGCCAGTAATGCTAGTTATGAAATATTGTCTGATATCCTTGCCACTTCTAAGCTTTTTATGTCTTCTCAAGTATGTGGTTGGGCATCTTTTGTAGCATAATTAATCCTAACCTTGCTTTTTCCCAAATCATATGCCAGCCTTGACCAGTGTGATTAACCAGTGTACTTTTCTAAAAATTTTTATTATTGATTTCAAAGGCAGAGAGACAGAGATGTTAAGGCCAAAGCTAGGAGTGTGGAACATAATTCATGTCTCACACATGGGTGGCACAGACCCGTAAATACACGTGCTGCCTCCCATGGTGCATATTAGCAGGAAGCTGAAATGGGGAGCAGAGCTGGGGGTTGAATCCAGGTGCTTGGATATGGGGCACAGGCATCGTAGCTGCTGGGCCAGACGCCAGCTGCAGATGGCTCACTTTCAATCACAGGAAGCAGCCCGGAAAGCCCAAAAGCAGGCAGGGCCTGTGCGCTTGCTGGTTGTGAAGCTCCTAGCAGTGGGACACAGTCGTGGCTGTGGACACCCTAGCTCTGCTATGTGTCTGGCAAGTGCTAGATATCCAGTACATATTTGTTTAATGAATAGATGAACTTGGCAGCATTCTCACAAGTATTATTTCCTACATTTTATGTATTTATTTTTGATTAGGTAATAACATTCACATGATTTAAAATTGAAAAGGAACAAAAGGGTATGAAGACAAAAACACCCCTCCCTCCCTGTCTCCTAGCTCCCTTCCCCATAGGTAGCTAACATAACCACTTTCTCATATATCTTTCCAGAGCTATTTTAGGCATAAACAAGCAAACATTCTTGCACTTGCTTACGCACATTCATTTCTCTCCCTCCTGTTTAAACAAATGGCATCATACACTGTTCTAGGCACGATTATTGAAGTGGCCCCAGGAGGGGTGGGTGTGAGCCTGGGTACACTAAGAGGGAAGAATGAGAGAAGGAGTTCAGGGACAGAAGATTCGATCAGGAGACTGGTGTATGAATATAGAGGTGAAGTGATTATGAGCTGCACTAGTAGATTAAGGTGGTTAACCAGGAAAAGAATTGAATTTTTGTAGCTTACGCCAGAGTAAACACCACTATGATCAAGATGTGGAGCATTTTTGTCACCCCCAAGAGCTCCCTTGTGTCCCTGCACAGCGGCACCCCACACCCAGCTTTGCTTTGGCAGAGTGTTTCAGCTTTTGTGTTCCAAGCCTGTCTGGCCGTGGTGGGACCTCCACTCAGCAGGGCGAGTCACGGTGCTATTCAGCATCAAAGGCACTCACTGTAGGCCAGGCGCTTGGCTGCGGCCATACCCGTGCTCTTCTCATCCTCACCACACCAGCTCAGGTGAGATGGCTAACAGAGAAGTTAAAACACTTGCCTGGCTGTTGTGGTGGAACAGGTTCAGCCACTGCCTACAATGCCAGCATACCATATGGGTACTGGTTTGGGTCCTGGCTGCTACACTTCCGACCCAGCTCCCTGCTTATGGGCCTGGGAAAGCAGCAGAAGATGGCCCGAGTCCTTGGGCCCCTGTACCCACATGGGAGGCCGAGAAGAAGCTCCTGGCTCCTGGCTTTGGATTGGCTCAGCTCTGGCCATTGTGTCCATTCAAGGAGTGAACCAGTGGATGGAAGATTTATCTATTTCTCCCTCTCTTTCTGTCTCACTCTAACTCTGTCTTTCAAATAAACAAATAAATCTTAAAAAAAAAAAAAAAGCACTTGCACAGGCTCATACAACTAGTAGACTGCAGAGCCAGAATGTTGAACCCAAAGCCATCTATTTCCAGGGGCCACCTGTGAAGATCATGAAGAGCATAGTGAAACCCCAGTGGAAAGACTTCACTCCTATTCAGCAACATCAAGAACAGAAAACAATCCTTAGTGGGTTAATATAGAAAGAATTTGTGCAGCAGCCTTCAAGTGTGCCTTAAACAGCTGTAGCCTTTCTCCAAAACTGTTAGTCAGTGAGCAGAACTGCACCTCATCCCCGCCCTTTGTGCACACCTGCCGGGCTGCTGGTTTCTGAGAAGTTATAACATTTACAACTATCTATGTTAAAGAACTGGTGTGGTCAGGGCATTACTGAGAACAACTATCTGCCTATCTGTGCTCCCAGAATCACATGTCATTCTGAAACTGCAAGGAATGTGGTTAAGGCCCCTGGTCACAGCTCTCCACAAAGATTGATCTGTTTCACTGTTGCCTCCGAAGAGCTTTTCTCCTGGACTAAGATGTTAGCTCATAGTGATGTCCACTAATGGGACTTCCCTAAAAAGGAACCTATTAAAGGAATTAATTACATTGCATATCCAGAAACATCCCAGCATAATAAATGGCTCCCCAGCTAGAACAGTGTGAGCAGGAAACCATTGAAGTAAATCTTTTTTTTAAGATTTATTTATTTATTTGAAAGTCAGAGTTACACAGAGAGAGGAGAGGCTGAGACAGATAGAGGTCTCCTCTCTGCTGGTTCACTCCCCAATTGGCCACAACGGTTGAAGCTGCAGCAGTTTAAAGCCAGGAGCCAGGAGCTTCCTCTGGATCTCCCACACAGGTGCAGGGGCCCAAAGACTTGGCCCATCTTCTTTCTACGGCTTTCTCAGGCCATAGCAGAGAGCTGAATCGGAAGTGAAGCAACTGGGACTTGAACTGGTGCCCTTATGGGACGCCCGCACTGCAGGCGGCGGCTTTACCTGCTGCACTACAGTGCCGGCCCCATGAACTAAATCATAATGGAGACAAATTCCCATAGAGTGAAATAAAAGGTTGCTAAGATAGCAGACCCTAAAAGAGTGAAAATGTTAATAATGAAACTAAATTTCACTTAAGATAGGATTTTATTGTAGATCCTATTTTTCCAATATTTCTTTTTTTTTATTTTTTAATTTTTTTTGACAGGCAGAGTGGACAGTGAGAGAGAGAGACAGAGAGAAAGGTCTTCCTTTGCCGTTGGTTCACCCTCCAATGGCCGCCGCGGCCGGCGCACCGCGCTGATCCAATGGCAGGAGCCAGGTACTTCTCCTGGTCTCCCATGGGGTGCAGGGCCCAAGCACTTGGGCCATCCTCCACTGCACTCCCGGGCCACAGCAGAGAGCTGGCCTGGAAGAGGGGCAACCGGGACAGAATCCGGCGCCCCGACCGGGACTAGAACCCAGTGTGCCGGTGCCGCAAGGCGGAGGATTAGCCTAGTGAGCCGCGGCGCCGGCCCCCAATATTTCAATATTTCAATATTTTTATGTGAGACCTATGTTTTCTACTTATTAATTTTGCCAATTAACTTTGAAGTGCAATTTTAGTGTTTTGATGTTTTTAAAATAAGCCAGTAGTTATCTGCAGCAACATAGAATAGAAGAAAATGGATTTGAGATGCATTTGGTGGCATTCAAATTCAAGAGAAGGTGCTAGAATTATTTTTTCTCAAAGTCGAGGTTGGTTTTGGCATAGGGCTGCCTGCAACCTGAGGATTAGATTAGATGACTTTCTGATCACATATTCCTCTGGTTGATCCCTTTTTCACACTGCGTGAATCTCCAGAAATGACAGTAGCAGGAGGAAAAGATAACAGCAGGAGATTAAGTGTAGGGCTGAGCATTGTGCTAGGAACTGGCAAACCACCAGTCCATGGTTTCTAGGTGCGCTGGGGAAGGTGGTGCAGCACCGTGTGCTGTGGAAAATTCGTTAGAGATTTGTTGGTCAAAGTCTAGATTTGAATCTTAATCTTGATTCACCTTTTTTTCCGGACAGGTCCTTTAGCTCTCTTTAGCTGCAAAATGCGGGTGGTGAACCTGCCTCCCGGCTAGGGTTTTTCACAAGCAAGATGGTGACCATCTACTGTACATCCGGAGTGGTACCTGGGATCCCTCTGCCTGGGCTCTGGGATACCTTTGTGGGGTGGGGGTGCGGGTGGGGGGCGCGATGTGGGGGCAGTGCCTTCCTCAGTTATTCCAGAGACAGCTTTATACCCAGGAAGCAGGGGAGACCAGACCGGGTCTCTGGACCTTTCTCTAAACATTGGGGTACGTTAAGTAAAAGCAAGGTTCACCCGAACCTTGTCCGTAGCTCCCTGAACTGGGCCTCAGACAGCAGTAACTGAGCCTTAAGGATGAGAGGCCCAGGGGGATGTCGCTTTTGTTAACGAAACTCCTAATTCCAGCATTGAAACATTGCTTGCAACAAGACATTACGGTGATGATGTGCTGTGTAAAGTGACAGAAAAGGTAGAGGTTACGAGATGATAAGATACTTTTCAGTATCTTGCTGTTGCTTAGATTGTAAGTACTTCTGAGAATGGAAAGCTAAATAAAATGTAACACATTTCTAGCTAAAAGACTTTACTCTAACAGTTCTGGTGGAAACTGTTAAACCAGCTTAAAACTGCCAAGTATCGGTATTATTGTAATATTCCCTTTATCAAAAACCTATAACTGAAGCTTATAGGTAAGAATTTACAGTAAGCAGCAAGTACTTGGAAACTTGTCAGTTAAGGTTTCCCATTAGAGAGCTGATGCAAGCTGTAAGGTTTTTAACCCTCTGAAATCAGGAGGAAAAACTCACAATGAGTTTCTAAGGAAATCATGTAAGGGTCGTGATACTAAGAGAAAGCTTTTGATGATCTTTTCCAAGAGGATAAAAACCTCCTAAGGAAAAATAAGCTGGCTTCTTTGGGGGTGGGACATATACAAATCATATTCAGTTGATTCTAACTAGAGAAGAGAAGTCATTCAGTCACTTTACAGTGACCTCACTTCCTGCTGTGGCCCCAGCCTCTTCCAATTTGAAATACAACAAATATTTGCATAGGTTTATTATTCACATTTAATCATGAATAATTCACTTTGTACAGACAGCTGGGTAAACAAGAGACTTGGAGTTTCCTTTTTCTAAACTATTTTTGATTGCTTGGAAGGAAGCAGCAACAGGGATGGTTTTACACGGTTTTCGGTGCTATCTTGCTCCCCCTCCCTTGGGCAGGAGACCCCCTTTTGTGGTGGTGTTGTTTAAATTTACTTAATTCTCTCAGATCTGGGTCTATACCTCACCAACACAAACATTTTTTATTATTACAAAAGAAAATTGGCTCAATCGGTCAGTTCTTTAGTCCACAAGACAAAATAAAGTACATGTTTCTCATTTTCCACATTAGGATTTTTTTTTCAAGCTATGGATTTGTTTTCTGTGGAAACTCTCCTGATGATGGGGAAAGATCCTCCTGGAGTCATTCTGCCCCGTCATTGCATCCTCCATCTTTTCCTATCAGTCATTAACAGTTTCACAATTACTTGACTATCTGCCACCGAGCCGGCTCATTCCCCGCTGCTCCCGCCAGGCCTACGTGAGAGCGGTCACTGAAGACAGGTTTACCCAAGGCATTTCAGCTCCGGGACAGAGGACAGACTTCACCAAAGGGCAAGGGTGCTTCCAGTTCTGTGGACGTCATTAATCGAATTCTAATGATATAACCTGTGGTGTAGGAGAGAATTAGGCTTGCCCCAGTTCATCTATGACCAAACCCGGTGTGGGGGGGTCACAGTATATCCTTGAGAAACGTCTGCTCTTTGTCATGGCCTGGCAAGTAACTAAAAATTTTAGCCACCCACCAAATGTCATGCACCCACCCTGACTGTATTAATTGAAGACAAACATAGGCATAGAGAGATCCATGTCCTCTCTCCAGCAACACATACTTGCGTTGTAAAATATGAACGTCATAGAAACATGATAAGTAGCATTCCAGAGAAGCTTAACCACAATCTGACTAAATTAAAATAGACGCTTTCTTTAATAAGCAGTGTCTATTATGTCCTGTATGTGTTTCAAACACTTTATATATTTTTAAGATAAATTATTTGTTTTAGTTTTTATTTATTTAGTTGCATTTTATTTGGAAGTCAGAGAGCGAAGGAGAAACAGGTGACAGAGATCTTCCATCTGATGTTTTTTTGTTTTGTTTTGTTTTTGTTTTTGACAGGCAGAGTGGACAGTGAGAGAGATAAACAGAGAGAAAGGTCTTCCTTTTTGCCGTTGGTTCACCCTCCAATGGCCGCCGCGGCTGGCGCGCTGCAGCCAGCACACCGCGCTGATCCGATGGCAGGAGCCAGGTGCTTCTCCTGGTCCCCATGGGGTGCAGGGCCCAAGCACTTGGGCCATCCTCCACTGCCTTCCCAGGCCACAGCAGAGAGCTGGCCTGGAAGAGGGGCAACCGGGACAGAATCCGGCACCCCAACCGGGACTAGAACCCGGTGTGCCGGTGCCGCAAGGCGGAGGATTAGCCTAGTGAGCCACGGCGCCGGCCCCATCTGATGTTTCACTCCCCAAATGCCTGTAACAGCCAGGATTGGGCCAGGCTGAAGCCAAAAGGGCAGGATTTAATCTAGGTCTCCTACGTGGGTGGCAGAGATTCAAGCATCGTCATCACCAGCTGCTTCCCCAAGTACTTGTTAGTAAGAAACAGAGCTGGGAGCTGGTGCAGGCAGCTGGTTTACCCGCTTCGCCAGTATTCCATACAGGCGCCAGTTTGAGTCCCTGCTGCTCCACTTCTGATCCAGCTACCTGCTAATGTGCCTGGGAAAGCAGTGAAACATGGCCCAAGTGTTTGGGCCCCTGCACCATGGGAGATGTGGAGGAAGCTTCTGTCTTTGGCCTGGCCCAGCCCTAGCTGTTGTAGCCATTTAGGAAGTAAACCAGTAGATAGAAGATTTCTCTCTCTCTCTCTCTAACTCTGCCTTTTGAATAAATAAAAAACCTTAAAAAAAAGAAAAAAAAAAAAAAAAGAAAGAAACAGATCCAGGACTTGAACCAGGCATTCTGATATGGGATGCAGGTGTCCCAAGCAACATCTTTTTTTTTTTTTTTTTTTTTGGACAGGCAGAGTGGACAGTAAGAGAGAGAGACAGAGAGAAAGGTCTTCCTTTGCTGTTGGTTCACCCTCTAATGGCCCCGCGGCCGGCGCACCGCCCTGATCCGATGGCAGGAGCCAGGTACTTATCCTGGTCTCCCATGGGGTGCAGGGCCCAAGTACTTGGGCCATCCTCCACTGCACTCCCTGGCCACAGCAGAGAGCTGGCCTGGAAGAGGGGCAACCGGGACAGAATCCGGCGCCCCGACTGGGACTAGAACCCGGTGTGCTGGCGCCGCAAGGCGGAGGATTAGCCTAGTGAGCCACTGCGCCGGCCCCATTTGATGTTTCACTCCCAAATGCCTGTAACAGCCAGGATTGGGCCAGGCTGAAGCCAAAAGGGCAGGATTTAATCTAGGTCTCCTACGTGGGTGGCAGAGATTCAAGCATCGTCATCACCAGCTGCTTCCCCAAGTACTTGTTAGTAAGAAACAGAGCTGGGAGCTGGTGCAGGCAGCTGGTTTACCCGCTTCGCCAGTATTCCATACAGGCGCCAGTTTGAGTCCCTGCTGCTCCACTTCTGATCCAGCTACCTGCTAATGTGCCTGGGAAAGCAGTGAAACATGGCCCAAGTGTTTGGGCCCCTGCACCATGGGAGATGTGGAGGAAGCTTCTGTCTTTGGCCTGGCCCAGCCCTAGCTGTTGTAGCCATTTAGGAAGTAAACCAGTAGATAGAAGATTTCTCTCTCTCTCTCTCTAACTCTGCCTTTTGAATAAATAAAAAACCTTAAAAAAAAGAAAAAAAAAAAAAAAGAAAGAAACAGATCCAGGACTTGAACCAGGCATTCTGATATGGGATGCAGGTGTCCCAAGCAACATCTTTTTTTTTTTCTTTTTTTTTTTTTTTTTGGACAGGCAGAGTGGACAGTAAGAGAGAGAGACAGAGAGAAAGGTCTTCCTTTGCTGTTGGTTCACCCTCTAATGGCCCCGCGGCCGGCGCACCGCCCTGATCCGATGGCAGGAGCCAGGTACTTATCCTGGTCTCCCATGGGGTGCAGGGCCCAAGTACTTGGGCCATCCTCCACTGCACTCCCTGGCCACAGCAGAGAGCTGGCCTGGAAGAGGGGCAACCGGGACAGAATCCGGCGCCCCGACCGGGACTAGAACCCGGTGTGCTGGTGCCACAAGGCGGAGGATTAGCCTAGTGAGCCGCAGTGCCGGCCCCAAGCAACATCTTAACCACTGCCCCAAAGGCCCACTCCCTTGATTTAAAAAAATGTCCTGGCAGTGTGGTGCAGTGTTGGTGGAATGAGAAGGCCATGCCAAGGTGGCCACTGGCAAGCGAGCGTCAGTTACTCAGGAATGGCTTTGAAACCCACCTGGCAACGGAGCCTGCCTGGCAACAGGCTGTGATTGGATGGATTTGAAACTGCCTGGCAACAGGCTGTGATTGGATGGATTTGAAACTGCCTGGCAACAGGCTGTGATTGTTGGGGCATAGACTGCCCCTTGACCAAATTGGCTGGACTTGGCTATATAAGATGTGGTACCAACTGAAATAAACGAGTCTGCGGGCTGCTGGCCTCAAGCCTGCTCTCACCCGACTCCCGGGGTCTGTGTGGTGACTCTGTGCCTCTTGCCCCCACCACACTGCTCCTCTCAGAAACGAATCCACTGCAACATTGTTGAGAAATCAACGGCAACAGTGCAGAGGGTTAAACTGCCATCTGGTACACTGGCGTATGAGCACAGGTTAGGGTCCTGGCTGCTGCTCTCCCATCCAGATCCCTGCTAATGCGCCGGGGAAGGCAGTGGAAGATGGCCCAAGCCCTTGGGCCCCTCCCACTCAGACAGAGTTCCAGGCTCTTGGTTTTGGCCTTTCCAACCCTGGGTGTTGTGGCCATTTGGGAAGTGAACCATTGGATGAAAGGTCTGTCTCTCTCTGCCTCTACTTCTCTCTGTGTAACTATGCCTTTCAAATAAGTAAAACTAACCTTACAATTTTAAATTTATCTTATCCATATTAACCTTTTTTAATTGTCATGATAATCCTTTGGTGCAACATTTATTTCTACTATTCCACATGAGAAAACTAAGGCAAAGAGAAGTAATTTGCTCACTGTCGTAGGAAACGGTGGAGCCAGGATTTCAACCAAGGAGTCTGGCTCCAAAGTCTTTGTAATCACCATGCTCTGCTATGAGTATAATAACTGCTTACAGTAGAAAGTTTGGGAAAATAAAAGCATAAGGAAGTAAAAAAATTACTCATAATCCCACCACTCATTTTAATATATGAGAGTACATCAATAACTTCATGGAATTTTGAAATCCGTGTATATGAGGGGCCTTCAAAAAGTTCACTCAAAATATAAATATGGGAAAATTGTGCATGGATTTCAGAATGCATCAGAACAAACCCACCTTTTAATTCCATTTTCCACGAACTTTCAGAACGACCTCATATCGTGTATGTGTGTGTGTGTGTGTGTGTGTGTATTAAAGCATTTCATTTAGTGGACTGTATCTGTATTTCCCTATGTATCAGTTTCCTGATTTTTTCAATTAATTACACCTTGTGAACCTTCTCCCATAGAAAGCTGTGCACTTGATGGACCACTCAGTTTCTTAGTCTACTTCCTGAATGCCAGCCCCGCTAAGTTCAGAAGCACCTGGGGTCTGTGGGAGGGTGAGGGGCTCCTGATTTCACAGGTGCCTTACTTCCCCACACTCAAGAGCTGCTCTAAAAGTGGGCTAAACACAGTTTCTTCGAGGCAGCCTGAAAACATTGTCGCAGCCCAGAAACGTGGTGTGCCGTTTTCCTTCAAAGCATTTCACGTTAGGTCCACTTGGTATTGTTCCGTTTTCTGGAGGGCGGGGTGAGGGAGTGAGTCCCAGTGCAGAGAATGTAGGCTAGTCAACAGGAAACCCCAAGTCCTGATACAGCACCGGGCCCCTACGTGTGCCTTGGCCTGGCTGCTTTCTCTTTCTTTGATAGGGCTTATGATCATAATAATAATGACAATATGTTTGATAAAATTTTTATTCAGTAAACAAAACTGCCTGACAACTGTGCCAGTGTCTAAAGAGCAGCCTTTGAATCCAAGATAGTAGTGGTCATTACCACGGCCATTATCCCGGCCAAGTCACATGCCACCCTGTCTACAGCCAGAGAGGTAAGCAACACAGACGTGTGCTGACCTGACCTCCAAAGCCCTCAGGAGCACAAGGAAGCTGGCTCGAAAAGACTTTCTCTTTTTTCCTCCTTGTTAATTGAATTTCTGGCTCGAATTAAGGAGGCAGAAGCAGAAAATATTTGAAAGGGGAAATCAAAGAGTGACCCCCATCTCAAAAAAAGAAAAAGGAATCATCCAGTATCAGAACAGGACTGCTTTGATCCCGCCTCAGTCCCTGAGATTTTATTTTATTTTTAAGATTTATGGGCGCGCTCAGCCCTCTGCCTCTCTGCTGAGCCGCCCACCTGGTCTGGCCAGGTGTAATCTCTCCTCAACCATGTAACCTCCACCACCACCACCACCACCACCCCCCCCCCAGTCTCTCAGGCTCCGTCTGGAGAGGTGCCCATCCATCCTTACGGATGTCCCTGCCCTATTAAACCTTGCTATTTTACCTCCCAAAAAAAAAAAAAAAAAAAAAAGATTTATGTATCTCTGGGGCCAGCATCGTGGCACAGAGGGTTGAGTTGCTGCCTGCAGCAGCAGCGTCCCGTATGAGTGAGCACTGGTTTGAGTCCTGGCTGCTCCACTTCTGATCCAGCTCCCTTCTAAGGTGCCTGGGAAAACAGTGGAAAATGGCACAAATACTTGGGCCCCTACCACCACATGGGAGACCCAGATGGCGTTCCAGACTCCTGGTTTCAGCCTGACCCAGCCCCAGCCATTGTGGCTGTTTGGGAGGTGAACCAGTGGAAGGAAGACCTCCCTCTTTCTCTCATTCTTCCTCTGCCTGTAACTCTGCCTTTCAAATAAACTAAATCTTAAAAAGAAGATTTATGTACATGTTTATTTGAAAGGCAGAGAGTTATAGAGAGAAAGAGGAACAGACACAGAGAGAGAGAGACAGATCTGGTTCACTCCCCAGATGGTCACAACGGCCAGGCAGGCCAAAGCCATCTGAGTCCCCTATGGGCCCCTGAGCTTTTCTACCTATTTTTAGGTAAGTAAAGAGAAGGGCCACAGGCCAGACTTCGCAAAGGGCCCTGTCTGGGAATTACTTCCCGTATGCAAATAAATTTCCGCACTAAGCGCCTGCTGGGATTTGCGCGCAGCTTGTGAGCTCTTTCAGGCTTCCTGGCCGATGTTCTAACTTGAGTTGTGCTCCCAGAAAGTCAGGTGAACCTCAGCTGTAAGTCAAACTTAGCTTTTCCAGGAAACCAAAACTGACGAACTTGAGCCCCTTAGTCCTCTCTCCCCCTTCATCTCCCCATTTTAAATACCGTTTCCCCCACTGCACAGTCCCCGATCCCAGGTCCCTCGGAGCCACTGGAAGGCAGGCGCTCTTTGAGATTGAAGGCGCGGTACCAGGCAGCCAGCTGGGTCAAATGATGTCTCAGGTGTTTGGGAAACTAGTTCTAATTCTTTCTTTCTTTCTAAGCCTTTGCGTCTGGTCTTGGGAGGATGACAAGGCTCTGGGACAGGGAGCTGATCAGCTCTTCCAACCACCAGCAGCTTAGCTGTTGAAAAGTCACCCCTTCATTCGGAATCCACTGACTCCTGCAAGGGAAGAGCTGGGGACTCGGGGAGCAGAGAGTGCCAACAAGCAGACTGACAGACAATCCGTCTCCTGCAAAGGCTTCAGTAGATAATAATTACAACTCGGGAGACTGCACAACTCACCTTACAAAGGATTTACCAAATGTTTCTGTGCATGTCACTTCAACGAAGCTTCACAAGTATTTCGCCAACTGGATAGTAGCCATTGTCTACAGCCTGGAGAGGCGGCGGCTGCCCCAGATCGCAGCGCGTGGAGGGTCTGCACAGCCTCGTGTCCTGAGGCCTGACACCCCCCCGCCCCCCATCCCCAGTCTCCTCCACTCCTTGTCTAGCTATACTGTGCTGCCTTCTATTTCAGTAAAGAGCTGTTTCTCTCCAAACACGCTGATCAGTAAATGAAACTTGGAAATAGTTGACATTTAGACTTGGTGTCACTCTACCCTGTCCCGGGGAGTTGGGGGGTCCTCTCCTGACAGCCTTGCTGCCTGCTATCCCCGCCCTCTTAGGCCATACCCCACAGTTGTCCCAGGTCTCTCTGAGGCAACGCCCCACCCAGGCCTGCGCTCCTGGAAAATCTTCCAAGACCTGAACCCAGATTCCGTCTCCCACAATGAAACTCACTTGACCTGTGTCTCATCTCTCTAAATCCTGCTGGGGGGCCAGTTTGTGCTAAGGGACAACAGCTGGCAGTGGCATAGTCGTCTCAGACCCCAGACGCCTCAGCATCACTTTGCTAACTGTGTGAATTTGGATGAGCACTTCAGCCCCGCCGAGATTCACCTGTAAAATGGGACAGGTAGGCTGGTGCCGTGGCTCAATAGGTTAATCTTCCGCCTGCAGCACCGGCACACCGGATTCTAGTCCCGGTCGGGGCGCTGGATTCTGTCCTGGTTGCCCCTCTTCCAGGCCAGCTCTCTGCTATGGCCCGGGAGTGCAGTGGAGGATGGCCCAAGTGCTTGGGTCCTGCACCCCATGGGAGACCAGGAGAAGCACCTGGCTCCTGGCTTCTGATCAGGGCGGTGCGCTGGCCGCAGCACGCTGGCCGCAGCGGCCATTGGAGGGTGAACCAACGGTAAAGGAAGACCTTTCTCTCTGTGTCTCTCACTGTCCACTCTGCCTGTCAAAAAAAAAAGGGGGGGGGGACAGGTAACATGTGAGGACTGTGTGAGATCCGTGCAATGCTCTATGCACCAGCTCAATTCCTTCTCTCCCCCAGACCTCTCCTACAGCAAGTTTCATGGCTGTGTCCTCTCCTGCCACACAGCCCCTGACCAGTCTCTGCCTCTAGACCGAACCCGCTTTCTGGAGTGTTAGCATGCCCAGTTTATCCCCTGCCTAAAACCTCCAGCGCTCCTAGGGCCCAAGTCCAGAAGCCTCGATGTGAGCAACCCAGGAGCCTCACCAGCGCCCCCTGGGCCGGGCTCGTGACAAGTCACGCCATCTACCTCTGGGACTTCGAGCAGGCCGTTCCCTGCTTCCAACAGTCTTCTCTCCCAGTGGCCTGACTTCTGTCCATTCTCTCCATCTCCCCTTAAGCAAGAACTCTTTGTGAGTCAGGGCAGATGTCTTCCCCTACACCTGTCTCCAGTCCTCATCCCAGCACCTAGGACACACAGTGACTGCAGGACTGCCCCTTCCTCCCACAGTAGAGGCCCCTGGTCCCCGTGCTGACTCAGGGCAAGCAAGGAGGGAGTGAAGGGAGGAATATTCCTGGCACCTCTCCTGGAACACGGAAAGCCTCAGCTGTTCTTCATGTGTGTTACTCTTGGAAATATTTGCATTTCAAAATCCCCACCCTCGTGTGCATTTCTAAAGCCCTCTGGTCTTTGATGCCTGCTTCCAAATAAGAGTACCTTTGGAGCAATCAGCCTGGCCAGTGAGCCTGATATTTAGTCCAAAGGGGGAGAGGGAAACAATAATACCATAGGATAACTTAGCATCCGTACTTCTCTTACAGTACTCTGCACACTGGACTGGACTCCTCTTTTACACAGAGTATTAGTTAGACGTGTCCAATCGCAAGTGACAGAAACCATCTCGAGTTAGTATATGCAAATAATACTAAGGAAGGAGAGGTGAATCTGTTGTAACTGCAGGGTTGCCTCATGCAACCCAAGCACGTGGTTGGTCTTTGGAAAGGGACTGGAGCTAGAAATTGCAAAGCCTTCAAAATTCCAAGGTTTCTGGTTTTGTTCCTGCTTCTGACTACATATACATGGATTCCTCTCTCTCTCTCTCTTCATAATGGTCTTCTGATTTCTAGTCCACTGGCCAAAGACAGCAGCCCCCAGTCGCAGATCTGGCCACGTGCAGAGGCTGGCAGGTAGCCCCTCAGACCCAGACCCTCGGGAAGTGATCTGCTGGTCCCGGGGTCAGGCGGGGGCGTGTCCCCAGTGATCCGGGTGGGGTGGGAGTTGCTCTGCACAGGGGTCCATTGTCATCCTGGCCTGGAGATGAGGAGGGGGGCTGGGAGAGGAAGGACGTTTCCAAGGGCCCCCCATGAAGAGTTAATGGACTTGTCTGACAGCTCCACAGATGGAGCCAAAGCGAGAGCTTCGGAGGGAGACACCAGCCTAGCCCGCAGGTCTGAAGATCAGTCTTAAAAATCACAAGTCAGAACTGTTGAGAAGGCAGCATTTGGGTGGTGATTAGGATGTTGTCTGGGCTGCTCGCATCCCGTATCTGAGTGGCTGGGTTTGGCTCCCAGCCCTGTTCCGATTCCAGCTTCCTGAAGGCAGCCGGTGGTGACTCAGGTAGCTGAGTTCCTGCCACCCATGTGGGGGACCTGGGTGGGGCCCCCAGCTTGAGTCTGGCTACTGCAGGCGTCTGGGGAGAGATACAGCACCGGAGACCCGTGTATATGTCTGCCTTTCAAATGATATACGGCTTTTTTTTTTTAGATAAATATTGAGATTAGGCATAGTTTTGATATATGGGCCAATGCGTGCATTCTATAGTGCACATCTGCTGGGTATACTAAATTCCCTTTTATAGAAACGGCCTGTTGACAGCTTGGCAGGAAGGATATGTAAAGCTCTATGAAACCTTTTGCCAGAGCTTAAAATTAAATGAGAAATGTTAAACCCAAAACAAGAGAGTTAAAAGCCAATTAAGCTTATAAAATAATCATATTTGAAAATCAATGATAATTTCAAAAGCTTGTTTAGCAATTTAAAAATTTATTTCATTTCATATGAAATTTACAATTCATTTTTTGGCCCATTGGTTCTAAGTTTACTTTTTTTTTTTTTTTTTGACAGGCAGAGTGGACAGTGAGAGAGAGAGAGACAGAGAGAAAGGTCTTCCTTTTCTGTTGGTTCACCCTCCAATGGCCACTGGTGCCAGCGTGCTGTGGCCGGCGTACTGCGCTGATCCGAAGCCAGGAGCCAGGTGCCTCTCCTGATCTCCCATGCGGGTGCAGGACCCAAGCACTTGGGCCATCCTCCACTGCACTCCCTGGCCACAGCAGAGAGCTGGCCTGGAAGAGGGGCAACCGGGACAGAATCCGGTGCCCCGACTGGGACTAGAACCCGGTGTGCCGACGCTGCAGGTGGAGGATTAGCCTAGTGAGCCGCAGTGCCGGCCCTAAGTTTACTTTTAAGCATTCTGTGAAATCTTCAATGCAAAGAGAGAATGCGTAGCTGGTCTGGTTGAAGTGCATGTGGGGGGGGGTTGGGGGGTACCCGAGCCCTGCCACTGGATTTCCCCTTTGCTCTGGGCCTGGCCCCCATCCCCCAAGGAGTCCCTGTTCTCTCTCTCTCTCTGAAACCCCAGTGTTCTGCTGAGGAAGACTGCAGCCCCATTTTTAAAAATATCGGAGTGGGGGATGGCAGACGTTTGGCCTAGCTATGATGACACTGGCATCTGATATCAGAGGGCCTGTGTTTGAACCCAGCTCTGGCTCCTGACTCCAGCTTCCTGCTGATTGCAGACCACAGGAGGCAGTGAGGATGGCTCAAGTGACTGGGTTCCTGCCACTGCCTGGGAGAGCTGGATTAACCTCCTGGCTCTCGGCTTCAACCAAGGGTCCTTGAGGGCGACTGGGGAGTGAACCAGCTGATGGGAGGTTTCTGTGTCTCTGCCTCTCAAATCATAAAAGTTAGAGAGAGAGAATGACACAGATATAATTTTCTTTAATCTCTGGTCTAGTCCAGGTGGGGAGAATGAGGCTCAGAGCCGTTCTGAAACTAAGTGTGCCAAGACTCCTTCTAGACACGCAGAGTCTCAGGCCTTAATGCAGGGACCAACTCGAGGAATCTGCGTTCCTCCCAGGAGTTCAGCTGGCTCTTTTTGTTTTAAGTTATTTATTTATTTTTAATAATTAGAAAGACAGAGAAACACACATCACGTAGAGACACGTAGAGAGAGGTCTTCCATCCACTGCTGCAGTCCCCAAATGTCCACAACAGCCAGGGCTAGATCAGGCTGAAGCCAGGAGCCGGGAACTCCATCCGGGTCTTCCGTGCGAGTGATAGGAAACCAACCACCGAACCATCACCACTGCCATCCAAGGTGCACATTAGCAGGAAGCTGGACTCGGAAGCGGAGCTGGGACTCAAACCAGACAGTCCAGTGTGGGAGGCCGGAGTCCCAAAGCAGCGTCAGCCTCTGCCGAAAGCCCACCTGCCGGCCGGCTCTGATGTAGGAACTCCTCCAGCTCACTCTGATGGGAGCCATCTGCCATGGGCCAAAGGCAGAACAGGAACTAAAATCCAGCTCCCTGGTGTCCTGTTTAGTGCTCATCCCACCATACGCCACCGACTCTTCCAGGCCTCCTCCATTGTTAAAATACAGGCTTCGCTCTTTAAAATCTCAGAATCTCGCGACAGTGACTGGATAAGCAAAATATGGTGGGTATGTACAATGAATTTCATCCACCTTTAAAATGGAAGGGAATCCCGACACCTGCTACACTGGTGAAACTTGAGGCCCTTATGGTACGTGAAATAAGCCAGTTAGAACAAGGACAAGTTCTGCATGGTTTTGCTTGTGCGAAGTGCCCAGAATAGGCAAATGGAGAGACAGGAAGTGGAATGGTGGTTGCAGGGGCTGCAGGGAGGGGGGAGAGGGAGTTAGTGATTAATGTATACAGAGGTCCAGCTTTAAGGGTGAAAAACGGATGGGGTGATGGTTGCCTGACAGGTGCATGTATTCAATACAAGTAAAAATAGTTAAAATGGTGAATTCCGTGTTACACGTATTTTAGCACAACTGGAAAAAGAAAAAGCAGAATCAGAATTCTCTCTGCACTTGAAGCAGGTTTCCCGTATCGCTTGGCAGCGGGAAAGGTGCACTTACGAATGGCCCGGCTTTGGAACGAGACTGCTGGACGCAGCTCCGAGTCACTGGACGGCCTTCACCGTGGGACTTCAGCCACCCCGGCGTGGTTATCTGTTGAGTTACTGCCAACTGCTGCCCTGTGACGTCACTGTGAAGTCCTCCTGGGCGTCTGCTCGTGCCTCAGCCTAACACCTGCTGGGTGTGTGTGTGTGTGTGTGTGTGTGTGTGTGTGATGGGCAGCTGTGTTGTAGTCAGATCGAGGCACTGGTCCATGGGGCTCACCCAGGAGGGAAGCCAGAGCAGGAGGAAATGAGCGAAGGGAAGGTGGCGGCTGGAAAGACATTTGGGAAACTCTGAAAGTGGCCGTGAGCTCACACGAAGTGCAGGCCAGCAAAAACGTTGTGGCTGGAAACCGAATGTGGCTGCCGCACTGCGGGTTCCTAGAAATCTGGATGTCTTGGAGGACAGCGAGGCGCGGAATGGAAGGGCCCGGAAGAGAAGCTTTTTGCTAAGTCACTGAGCGGCCTCTCGCAGAGGGGCGCTAAGGAAGAGTAGGCTGAAAACTCACAGGTCAGTGTGAGCTGACACCTGGGAGCCCAAATCCCATCCTCGGCCAGAAAACGGAACCCCCAGGATTCTGTTATAAGCCGAAGAAAAGAGCAAGACAGAAACCATGGTGGAGAGGTTGGCGCGGCTTTCAATGGGTTCTCGTTCCTGCTCTGGGAAGTGCATCTGGTGGTCCCTAAGTTGCTGGCATCGGGCGGTGTTCCAGACCTTCGGAGATGTTACTCAGGAAGAAACCGCCAGCTCCAGTCAGCCCATCGGGAAACGCGGAGTCGGTACCTGGGTGGCTTTCCTACTAATCCAGGATGTCTTAGAGCTCAGAAAGCAAGCAGCAAATAGGGTTTCTATAATGAGGGTTTTGCAAGTAGAGTCATTAGCATTTGATAGGAAGGAAGGCTTGTCTCCCGGAGCTTTCCGAAGGCTGGGAAGGGGAGGGGGCTCCCCCTGTGAGCGCCGTGGCACATCTGGGGGACCCCGGCAGTGGGAGATTCATTCCTCTCCCCTCTAAGGTACAAGCTCTTCTTGTACCATTGGGAGGAATTGGGCTCGATGATCCAATAGAGCTAACTTGTTCCTCTCAGATACGCCATTTCTGCCAGATACGGAAGCGTTAGCAGGGAGTGAAATGCAGAGGGATGTCACTTAGCCTTCTGAACGTTCATGCAAATGAAAGTGTTTTAATTCTATGAGGGGTCTTCAGAAAGTTCATGGAAAATGCGTATTGTGAAAATAGGCACGGGGCCCTGCGCTGTGGCACACCAGGTTAATGCCCTGGCCTGAAGCGCTGGCATCCCATATGGCCGCCAGTTCTAGTCCCAGCTGCTCCTCTTCCAATGCAGCTCTCTGCTGTGGCCTGGGAAAGCAGTGGAAGATGGCCCAAGTCCTTGGCCCCTGCACCCATGTGGGAGACCCGAAAGAAGCTCCTGGCTCCTGGCTTCAGATCAGCGCAATTCCAGCCATTGTGGCCAACTGGGGAGTGAACCAGCGGATGGAGACCTCTCTCTCTCTCTCTCTCTCTTACTCTCTCTCTCCCCCTCCCTCCCTTCCTCTCCTCTCTCTCTGTGTGTAACACTGACTTGCAAATAAATGTTTAAAAAAAAGAAAATCGGCATGGATTTCAAAATTTCTGCCTCAAAATAAACCACCTTGTAATTCTATTTTCCACAAATGTCGCTCCCCGTCTTCGTGGAGGAATGACACAGGACCCTGCGCTGTTCTTTTGTCTGCTCGGCCCTCCCCGGGTTTGCTGCTGGTTCTTCCCGGGTTGGCTACCATCCCTCCACCTCTGTGGAGGGGCGGGCCCCCTGCCACTTTCCCCACTTCCGCAGGGGAGCGGCACACCGCCAGCCGGCTCTCTCGGGGGCTGCACAGGTGTTCCCTCAGATGTTCCCCTTAGACGTTCCTGGTGCATGTTGTCTCTCCCTCCTTTATAGTCCTCTTCCACCAATCCCAACTCGGCTGCCCACACGCTGAGTACGCTGCTCTCCTCCAATCAGGAGCAGGTCCTGCTGTTTATTGGTTGAACTGGAGGCAGCTGTGTGGAAGCTGTTTCCTCCTCTCCCAGCGCCATATTGTGGGAGAGCAGATGCATAGAATAAGTCTTAATTCGAGTAACAGTCTAGTCCCAGTTGCTCCCCACACACAAACTTTTTTTTTTTTTTTTTGGACAGGCAGAGCAGACAGTGAGAGAGAGAGAGAGACAGAGAGACAGAGAGAAAGGTCTTCCTTTTCTGTTGGTTCACTCTCCAATGGCCGCCACGGCCAGTGCGCTGCAGCTGGCACACTGTGCTGATCGGATGGCAGGAGCCAGGTACTTCTCCTGGTCTCCCATGGGGTACAGGGCCCAAGCACTTGGGCCATCCTCCACTGCACTCCCGGGCCACAGCAGAGAGCTGGCCTGGAAGAGGGGCAACCGGGACAGAATCCGGTGCCCCGACCGGGACTAGAACCCGGTGTGCCGGCACTGCAAGGCGGAGGATTAGCCTAGTGAGCCGCAGTGCCGGCCCACACACTTTTTTAAAAAAAAATGTTTTATTTATCTGAAAGGCAAGAGTGACTAAGAGAGAGGGAGACACACACAGACACACATGTGCACGCAGATCCTCCATGCACTGGTTCACTTCTCAGATGCCTGCAACAGCCAAGGCTGGACCAGGCCAAGCCAGGAGCTGGACCCCATGCAGATGCCCCATGTGGGAGGCAGGGGCCCAAGTCCAGGGCTCTCAGCCTCGTCACCAGCCCAGCGACGCTTCCATGAGCCGTCTGATGAGTCCTCCTACAAAGGTGACCATGTCGTCTGCAGATCTCAACGCGCTTCTGCAAAGTGACACGTGTGAAAGCACCTGGCTCGTGCTGCCGTGTGGTGTTCAAAGGTTGCAGACGTGTTCCGACGTGAGAACGTCATAGGCTGTGCTTACACGGGTTAGACGGGGTCTGCTGCTGACCAAAACGTTCCCTGTGGTTAGGCTGTGCTTACACGGGTTAGACGGGGTCTGCTGCTGACCAAAACGTTACCTGTGGAGCGTGACTATAGCTATGAATTTTGCATTGTCTCCTTTGCCACGCGAGCCTTCAAGATGTACAAATGCTGTCGTTTAGATTGGTTCTCATCTGTCCCTAACCCCCTTATATCCCAGAGTCTTACATCAAATTGGTTGCTAGGAGTGTAAAAAAAAAAAAAAATCCAGTGATATGTAGTTTCCTTGGGACGTCTTCATTCTTTTTTGAAAAATGTTTATTTATCTATTCACTTACTTACTTGAAGGGCTGAGCGACAGGGAGACAGACAGACAGACAGAGATCTCCCCTCGGCTGGTCCACTCTCCAAAATAACTCACAACAGCCCAGGCTGGGCCCCGGCAGACTGAAGCCAGGAGCTCAGTGCAGGTCTCTCGCATTTGGGACACAGCTTTAGTTGAGAAGCGCATGAGGGGCTAGTCCCCGAACAGATGTCAATGCTGATGTTCAGTTGTCTTAGCAACGCCAAACCCTCATGGGACGCGGTCTGTGCAAGGCACTGCCTGAGGCCCAGGAGAGGCAGGCCTGAGCTGTGCCTCTGGTCCAGCCTAGGAGGCAGCAACAAGCCCTGAGGAGGGGCAGGGGGAACGGATCGCACCGGGACTCGGAGCGTGGTGATGGGAGCTCCAGCCAGGGGGACTCTAGAATCGGACACCCAGGCAGGCAGGCAGGAAACGCAGAAGTGTGAGAATGGAACAGGATTCGTGACAGAAAATGGACCCAGGCGGCAGCGTGTTCGGAAGGGAGACCCGGAGCAGGCGTTTGGCCTGTGAGGAGTCCTGCGTGCCCTCCCCTGTTGGAGTGCCTGCGTCTGAGTCCTGGCTGGGCTCCTGTTTCCAGCTCCCTGCTAGTGTCAGAAAGCTGCAACCGACGGCCCAAGCAGCTGGATCTCCGCCACACACCTGGGAGGCCTGGGTTGAGTTCCCAGCTTCGGCCTAGCACAGCCCCAGCGCGTGCAGGCGTTTAGGGAGTGAGCCGGAAGGAGATGGCGTCGATCTCTCTTTCTTGCTATCAAATAAATAAATATTAAAAAAAAAAAAGAAGAAGAAGAAGAAGAAGAGAGAGAGAGAGAAGAAAGGAGACCCTGGAAAAGTTTCAGAACAAATTACAAATTAGGAGTTTGTAAACACTTACGAGAGAGCAATAATTTTTGAAAGTCAAGTATGGGTTCACTAAGAACTAGTCATTTCCTGTTTTTTATAAGGTTACTAGACTGGTAAACTGGACAGTGTTGTCAGGGGATCCTGGTGATTAGCTGAAATGTGGTGTTTTCTCACGATCCTGTGAGGGAGGAGAATGAAAACCTTCAATTTTATTAGGCCTCTCGTTCCAGCAGAGCCTCTGGCACGGGCTCTGTGAAGTTCTTGGTAAGAGTGTGGTCTGCACAAGCTAACGTTCAGCAAACATTCGCCCCTGCAGAGAGCCGGTGACGGGTCCGTGGCAGGGTAGCCGCGAGCCGCGTCCTGAAACAGGGCTCTGTGTGTGCCCCGCGTCTTTCTTCCATCTTCATTCCTGTTTGCCAAGAACATAAAGGAGCTCTGGCTACATCTGTCGGAGCTTCAGATACTACAGAACTGAATGTGATACAGACGTCTGTTTGTTGACCTATCAGAAAATAAACGATTCTTGGGGTTCGAGTGAGAGACACCTGAAATACAACAGATATGCATGTCAAATATCATAGGTAGGATTTAAAAAATCGGTTTCTCAAAAGCAGATGGAGAAATGTGTTTTCACAGTGGTTGATGTGTGAAGAGACGTGGGGCTTTTGGTTGACCACAGCGTGACCCAGCGGTGTGAAAGGCTTGGCAAACAAGATTGCAGTTAGTGAACATATAGTGCCTGCGTCTCCTGGGATCCAGTAAATGCTTGCTCAGCCCTCCAGGGGGTCAGGCACTGGCTTCGGCAGCGAATACACCCTGGAGAACAAGATGGACAGGGTCCCTGCCTTCACGTAACCTGCAGCGTAGCAGGAGATAGAAACACACACACACACACACACACACACACACGAGAAACGGTGACCATGTAAAATAATGAATTCTGTGTTGGGGCCTGGAGGGACAGAAGTGAAGGTAGGAGAGAGTGATGAGGGGCCCCATGGGGTGGGCAGGGGGGCCTCCCTGAGGAAGCTGCATTGAAGCCAAGGCCATGGGCAAAGGCAGGAGAGAGAGTCAGGGAGGGGAGTTCCCAGCAGGACAGTGAGTGCGTCGACCTTGAATCCAAAAGAAGCTCGATGCATTCTCACAGCTGAGAGCCCATGAGACTGGCCCCTGTCGTGGCTGCCGACGTCCATCCTGCTGTGTTTCTGCCGTGATGGGAGCGCCAGCGCGGGGCTGCCTGGCTGTGCCATTTCCCGCCTCCCTCGCTCATGGGTATGGCCGTGGACTGAGTTTTCCTTAGTGGAAGGCTATTGAGTCATCCATGTTGGGAGCGGGGCCCTCAGGAGGTAGGCACAACCCCTCTCCTCACACTCTCCCTTTTTCTATTTTTTTTTAAAGATTTATTTATAAGAGTTACAGAGAGAGAGAGAGAGAGAGAAAGAGAGAGAGAGAGAGGTCTTCCATCTGCTGGTTCATTCCCCAGTTGGCCGCAATGGTTGGAACTGCACTGATCCGAAGCCAGGAGCCAGGAGCTTCTTCCTGGGCTCCCACGTTGGTGCAGGGGCCCAAGCCTTGGGCCATCTTCTACTGCTTTCCCAGACCACAGCAGAGAGCTAGATCGGAAGTGGAGCAGCCAGGACTTGAACTGGCGCCCATATGGGATGCCGGCACTGCAGGCGGCAGCTTTACTGGCTATGCCACACTCTCCTTTACTTGACTACCATATCTGGATCTTGGCAGCAGCCCAGTGTGGACAGGAATACCCCATGGACGAGCAGAGCCCCAGCTGGAAGGGGCCTGGGTTGCTGAATGACTGCAGAGAACAGAACCACCTGCTAGCCTGGCTCATTGACCTTGGACAGTTACTTGAGGGGGGAAAAAATTCTACATTCTTTAAGCCACTGAACTATTGCTATGTTGCTTACCTAACCTAACTGTTATAGACACGACAGATACTAGTGCGACCAGTCTATATCTGGGACATTACATTTAGCTACTTTTAATATTTTATTTTTAAAAATTTAATTTATTTGAAAGGCAGAGAAAAAGACAAAGGGAGAGACAGGCAGGGATCTCCCATCCGGTGTTTCATTCCCCAGATGCCCAAAATGCAAAGCCAGGAGCCAGAAACTCAATCCAGTCTCCCCTGTGGATGGCAGGGATCCAGCTGTGTGAGCTCTCACCTGCTGTCTCTGAGCATGCGCGTCGGTAGGAAGCTGGAGTCAGGAGGGAAGCCGGGGCCTGTGCCCAGGTGCTCTGATACGGGCTGTGGGCAGGCATCCCCAGTGGCAGTGCCCACCCCCGGGTCACTCTTACATTCACCATTTGGAGCACCAAAAGGGCAAGGTAGCCACAGTGGCGTTCAGGTGTCTGAAAACTACGTTGAGGGAAATCTGTGGCAGCTGTCACTACTGGTCAGTCTGCAAGAGGGCTGTCTCAGGGTTGCCACGACGCCTGTCCATCAACACCCAGCAGGAGGAATGAAGCTGGCTTGGGTGGCTCCAGTGGGACCGACGGGTGGTTGGGGTTTAGGCTGAAGCGGATGCTGGTTCAGTACAGGGAAGAAGTTTCTAGCAATGAGAGGTGACTGGAAAGAGGCCGATGGCCTTGGGGATCAGGGGCTTCTCCCTGCCGCCATGTCCGGGGCTTGGCCACTGCCTCAGGAGGAGACACCGCAGGGCTGACGCAGGCATCGTGGTGGAGATTCCAGTGAGTTCTAGGAGCTTAGGTAGGAGAGGTGGTTGAAGCCAGGTCCTAATGAGAACTAAATGGCAGTTTGGATTGAGTCTCAGAAGTTTGTGAAGTGACATGCTTAAAGCCGGGTGCCCCCTCTCCCCCACCCCCACCCCCTGGGTAGGGGAGATGTCCTGGCATTTGCTGTTTCTATTCCCAGAACCAGTAGCAATTTAAGGAAAGCCAAGAGTGAAGAATATTGACTTTCTTTTTTATTTTTGAGATAATCTCCAAAATATTTATGGGCTAGCATTTCAAAAAAAGAAAAAAAAAAACTTATCTTGCAAGATGAATGACTCTCATTGCAAGGAACTCAAAGTACTTTACACCCTGGTGTCATCCGGGCTGTCACATGTCTGAATTACTGTAGCAGGGGTGAGATAGTCAAACCCCATCTCTTAGATAAGGAGCAGGGCCCGCAAGGAGGGGAAGTGGGCTGCTCAAGGTTGCCGTGAGTTAGTGGCAGGGAGGGCTCCTGGCCTGAGGTCTCCCAACCTTCAGGGCTGCACATGGCCCTGAGCCCAGGCTAAGGGTGCCGTCGTCGCCTGCCCTGTCTCCCATGCGCCAGCAAAAGTCAACCTGCGTGAGCATTCTTGGGAAACTCAAGACATTGAAGGGTCGACCAATTTCACATTGCAGATAAGGGAGAGGAAGCTTAGAGAAGGCCCAAGGGGACAAGCTTATCTTCCTAGGACCCGCTCTGCCTTGCCCTAAATCTCACTGTCCTGCCTACCGGTGGAATGGGAGGCCCCGGCACACCCCACGGGACCCCCTGGAATGCACTCGGCCCTGACCATCAGCTCCGCTGTCTGGACACGCAAGGCCTCGCACTGTATTGGCTTTGGCCACCAAAGAGGGAACATCCTGCACCCCTGGAAGACGCGCCGCCCCGGGGGGTGGGGAGAACGGGCTGAGCCTTGTCCTTCGCAGAGTCAAAAGGGAAAACATGTGTTTCACATTTGTCTCGGGATGGGAAAGAAAAACTTTTCCTTTCACTTAATCTTGGTTTAAACAAACAGAGAGACTGCCCTTTTTGTAAACTCATCGGATGTCAAATATTGTTCAGCAGCCTGGCATTGGCTTACTAAGCCGCTCCAGAGCCACTGTCCGCACGTAATCCCCTCAGCGAGAGGGCACTTCAGCTTAGAGAGGGGGCCGCTCAGCCAATACACGCGGCCTCTGGTGCCCTGGACAGGGAGTCAGCCAATGGAGTCAGGTTTCCGAATCTATAACCTCTGGGTGTAGTCATGACTCAGGATTTTGTGAGTGAAAACAAGCACGTCAAGTGATGTAAGAAAATTTCCCCATTTCCCCCATCCCACCAGCACCCTCCTCCCTGGAGCCTCCGGCGTGCGTGTGTGTGTGTGTGTGTGTGTGTGAGTGTGTGAGTGTGTGATGTCACCGCTCGCTGATTTGCCTGGAGCACCTAGCCGTGGCCAGCGTCAGCGCTTGACAAAGCGACTTTCCTGCCGTCTCAGGGAACGGCTTTGCAATGTGTGTGAGAACCTCCTGGAGGAAACCAAGCAAGAGAGAGGGGGCCGGGTCTGGGCTGGAGGGATGTGTCAAGTGGGGGAGGCCTGTGATGCAAGCCTACCTTTGAAGTCACTTTGTTTGTGAAAAGTCTGCCCTGCTCTCTTAAGGAAACGCCACTGGAATGAGCTTTCTGTGCCTGTGGGGGTTTAGGGCTATTGTTCTTGGCTCGGGTTTTCACCTCAAGCCCTCGCTAGGACATGTATAAATCCCCTAACAACAGCCTGACATGAAATTGCTCACCGTCTCATTGCATCAGGGGACTTTTACCCAGGCGGATTTTGAATGCCTCATTGTTTAATAGGACAGGAAGTTTACTCTCAATGTAAATGAGGAATCTTGATTTTTTTTTTTTTCCGCTGCTTACCTCCTTGGAAGATTTTTCTCGCGGCCGGCCTTGTTGTTGCTGGTCTAGCTCCTTGGTCTGGCTCCTTCCAGGACAGCAGCTGCAGCCCGGCCCCAGCTGCCTCATTTCTTTCTCAGAGCAGCGATTTTCTTAGGACTTAAGTGTTAGGCAGCTTTTCTCCTGGAGGCGACACTGGGGGATGAGTTAAGTTACGGCCGCCCAAGGGACAGGGTTGGGTCTTCCAAAACAGGTTTGGTTGTCTGTTTGCAGTTTCTTCATCCCAATCTGGACCTCATTTGCTTATGATCCACGCAGAGGGAAGCCTGACCCCCAAAGTCATGATCCTGCTTCCCTTGGGCTGGGTCACATGGTAACTGGCTTCTATTTGTAGCATCAGGCTAGGATCCTGAAGTCCAGATGTGTCAGGCTAAGTGGCCTCAGCAAGATGGTGCCTAACACAGAAACGTAACTCTGAGAAGAACAGAATAGATTAAACAAGGCAGCACGGGCCTGGCGTGGTGGCACAGCCGGTCAAGCCGCCACCTGTTAACACTGGCGTCCAGGCTGCTCCACTTCCTATCCAGCTTCCTGCTACCTGGGAAAACAGCAGAAGATGGCCCAAGTGCTTGGGCCCCTGCTACCCACGTGGGAGACCCAGATGGGGTTCCCGGACACTGGCTTTGGCTTGGCCCAGCCCCAGCTATGGTGGCCATGTAGAGAGTGAACCAGTAAATGGAAGATCTGTGTGTGTGTGTGTGTGTGTGTGTTTTGCATACATAAATAAAATTGCAGGCGTGACCAGTTTTCTGCACGTATGTATGCATAGGCACATACATACGTGTGTGTGTGTGTGTGTGTGTGTGTTGCACCAGGTCAGGTGCAATCAAGCAAGAAGTAGACAAGCTCTGTTCTCAGACCTGCCCCATGTCAGCATCACCTACAGGGCTCTGTCCACCACGCATGGCTGTCTCCATGTTCCCCTCCCACCCCAGCTGAGTCTGCCTATCGGCTTCGCGAGGGGTCAGTGCAATTCCATCCCAGGCAAGGCACAAAGAACTGCGTGTTGGGAACCTTCGGGAAGCTTTGGAGCCTGGCACGGAGCTTGGCGTGTCGGTGCTCTGATGAAACCGAGAATATTAAATCTGCAAATTCAGGGTGCTTTCCCAACCTCATTTGATTCCAGAAATTCGAACAACTGCACTGAGCAGGAGTGGCTGGAGAAGGCAGCTAGGGCTCAGCAGATGGGCACAGGCATGCCGCCCTCCCTGCCTGTCCCTCCCCGGCTCCTCCCAGGGAGCAGCATGTCCTGTCATTGCTGAGACGGGGCTCCGAGGCTGCCTTCCTCCGAGAAAGCAATCGAGTTACAGAGCAGGCGGGGACGGCCCACTCCAGATTGTGGATACAGACAGCGGGCAGGAGGGGCCAGCATTGTGGTGCAGCGGGTTAAGCCGTCACCTGCGACCCCAGCATCCCATGTCGGAGTGCCAGTTCAAGTCCCAGCTGCTCCACTTCCTAGCCAGCTCCCTGCTAAGGTGCCTGGGAAGGCAGCAGGGGATGGTCCAAGTACGTGGGCCCCTGCCACCTGCATGGGAGGCCTACCTCGAGTTCCCTTTCTCTTTCTGTCATCCTGCATTTCAAATAAATAATTAAAAAGGGGGAAAAAAGATTTACAGTCTGTCAGCACCCAGGTGCCCCAAATCCTCCCTATTACTGTTTTGTCTTCTTGGGCCCTGTCTTCCCCATCTCGTCTCACTCTGAGCTGGATTCTGGAAGGAAGCACTGAAGATTGAGCCAACACCTGTTGGTTTATGGCACTGTTTTATGTCATATGCCTGAGTGTTTTGAGTTGACACCTTCTAATATCTGGTAGGACAAGCCTCTCCCAAACCCATCCCACTCCTCTTTTCCAGAATTGTCTTTGTTGTTTTCTCTTCCTCATTAAATGTTGACTTCTGAAACACTTCGATGGATCTCACTGTGGCTTTAATTGGAATCATAATTAGCAAGGTAATTCGAGGCTAGAGGAGGTTTCCTAGATTTAATTTTCCCTCTTAACAACACCTGTTTTATTCCGCGCTCTCTCAGACTTTCCCAGTTTAAAAACTATGTGGTGTTCTTTATCAAAATCCACATAGGTTTATTGCTAAGTGATTTATGGCTTCAAGTGCTACTGTGAATAGGCTAGATTACAATTGCAGCTCTCCGCAGCTTCTGAATGCCCTGACCTTGGCGGGTTTATCTGGGCTAGTCCTTTCCCTCTATCCTTCTAATAATTCCAGTAGTTTTGAAGCTGGTTTCTTTACATTTCTGAAGGATGCAACCACACGCTTGCAAAGAACGATGTTTTACCCTGATGTACAGAGCAAGCAAAGGGTCAGAGTCCAACATGTCAGTGTCTTAGGGCCGCCATAACAAAGTGTCCCCAGCTGGGTGACTTGAAACCAGAGAAGCGTCTTCTCTCACAGCTCTGGAGGCCTGGCGTCCAGAGTGTCGGCAAGGTTGGTTCTTTGTGGAGGCTCCCAGGGAGCGCTGGCTCCATGCATCTCTCTTAGCTTCCTGCGGCTGCTGGCCATCCTTGGTCACCCTTGGCTTCTTATCCATCAGGCCAATCTCTACCTCTCTCTCTCCATATGGCTTTATGCCGGGTGGGTCTATGTGCGTTGAAGTCTTGCTCCTAATATCAGTCATCAGATTGAGGGCCAGCACGATTCAACCCAGTACGATCTTGATTTGATTACCTCTACAAAGACGCTACCTCCATAAAAAGTCTCATTCGCAAGGATTAGGGGTTAGGACCCAATCATCCCACAACATCCATGCACTTGCCTGGCTGAACGGGCTACACCTAGAATGCTGGGTCCAGCTTACGGAGGACACTTCAAGTTTGAAAACCTTGGCCAGCACCGTGGCTCACTAGGCTAATCCTCTGCCTTGCAGCGCTGGCACACCGGGTTCTAGTCCTGGTCGGGGCGTCGGATTCTGTCCCGGTTGCCCCTCTTCCAGGCCAGCTCTCTGCTGTGGCCAGGGAGTGCAGTGGAGGATGGCCCAAGTGCTTGGGCCCTGCACCCCATGGGAGACCAGGAGAAGCACCTGGCTCCTGCCTTTGGATCAGCGCGGTGCGCCGGCCACGGCGGCCATTGGAGGGTGAACCAACGGCAAAGGAAGACCTTTCTCTCTGTCTCTCTCTCACACTGTCCACTCTGCCTGTCAAAAAAAAAAAAAAAAAAAAAAAAAAGAAGAAGAAGAAGAAAACCTTGCTGTGTCCTGTCGAAGGCGTCCACCTAGAAAGCAAGCTGAGGCACAGTGAATACGAGAGGAAAGGAGTTTATTTGACCACCTGGCCATAGAGTCTAGTGACCTGAGCAAGATGGCGTCTGAGCAGTGTGAATGGGTAGGGGGAGACCACAGATTGCTTGTTGCGATCACGTTTGCTTGCTGATTGCCCATTTGCTTACTGCATGGCTACTCCTGGAGGAACACGGTAAGCGGGAACATGCCCTTTGCTTGAAGGGTTTGGGGCACATCCACTGTGCTTAGGCAATTTACTGTGGACATGGCTTCAGCTACTGAGCAAGGATTAGCCACTGCTTCAGGGGCTCACACGACCAGGGTCTCCTACTCGCCTGTGTCCTGGGGCCAGTGCCTTTTTAGCGAGCCTCAATCTTATCTGGTTTTAAATTCCTTTCTCAGGGGTGGCCATGTAGGGAAAGATCCTGCAGAATGGTTATGGGAACTGTATTCACGTTGGAACCAGGCCTTGGGAGGAGTCCACCTGCACGTAGCTCCAGGGATTTCATGGTGCACCTAATTGTATTTTCCAGGGAGAAGGGGATTTTGGCTCAATGTAACTTTGGCCCAAAGATCTAAAGAATCTTTGGATTAAGGCTGCCTACAAAGGCCCGTATACCTGCAGCAGTAGCAAGTTACGCCTCACCCTTCATTCATCCAACAAATATGTCGGAGCCCCCTTCTGCCTCAGAGTGCAGGCGCTGGGCCAGACACGGGAGCAACAGCGGGCTTAAAAGAAACTCAGGTCTTGCCCTCAGGAAGCTTGTAGTCTATTGGGCCCTAGAATGGTCCAAGCAAGCTGAGTGGGCGCACTGGTCAAGATGTTTAAGAGCTAGGGGCTGGGGGCCGGTGCTGTGGCGTAGCGGGTAAAGCTGCTGCCTGCAGTGCTGGCATCCCATATGGGCGCAGGTTTGAGTCCCGGATGCTCCTCTTCCAGTCCAGCTCTCTGCTGTGGCCTGGGAAGGCAGTGGGAGATGGCTCAAGTGCTTGGGCCCCTGCACCTGTGTGGGAGACCCAGAAGAAGCCCCTGGCTCCTGGCTTTGGATTGGTGCAGCTGTGGCCATTGTGGCTACTTGGAGAGTGAACCAGAGGATGGAAGACCTCTCTCTCTGCCTCTGCCTCTCTGTAACTCTGCATTTCAAATAAAATAAATAAATAAAAGCTAGGGGCTGGTGTTGTGGCTCAGGGGAGTAAGTAGCTGCCTATGATGCCACCAGCATCCCATATGAGCATTGGTTTGAGTCTTGGCTGCTCCACTTCTGATCCAGCTCTCTGCTAGCGCACCTGGGAAAGCAGTGGAAGATGGCCCAAGTGCTTGGGCCTCTGCCACCCACGTGGGAGACCCGAATGGAGCTCTAGGCTCCTGACTTCAGCCTGGCCCAGCCACAGTCATCGTGACCATTTTGGAAGTGAACCAGCAGATAGAAAAATCTCTCTGTGTGTCCTTCTCTCTGTGAGTCTGCTTTTCAAATAAATAAATCTTTTTTTTTTAAAGGTTTAAGAACTAAGGCACCACAGTGTTTATGCTCACTGAGAGGCAGCATGGAAATGAAAGGCCGGTTTGGGGTAGAATGAATGAAAACCAGATTGAAATGAACACAGAGGCGCTTTCCCTGGCGGGACACAGACGAACAAGCAGGCTCCTCGCACACCATCAGGCACGGCCGACCCTCAGAGAAGAATTTTATCTGCACAAGTGTCGGATTCCTCCCTTCTGCTTCCCATTACGGAGTTCTCAGCCATACCCCACCCACTCTGAGCAACAAACGCTCAACAAACAAACAGCCCAGGCCCACAATGGCTGCTGGGACCCCCCCCCCCACCCCGCCCCGCCAGCCGCCACCTCAGCAGGGAAACAAATCCCAGCAGACAAAATAGCCCCAGCCCTAGGTGATTCCCCGACTGCCCGGCACAGTCAGCCAGGGAAAGCAGTGGATGGAGAAACTCTGCATCAGGGTGTTTTCAGCAGAGCCAGGCCTCCGGGGTTGAAGGGAGAGGCCTGGGCCTGGGCTCTCGGCGGGTCCCTCCCCCTTAATGAGCCAAAACAAAGCCAGTGCCAGGGAAGCTAATCTGCCCGAGATAGAGGCAGAGAGGCGAGCCGAGCCGCTCCCTGAGCTGAGGCAGCTCCGAGCCCGGCGCTGTCTGGCCCAGAAGTTGGGCTGGCGGAGGAGGTGCACGTGGCCAAGGTAAACCTCCATCCTCGGGGCCCAGGTGAGCGCAGGTCAGTCATCCAGGAAAAGGAAGCCCTCTGTTTGCCCGAACGCTGCCCTTTGCCCATAGGGGAAGACAAATACATTTTTTAACAGATCAGTCGCTGGTGCTGGGAACACCTGGTACTCAACACCACGGAGGCCTTGGAAAGCAAAGCCATTCACCTGGTGTGGTCACAGCGCCCCCGCTCCCATCGTCCGGCCTCCTCCCGTCTTCTGTAAGCATGTGCACACGTCCTCCCCAAGCATGCCCGCAGGCCTGGGCACACGCATGGGTACACAGCCCTGCGCACACATGCACCCTGTCCACATCATTACACACACGTACATGCAGGACATTTGTGTCTGTGTGCACATATACACTTAGGCGCGTGCACACCCTTTGGCATGCTTGTACGTGGGTGCACACACCCACACGCATCCACCCTCACACACAGACTCACACATGCGCCTTCACTTGCTCATCCTCACACGTGCATGAATGTACACGCACACTCGCATCCTCACACAGACAGCATACACTCCCTCATCCTTATGCCTGCACACACATGCATTACTGTGCACACGCCCTCACACACAACCTCACACGTGCACCTTCCCATGTAAACACGTGTGCACATGTTCTCACACTCACACGGGTGTGCACACACCTGTCCTTATGCAAATGCACACCCTCACACCGATGCATGCCTGTGCACGCACACGCGTGCACGTGTACACTCCTTTTCCTGATCCTTTTGGGTCTGATTCTCTCCTCCATGACCAGGCAAGGCCAATGACTTCTGGTTGGGCCGGGTTTCAGGGCTCCCGTTTGAAGCTCACGGCCTGGCACTAGGATGGCAGACAGAGTAGCCAAGGCCCGGAGCCACGCTCGCACCATCCACCCATCACGGAAAGAGCTGGGCTTTGGACCTGGACCCTCTGGTCCTCCAGCAGCTTGGTCACCACTGACAAGTAACAGAACCTCTCCGAGGCTCAGCCTCTCATCCAAAAAGCGGAGCTCATAACACCTACTCCCTAGGTGTTGGGAAGCCTGAGACAGCTTGCGGCTGGCACTGCGGAGAGAGCGCCTTCCATTTCGCTCGTTCTACTGGCTCTCCCCAGGCTAGCATTTTCCAGGCACACTGGGGACAGGAACTAATGAACCCCAAGTGCAAAACTGCTAGAGGCGGTTCGTGCTATTGCTGGTCCAAGGCGCATCTTGTGAGGCATCCTGCCGTCCCAGCCCTCCCTCCGTGAAGTCGAGCCGGCCAAGACATTCGCAGGGACCTGCCGGGAGACAGTGTCTGGGTGATTTCAAAGGTGACGGGAAAAAGATGCGGTTCTCCATGTGTAAAGCTATGAGGAAACACAAAGTGCAGGGAGAGCGAGCCAAAGAAACTGACCGCTGCGCGCAGGGCTGCTGCCTAGAACATCTGGAACTATGCGAGCAGGCATGAAGGGAAACGAGTAGCGGCCAAGCCAGCTCTTGGCACGAGCTCTGAGAGCCGCCCGAGGCCGCGAGCGCAGACACTCTGGGACTTTTCCCCTGACTTATTGCAGCTTCCTTCTTGGAGCTGGCCTGGCGTGGCGGCCTCAACATGGAAACATGTTCTGAATTCGCTTCCCACCAGCCTCCGCCAGAGCCTCACCCTTCCCCTCTGTAAGGTGGGCAGTGCAGCGAAGCTCGGCGATCCCCTGCCTTTGGAGACAAAAATAAAAAACGGAACCACCATCGCGTGCCGGGCACCGTGCTCAGTTCTGCACAGGGTCCTTTATTCCTGACCCTTGTAACAGCCCCCGGAGTGGCAACAATCATACCCATTTTTACAGCTAGACCGGCTCAGAGAGGGCGAGAGCCAACACAGGGATGTGAGGAGCGTTTGAACCCAGAGCTCTCCTGCCCAGGCGGGACGGTGCTCATCTGGCCCGCGCTCCCCCGCCCCGGGACAGCTAGAACTCAGCTGCCGGAAACTGCCGCCTGCATGACCTCAGCCGGCCTCCTCGTTGCACAGGGATCCGAGGAAGAGTGGGATCGGAGGAAGAGCAGCGACCAGGACCAGCCCAAGGTCACGTTGCGACCCGGAGCCGCTCCTCATTCCCGGACTTCACGCTCGCCGCCGGCCCCAAGACAGAGCTGGGGAAAAACCTTTAGAAAGTTCCCCTTGGGAAGACAGCTGGGAGGTGGGCTGAGCCAGCGAGTGGGGGTGGGGGTCTGGTGACCCAGTATGAGGCGGTGACGGAAGGACTGTATTTCCCCCATTTGAGAAACGCTTCGGCATCAGCCAAGTTCAGGGCGGGCCGGTGGCGGGGAGGCAGGGCGGGTGAGAGGGACTTGGCAGGAATCTGGTTAGAAGCCATCTGGAGGCCGGCGTGAGGACCAGAAAAGCCACTGCCCTTTTCAGTTTGGTCTCACTGCCCGAGTGTGGTCACCGCCCTCCGTGCACGCGAGGCTCAGCCGCTGCCCAACTCCGGCCTGGCGGTGAAATTCAGAGAGAAATCCTACCCCGGATCCCCAGACGGGGCAGGGCCGTTCCCACCATGCAGTTCTGCAGCCTTCATCCTTGGGCCGGAGGGAGGGAGGGAGGAGGGAGGGTCACACAGTCGCCTGCCCGCCAGCCGGGAAGTGAGTCTCACGTCATTGCATCAAAAGGAGTCACCAGGGCTGAGCAATTCCCGCATGCCAGGGAGCCCTGCTTAGAATTTGCATTTTTCTTGCTTCATCCTCTGCTGAGCTGTGAAGCAACCACTGGCCACCCTCATTTACCCACGATCACTGGAGCCACAGACCATGAGGTCACAGAGTTGTTCCCAATGGAGCCGGAACTCAAATCCAGAGAGCGGAGATCTGAGCCGGCCGGCAACACAGGCGCTGCACCTGCCGCCACTTCCTCACACCTCCAGGGACACCTGACGGCCCCGGGAGCAGAAATGGCCCAAATCCCGACCCTCGCTCCTGCGTCTGGGAGACCCAGAGGGGACAGAGCCCCGGAAGGCTCCACCTGTCCCCTCGTGTCGGCTTCCTTCACCCACGGATGAGTCAGTTGGAATTTTTGGACACGGTGCGCTCGCTCGGCGGCCTCCGTGGTACCAGGAGCTGTCAGGAGGCAGGAATGCGTGGAATGCGCGCTCCTCAGCCGCCCTCCCCCTGCCCCACTGGCCTCCACCGCCCCAGGCCGAATGCACAGAGAGCCTTGGAAGGTGAATGACACAATGTTTGTCAAGGGTTTGGGACGACAGGTGCATGTGAAGATGGGGACAAAGACTGATTCTTCTCCTCGGGGCTGCCGGCGCAGTTTCGCAGCCCCGCCCCGCCCACGCATGTCCGCGTTCCAGGCCTCCGGATGCTCCGTGCCCCAACGCTCCAGGGAAGGGCGAGAAACCACTGATTAGGAAGCAAAAAAGAAAAAGTCCCAGTCTCTCTTTTGACCTCTTTGCCCAACTATGAGTCAGCCTCGCAGCGCTGCCAGCCTCCAACGCGACCAGGATCCTGCGGGCGCTGCTCACGCGGCCTCGTGCGCCCCACATGCAGCTTGCCTTCCTAGGGAAGTCTTGGGTCAGTAAGCCAGTGAGCCCGTCGACACCAACCGCGGCCCGCGGGGCAAAGGGAACAGACCGGGTCTGCGATGGAAGCTGGGGCAGACGGGGTCCCTCGAAGATGCCATTGAACCCTCAGAGCTGTGTGCTGCCAGAATCTGTCCCGCTGAACCCAGCACGCGCCCCTGCCCTGCGACCTTAGGTCCCTCGCTACGTTCCCCAATGCGGGTTCCCTTGTCCGCCCACCTTTCTGGGAATTCCTCCTTGTCCGCTCGCCTTGCCCTGTGGGTGTGGCCCTGCCAGGATCGGGAACCCCTCCAGGGCGGGAAGTGTGCACCAACGCCACCACGTGGCCATTCCCAAGGGCCCCTGAAAGGTTTATTTTGGTGCCCATAGCTGACAGCGGAAGGCTGTGAAGACGGCGGCCACGGGTAGCAAAGAAGCCATGTTTAGTAATTGCCCAGCATCCGGCGCCAGCCAGGACCCCGTGGGTTCAGGAGGTCCCCGGCCACACGCGTGTCCCTCGGCAAGGACGAAGGGCTGGGGGCTTAGAAGCTGCTGGCTAGCCTGTCTCCTGGAAGCTGGGGTCCACAGATGTTGCCTTGATTGCCTATCAAAATGAGCCCAAGCCAGCACTGCGCCAAGGCCCTGCTGACGCAGGGCACTGGCAAGAGAGAAACCACTGTGCTGATTATCTTGGCCTTAAGCACCACATCTGTTTTAGCTCAGTATCTCTGCTTTTCATCTTGAACGAAATGGCTGCAGAGCCGGCTCGCCCCTCCCTTGGTAGATAGGGGACACGCCACGTAGGAACTGGGACTCAGCCACGGCCACACGGCTGGTGGGAGACCCAGCTGGGACCAGACCCTGGCTCTTCCCTCCCTCCCAGGCCGGAGCTGTACCCAGTTTTCCAAGCTGCCGCTCAGAACACACCAGGTCACTTCCAGACTGGTCTCTGTTAGTCCTTGTTAGGAAGAGGAGCCGGCCATGGCCCTCTCGCAATGGGTCAGATCTCAGCTGGGAACTTACAGTCACACACACCCTCCTTTAGCCCAGGCCTCCCCTCAGGGCGTCTCGACCCCATTTCCTGAACCCCTGTGCCGGGACCCTCATCTTCCACCCAGGCCCAGTGGACAGGTTCCTGGAAGGGTGGCATCATGACCCCCACTCCTTAAAAAAAAATAGATAATAGGGGCCGGCACCGTGGCTCACTTGATTGATTCTCCGCCTGTGGCGCCGGCATCCCATATGGGTGCCGGGTTCTAGTCCCAGTTGCTCCTCCTCCAGTCTAGCTCCCTGCTGTGACCCGGGAAGGAGTGGAGGATGGCCCAAGTGCTTGGGCCCCTGCACCCATATAGGAGACCAGGAGGAAGCACCTGGCTCCTGGCTTCAGATTGGTGTAGCTCTAGCTGTGGCGGCCATTTGGGGGGGTGAACCAATGGAAGGAAGACCTTTCTCTCTGTCTCTCTCTCTCACTGTCTAACTCTATCTGTCAAATAAAAAAAATGGATAATAGTTGTGGAGATTGAGGCCTGGAGAGGTCCCATTTCCTGCCCATGGTCACCCAGTAGTGGCCAAGTAAGGACTTGAACCTGAGTCTGACTGTGGAGCCCATCTCTCTCCATGAGGTCTCGCCAGAGGACCTGGAGGCATCTCGAGATGTCCCTGGCCACGTGCTCGGTGCTCCCACCGGCCTGCCCAGGTGCCAGAAATGTCCTCAGTGTAGCCCTGTCTCGGGTGACACCAACCCTCCCTAAGCAGAAGGGTTGGGGAGGAATAAGTAAGTGGACATTGGAATTAAAAGACAAGTTCATTTGGGTGAAAAAAAAAAAAAAAAGAAGGCAGAAATCCACACGCAATTCTTCGTGCTTCTCATTTTCCACGAACTTCCGAAGATGCCCTTGTACAAGAAACCTCTTGGCAAAGTTCTGACGGTTGCTGGCCAGGGCCAGAGGGCTGGGGGTGACGGGAAGAGAGAGTGCGCCACTGTAGGGCCCAGGGCTTGGCGGGGCAGGACTTAGGGTAGCACCAGGGTGCAAAGCGGGGAGCCAAGGACAGCAGCGCCTCCCTCCAGACCCCGAGGGGCCAGCTCCAGGGCAAGGGCTGGTCGGAGGCTGGAAGGTGCAGGGCCCAGTGTGACCGCCAGGCATTAGTCAGCGGTGGAGGCTGATGAAAGGAGCGATTGTCCGGCGCCTCTGTTCTCACCGGGCCAATTGGGTCATCCCCCAAGCCCGGGGAGCAGGGCTGGTATCAGAAGGGGACCGGGAACTCCATGTTGCTCACTGCCCAGGTCGGACGGCGGGGGCCACGGGGGCTGAGCGTGGGGGCTCGACGTGGCCTCAGCGGTCGGTGAGTCACAGCCCTCAGCTGAGCTTCTTCATTGTCCACTGTCCCCAGGGAGCGGGGGGGGGGGGCCAGCGTCCCCTGACAACCCCCTCTGGTGATAAAGGAGGCCCAGGGCTGATTCACAGGTGCCTAACCCCGTTCTCACGCTGCCACTGACTGCTCCCCCAACTCCTGGCAGCCACGCCTGGGAGACCGACCCCAGGCACTCCTCCGCCCCTGCCTTCTTTGGTTACTCATACAATTATCCTTTCTGTGGTTGGTTTTTTCCCCCAATATTCATTTCCAATTTCAATCTATTCGATATCTTTTCAGCCTTCAAAAGGAATAAAATTCTGACATATGCTGCAACATGAAAAAAAATCTCAGGACATTGAGTCAGACACAAAAGGACAAATACTGTGTGATTCCACTTATAAGAGGCACCTAGAAAGGAAACTTCAAGGTTGGCTTTGTGGCGCAACCCATGGCACGGCATCCCATATGTGCACCGGTTTGAGTCCCGGCTGCTCCACTTCCCATCCAGCTCTCTGCTGTGGCCTGGGAAAGCAGTAGAAGATGGCCCAAGTGCTTGGGTCCCTGTCAACTCATGTGAGAGACCTGGATGAAGCTCCTGGCTCCTGGCTTCAGCTCGGCCCAGCCCTGGCCATTGTGGCCATTTGGGGAGTGAACCAGCAGGTGGAAGATTTTTCTTCGTCTCTCTCTCTCTCTCTCTCTCTCTCTCTCTCTCTATATATATATATATATAGCTCTACCTTTCAAGTAAATAAATAAATAAACCTAGAAAGAAAGATCATAGAGACAGGAAGTAGGACCAAGTGGTGGTGTCTGGGATCGAGGGCTAGGAAGTCGGTGTTAGATGGGCCCAGAGAGGTAGTGATGGGTCTGCAGCCCTGTGGCTCTACTTAATGCCGCTGAACCGACAAATTGTTATAGAGGAAAGCTTTATGGTAGGCGTATTTTGCCCCAACAAAGGAAAGCAAGATGTAATCTGTTGTCTAAACAATACATGAAAGATAAAGTGTAAAATTAGATGTCCTCAAAAATGCTACCCCGGGCCCGACTTGGGCTGTCTTCTTGCGTCGCCAGCATCCCATGTTGGAGTACTGGTTCCGTTGCTCCGCTTCCGATCCAGCTTCCTGCTGATGTGCCTGGGGACACAGTGGATGATGGCTCAAGGTCACCCATGTGGGAGACTCAGATGGGCTTCCGAGTTTCTGGCTTTGACCTGGCCCAGTACCAACTGCCTCGGCCATTTGGGGAGTGAAACAGCAAGTGGAAGATCTCTCTGTCTCTGTCTGCCTCCGCCCCACCCCCACCCCCACTGCTTTGCCTTTCTCTTCCACATTAACGCCCCTCCCATCCCTTATTAACAGTTTGGAATACATCCGTTCTAAATCTTTTAATGTTCCTGTATGATCGTGGGCAGAATACAGACCCTGAGGTGGGCAGTGGACGTGGTCCCCAGATCGCAGCCACTCTCCCCGTCTCTTAGAAGGACAGTGTCACATCTGCATCCTCAGGTGCCAGGTGGCAAGGCCATGGCATTGACCAAAACCGCCACCTGGTGATGGCATAGCTGCGGCTGGCTCCGGGCTGAGCCCTCTGTACACATGAACTTAATCCTCACTCCGGCACCGTGAGGAAGCGCTGTTTTATTTTTCTAACGTGAATTTCCAAGTCTGTTTCATAAAGGAAGACTGGGCGGCTTTGGGAGGTGCCCAGCTGACATGGCTGGCAAGAGGCAGAGGCGGGAGCGAGGCCAGACCGTTAGGTTGCACCGCTGGCCCCGCAGAGCAGCCTCAGCCACCCCACACTGCCCCTTCTGCTGCAGAGCCGAGCTTTCTGGGGCGCGGAGGCACTTCCCCCCCTAATCCCTGCCCTGTCGCCGCGCCTGGAGAGAGGGCTTGTGCCGGCTTGTTCCGGCTGGGTCCTCCCCCAAGCCCCAGAACACAGTAGGTGTTCAGCAAATATTTGTGCAGAGAATAATCTCATTCATTTCTCTGTTTAATCTTCCCCCACACCCCTGGGAGGCAGCAAATTAGGAAATGTGATTGCTGCCGGGTTAGTCATCTGGGTAGCGGGCGGGCGGGCGGAGGGGAGTGACTTCCTCTGGGTCACAGGGCCGGGGCATGCTGAACTAGTCTCCTGGCTGCCCTCCCAGGCCGTCCCCATCCTGTCATCAAGACCTTGGCTCCTGCGGAGAAAGGACAAAGATATTAATTGGGAGGAGGAACCCTTTGAGTGATTACCAACAATCATAACAATAATTACAATCATACTCGTTGTCATTTTTAACTCACGTAATCCCCACATCCATTACACCAGTGTGTGGGGGGGTAGAATTAGTATCTCTTTTTCTTTTTTTCAAAAACAAGTATTTTATTTATTTGAAAGGCAGAATTACAGAGAGAGAGAGAGAGAGAGTGAGAGAGGTCTTCCATCCACTGGTTTCACTCCCCAAATGGCTGCAACACCTAGGACTGGGCCAGGCCAAAGGCAGGAAGGAGTCAGGAGCTTCTTCCAGGTCCTGCACGTGGGTGCAGGGGCCCAAGGACTTGGGCCATCTTCTACTGCTTTCCCAGGCCACAGCAGAGAGCTGGACTGGAAGTGGAGCAGCCATATGGGATGCCAGTGTCACGAGCAGTGGCTTTACCCACTACGCCACAACCCCGACCCCTGTTAATATTTCTTAATAGAGTCATACAGATGGACAGAGAGGTTGAGTAACTTTCTTAACATTGCACAGCTGAGAAGTAGCAGAGCTAGGATTCAGACTCCCTCTGGTTCCTGCTGCAAAAGTTTCAGGTCCAAGCGACATCCTCCGCTGGACCGTACCCGTGGGCTGGACAGTGCCCATGGGCTAGACCGTGCCGGTGGGCTGGACCGTGCCCATGGGCTAGACCGTGATGGTGGGCTGGACTGTGCCCATGGGCTGGACCGTGCCGGTGGGCTGGACCGTGCCTGTGGGCTGGACTGTGCCGGTGGGCTAGACTGTGCCGGTGGGCTGGACCGTGCTGGTGGGCTGGACTGTGCCCATGGGCTAGACCGTGCCGGTGGGCTGGACCGTGCCGGTGGGCTAGACCGTGCCGGTGGGCTGGACCGTGCCCATGGGCTAGACCGTGCCGGTGGGCTGGACCGTGCCTGTGGGCTGGACCGTGCCGGTGGGCTGAGTGAGGGAGGGGCCAAAGGACGCATCTGTCCTTCCTTCATTCAGTCTTTCTGTCCGTGAGACCCACGGGGATGCTTGGCTTGGTGGCTCTAGGACAGAGCCAGGACAGAGCAGGCAGGGCCCTCCCTGCCCCCGGGGAGCCTTTGGCGACAGGAGAGGCAGATGGTAACAACGTAATGATGGAGTTGTTTTCATTAGACCATAGTGGAGTGCCTCCAGGAAGGTTAAGGCTCTGTCTGCCTCTAACCAGCACCGACCAGTACAGCTGGGACAGGAGGATTGTCCTGGGCAATCGGACCCGAGGGCAGGTAGGAGGCAGGAAGCCCCAGAACATTCCGAGTAAGGGTACAGCCAGGCAGGCGGGGAAAGACAGCTCGCGAGGCTGCAGCTGGCCAGGGAGGAGGCCAGTGTCGCAGGTGGGGCGGGCCAGCGCCAGCCTGCCCAGTGCCGCCGAGTCCTCCCTCCACAACGGGAGCTCCCCTTCCTCTTCGCCGTCACTACCCTCAGAGAGCACGTGGCCCAGGGACCAGAGAAGGCTCGCCTCCCTCCCCAGGCTGCTGGACGCCAATGTCCAGGCACGGACCGTCCTGTTCACCTTTGCCACCACCAGGAAGGAAGGAAGGAAGGAAGGAAGGATGGAAGGAGAGCAGGTGTCAGGTCCCAGGACAGAGAAGGAAACTGAGACAGGAAAAGGCGGCGGTGGCTAAGGCCCAGGCCTTTCTCCCTTTCTCCCGTGAGATGCACTGACACTGACCAGCACCGGGGTCTCTAGGCTGCTGGGGACAGAATCCAATGAAAGAGCAGGTAAAGACTCAAGGCCAAACGGTGGCTACCGTCATTATCATTCCAGCCCTAATCTGGACTCGGGAGAGTCCCACGCTCGGCTTCCCCGAGCACCTGCTCAGCTGTGCGCCAGGCGTCGTGCCAGGGGCTGGGAGACGGGGTGGGGGTGGGGGAGAAGGATGCATTTCCTGCTCTTGAGAAACCTCGGCGTCCAGCTGGGGAGGCAGGTGACTCTCAACCCAAGTGAAGCGCCACACGAGGACCAGGGCCCTGCAGCATCTCGGGGGCAGGTGCGGCAGGGGAAGTCTGCCGTCCATGGCATTGGAGCTGCACTTGCAAAGACACTTGGACTTGTGAACTGGGAAAGTCAAGGAGGACCCTGGGCCTGGCACAGACAGCAGGAGGCACCCGGAGGACCGGGGATCACAGCTTCCTGTGCGAGGCCCAGGCGCTTGCCCCCGGGGATCATGCCACCTGCAAGCCCACGGTCAGCTTTACCACAGTCAGGAGGGCGCAGCTGCGTCTTCCCACGAAGCGCTCGGCCGCAGAAGCTGATCCTCCTTGAAGATAGCATTTGTTTGGGATTCTGTTCTAATTATAGAAATAAATTATGCACAACCCGGAAAAAATGGGACACGGAGCGCCCCCTCGCCCCGCCCCGGCTCCGTCGCCACCGCAAACACACACACACAATGGGGGAAAACCCCAAGGTCATTCAGCGCTCCCCACAATGGCGGCCCTGGCTCACCTGTCGGGACACCACCTCCCAGGGTGCTGGTTGTTCCCTAAAGGGGCTGATTCCAGGTCAGGGAGGTTCCTGGGACGGGGGAGGCCTGGGTTGGCTTTGAAGGATCCAGACCTGGGTTTAAACGGGGCGCAGGCTTTGGAAAGACCACAGCGGAAGAGGAGGAATTCCAGACGAGGCGGAAGGCCTGAAGCAGTGCATGAGTGGCCGACGCCCCTGTAGGGAGCACCTGTCGCGGGCCCGGGCCCCCTCATTTGGTCTACCCCACAACGCAGGGCGTAGGGGCAAGAGTTGCCTCCTTTTCAGGCAAGGAAGCTAGGGCCCCATCCCTGGTGGCTGTGGTTGGCCCTCAGGGCTGCTCCTTCCCAAGCCTGGAATATGGACTTGCTAGCGGAAGATGGGCCTGCAGGAGGGGAGGGGAGGGCGCCGCGCACCGGCTCCGCCATCCCGTGCCACTTTATCAGGTGCTGGCAACCATCTCTGCCCATCTGAAGCCCAGCTTCTAAGAACATGGCCGCCGCCCCCCCCCTCCCCCGCCCCAGGCCAGAGATAAGGCAGCCCGGGTCATGGGACTGGAACTGTTGGTGACCAAGCAGAAGCCACAGGAAGGCCGGCGACCAGGGGGAAGGAAGGGCTCCCCCCCCCCCGTTCTTCTGATCTGCTCCCTTGGGGGGCTCAGGCCAGGGAAGTGGGGCAGGGGGGCGGGGCAGAGTTGGGCAACTTCCCTCCCTGTTGGTGGTATGGGGAGGAAAGGGGTGGTGATGGGCACGGGGCCTGCCCGGAGTGCCGTCCTCAGGCCGTCTGCCACCTGCTGGCTGTGTGACTGTAGGCTGGGCCTCAGTTTCCCCATTTGTAACAAGACAACCACAGCACAGCCTGTGCTTGTCCAAGCTCAGCGTCTGGCTGTCCTGGCCCGCCCTCCCCCTCCCCCGGGGGTGGGGTGGGGTGGGTTGGGGGCCTCCCCGTTTCAGCAAAAGGGCACCACCTCCGGGCTGCACCAGACGCCCGGGCCCTCGCCAGGCCGAGAGTTGAGTCAGCCCTCGGTCCCCCGGCCACACTGTTGGGGTGGATGAGCCCAGACAGCCGGAGGATTCTTGTCCCGGCTCCCATCAAGCAGCCGCTGTTTGCCAGGCCCAGGGGAGGCTGAGTGAGAGGGGAGGGAGGAGGGAGGAGGGAGGAGGGAGGAGGGAGGAGGGAGGGGGAGCCCCAATGGGAAGGCTCCGATTCTGCCAACAAAGGCTTTTGTGCTCCAGAATGCCAGGCCGGGGCCGTGGGCTCTGCCAGCGCGGGGCTCTCCAGCAATAATGTTTCTGCCTGGGTTTTTGAGGAGGCGCCAACTGCTTTCTAATTCAAACCATCAGGAGGAGCTCACATGTGCCGAGTCGCCGAGCACCACAGAAAGAAAACCGCCCTCCAAACCAGACGAGAGCCAGCAGGGCCGGCCCGGGGCTCCGGCGCAAGGGGGCGGTGGGGGGGTCACCCCACAGGCCCCTTCATGCCCAGCCAGCAGCTGGTGGCCACGCGGGGCCCCACTAGGTGTCAGAAGCAGCGTGAGGCTTGTGGAGAGCTCGGTGGCTGCTGCTGTAGTGCTCATTCACCCAGCACCCCCCGTGCTAGGTACTTGGCGCTGGCACCCAAGCCCCTGCTGTCAGCTCCATTTCACAGAGGAGAAGGGCAAGGCTCAGCCAGATGGAAGGGTCTTGCCCAGAGTTCCCCACGATCTGCCTCCAGGGCTCCAGGCCTCCAGGGCTCCAGGGCTCCAGGGCTCCAGGGCCAGGCCTTGCTGCCTGTGAAAGAGACGGTTGAAGTCTCACCAGCTCACACCGACCAGGGTGGCTGGACTCAAACAGCCAATGACAGGGGGGCAGTGTTGGGCACAGCGGCTGAGATGCCCACACCCCAGGTCAGCGTGCCTGCTGGTTTCCAGTCCCAGCTCCAGTCCCAATTCCTAAGTGTGGGGAGCAATCCGGACTAGACTGAGTTACTGGAATTAAGACTTATTCTATGCATCTGCTCTCCCACAATATGGCGCTGAGAAGGGAAACAGCTTCTACACAGCTGCCTCCAGTTCAGCCAATAAACTGTAGGACCTGCTCCTGATTGGAGGAGAGCAGCATACTCGGCGTGTGGGCAGCCGAGTTGGGATTGGTGGAAGAGGACTATAAAGGAGGAGAGAGACGGCATGCACCAGGAACATCAATGGGGAACATCTAAGGGGAACATCTAGCTGAAGGAACACCCGTGCAGCCCCCGAGAAAGCCGGCCGGCGGTGTGCCGCTCCCCTGCGGAAGTGGGGAATGTGGCCAGGGGGAACTGCCCTTCCACGGAGGTGGAAGGGATAGTAGCCAACCCGGGAAGAACCAGCAGCAAACCCGGGGAGGGCCGAGCAGACGAAAGAACAGCGCAGGGTCCTGTGTCGTTCCTCCACGAAGAGGGGGAGCGACACCTAAGTCCTGCTCATGCAGCCCTGGGAGGCAACAGGCGATGATGACCCAAGCACTTGGGTCCCTGCCACCCACGTGGGAGACCTGGATTGAGTTTGATGCTCCTAAAGGACCAAAAAAATGGTTGGAGCGCTGGTCTCCCATGTGGGTGGCAGAGACTCGAGTACTTGGGCCACCGTTCTCTGCCTTCGCAGACAGGAATCTAGGTTGTAAGTGGAGCAGCCCGGGCTGGAGCCAGCACTCCTACAGGGGACGCAGGATCCCGAGTGGCAGAACTCTACCTGCTGCACCACCATGCCCAGCCCGGGCTTCCTTTTTGAGGCGATGAAAATGTTCTCACATTGACCATGGTGATAATTACACTCAAAACTACCGAATCATACACTTTCAAAGGATGAATTCTGTTGTATGAAAATCCTATCTCGATAGAGTGAGGGAGGGGAGAGAAGCAAATAATTCCAGTCCACACCGGCAAGCACAGGCCTGGGTGAAAGGGGAGGCAATCCAGGAAGCCTTCCTGGAGCAAGTGGTGTTGGGCTGGGTCCTGAAGAAAAGAAAAAAAGGAGCAGGGGGCCAGCGCCGTGGCATAGTGGGTAAGGGCACCACCTGTGGTGCCAGCATCCCATATGGGCGCCGGTTCAAGTCCCATCTGCTCCACTTCCAATCCAGCTCCCTGCTGATGCATCTGGGAAAGTAGTGGAAGATGGCCCAAGTCCTTGGGCCAATGTACCCATGCGGGAGACCCAGAAGAAGCTCCTGGCTCCTGGCTATGGCCTGGCCCAGCCCCAGCCATTGCTGCCATTTGAGGAGTGAACCAGCAGGTGCAAGATCTGTGTGTGTGTGTGTGTGTGTCTCCATCTCTCTGTAACTCTGACTTTCAAATAAATAAATAAAATCCTTTAGGGGTGGGGGCAGTGTGACAGGAGGGAGGCCATTGTCCGTGTCAGGGCCTCTCATCACCAGCTGCCCCCACCTGGGGGACCCGCTGTGCCCCGGCCACATCCGCTGCACCCTCCAGGCCTCCCGAGAAACACAGGGGCCTAGGGAGAAATCGAAACAGAAACACCGGTGTCTCTCCCGGGGCAGGTTCCAAGAAAGGAGAAAAAGTGGCTTCTCCAGGAGAGAGGTGGCGAGCTTTGAAGGGGGGAGGAAACCCAAGCCGCAAGAGGAAGTGGAAGACCAGGGTAAGTATGAGAGAGAAGCAGGTGTCCCGGGCGCACGCGCGTGCGCGCGCACACACACACACAGCCCTGAACACCTGCCACGTGGGTTCAGGGAAACCCGACTCTGGGCAGCTTCCAAGGGGCAAAGGAAGTTGGGGGGGGGGGCGGATGTTGTGGTTCAGGGGGTTAGGCCGCCGCTTGGGGCGCCCGTGTCCTATAGCTCAGTGCCTGGGATCCAATCCCACCACTGCTTCTGATCCGGCTTCCTGCTAGTGCACCTGAGAGGTCCCAGGTGATGGCTCAGCTACCTGGGTCCCTGCCACCCATGTGGGAGACCTGGAGGGAGCTCCTGCCTCCTGGCTTTGGCCTGGCCCAGCCCTGCCTGGTTTTGGGCACTTGGGGACTGAACCAGTAGATGGGAGATCTCTCTCTCTCTCTCTCTCTCTCTCTCTCTCTCTCATCCTACCTTTCAACTAACTAAATAAATAATTATTTTAAAAAGTGTGTGTGTGTGGAGGGGTGGCCAGCGCTGTGGCACAGCGGGTTAACGCCTTGGCCTGAAGCGCCAGCATCCCATATGGACACCGGTTCAAGTCCCAGATGCTCCTCTTCCAATCCAGCTCTCTGCTGTGGCCTGGGAAAGCAGTAGAAGATGGCCCAAGTCCTTGGGCCCCTGCACCCGTGTGGGAGATCCGGAAGAAGCTCCTGACCCCTGGCTTCGGATCAGCACAGCTCCGGCCGTTGCGGCCAAATGGGGAGTGAACCAAAGGATGGAAGACCTCTCTCTGTCTCTACCTCTCTCTGAAACTCTGCCTTTCAAATAAATAAATAATAAAAAATGTGTGTGGAGAAGGCGCAGGCGGAGGTGACAGCAGGTGCCTCCCAGCCACCGCCCCGTCAGCCTCCCATCCTTCGTGGTCTCTTCTGCAGGCTCTGTGGTCTCCCAGAGTGGCCACAGTCCTTGCATTTCTGGACCGGAGTCTGGATTTGGCTTTTGTCCCTGCCAGGTCTCAGCTGTGGTCTCTGACCCTCAGTCTGCCCATCTGTAAGATGGCAATCACGTAGCCACTCCGTCTCTGCTGCCCGAGAATCCAGGGGATGGGTCAGCCGCCAGCTCCAAGGGAAGAGAAAATCGTGGGCACAGCACCGGCCACTGCTCTGTGCACGTTTCCACCTCGGTGGATCATTTTCCCGCCTGTTGCGTCCTCCGAGCTTCACGGCTCTGAGTGGAGAGCACCAGACGGGAGTCTTTATACCCATTTCACAGGAGGTAGAACTGAGACTCATGGCTGGAAGGGGTGCAGGGTGGATGTTGGGCTCCTTGGGGCATGGGCATCACCACCAGCAGGTTCTCCATTCTTCTGGCCCTGTTGGCCCGTGAACGAGAGTACAGAGGGTCCTTGTGCTTATCACGATTGCAGCTTCCTGGGTGCCGTGGTGGGTGCTCGGGGTGCTTGGTCTGGGACAGGGAAGCTTTCACAAACGTGCCCTCGAATAGCTGGAAGGCGAGTTCGGGAGTCGCGGGCAGGGAACGAGGGCAGAGTGCAGACAGAGGCCCTGGGAGGCCACCAGGACACGGAAGAGGGAGCTCAGCTCAGCGTGGAAGGCAAGCTTCTGAACTCCGACGGACCAGGCTGCGGTGCGTAGTGAGCTGCCTGTCACCACCGGGTGCCCACGGGCAGCTTGACAACCACTTGGCAAAGGCGGCTCCGAGGGGAGCGAATTCCAAGAGGGAGGTCAGCCTAGAGCCAGGCTCCTCCCACATGACTGGCACCCCGAGCTGGGGGCTGTCCACTGCCTTGCTGAAATCTTCCGTCCACTGAGCCACTCCCCAAATGCCCGCATCGGCCAGGGCTGCGCCAGGACAGCCAGGAGCCGGGAGCTCCATCCGGGTCTCCCACGAAGACAGCAGGAACCCAAGGACTTGGGCCATCCTCTCTGCCTCCGAGGCGCATTAGCAGGAATGTGGACGGGAATCGGAGCAGCCGGGGCTAGAACCATCTCTCCCAATATGGGGTGCAGTTGTCCCAAGCTGTGGCCCAACCCACTGCGCCGCCAAGCCGGGCCCCTGAGTACTTCTTCTTAAACTGTTCTCCTCCCTTGACCTGGCTTGCTTGGACCTCTCCTGTGCCCCAGATTCAGTGTCCCTCCAGCGGCAGCCCCTCCTTGCCCTGTTCTTGCTCGGCTCTGGGTTCCTGTCTAGTGAGGACCACACACGCATCAGCCAAGGGACCGAGGCAGAGACGGGAAACTGCCCCTGCCCCCCCCAGCCTGTCTCCCGCAGCCCGAACCTGACCACAGCCCAGCGCTGCCTGCTCGCCCCCTGGATGCCCCCTCAGAAAGCGGCTGGGCTCCCTGGTTCCCCTGTGCCCAGGTCTCTGACCCAGACGCTGGCTGGCAGTCGCTGCACAGGCAGGAGCAGGGGCGGCGCGTGTGGGTAGAACCGTCCTCTGGAGGAGGAAATGACCTGGAAAGCCAAGACCACAGCCTTGTTCACAAAACCCCAGACACCCGAGCTGTGTCCTCAGAGCGGGAAGGAGGACGCTCGGGGACAGAGGGAAGCCCAGCCTTGTGCCCAGCCGCGCAACGGTCAGGCACAAGATGCTCCTAGCAGAATGTGTGGCTAAGCGGGCGCCGTGGCCCACGATGGTGGCGATCTTCCCAAGTTTCTTCTGTCCCTTACGGCAGATTCGAGCCGCAGGGGTGGTTTCAGAACTGTTGTGGGTGTTTGTATTTTGTTTTCAGCAAAAGGGTATCCTGCTTCTTAAGGAAAATCTCACGTGATGTCCCAGTGCATAAAATGCCACCCCCAAAGTCGCCCCGCGTCACCTCCCATCCCCATGGGGCTCCTGAAAGCCCACTTTGAAACTCACGGGTTTTTTTCTTAAGGCCTTTGCGGCCGTGGTGGTCTACGATCCTGTGTCTGAGCCCACCTCCCCCTGGCAGGCACCCCGACACAAAGGCCTCCCTCGCAAGGCCTGGGGTGATGGCTGTGACCCGCGTTAGCTTTGAACATGCTGAGATGGAAAATTCTGGTCATCCGAGTATTCTGTTTATTTCTGTGGGTCCCTGGGTAAACAGGAATTCTCAGTACCCAGCAAAGATAAACTTATGGGACTCATTACCCCAGAAAGGGTTACAGGCCAAGGACACGAGCACACCCGGGCAGACTCTGCTCTGTTTGGATGACAGAGCCCAGAGCAGACACCTAGGTCTGTCCCAGCCCTAAGACAGCAGCTGTCCCGAGGCCACAGCCTTAGGAGCCGCACAGGCCTTTTCTCATCCCTTTGAGGTTTGCCGCACTTTCTTGTCCCTTTTATACCAGTGGGGAAACTGAGGCTCAGAGATGAGGTCGGGTTGGCATCTCATAGGGGTGATGCTCCACATCCCTTCCAGTTCACTGCTAGTGCAGTGGGACATGACCCAAGTGCTTGGGCCCCTGCACCCGCGTGGGAGACCTGGAGGAAGCTCCTGGCTTCAGCCCAGCCATGGTGGTCATTTGGGGAGTGAATCAGCAGAGAGAAGCACACGCTCTCTCTCTCTCTTCCCTCCTCCATGTCCATGGAGGGACCACTTCAGATCTGGGCTCAGGCTCCTGACCTGCAAGTTGGTGGTGTTGGACTAGAGCCCAGCTTCCTGAGTGGCCCAAGCCATTGCTCCGGGCCCAGGATTGAGTCTGATGCTGATAACAGACAAATGAATCAAGACAGGGCCCCTGCAATGTAAGAGGGACAAAGGGCCGTGGGCGGGCCCTGCCAGGCAGCTGGTGGGCACGCATACGCAGGTTTTGGTGAGCTGGGCTGGAGGCTGAGGAGTGAGGTGACAGCTGGATGCAGCAGGAAACAGCATTTCCCCAGAGGGAACAGCCTGTGCTAAATGGCGGAGGCACGAGGCCCGACCTCAGAGACTTCTCTCGCCCTAACTGCCATAGGTACGTACGGGTGAGAAGAACAGTGGGTACCCGGGGTCAGCATCTTGGAGAATGACGGAAGGTGGGTTGTTCTTTCAAAGTCAAAGCCCCTGACTTCCAGAACCCTGGGGCTGGCCAGGGGGAACATTTCTGAGATTTGCTGAAGTCTCTGAACCAGTTCGTGTTGGAGCTGGGAGAGCCCTTTGGGGATGTATCAGTTTTCTGTGGCTGTGGCCCTAAGTGGCTTAATATAATAGCCACTGGTTGACTCAGAGAACTCAAGGCCTGGAGTGAGAAATCATGGGCCAGCAGGGCTGCACCTGTGTGTGGGGAAGACTCCTCCCTCGCTTCTTTCCAGGTGACTCCTAGCAGGTGGCTCCAGGCATCCCTGGGCTTGCACTTACATCACTCTGCCTCCTCTCTGCCGATCGCCCGTCGCCCGTCTCCCCCTGGGGTATAGCGTTAAGACAGTGCTCTCCGATAGCAGCCTCCTGGTAATGACGCTGGTCCTTGGGTTTAGGGCCCTGATAATCAGGATGTCCGCATCTAGACAAGGGCCCCTGTCGCCGCTAAGGTCACATTCACAGATTCCAGGATGCGGCCGTATCTTTCAGGGGCTGCTCATTCCTCCCTTCCGCAGCCTGGCTCTGGAGCAGCGGATTCTGGGGCTCAGTGGGAGAAGGCCCTTGCCCCAAGCAGCTGGTCCATGACACAGGGGTTCTGGGGTGCACCAGGAGGCTGGTATTGAAACCACCATTTTTAAAAAAAATTTTTATGGCCTGTGTTGTGGCACAGCAGGTTAAGCTGCCACTTGCAACGCTGGCATCCCGTATAGGTGCTGGTTTGAGTCCCGGCTGCTCCACTTCCCATCCGGCTCCCTGCTAATGCACCTGGGAAAGCAGCGGAAGATGGCCCAAGTGCTGCCACCCACTTGGGAGACCTGCATGGAGTTCTGGGCTCCTGGCTTCAGCCTGGTCCAGCATTGACTGTTGCAGGCATTTGGAGAGAGAACCAGCAGATGGGAGATATCTCTCTCTCTCTCTCTCTCTCTCTCTCTCTCTCCGGCCTTCAAACAAACCTTTGAAAGCATGATTTCCTCAGAGCACAGCACGCGCGTCACTCACTACCGTCCAGACCTCGGTCAAGGTTGTACATCAGTCAATTAGGAGCAATCCCATTCTGCAGAGGAGGAAGAGAGGCACAGAGAGAGAGGAACTTGCCCGAGGCCACACAGCCAGCCCACTGGCCTGCGCTCTGTGCTGGGAGGCCCACATGTCCTCCTGTGTCAGAACAGTCCTGATGCGTGTCAGTCGGCACAGCGCACGTCTGCGAGTGACACTCTGCACGGCTCGGGGGCCTGGGGGTGGGCGGTGGGGGCCTGTGGCCTAGCTATGGGGATAGCCTTGTACAAGATCATGTCCTAGATTGTAGAGGGGAGAGGCCTGCCTGGGGGTGCCAAGGGAATTCTTGCAGGCAAAGAGGCCTGAGCTGAACCTCCTAAAAGAAATGAACCTGACCCAGGGAAAAAGCCTACGGGGCAAGTTCAAGGCAAGGAGATGGGAATGCGGGAAGAGCCCAGTGTGGGGCACGAAGCAGGCCGTGGCGGGGGATGGGCACAGGCAGAGGCTTTGAACTTGATCCTGAGAGTCCTGGGGAGCCACTGCGGGTTTAAGCAGGAGCTACCGCAGTCCAGTTTGGTTCGTATTTTAAAAAGATGATTCTGGGGGTGGGGGTGGGGCTGGCACGTGGCATAATGGGCTAAGCCTCCACCTGCATTGCTGGCATCCCATATGGGCACCGGTTCGAGTCCCAGCTGCTCCTCTTCTGATCCAGCTCTCTGCTATGGCCTGGGAAAGCAGTGGAAGATGGCTCAAGTCCTTGGTCCCCTGCACCCGCGTGGGAGACCTGGAAGAAACTCCTGGCTTCGGATCTGCCCAGCTCCAGCTGTTGTGGCCATTTGGGGAGTGAACCAGTGAGTGGAAGACCTCTCTCACTCTTGATGTGTGTAACTCTGCCTCTCAAATAAATAAACAAATCTTTTAAAGAGATAGATAGAAAGAAAGATGACTCTGGGGGCCGGCGCTGTGGCACAGCGGGTTAACGCCCTGGCCTTAAGTGCCAGCATCCCATATGGGCACCGGTTCAAGACCCAGCTGCTCTACTTCCGATCCAGCTCTCTGCTATGGCCTGAGAAGCAGTACCAGATGGCCCAAGTGCTACAGAAAGAATTCAGCAGACAGCCGACTTCCATGTGGGCCAGGGAGCTTGTGGCCGGTGGGAAAGATGCTAACAGGACATCGAAGGTGGTGACCAGGTCAGCATTGCCCTGTCACTCTGGAAGACTGCACCCTGGATGGGCCACACACCCAGGGCTCTGAGAATTCCTGCAAAAAAAGACATCTTTTTAATGTTGTCTAATGCAGTATTTTCCAAATTATTTTTTAAAAAGATGTATTTATTTATTTGCAAGGCAGAGGGTGGGGGGAGAGGTCCTCCATCTGCTGGTTCACTCCCCAAATGGCTGCAACAAGCAGATCCAGAACAGACCAAAGCCAGGAGGCTGGAGCTCTATCCGGGTCTCCCACGTGGGTGCAGGGGCCCAAGCGCTGGGACCATCTTCCGCGGCTTTCCCAGGCACGTTAGCAGGGAGCTGGATCGGAAGCAGAGCGGCCGGGGCTCAGACTGGTGCTAGGATACAGAACAGTGGCACGGCAGGTGGCAGCTTCACCGGCTGCACCACAATGCCGGCTCCTAGCAAACTTTCCTTGACGCCACATCCTTTTGTTCTATGAGCACCGACGGAGTTTCTTGCGCATGGAGAGCCACACGCCCCACTTCGGGCGGGCGGCGCCAGTGCGGCACAGCAGTGAGAAGCCTGTGGCAGGCGGGGTCTTCGCCAGTGCCCTCCTCCTTCCTCCTGACCCCTCCTATTCCTCAGTTGTCCTGCCGGCCAGCCCTGTGTTTCCAGCCTGGGGGGGGGGGGGTGCTAGTACCTGGCACAAGGCCAGGCACTGGCTGGATCGTGAATGAGAGCCTCTCCAACAGAGTGGTTCTGGAGTGAGCTCAGCGAATGCTTGCGACATGACTTTAATGACAGTGAACCTGAAAGCCCCATTCACCTGCAAAGGATCCTTTTTTTTTTTTTTTTTTTAATTTTTAATGGCCATTTTATTTCAAGAGACCTTACCCCCGACTGACTTGCCCTGTGCCTAAATTGCACCATGAGTCACTGTTTCCTTGAACGCCCTGAAGCCCTCATTAAAATGCAACGTGTGACCAGGTGGGGGGCATTTCCCCCAGGCTGACAGCACCCCCCCCCCAGGCCTCACGTCATCATCATTTGACAGTTCCCTGGCCAGAGTCACCCAGCAGCGTGCTGGTGGCCCTGCAAAGACTTGGAACCAGAACTCCCCCGTGGGAGAGGGGATGTGGAGCCTTAAGCGATGTTGTTGGGCATTGGGGGCCCCGGGGGTCTGGCTGCACTCTGTCACACCACCACACTCCACAGGCAGGCTTCACCACTGAGCCTGCGGACGTGGACGAGGACAGCCAAGGCTGCCGCTTATGGCTGGGAGAGGGAGCCTCTGGCCCAGGGGTCTTTGCGGGAAGCCGGCCTGGCACAGCCCTCCCACCGGGGCCGGGCCAGCCCAGCCCGCTGTGGGCTGCGGACAGGATGCTTCCTCTGGGAAAACAGGAAAGGAGGCAGCTGCTGGCCATGGTCAGGACGGGGGCCTCCTCCCCTCCCCATGACCCCACCCTCTCTGGCCACCTGGGCAGACCAGGGGTTGAGCTGAAAGGTGCTTCTCTTGGGTGCTGGGGTGCAGCAGGCTAAGCTGTCATTTGCCATCCTGGCATCCATATTGGAGCACGGGTTTGAATTCCAGCTGTCCAGTTTCCAATCCAGCTTCCTGCTGATGTGTCGGTGGGGATGGGGGGGGGGTAGGAGATAGAGAGAGATCTTCCATTTGCTGGTTCACACCCCCCCCCCAATAACCACAACAACTGTAGGTAGACCAGGCAGAAGCCAGGAGCCTGGAACTCCCTCCGGGTCTCCCACATGGGTGTCAGGGGCCCACGCGCTGAAGTTGTCTTCCGCTGCTTTCCCAGGTGCGTTAGCAGGGAGCTGGGTCGGAAGCAGAGCGGCTGGGATGCTCAGTGGGCTCTGCAGTACGGGATGCAGACTAACCCTCTGCACCGCGATGCCAGCCCCTGCCCGCTACCTCTGTGTGTGAACTTGAGTATGTATGCGCGCGCGCACACACACACACACACACACACACACAGGACCTGGAGCTTAGGAGCCAGTTTGTTTCAGAGAGCTGGATCTTGTCTTGTATCTCACGAGTCTGGGAGCAAAGAGGATGCTGGGAGATGCTGGATGAATTTGGACCAAAGCTGTTCAAAGCATATTTTCCCCAAAGTTTTTAGAAATGGGTTCATCTGAGAGGCAGAGAGAGAGAGAGAGAGAGAGAGAGAGAGAGAAAGAGAGAGAGAGCGATAAAAGAGCTCTTATCTGCTGGTTCAGGCCTTACCTACCTACAATGGTCCCTGGCTGCGGGAGGATCCTGGAACCCAATCCAGGTCTCCCAAGTGAGTGGCTGGGACCGTACGACTTGAGACCTCATGTTCTGCATCCCAGGGTCTGCATTAGCTGGAAGCTGGAGTCAGGAGCTGGAGCCAGGACTCGAACCCAGGGACTCTGATGTGGGACGCAGGCTCCTCACTGTTAGCCCAGACGCCCGTCCCAACTTCAGCAAGACTAACCGTTTGGGCCAGATGAGTCCTTGCTGGGGGAGCTGCCCTGACCTCTACCCACGAGACACTGGTAGCAACCCCCCGGCCGCGTGTGACAGCCAGAAATGTCCCCAGACGTCTCCCAGCCTCCCCTGGGGGCAGAAGGGCCTCTGCTGATTTTTGATCCCTTGGGGTTTGGACCTGCTCAAGGAGCTCCCCCGGGAACCTGCCCCCATCTTTTCCTCCACGCCTTTCCCAGAAGCCTCCTGGGCATCCAGAACAATGCCAGGTGCAGTTGGGAAGCCTTGAAGAGCAAAAGTCAGGGGTGTCTGGGCCACGCCAAAGTCAAGGTCATCGTCAAATTCATGATCATAGTCACTGCAAGCCGGGGACGAGCAGCGGACAGCACAGCCTCGTGTTCTGCAGGCAGCTGTGATGGCCAGAGCCAGCGGCCCACCCCCTATCCCCTGGGGCACCATCTGGGGTCCAGGTCGTCCCATGAGCTCATTCTGCGGCCCCCTCTCTAGCACTTGTGCAGGTCCTGGAGCGCGGCCGTGGACCCTGTCTCTTCTGTGTTCCTTTCTCTCCTGGTTCAGCTCCCCCCAACCCCCAGCAGGTGTCTGGGGCTGAGCGTCTTGCAGGAAATGAAGAAGCTGAGAGAACCCAGGGGAGCCGGGGCTGCTGGGAGAGGGGGTGAGATGGAAGGGAGAGGGTCTGGGGGTGCAGGAACCCTGCCCCGTGGGTGGCTGCCTTCTGTGCGTCAGGCTGGCCGGGTGGAGACGATGACCTCACCTGCTTGCAAGAGCCCGTGGCGGCTGCTGGGAGCTGGGGTCGGGGAGGGGTCCTGCGGGCCAGACAGAGAGGAGCTTAGGGGCTGAGAACACCTCCCTCCCCACCCCCCAGCCTGGCCGCCGCCCAGCATGGCTGCCTGTGGTCTGGCCCTGGAGCAGGGGAGAGACCTCCCCCGTGGCTGGCACCGGCTCAGCGGCCTCTTCCCAGCCACGCGGGGGAAAGTGAGAGGGGCTGACGTGGGGCTGACCTCACGCCCGACTCCCTCTCCTCTAGTACCTCTCACGGGGCTTCCCGGCTGCTGGGAAGTGGGATCCTCTCCCTGGGGGTCTGGGAGAAGGGGAAGCAAGTGGAGAAGGGGGGCAGGGAATGAGGGCTGGGTCCCTATTGGGGGCTGGAGCTGGGGTGGGAGAAATGGAAAGACCGCCCACCCCAATACTTGCCCTGCTGCTGATAGAAGGTCTGGGGGTTCCCTTAGGTGGGCCGCCGTGGTGGGGGCCATGAGAAAGTCCTGGAATGAATCAAGAGTGGATGTCCCCTGTGGGTAGAGTAGGAGGGGTAGATGGGAAGGGGATACTTAGACACTCTGGCTCGCTCACCCTGTGTGTCGGGCATTATTCCGTTGGCTTCCCTTCATGGCTGGAGGGGCATGTGACGGAAGAGGGAACTGAGGCCAGAGCCCCCCCAAGCTGGGAAAGACAGAGCCAGGAGAGGAAGCCGGGCCCCGGGGGGCGCTGCCCATCGCCTCTCGTCCAGCTGGAACGATCAGCCTCGCCTGACCGTAACACGGAAACACACATTCCGACGTGGCCAGCCTGAGTGGGGGCCGAGAGTCTAACCTGCTGAGCTCCCAGGCATGTGGGCGCCAGCACTGCTCCGAAATCGCCACATTCTCACAGCATAGCACGGCTCAGTGTCTGGCCCGCAACAGCCGGGGCCGGGCCAGGCTGAGGCCAGCGGCCAGGAACTCCATCTGGGTCTCCCGCGTGGGTGGCAGGAGCCCAAGCATCTGAGCCATCACCTGCTGCCTCCCAGGGTGTTCGTCCAAAGGAAGCTGGAATGAGAAGCAGAGCCAGGACTCGAACCCAGGCACTCTGGTGTGGGTTTCAGGCATCCCAAGCAGCGTCTTAACCACAGCCCAAACACCTGTCCTGGTGGAAGCTGTTACTGCTGTTTCCTTTAAGGCGCCTAACAGGTGCTCGATAAACTGTGGATCCACACGAAGAATGTGCACGTTGGATTCTCGAGCCCTGAAGGAACACGCAGTCGACCTAAAGCGGACTCAGCCGAGTCAGCCCTGAAGGAGGCAAGGAGCGCTTCGTGGAGGAGGTGGCATTTGAGCAAGGCATTGAAGGGCAGGAAAATATTTTTCCTGTAGCAAATGAGAAAGGGCTTCTGGACAAAAGCAAAGAGCCAGGGCAAAGTTCTCAAGAGGAGAGAGAATGTGGCATTTAACAGAATTCCAAAGCACGGCTGTGGCCAGAAGGAAGTCGGCAAGGGGGGCGTTCAGCGAAAACTCTGGAGACCAAGCGTTCTCAGAAATTAAAAGGGTTTACTGCTGCTGCTGTCACAGACGCTAGCCAGAAAAAAAAAAAAAAAAAAAAAAAAAAAAGGAGCAGTCCTGGGACGAATTCCTGCAACCACCAGCGGCAAGGTTAGGGGGCAGTTGGGAAAACTGGAAAGCTACGGGACCTAAAAAGCTGGAATATTTTACAAGAACAATGTGGGGAAGAGAAAACATCATTTTTTAACAAGATTTATTTTATTTATTTGAAAGGCAGACAGGCAGAGAGGGATTTTTTCCATCTGCTGGCTCGCTCTCCAAATAGCCACAACAGCCATGGACTGAGCCAGGCCAAAGCCAGGAGCCAGGAACTCCACTGGGGTCTCCCACATGGGTGGCAGGGGCCCGAGCACTTGGGCCATCTTCTACTGCTTTCCCAGGTGCATTAGCAGGGAGCTGGATTGCAAGCAGAGCAGCCGGGACTCGAACCAGCACTAATATGGGATGCTGGTGTTGAAGGTGGCGGCTTAAGCCAACCCCAAGAATAGCTGTTGACATTGAACCTACATTGGCTCTGGATAACAGGGAGGGAGAGTGGAAGGCAGGCTAAGTGTTGGGCGAGGAGGACGGTCCACAGGAGACGCACTCACTGCTTCCGGCTGGGTTGGGGTCTCAGCAGAATGGGATGCCCAGGCTGCATGCACTTGACGTTGGAAATTTGACTGTGTGGTCCACAGAAAGGCATTCGTGTCCTTGAGCAGGCATTTTGAAGGCTTTTGAAGTGAGAAGCTTGCTTGAATGAGAGCCTTGATGCCTGCTGAGAGGCGAGTGGTGAGAACTGTGCAGCTGGACAGGAGAGAATCAGGGCTGGGTGCAGAGAGGACAGGATGGGCGTGGGCCACGCGGAGGCGGATTGGGACACACTTGCTGTAGGGGGCACAGGAGGCGCTGGATAGGCGTGGGAGGATGGCGTGATGCCCTAGCGCCCCCTGAACAAAATGCCACAAGAAGAGTGGCTTAAAACCGAAGCAGTGGCTTCTGTCACCAGATGTCACCAGAGAGGTGGATGCATGGCACTCACTGAAGATGCCACCTAGGAAACCTGCATCCCATTTCCTGTGAGTCCCGGGTCTGCTTCCGGCTCCAGCTTCCTGCTGCTGCATCCCCTGGGAGGCAGCAGGTGGAGCCTCAGGTACCTGGGTCCCTGCCGCCCCCACGGGAGACCTGGATGGAGCTCCGGGCTCCTGATTTTAGCTTCGCCCAGCCCCGGCTGTTGCAAGCATTTGGGGAGTGAACCAGTAGATGGACCATCTGTCTGGTTCTCAATCTGTCTCTCTGCCTCTGACATGAATAAAAATGCATAGTTTAATATCATGAGAGCCAGCCTTCCCCCAAAGGCTCCAGGGAGGAGACCCTTCCTTGTGGTGGCCATTTCAGCCTCTGCCTCTGCCTTCCCATGACCATAACCTCTTCTCTCCTCTCTTGTCCGGACTGGGGGCTTGCACCGGTAAATCTTTCATTCCACCTGCAAAGACTTTTCTTCCAAATGCGGTCATGTGCCCAGCTTCCTTGGACAGGGCACTAGCTTTGGGGCGGGGGAGGGGCACTATTCCACACGATGACAGCAGGCAGTGCCAGGGGTGCCCTGGAAGAAGAAGGCCATGCCTCTGCACCCATGGGCCTTGGCCTGGGACACACCCTGCTCAGCGATCGCCTTGGGGACCTGCGAGGGCTCCCGCTGGCTGGGGTGCGGACTGGAGGGGGTGGCCTTGGTGAGAGGCCAGGAGAGACCCTGCTGACAGGTAGAGCCCTGCGCGGCTTTGATTCATTGACCGTCTGGGCAGGAGCTGGATCGAGCTGCTAGGAATTCCAAAAATGTCTCACACATACTTTCCTCTCTGCCAGTGGTTTTGTCCTCAGCCAGTGAGGCCTGTTCCGTTAGCCCCACCCGGCCCTCCAGCCCCTGGCCCGTCTGCGGCTCTCCCTCTACATCCATTCCGCCCACCCTGAGCCCCCAGACACCCTCCCTTACACACACACACACATATACACACACACACACCCTGGCCTCCGGTCCTTGAGGCTGGCTGAGTGGGCAGGGCTTGACAACGTCCTCATAAGTGAAATATTTGGTCCCTGCAGGGAACTGAAGCTGGGCGGTGCTTCCCCCATGGCAGAGGGGTGGAGTCAGGCTGGGACCCCAGCTGTGGCAGGAGGTGGCACCGGAGGCAGCCTGGACACAGACACCAGCGGCCAGAAGCGTTCTCTCTGGATGCCAGAGGATCCAAGTGGCCTAAGACGGAGGCACGGGCAGATTCAAAGCCACCCCCAACCCCACTCAGTGCAACTTCCTTCCTCATCTTCTCAGGCCTTGGCAGAACCTTCTAGAAGGGAGGGGTGTCACAGTTCAGTAAAAAAGTCTGTCAAGCCCTGGGGGCCAGCGGACGCTTCTGAGGCATATCCGGCCACTGCCCCACCTTCAAGACCCAAAAGTCAGCACTTGGGACACTGGCGTCCCACATCGCAGCGCCCGGTTCGAGCCCCAGCAGCTCCACTTCTAATGCAGCTTCCTGCAGATGCACCCGGGAGACAGTCGATGCTGGTGCAAGGGAACTGGTTCCCTGCCACCCATAGGCGATACCCAGAGGAGTTCCGGGATCCTGGCTTCTGCCTGGCCCAGCCCCAACTGTTGTGGACATTTGGGGAGTGACCGGTGATAGAAGTTTCTTTCTGTGTGTCGCTCTGCCTTTCAAATAAATAAAATGAATAAATATTTAAAAAAAAAAAAAAAAAGGAGACCTAAAAGTCCATACTTGGGCTGGGCCAATACCCCAGTGTGTTGCACTGGCTATTGAACTCCAGCTTTTGCGGACAGGCACCCCCGAGTCACCGCAGGTGGGGCCGGCTACACTGCCAGCGACCCCCTATCTACAAGGAGAAACTCCCTTCCAGAACCAGCCCCAGGGCAGGCTCTGCTCTCCCAGAGCCCCCTCCCTGCCGCCGCCACTGAGAATCTCACGAGATCACAATTTCCCTTTTTCCTTTTGCTGCCAGGAACCTCAGAGCCCACTTTGAAGTTCAGCCACGGTAATTACGTGGCCCCTTGTGATCTGAAACATTTATTTTCTTTCTTCTTGCGGTCTCCGTTTTCTCACTCTGTTTATCTCTTCCTTGGTCCTGAGTCTCCGTCTATTTTATCAGTAATCTCACGCTGTACCTCCTATGGCGAGCCGCTCCTCCTCGTGCTGTTTCGAACAGCGAGGGCCGTGAATCAGAAAGGGCAGCGCGCGGTCCCCCTACGATGTTAATATTTATTGCCAAGAACGTGAATTCCCCTTCTGCCTTCTGTCTTTGAATCCAGAACAAAGGTTTCCTAGGGGATTGTCTTTCTTCTCCTGCTAACACTGGACTCTCTGGGCCTCAGTTTCCTTATCTGTAAAATGGGGAGAGTAACCCAGAGGCTGAGGATCTAATGGGGGGGGGGGGAGAGAAAATGCTTTGTAAACTGTCAAGCGCGGGTGCCCCCTGAACCCTCGGGTTTGTGGCTCCAGCGGGACAGCTTTTGGCAACTGTCCCCTTGGGACAGCGGACAGGGTTTACTACTTCCTGCTGAACTCCTGAGAGCTCTACTCCGTCCTGAGGTCCGGCAGCCTCTCTGGCCAGGCGTCCGTCCGTCCCCCCCAGCCTGGGACTCAGGTTGCCATCAGGGGTCACTGTCGTCTTGTCCTACCAAGCCTGGCCATGGCCTTGGACTCAGAGCCGTCAGGATCCTCCCTTCCACAGACACTGCGTGGGGGCAGCCACTTCTTTTTCTGTTGCCAAGAGGGTGCCACGTGTCTGAGACGCCCTCTGCTGAACCCATCTCCACCTGCGGGCTGGGTGCCGAGAGCCAAAGCCCCCACCTCTCTCTCTCTCTCTCTCTCTCTGGCTCGCTCACTCGCTCGCTCGCTGCTCTGGGCAGCCATGTGAGTAAGACAGAACAGCACCCGTCACCAGGGATTCTTGCAGTGTCACAGATCAGAGAGCTGAGCTCACCCAGGGTCTCCCGGACGGCACGCGGTGCAGCCAGGCGAGGACCCGGGCTCCCTTCCCCCCCACCAAATGATGGCTTTCCCCGCCCCCTTGGAGGGTGACCCAATACCCAATTAACAGTCCTTTGTTCTCTGTGGCCAGGGCAGGGCCTTGCCCAGACTGAGGGAAGAGGGAGACCCAGCCAGGCCCTCGGGCCGGTTAGGATCCCGCCACCTTGTAGCATTCCCAGCTTATTTGTTTTGTTTTCCTCTAGTTTCCTAGTAAAAAGGTTTCTTTGGAGAAGCTTCCACTTGGTCTCCCCTGAGCAAGGGGGCGGGAGGTGTCCCCACCCCTGGGTGGGTGTGGCCTGGCCCAAGAACCCGCCAGCTGCTCGAGGGGCAGGGGCGGGAGGCGCTGGAGCCGCCCTTGAACCAGCTGGGGGCCGGCGGTCTCGGTCTTGGTCTCGCCCTGCCCAGCAGCTGCCTGCGTGGCCCTTGGTGGTTTGTGCCTGGTGTGGCAGACATGAAAGAATAGGGTAGCTTTTCTCCCACCGCAACGTGCACACGAACCGTCTGGTGGCAGGGCTGGGGTGGGGGACTGGGGGGCTGGGCAGGGGTGAGGCCAAGATTGCACAATTCTGATTGGCCCCAGTGGTGGGCCCCTGTTGTGGGCTAGTCCCTTCCTGGGACAGAGACGTCAGCCCCCGCCCCCTGCCGACCCTGGTGGTGGTGCTGTGCTGCTCTGCCCGCCAGACGTGGGCCTGTCTCACGTCCCGCCAGCCTGGGAGCTTCCGGAAGGCCCTGACACTCACAGACATTCCTAAATGCGCAAGGAGGGGCCCCTGGGAAACATGGCCACATCCCCCGGAGTGCATGCTACCTGTGGAATCCCCGGGGGCAGGGATCAAGGGGACACTGGGTCCCCGTGTTTGTGGCCGCCTGCTGCCAACCTCCGTCATTCCTCAAAGACGGGGTTCCAGGAAGCTGGGAGTGCCGTGGAAGGGAGTCCCCCAGGGTGTCACTCGGGGAAACCGCCAAAGTCCAGAGGAGCCGGCAGTCAGGCCTGGCTCTGGCCCCAGCACCCTGTGTGACTCCAGGCACCTCCCTGGGCCTTCCTGGGCCTGTTCCCCGTGGCGGAGACCTTGGTACACAGAGTGGGGAAAAGTGGGCGACCTACAGCTGGACGGCCAGCCCTGCCTGGCTCTAGCCCCGCGAGGGCCCCTAAGCGCGTGGGTTCGTCTCCCTGGGGCCTCAGTCTGCCCCTCGTTCACTGGGGATGAGAACTACTCAGCTCTCCACCAGAGCACCGCCCACCTCGCTTTGCCCGGCCCAGGGACGGAGCCCCCTCCTACCGCCTCCTCTCCACTGAGTGCCACGACAGCACTGGCCCCCGTGCCCCCAGCCCCTGTCCCCCCCAGCAGAACACTCGCGGAGGCTTACCAAGAACAGATTCTTTATTCATTTCTTCTTTTTTACTTAAAAAAAAGGATTCATTCGGTATAAAAAAATAAATATTTTAAATATGACATTGAATAAATAAAAAATAATCTGTCAGTATGAAACATTCCCACAGGGTACATTCATCACAGAGGAATCCGTTGCCAGGTCCTTTCCAATGGATTGGAAAGGAGAGAAACAGAAGTAAGGCCACACGGTGGGCCCACTGAGCCCGCAGTGGGGGTGCGGGGTGGGCGGGGCGAGGATTCCAGGGCAGGCACATAGGCATGGTGTGAGGTGGAACTGCTCCCCACCCCGCTGGATTCCAGGGCTCTGGGCCCCCTCGCCATGTTTGGGCTGGGGGGGCCAGCAAGTCAGAGCTTTGGTCAGAGGGGAAGCCCCTCCCCCACTCCCCAGCGCAGGACGAGGAAGGAGGGTGAGGAGGAGGAGAGACAGGTAAACCAGCAGTGCATTGCTTTTGCTTACATTTTTAAATAATAAATAAGGACCCCACTACTTCTCTCTTGATAAACTGCAAAAAGACTGTCCTTCCTACCCCGTGTGCGTGCTCACAGCCGCTGCCCCCTCCTCTGGCCCAGGACACCAGGTACGGGCCAACACCAGCAGGCGGAAACTCAGAGGGGCTCGGCTGCCTGCCCCACCAGACTTGCTCACCCCCGGAAGATCTGTAATTCGGCGATGTCGCGCACAGTGGGCGTCGGCCGGCCAGAATCACATCTGGAACGAGCATTGATGATGGATGATGATGGCGCTGACGGGGCAGGGGCCAGGCTGGCCGGAGAGAGCACCGCGGAGCCAGGGGCTGCCAGGTGTCCACAGGGAGATGAGATGATTGACAGATGATCCAGCCGGGCCTGGGCCACGGAAGCATCCATTCTGGTGTTCAGACCAGTGTGTCTTTCTTGCAGCTCAGCTCGGAGAAGTGCAGCTGTCCAGAGCTGAGCCGTCGGAGGAGACAGGTGGGAGGGCAGCAGGCTGCCATCCTGCCCGACAGTGCATAGGACCCACATTTCAACGGCCTCCAAAAAGGTGCACCTGCCATGGTCTCCTTGGCCACACGAGACCTATCCTCGTCTTGCGGTTGGTGGGGTGGGGTGGGGGACCTCCTAAGCCTCCCCCACCCCGCCCCCAGGCCGCAGGGCCTGCCCGCCTGCCATCCAGGTAAAGTGCGTAGAGAAACGACAGAGAAAGGTACAAAGTGAGTGTCAAGTACCAGTACCGTCCCTGGTACCGTAACTGTTTCTAGCTGAACCGCTAGGACCGCCGCCCCGCTTGGAGTTTGGGCAGGAGCCAGGATGCTGCTCTGAGCAGCTGCCCCGGCTCGGCGGCCTCCCTCCCAGGCTCCCAGACTGGAGGGCGTTGCTCCCGCTCGCCTGGCCCCAACACAAAGGAAGAGATCGGGTTCCGTGCCTGGGAGCCCAGACATGGGTGGGAGTGGGAGGGAGGCGGGGCAGGAGGGACCACAGCTTCCTGGTCTGAGTCCCAGGCATCTCGGGCCATGCTGCTCCTCTCCTTGCAGGAGCGGGGGGCAGCAGCTCGCCCTGCCAGGCCAGCGCACCCCTCTGTGGGTGTTCTGGCCACCCAGGCTTCCCCGTTGTGCTGGGTGCTGGGTCAGGCTCACTCAAGGACCCCTCAAGTGCAGTGAGGGTACAAAAGCAACAGGGCTGCCTGGTCCCACTACTCCTGGGCGCCCCCTCGCAGCACAAGTCCAGGGGGCGCTAGGGAGCACAGTGCCAAGGAAGCTCCCTGCACTCAAGAAAAAAAACACAGCCAAACACCAGGCCGCTGCACACACTGGCCTGGGCCCCGACGCCCCCGAGGGCGAGCGGCCGTGGGGGCGAGGGTGCCTGCCGATGTTCTCGGATCCTGCCCCTTCCGCAACCATCACCCGTTAAGCCTTATCTCATTTGTAACATCATCAACTTCCAAATCAGGCCCTGGCTCCTGTGTGTGCTAAGGAGCCATCCTATTATCTCTGTTGAGTAGGGAGCGGGGAAAGGGGAATTAACCTTGCCATTTAAAGCACCAATAAGTTAACATAAATAGGACATCATAATAAATAGACACTCACGCCGGGTCAGACACACAGCGCTCTTGGATCTCAAGCATCCTTGAGACCCTGACCATACGTTCTGCTGCCCCTTGCTCTCAGGACCCGAGGTGGCCTCTGGTCTCCCTCAGGTATCCTCCTGTGACCTTCCAGGGCCTCCGTGGGCCCCGGATGTGAGCTGCTACTCTGAGCTACCCCCGTTCCCCATCTTGCAGACCCTCACCCAGAAGGAAGACCCCCCCCCCCCCAGGTACTCTCCAAAGCTCCTCGCCTGACTTCCCACCTGCTCCTGCTCTCGCCCCCACCCACCTCCACATACCACACCTCTGGGTCCAGCTGTCAGACCCTGGCCACCCCCGGCTGCAGGAAAGACTCAGGGGAAGAGGAGAAGGGGGACCCGCCAGGGACTCTGGGGGCTCTTCTCCTTCCCAGGCCTGAGGGTGGCCTCGCTGCCTCTCCAAGAGCCTGAATGTCTGGAACCTTCCACCTGACCACCGCTCACCCTGAGTTCTGCACTCATGCCCGAGAGGAGGCAGCATCCCACCTGGGGTCTCTCCTCTGTGTCGCCCTGACCCAACTCCTCAGGGACAGGAGTCCATCTGGATTCCAGCCCCCCTGGCCTATCTGAGTCCCAGCCAGACAGCTCCCTGCCTTCCAAAACCTACTTACAGGATAGCAAAGGCACACATTGGGGTCACCCCCTGGGGTTGGGCAGCTCCCCTGACCCCTGCGGTAGATACCTTGTGCAATCTGCCCATGGGGCACAGGACTTGAGGGGGGACAGCAAGTGGGGGGCGGAAGTTTGACCCTTACTCCCCGCCCTGGTCCCACACCCTGGCTGCAGTCTCCTAGGAGACGGGATGTGGCGAATAGGCCCTGCCTATGGAAACTTAGACTCGGCTCCGCTTCATCTCAGCCCACCCCAGACAGGAGAGGGCTGGCCAGAAACCTCCTGGGGTCTGCCAGCAGCCCCTATTTGCACTGAGCGGCGCCCCGGGCCCCAACCATGTTTGGAGACCCCTCTCCTCCCTCCCCTCCGGATCCCCCTCCTGGGACCCATCAGTTCACGGCCGGCCACCTAGAAGGCCTGCGCCAACACGGCCATGACCTGCTTGTATTTTCCCAGCAGCTGACACCCCAGCTTCTTCTTCTGGAAGACGTCCTTGCCCGAGGTGTCCGGGCCATAGGCCACGTCCACGTGGGCCACGTGGTACTTGCTGCACAGGCGGCACAGCACGTTGCTAAGCAGGCCCCGCAGCGTGTCCGCCGTGGTGTTGAGTTTGCTGTGCAGGCTGTGCGCCGTGGGGTTGAGGGTCTTCTGGTCCCGGGTGATGTTGCCCAGGGCGGTGCCAAGGTAGGCCACGATGCGGTACAGCTCCACCAGCCTGACCTTCTCCGTGCCGTTGGCGTGGAAGGGCGGGAAGTCCGTCACATTGGGGCCGCACAGCTTGTCCAGGTTGTTGGGGAACGGCTCCCCTTGGGCTGTGTACTGAGGAGTAGAGGGACAGAATGTAGGTGAACCCAGGAGTCAGGGGGGCAGTGTTCCGGCCCTGCCTCCAGCCAGCTCCTGGGGCAGGAGCTGGAGGGTGCTCAGTGTGCCCACCCATAGCACAAGGACTCAACGCCTTGCCCTGGAGACAGCTAGAACTGGCGTGGGAACCAGCAGCAGCAGTGGTAGGTGCGACTGCACCTGCTAGACATCAAGGCCTGGGCCGTGCAAGCCTTGTCATCGTCATCCGCACCACGAGGACGACACGGGGACAGAAAGGAAAATGTGGTGTCTTGCCTGTCTCGCCTCGGCGGGCGCACCACACACTTGCACTTTCACCCACTGCCCTCACCTTCTTCCTGGGCGTCCCCCCCAACACTCCCCCCCCTCCCCGAGACACCCACAGCCCTCTCGGCAGCACCTTCCTGTCTGCCTGCTGCCTGGTTTCTGTTCCTCACCCCTCCTCCCGGGCCCTCCCTCCCTTCTTGTCCCCTGGGGGTTAACTTACATAGAGAATAAAGAGGGCGTTGGCAGTGCCATTGAGCTGTGCCAGCTGGCTCCTGATCTGGCTCATGAGGTTGCTGGGGCATGGGTGGTGTGTGTTGCAGGTGGCGTTGACGGGGTTGATGGGAAGGGGGCTCCCCGCCCCGGGTTTCCAGTGCAAGACCAGCAGCAGGGGCACGACTCCTGGGGAGAGGCAGGGAGGAGCCGTGAGCGCAGAGGTGGGACGGGTGCTTGGGGGTCACACTGGATGCCAGTGGGAGGGACTCCCTGACCCCCCTCTGTCTTCCCTGGGCGGGGTGGGGTTTTCACTTTGTCTCAGCATCTGCTTCTCTTCTCTCTCTCTCTCTCTCTCTCTCTCCACTTTCCCATCTCCTTCTGCAGTCTCTGGGGTTAAGAGGAGGAGCCAAGGGGCAGGGAGACATCCAACCCCTACCCCCTTCCCCAGACAGGTCAAAGCCCCTGGCCCTCTGGCTGGAAGGCATCAACCCCTCCCAGGCCTTATCTCCCCCCTCCCAGGATGCCTGGGATTCCCGAGCTTGCTGTCCCATCACCAGCCCCAGGCAGTGCACCTCATCCAAATGGGGCACGCTGGGGAAGGGGGGGGGCGCTCCTAGGGTCTCCCTTCTCCCTCCCAAGCCCGCAGCTTGATTCTGACTCCTTGGGCTGATAGTCCCCTAATTCTGCCACCCTCCCTCCCTCCTCCCTCTCTGTCCTTTCCCAGTGGGGCCACACCCCTCTCCAAGGTCCTCACCCTCCAGCCCCAAATCCTGGTCCAGGCCCTAGCGAACTCTTTGCTCCTCTACTGTCCCTTGTCCAGTCCCTTGGGTTAGGGCAGGGAGAATTTGGGGGGGGGGGGTCCCACACACTAGCACACACACACACATACCCAACCTGCCCCCAGGCCGGCATTGGGAGGGAGAGGAAATGGTGCAAACAGGAAAGAGAAGAGGGAAAAGGTCGCAGGCAGCCCAGTGGGCGGGGAGGGAGGGCAGGGAAAAGGTGCTCGGAGCTGGGAGCTGTCCGGGCCTGTCCAGGAGCGGCCCTCCCCTCGGGCGCCCGCCCCCTGCACCCTCAGACCACGGCCCTTCCACGGCCCAGCAGTGGGCACCTGGGGGTGGTCGGGGCTGGGTCAGCCCACCCCAGAGCCCCCATCCCGGCTGCAGCAGCGCGACGAATGGTGGAGCCCCGCAAGTTCACTTCTCTTGGGCTCCCCGGTTGCTCCCAGCATCTGCAGGCAGTGCTGGGGCTGGGAGACCGCTGGGGAGGGGAGAGGGTCCCCCCTCCTCCGACACCCCCATCTCACCTAGCTCAGGCACCGGGCAGATGGAGGCGGCACCTGCTCCCCGCGGGCCGGGCAGGAGTTTGCGAGCTGTTCGGCTGCTCGGCCGCCAGCGCCCCTCCCCGGGAGCAGCCCGGGACGCGGTTGGAAAAGAGAAAGCGGAAAGAAAGAAAGAAAAATAAAGAGGGTGGGTGAATCCGGGAGCGAGCAGAGAAGGAAGAGCAGCGCGGGCGAGCGGCGGGAGCTAGGAGGAGGAGGAGGAGGAGGAAGAGGAGGAGGAGGAAGGCTGCGGTGGCCCCCTCCCTGCTGCCAACCTGCTGGCCCGGGACGAGCTGGGCGCACGGTGCCCGAACCATGTGCCTGCGCTCACTGGCTCCCAGCCGCCACCCAGCGCCCCCGGCGGGCGCCCCGAGCGTCCGGGAGTCTGCGCTGGCCCAGGGCCCCAAGTGGCCGCCGCGGCCGGCGCGGGGCGGGCGCATTTACCTGCCGCCAAGATCTTCATCATGGGCTGTGTGCTCCAGAGGACCTTGGACGAGACCTCAGATGCCGGCCGTTTTCAGAGGTTCATGCTCAAATGGGGAATTTGCCGGATTTATATACTGGAGCCTGTGTTGTAAGACAGAGAAACAGCTATATTTAGCCGGGATCCCCAGTCCAGGAAGTTGTTTGAGGTGCATCATAGGAAATTATGAATGGAAGAAAAGTGAGAGTGGGGGGGTGGGGGACGAGAGAGGGGGGAGGGAGGGGAGAGCAGACTTTTTTCCCTCTTCTAAGAATTTGATAAAATTACAATGAAGTCTTCAACATACGCTCTGTGGTTTTCCCCAGTGGCTTGCCCTGGCACTCACTTGATGATGCCCAGAGTGGGCAGGGGTCCCCCAGGCTGGGTCAGCGGGGGGTTCCTCCCAATCCCCACCCCCAGACACGGTGGACACCCCAGACGGCCCCGACTCACCTGAGTTAGGGGAGGTGGTCAGAGACTACAGGCAGCTGAGGCCAGTGCCTCCTTGGCCCCCACCACTCGGGGTCGGGGGGCTCTTGGGGGGGGGCAATGGGAAGAAGCGGGCTAGGGCCCAGCTGAAGAGGAGGTTCCGGAAAAGAGGGGCTGGAGCCTAGCTTGGACTTTAGACAGTAATAAAGCAGAACTCAGCGTGGGCACTGGGAGCCACCTCGGAGGTGGACGCCTCCAAGCCGCTGGTGGCTAAGAGGGGCTCCAAAGGGAAACCCCAGCCTGGGACCCTGGAGGGTCCCGGCCTCCTGGTTTTGAAGCTGCAGAGGGGGCTGGCAGGCTGCGACTCAGTTCTTTGGGGGCAGTCTGGGAGGATTTTCATGGCAGCTTCCACTAACATTCTGAAAGGGACCCCTGATGGCAAAGACCCCTCTTTCCTCCTCGGGGTGCTGAGGCATGGTGGGGGGCGGCGAGCGGCAGGCTCTCCTAGACCCTCTATGGAAGCCCATGGAGCTCAGCCTTAAAGAACGGCAGAGGGATGCCCCAAAAGACATCCCTAGGGTCTCGGAGGTAGGGTCCCCAGTTCTGGTGTCTGCTTTTGGCGAATGCATGGGGACAGGTAGGGGACTAGTGGTGGGGACATGGACAGAATGAAAGATAGCAAGAACATTAAAAAAAAAAAAAGAAAAAAAGAAAGTCGTGATACACTGGCTCATTACTGTCCTGAAATCTGCCAAGGCCCCCATGTGCCAGGAGACGTCTCCTTCCCCCTCCCCATGGCCCTGGCCTGAGAGATCCAGGAGGGGTATTTGGCCACCCCTGCCCACCCCCACGCCCATCCTCCGTGCCCCCTAGCTCCTGCCTCTTGCCACATCCCGGACCTGCCCAGCCACGAGCTCCTCCCTCATCGTGCCAGGACGGGCCCTCGAGCCCGCCACCATCCCCCCCATCCCCGCCCCACAACACACCCTGCCCCATCCAGGCCCTTGTTCCCCCGCTCCCCGGCAGGGCCTCAGATCGGATGTGGGGTGATAAAAGTCCCCATCCCAGCTGGCACTGCCCAGCAGCAGGGAGGAGGCTGCGGGGCCCAGCCTGGCTCGCCTTCCTGCTCCCTGCCCCCTACACCTCTTCCTTGGGGAAGTGAGGGTTGGCCTGGGGCCTTCCCAGGGCCTCAGGGCTGTCTCTGGTATGCACGCCCGCCGGCAAGTGGCAAGTGGCTGGCTACCTGCTCTTGCCTAGACACCTGCCCCGGGGGCTCAGCAGCACCCCCTCCCAGGACCCCCCCAGCTTATCACTCCCCACCCCCCACTGCCCCCAGCATCTCCTGGCACTCCCATCACCCTGACCTCCGGTTCAAGACCCAGGCCACCTGATCAACCTGGCCCTCCTGACCTGGACCCCAAATCCATTTGACCAGGGTCCTCTGTCCCCTGACCTGGGTCTCTCCCAAGATGCTCTGGTTCTCCTGGGGGCCGCTGCCCGTCCTCTGCTCTGCCCCCGGCCTCTCCGTTGCATATCAGCAGCCGCCTTCTAGCTCAGCAGACACTATAGCATGTCCTATAATCCACTCCCAATCTCCACTGACAGCCCCACCCACTCCATAGGAAACAGGAAGTAGGATCAGGGCCTGGAAGACTCTGATGCTAGGGCCGCTCTACCCGCCCTCCTGTGCCTCAGTTTCCCCTCTCACGGTACCTGACGTGGCCCGTGCTCCCCAAGTGCTCCGGGCCCCTCGGCGCCCCAGGCCCAGCCTCCCCGGCCTGTCCATGTCGGGCAGCACGTGCGCTGGGCCTCTCGGCCGCGCAGGGTCTTGGAGCCGCTCGTCCGAGCCCGGGAGCCGCCTGCAACGTGGCTGCGGCCGGAGTTTGTTTTGCTCCCTCCCTCTGTGTGCTGCAGGGTGTGCGTTTCCCCCCAGCTCCCTCAACACAAGGCGTCCTCCCTTCTTGGCTCCCTGCTCCCAAGGTCATGACCCCAGGCCCCACCCTGGAGTGGCAGCCCCAGCCCTGCCCCTTCCAGCTGTGACTTCATGTGCAGCCTGGGCCTGCTGGGGATCCGAGCGGCCTCACAGTAAAGGGGGCTGTCGGGGGCCCCCTGGGCTTCCCCCCCGGCCAGCCAGGGCGCAGGGCCGCCGTCTCCGGATGGCTCCGCTGTCCAGTGCTCAGAGTTGGCTCTGGCGTGCACCTTGCATGCACGTGAGCCCACCCAGCCCCTCCCCTTCTGCTTCGCACGCACCCTGTGCAAGTCCCTCCTAGGACGTCACTGCTGTTTGTTTGTTTTTTGGGGGCGGGGAACAGACTCAGAGAGGCAAAGGCGCTTGGCCAGGGCTACCGTTAGGTGAGGCTGGTCTGGACCCCAGGCCCCACAGCACCTCACAGGGAACACAGCAAGAGCACTCGGGCCCTCCTCCTCCAGGAAGCCTCCTCAGCCTCCCCCAGCCCCCAGCGTCCTTCCCCGGCTCTGTGTCCCCTTCTTCCATCTTTGAAGGCCTGGAGTGGCGGGGGGGGGGGGGCGGTCTGATACCCATTTGTGCTCTGGGCGGCCATGGGCTCTGGGTTATACCCAGAGCTGATGCTAAATAGTTCTTGAAAACATTTTACAATTCCCAAAAGCTCTTGGTGCCAAGTCTCCCATGCCGCTGGGAGAAGGCGGGGCAGGCTGTGGGGTGGGGGAGCCCTGGCTGTTTAAAGGCTGGACTTTGGTCTCATTCAGAACCAGGTGGGAGGCCTGGTTCTGCCAGCTGGGAACTGTGTGCCTTTGGAGGAGTGGCTGACTGTCTCTGGGCCTCAGTCTCTTTGCAAGACAGGAGTGATGTCCGCGTCGGCTTAGCGCACCGCAGGGCTCGGCACGGAAGCCCCCTGTGCAGAGTAATGTCCACTTCCCTGTGAAGGAGGCATCCCTGCCCCCATTCTCCTGATGACCCTACCACCGTCCACGGCCAAGGAGCAAGGCAGGGGCCTCTCAGGACCCTCTGCCATTGGTGAACGGGCCCAGGACACCCAGAACTACGCGGTGGCAGGGGGTGTGGTGTCCACTTTCCCGGTGCCCTGCGGCGGCCCCTCACTACCCCCCCACCTCGGGCCTGAGCTCTGGACAGCAGCTGACCCGGCCTCACCGCCCCCAGGAACTGATTCACCCCAGGCCCCATCTGAAAAGGAAGAACCCTTAATTCAGAGGGACTTGAATCACCAGCCGCCCCCTGCAGAGTCCTGGGACAGGAGGGGGATCCGGGGGCGGCAGCCAGCCCCCTGCCTGCCTGCCTGTCTCTGTCTTTCCCCGGGGTGCCCCCGGGGAGAGAGGGCAGCATGGCAATGGCATTGGCAGGGGTTGGGGGGAGGCACCCTCGGAGTCAGGCGTCCTGTGTGGGCAGCAGTTCAGTTACTCACCAGGTAGGCAGCTCCCCGGGCAGCCGGGAATTCCCCAAGACCAGTGACCCAGAAACTGAGCGCACAGGCAACCCCCACCGCCAAGGCCAGCACCCACCCCCCCAGCCTCCCTTCCCCATCCCCCCCTCTCTGCTCCCCAGCTGGGATCTCAGTTCTCTGAAAACCCAACCAGCAACTGCTCTCTCCCTGGCCTTGATATCCCACCTGGGAACTAAACCCAGGGCCATCGGACAGGTCTGGGGAGGGAGTGGGGGGGCTCACCCCAAAGATCAGAGCTGGTAAGATGTGGCCAGAGGCACTTGGAGCAGCTCGGGGACCCCCACAACAAGTGCAGCCCCCAGGAGTGTCCTGTCCAGAATGGCGAAAGCACCTCCACATTTGACACTTCAGACAGAAGGGTGTTCCTTGCCCCAGCCCCAGCCCCTGCCCCTGCCTGTGCCCCCCAGTGCCATGGGGCCCTGCAGACGCCTTGGGCTTGCAAGTCTGCTGCAACTGACTTCTCCCAGCCTTGACTTCCCCTCTGAACATGGCGGGGGGGGGGGGGGCACTGGTGCACCAGCCTCAGGAGGCATGGTGGGGAACAGCCCATGCTGGGGTGCAGGGGGCGTGTGCTTGACAGGGCTCTAACCAGGGCTCCACGCAGCCGCCCGTGGGGCTCACGCCCCAGCCTGGGGTAGAGGGGGGTTGGGACGGGGCCTGGGTCCAGCGACTGTGTACTATTGTTTGAGAGTTGGGGCAGCAGTTCCCACCCCTACCCCAGGGGGATCTTCTGGGAGCCCCGTCAGGGGTATAAGCCATGCTTTGAGGCTCCTCAGGGCCCAGCAGAGCCCAGCTGTGTGCTGAGGCCCAGGTGTGAGGTCTGCAATCTGCCAGCGACAGCCCCCTGGGGCCACCGAGAAGCCTGAAGCCACCCTGGCCTCCCGCCAGCTGCCCCCAGCACCACCCTGACATTTCCCGACTGGTTCTGCGTCAGGAATCAAGCCCCCTGGGGGTGAGTCAGAGACACTGCATTCTTTTTCTTCCTCTTCCCTGGAAATGGCAAGGGAAGGAGCAACCCGCAGAGGCCGGGCCGCAGCACTGCATGGGGCGGGGAGAGGGGCCGGGGCTCTGCCCTCAGCATCTCCATCTGTAGAATGGGCTGTTGGGTCTCGGTGTCCGTGGACGTGGCATTATAGGGCCTGCAGGCACTGTTAGGTTACAGCGTCCAGCTCTCCCTAAATCTCTACGCAGCCCAAGACTGACACAGGCAGAGGTGGAGCGACGGTTTCACGCCCTGGATCTCCACCACTTAGTGGGTCACGGGTGCAATGTATGGGATTGCTGCCAGCACTTTTGCAAAGGAAATGGAGGGGAGGGTGGTGTTGTGTGGTACAGCCAGTTAGCCGGCTGCTTGGGATGCCTGCGTCCCATATCGGAGCACCACTTCGAGTCCCGGCTGTTCCACTCCTGATCCAGCTCCCTGCTAATGCACCCGGGAAGCATCAAATGATGGCCCAAGAGCTCGGGGTCCTGCCGCCCACCTGGGAGACCAGGATGGAGTTCCTGGCTCCTGGCTTCTGCCCTGGCTGTTGCAGGCATTTGGGGAATGAACCAGCAGGTGGAAGACATCTCTCTCTCTTTCTCTCTCTCTCTCTCTGCCTTTCAAATAATAAATCTGCCTTAAAACAAAATGCTGAAAAGGGAAACAGAACAGCAAAAGCATCGCCCAGCCCCCTGCCAGTGTCTGTCCCGCGCTCAGGCTGCAAGGTGGGTCATGGTTAAAAACGTCTCTAAGTTGCCGGGATCTGTGATGAAAGCCAGGCCCATGGGGGCTCAGCAAGGACAAGGACTGGCCAAGCCCCTCCGCAGCTGCCAGCATGCGGCTCCTTCCGCTGCAACACAGGAAGGGACCAGAGAGGCCCAGGGTGTGGCAGGTGCCCATGCTGGGGGGCAAAGCCAGGCAGTGCCCGGAGCCCAGTGTTTCCCAGCCCCAGACCCCTGAGCTGCCGGCCCTGCCCTGTCCCGCCCGGGTGGGGCTTGGGTCTTTCATCTCGCAGCCTCGGAAACCTTCACCCTTATGGTGGAGTGTGGGAAGAGGAAGTGGCCACGGCCTGCCTTCCCAGCACGGCCTGAGTGACTGGGAGAGCCTTGGGGTCTCCCTGTGCATCTTGGGGTGCGGCTGGGTCGGCCTGTCTGACCAGGTCTGGGTGGGCATTTGCTTGTGCAGATGTGCTCACGCATGTGCATGTATGTAGTAGGCGTCTGTGCTTCAGTGTGTGCATGTGCAGCTGCGTGTGCCCCAGCGTGCCGTGTGTGTGTGTGTGTGTGTGTGTGTGTGTGTGTGGCAGGGAGAGGGCTGACCCTGCACACATCTCTGGCTGACATTGCGCGCCCTCCGTGTGGTTGCGGGCATGAGTGTGTGTGGGCATGAGTTCTGTGCACGCATGCGTCTGCATGAGCGTGCGTGGTGCCGCGGGTCCCAGGGTACGAGGGCTGGGTGGTGGCGGGGTGGAGCGGGGGGCTCACGCTGACCCCGTGCATGGAGTGCCCCTGTGTGCGCCCCAGCCTCCAGCAATCCCGGCTCCTCTCTCTCTGCGGCCTCCGCCCCTGGGAACCATGTGGCAGTCTCACGTCACAGCGGCCACCGGCAGCTGGTTTCCTCCCCACCCCGCCCCGCCCCCGCCCCGCCCTGGCCACCCTGACTCTTGGCACAGGGACGACGCTGATGTCAGAGCAGAGCTGACAGCTTCCTTCTCCTACTGGATTTTCCAAAAGAGAGAGAGAGAGACCACAGCGCAGCTCCTGTTAAATAATCTCGGGGCAGCCAATGGGGGGAGGGGGCAGGACTGTGTCCCTCAATGATTTCCTGATCTCGGAGCAGGAAGCGGCTCGCTCTCTCTCTCTCTCTCTCTCTCTCTCTCGGCCTGAAGCTGGCCATGCACAGGATGGGGGGGGGGGTGCCTGGCCTCCTCTCCCTCCTCATCCCCCATCAAGCTCCCTGAGGCCACCCCACCTGGACTGAGAGAACCAGGGGGACCCCAAGGAGTATTCTGACGATGCTGGGTGGGCGGTGACCTGAGCCTCGGGCCCTGTGGTGCAGACAAGGCAGGAAGTGGTGCTATCCTAAGAGGTAGGGAGGGTGGAGGGGATGGAATCCTGCTGGAACCACTGGATGTGATGCCCACGCCCCATAGCCCTGTACCCTTGGGTCGCTGCAGACCACTCCCCCCCCCCCAAAAAAAAAAAAAAAAAACGAATCCTTACCAAGGCTACCAGCATCCCCTGCTACCCCACCTCCGGGGTGGGGGTGGGAGAACACTCTAATTCCCATTTCACAGACTTGGACACTGAGGCTCAGGCAGTTGAATGAATTTGCTGAGGTCACAGCGTGTGGCTCGGAGCCGGTTCTCTGGGAGCGGCCCCTCGCCCCCACCCCGGCCCCAGCTCCCCTCCAATAGGACTGAGGATGGAGGCCCAGGCGTGTTCCGGGCAGACAAAATGCTCTGGCTCAGGGGCAGCAGGGGGTCCGCGGGGGCCCCTCCTCCTGCCGGGGCCGCGCTCCTCAGCTGCTTATCAGCCCCGGGCTCCATGACCCAATCCCGCTCTGATCTCCTGCCCAGCCTGGCCTCCGCCCCTTCCCACCCCTGGACCCTTTCCGTTTCCTCCCTCCTCTCTGGGCCCCACGCCTGGCCCTGGCGTCACAGTGGGCTGTCCCCAAAGTGGCCACTCAGCAGAACTCACCCTGGCAGCGGGGGACCCTTGTCGAGGCGGGGAGGGTGGCCTGGGCTCCTCCCTCGCCCCAGAAAGGCCACCTAGGAGAGAAATTAGAGCCCACTGTGGCCTCCTCAGTGTCCCCACTTGCAGAGGGAAAAGTCTGGAGCAGAGGAGCTACATGGTGGGAGGGGGACCCCACGGGGGAGCTGTGGAATCAGTCAGGCACCACTTCAGTCCCAGCTCTGCCACCTGTCAGCCCTGCACCACAGGCAGGTGTACTTACGGCTCAGGCCTCAGTTTCAACATCTGCAAAATGGGGGAAGAGTGTCGTGCCCCTGTGAAGTCAGCAGCACCCTCCGAAGCCCTTCTCTGTTGCTGTTACTCCCTTAGCTGTTTAACACTGCACAGGTGGGGCTGAGAGACGGGGCAGGGGGGTCACTGTTCCAAGGCCACACAGCAAACCGGTCGCACGTGTCCAAGAGCAGGTGGGCTGCTCACAGCTCTTGGCCTCCCGGATGAAGTGCTGGGAACCCTGGGTTTCAGTGCTGACTGGCTTCTGAGAATTCCAGAAAGTTCTTAGACTCAGTTTTCCTGCCCTAAGGAAGTCCAGACAGGGCTCTCCAAGATCTGCATCGCAGGGCAGAGTGGCGGGGGATAGACAGAGCCTCCCAGGTCCACCAGAAAGCAGGGCACAGGGCTGTGGGTCACCAGGACCTCCGACGCCCATCCCCCAGCCCAGCTCCAAGCCATGGGCAACAGCGCCCTCCACTGCCCAGTCAGCAACAGTCGCCACAGCCATGGCCAGAACTCCGCTAGCCTTTGGTCTGGCTGGGCCAGTGCCCCCCGCTGGGGTTGGACAGGGTGGGATTGGGGGTATGAGTAAGTAAGTGGGGGTGCCCGAGACTGGGGGTGTAAAGTGGGAGAGGCCGTGGGCCCAGGAAGGGGAAGGGGTCTGGAGGAGACCTGTGTCCTTGTCCGGCACCTCCCAGGTGGTGGTGGGGACAGGCGCAAGGATCGGCCACAAGGGGGCGCCAGAACCACGCATGGTGGGCAGGGGTCAGCCTGCCCCTGTCCAGCTGAGGTTCCGGGAGGTGGGGAAGGAGTTGGGGAGAGGAGAGCGGGAGCCTACCCCTACCCCCATCTCGGGGCCCCTTCTCATCCACCCTCGCCATTCTCTGAGATGAGGATTTTAAAGAAGGGCAAAGCAAGCCTCCAGGAGGCAACCAACCGGTAGAGTAGGAACTCCGCCCGGGGTCAGGCACCCAGCTCCGGGGTCTGGGCTCAGAAGTGCCTGGCTGATCCCTGCACCCCGACTCAGGACAGGCCCTGCGGACCATCCCCCCACATTCCCCCACCCCTTGCAAATGTCCAGTCCTCAGGCCCTGCGGACAGCAAGGCGGAGTTGGAGCCCCTCCTCTTAGGATCTGTGCCCGCCTGTCCCCCAGGCGGGCTGCGTGCAGAGGCTGCTTCTGTCTCTCCTTTGTCCCCACAGGGGCTCCACGAGCTGGCGCTTCACAGACAGAGTGAGCACAGCTCCCCTGAGTCCTGTATGAGCTCAAGGTCGAAAGCATAGGGGTCGTGACCTTGATTGGCCTCACCCCCCCAAGTGGCCCGGGAGGGACCCCAGGGCCCGTTGCAGTCCCCCTCCCCATGGAGGGACGAGGACCCTCTCCCTGTCCGCATCAGAGGGAAAGCAAACCTCCATGGGCTCCGCACTTTGCATTGTGCCAGGGAGAAAAGTAGTCGGGGGTCCCTGGGGGTCCCTGGGAATCCGGGAACTCTGACCCCTCCACATCGCCCGCAGTCACACAGAGCCAGGACGCAGACCCAGGCCTCCTCCTAGCCGGCCCAGCCAGTGCTGTCTCTTTGCCCTCTGACCCTGCCATGACCATGACCCTTCTCAGCCTCACTTGATGCTGCCACACCTGCCTCCCCTGCTGGGCTTCAAGGCACAGCTTTCCCGACCCGTTACATAGATGGGGAAACTGAGGCCTGACGGTGGCGGTAGGGGCTGCTGGGAGCCCTTGGAGCCCCCGGGGGAGGAAGGGATGCACGCCCTGTCGGGGAAGCCTACCGTGACCGTGGCCGGGGTCCGTGGCTGCACGCGCCCCTGTGCGGTCTTGCGGGATGTCGCCGTCTTCCGGGCCAGGCCCCCTCTGCTTCCTTCTGCAGCTGAATCCTTTCTGGAGACGGCTCCTCACCCCACCCCCAACTTGACTTCCCGTCCAGAGCCCAGAGGCCCCAGGCTCCCCCCACTTCCACCCCACCCCCCCAGGCCCAGGGCTGGGGACGACAGGTGCCCAGGAAGCTCCAGGCCTCCGCCTGCCACAGGTGGCCGCCGCTGGCTTCAGGGTGCCAGGGGTAGGGCGGGGGCTTCAGGGTGGCCAGGGCAGGGGAGAGGCGGAGCGGAGACGTGGGGAGGGGGCGTCTGGGTGCCCGATGCCCCTGCTCGGGCAGCGTGGCAAGCCTTCTGGGACCTGAGTCACCGCTGACTGGGCCGCGCCCAGCCTGCCTGAGTGACCCAGGCCAGCATAAGGCGATGACTGGGCCACCCTCCGCATGACCGTCCGGCCGGGCCTTAGGTGTTTTGACTCAGACCTGCCACAAGCCGTGTGCACCACGGCCATCCTCCCCTCGGCCCTGTCCCCAGGAGGTTCTCAGGGTGGCAGCTGCCACCCTAAACACAGGGCCCCCAGACCCCCACCCCCGAGCCACCGCCCTCTGTCCCCGGCACCCACCTCAGAGCCCTGGGAGCCACAGGCCTGTCTGATCGGAGCTCCGCCCCAGGCTCCGGGCCCCACCTGCCCAACCCCCTCCCTCGGAGACCTTCGCCCCTCCCCGAGCCGGCCCAGCCCTCGGGGACGCCCCAGGAAGCAGGGATCTGGGCTGGCGGTGCCCAGGGCCTCCCTGCTCCAGCCGTGAACTGTGGACCTTCCGCCAACACCGGAGAGGGGGCTCTGTGAGCACCCAGGCCCCAGGTCTGACGTGCAAGCTGGGAGGCAGGGACAGGGAAAAAGAACTGTGCAGAGAGACACCAAGACCAGGGACAGGGGACACGAGAGAGAGAGAGCACTGATTCCTGCTCCCACCCTCGACGTGGATCCGTGGAGGGAACCACGCTGATTGGTTTCCACTCCTTAGGGAACAGAGGTGTTTCGGGCATTCAAGCAGCCCTGGCTGTTGGTGCCTCGTCCCTGGGGCTTTTGCGGTGGTGGGAGTGGGGGCGAGGCAAGGGCCAGGATGCACTGGGGACCAGCTGGGCACTCAGCGGATTGCAGAAAAGAGCTGGGAAAGCTGATGATGTTCGTGAGCTGGGGGGTGGGACGAGGAGTTTGGGGTGCCCGCTGCCGGCAGGAGGGAGCCTGGAAGGTTTGCAAGCAGGAGAAGCTATGATGAGAGATCCTTAGAACGCGTTCCCAGGATCAGGCTCCGCCTGGTGATAGGGAGAGAGGGAGGCAGATGTGCCAGACGGTTTGGGCCAAAAACATACACAGGAACTTTCAAAAAGTCACGGAAAATGGAATTAAACGATGTTTATTTTGGTGCAAAGATTTTTTGAAATCCATGTGTAGTGTTTTCGCCACACGCATTTCCTGTGAACTTAAAAAAAAAATCTGTTTGAAAGATTTGCTTATGTATTTGAAAGAGTTCCGCTGCGGGGGAGAGAGGGCGATGTGCTGGTTCACTCTCCAGATGGCCGCAATGACCAAGCCAAAGCCAGGAGCCAGGAGCTTCATCAGGGCTCCTCTGTGAGTGACAGGGGCCCACGCACTGAGACCATCTTCTGCTGCTTTCCCAGGTGCGTTAGCAGGGAGCTGGAGGGGAATCGGAGTAGCCGGGACTCGAACCGGCATTCACATGGGACGCTGGTGTCACAGGCAGTGCCGGCTTAACCTGCTGTGCCGCCACACTGGGCCCTTCCAAGAACACCTAGGAGGCCTTGTGAAAAACATGTAAAAATTTTTGCACCCAAATGAATTTCTCTTTTAAATGATTTTTATTCTATTTATTTGAGAGTCAGAGAGAAAACTCCTCCACGTGGGTGGCAGGGACCCAAGTACTTGAGCCATCGCCACCGCCTCCCAGGATGACCATTTGCAGGGATCAGAAACAGAGCCGGGACTCGAACCCAGGCTCTTCGATATGGGATGTGGGTGTCCCAGATGATTCCCGAACGCGTTCCGCCAGAAACACCCATCCCTGAACCTGGCTTTTCGGTTCCTGTCTCCAGGGGCTTTTCAAAGTGCCCTCGCAGCCCTGAGTGGATTGCGGGGGGAGAGGCGAGCGTTCGGGAGAAGCAGGGGAGAGGCTGGGCTCTGGAACTTTCGTTGGACAAACAGGAAGCAGAAGGCAGGGAGTGGGGGCCGGGTTGGGGTGGCTTTGAGGCACACACAGGTCGCCCCAGAGGTAGGTGCTCCTGGAACTGGGTTTGCGGTTTGGGCTTGGGACGGGATCCGGCTGCTTGGGGTGCTGCTTGGGGTCATACCTGTGACTTCGCAGGTGCATTACAGGGGTGAGGGGTCCTTAGAGCTGAGTCTGGAGCCCCCCCATCTCCTAGGTAAGGGGAAGGTGGGGAGCGCAACCGGGGGTGTGGGGCCTCCCAGCTCTTCCTCCCCAGGAAAACCCTTCCCTCTCCACGGGGAGACACTCGCCTCTGTCTGTCTTCCCTTAAGGGCTGGGTCCCAATAGCCCTGCTCCTCACCCAGCTCCTACGGTGTTCCAGGCCCCATACCAGATGCAGACAAGAACACAGCAGACGGCGTGCCCAGCCCAGTGGCTCAAGCCGAGGGGAGCACAAACAGTACACAGCGTGCGTGGGCGGCAGCGGGGGGGGGGGCGTGGGATCCCCAGACGGGCCAGTTTGGAGACACCGTGTAGCTGGGTTGTTGAACCCAGACCGGGAGCAGGTGGGGGAAGAGCTGCTGCGGATGTCCCCCTTGGGCTGAGATCTTGACAACACTGGAACAGCATTCCAGACAGAGGGAACAGCATAGGTGGAGACCTCGCGGTAGGTGGGAGCCCTGAGCACTTGGAGGGGAGGGGCTCCCTGAGCAGGGAGGGGTGCAGTGGGGGCAGTGGCGGGTCCTCACTAGGTCTTTAGCAAACAGCAGCTGCTGGGAGGACAGGGACCCGAAATGCCAGCCCCAGCCCTGCGGTGATTCGCGCTGTGAGCTCAGCCAAAGCTGCGTTCTCTGGTCTACCAGGCTGCCCTCACTCACTCTGCTCAGAGCCCTGGCCCGGAGCTCTTCCTCCCGCCCTCCCTCTTGCACGTCAGTCAGACCACAGCCCGAACGTCACCTCTCCAGACACCCCGGACCACCCACACCGCCCGACTCTGTCCGTCTCTATTGCATCAACCCACTGCATTCTGGCTGAGCTCACGCCGCAGTCTCAGATGCTGCTGTTGGCCCTTGTGTTTGTCTACTGTCTGTCCGCCCCTTGCTCCGGAGCTCCGCGTCTCCAGGGACTGGTGAACATGCCCGCCAAGTCGCAGAGGCGGGGTGGGGGAGGGTACTGCCGTCTCACCGCGCCCGTCCCCAGTCTTGGCATCTGTGAAGTGGGTCCCCTGGGTTTGGAGTCCTGCACCAGAGCCTCCCGCTGTCCCTGGTGCCCAGTGCTGCTCCTATCCTGATGCCGCGTTCCAGGAAGTGAGGGGTGGCCGGAGACTGACCCAGGTCAAGTTCCTCTGCCTCTGCGAGTTCTTCCCGTGTGGCTGCTGCCTCTGCAAGTTACAGGCTTAGCGGGGTCTCTTCCGAGAAGGGATCCTGGGTGTTAGGGGGGAGCCCGGTGTCCTGAGGAAACAGACGGGAGCTCTAACCCACCCCAGAGCTCCTCGGAGAGCAGTCAGAAGCACACACAAAGTCCCAGGCTCTGCCTGAGGCAGGATCTGTTGTTATCATGTCCATTTCACAGATGGGAAAACTAAGGCTCAGAGACAGCGATTTGCCCCAGGTCGCCCAGAACGGATGGAACGGGACTGAGGTGAGGTTTTGACCTCACCTTGACCTGCCTCCACCTACCCCAGGTGTCCTGTTACTCTGTGCCCACAGACATCTGCTCCTTCCTGGGTACCTATCGCCTGCCCACGTGTGCCAAGCGGGAGCTGGTGGCAGAGGTGTGGCTGCAAGCCCACAGCTGTTCACTCCACAAGTGCTTAGGGCGCCCCCTGGGTCCCACACACTGCACGTGCCTGTGTCCCTCCAGGGGGCCCCACAAGCATACACTCACAGGAGGACCCACGGACACATGTCTGTGCTCACACGTGCATGGACACCTGTGCAGACACACCCAGACACCGTCCACACGTGCTCACGCCCACAGACACAGCACCCTCTAGGACACTGATGTCTAGGCTCCAAGATGACATAAGAGGGACCCGTGCTGTGGGTTAAGCTGCCTCCTGCAAAACCAGCATCCCATGTGAGCGCCGGTTCAAGTCCCGGCTGCTCCAGTTCCCATCCAGCTCCCTGCTAATGTGCCCGGGAAAGCAGTGGAGGATGGCCCAAGGGCTTGGGTCCCTGCACCCATGTGGGAGACCTGGATGGAGCTCTGGGCTTCTGGCTTCAGCCTGGCCCAGCCCTGGTCAATGTGGCCATTTGGGGAGTGAACCAGTGGTTGAAAGATCTCTCTCTCTCTCCCCCCCCCCCATAAAATAAATCTTAAAAGAAAAGACACACACAGCACCTATACCCCAGCCACACAGGACCTGGGGTGTCCTCAAGCAGCCCACACCCACCAGCTTTCCTCACCCTTGTCCCTAGTCTTCAAGGGACAGACCTAGCAGGTGTGAGGTGTCCCGCGGTGCGTGTGACTCCCCTTCCTGGCCTGCAGCCCACCCCAGAGCCCCCGACATCTCCGGCCTCACCCTGTAAGAACCCCCTTCTCAAAGAATCCAATCCCCTCCCCCCATCCTCTCCCACAACAGAGAGACACAAGGGCTTTAGAAACCAGACAAGTTTTAAATATATGTTAGCACAATATTAACATTAAATATGCATCATAAATAAGCCGTATAAATATAAAAATGATTCAAAACTGATATAAAAAAATCAATAAATTAGTCGTATCACTCCAGAAATCGGCTCTGGGGCCCCCGCCTGGAGGGCCATAGATTCAGCAGGAAAAAATTCCCCCGAGGCACCACCAGGGGGCGCACCAGCAGCGAGGCCCCCTGAAGACTGGCCGCTTCCCAGCCTCCTGGCCCTTGGTCATTTGCATGTCTGTCCCGATTTACACGGACAATCTGATATCCACTCTGTGTCACCGAGCCCCAGCCGCTGCCAGGCAGAGAGGGCCTTACACGGTCCCCACCCGGCGGGATCTGGGCCCCTCACATCCGTCTAAGACACCTTGCTCCTGTTACAGCTGCCTACAGTGAGGTCACACAGGCGTGCAGGGGTCTGGCCTGAGATACGAGAAGGCATAGGCGGCCCACAGCCCAGGCCCTGACCTCCCGCTGAGAACCAGGCCGGCCCCGTGAAAGGAGGAAGTCCTGGGGGCCTCGGAGAGCAGATCGGGGGACAGTCAGCCCAGCCGTGAGTCAGCCTATGTCATCAGACCCCTGAATCAATGGAAAGTCGGCCCCGCGTGGCCTGACCTGGTCAACCCCACCCCCTCCCCGCGCCAGCCCCGACTGGGGAACTCAGGGCAGGGGGGCCAGCCTGGAGGAGGTAGAAGGGTCTCGCCCAGTTCCACAGCCGCGAAAGTGCACTTCTGAGCCGCAGGGACTCGCATCCCTGGGGCATCGCCCATCACGGCGGCCCCTCTCGGGCTACAGGAGCAGTTTCCCCCTGAGCTTTGGTCTCTTGGTCCTCCTGGAGGGTCGGATGCCAGGGATCTGCTTCGGCAGGTCCTCGGGGGGGCTGTGTGTCGGGCTCGGGTTCAGGCTGTGCGGCCACTCGCTGAAGACCCGGCGCGCGGAGCGCATGAAGCGGTGGTAGCCACACAGGAACCTGCAGTTCTCCTGCTTAGCTTGGAAGACGTGCTGGGAGCGGGTGGGCGGTGGCGGCGGCGGCGGCGGCGGCGGCGGCGGCGAGGGCTCGGAGCCAGACTGGGTGGGCTTGGCCGGCTCCGAGGAGCCCTGAAGCAGCCGGGTCATGCAGTAGAGGTTGCTCCTGAGCCCCAGGAGGTTGTTGGCGGTGGCCTGCAGCTGCTCCAAGTCCGTGGGCGCGAACAGTTCCTTCTTCATGGTCTCCAGTCTGGGCAGGACGTGGTCTATCGTGGCGTTGAGGGTCCACAGGAAACCGCGCCTGCTCAGCCGCTGCAGGGCAGCCTCACTGGGGAAGTCCCTGGGGTGCTCCGTGCAGGGTTCACTCGGCCCCGGCACCTCCAGGCCTTGGTACTGGATCTGGGGGAGGAGGGAACCGGAGAATCGGGGTGAGCGCTGGCACCCCATAACCAGGTCAGCCTTGAAAATGGAGACCTGGGGTTGGCACTGTGGCTCAATTGATTAATCCTCCACCTGCGGGCAGACACCCCATATGGACGCCGGTTCGAGGCCTGGCTGCTCCACTTCCAATCCAGCTCTCTGCTATGGTCTGGGAAAGCAGTGGAAGATGGCCCAAGCCCTTGAGCCCCTGCACCTGTGCGGGAGACCCCAAGGAAGCTCCTGGTTTGGGGTCGGTGCAGCTCTGGCCATTGTGGCCATCTGGGGGGTTAACCAGCAGATGGAAGACCTCTCTCTGTCTCTCTCTGCCTCTCACTGTCTGTAACTCCACCTCTCAAATAAATAAATAAATCTTTTTTTTTTTTTTTTGACAGGCAGAGTGGACAGTGAGAGAGACAGAGAGAAAGGTCTTCCTTTGCCGTTGGTTCACCCTCCAATGGCCGCCGCGGCCGGCGCGCTGCAGCCGGCGCACTGCGCTGATCCGATGGCAGGAGCCAGGTACTTCTCCTGGTCTCCCATGCGGGTGCAGGGCCCAAGCACTTGGGCCATCCTCCACTGCACTCCCGGGCCACAGCAGAGAGCTGGCCTGGAAGAGGGGCAACTGGGACAGAATCCGGCGCCCCGACCAGGACTAGAACCCGGTGTGCCGGTGCCGCAAGGCGGAGGATTAGCCTAGTGAGCCGCGGCGCCGGCCAATAAACAAATCTTAAAAAGAAAAATGCTAGGCCCGCTCCCCACCCCATTCCTGTGACCCACCCCTGTCCCTACTCCTGTTGGACAGAGTCAGAAAGGTCCTAGAAGGTCATGGTAGGCAGGGCCAAGGGGCCCGAGGGCGCTGGTCGGGGCGGGGCATCGTGCACGTGGTGACTGGGGTCTGGGGACCTCGGTGGAGGCAGGTGTGTGTAGGGGCTGGGCCTGGCCCTCCCAGCAGCTCCCTGATTTGCTGATGTCTGCACACACACACCACGGGGCTGGGAACTCACGTAGGGGATCAGCAGGCTCTCAGGGTTCTGCAGGAGGTCCGCCTGGTTCCGCAGCTGGTCCAGGAGCTCCGGGTACCGGCGCGAGCAGCTGCACCTGGCCGTGGTACTCAGAAGCAAGAGTCCAAGGACCACACCTGGGGAGAGAGGGGAGGCGTCACCTAACTCAGGGCCTCGCAGTGCCCATCCCTGGACCCGCACTGGGGCCTCCCCCACCCTGGTTGCCGCCCCAGTGAGTCACTCGCCAGGACCTGAAACCATGTGGGAGGGGACAGGGCCCTCACCAAGGCGGTCTCTCAGCAGAGGTTGCAGTGCTAAAATCAGGAGCTGGGAGGCAGGCGCTGTGGCATAGCAGCTAAAGCCACTGCCTGCAATGTCGGCATCCCATATGGGCGCCGGTTCGAGTCCCGGCTGCTCCACTTCCAATCCAGCTCTCTGCTATGGCCTAGGGAAGCAGTAGAAGATGGCCCAAGTCCTTGGGCCCCTGCACCCACATGGGAGACCTGGAGGAGACTCCTGGCTCCTGGCTTCACATTGGTTCAGCTCTGGCACTTGTGGTCATCTGGGGAGTGAACCAGCGGATGGAAAACCTCTCTCTCTCTGTAACTCTGCCTCTCAAGTAAAAAAATACATAAGATCAGGAGCTGGCTGAGGGCAGCCTGTGGAGGGGACTGGCTCCCACCAAGACCTCAGCACTAAGTGCTGGCCACTGCCTCAGGACCCTAACTTGTCAGCACCCCCTTAAGAGACCTGGGTCCTGCCCCCCACAGGTAGGCTTGAGAGAGCTGTGGGGCAGGCAGCCTGGGAGGGGCCTGGTGCCTGTGTTCTGTCTGCAGACCCAGGAGGTCAAGTTTGGAAAGGACCTGGCAGGTTGCCCAGGGCACACGCCCCTGTTCCCGACGGTTACAGTGAGGCTCAGCCAGCCGGTGCTCCCCTGACCTCCCACGCCTCCCTCTTCTCTCCAGCAGGGACAGCCACTTCTCTCAGGTCCCCCAGCGATGCTGCGAGCCACTCAGAAGGTCCCAGGGGGCGGGCCCAGTTACGGCTCTCACCGCACCCCCGCCGTGCACCAGCAACCACGTGGTCGGAAGAGGCCTGTGGCGCAATGGGCCGGAAGGCGGTGACACCATCGTCCCCTTCCTACAAACCGTTCAACCCCGTGGGGAAGACAGGCTGCTGGGGAGGGCTGAGGGGCCAGCCACGGGGCACCCTCATTGCTCCGCTGGGGGGCGGGGGGCTGCTGTGTGTGTGTGTGTGTGTATGCACGTGGGAGCAGGCATCTGTAAGGGTGCACCTGCTCTGCTCACCCGGGCCCAGGGTCTCAGCCTGGGCGACCTCAGGGGACTCCATGCACCTGTTACTGTGTGTGTGCTGCCTGACTGTGTGTGCTCGGGACGCTGGCCTGGCTGCCTTCCTGCCCACCCCGACTCTTCAAATCCAGTCGGGAGGAGAAGGAGGCCCCATGGGCCCCTCCACGCCGTGCACCGCTTCCCCACCCCACCGCTCCCAGTTGCCATCTGCCTCTCTCTCCTGCTTCCTTCACTTCCTCGCTCCCAGAGCTGCCTCAACATCTCCTCCAGGAAGCCTTCCAGGGAGAGCCCTTGTCTACCCGTGGGGATGCTGGGTTCCCCGTGGACCCCTCCGTTTGCCTGGCCTCCTAGCTCTCTCCCGGTCTCAGCATCCCTCTGCCTGGTGCCCGGTCTCCCCAGCTCCCGGAGGGGACAGGTGGCCCCGGCTCAGCGAGCCGAGCCGGCGGGAGGAAGTACTCACTGAACAGCGACCTCCATGTGAGCCGTGCCCGCATGCTGGGTGCCCGCGCTCGAGCCCGTGCCCGCCGCGGGTGACGACTCCCGGCTGGGAGCCCTGCGGGCTGGCAGCCACTTTATGCCCGCCGGGGCGATTGGCCAACACCTCGTGAGGTGGGTGGGGAGGGGGTGGGGGGAGGGCAGGCCTTCTGGGAACATGACCCCAAAAACCAAACTTTCCACGGGCGGCCAATGGGCTCTGGGCGCGGTGCTGTGCCCGCTCCTCCTCCTCTTTTCTTCGAATTCGTTCTTCGAGGTCAGCCCCACGCCCAAGGGTGATGCAAACTGCAGCCTCAGCCCTTCTGGGGTGACAGTGGGGAGCAGGGGGTCCCTGCCATCTCGGGGGAGGCCGGGAGCGGTGGGGGGAGGGGCCGGGAGCCGCGTCTCTCTGCAGGCCCCCGGGCCGATGTCCGCTCAGTACCCGGCGGCCTCGCGGTCACGGAGGTTTGGGGCTGAGGGCAGCGAGACATCCTCCTTCTTGGGTGCCTATCCCGCCCCCTTGCTGGGGCAGTTGGGACATCTGTGAGCGGAAACCACTGGGCTCTGGGCACGGAGCCAGACCCAGGCCGAAAGCCCCTGGTGTTGTGGTTCCAGCCCTGGGACCAGCATCACCACAGCCAGGTTCCTGCTGTGTTGCTGTCTCCCTCTCCTCTCCCATGCACCCCTGCTCAGGCCCCTCTCTGCTCACCACGTCCTCTAGTGGGAACAAGAGGCTTGGGTCAAGGGAAACAGGAGGCTGACATGCTGTGTGACCTGAGGCAAAGCAGTTACCCTCTCTGGGCTGCTGTGGAATGAGGGAGAAAAGCCCTGGCCAGCCCACTTCCTAGGGCTGCTGCTATCATGGACATAAAAGGCAAAAGGCCTTTGAAAGGAAAAGGAAAGATGAAACCAATTCCAAGTATTTGCTCTGGGGGGCGGGATGGAGGGGGTGGGTGAGGACATGGGGAAGCGGCGAGCTCTGAGGGGAAGCTGGGGAGGGGAGTCGCCCGCCCGGTGACGGTTGGGGACCAGGTTTCACTTTCTCTGAAAGATAGCGATCGTGGGTTGGTTCTCCGCTTGTCTGAACATCAGAGAGGAAACTTGGAGAAGGCACCTCCCCAGCCAGGTGCCACTGCGCCGTGCTACGAGGCCCGGGGGACAGCAGACAAGGTGCAGGCCATGCCCGGAGGCCTCAGCACGCGCACAGGCCCGGAAGGGGGTCCCTGGCCCGCCCCCTCTGGAGCCAGGCTGGGGTCCCTGGGGCTGCACGGGGAGGCGGGGGTGGCTGGGCTGCTCTGGCCTGCAGAGCCAGAACTGGGAATGGCCAGTTAGCTAGACAGAGGCTGTGCCCACCGCCCTCCACCTCCGCACACACGCCCCCCCGTCTGTGCCAGCCACTCGCAGGTGCATCCAGTCACAGCTGGATGTGACCACACCAGCTCCCTGGTGCTGTCCACTCGCTGGGGGACTCCCCGCTTGGGGCCCAGGACCCACCGTGGCCACGCCCACTCTCATCCGCTAAATTCCTGTGTCTTCGCCTACTCCTGCCCACCGTTCCCTGGGGCCTGTGCCCAGCTGGGATTCTTCTCCATTTCACATCCCTGAGCTCATCTTGCAAGCGCTCCCGGGAGAAAGAGAGGAAACCCGAGTACTGAGAAGTTCAGGGCTGCGGAGCTCCTTGTCCCGTCTCGGGTGTGGCTGGGCTGGCTGCACTTGAACCCAGTGCTCTGCCCTCCCTGCAGTCCCAGGAGGCCACCTTGTGGACAGGTAAGAGAGGGCTTCAAGCCCAGGACTAAGAGCCCTCAATACCCACGTCACCAAAAGCCAGGAGAGCTTGTATATGGCTTTGCTAGGGGACTCTGCACGAGGAGCCGGTTCCCTGGACCCCCCCCCCCAGATACCCAAATCCATGGATGCTCAAGTCTCTTCTGCAAAACAGCATGGTCTTGGGGCTGGCGCTGTGGCATAGCAGGTAAAGCCACCGGCTGCAGTGTCAGCATCCCATATGAGTGGCCGGTTCGAGTCCCAGCTGCTCCTCTTCCCATCCAGCTCTTTGCTATGGCCTGGGAAAGCAGTGGAAGATGGCCCAGGTGCTTGGGCCCCTGCACCCACGTAGGAGACCTGGAAGAAGCTCCTGGCTCCTGGCTTTGGATCAGCGCAACTCCGGCCGTTGTGGCCAGTTGGGGGATGAACCAGCAGATGGAAGACCTCTCTCTGTTTCTCTCTCTCTCTCTCTCTCTGCCTCTCTGTAACTCTGCCTTTCAAAAAATCTTAAAAAAAAAAAAAAAGGCAGTCTTTGCATCAAACTACACATCGCCTCCCCTGTTCTTTAAATCACTTCTAGATTACCCATGATGCCTGACACATTGCAACCGCTGTGTAAATAGCTGTCACGCTGATTGGTTTAGGGGATTATTTCTGAATGTTTTTCGTTCTCGGGTGAATCCGGGAAGGCAGAGCCCTCAGGTGTGGGGAGTGGGGGAGGGGAGGGGCAGTAGTGGTAGCAGGTGCAGCTTAAGCAGCTCAGATTCTATTTCTTCCACCCTGGAGGCTTGGAATCAGATTTGAGCAGAGCGCCGCTGGTGACTGCTGAGCTCCCCCACCCCTGCCCTTTTATTTATTTATTTATTTTAAGATTTATTTATTTGAAAGGCAGAGTTACAGAGAGAGAGAGAGGTCTTCCGTCTGCTGGTTCACTCCCCTGATGGCCACAACAGCCGGAGCTGCGCCGATCTGAAGGCAGGGAGCCAGGAGCTTCTTCCAGGTCTCCCACATGGATGCAGGGCCCCAAGCACTTGCGCCATCTTCCACTGCTTTCCCAGGCCACAGCAGAGAGCTGGATGGGAAGAGGGGCAGCTGGGACTGGAACCGGTGCCCATATGGGATGCCGGCACTGCAGGTGGCAGCTTTACCTGCCACACCACAGCGCCAGGCCAGAGACCCCGGTCTTTGGTTTGAAGATGGCTCTTTGCCACATCCTCACGTGACTGTCGGTTGATCTATGCATCCAGGTCCTCGTCTGCTCTTCTGAGGCCCCCAGCCAGGTCGGATGGAGCCTCCCCCAATGACCTCCTTCTACCGTAACCATCTCTTTCCAGGGCCCCACGTCCAAATACGGCCACTCTCCGAGATAATGAGGGTGGGGGCTTCCACGTCGGAGCTTGGAGGGGACCCGGTTGGGCTCCTAAGAGCTTGCAAAGGAGGCGTGGTTGGGGGGCGGCAGGGAGAGGGGCTCAGAGCCTGGGAGCTAGGTGGTGCCTGGAAGAGGCCTCGCAGCCGCACCAGCGCGGGTGAGGGAAGGTGCGTCAGCCGCGCTGGTGAGCTCAGCGCCCAGTGACGTCCCTGCCGCCAGCAGGAAAACCTTGCAACACAGCGCAGCCAGTATAAATAGGCTCCCCGACCACAGGCCCCGGGCTGTCCCCTCTGCCCGCCACGTCAGTCAGGTCCGCGTGATTCGGAGAGGAAGAGCGGCCCGGCTCGGTTCCTCAGAATCACTGTTGGCTCGCTTTTCCGGCCCGCCCTCCCACGGTGGGGGCAAGGACAGAACCTGCAGGGGCCTGGGGGTCAGGGTGGGGTGGAGGAGTCCGGGCAGAGCTGGAGGGGGTGGGGAGGAGGTGGCTCGGCAGCTTCCCGGTCAGATGGAGGTAGACTCCAGGCTCTAGACGCAGTCTGCTTGGGAGCCCGCTGTTCTCTGCCCTCTCATACCCCCACCCCCGCCTCAGCCTCAGTTTCCCCTCTGTGACACAATCAACAATAACAACGAAGACAGATAATCCTGTTTAATAAAAATGGACAAAGGAGGGGCCGGCGCTGTGGCTTAGCGGGTAAAGCTGCCATCTGTAGTGCCGGCATCCCATATGGGCACCGGTTCGAGTCCCGGCTGCTCCGCTTCTGATCCAGCTCCCTGCTGTGGCCTGGGAAAGCAGTGGAAGATGCCCAAGTCCTTGGGCCCCTGCACCCACGTGGGAGACCCGGGAGAAGCTCCTGGCTCCTGGTTTCAGATCAGCGCAGCTCTGGCTCTTGCAGCCATTTGGGGAGTGAACCAGTGGATGGAAGACATCCTCTCTCGCTCTCTCTCTCTCTCTCTCTCTCTGGCTCTCTGTAACTCTGACTTTCAAATAAATAAATAAATTTTTAAAAAACAAAATGGACAAAGGCTTTGAAGAGACACGTCTCCCGGAAAGACAGACAAGCAGCCGACAACCACGTAGAAAGGTGCTCACGTGTTTTTATCCAGCCTGGGGTGGGGGCAGGGGAGGGGAATCCAAACCACGAGCTCCCGCATCACACCGCACACACCATCACACAGTGGGAACCAGTGAGCACGCGCAAGGCTGGAGCCCCGGATGTCAGTGGCAGGGAGGTGCAGTTGGAGCTCCCGGAAGGGTCACAGGTGGAGCAGTCAGGAGCCCGAGGACCCTACTCCCAGACACAGACCCTGGAGATGCCATGTGCACGGAAACCCACACAGGTTCATGAGAGCAACTATTCATGGCAGCCAGCCAGCCAGCCAGCATCGAAAGCGGCCCACGTGGCTGCCAGTGGAAAGTGGACTCACAGTGGGAACGCAGTTTTTCATAAGGTTTTTTTTTTTTTTTTTTGACAGGCAGAGTGGACAGTGAGAGAGAGAGAGAGAGAGAGAGAAAGGTCTTCCTTTTGCCATTGGTTCACCCTCCAATGGCCGCCACAGCCGGCACGCTGCAGCTGGTGCACCGTGCTGATCGGATGGCAGGAGCCAGGTACTTCTCCTGGTCTCCCATGGGGTGCAGGGCCCAAGCACTTGGGCCATTCTCCACTGCCTTCCCAGGCCACAGCAGAGAGCTGGCCTGGAAGAGGGGCAACCGGGACAGAATCCGGCGCCCCGACCGGGACTAGAACCCGGTGTGCCGGTGCCGCAAGGCAGAGGATTAGCCTAGTGAGCCGCGGCGCCGGCCTCATAAGGTTTTTAAAAACAGATTTTATTTATTGGAAACACAGAGCAAGCCAGAGCAAGCCAGAGAGAGAAAGAGAGAGAGAGAGCAAGAGAGCACTTCCATCCATAAGTTCACTCCCCAAAGGCCCACCACAGCTAAACCAGGCTGAAGCTGCAATGAACTCCATCCGGGTCTCCCACATGGGTGATGGGAGGCAGGACCTCGAGCACTTGGGCCATCTGCTGCCTCCCAGGCGCATCAGTAGGGAGCTGGATCAGAAGTGGAGCAGCCGGGACTTGAACCTGCACTCTGATGTGGGCTGTGCGAGAGTCCTAAGTGGTGGCTTAAACCTGCTGTTTTTCAACGCCCGCCCCAGTGAAAAAGTCGCCAAGTCACGAAAAGGAATTAAAAACTGAGATAAGCTCCAATAGAAATGAAGCTTGAAAAGATGATGTTAAGTAGGAAAAGCCAAGACCCAGCAGTCCACGCACCCTGTGGTCCCACTTACATGAGACATGCGGAAGAGGAAAACCCGCAGACGGACCGCAGCTGCGCGCTCGGCGGGAGCCGGGGGATCCAGAGCTGGCGAGCGACAGCCAGTGGGCACAGAGCTCTTTGTAGTGATGATGAAGACACTCTGGAGTTAGACTGCAGTGGTGCTTGCACACTCGCGTGCAAATGCTCAGGCCCACGGACACACGGCTGCAGGTGTGCGAATCGCGTCGGAAATTTGATTTGAAAAATGCGGTGGCAGCGCGGCCACTCAGGACGAGCCGCATCTTCGGGGAGAGGCCGAGCATGAGTGCCCGGCCCGCAGCAGGTAACCCAAACACACCTACCCAGTGGCCCTGTGGCAGATGAAGACGCACATTCGCTTATGTCACAGGGTGGCTGCGAGGGCGGTTGGGAAAGGCCTTGTTACATAAACGCCCGGGGTGAGTGCGGCTCCACCAGGCGCCTGCCCCGAGAGGTCAGTGAGGTCACTCCTGGCCTTGGAATCCCAGGCTCACAGCCTATGCAGAGTTCTCCCGGGGGCCTGTCCTGCCCTCTGCTCCCAGTGCTTCCCCCAGACTGGGTAACTGACCCCTCCCAGGGGCTTGAAAACCTATTCAGAGAAGTATAGTATGGGGTATTGGGGGGATCCCTTTTTTTAGGTTTATTTATTTATTTATTGAAAGGCAGAGAGGGAGAATTTTTCTACCCATTGATTCACTCCCCAAATGCCCATAATAGCCAGGGCAAAGCTGGGGGTCTGGAACTCCATCCAGGTCTCCCTCACGGTGGCAGGGACACAGGCATGTAGGTCCATCCTCTGCTGTCGCCCAGGCACATTAGCAGGGAGCTGGATCGGAGGCGGAAGAGTTGGGATTCGAACCAGGCACTCCCGTATGGATGTGGAGGTCCCAAGCGCTGGCTTAAGGGGCTGCACCGCGACCTCCCTCTTCTTGTCCACTCACCCCAGCTGTACCCCAGACAAGGCTGGTCACGGGGAGCCCCCAGACCGTGGGGTGACCGCCACCATGCAGGCAGGGTGGCAGGAGGCAGCACTGGCCTTCTGTTGTCTCCAAGCCCAGGTCCTGTCTGTGAGGTGGGGACCAGCGATGACCCCAGGGGGGTCAGAGCCAAACCCTCACACTGAGATATCAACGCTAAAGAAAAGCGGCCCCCTGGGGCCAGTGCTGTGGCACAGCGGGTTAAAGCCCTGGCCTGAAGCGCCGGTTAAAGCCCTGGCCATATGGGCGCCGGTTCTAGTCCTGGCTGCTCCTCTTCAGATCCAGCTCTCTGCCATGGCCTGGGAAAGCCATCTCCCCTGCACCCGTGTCGGGGACCCAGAAGAAGCTCCTGGCTCCTGGCTCTGGATCAGCACAGCTCTGGCCATTGCGGCCATCTGGGGAGTGAACCAGTGGATGCAAGACCTCTCTCTCTGTCTCTACCTCTCTCTGTAACTCTGTCTTTCAAATAAATAAAAATAAATCTTAAAAAAAAAATCAGTCCCTGGGGCGGCTGTGGCTCTGCAGTGTGTAAGCTGCTGCCTGGAACACTGTGTCCCCTGTAGGAATTGCCTGATTCAAGACCCAGCTGCTCCGCTTCCAATCCAGCTTTGTGCTAGTGCACCTGTAGGGCGGCAGGTGGTACCTCAAGGACTTGGGTCCCTGCTTCCCACATGGGAGGCCCGGATGGAGCTCCTGGCTCCTGACTTTGGCCTGGCCCAGCCCCTGCCATTGCAGACAGTGGCAGAGTGAACCAACAGATGGAAGATCTCTCTCTCTCTCTCTGTTGCTCTGCCTTTCAAATAAGTAAATCTCAAGAGAAAAAAAAAAAAACACTAAACAAGGAGAAGGAAGTCCACGGAGCCCTCACCCTTCTCAGGGTGATAAGATGCAACACGTATGTTGAAACGCCAGGTCATTGCCAAGGACGTTTTTGGGCACATTTCCGGAATCTTCTGTGGGCCGGGCCCAGTGCCACGCCTTCCAGGTGAATCTTTGCATCCACCTTAGGAAGCCAGTATCACTGTCCCCATTCTATAGATGGGAAAGTGGAGGCTTGGGAAGCAGAGTTCAGGGCAGGTCTGAGCCTTAGAGTGACGAGATTAGCCAGCATGCCCCACGGGCTTCTGGGGTGGTGGGAGGGGCTTCACTGAAGAGGGGGAGGGAGAAGCAGGTCAGAGAATGGTGGGGAGGAAGCCTGGAGGGAGGGGTCCCGGCAGCCCCCCGTGGGAAGGGTCATACAACACAGCCTGTGCTTAGGACAGGCTCCTGGCTCCCATGGCCACTAAGACCGTCCACCTGCCCAGCCTCCCTCCTACCTCTCTCACCTGCTGCCTTCTCTGGCCATCTTTGGTCCCTAGGGGAATTGAGTGCTCACCTCAGGGCCTTTGCACAGCCGGTGTCCACCTCCTGCACAGTCCACCTAGTGAGGTGCCTCCCAGACGTGCAAGCCCAGTCCAAGCTTGACCTCTTCAGGGAAGACCTGACCTTCCTCCACGCCAGCCTGGCTGGTCCCTGTCCCCTGGGACCCCTCCTAGAGGACTACCCACCTCTCCATGTAGCACTCTCCCGAAGCGCAGACTGCAAATTCCAAGAAGATGTGCATTGAACTGGCGGCTTGCCATTCGCTGCCTCCTTAGGACAGGTGCGTGGTGGCTCCCCCTGCAGGGCCCCAGCGTGGTCCGTCCCACACCTGTGGCAGCCTCAGCAGGGGCTCTAGGGGGGCGGGGCCCGTTGCCCAGGAGCAGCCTCCTTCAAAGGAGGACCCCGCCCCAGGGAAGTGCGCACGTGCTCCATCCAGCTCGCCTGGGCATGTGATGTCCTTTCTGAACAGTCCCGTCTGGGAAGATGCTGACTTTTTCCTTTATGCTACTTTTTTTTTTTTTTTAAAGCAAATTTAAGATCTGCTTCTTCGTCTACTTGCAGATTGCAACACTTTCCTGGAAATCAAACCCCCTCCCCCCCAGGAAAAAAAAAAAAAAGAAAGCCAATGCATTTCCCAGGTTTCCTTTAAGGAATTCATTCGGAGCCAAGGGCACATGAGCTGCACCGGTCCGCTCCTTGGAAGCGAGGCTGTGTCCTCGCTGGGACGGGACAAGCCCGCGTTTTGCAAAAAACAAAGACATTTTGCAAAACTAAAGCAGACGCTCAGCCTCTATGGAAGTCCCTAAGAGCCGCTGTGTGTGCTGGGCACTGGGCTGGCGACAGAGCATGACTCAGCGAGAAGAAAGTGCAGTGTCAGGTGAATCCGCTGGGGGTGCCGTTTTACACCTAAGTTCTGAGAGAATGCGCGTGGTACCCCAGGGTCTAGCAATGTCCCTGTGTCCTGGGCGGGAAGCAGATCTCTGTGGCTCAGCTGGGGGGTGGGGGTGGGCTCGGGGCTGGGATGACATCACCGTCCTGGGAAGCCATCTCCCCCAACCCTGCAGGGCAGGAGTGGGGGGCCAAGCCCAAGGCAAGCCCCCTTGCGGGGTGTCTTTGCACGTGGATCTGTTTCCTGTGGCACTGGGAGCTGGGAGGGCTGGGTCTGGGGCGCAGGCCGGGTGGGGGTGGAGGGGAGGAAGAAGCGACAGCACAGAGCTCGCTCTCGGTGCACAACTCGGATGCAGTAAGCAGGAAAGACCAAAAGCTTTGCTCAACAGAAAAGGCAACTGGAGAAAGCTGCTCGGAAGAGCCCAGCTTGGCTTCCGGCGGGGCTGTGGGTGGAGGAATGACAGCCTCTCTCCCACGGGCGCGTCGGGACGCCCAGGCGGCCGCACTGGACGAGGAAGTGACCTGGAGCAGATGTCTGGAACGGATGCTTTCTCCCCACCCTGTTCTTGGGGAGGTTCCCAGGAACTTTGGGCATGCATTGTATTGTACTTAAGACTCCTGGGGCCGGCGCTGTGGCGCAGCAGGTTAACGCCGTGGCCTGCAGTGCCGGCATCCCATACGGGCACCGGTTTGAGTCCTGGCTGCTCCACTTCCGATCCAGCTCTCTGCTGTGGCCTGGGAAAGCAGTAGAAGATGGCCCAAGTCCTTGGGCCCCTGCACCCACGTGGGAGACCTGGAAGAGGCTCCTGGCTCCTGGCTTCGATCAGCACCACTCTGGCCATTGCAGTCATTTGGGGAGTGAACCAGCAGATGGAGAACCTCTCTCTCTCTCTCTCTCTCTCTCTCTCTCTGTGGCTCTTTCAAATAAATCTAAAAAAAAGAAAAGAAAAGAAAAAGAAAAAAAAAGACTTCCTTATTTATTTTAAAGGCAGAGAAACAAAAAAAAAAAAAAAAAAAAAAAAAAAGAAATCCTCCATCCATTGGTTCACTCCCCAAATGGCCCCCAATAGCCAGGTCTGGTCCAGGCCACAGCCAGGAGCCAGAAACCCCATCCAGGTCTCCCATATGGGTGGCGGGGCCCCAAAGATTTGGGCCATCTTCCATTGCTTTCCCAGGCACATCAGCAGGGAGCTGGATTGGAAGCTGAGCAGTCAGGACTCGAGCTGGTGCTCCCATGGGAGGCTGGCAGGTGGTGGGTTAACCCGCTGTGCCCCACCCTGGTCCCCAGACGTTCATCTTCACGTATTTCCCAGGGGGAGAGAAGGCCATGGAAGCTTACTCTACCCAAGGACGATGGGCGTGAGCAGCTGGGGTCAGGGGAGCTGTCCCCAGAGGCAGCCCGCAGGGAAAGCAGGTAGAGAAAGGAAGGCATTGGCTTTGCACAGGTGCAGGGAAGCCAAAAGCTGCCAACAGGCGATGCTTCCACAGGTCACAGGGCAAACCGAGCAAGGGTGCAGTAGCCAGGTTGGCGCCAGAGCGCCTGAGTCTGGTCCTAGCTCCTCTTACTTCTCCAGCGTCCCACTAACGTGCACCGTGGGAGGGCATATTTTAGCAGCAGGTGTTGTGGCACAGAGGGTTCAACTACTGCCTGTGGCACCAGCATTCCAGACCAAAGTGCCGGTTCGAGTCCCGGCTGCTCTGCTTCCGCTCCAGCTCCCTGCTATGGCCTGGGAAGGCAGCAGCAGATGGCCCAAGTGCTTGCACCTGCGTGGGAGACCCGGAAGAAGCTCCTGGCTCCTGGCTTTGGATCGGCGCAGCTCCGGCCGTTGTGGCCATCTGGGGAGTGAACCAGCGGATAGAAGACCGTCTCTCTTTCTCTCCCTCTCTCTGTAACTCTGCCTTTCAAATCAATCAATCTTAACTCACTTGAAAACACATCAACCCCAGGAAGCCTAATGGAGCTGGGATGCCGTGAGTCAGGCGGGGGCAGGAGAAAGTCGCAGGCCTCCCACGGCCCTTCCTGTTCCACAGGCGGCAGGCAGTGGGGGCAGACAAGGCTCGCTTCAGTGTTAGACCCAGGGCCAGGGCGGCCTGGAGGGCCAGGCAGCTGGCGAGGGTCTCCAGTGTGGCCCTCCCATGCAGGGGGCTGTGATGGGGGAGGGAGGGGACATGTGCTGACAGGGTGATGGAGGCTGGGGCAGGGGGTGCAGGGGAGACCACTGGGGCGGCAACCCAGGTGAGGAACCGTGTGGCTGAGCGAGGGCCGGGGGCAGGTCCTTCGGGGTCAGGACAGGAGCCCGGAATTGGCGGCTCTGGGCACAGGGCAGCAGGCAGGGGCAGGCTGGCTTCAGCCGCAGACAGAAGAGGGAGGCAGAGAAGGAGTGGGCAGAGAGGCTGCAGGGAAACTGGGGAGGCTGAGGGCGGGGGGGGGGGGGCGGTGAGAAGTGGGGAGGGGCGGGTACCCGTCCAGTGCCTCCACGCCCCTGTGGCCACAGGTGAGGGCTGGGCTCTGGGGGAGGCGGCAAATGTGGCAGGGCGAGGCAGGGCGGCACGCACAGGCACCCACGTGACCATGAACACCAGGGATGCCGACACGTGTTCCTCTCATGTGCTCCAACATACAAAACGAGCCGGGCCCACGTCAGCACACACACTGGGAACCAGAGGCCCCGATGCTCACGCACGCACACACAGGCACAAGCAGATACACACGCAGAGAAGGAACCGACCTGCAGCTGCACACATATGTGCAGCCATGCATGTGAACTCTCTCTCACACATACACACACCCCGGCCCCTGCTCATTGCCAAGTGCCAAGTGCCAAGTGCCGCTCTATAGGGGACCAGGACCAACCCCGCCTGCCGCCCCACGGAGGGGAATTCTGGGCATCCCCACCAGCGGCAGCCTTGATCTTGGAACCCCCAGCACCAGGGCCCAGACCGTGGCCATTGCCCAACACGTAGCCACCCCACCGGGGCCGGGGAGGGGGGGGAGGAGCCAGGGCCGAGGCCACCAGCAGCAGACACTGGATTGCCACCAACGCAGACAGCGGGGGATTGCAAAGGGATCTTGCAAAATCGTCCCGATCCCTCAGGGGTCAGCTCGAGAGTCACCGTCCCTTGGGGAAACTCCCTGGGTTCCTGCGGGCACACGGCCCTTGTGGAATTCTGTCGCGGCCACGCCCAGGCTGTGTGGCCGTGGACGAGTCGCTGGGACCACAGGTGCACATGCTGAACACAGCTATGCAGGCAGCTGCAGAGTTGAGGGTGTGGGCGGGGGGGGGGGGCGGGGAGAGGGATGAGGCAGGAGCTTCCCGGTGCCCGCCCTGGGGGCCGGCTGCAACAGAACTCCCCATTCTCCCTACCCCCTCTCCTCTCTCTCCTGCTCAGCTCCCAACAACTGGGGAGCAACTTGGCAAGCAGGGGACAGCAGGTGGCTCCGCCTCACAGACACAGACCCCACAGCCCGAGTGTGGCCTGGATGTAAGCGGTCACTTCCTCTGTATCGGCGTGGAGATCACAGGGGGTGGGAACAGGTCGCTGCCCCTCCCCGCACCGCCACGCCCACATCCTCCCACACACGCTGGACATGGGGGGGGGGGGGTCTGAGGCCTCAGGGGCCCAGGCGTCACGACTGATGGGGCAGATGGGGGCTTCCCAGGGCTGCGGGAGGGGGGGGTTGCCACATGGGCTGTGACCCGGGAGCTGCACCCCCTCCCCGTGCCGAGCCCGGATCTGCAGTCTTACTTCCTGGGGCTCCGCACCAGCCCGGCAGAGTGCAAGGCCTAACTGACCAGACCCTGAGCATCGGTTGGGTCCAGGGCCAAGGTTGCACCTTAGCTGGGCGCCCAGACTCCTTTCGGGTTTTAAACCGCTACCCCCTCCCTGGCACTCACAGAGAAGACCCTCCCATCCATGTGTGAGTTGCTGAAGGCCCAAAGACCCTAATCCCCTGGGAGCTACCAGCCCCTCTGCACAGGCACACTCAGAGAGGCGACATTGATGCTGACCCCGCCCCCTCCGGGCAGCCTGGCCGGGCTGGGACCCGCTTAGAGACACCTGTGGGGGCTCGGGGGTGCAGTGACACGTTGTCACAGCCCAGCAGAGGTCAGACACTCGAGCCAGACACAGGGCCAGGAGCCTCCGGCTGGCTGTGGGGGACGCTACCCCAGGGCTGTGGATCCCGAAGCCCCCACCCCAGTCACGCCCAGGACACCCGCCAGAGCCACAGACAGTGAGGGAGAGGAAGCAGGCACTCCCCACCCCAACCCCTTCCCAGGCTTCCTGAAGGAGCTGCCTCCTAGGTTTCCAGGCCCGGGGGACACTGAGGCTGGAGGGACGACCTGGCTCGGGAGCCCCCTGCTCACTCACCCGGCCTCCGCTCTGCTCACCCTCACCGTCGGCTCCCCCAGTCTGCAGCCTGAGGCTCCAGCCCCCCGGGGGGCCGCAGGGGCAAAGGCGGGCGGGCGGGCTGCCAGATGCCCAGCCCCCTGTTCTAGTTTTTTCCAGGAGGCCACCACGACTTCTGAGTACACAAAAGTCACACCCTTTTCCCTCCGGGCCTAGCGTGGGCGGGCCTGGGCTGAGGGCACCTGATAACCTCCAGTGTGCATCACAGGCGGCCCCTGTGGCAGGAAAACCCAGGCCCGGAGAGACCCAGGGCAGGAAGAACTGACGGAGGGCTGGGCCGACTTTCAGAACACAGGCGAGGCCCCCAAGAAAGCAGGCGGCGGGGCGGGGAAAGGTGCCTCTGGTGCCTTCCTTGAGGGGTCTCCTGGCCACACCCACGCGGCAGGGAGGGGGCGCCCCGGCAGTTTCTGCCCAGGGGTCCACAGCTTCCTGGGCTGTTCCTGGAAGCAGCAAGGGACCAAGGAAGAGGCACCCCCCATCTCAGAGGCAGACAGCGCCCCCTGGTGGGAGTTACGTGACCCTGGCTCAGCCCGGCCAGGTCAGACCCAACCAAGAACAGAAGCCCAGCCCAGGCACCGCCAAGTCCTTTATTAACTGTAGATTTAAAAAAAAAAAAAAGCGATAAATGTAAAAAAGACTTTCTTGGAAGCCCTGGAAGGGGTTAGGCACTGCTAGAAGCTGCCTGGCCGGGGAAGGCATCCCAGCCAGAGGCAGGAACGGACACCAAAGCCCCGCCCAGGGGGGCAGCCGGCCCCGGGAGGGCAGCGAGGGGCTTGGCTCAGGCCTCAGGCGGGGACTGTGCAAAGACCAGGGCAGCACAGGCAGGGCTGGGTTGAGGGGCGGATCCCCCGAGCACCGTGTTCCCACTGCCACCTGCCCACTCCACTCGTGGGCACGCACACGTGTCCACGTGTGGGCTGGCGTGCCTGGGCACAGCTTATACATACGGACAGCAGGATGAGGGGCCCCCTAGCAGGAACGGGGTGGGGGCGCTCATCCCAGAGCTTGAAGAAATAGCTTAGAGAAGTCTTTGGAACCTCCCCAACTCCCGGGAGTGGGGGGAGCCTGAGGGAGGGGTAGGAAGCCAGCTCTGGTCCCCCCCCTCGCCGCCGCGGGGCCTCATGGGGCCAGGCCCTCCTGCCGCCGCTGCAGCACCTCGATGACGTTGCTAATTCCGTCCTCTGGCACCTGCAGGCAGGTGGACGGGAGGGAGGGGGGTCAGCACTGGCCAGAGCTGCCCTGCCCCCCCAACCCCCCCCCACCCCGCACTCAGCCGGGGGCACTCACCAGGGCGTGGTCGAAATTGAAGGTGCTGATGTAGTAGGCAGAGATGTCGGCGGCCGCCAGGGGCCCAGCAATCTGGGCCACGATGCCACACTCATCTGAGGGTTGCAAGAGGGCCCGGAGTGGCTCACCCCGGCCGCCCGCCCCCACCCCAGCCCCACCCCACCCCCAGCCTGGGCAGCGGCCCTCACCAAAGCCCAGCGGCTGCCCGCCGATGCGCACCATCCTCCACAGCTCCCCGGAGGAGCTGGTCAGCAGCAGGTCGCTGGGGAACCTGGGAAAGGCAGGGCAGCTGGGCTGTGTCTGAGCCAAGTCCCCGGGGCAGGTCCCACCTCTTCCCTCTGGTGAGGCCTGCGGCCCCGGCTGGGGTGGGGGCGGGGGGGGGCGGTCACGTACTTTTTCTGTGTCTCGGCGTCCATGACAATAGAAATGTAGCCCTCGATGAGGGAGAAGGCAAAGAACGGGATGGAGCTGGACTCCAGGGAACCCGAGGCCGGCTCCTTGGGCGTGCTGGGGAGGGCCAGTGGGTGAGGGGCTCTGAGGGGCCCCCAGCCCGCTCCTTCTGCTCCCCAGCAGCCTCCAGCCCCCCTGGGAAGGGACTGGCAGGGGTGGTGCTGGGCCAGGACCGCTCATCGCTGCTCCACTGCCCAAGGGCCTGACTTCCTGTAGCTGTGGGTGGGGCCCTGCAGGACCCTGGCAGAGAGGGCCTGGCCAGGGTTTGGCTCGGGAGCCGCTCTGCAATGCCAGTGGAGACGGCGCTTCCCCGAGCATCGGCGGAGGGCCCACGGGCACCCCAGGGGGCCGGGAACCCCCCCCCCCAGGACACAGGGCAGGGTGGACCCCCAGAACCAATGGAGGAAGGTGTTGGGGGTGGAAAACAGGGGCACACAGGGCTCACCTGTGGGAGTAGAAGAGGACATCGATGAGGGTGATGGCGATGGCCGGCAGCGTCTCGGGGTCCAAGGTGAGGACACAGAAGCGGTTCTGGGGGCTCTGGATGGGATGCACCGTGGGGCTGGGCCCTGCTGGAGACAGGGCAGCCAGTGACCAGTGTCTGGAGCAAGCGCGCCCCCTGGTGGTCAATCAGGGAGGGACCGGCCCCGGTCAGCTCCCAGCTCCTCAGGGTCAGTGTCGGGGTGCAGGTGCACAGACCCACCTGCAGGGCCCCAGTGGGACAAGGCAGGCCCCGCTCCAGTATGGGTGTCCGGGGGCAGCCCTCACCATGCTGGGCGCGGGGGAAGCCGTTGCTGGAATCGTCCCTGACAACAGGCACAGCTTCCCCGCCCACCTCACGGTAAATGGCGAACTCCTGGGCCAGCGTGTGGATCACCACGGACAGGTCCTGCTCCCGCACCTGGGCCACGGGCAGACGGGCACATCAAGTGGGTGCCGGCCCGGGCGCCCTTGCTCTGCCACGCCACGCCCCCGCGGGAGACTCACCAGGATGAAGTCCGTCTGGTAGGTGGACAGCATCAGCACGGACACGTGATGCTCGGCCAGCGGTGCGATGACGGAGCGGGCGATCTTGGTGACCCCGGCGGCCTGCACCGCCGCCCCGCTGGAAGACGACACGTTCAGCACCAGCCACGTGGCCTCAGCCACTTGCAGAAACTCGGAAGGGGGCAGCTCTGTGGGCGGGGGCACATGCCTGGTCAGGGCTGCCTGCTGGGGCCTGAAATTTCGCAGCAAGCCCAGAGCTCCAGGCTCAGATCTGGACCCAAACTCAGATTCGCCGTTTACTTGCTGTGGGACACTGGGGCTAGCGACTTGAGAGTTTCCTCATCCCCGAAATGGGCTCCACGGGACTCCTCTCTATTGGCCAAGAGGCATTACACCACGTGGCACCACCAGGGGGCGCCAGCAGATCAGGTTGGCCCCCTTTTGGCAAGACCCAGGGTTTCCTGCAGCACAAACAGGTAAACTAAGGCCTTTCGGAGAGACCCGGGGCAGGGGCCAAGCCCCACTTGGCTGGCCTGAGATCCCAGGCCGATGAACACCGGCCAGGACTGCAGGAGCCAGAGTCAGCTCCAGGGCCAGGCAGGGACCAGGATTGGCTTTCAGTCCTGAGCTGGGGGGTAGGGGGGCCCTGCCCTGGGATGCCCACACGCTCTAGCATTCCTTCCGCCACCCTCAGATTCCCAGAGTTCCCTGAGCAGCCGGGTCCGAACGTGGGCGATAAAACTCGGAAGGAAATATAACGCCCACGGGGGTTCCAACAGCGCCGGGAACCCCAACCCTGCTGCAGGCCCAAGACCGCCGGGGGCCCCTCCCTCACACACAGTCTGCAGAGGCCTCGGAGGAGAAATCCCCCTAGGTCAGAAGAACCCTGTCTACACCCTTTTCATACAGCGAACGGAGCTCAGAGAGGGGCAGCCAGTTGCTCACGGGGCAGGGAGTGGAGCAGTAGGACCTGAACCCAGGTCCATCAGCCTTGAAAAAGGCCGCAGCTCCTGGGACATCAGAGCCCGGCATCTGGCGAGAAGCCTGCAGCGTCCAGCCCCGCCCTCTCCAGCGCAGCCCCCTCCCCAGGGCAGCCCCCACCTTTAAAGCCCTCGTCGTCCACCATGAGCGTGTAGTCCTCGGGCGTCTCGGTCAGGCTGAAAAACTTGCACCTGGTTGGGGGCGGGCGGGAAGCATTCTCAGCCAGGAGTGCAGGGGGCCCGCCTTGGCCCGGTCCTGGGGCCAGGAGTACCCTCCTCCGCCAAGCTGAAGTTTCCTCCCCAAGGCACTGGGGAGGGGGCCGCCTCCCCGAGAGCCCCCGGCTCCTCCATCCCCGCAGGACAGGAGCGGCCCGAGGCGGACCCGTGCCCCTCTGGGGTGGCTCCGCGGGCCAGGGTCCAGCACTGTCTGCCCTCGCTGGGGCTGTCTGCGCCCGGACAGGCCCTGGGACAGGGGCCCTCGCCGGGCCGGATAGGCGGCGGTCCCGGGGAGGGCAGGCCCGGGCCAGATGGCGGCCGGAGAGGGAGCGCCTTCCCCAGCCACGGCCCCCCGGTCTCGGGTCGCCCTCGTCCTCCGCGGCCGGACCCCCGAGCCCGGGCACGCACCGGCTGCGGTGGGACAGGAAGAGCAGCTTGATGAGCGGGTGCGTGTAGAGCCAGAGCCCGGGGCGGGCGAGGCTCAGCACCCGCACCCGGTGCTCCAGGATGCGCAACTCCATCGGGGATCGCGTGGACCCGACCCCGCCGTCCACCCGACCCAGGCCTAGCGGGAGGCGGGGCGGCAGGGGTGGTGCCCTGCGCTTAAAGGAGCCGCGGCGCGCCAGCGACCACGCCGCCAACTACGCCCCGGGCCCGCCCCGCCGGGCGTCGGGCCCGGAGTCCGGATCCTTGACTGCCGCGCCCTGAGGGCCGCGCGGCCTATCCGGGATGGCCACGCCTCCCCGCCGCGGCTCCGCCCCGCCGCCTCCGACACGGCAAGCCCCGCCCCGACGGCCGCGCCGCGTTGGCTCCGGCTGGGATCGCCGCCTGGCTCCACCCCGGCCCCGCCCCCGGCCCCGCCCATTCCGCTGCGCGGGGGGACGTGGGTGGGGCGGTTTCTGGCCTTGAGGCCCGCACGTGGTTTTTATGCCTGGGACGAAGCGGAGCTCCGCCAGCGGGGTCAGCACGCTGCCCTCGGGCCGCAGGGGCGTGGCGGGGCAGCGGGCCAGTGTGCCGTCGGTCCTGGCGGGCCCCGTGCTGGGTTCCCGGCCGTGCCCCGGTGCCGTCTGCTCACGGTTCGGCAGGCGCGGGGACGCCGGGGCAGCGGGCTGGGCGGCTGTGTCCGAAGCCCCTTGTCCCCCACAGCCGGGGCTTCCTGGGATTGGTTTTGGTACATACCCTTCCCCACTTTATTTTTAAAGATTTTATTTATGTTTGGAAGGCAGAGTCACAGGGAGGGAGAGGGACGGAGATGTCTATCTGCTGGTTCACACCCCACATGGCCACGGTGGCAGCGGGGACTCAAACCCGTGTCCATATGGCCCCACACCTCCCGACCTCGTCGTGGGCTGACCGGGTGAAACCCAGGTGGCCTCACTTGTTGCTCTCAGCCGACTTCAGAGTAGGAGGCTCCCTACCAGGGGCAGAGAGGCCAGGGGCGTCCTGGCCGGCTGTGCCTGAGCCACCCACGGTGGGGTAAGGGCTTTAGGTGTGTGGGCCGGGAAGGCCCAGGGCCACACTCTAGGGGTGCATGGCGTGTGCCAGAGCGACTTCAGGCCAGAGCCTTGAGCCTGCTCGGGCCTTCCTGAAGCCTGTGGCCCCTGGGACCCCCATCTAAGCTGCTTCAGGCCCAAGGCCTCCAGCCCCCTGCCCCCTCCCCCCCGCCAGCACTGGCAGACACTCTAGATCTTACCCGGCCTCCGCAGGTCTAAGAAGACCCCGCAGGCTGAGCAGGCATCAGCAAGCCCAGGGTGGGCTTCATAGCAGGGCAGGGCACGCTCCAGGGGGCCCTTATCTGGCCAAATCATCTGCAGGCCTCTGCTTTGAGGCTTTGAACCGAGTAGGTTGAGGCAGGCCTCAGGGTGGCTGGGCAGGCCTGAGCAAGCCGCCTGCCCGCTCAGCGCCTGCACTGTAGGCAGATGGATAAGCCTCCTGCCTGGCCTTCTGGGTTCCTGTGGACAACAGAGCAGCTGCCTGTCCCCTGGAGGACCAGGGAAGGAGGGGTGTTTCTCAAAGACTGGGCCCGGCTCATCAATGGCAGGTGCAGTTAGAGTGGGAAACAGCAGGGGCTGGGGGCAGGGGGCAGGAAGTGGGTGGCCTGCCTGGGCCTCAGTATCCCCAGCTTGGCTGGGACAAGATGTTCCAGGCCCTGGAGATGCCTGCAAGCTCCCGGCGAGGCTCTGCCCCTCCCTCCCCTGCCATGTCTAACCCTGCCTGGGCCCCTGCCAGGAACAGTGGCTATTGTTTGACTGGGAAAGCCGCTTCCTCAGCAGTGGGGTGGGGTGGGGGGCGCTCCCTGGGACACGCCGTCCTGGCTCTTGCCAGTCATCAAGGGGTGACCACCGGGCCTGGGATGGTGGCCGGGAGAAGGAGCTGAGGGGCTCAGGATGTAACCCAGGTTGGCGCCCCTCTCCAGGGGAGTTGCTTTCTTCCCCGTCAGCTCTAAGAAGTGGGCGACCACAGAGCTACCTGATGAGCCGCTGACAGAGCCAGCCCAGCCGGGCACACGGGCACGCGGTGAGGGCTAGTGACCAGCACCCAGACTTCTCCCCGCCGCCTCCGAGGGCGGGAGGCCTGGGCTGAACGGGTGAGGATACTCAGGGGCCCCAGCCCTGGTGTCGGCCCGTGACCCAGAATGGGCATTTGGAAGCTGGTCAGGGCCTGAGGGGTGTCCCGGCCAGGCCTGGAGGAGGAAGATCCTGCAGCCCCCCTCAGAGAGCCTGCTCCCCCTGGGAGGTAGTCAGGGACCAGGCCTGGGGCACACCCGCTGCTTTGCCCAGCACCAGGTTCCAGTCTCGGTGGAGGAGGGGCCGCAGGGATGGGGCAAGGCTGCTCCTGGACTTGGCGTCTCTGGTGCTGGGCTGGGGGGCCCAGCTGGGGGGCTCTGCAGGGTGTGGAGAGGATGCTGAGAGCCAGAGCGGCACCCCTTTCCCAGCCCCCAGCTGCACACCAGCTCTCTACACAAGCTGTTTATTTCTGTTTTGTACAAAACCATGTTTCTATTTTACACAAAGAGCACCCCACCCTCTCCCCTCACGGCAGAGCCCTAGCCCTGGGAGCAACCCCCCCAGGAGGCGGGGCTGAGTGGGGCCCCACCCACTTGGCCCTAGCTTTGGCCTGCACTGGCTGGGCCAGCCCGAGCTCCAACTCTAGAGAAAATAAATAAGGAGGCTCAGGCAGAATCTGTGCTGGGCCTGCCAGACTCTATCCCAGTGCAGCGGCCAGGAGGCTGGTCCCTAGGAGGGTGGGCAGGCCCTGGAGTGTCCGTCCGTGAACCGTGTAGCAGTATGGAGACCCCGCCCCGGAGGCCGGAGCTGCCGGGGTTACAAGTAGGTGTCTTCACTCTCCTGGGATGTCAGGCTCTCCTGGGAGCGGTGATGTGTTGAATCCTGGGGAGCCAAGTCCTGGGGGGCTGGCTCCTGTGGGGCCAGATCCTTTGGGGGTGCATCCTGTGGGGGACGTGCATCTCCCGCAGCGGCTTGATTTGGGGCTGGGGGCTTGTCCAGCTGCCCACTCGCCTTTGTCCGCTTCCGCTGCTCCTTCTGGGTCTCCTTGGGTGGCTTGGGCTTGGCTTTGGAGCCGGGGAGGGGGGCGTCCGGAGGCAGACGGATGGATGGCGAAGGCTGCAGGGCGGGCCGGGGACCGGGCTCTGCATCCAGGATGGCCTTGGCGCCGTGCAGCCGGGGCGGGGAGCGGCACTGAAGCTCACCCCGGGTTTCTTGCCAGCGCCGCAGCTGAATGAGGTGCTCCCGCTCAATCTGGCGCTCGGTCACGGGCAGCTCCACTATCTGTGGGGGCAGTGAAGGACAGGTGGGCACCAGGAAGAAGGACCTTCCCTTTCTGCCCCTCAGCCCGGGCTCCCACGCTCCCTCGGCACCTGCTAGCCCTAAAGACTGACACCAGGAAGGATGGGGTCTGGTCCCAAGCTGTGAGCACAAGTCCCAGGGCTGAGTGCCAGGTGAGCTCAGAGTCCAGGAGGGGTAAGGCCCAGCCGGGGTAAAACCTGCTCTCGGCCACTGTGTCCCCCCCCCCCCCCCGCCAGCTTCCCAGAGCAGCCTGGCCACGCAGGCTCGAGCTCCAGCCCTGCTGCTTTCTGGCTGGCGGCGTCACGGGCCTGCGCTTCCTCCTGTGTGAAGGGGGGATAATGCCTTGGCCTGTGGCCGCCGTTGGAGAAGCCAGGTGCAGAGATGGGCTAGTGTTCTGCTTTTGTGCCCCCAACACTGGCCTCAGCCCTGTTCCCAGTCTGGCCCTCACCACACCCCAGAGAGGCTGGCCACTCATGTGTCACCACCGCATTACAGCCCTGAGAGACAGGAAGTAAAAAGGAAGAGAGCCGTGGCCTTGAGTGTAGGACAGGGAGGGGGGCTAGGGGCTGCAGCTCCTCCTGACTCCCAAGGGGTCAGACAGGGATGCCCCGCCAAGCCAGGCCTCCACCCACACTGTCCTGGGCTGCCGAGCAGTGGGCTTGGCACGGGGTGGGGGTGGGGCAGAGTTACAAAGTCCCCTTCCCAGTGGTGGGCCGCACCTCCTGGACCAGGAAGGCCTCCTGCATGATCTTGGGGCTGAGGCTCCGCAGTCGCTCGATCGTCTCGTACTGGCCCTGGCAGGCTTTGAGCTTCTCAGGGGAGCCCAGTGCGTGTTTCAGCAGCACCAGCCCGACCCGGAAGATGATCTTGACTCCTGCATGGGGAGGGGGGGGCAGGTGGTAAGTGCAAGGGGGCCTTCAGGGGGCTTCTCTGAAGCTGGAGGCCCCGGAGCCCAGCCTGGTACCTTCGCAGAAGAACATGTCCCAGACGCGAAGCACGGAGCTCCAGGGCAGGGTGCGGGCGAAGGCGCACATGAACCACTCGGTCATGTAGAGCAGAGGGTCGATCTTCTGGCGGCTCAGGTGCTTGTGGGCCACCGGCGACACCTTCTGCAGCAGCGAGAACAGGATTTCTCCGTCCAGCTGGATCGCTTCCTGGCACGACACAGAAGCCACGGGGCCATGACTGTGGCCTGTGGGGGTGGCCACCACCAGGCCCCGTGAGCAGAGGTGGGGGCAAGGGGGTGACAGGGCCATGGCAGGCACAGGGTCACTCCGTGAGCGTGGGCTCGAGGGGCCCGCTGGTCAGGGCCGAGGAAAGCTCAGATAGGAGAGACGGCGCTCCAGGCAGGGGTCATGGCCTGGGCCCGTGCAGAGGCCTAGTGGGCAGTGGAGGCCTCCAGGTTGCAGCAGGCACCAGGCCAGACAAGCACTCACCAGCTTCTCACTGTAGTAACCGGGCAGGTACTTCTCACAGATCTGTACCAGGCACCAGAAGGCTTGCTGCGGGGGAGAGAGACGTGAGCAAGGCCTTGCTGCCCGCCTGCCTGCCCGCCCACCCGCCTGCCCGCCCAGGGCTTGGTGGCACTCACCTCAGCCGGCATGTGCATGAGCAGGACAGCAGCGATGGGTGCCTGGGCCTGGCAGTAGCCCTCCTCTGGCCGATAGAGCGTGTAGGCCTTCAGCACGCGGAACAGGTCCTGCTGGCTACAGTGAGGCCAAGCAGGGCAGCAATGACAGGCGTGACTCTGATGCCCGCTGCTCCAGACCTGCCCCAGAATCCGGCCTTCCCCTTGTCACCAAGGGGTCGGTATCCAGTGTGGGACACGGACCCTCAAGTGACCAGTGAGGGGCTCCCACGTGACAGGGAGGGCACAGGCTCAAAGAGAGCGGGGCTGGAGCCAGGCCAGGGCAGGATGCCAGCCAGACACAGGCTAAGGAGGTACTGAGGCCTGTGAGTGGGGGGACCCTTACATGGCAGCCACGCCCCTCAGCCAGGCCAGCTTTGCCCCAGCTGTCTGTCTTGGTCCCCTTGCCTGCCTCATCTCTCCTCCTGCAAGCCTCCCACCCTCTCAGCTCCCCCTGCCCTTTCTGATGAAGCCTGCTTCCAGGGGAGGGCCAGGCTGAGCCAGCTCTAGCGCTCAGAAGTCAATGATGAAAGCAGCCGCAGAGGTCAAAGAAGCGGCTGAGGGCATCCCTCAGACTCAAACCAAAGGAGGGAAACGCTAACAATGGAGTGCTGGGCACGCGGCTTCTGAGCCCTGCCAGACTTCCTTGCCCCCGGAGGACAGGCCCAGGGTCACCTCCCAGCCCACAGGCCCGCGGCTCACCCGTGGCCCCCCCGGGACACAAACATCTCATGGAAAGGGAACTGCCGGTGCAGGTCACGTTCAATCACATCCAGCCACTTGGGGTCCCCAGGGGACATGTCCAGCTCCTAGAAGCAAGGGTAAGGGTACACATTAGGGGCCGGGGAAAGCAGAAGAGGGCATTCGTGCCAGGTACCACCGTCTCAGGTACCAGAAGAGCCTACTCCTGGGAGTGCCCACCCGATTCCAACACAGGACTGGGCCTGCCTGAGAACAGGAAAGGCTGGGCAGGGGCAGGGAGGACGGGGCCCTGGAACCCAGACAGCGTGGTCCTGGCTCTGGGAAGCCCTGTGTGGGCAGAGTGCTCATCCTAGGTGCGGCTGGAAATAGCCTCCAGGCACTTCAGGTAGGACTCGGGCGCACACAGGATGTCCCATCTGTAAGAAGGAAAGCTGCTTATCCAAGCATTAGCTGCCACTCTGAGCCAGGTGCTAGGCAGGGAGCACCTGTGGGCCCCACTCACTCCGAAAGACAGGTCCTATTGTTATACCCTGTTCACAGATGAGGAAACGGGGGGGTCAAAGAAAAGTCACTTGCCCATGGCCTTGTAGCTAGAAAAAATGGTGGAGCTGGGACGAGAGCCAGGTCTGATCCAGCGTCGTCAATCCCAGCTCCTGTGCTGCCTGCCTCTGCGCTGGTGGCGTCACCGCCTCAGGAAGGGGTGTGTGTGTCCGTGTGTGACCCGCCCAGAGCGCCGTCGGGGAGGACACAACATCTGTCAAACCATTAACCTCAGCTGCTTCTCCGGGTGCTGGGGCTTCAACAAAGCTCCTTTTCTTTGAACTTCCGGGAACATTTTAGCATGTGTACCTTTACGACAACAACAATGCTATTACAAAAAAACAAAACCGTTCCTTGGTCATTGGAAGGCTCTCCCTCCTGACTGGCATGGTGGTGACGTGGGGCTCTGTCATGTGTCAGAACTGAACTGCATGCCCAGGACTGAAGTGTTTTTTAAAAAAGAAGGCAGACCAGGGAAGAAAGAACAAGGGGCCTGAGGACAGGTCCTGGGGAGGGAGGCCCAGCAAACACACCGAGCGAGAACAGACCAGGCCCTGGCCCTGGCTGGCAGGTGTCCTCATACAAGCCCCTTGCCCCCTTATGCCCCTCAGTGGGGGAGCAGGAAGGGCCCAGCATTAAACTAAAGAACTGAGGGTGCCAGGAATAGGAGAGTAGGCAGAGGGAAGGTTGACAGGTGTGCATCCCCTGAAGCCCCCCACCCACCCCCAACTCAAGATAGGAGCCAGTGTGTCTCCCGTGCAACCCTAGCTGCTGTGTGAACACAATTCAGGTTTGCTTTTGTCAGAAAGGGGAGGAGGGGGACCGGCTTCCTGGCACAGCGGGTTAAGCTGCTACATGTGGGTTCAAGTCCCAGCACCTCCATTTCCCATCCAGTTGGGAAGGTGGCAGAAGATGGGCCAAGTGCTTCGGTCTCCAACACTTGGAGATCCAGATGGAGTTCCTGGCTCCTGGCTTTGGCCTGGCCCAGACCTGGCTGCTGACTGTTAACAGCCACTTGGGGAATAAACCAGCAGATGGAAGGTTTCTCTCTTGGTCTCTCCTTCTCTGTTTCACTCTGCCTTTCAAATACAGAAATAAATACATCGTTCAAAAAAAGAAAGGGCAAGTGGGTCTCACAAATTCTCTCTGTGGTTCCCATGAGATAGGGACTTCAAAACCCCAGAAGTCATTTCTAGGTCCCTCAGCAGCTCAAGGTGCCTGACCGCATACAGGGCTGCTGAGAAAGGACAGGGGGCGGCTGTGGGGTGCCCGGGGAGAAAGAGCTGGGTGCGGGCTCTGGCAGACCCACTGCTACTGCAGTCACTGTCTGGGCCTGCAGCCTCTGTAGCCTGAGAGGCGCAGGTGCCTGATGACGGGGTGCCAAAGAGAACCAGGCAACAAAGGCAGGAAGGTTCTGTGTGTCCAAGGAAGAGTTAGAAATAGCAAGAGGTGGAGGAGAGGGAGCCACCAGACACTGCAGTTGGCCAGACTGCTGAGATGGGGTCAGCCACCAGGCTGTGGGTTAATGGCGGGGGAAGCACAGGACCAGGTATGTGCTACCACCACAGCCCCTCCCTTGGCTCACACAGCCATGGCAGCTGCTCACCCCCATCTGTTTCCTCTGGGTCACCCACAGGCAAAGCCTGACCTGGTGTGTGCGCAGCCCCACGACAGCCGCAGGGAGCTTCCACTCCGCCTCAGAGCACTGAGAAGTGCCTCCTCACATCAGTAACCTGCCAGCCCCAGCTCTGCACTCTGCATCATACTCTGTGGACTGCTTGCTGTGCCACCAGGAGGCTGGCTGGCCCGCCCACCCTGGCATTCATCCCGGGGCTCTGGACTGGAGTGGGGCTCCCACCTGTGAGCCTCCTGTTCTCCCAGGATGCAGCCCCTTGGACTGAAGTGATGGGAGACCACTCCAGAGTCTGAAGGCCACTCTGGTGGGGCCTGGTATGGGTGCTCACTGGGATAAACAGAGCTGCCCTGCCCCCACTCACCTCTCTCAGAGAACAAGTTTGGCAGGACAGGAGTGCTCACTGAGGCATGAAGTATGTCAACAAAGAGTTGGTGGCTGGCAGCTCTGTCACACTGTCTGCCTGTCACCAGTCCCAAGGACCTGGGAGAACCCTGATGCCTCAGGCCAGGTAAGCTGTAGGTAACCCACAGCTTCCCAGGGGAGGCACTGTTCTCCTGCATGCCATGGGGCCAGAGGGAGGCGGGACTGTACAAGGAATCCTCTCTGGCCACAGAGTGGCTTCTGACCCCTTGAGGACACGGGTTTGACACCCCCAGAGCTGATGACCCCATACGGGGGACTGTGTAGGGCTGAGTTTGGCTGAGGTGGGACAAAGAGCAGAGGATGGGAAGCCAGGAAGTGCTGAGGGTCCTGAGGTCCTGCTGGGCAAGCCCCCAGAGGCCCAGAGCAGGCCCAAGGCAGCCAGGGAAGTGATGACTGCTCCTCCTGATGACCGAGCCGGGAGGCAGCTTCTGAGCCCAAGAAAGCGGACCTGAGTGCCCGGAGAGAGTTGGAACGGCGTTAGCATCTGTCCATCCCACTGCGGTCTGTCTGCTGAGGGCTGAAGCCTCAGAAAAGCAGAGCCTCCAGGAGCTACACGTCCTGATCTGGGCCGCTCTGGGCCGCCGGGGCCTGCGCAGTCAGGCACGTGACTGGAGGTTCCGCCGATGGCTCATCCTGCCGAGGGCCAGATGAGCACGTGGATTGCTGTCGGGGAAGATACGGAAGGAAGGGCTCAAAGGCAGGGAGACTCACGTCAAACTTTCCTGGGTTCTGCTGTAGCTTCACCTTGCCTCCTGACAGGTACTGCCACGCACGGCCCCGCAGAGAAGGTGGGATGCCCTTCTGGCACCGCAAGCGGATCTGAAAGTCAAAAGGACAGCTGTGCCCGCGCACCCACCCCAGCAGCGCCCCCCGCCTGGCCCCTCTGCCAGGTCTGGGCGGGCCTTCAGCGAGCATTTCAGCAAGAGCAGAGAGGGGAAGAAAGGAGGACTGTCTCATTGTTGCTACAATGCAGATCCTGTGTTGGGGGGCAGAGGAGTGACTGCAATTAGACACGCTGCCCCCAGGTGAGGGTAGAGTCTATCCCCTGGTCCAGTGACAACACAGGCAGCCCTGAGGTCTCTGACAGAATTGCAGACCCCGCCCCATACCTGGTTTCTAAATCAAAAGGGAACCATACAGATTGGGGCAACCCCATGGTTTATCACCAGGGAAGGAACTGCACGGGGTGACCTAGTCACTTTCATGGGGAGTGGGAGGGTTGGTTTCAGCAGCTGTGTACTGGAGAGGAGAAATCTCAACAGAGGTTTCAAAAATTCCTTCTCTTCTCTCCTCTTCTCCTTGACCCTGAGCTCCCAAGATCACCAGCCTGGAGCACAGGCGGCCGTCCTGACCCCAGACCTTGCTCAGATGGCCCAGGTCTCCCCTGCCACTCACTGAATGGGCAAAGCGAGGGAGGACGTGCTGCGGTAGCCCATTTGGGCTAGCTGTTCTTACTAGAAAACATCTTCCACTACCAAAACCCAGGTTGAGACAATCATCTTTTATGAATGGGAAAACTATGAATGCGGAAAAGGAGGTATAGAGTGGGAAAAATTAAGGTCACACCGAGACCCAACTACTTCTCTGACCGTACTGCACCGGCCGGAGGGAGCCAGCCCCGTATGTTCCCACTGTGCCGGCATCGCAGAGATGAGTGGGCAGGTGGGCTCCCCTGGGCTTGGGAACAGAATGAGGCTCTGAAGGCAGCTGCCCCGCCCTGGCTGGTCCCGGAGGTGCCTCGGCACCACTCCCATGGAAGGCCCGTGGGATGGCAGGCGGTGGCCAGAGACACTCCCAGGGCTCCTGCACTGAGCAGTCTGGCCTGGGATCAAGGAGCTGGGTTCTCAAAGCATGAGGAGAACACCTCATCACGGGCTCGAATCCAGTGCTGACCTCAGGCCAAGCACGTCTCTTAACTGCAAGATCAGGTCGGGATGATAAGACCTACTTCTCTGCAGCCCCGCTGAAAGGGTTCCACTAAGAAGAGGGGAAGTGCTGAGCGCGGGGTCTGTGTCCAGCAAGTGAAGGCTTCTCTACCCTGCGTCCCTGGGAGATGCCCACACAGAGGCCCAGGGCCTCAGTTTATGCCTAACTTCCCCTCACCTGGAAACCCCCTCCAGCAGTCCCACTGGAAGCCGTCAGCGGGGAGCACAGAAGGCTGGCCTTCCTGATGAACAGTGCAAACAAGAGCAAAGTTTCCAAGGGGCAGAGACAGTCAAGAACCAGGAAGGGGCCAGGCAGCAGGCTAAGGGCAGTTGGGGGACAGCAGCAGGGGCTGTCGCAGAAGCCGAGCTGCCTGGAAAGGAGGGAGAGAGGGGGCAGCAGAAGGGAACTGCCCCAGGGTCTGGGGACTGTTTCCTGCTGCTATGGGACAAGGGTTACCTGCAGGAAGCCACTCTGGGCAGGCTTTGGCAAAGGCGCTTGGTACAGCCCAGACACAAGCCCTCCAAGCTTCCCCTAGGGCCAGGCTTGGCACGAGCACCCCCATCAGCACAGCTCCCCTATACTTGACTGGCAGCTCCATAGAGCCTGGGACACTCTCGTCCACTGGATCCCCAGAGGCCCTGTCCTCGCCGCAGGCCCAGGGCCAGGGAACTGCGGACTGAGAGCCGGGAGTGCAGCCGGTCTTTCCTGCTCCGGCCTCCAGCGTCCTCAGCACAAAGGTGAGGGTCAGCCAGCAGGAAGTGGGAGAAAGTGCTCCCCAAAAGCACAGAGGAATTCGCTGAGGCAACGCCTTGGGAATGGAGGTCTCTGATGATAGCTGAGTGCAGCCGCACCCTCGCCTGCCAAACCTGGGCAGGGCAGGGCCCTACAGGAACACAGCATTCCAGCCGCAGCCCTGCCTCTCGGCAGGCCCCGATTTCTGTCCTGGACGCAGCTGAGAGGGGTAGGAAGGCCCCCCTCCCAGCAGGACCAGGGAGTCCAGGCGAAGTGTGGGGTCTGGGCCACACTCCGACTCTGAAACAGGTACGGCATCTGAGCCCTGATGTCCAGTGGAGCCCAAGCCTCCACGGCCAGGCAGGACGAGCTGGCAGGGCAGTGCGTGGTGTGGCCAGAGCAGAGGCTGCTGGAGAGTGCCCTCCGCAGTCCCGGGCCGCGTGGACTGCAGTGCGCCTGGGGAGGCCTCCGCTGGGCAGGGGCCGCCTTCGCCCTTGGGCTCTCACCACAGTGCCAGGGGAGGATGGGGAAGAGGAGGTGCTGCCAGCCACCCTGCCAAGAGCGCCCAAGGCACCCCTCTGGAGTCCCCATTTGCAAGGTAGGCCGGGGCTAGAAGGACAGAGCCACAGGCCCTGTCAACCACCAGTCAGCACGACAAATAGCTAGAGAGCAAGCTTCAGCCAGGCTGAGTCAGAGAGGGTGAAAGGGCAGGAAAACAGACCTCAGACCCAGGCAGGAAGCGGCTGAAGAACAACTGCCTTAAGAGAGAGAGAGAGGAGACAGAGATGAAGGTTTTTCTAATAAGCAGACACTGAGTGCCCCAAATCCCACCTAGACAGCAGGAAAGAGCCCAGGCCTGGGTGAGCCCCTCCTCCCACAGCCCAGGGCTTTCAAGTCTAGGAAGGACCTGTGGTCACCACCTCATGGGAGCCTTGTAACAGGATTATCACTTGCACTTGAGGGAAACTGAGGATGGAGAGTGAGTGACTTACCCACAGCTGCACGTCGAGGCAAAGTCATGGAGGGAGGAAGAGAACAGGGCTGGGCCAAGCCATTACCTGACCTGGGTCTTGAACTTGCCACCAGGTGTGCCAGTCTGGACCAGACCAGGGCATTTGGCCCCAGCTGACGACGGGGCCCAAGGGTGCACTCTGTGGACTGGGATCTAGCGCAGAGATACCCCGAGTGGGAGACGATGGACAGGCCTCCACAGTCCAGGCAGTAAGTGCACTCTGCCAAGGGTGACCCAGAACATGGCCACACAGCTTATGAGTCGAGGCAAGCATGCTCTCATGGGGTGAGAGGGCGAGTGCTTATAGACAGCCTGACTAGGAAGGACTACTGGGTGTTTTCACTTTCATCAGACTCTCAGGAAACTGTGTTCTAACTTTGCTTTGTTTTGCTTTCGCCAGGAGCCAAGAGGGAAGTCACCAAAGTAGTGTAGCGGGTGCGAAGGCCCCTTGCTGTGGTGGTGAAGAGAGCAGGTGCTAAAGTTACCCTGCTCTTGATTCTGCAGGCCATCCCTCCAGAGGGGCCTCAGCATCGCTGCCCTCACCTGCGTGCAGTGAGGATTACGCACACTGCAAATGCTCACACACATCTGCTAACGGGTGATGGGCAGCACTCTGGCCTTCTCCCAGGAGGGCTACAGGAAAGCTGCCCATAACAGCTGTTGGCTACAGCAGCTTTGAAGTTTAGCCCCAGGACCAAGTCCTGCATGAATCTGATGTCATCTGTGAGGGCCCAGCCTTCACTTGGGTCCTCAAGATCCCAACCTTCCCCCTGCCCTCTAGCCGGCCGCTGGAGGACACCTAAGGCAAGCCCCTGTCTCCTAAGCTGGTGAAGTTCCCCTCCCTCCCCTCCTCCTCCCCTCTGCAGGCTGCCACCTCCCAGCCGAGGCCCGAGGCCCGAGGCCAGGCCTCTCACCTTTTTGTGCTTCTTGGCCATCCATTTGTCCCAGTTGTTGAGCATGTCCAGCCACTTGGACTCCCTCTGCCTCAGCACCTCCAGGGGGACCTCCTCCAGCCTGTGGAGCAGAAGGCAGGACTGTCAGATGCACCAAGAGAAGCAAAGGCCCTGGCTCTGGTCTTAGACATCAGCCTGCTTAGCCCTGCACTGCCGCTGTGCTCCCTCTGGGACTCACAAACACCCTCGTGTACATGACAGGAACGCTTCCCCTCCCTGGAGGTCACAGACCAGACAGACACGAAGTTCAAGTGCCTACTCCCTCAGTGTGTCGAGGGGCCAAGGTCACCATGCCTCTCTGGGGCAGAGGCAGAGTGTCTGTGTTTGTGCACAAAAGCAAAGCAACCCATTCCTGCCCTGGGTCTGCCTAGGTAAATAAGCTTCTTGGGAGGGCCTGTGTGCAAGGTGCGGAGTTGGACACGAAAACTAGTCCAACAAGTACAGAAACAACATGCTCACCTCTTCGCTAGAGCCAGACTACTTACGCAGAGTTCCCCAGTTATGCCTCGGGCCTTTCCTGCCTTGCCACTTTTACTCATGCCAGACCCTTTGCCAGAATGCGCCCCAAACTGTCTCTACCTATTGAAATCCTACACACACTTCAAAGCCCCATCAGACGCCACCGCTTGTACATATTTGTACAATATCCACTGACTGGGCAATTTGCACACTGTGCTGGCATTGTTCTAGGGTCAGGGCCTCTGGAGGGGTGGTGGTGGGGCTGCATTCCTGTGACCAAAACAAAGTCTTGACCCTCATGGAGTTGACATTCTGGTGGGCGCAGAGTGTGGGAAAAATGTCTTGGCATCAGCACTCACCCCAGGCGGGCAGACCAGCACCAAAGCAGGCAGAGGCAGGCTGGGGTGAGAATTCCCGGCTTAGCCAGAGGGTGCTCCAACAGACCTTTTTATGTTTCTTCTTCGTGCTTTGTGTGTGTGTTTTAATTTTAAAAAGGGTGGTTGACAGTAATAATAGAATGACAGATAAGGAAGCACAAGCTCAGAGGGGTAAGATACCCAGGGAGGGTTATCTTGTTGAGTCAAAATTGGTGAAAAAACCTGGACTCCGCTCCCGGTCAGATCCCTGTCCAGAGCCGGCAGTCGGTCCTGCCCAACTTCCCAGAAAGGAGCGCGGGGGCCGGAGGCACTGAGGGCGGCACAGAGGCGCTCTCGGGAACAGGACGTGGTGGGGCTGGGCCTTGGCCCAGGCCTGAGTCTGATTCTCTTGCTGCCGGAAGGAAACGTACTGGTTGGAAAGCAGAGGGAGGGGCCCTGGCAGAGCAAAGGCCTGAAGACACGGCAAAGCAGGTTGTCTTTTTCATGGCACTCTATCAGGGGAACTGTCCAGGCCTAAGAGTCAGCGTGGGCTGAGTGGCCCCCTCCTCATGCTGACACAATCACCCCCTGGAGCTGCTGCTCCTCTCTCACCTAGAGCCACTGTGGAGAGGCTCAAGGACACTCCCTTCCTTTTTCTCCCTGATAAGAGAAAAGCTGAGCCCAAGTTTTCGGCCTGGTAATTTACAAAGGGACGTGCATTTCCAGGCAACCCCAAACATCCAGGGGGCAGAAACCCAAGGCCCTCGGTCCCCCTGTCATTACGCCTTCCCTGACCCACAATGCACTTGCTTCTGCGACAAGTCAGGGGACAGCCTCCTTGCTAACTGAAGGAAAAGGTGCCCACATTGAGTCAACAGGAAGCTCTGGCTGTAGATAATATTTGAGCCAATCCTCCCGTGGCGCAGATGAGGAAACTGAGGCTCGGAGATGGCAGGGCCTTCATTTGAGATGACCAGTTTATCAAGAATTCCTATGTGAGTAAGTCCTGGGTCTGGCTCTGGTAAAAATCTAACTGCAGTGCCTGGCTGACACCAGTTCTCCCAGGTGCAGACATACCGAGGAACATGCTAGGTTGAGAGTTTTTTTTTTTTTAACTGATGTCAGATAACAGCTTTGGCAGTTTCAAAGCCTCAGTGCCAAACCTCAAACCAGAATTTCAATAGGGTACAAAACAAACGACCATACTTCCTGGATTCTAAGACACCACTGATTTTAAATTACACCATTGATTTGGCAAGATCATCCTAGAAACAAAAATCTGCTGCTTTTAATGAACACGTCAATCAAAAGATCTAGTTTGAGTTTAAAAAAATTTTTATTTTATTTTCAAGGCAGAAAGACACAAAGTGAGAAAAAGAGGCAGAAGAAATCTTCCATTTGTTGGTTCACTACTCAAATGTCCCCAATAGCCAGGGCAAGGTCATGCCAACACCAGGAGCCCAGAACTCATTCTAGGCTTCCCACATGGGTGGCCGGACCCAGGTACTGAACCATCACCTGCTGCTCCCAGGGTGTATACTGGCAGGAAGCAGGAGTGGGACTTGAACCCAGGCACTCCAATATGTGGTACAAGTGGCATCTTAACTGCTGTTCCAAATGCCCACCCAAATGTGATATTGTCAAAGGATGCTCAGGAAGGGTCTGTGAGATGAAGTTGGGGTCCGGGGTCCCTGCACCATGTGATGGTGTAGAGGCTCTAGGGTGACTTCCTCCTGACAAAGGCATGAGCTGGTCACTAGTGGGAGAGAAGCTGACCCAGTACACGGGACCAAATGGCCTCTGGGCGATGCCTCATCTGAGCCTTACATGCTCTCTAGAAAACCCCCTTCTTGGGGCCAGTGCTGTGGCATAGTGGGTAAAGCCGCCTTCTGCAGTGCCAGCATTCCATATGGGTGCCGGTTCTAGTCCCAGCTGCTCCACTTCCGATCCAGCTCTCTGCTATGGCCTGGGAAAGCAGTAGAAGATGGACCAAGTCCTTGGGTCCCTGCACCCATGTGGGAGACCCAGAAGAAGCTCCTGGCTTTGCATCGGCACAGCTCCGGCCATTGCGGCCAATTGGGGAGTGAACCAATGGATGGAAATCCTCTCTCTCTCTCTCTCTCTCTCTGTAACTCTGACTTTCAAAAAAATAAATAAATCTTAAAAAAAACCCAACCCTTTCTTTTTTTTATTTTTTTACATCTAAAACTTTTTTTTTTTTTTGACAGGCAGAGTGGACAATGAGAGAGAGAGAGACAGAGAGAAAGGTCTTCCTTTGCCGTTGGTTCACCCTCCAATGGCCGCTGCAGCCGGTGCGCTGCGGCCAGCGCATCACGCTGATCCGAAGTCAGGAGCCAGGTGCTTTTCCTGGTCTCCCATGTGGGTGCAGGGCCCAAGGACTTGGGCCATCCTCCACTGCACTCCCGGGCCACAGCAGAGAGCTGGCCTGGAAGAGGGGCAACCGGGACAGAATCTGGCGCCTCAACTGGGACTAGAACCTGGGGTGCCGGCGCTGCAAGGCGGAGGATTAGCCTATTGAGCCACGGGGCCGGCCTAAAACTTTCTTTTAAAATATTTATTTATTTGCTTGAAAGGCAGAGTTACAGAGAAAAGGGGAGAGACAGAGAGAAATCTTTCATCCACTGGTTCATTCCCCAAATGGCCACAACTGCCTGGGCTGGGCCAGGTCAAAGGCAGGAACCAGGAGCTTCTTCTGGGTCTCCCATGTGGCTGCAGGGGCCCAAGCTCTTGGGCCATCTTCTGCTGCTTTCCCAAGTGCATTATAGGAAGCCGGACTAGAAGTGGAGCAGCTGGGACCTGAACTGGTGCCCATATGGTATGCTGGCATTGCAGGTGGTAGCTTTACCTGTTACACCACAAGGTCAGCCCCATTGCCCCATTTATTTACTTATTTATTTATTTTCAGGAAAGAGAGAGAGAGAGACTGATCTTCTATCTGGGGTTCACACACCCCCCCCCCCCAGATGGCTACAATCAGCTTGCCAGTCCAAAGCTAGGAGCCAGGAGCCTCTTCCAGGTCTCCTACATGGGTGCAGGGCTGAAGCACTTGGGTCATCCTCTACTGCTTTCCCAGGCGAATTAGCAGGGAGCTGAATCAGAAGAGGACTTGAACTAGCGCCCATATGGGATGCTGGTATCGCAGGCTGTGTCTTTACCTGCTATGCCACAGAGCTGGCCCCCAAAACCCCTTTCTTTAGGTGGCCTGGGGTGGTCTCAGAGCTTAATGAGAACAATCTCTCGGGGCCCAGTCTCTGCTGGAACTCCTCCAGGGATGAGGTCTCATTGTATCTGCTTGAGGCCACTCTACTGTTGAGCCGTTTCTACTGCTAAAACATTCTTCCTCATGCTATGTCCAGACTTTCCCAGTATCTTTTAGCTATAATCTCAACACCCTCAGAGGCCATACAATTCCCAGACCCCTCTCATATCAAGCACACCCACACTTATTCCCTTGTCATCCACCCATCCTTACCTGGAATGCCCTTTCTTCTCCCCCCATCAAGCCACAGCAACCCTTCAGAACCCAGTACAACATTAAAAATTAGAACCAGGGGCAGGTATTATGCCAACAGTGGTTAAGCTGCCTCTTGGGGTATTTGCATCCCATATCAGATTGCTGGTTCAAGTCCCAGCTCCTTTGCTTCTCATCCAGCTCCCTGCTAATACAACTGGGAAGCAGTAGATCATGGTCCAAGTGCTTGAGCCTCTGTCACCCACATGGAGACCCAGATGGAGTTCCTGGCTCCTGGCTTCAGCCTGGCCGGGACTCAGCTGTTGCAGACATTTGGGAAGTGAACCAGCAGATGGAAGGTCTCTCTCTCTCTCTGCCTCCTTTCTCTGACACTCTGCATTTCAAATAAATTTTTAAAAGATTAGAATAATAGACCCAGCAATAACAGTTACCTGTTACACATCTATTATTTAGCAAATTCCTTCTCAACATTTCACATATGTTTATGACATGAGCATTTCATAAAAATCATACCCTAAAATCATTCTCCCCTTTTCACAGTACAAGCCCAGACTCAGTAAGGTGAAGGGCCTAGCTAAAGACCATGTAGCTACAAAGGCAGACCTGGGACTCCAATCTAGGCCTGCCTGATTCCATTGCCCACACTCTTGACCCATGCACCACTCTCTACCTCCCCAGGCTAAGCCCACAGTGTACACACCTGCCTACCCAGATCTCAAGAGCTGTTCAACTAAAGGCCTTCACCTTGGATTAGAATACTATTTCTCACATGTTTCAAACTGAGACACACAATAAGAAATATATTTCCTATTGAGTTTATGCAACACACAACTGAAAGTTTGTTTTATGAAACAAGTTGTCCCTATATATATGTAGGCACTCTGATATTTTCAGTTCAATTTTATATTTATTATTCTATTTCCTCTTTCTTTCTTTTCTTCTTCTTTTTTTTTTAAATCCTGGTCACAATCCCCTAAAACTAGTTTCAGCACCAATTCACAAACAGGTCAGGACATGAAGTCTGAAATGAGCACTTCATTATAACTTGCTCAGCACTGTCCCTCCCTAACTGAACCAAGTCTTGAACTTCTTCTGTAATCCTCACCATATACCTTACAGGTACTTAACAGGTGCCTGCCTGGCTTTTTACATGACATCATTACTTTCATCTCCATTCAGGGCTATTTCTGTCTACAGCAATTTTGTCCTCCTAATAGGCCCAATGACATGGAGTCCTCACCCATTAATTAAAATTTCATTTTTTATTTGTTTAATTATTTTGAAAGTCAGAGTGAGAAAGAGAGAGAGAGAGAGAGTTCTTTCATCTGTTGGTTCACTCCCCAGATGGCTACAACAGCCAGGGCTGGGCCAGTCTGAAGCCAGGAGCTAGTAGGTTCATCTGGGTCTCCTACTTGGGCGGCAGGGGCCCAAACACTATGGCCATCTTCCACTGCTTTTCCCAGGCCATTAGCAGAGAGCTGGATTGGAAGTGGAACAGCTGGGACACAAATGGGTGCCCATATGGGATGCTGGCACTGCAGGTGGAGGCTTTACCTGCTACGCAACAACGCCAGCCCCAGAGTAATTACTATTTCCATTTGGCTCATGAGACTTGAGCTGATCAGATAGGTTGTATGACCTGAGCAAAGCCACAAGATAAAAGGAAGTGGCTGAACAAGGGCTTCCCTCTGCCACAGTGACTCTGACTTCCCCAAGAGACTCTGCAGATATCAGGCTCTTATCCAGATGCCACTGTGTGGCTCCACCTCTAGCCCCCTGCAGACAGTCTAACCCCCTCCCCTGGTGTTCTCACTGCCCCTGTGAGTGGCCTGCCCATACCTAACCGAGCTCTGTCAGGCCAATATGCTGGATGGGCACTGCTCGCAAGCACAGCCTCAGGTGGAGATGGCGAGGCTGCGTGATCTGCCATTGGCTGGTTGCCCCTCCCCTGAGGAGGAAGACTCAAAGGACACAAAGGTAGTGCCTGATCACAAATCCTGTTGGGCTCCCAGGCCCCGGCATGGCCCAAGGCAGCAGTGATAGTCCACTGATACCACTCTCCATAGGCTTCTGGTTCCCTGACCTTCTCCTGAAACCCGGAGGCCGGAGGCCCCCAGAAGCTCAGAGGGACAAGATGGTTCCCAAAGCTACTGAGACCAAAGGCTGGGGCTCTCTCTCCCTGGTCCTTCTAGCATACCTCAACTCTTCCTGCTTGGCAAACCTGGAGGCACTATGCCCGTGCCCATGACCCCTTTAGCCTCTGGTGGAAGATAAACTTTGGTCCCAAGGAACTTGTCTAACCTCTTCCTCTAAGCTTCACTCCCTAAACCAGCCCAAATGAAGAAAAACACACTCCAGACAGAAAACTTGAGGTCACAGGATTGATCCTCATCATGGAAGCCAGGTGGAATATGGGGCGGGAGGGGGAAGGGCGGGATTTAAAAAGTAGCGATCTTGCAGTCAACCAATCTAGGATATTCCGGGTCCTCCATTTAGTAGCTGGAAGATAGGGAAAAACACTTGACCTCCTAAACTTGAACTTCTTCACCTTTAAATATACAGACCTCATATTTTGTGGAACTGCAGTGAGGAATAAGTGTGTACGAGGGCCCAGCCTGGTAGGTTGGCAGCAAATGGCAGCTATTGGGAGACCAGCATTTGCAGTTTGCCTAGCTCTTTCAAATCCTCTGAGGTAGGCTGGGCAGAATTAGCCTCATCTTACCCGTGAAACAGGTAAAGCACCAAGGAATTATGTAATTTACTCAATGACACACAAACTGTCTCTGCTGGCTTCTGAACCCAGCCCTACCACATTACAGCTGTGTGAAACAGGGCAGGGCTGCTCCACTCTGATCTTCCGGTTCCTGTTCTCTAACACGGGGGCCATGCCACCTCCTCAGAGAGTAGCGGTTAAGATGACATGGGGGCAATAAGAGACAATACATTTTGAGCACTAGCTCCACCAAGCACGACACAGACACACAACTCTCCCAAGGAAATAGCGTGTATTACCTCTGTTAATAGACAGGAACATTACGATTCTGCACAGTTGAGTAATCTGCCCAAGGTTTCCCAGCCTAGAAGTGCAGGCTGCTACCTGAGCACTGAATGACCCAATATGTATAAAGAGCAGCAACCCATCACCTTCCCTTCCCTCTCCTTCGCCATCTCACGTGCTGAGAAGTGGCCTCTCACATTTGAGTCTCTGGGACAGAGAGGAGACAGTCAAAGGAAGTCCCAGCAAAGTGTGGAAAACTGGAAAGAGTGCGTGCAGAGGGAGCGCCACCAATCACAAATCCAGGGACAACACGGGTGGGACAGCTTCCCACTCCCACCCAGAACTCAAAAGAGAAGCGAGGATAAACACAAGGCTGGCCTACTTTGCACACTGGTAACAGTCTCTGGAATTCATTACCCTAAGAAGTGATAATGACTCAAAGTATAAATAGCTTTTAGGTCAGTTCCACAAGAAGTGCTGATGGGAAAACAGAATGTGGGAGACAGGAGGGTGGTGGTGTGAAATGGCTGACTGTCAGGGCTGGGAGGCAGGTCCACTCCACAGCCGGGGAAGCCTCTGGCCCCCAGAGGGCAGTGGCCTGCCCAGGGCCATGCCGTGAATCAGTGTGAAAAAGGACGATGGTTGCTGCAGCCTGGTGCCCCCCTCTGGCGGGTGGCCCGGCTCCCCTGTCTGGGTGAGAGAGCGTGGCTTGCTTCACTCCCCGTCGTTCTGGTGCAGGCCAGTGCCGGGCCTGCCTCTCTCCCATGAGGAATTCCCTGGCTCTGCTCCCTCTAGCCCCGGGTCAGTGCACAATGGTAAACAGGTTCTCTCCACCCTTCACTGGCCTTGGTGCCCTGGGCCTCTGCCCAGCTGTCCACTCTGCTCAGCTCCACCCTGCTCTGAGTGAGATGGAAGAAATGGTTCCCAGGCACCTGCCTCGCTGGCCCCAGAAAACCAGGAATCCTCCCTCCATCACACTCACCTAGCAACAGTGCAGACCACAGTAGAAGCCCCCAGCTCGTCTCTCATTGACTACAGAAAGCTCTGGACACTATGTCAACAGGAGATACACCCCCTCAAACCCCAACCCCAACCCCTGCCAGGCAGAGTGATGCTTGAAATTCCTGGCCTCAGAGTGAGTCCTTGGATCTCAACCTCACTGTGGATACCACCATGACTCACATGGCCCACCCACCCTTATCTAATTGTAAGATCGCATCGATAGATTTTTACCAAATAAGTCTTGACTTACTGTTTAAACAAGCCCCTCCTCCACTCAGCCCTCCTTGTCCAATAGAAACCTCAGGCGCTGGCTCCCAGGCCCTCCTGTTCCTCTGCACACGCCTCCTTTCTCCCCTAGCCCTCTCTAGGTGCCCTCCCCCTGGGCCACCCTCCTTCAAACTTTCCCCTCCTGTATCTAATCTGATCCTCTCATCTTCATGCAGACACAGCACAGCCCCTCATTACATTCCACACGCCTCTCTCTAGAGCTTGTGTCCCACTCGGATGAATAACATGCAACTCCTGCCCTTGAGGGGGTGACTCTGGCAAAGACAGGCGGGTGGGTAAACAGCATACAGAGAAAAGCCAGGACAGAGGCATGTCGTGGGTGCTGGGACTCTCCCCAGGGTGATGAGGGAAAGCCTCAAAGGGGAGCTGACTGTCGAGCTGGGGTTTGACGAGTGACAGGAAGTGGCCAGGCTGAGCAAGGGGAAAGGACACCCAAGCAGAAGGCCCAGGTGTGTGCAAGGGTGAGTTACTGGGAGAGAGCTTGCTCGGGAATGTGAGCAGTCCAGCGGGGCGGGTGCCACCCGTCTGTCCGCTCTGCTGAGGCAGCACTCAGGAGAAGGGGCGCTGCTGGAGGGCAGGGCTCCTGGAGGAGCGGCAGCTCCACTGGTCTCCTTCGCTGCAGTGTGTCCTGCGCTGAGAACAGAGCTTGGGACCCAGCTGGCGCTCAGTAAATGTGTGGGGCCGTGTCCATGGGCTTGGTGACCTCGGCAACTCTGAGTTCCAGAGTCCTCTGCCTTGAAACCAGGTGCGTACACAGCGTAGCAAGGGCTTGATAAAAGGCCTCTCCCTCTGGCCAGCTCCAGACCTTCCTCAAAGGCCAGCACAGAACTGAGCATGGATATGTTTGATGACGGCTTTTTACAACATTATAGTTCTAATATTCAATTAACTTAACTGAATGGTTGTGATAACATGTACCAGGCACTTGCTGTGCAGACACTGTGCTCAGCACTTAATTATTTCATTTAATTCTGGCAACAAGCTCCTGAGCTCAATCCTCCAATTATCCCCCTTTGCGGATGATGAGACAGGTTCTCAGCAAGCCAGTAACTGTCCAAGATCCACAGTGAGCAGGGCACAGCTCTGGGAGTGAATCCAGGCCCTGTTCTTCTCCCACTGGGTGCTATCCATTTGGCTGCATGCACGGTCATGTTCCCAGGGAGCTTAGAGCTCAGTGAACCCAGAGCCACAAGCCGAGAGATGCTTGGCAAGCCACTTCAGCTCTGGGGTTGAGTTTCTGTCTCTGTAAAATGGGGGTTACGATGATAACTATTGCACAGAATTAAACGAGGCAGGATACGTGAAGGTCCGCCTACTGTACAGGCTCCCCTGTGCAGCAGCATTACCGGACTGCGCTCAGAGGACAGAGCGGGTCACTCAGAGGCAGACTGCAAGCCCAGGATGACGTCTGGAAGGTGCACAGAGGAAGGTGGTGGCAGTTACAGAGCAGACTCCCTCCCCCCTCCCCAGAAAGACAGAGGCCCCAGGCATCTCTGGTGCATGCCTGGGGATGAAGCTTGCAGGCCCACCTCTGCTTTCTCACTTCCGCTTTCTCTTCATGGGCTAAGGGGAGCGATATCAGGCCCTCAGAGTCAGAGCTACCAAAGGGCTCTGCTCCACATGACTCAATGAGGAACTGAAGGGGGATTCCCAACCTGCCCTGGCAGGCTTGGCTACAAGCTGAGTGTGACCAAGGCCATGGGGTGAGTGGGCAGAGCACATGAGGGAAGCCTCATCTTCCTACCCACACCACCTCACTCCCTCGCCATTATGCCAAAGGCCCGCAGTGCAATCTCAGAGGGTCATTCAATGTGCATTATGAGACTTGCCATGGACCACAGGGCCCTGACTTTGTGACAGACACTGTGCCAACATCATCTCCCTTGATCCTCCTACCATCCCACTGTAGGACACCACTGATCTATTTACAGAGACATCACATCCCCGGAAAGCGACAGAGGCAGGTGTCAGAGCTCGGTCTTGCTGCTGTCTTGAACCGACCTGGGCTCCCCAGGCCCAGGTTAAGTTTTCTCTTTTTGTGAAGCCAAGGTGGAGAGGGAAGGGGAAGAAACGTCCTCCAAAAGGGGCTGGCCAGGAGGATCACCCCAGACACGCGGCATCCAACGCCCAGAGTGCACTGAGGAAGAACAAGAGCTCCCCACACTTACGCTGCCTCACTGGGTGCCTCATAACCCAACGGCACCTGTCTCAACCTGGGGTACGTGTGAGGGGCTGCGTGTACAGACCTGGGACAGGAGTTGGGCCATAACAACTCAGTGGCAAAAACAACCTGAGAAGCCTGTTAGAAGTGCAGAGGTTTGAGGCTCGGCTGAAATCATAAGGCTGGGACAAGGAGGGGAAGGAAAAGCCACAAAGTGGGTCCAGTCTTAGGAAGATGGAAAAGTGGGAAGGAGGAGTCCAGATCCAGTTCCATCACTTGCTCAGCCATGGTTTCCTTGTCTAATAGTGCAAAAGAATGCTTACCCTGCCAATTTCCCGTTGCTACCGTAAGGATCACTGCGAAGTAAAGAAACTGAAAGTACTCTGCAGACTAAAGAGCTACATGGATTAAAGCATCCTTTGATTACACCCCTAAGCCATGAGGGTCCCTGGTCCTGCAAAGAGCATGCTGGGAGCATGGCTTGTGCGGGATGTGCATGAGGACCCCTTGCATTCTTGTAGTAGGTACCACATAAAGAACCTCTTCAAGCGTGGTTCTACTTTGAAGTCAGTCGCAGAATGTTAGAAGTAGATGGTCTCATTAACATTGCCCCATTAAGAGTGTCTTACAGGACCTGGTGCTGTGGCACAGTGGGTAAAGCTGCCGCCTCCAGTGCCAGTACCCCATAAGGGCACCGGTTTGAGTCCTGGCTGCTCTACTTCTGATCCAGCTCCCTGCTAAGGCTCCTGGGAAAGCAGTGGAAGGAGGCTCAACTGATTGGGCCCCTGCACCCACATGAGAGATCCAGAAGAAGTTCCTGGCTCCTGACTTCAGCCTTGCCTGGCCCTGGGCATTGTGGCCATTTGGGGAGTGAACCAGAGGATGGAAGATCTCTCTCTCTTCTCTCTCTTTTACTCTGCCTTTAAAAATATAAATAAATCTTTTAAAAGAGAGAGAGACAGAGAGAGAGAGAGAGAGAGAGAGAGAGAGAGAGAGAGAGAGAGAGAGAATACCTCATTTATATCTTATTTTATGTGGGAGAAAGACTAAGCCACTTTCTGAAGGTCACACAGCTAGTTAGTGGCTCAGTGAGGCCTGGGGCTTGGGTGTCCTAATCCTTGCTCAGCAGTCTTTATTTATACAATGCTCCTAATCCAGTTATCTCATATGATCCTCACAGGCCTCTGCACACAGCCACACCTGTAACTAAACTGTTTCATATCTGACTTCCCTCTAAGTTGTAAGGCCTGTGAGGGCAGGGCCTGTCCTTTATCCTGAGCCTAGCACAGGGCTGCATACACAATAAATGCTGGATGAAAAACAGGGAACATTAGTCCCATGACCAGATGAGGTGACATGCCCAAGTCACAAACCACAAAGGAAAGTAGGGGAGCTGGCACTAGAACTCTGATCCCTGTGCCTGGTTTAGAGCCCCTTCCCACACACAGGCCTCAATTCCACATTTGCAGCCAGAATCTCTTGTCCCGCAGAGCTGCTAAGTACAAAGGTGTTTGCCTTCTCCTAGGTGCTGGACTTGCACCCACCTGTCCCAGCCGAGGCACCACATCCGAGAGCAGAACAGAGATGCGAGGTGAGGTCATGCCAGATCTCAGATGCCCTCTACCTCTCTTGAGAGTTCAGGCCGTGCCCAAAGACTCACACCTATCCTGCAAGCTGTTATCCCTGCCTTCAAGGCCTCGGCACTCTCTCCTTGGGGAGGGGCCTAGCTTTCTTCGCATTCTTCTTGCCATCCAATATGTTTACCAGGAAGAAACCACAAAGCTCAGAAACACTCACCCGACTCCCTCCCTAACCAGGTCAGCCAACCTGCTCTCCTGCTAGAGGGAGACAAAGAACCCCTTGATGTGCCCTGGGCATGCCAGGCACGCCAGGCCTTGGGGAGCCCAGGGCTGTGACAGAGCCTGCTGCCCACTGCTGAGGAAGGCTGTGGCTGGCCTTGCCTCCCTGTAGTCAGAAGGCTCCAGAACAGGTTCTCTGAGAGGCCTCAGCATCTCAGTGTTGGCCAACACAGCCAGTCGTGAACCAAGCCCTCTTGATTTGCCAGCCGCTTTCTCCTCATGGCCCCAGATCTGTGTCCAGGCCTCAGTGTCGCTCTTTCGGGCTATCCTGGGTTCTCCCGACAGGTCTCACTGCCTGTGACCCAGCTCTCTCTGCCGTCTTTCACACCAGACCCAGACTACCTTCTGAAGCACAGGAGGCCTGACAGTCAAGGTTAGAGGCAACTGCCCGACTTCTTTTCCTTGCTTATCCTAGCTTCACACCATCCTCCCGCCTTTCACCCTTCTGGTTACCTCTGCTCTAGCACATGGCAGTCGCAAAAAGCTGGCATTTGAGGAAGGACTGGGCACAGGGGTCCCCTCCCATCCACTGCCCCTGCTGAGGCCTGGATGTAGACTCCTGTAAGCACAGCTGCTTGCCTCTTTCCATACTTTCCAGAGTAACTTCACACCTGAGTTATGGCCTTCATCACCTGACACTGTAAAGACATGTCTGTGGTTCTATTTTCCAAATAGTCTGTGAGCCCCGTGAGTGCTACAAAATGGCGACATCTTGTTCAGTTCTGTATCCCTTGTCCCAGTCCCAGGTTCTGGCTGAGTAGGTGCTTAGTAAATGTTTGGTAAATAAGCTCACTGCCTAGAAGGCTAAGCTGGCAACAAGTGACCGTGGCTTGCTCTCCCAGGAGGCTGATGCTGCTATTTCCTTACCTGAAGGAGGGCACAGCCTCTGAGGAGCTGGACAGGGCATGAATGGATTTAGGAGGGGAGGCTTGGTTAGCAGGTACAAGGAAGGGAAAGATGAGTTAGACAAAGCCTAAGTTGGCAGGTGCCCCCAGGTCCTCGACAGGTGGCTTCCAAGCAGGTTAAGCATCAGGAATGTGGGTTTGCCAGTGGGGTGGACAGTTTTCTCCCTGCCAGAGGGGGTCCCTGGGCCCAAGATAGCAGCAGATTTTCTGGGGGCCGACTATGCAGCTAGGGGCAAGTGTGCTGCCTGCAGGATACAGTGATCAGTTAGGGTACTGACAAAAGGTGGATGACGGCAGCACTCTGCTTTGCTGGGCAAGGCCTCCTAGGCCTGGAGGCTCACTGGGCTTGACAGTGAGAAGAACAGGCAAGAGTGCTGGGCTGAGAGTCGAAAGACCTGGGATCCCTCTCTGCTCTGGCTCCACTGTTAACTCTGCTTCTCCAAGCTTCAGATTCCTCACGAGGAACACATGAGTAATGCCTGCCTTGCCTATAAACACTTCTTCCAAAAGGCACAGACCGGATATCAGTCAGATGGCCATTAGACAGCATTTTCGGGTCAAGACCAATATGTGGACTTGAGCCTAAGGGAGAGTTAGGCCAGGTCTGATCTGACCATGTTTCTAGGGCCTCCTCAACCCAAGGGCCTTCCTCTCTAGGTTTTTCCCTACTGGGATGGCCACGAGCTTTAACTAAGATGTGCCTCACCCTCCACACTGGGATGCGGAGGTAGCCAGGTTCCTGCTGACTCCTACCCTGAGTATGGGGGCCTCAGGGATTGTGAGGACCTGGCACCCTGCCTGCTGCCACCTTAGCCAGGCTTAGTCACTGGATTTAGACATCAGGAAACAGGCTCAAGCCCAGTTTACCACTGCAAACTTCGGGCAGTTTCCTCTCAAGTCTTCAGTGTGCTTGTCTACAGTAGGGATTCCTACCCCTCACAGGGAAGAGAGGGTTCACTGTGGATGAGGGTTCACTCACCCACAGGGGCTGGGTCTCGCTGACACTCTATCATAGCCAGAGATAGGAAGTCAAAATGGAAAACAGGGCCCCTGTCTATCCCAGACTGTAAGAGAGGGCACCTACTCTGTGCCAAGCTCTTTTCAAACATCAGTTTATTTAACCCTCATAGCAACCCTACCAAGTTGGTATCATCACCACAACGTTGCATTTGAGAAACTGAGGTTTACAGAGGAGAAGCAACATATCCAAGGTCACAATGACAGCCAGACTCCAGAGCTCGTGTGAGGAGGGAGCCCAGAGCACCCTCTTTCCTCCATCTCTGTGTAAGCAGAGTGCATGGCTAGACGAGGGTCAGGACTCACTGCCCCGTGGAGGCCTTGTTTCAGGACCAGATGCAGGGAGGACAAAACATCAGGCAGGGCCCACCGCCTTATCTCTTTCCCACAGCTTAGGGTTTCCTAGCTGGCGGACACATAGGCACCTTCCCCGAGCAGCAGCTGGTGCGTCGGCCCCTCCTTTACCAAGTCAGGTCTTGTCTGAGGCCCTGGAACACCCACAGGGTCAACAAACCAGATTTTCTTTTCAGGCTGAGAGAAGGGAAGAAGGAGAGAGAATGGGAGGGCCTGTGGTCTAGAGTCACAGACCAGGGCCCACATGTGTAGCTGACTCCTTCCAGATGGGCCACCCAGGGACCACTCCATTGCCTGCTCCATGCTCTCCTGGGATCTGTAATAGCTCAAGAGAAGTGGATGCTCTGGACTTTTACAAACTAGGGAAGTTGGTGGGAAGACAGGGAGGCAGGCTCTGGCTTGCCAAGAGGGCCTTGGCCCCATGCCAACCAAAACTGGCATAGACCAATCTACAGGGATGCCAATTAAGCCAGTTCCACGATTTCTAAAGTCACATCACTGTTATAATTGGCCACAGTAGAAAGAAGGCCCAGGAAATAGGGAAACTGAAGAAGGCAACACTGCCGTTCCAGTTATTTTTCCCTGGGCCCAGCTCAGATCCCTCACTCCCACAACAGGAAGCCAACACCCACGAGATCCCAGAGAACAGAGCTCCTCGCCTCATCTGGCCTGCAGACTGAGGCCCAGTGGGAAGCCCCAGCCTCAGGAGCCAGTCCTGACAGCACAGGGAAAAGGAAAGCCAGGGACCCGCCTCTCAGGCCATCTCTTTTGGGCCAGGAGATGTGGTATCCAACTTGATCCTTCTTTCCCTTCCTGACTGTCTCCTCTCTGCTGCCCAAGGGACATCAAACAAGTCTGCTCTTCCTATCCCAAAGTGACAGTGAGGGCAGCATCACTCCCTTGCCCTCCCCTGCCGAGAATACTTCTTTCTCCTTACCTGGTCCTTCCTGGGCTTCAGTGCCCAGCTCAACCTCCAGCCAAGCCAGAACCACTGCTACCAGCACCCCTGTCTGGCCTGTGCCACCCACAGTCACTGCTATCCAGCTGCTTTCATGCCTCTGGCTACTGCTCAACAGTAGGGGCTACGTCAGTCCCACCAGGGATCCCCTGTAGAAGTAGGCACAAAAGACAGGCAAGCTGAAGGAGTAGGAAGCTTTAGGGGCTAGGAATTGGGAATCCTGGGTTCAATTCCTAGGTCTGCTCCTAATAGATGGAAGAGGGGGAGGCTAGCCACTCTTCTCAGGCCTCAGTTTAACCAGCTGTATGACGATGGCCATCTCTAGGGTGATTTTCAGCTTTCTGAGTTGGCATGTCTACCAGTAAATCATTTAGTAAATAACTAGCACTTGGCGATTTATTCCACTGCAGACCTAAGCAGAAAAGGTGCGTCAGCTGGGTCCTAGCCCTGAAACAGATTAGTGTAATGGACTGGTAATGACAACACACTCTTGCCCTCCTGTGCCAGCCCTTGTAGCCACCTACACCGCTGGGGGACTCAGAAGTGCTGAGCTAAGCCAGGGAAGGTGAAGGAGGCACTTTCTGTTACACCTGACACCTGATTTCCTGCTGGGGCCACGGCCATATTTATGGATGGTGAACACAATGGAAACTGCCTGACTAGGACCTCTTTTTAAAGATTTATTCATGTGAAAGGCAGAATGACAGAGACAGAAGGAGGGAGAGAGAAAGAGAGATCTTCCATCTAGTGGTTCATTCCACAAATGGCCCAACATCCAAGGCTGAGTCAGGCTGAAGCCAGGGGCCAGGGACTCCATCGAGGTCTCCTACATGGGTGGCAGGGACCTAAGTACTTGGGTTATTATTCGCTGCCTTTCCAGGTGCATTAGTAGGAAGCTGACCTGGAAGCAGAGCAGCTGGGAGCAGAGTCTTGAAGCAGCACTCCAATGTGGGATGCAGGTGTGGCAAGCTGCAACTTAACCTGCTGTGCCACAACACCAGCCCAAGATAGTCTCTCTAAGCCTCAACCTCCTCATGTTTAATAAATAAGGACTAAGTGGGGCAATCTCTTAGGCTCCCTTGCAGCTCGGTCTATGACTTTTTTTTTTTTAAGATTTTATTTATTTGAGAGGTTGAGCTACAGACAGTGAAAGGGAGAGACAGAGAGAAAGGTCTTCCTTCCGCTGGTTCACTCCCCAAATGGCCGCAATGGCCGGAGCTGAGCTGATCCAAAGCCAGGAGCCAGGAGATTCTTCCCAGTTTCCCATGTGGGTGCAGGGGCTCAAGGGCTTGGGTCATCTTCTACTGCTTTCCCAGACCACAGCAGAGAGCTGGATTGGAAGAGGAGCAGCCGGGACCCGAACTGGCACCCATATGGGATGCTGGCACTGCAGGTGGAGGATTAACCTACTGTGCCAAGGTGCCAGCTCCAGTCTATGATTTTTTGATTGACTGGTGCCAAGTACCAAACAGCCATCTGACCTACTTTCTTCCCCATTCCTTCAGCCCCTGGCAACTGCTAAGATTGACTACTTTTTTTTTTTAAAGTATTTATTTGAAAGGCAAAACAACAGAGATAGAAATAGATAGATAGATAGATAGAAGATAGGCCTTCCCACCATCTACCACTAGTTCACTCCTCAAATAGCCACAAATAGTTACTGGGCCAGGACAAAGCTAGGAGCCCAGAACTCCATTCACATCTCCCATGTAGGTGGCAGGAGCCCAAGTACCTGGGCCATCCTCTGCTGCTTTCCCAGGCACACCAGTAGAGAGCTAGATCAGAAGCAGAGCAGCCAGGACTCAAACTGGCACTCCAATAGGGGATGCCAGCATTGCAAGTGGCAGCTTAACCCACTGTGCCACAATGTTGGCCCCAGATGGACTGTTTTGAGACAACCTTTGGCCCAGGGTGGCTGAAACAGACCTTTAATCTGGAGCCAGAGTCCCTTCCATCTCCACGGCAGCCATCGGCGCTAATGTTTCACTTCTCTGGGACGGCACATGGACTCCTAGCCCTCAGCCACGAGACTGGGCTCAGGGCGGTCACCCTGAAACTTCCCATAACTTCCCCTCCATGGCCTTGAGCTGGGACTTACTCTTGGCTTTTTTTTTTTGAACCACAACATAAACTAAGCAGGAAGCAGCCAAGCTTTCAGATACCAGAGATTTTAGGTTGACCAACAGGCTTAAGAAAGTGAGGTAGGGAGAAGGAGTTGGGCTGGGAATCCCACCTCCTCAGCCCCAGCCCCAGTGTTGCAGAGAAGTGGAGGGCATGAGAGAGCCATAGCCCGGGTTTGTGGTTCGGGGGTAGAGAAAGCAGATGTCTGGCTTGCAAGGCTGGGAACCAGAGCCAAAGGGAGGTGCTCCCACTGGGACCTCTCTCTGCCCACAAATACCAGAGGTACGCCCTCATTTCTCAGATATTTCGAAGGAAAAATAAAGAAAACCAACATCTTCTGGGCCACTCTGTACACCAGGCAGTGTGCTAGGCTCCTCCCCTTACCTGATCTCATGTAATCCCCCACGGGACGGTGGAAGTGTTGCTCCTCCCTTTATAGTGTGTAAACAGGCCCAGAGAGTCAGAGCTTGTTCAAGGTCGCACAGCCAGCAAGTGTGATTTCTAAATCTGGCCTTTTCCCACTATATTGCTCTGCTCTGCGCCCGCCCTGAGACCTGGTTAACTGCCTGAGAAGCATACAGTAGAAAGCCTCACACCCTAGCATTCACCAACAAACCCGAGCTCTTTCTTCCAAGACCCCGCAGCCGAAAACGAGAATTTGTTTTTCTGTTCTTATGACACCACACCTCCCTGGCCTCTGGTCCTCAGTGACTGCTCCCCAGTTCAAAAACTCACACCCCAAGTCCCCTTTGGGTTCTCACAAGTGAATCCCTCCCTGGGGCGCTGTGAGAAAGCAACAAATCAGGATGGGGAATCCTAACTAGGGGTGCTCTCTGAGGCTCCCTGTTGGACTAGACTGCTGGGGAGGGGCTGGAGGAGATAGAGCCAGTGGGAAGAAGGAAACTCCCCTTAGGGGAGTGGCCAGATTCCTCTGAGGGAGAGAGGCCTGGTGAATGAGAGGCTTTGGGGCTGGGGAAAATCCCGGAAGTGACCTTCATGGGGCTGATGTGTGGGGTGCGGTTCCTAGACAGTCAAGGCATGTCCATAGTCCTGAGAGAGGCTGCAGAGCCTTGAGGAATCTCACGGGGTCGGAGAAGGGGGGAGGAGGGGCCCCCCACTGGAGGAGGGTCCTGGCGGGCCCCATGGGGGCCATCGGTGAGGGGCTGCCTGTGTCGGATGGGAGGCACAGCAGAGAGGGGCTAGCCCGTTCTGCGCACAGCACCGGTCTCATCTGACAAGACAGCTGGCGCGAGAGGAGGGTCTGGAGTCCATGCTTCTTAAGCAGACCCGCATACAGCCCCTGTTAGGATTGGGCTCAGGGGGTCCTGCGGGGCCAGAGTGAGGCTGTCCTGGCTGCCCAGCTTGGAGGGAAGGTGCTGCTCTAGTCCCTCGCCGGCCAGCTGGGTGCCTGGGTGCTTGCTCTAGGGGTGGGGCGTCTGGCTGTACTCCATGAGCAAGGACCCTGCCACCTCCCTGCCTCCCACGCCCCAGGTCTGGGTTCGGGAGGAGGCGCAGGTGCCTGTGGCCTGGCACCAGGAAGGGGGAGTGTCTGCTCACCTGTTGCCAGTGACAGCGGGGGAAAGAGCCTTTGGGTGGGGGAGGTGGAGGGGAGCCCTCTCTGACCCTACAGGGATGAAGGGACTGTCTGTCCCTGCATGGGGCTGTCCACCCGGGAGCTGACCAGTGTCAGGTCACAGAGGCCTGTGTGTCCTCAGGAAGGGGTCAGTTTGTCCTGGGATGGGGTCGGAGCAGGCCTCTGGTCTCCTGGTGTGTGTGTGTGGGGGGAGGGCAGTGGGGTGGGAGGCGAGGGGGCTGTGGCCCGTGGGGGAGGGGATAGGGATGGCGACTATCTGTCTGGAAGAGGGGCAGCCATCCGTGGGCCTGTCAGGCGTGGCAAAGCCAACCCCAAGGCTAGGAGGCAGTGGAAAGTCTCGGGTGCTATCTGTCGTTCTGTCCCGCCACAGGGACAGGGCACGGTCGGTCCCTCCCGAGGGGCGGGTCAGTCCGTCTGGGGCGGGGGAGGGGAGTGGGCCTGCCTGGCCCCGGTCGGAAGTAGGGCTCCCCGTGGGGGTGGCTCGGGGGGGGGGGGGGCTGGGGCCGCGGAGGGAAGGGGGCGGTTGCCGCTGGCTGGGCGGGGGACAGGTCAGCAGGTCCTGAGGGCGGCTCGGTGCGAGTCCAGGCCCGGCCGCGCGCCTCCCGCGCCCGATCCCGACCCCCGGCCCAGGGCCCCGGCCGCACTCACGCGCCCTCCACGCCTTGAGAGCCCACGATGAAGCCGAACTTGTCGATGCGGCGCTCGGCGAAGCCGTTGGCCTCCGAGTCGGAGCCGAGAGAGCTGAGCTCGTCCGCGGCTGCGGCGTCGGGGCCCTGGGCCAGGCTCTCTCGGGTCCCGGAGAGGCTCCCCGCGGCCGCGGGCGCGCGCGGCCCATTCTCTCCGCTGCTCTTCGCCATCCCGGCCGCGCCCGCCGCCCGAGCCCCAGCGGCCACCTCAGCCACCTCAGCCGCCTCAGCCTCCCGGCCGCCGCCGACGCCGCCGACGCCCCTCCCATACGCCGCGCTCATTGGCCACCGCAAGGCTAGAGGCGGGGCTCTAGTCCCACTGGGGTGCTCCCCCCACACCCAATAGGCGCCGCGAACCCCGGGCCCCGCCCACCTCCCCCAAGCTGGCGCCAACAGGCCCGCCTGAGGGGGCGGGACAGCCGTCACTCCGAGCCCTCCCCACTCGGCTGCCAATCACAAGAACTCACCTGGACCAGCTCCTATGGCTTTTCCGGGTTGGCCCCGGCCGTGCCTGTCACCTGCAGCGGCGCTCCAAGTGGCCCAGAGCTTCTGCGGGGATTTCACGTCTGCCTCCTGAGTCCCTCCCCTCATGAGACCCCAGAGACATGGATGGAGATTGCTTTACCCCTTCAACCTGTAAGGAACTCTGAGGAGATCCGAACGGGTTCAGGGACGCACCAGGGCGCCAGAAAGGCTGTTAGAAGTTTTCCTCACTGTTACTGTGAATGAACTCGTGGAAGGCCTATTTTTTAAATATTTTATTTTTATTTATTTGAGAGGTAGAGTTACAGAGAGAGAGGGAGAGGCAGAGAGAAAGGTCTTCCATCATCTGGTTCACTCCCCAAATGGCCGCAACGGCTGGAGCTGAGCTGATCCGAAGCCAGGAGCCAGGAGCTTCTTCTGGGTCTCCCACACGGGTGCAGGGGCCCAAGGACCTGGGCCATCTTCTACTGCTTTCCCAGGCCACAACAGAGAACTGGATCAGAAGTGGAGCGGCCGGGACTCGAACCGGCGCCCATGTGGGATGCCAGCACTGCAGGCAGCGGCTTTACCCGCCTCATTATTAATAAGGACCAGGTCCGGAGTGGTGATGCAGGGGGTTGAGCTGCCTCACATGTTGATTCCCTGCTATCCACTTTGGAACAAGCTCCCTAACTCGCCTGGAAGGCAGTAGATGATGGCCAGGTCCTTGGGTCCCTGCCACCCACGTGGGAGACCCAGATGGAGTTCCTGGCTCCTGGCTTCAGCCTGGTCCAGTCCCTGCTGTTGCAGACACTTGGAGAGTGAACCAGCGGATGGAAGATCTTTCTTTCTCTGCCACTCTGCCTCTCCCTGTCTCTTAAATATTTTTAAAAGAGAGTAAGAGGGGGGAGGGGGCAGCGCTGTAGCATAGTGGGTCAAGCCTCCACTGGCCACACCAGAATGCCATGTGGATACTGGTTCTAGTCCTGGCTGCTCCTTTTCCACTCTAGCTCTCTGCTATGACCTGGGAAAGCAGTGGAAGATGGCCCAAGCCATTGGGCCCTTGCATCCACATGAGGGACCTAGAAGAAGCTCCTGACTCCTGGCTTCTGATCTGCCCAGCTCTGGCCGTTGCAGCCATTTGGGGAGTGAACCAGGAAATGGAAGACCGTTCTTTCTGTCTCTCCCTCTGTAACTCTAGTCTTTAACTTAAAAAAAAAAAAAAAAAAAAAAAAAGGCATAAGGACCAACCTTCACTGTGCCCTCCCACACTGCCCTAAGTTCTGCTTTCTCTTGTAATCTTTTTGACCCCACAGCTTTACTGAGATATAATGAACATACCATAAACTCGGGTTTCAAGTGTACAATTCAGTGGTTTTCCGTGTGTCACAGAGCTGTGCAGTCACAGCCGACTCACGTTGGAGCATTTCATCACCCAGCCGTCAGTCCCCAGTCCCCCTTGCCCAGTCCCAGGGAGGTCACTTTTCTGTCACCATAATTTGTCTTTTCTGGACAGTTCATACACTATGTGGCCTCCTGTGGCCAGCTCCTTTAGTTTTCCAAGGTTCACCCACACTGTAGCACATATGAGCGCTTCCCCTTCCTTATGCTAGATAATAGCCCATCACAGGGACACGCTGTGCACCCATCAGCAGTGATGGCCGTTTGCGTGTTTCCATGTGGGGGCTGGCATGAACAACGCTGTTTGAACACTCAGGTACAAGCATCTGTGTGCACACACGTTTCCATCGTTTCTCTTGGGAAGATTCTTGGGAGTGGAACGTCTGGGTCATATGGTTCTGTTTAACTTTCTGAAGAACTGGCAAGTTGTTTTCCAAACTGGTTGCATCATCTCCTGTGTTCTTTCAGCGATGAGGTCTATGCTACTATTAGGCCTGTGTCACAGTTAAGGATTTCAATGCAGCTTACACTGGGAGGGCCAATTTTACCTACGAGGACTTAGCCCCATGGCGTCCTAGTTCTAACCCGAGGGACTGTCAACTCTTGGAGCTATAACGATGGCTTCTCTGTGTAGCCCTTCATGGCCACAAGTCCCCTAGACCTATGGAAGAGACAGGCTCGGAGAGGGGAGAGGACCAATCAGGACTGAGCTGTAAGGCCTGGGAGAGGCTAAGAGCTCCGGGCCAAGCCTCGTGGGGGTCTTCAGCCTTGAGTGACTTCACCAGCTGTTTCTTTGATGGCACGTGGCTCAGACATTCTTGAAGACTTTGCTGTGCAATCTTCACATTCCATGGGTTTCTGGTTTTCCATAAACAGGGCCACAGCAGACATGGGAGTGGGCACAGACTATTTTGGTCTTAAACCCTCAGTCTGGGAAGATGTTCCTCCTTTCTAGTGGCTCCAGAGTGGTGGGCTTGAACTCCCAGCTCCTGGGAAGGGCAGAGTGGGCCTCCCATTGGGGGGTGGGCCTATCCCAGGGAAGGGAGAGAGAAGCCAGGCACACCTACAGCAGATGTGAAGCCCTGAGCACGGCGAAGTATCCACAACCCTCTGACTTCCTAATTCTTGTCTAGGGTCACATCCCAGACGCGTCTGTAGCTCTGTGAGGGAGCAGGCACACGGATGTTCACACTGGGAGTAACTGAGGTGGGGACGGGGGGCACCTGGGAAGCCCCTTGGCTGGGGCCGGTGTTGTGGAGCAGAGGGTTAAGCGGCCACTGGCAACCACAGCTTCCCATGTAGGAGCACCAGTTCGAGTCTCGGCTGCTCCACTTCCGATCTAGCTCCCTAACGCGCCTGGGAAAGCAGCAGCAGATGGCCCAGGGCTTGGGCCCCTGCGACCCATGTTGGACACCCGGATGGAGTTCTGGGCTCCTGGTTTCAGCCTGGTCCAGCCCAGCCGTTTCAGCCATCTGGGAGGTGAACCAGAGAATGCAAGATCTCTTTCTCTCTCTGCCTTTCAAGTGAAATAAATCTTTACCGCAGCAGCCCCTGGGTGTTCATCTCTGGGAGACTGGGTAGATGTTACTCCAATTAAGGCCTTTAAACCCCAGCTTCTAATTTTGTTACATCAGACCACCCAGGATGCAGACTGCTGCTTTGTGACCTTGAAGTAATCACTTCTCCAAGTCTCTTCATCTGTAAAACAGAAACACTGAGTTGCTCAGAGCTAAGCATCTGCCACGCCGCCGCGAGATGCTGGCAATGGTGGCTCCAAAGCACTTGCCAATTCATTGTCTTCTTTTTTTTTTTTTTTTTTTATTTATTTGAAGGCAGAGAGGCAGAGGGAAGGAGGGAGGGAGGGGAGAGGGAGAAGGGGAGGGAGACAGGTCTTCCATCCTCTGGTTCACTCCCCAGATGGCCACAACAGCCAGAGCTGCGCTGATCTGAAGCCAAGAGCCAGGAGCTTCTTCCAGGTCTCCTAGGCAGGTTCTATCTTCCACTGCTTTCCCAGGCCATAGCAGAGAGCTGGATTGGAAGTGGAACAGCTGGGTCTAGAACCAGTGTCCATATAGGATGCTGGCCCTGCAGGCAACGGCTTTACAAGCTAAGCCACAGCGCCGGCCCCTTGAGTGTTTCTCACCACAGCGTGTGGCTGCAGCAGGGGATCACCCGCACACAGCCTGGGAGTCTTAACTTCACGACTGGGCCCCTCAATAACTGGATGTTGGAGGTGGGATGTGGTGAAATGGCTAAGACACCACTAGGGATGCCCGCACCCCATACTGAGAGTGCCTGGGAGATAACAGGTGACGCTGGCTACCTGCCACCCACATGGAAAACCTGGATTGAGTCGTCAGCTTCCTGGCAGTTGGGGAGTAACCCAGCAGGTGGGAAGTTTCTGTCTCTCATTTATTAAAAATGCTTTTAAATAAAAAAAATAGGGGTGGGCATTGTGGTGTAGCAAGTTAAACCACCGCCTGCAGCAGCCACAATCCGTAATTTTGTAGTGCCGGTTTGAGTCCTGGCTGCTTTGCTTCCCGCCAGCTTCCTGCTAATGCATTCATCGTAGGCAGATCTTTGTGCTTCATTGTAGATGACGGCTCAAATGCTTGGGCCCCTGCCCCCGTGTGTGAGACCTATATGGAGTTCCAAGCTCCGGCCTGGCCCAGCCCTGGCTGTTGTGGCCATTTGGGAGTGAACCAGTGACCAGAGATTTCTCTGTGTTTCTCTTTCTCTCACCCCGCCTTTCAAGTAGATGAATAAATATGTATTTTATTTTATTTTTTGACAGGTAGAGTTAGTGAGAGGGAGAGAGACAGAGAGAAAGGTCTTCCTTTTTTTTTGTTGGTTCACCCCCCAAATGGCTGCTATGGCTGGTGCACTGTGCCGATCTGAAGCCAGGAGCTTCTTCCTGTTCTCCCATGCAGGTACAGGGCCCAAGCACTTGGGCCATCCTCCACTGCACTCCCGGGACACAGCAGAGAGCTGGACTGGAAGAGGGGCAACCGGGACAGAATCCAGCGCCCCAACCAGGACTAGAACCCGGTGTGCCGGCGCTGCAGATGGAGGATTAGCCTAGTGAGCCATGGCGCCGGCCAAGATGAATAAATATTTAAACTAAATAATAACTGGGTGTTCAGAGAGAGAGAGAGATCATCCATCTACTAGTCATTCCCCAAATGGCTGCAAGGGCTGGAGCTGGGCCAGGACAATCCAGGAACCTGGACCACCATCCGGGTCACCCACCTGGGTGGCAGGGGCCCATGCACTTGGACCGTCCTCTGCTGCTTTCCCAGGTGCATCAGTAGGGAGCTGGACAGAAGTGCAGCAGCTGGGATTTGAAACTGCCCACGTGGGGTGCCAGCATTGCAATAAGCAGCTTCGCTTTTCAGAACACCACTTTCTTCCTTTTAAGTTACTTAGTGTGGTTGCTGTTGTGGCAGAGAGAGCTGAGCTGCTGCCTGTGACGCCAGCATTTCGAGTCCCCAGCTGCTTCCCTTCTGATCCGGTTTCCTGCTAGTGCTCCTGGGAAAGCAGCAGCAGACGGCCCAAGTGCTTGGACCCCTGCACCTACATGGGAGACCCAGAAGATCCTGGCTTTGGCTTGGTCCAGCCCCAGCCTCTGCAGTCATCTAGGGTGTGACCCAGCAGATGGAAGGTCTCTCTCTGTCTCCATCTCCCTCTGTAGCTCTGCCTTCCAAATAAATAAATAAATCTTAAAAAAAAAAAAAAAAGTTATTTGAAAGGCAGAGTGACAGAGACAGAGATAGAGACAAAGATAGGGACAGAGAGGTCTTCCATCTGCCAGTTCACTCCCCAAATGGCCACAACAGCTGGGTCTAGGCCAGCCTACAGCCAGGAGTCAGGAACTCCCACCTGGTTGCCCAACCTGGGTGGGAGGGGCCCAAGCACTTAAACATCATCTGCTGCTTTTCAGGAGCATTAGTAGGAAGCGGGATTGGACTTGAACCCGCACTCCGATGTGGGAAGGCTGTGTTGCAAGTGACAGCTTAACTCACCGCACCACAACACTGGCCCCATCATGGAGAATCTTTTGGCCCAAGGAACGGAAAACACGACTCAAATAGGCTTAAACCAAAGCTGCATTTAGTGGGTCCCGTGGCCTAAAACTTCAGCAGCAGTTTCATCCAGAGGTTTTTAACTACTTGCGCCTTGACCTCATTTTTCTTTTTCCTTTTCTCTGTCCTCCCTCCTACTGTTCCATCCACTAGCTAGTCCCCCTCGTGGCGGCAGCTCCTGGCCTCACGTCATTCCTTCTAGATGCACGCAGTCTTTTTGAAGCTCTGTTCAGTGGAGAGGAGCTTGCATTCGGAGCTGTCACTCACCTGTCCTGATCTAATCCCCACAGCTCAGGGAGAGGGAGCACTGACAAGGTGAACTGAACTCAGCTCAAGGCAACAGCAGTAGCTTGTCTGTAATGACAGAACAAGGATCAGGAGCGTCCCCTCATCCTACTTCATGACCTGCACAGCCCCGTGTATCTTGCTTGCATGATTTTAAAAAAAATGCAGAATGGTTAAGTGCATACCCTGATTGTCTAAGATCTTACTTTTATGAGTATTTTTACAAAGCAGACTGTGAAAACCTTCTAGGCCAGTTATGTGTACTGATATAGATACCCTTTTTAAGAACAGATTTATTTATTTATTTAAAAGGCAGAATGACATAAAGAGACAGAGCTCTTCCAACCACTAGTTCACTCCCCCAATGGCTACAACAGCTGGGACTGGGTCGGGCTGAAGCCAGGAGCCAGCAACTCTATCTGGTCTTCCATACGGATGGCGAGAACTCAACTACCTGAGCCATCCCCTGGGAAGCAGGATTGGAAGTGGAGCACCCAGCACTCAGACAAGCACTCTGATACGGGATGCAGGCATCCTAAGCAGCAGCTTAACCCACTGTGCCACAATGCTGGCCTTCATATATACCCTTAAATATGAGCTATATTATACTTACTTTCCCAGGGTTTTTAAAATTTTTATTTTTTATTTTCCTTAAGATTTATTTGAGGCTGGCGCTGCAGCTCACTAGGCTAATCCTCCACCTGCGGCACCGGCACCCGGGTTCTAGTCCCGGTTGGGGCGCTGGATTCTCTCCCGGTTGCCCCTCTTCCAGGCCAGCTCTCTGCTGTGTCCCGGGAGTGCAGTGGAGGATGGCCCAAGTGCTTGGGCCCTGCACCCGCATGGGAGACCAGGAGGAAGCACCTGGATCCTGGCTTCAAATCGGCGCAGCGCGCTGGCCACAACACATTGGCTGTAGCAGCCACCTGGGAGGTGAACCAACGGAAAAAGGAAGACCTTTTGCTCTGTCTCTGTCTCTCCCTCACTAACTCTGCCTGTCAAAAAAAAAAAAAAAAAAAAAAAAAAAAAAAAAAAAAAAAAGATTTATTTGAAAGTCAGAGTTACAGAGAGGAGAGGAAAGACACAAAGAGAAAGACAAAGAGATCTATCAATTTTCCATCCGTTGGTTCACTCCCAAATGGCCACAATGGCCAGGGCTAGGCCAAGCCAAAGCCAGGAGCCAGAAGTTTCATCTGGGTTTCTCATGTGGATGCAGGGCCCCAAACACTTGGGCCATCTTCTGCCACCTTCCGAGGCACATCAGCTGGGAGCTGTATGGGAAGTAGAGCAGCCAGGACTTCAACCAGCGCCCATATGGGATGCCAGTGCTGCTTAATGCACTGTATCACACGGCTGATCCTGCTTTTCTGAATTTTTAATTAGAGGGATAAATGAAATGAGGGTACTTCAAAGAAAAGTTCATGGAAAATGAAATGCAAGGACAAAATTATTTTGCTGTAAATTTTGAATCTGGGGCCAGCACTGTGGCATAGAGGGTAAAGCCACCTCCTGCAGTGCTGGCATCCGATGTGGGCACCAGTTCGAGTCCCGGCTGCTCCACTTTCAATCAGTTCCCTGCTAATGCACCTGGGCACGCAGCAGAGGACAGCCAAAGTGCTTGGGCTCCTGCACCCACGTGGGAAACCCAGAAGCTCTAGGCACCTGACTTCAGGTCAGCCCAGCTCCGGCCATTGCAGCCATTTGGGGAGTGAATCAGCTGAGGGAAGACCTCTGCCTCTCTGTAACTCTTTCAGATAAATCAATAAATCTTAAAAAAAATTTTTTTTTAATCTATGTCTAGTTTTTTGGTAATACATATTCCCCTTCAATTCTTGGCAACCCTTTTATTATGACTGCTGTTCCACTCAAGTATATGCCCTGACACAACCACTCTGTGTATTCTTTAATGCCAAGCATGATTTTAAGACAAAGTCCAGTTGTTAGTGGCCTCTGTTGGGCTGTAAGTACTTGTCTCAAGCAGCAAGAACTGGAAGTGAAATTCTTTAACGACTATGCATCCCGGAACCCTCTGCACTCAACGCCATTCAATCCTGAGGTCAAGTCTGCCTCTCAGCCATTGCCAGCATTCCCAACAGGAACATTTCCGATTTCATTCTGGTCTGGCAGGGCAGTGTGGTTGCCAGCAGATGAGGGGCTCAGGCTTTCTGAAGGGCTTGCCACCCACGTGACCTGGAGCAGGCCACTCATTTTAAAACTGGATCAGGCCTGGGTGTTTGGCACAGTGGTTAAGCGGCCACTCGGGATACTCACGAGCCACGACAGAGTGCCTGGGGTTGAGTCCCGACACCGCTCTGACTCCAGCTTCCTGCTGATGCACATCCTTAGGAGAGGCAGGTGATGACTCAAGCAACTGCGTCCCTGCCCCCAGGTGAGACCCGGATTGAGTTCATAGCTCCTGTCTGCGCCTGGCCAGTCCTGGGTGTTGTGGACATTTGGGGAATGAAGAGATCTCTGTCCCACAACTTTTTCCTTTTTGAAAAAGAATTCCATCTGGGTCTCCCATGTGGGTGGCAGGTGTGCTTTCCTAGGCATGGTAGCTGCACTGGAAGTAGAGCAGGCAGGATGCGAACTGGCCCTTATATGGGATGCCACTGTTGCAAACGCTGGCTTAACCTCTGTGTTCCATCACAGGCCCCTCTTTCAGTTCACACACACACACACACACACACACAGCAGATCATCCTCAGGAGGTTGCAGCGAGAATCAGCCAAGTTGAGCAAACAGCTCTGAACACAGCAAGGCGCTCCTTACAGGCAGTGCGGTACCGGGCTGCATGCTGGGCCACTGGTGGTCACAAGCACTCATGGTCAGTGGGCCTCCTATGACTGAGTGAGCCAGGACAGATGTTCATTCAGGAGTTCCGGGAAACTGGGCATGCTCGCCAGAGGGCGGCTCAAAGGGCCCATTCACTCACATTCCGCCCAGCAGCATTCCTGGCCTGCGGTCACAGACTGGGCCCAGGAGGCCCCATGGGGTCTGCCAGTCTGCAGATTTGAGTGCCCTGAGCACGGACTCCCGGAGAACAGGGCTTGGAGTACCTCCTGACCCCCTTCCCTCTTAGAACCAGACCCAGGTGGTGCTCAGGGAGTTTCTTGGTGTTAGCCATGGAGAAGCAAGCAGCAGTGGACTGATTTAGGTACCCAAACCATGAAGCCTACTCAGGAAGCCATTCTGGCTCTGGCCCCAGGGCAAACTTCTAGCAACCAGACTGGACCCAAGTGTTAGCAAGGGTGAGGAGTGACATCAGAGAGGGTGAGAAATGACATCTCAACAAAGTCAACAGTGTAAGGATCCAGCCATTTGTAAAGGAGCCACACGACCCGCACTGCAGAGGCTGCCTGAGCCCTGGGTTTTGGAGTTGGAAGCTTTGAGCCTGGTTGAGGGTGCTCTGAGATGACCTGTTGGTGCAGCCAGGAGGGGGAAAGCAAATGCAAGGCACTGGGGGCTCAGCAGTTACACAAGTGTGAGATGAAGCCAGAAATGAGCTTTATTCTCAAAACCAGGGGAGTAATCAGGGCCAGTGCCATGGTGCAGCAGGTAAAACCACCATCCGCAGTGCCGGCATCCCATATGGGCACTGGTTCAAGTCCTGGCTGCTCCACTTCTGATCCAGCTCTCTGCTGTGGCCTGGGAAAGCAGTAGATGGCCCAATTGCTTGGGCCCTTGCACCCATGTGGGAGACCCGGAGGAAGCTCCCGGTTTCAGACTGGCCCAGCTCCAGCTGTTGAAGCCATTTGGGGAGTGAACCAGTGGGTGGAAGACCTCTTCTCTCCTTCTCTGCCTCTGTCTCTCTGTAACTCTGCCTTTCAAATAAAAACAACAACAGGAGAGTTATCAACAGGCTCTGGACAGCCACAGCAGTGCCTCCCTCCCTGTGATGGCTTGACTCCAAAATAAGAGCCTGTGTCTGGCCCAACATGGCTAACATGCTAAGGAGCTGTAACGAATGCTTTACACACGTTCTCGTCATCTCTGTACTGTGTGACTGTAGGGATGCGACTCACCCTCTCTGTGCCTCAGGAAATGCATGTGTTAGAGGAGGACTCACACAAGGGTTATGAGAGTTAAATTATTAAAGGACTTTAAAACAGAATAACAGGGTCAGTGCTGTGGTGTAGGGGGTAAAGCTGCCGCCCGCAGTCCTGGCATCCCATACAGGCGCTGGTTCAAGTCCTGGCTGTTCCACTTCCAATCTACCTCTCTGCTATGGCCTGGGAAAGCAGTAGAAGATGGTCCAAGTTCTTAGGCCCCTGTACCCACGTGGGAGACCCGGAAGAAGCTCCTGACTCCTGGCTTCGGATCGGCACAGCTCCGGCTGTTGCTGTCATTTGGGGAGTGAACCAATGGATGGAAGACCTCTCTCTCCTCTCTCTCTGCCTTTGCCTCTCCTCAACTGTCTTTCAAATAAATAAATAAATCTTGAAAGAAAAAAACCAGTATGGAATAAATGAAATTTTATAATTCCTACAGCAGTACATATCTTGGCACAATTAAAAATTTACTAAATAAATATACACGGTGCAGAGTTAAGCTGCTGCTTGTGACACCAGCATCGCATATATCAGAGCACCAGTTAAAGTCTCGGCCACTCTGCTTCCAATCCAGCTTCCTGCTAATGAGCCTGGGAAGGCACCAGATGATGACTCAAATTGGGCCCCTGCCAACCATGTGGAAGAACTGGATGGAGTTCCTAGCTCCTGGCTTCAGTCTGGCCCAGACATGGCTGTTGTGGCCATTTTGGGGAGTGAACCAGCCAATGAAAGATTTCTTTCTCTCCCTGTTGCCCTGACTTCTGAATAAATAAATACATTTTAAAGAAATCTCTCCATATCCCTGTGCTCTCACCAGGCAAGGCACTTACCCAGGGTCACAGAATCAGTCAGGTGATGGGTGACCCTGGCCTGCATGTGTCACTGCTCCCCATGGACCAAGAGCCACATCACCATCCTTGTTCTGTGGGCCATGGCATGCCGAAGGCATCCTGTGTGAATCGGTTAAGCACACTGGGCTACACCTTTGTAGGACTCCAGTGTTTTCCAAGGACAACACAATAAAACACTTCTGAAAAGCATAAGGAGATTCTATTACACGAAAGATATGATGGTGGTAAGTTATAAACCCTGGGAATCCTTAGAGCAGAGAGGAGCCACGTGGCGCTGTGCCAAGTTCCCACTGCCTGGAGTGTGCACAGGGCACGCGGGCCAAGAGACAAGTCTCATTACACCGATTTCACAAGAAAGATCCAAGAAGTTTATTAGACCACAGCAAAATACGAAACTCATTAACGACCATAAAAGCCATACTCAATCAGTCAAGTGCCTCTTGGCACAATGCACCTATCCTGTACGCCATCCCTGGATCTCAGCTCCAACTAACGAGTGCCTTCAAATCAAGACCCTAACACAATGGGATCCCAGGGAGTAGCTTCAAAAGTCTTGCTACTATTACTAACATGGGAAGGAGTCCGGGGAATGAAATGCGGCAGGACATTCTGAATGTCCAGAGAGGGCCTGTGTGTCTAGGACTGGAGTGGGGGACAGGAGACACAAAACAGCAGGGACCTGACAGCAGGTTTCTCTCTTCTACTTCTTCCTGCCGCCTCTCTCCTTGAGGGCCAGGTGGATGATGGCGCCATTGGCCATGTTGTAGTAAGCCAGCGAGTTGGAATCCTTGATGAAGATGCCCTGGAAAGAGACAGTGCGCCTTGGCGTGAGGTCCCTGGCCTTGGACACACAACGTGGCCTGTCCATCTGCATGGCACACCTAGCAAACATGAGGGCTTGAGGGAAGGCGGGGGACAAGGGACTGAAGGGCTCTGGCTCTACCCAAAATGCTTTTTCCTTCCTTCCAATCAACTGATGGACGCTCTTCCCCTTTGTCAATGTTTGGCTCAAAGCTCAACTTCCCAAGAAACTGCCCGACCAAGGCCATGGAGACCTTTGGAGATCACCTGAGCAACAGCCTCGCTTTGCAGGAGGAAACTGAAGCCCAAGGCGGGATTTGGTCAAGTCCAAAAGGGTGAACACAGCACGACTATGTGACCCACCAGGAAGCAGGCAAGGCTGGACTACACCACCTGAGGTCGCCCTGGCTGGGATGGCCTCAGCTCTGGGTCCATGACCTAGCACAGCACTCCCGAGGCACACCCCCAGATCCTGTCCCCAGTGCTCGGGGCAGAGGGTTCCCTGGACTCCACACAAGATGGACTGCCGGAGCCTCACACTGGCACGCTCTCCAGCTCTGGCACCCCCGCCAGCACCTTCACTTCTGGGACAACTCAGAGGATCACTGCCCATCTCCCTGTGCATGGGGGACTTAGCTTCTGGCACAGCAGTGTTGGGACCTAAGGGAAGGGACTGGCACGCTCTGACGCACCTCGTACTGCAGTTTCTGTTTCCCTGCAGGCATGCCTGTAGCTTCGTGAATCTTCACTTTGATGACAGAGACCTGTGGGGCCAAGGAGAGGTCATTCGTGCCCTTGCAAAGGCCAGCAGAAGGAAGCTGTCCCTTGAACCCTTGGTCCCCATGCACGTGATACCGCTGGTGGCAGCAACCCCTACCTGGTCTGTGAGAGGCAGGGTGAAGACCAGCACCTGCCCATTCAGCTTCCATTCCGTCTTATCCTGCATGTTGGGCACCTGGACTTTGATGGACACTGGACCCTGCAAAACAGAAGGGGATCATTATGCCTGGGGACCCCTGAGCCAATCAGGAACTATGTTCTGCCATCCTGAGGGCACCTGGCTCTGGCCTGATTCTCTACTGACACACTTGTCATATTGTACAAGTCACACTCCCATATCAAGATGTGCTTTCTGTTTTCAAGTCCTCCTGCGAGTCTAGAGCTGAAATGAAGAGGTTGGGTAAAAATGCTCTGTGACACCCAAGAAGCACAAGTGTAAAAAAAAGTGGCCTGTAAAATCCAGACCTGATTCCCAACTCGGCTCATAAGGTCTCAGCCTGCCTGTACAACAGAGCTGATCAGAGCGACAGCAGAGCCCTGCGGTGAGCCCCACACGGAAAAGTGTCCCAAGGTGAGCTCCACCCTTGCACTTCGCTAAGTGCCCAAAACAGGACTCTCTTAAGAACGAAAACAGAAGATTTGGTCAAACGCACTGAGCCGTCAGGGGCTGCGGCTGTTTCTCGCCTCCTCACTGGAGCCCAGCAGCTTCCCTGGGGTGCAGCAGCACCACGGTTCCCACCTTCCTTTACTCTAGCACCCCAGCAAGGGCGAGGACTGCAGGAAAGGCCACACTGAGTTCATGAACCACACCCGGGCTTGCTTCAGGTGTCCAGGGCCCTCTCACCGAGCTGTGCCCCTGTGCAGTGGCTCTCCCTATGGCCTCCAGAGATGCCACACCAGGGGACCACCAACACTGTCACACTCAGCTCCTCTAGGTGTTAACCCACATTTACTGGGCGTCCCATCAGTCAAAAGCTTCCAGTGGCTAACCCAGACCCTGGAGGCCACCACCACGGGAGTGGAATGAGGTCAGCCGGGCACCATGTGACTAGGGTGAGACTGCAGCCCCTCCCCTAGACACCCCAGGCCACAGGTAGCACCCAGGGGTCACATACCTTGTTCCTGCGCAGGAACTCCTCCTCGGACATGAGACTGTCCTCTGTCTTGAGTTTCTTGGAGGCAGGCTCATCCTCCATGGGAGGTGGAGGGTGAACAGGGGGCATTGGGGCTGGAGCTGGGACAGGGGCCACAGGTGGCGCAGGCACAAAGGCTGCAAGGACAGGAACAGACAGACCCGTGAGTGGGGGCAAGGGGCCCAGACTCAGGGCTAGTGAGGATGTGAGGTCTTTTGGCCTATCAGGTGTGAGGTGCCACTCTCCACTGAGTCTGGCAGCCAGCAGGTTCCCTGGCAGAGGGCCCAGGGAGGCTGCCCAGACTGTGCAGCGAGGCACTGGAGGAAGGGCAGGACCGATGGATGGAGCAGGCGCCTGCCTGGGGCCTGACCCAGGTGCACAGGCACAATTCAGTCTATCTCCCCCAGGAGCTGCGGCCCCTACTGCTCCACTGGGCCGCACACCCAGCTGAAGAGCTGGCACTACTCCCAGCAGCCACTGCTCTGCAGACAATGCTTGGCCTGCAGCCCAACCCGATGGCCACGAGAGCGACACAACACACTGACCTGTTGGCACGATCATGGGTGGTGGCCGGGGTGCCATGATAGGAGGTGCTGAGGGAGGCATGGGCACCACATTGATCCTGGGTGCGTGGATGATGGGTGGCATGGGCGCAATCACCGAGCCCGGGGGCAGCCGGACCACGGATGCCATCGGGGGCCGGGGCATGACAGGTACCGCAGACACAACTGTAGTACGGACGGGAGGTGGCATCTGCAAGAAGGAAGAGACCCAGAGGTCACAGGAAGCCAAGATTGGGCCCCAAGGGCACGTGCAGCTGGCAGTGAGCCACCTGGAGCTCTGAGAATGGGCGCTGGACAGCTCCGATTCTGCCCCGCGTGGCCCAGAGACTGCAGTCTCACACTGGGCATCTGAGAGAAACTCTGCAACGACAGAACCAGGGCCACTTTCTCCACACGGGACTCAGACGATTGGAGTCCATCACTGACCCTGACTCAGCCTCCTGGAGGCCAGCAGGCCTGAGACGCAGGAAGCCCTGAGGCCCGTCCACCTCAGATCTGCTCCTCACCTGCCACTTGCTCCCTGCCCGTTCCAATCCTCCCCTGTGGATGGAAGACTGGCTTCGAGGTGCTCCATTTAAAGGGTTCTTTTTAACTTGACTCACGAGCACTCAGAATTGCTGTTAAAGAGCAGCCACGCTCAGTCAGCAGAATTCAACCCCGGGGACTGAACTCTTTAGTCAATTACAGGGGCCGGCACTGTGGCATAGCAGGTAAAGCCACCGCCTGCGGTGCCGGCATCCCATGTGGGCGCTGGTTTGAGTCCTTGCGCTCCACTTCCCATCCAGCTCTCTGCTGTGGCCTGGGAAGGCAGTAGAAGATAACCCAAGTCCTTGGGCCCCTGCACCCACGTGGGAGATCTGGAAGAAGCTCCTGGCTCCTGATCGGTGCATTCTGGCCGTTGCAGCCAACTGGGGAGTGAACCAGAGGATGAAGACCTCTCTCTCTCTCTGCCTTTCAAATAAATAAATTAAATAAATCCTAAAGTGAGTCACAGGCTGGCTGCTGGCTTACCGCGGGTGGGCGAGGCACTGAAGTGATGGGTGGGGCTGAGCTGGGGATGTTTGTGGCTGAAGACGGAGGTGGCGGCTGCTGGGGGATTTCATTGGGCTTGCTGGGGCCAATCTTCTCTTTGGTGTCGTCCTCTGGCACCAGGCCCTTGGCCTTGTGGATGGCCTCAATCTGCTCCTGGAGGGTGATGTTGGCCTGCGCGGCCTGCTGAGTGCGGGCCATGCTGCCCGAGTGGCCATCCCAGGTCACCTGCCAGGGAGAGCAACGCCAGAGATTGTCAGGACTCCTGGGACTTAAGCCCGGACGGGGCAGGCCAGGGCAGGGAGGGCACCAGGATCCCCTGCAGCCGCACCTTCTCCTCCGGCTTCTGGATCTCCTCCTCGCCGATCTTCTTCCCGATGGCCGTTTCCTCAACACCGAAGATGTCAGTTCGCCGCTCAGCCAGCTGCTTCAAGCTGCTCTCAATATCCAGACCTGCACGCAGTCACACATGGGGGCAGGCAGCAGGGATGAGAACTAAACTCAGTGCCTGCTGACAAGGCAGCAACTTGCCTCGTGCGCAGGGCAGAGGCGGCAGACTCTGGGCCCCAGCACAGCACTCCCATGCGCTGGGGAAGGCTGTCCAGTCGGCCCTACGCCTCAACACCCAGCGCCAGCGCCTGTCCGATCCCTGGCTCACACGGGAAGGTGGGCCAGAGAAAGCAGCTGTGAGGACAGGATGCCAAGACGACTGAGCAGCAGTCAGGACGAAAAGCCTGGTCCCTTGCTGGCACAACACCCTCCCTACGGTGCTGCAGGCGCCAGCCCACCAGGTTTCACCCCAAGGAGCTCGGTGTCCCAGCCATCAGCGTCCTCATGCTAGGGCAGCATGGGAAGGGAGCACCCCTCCTAGCCGTAAGGGGCCCATCATCTATACCAGCGCCTGCCTCTGGAACATTCCGAGAGAGAGCTCCTGTGTAACACAGAAGGCTTCATCCACCCTCAAAAGCTGCTGGTAGCCGTAATCACTGCTTCCTGTTTGCTTAAAGCAACGCAACTGCGACCCGCAGACTGCCACGGGCTGGGCAGGGCCCCAGCTCACCTGGCGCATACACCTCATCGTCGCTCTGCTTCTCGCGGATGGAGCGGTCCCGCTGCTCCAGCCAACGGGGGTCAAGGAGCCCGATGCGCATGTGTTCCTGCATCTTGCTGGCAGGGATCTTCTCCCCCGTGATGGGAGACACGAGATACTCATCCGGGGCAGGGGCCGGAGGCAGGGGCTTGGAAGCTAAAAGGAAAAGACTTCTGAGAACACCGCAGGGGTGTGTGTGTGTGTGTGTGTGTGTGGCCTGGTGAAGAGGTGGCATTTCATTCATGCATCATTCAAGTGAGACACATCCACTCAGTGCCACCCTCGAGCCTGGCACCAGGGCACCAAAAGTGATGAGGCCTGTTCTAGAGAAGGCGATCAGTGCTTGTACAAGGCTGCCTTGAGACCTCCCGGTCTATGGAATGAGCAGGGCACACAGGTCTGGGAGCAGCCATACCTTTGGGATCATAGTCTTTGCGGACGATGACTTGGTCTGGAGTTGGGGGCAGAGGTGGAGGCATGGGCGTCTCTGGAGGTGGGGGCACTTTTTGCCCTTCTTCTTCATCATCTGAACCCTGAAATGCAAAGCCATGGTAGGTCTCAGAGAGGGCACAGAGCCACCTCCCTGTGGCTAAGCCCCGGAAGCCGAGGATAGCAAAGAGTCTTGGCCCCCGCCAGGCCATGTCCACGTGCTAAGCCTCGCAGGGCAGCCGAGGCCAGCCGGCAGCAGGCCAAGCTGCTTCCTCACAGCATGAATGGGAGCGCTGGGGGCCATGCGCTAACACTCCTCCCAGGCACTTCCAGCAGTTGGCACCAGGCAGTCCCAAGAGGCCAAGGGCACTTAACACACTGGGGAGGGGTGTCGGGCGTGAGTCAGTACTCAATGCAGCCGCTCACAGGGCAATGCTGGGAGGGAGCGAAAAAGTCAATTCCCACAGACACAGGGGCCCTTTCTTCTCGGGCTGCACACAAATTCTTTTTGGAGGGGGGAGAGCAGGGTAGCTCTGGAGACTATGCTGCTCGGAAGGCCTGGGCTGCACGGGCAGGGCCGTCTGGAAGGAGTGCACACCACGTTTAGAACAGCTCTGGAACTGCTGATCATCCGGGGCTGGCTAAATGCACCCGCATGGGGCGGTGCAGGGAGCTCCTAGGCGAGGGCTGCAGTGGGGCAGGGAGTGCAGTGCCTCTGGGTCGAGGGGAAGGCCACAGAACAGGGTCGGCACAGCTTCTAGATCCTGGCCTGCGAATGCACCTGTTTTCAGAGCTGCAGAGAGGCTCCGAGTTGCCTGGGCTTGAGCAGCTGCCTGGCCTCGTGCCGGGCCTGCGCCTCCCAGGCCATCGCTGGTCCTGGTGGACGTCAGCCCGACCGCCGGGAGCTGCAGGGGAGAGGTCACCCGCAGGCCCGCCCGGGAGCTCACCTCATCCATGTCTTGCACCTGGGTGTCCTGGTCCAGCTGGGAAGGAGGCTCCTCTGCCTTCTCCTGTTTCTCATCCTCCTCATCAGACTCAACCTCCATCTCAACCTCCTCGCTCTCCCCGAACTTCTCATATCGCTCCTGAATAAGGATGCGCGCACCCAGCTCCTCCGGCGTGGTGGGGGGAGGGAAGTTCCCTGGAACAGGGAGAGCCGAAGTCAAAGGGCTGCCCTACCAAAGGCCACCCCTTGCCCATCTGTCTGGAGGCGAGAGCTTGGGGATGTGTCCGATTTCTCTGCCCTCAGATGCCCAGCACGATCTGGTGACCAGGATTTAGCTCAGGCAAAGCGGTAGAAATGAAGTCTTCCGGCAACAGAGAGGAGACAGACACTGAAAAAGCCGCTGGGGATCCCGCTGCTCCCAGGGAACACGTCCACCGGGTCTCCAGGGCAGGGCCGGCGCCGAGCTCCTGGCTCCCGTCTGGAGGCTCTCCTCACACCTACCTTGCTCATTGGGCTGGAAGTCCACTGTCTCCACCACCACAAAATCATGCCAGTCAATCTGGGCATAAGCCACCCGCTCCTTCTCCTTCTCCTCCTCCTCCTTCTTCCTCTCGCGCTCCTGGAACTTGGCCCACTCCACGCGGTAACACACCTGCAGGGAGGGGCAACAGCATGGCACAGAGGTGGATGGCTCAGCCCCCAGGGAGGCTCTAACCCCCAGGGCCTCCACCAAAGCCAGCAACTCCTTAAGAGCAGGATGCTCCTCTGCCCTCAAAGGAAACTTCCTGAAGCAAACTACAGCAAGCCCAGAGTCCGGACAGGACGGAAATTCTAAATGCTACAGAAACCCTCCATCTGGGACCCAAGATTTCTGCTTGAGTTGGCAAGGAGCTCAGGCCTCCCAGGGTGGCAAAACCTCCAGGAAGCCTGTGGCCTCAAGGGAAACAGCAGTGGGAGAAACAGAAGCCTTCACATAGCAATTAAAACCAGCCAGCACCAATGTGCCTCCTGGACTCTGACAACCTGAGGGCTTCAAAGGGCATCTGCCACTGGAGGGCCGGGGGTGGCCTTCGAGACAGAGAAGAAAGAGGGAGCTCTGTTAAAACTGACAGTGGAACAGAAAGCAGTGCCACGCTGGGAAACACAGGGGATCCAGGTTTCTTTGGTTCTGTGGCCACAAGGCCTTTCACCCCAGCATTCCAAGCCTGGAGCGGAACAGGGCGCTGCCGCCTGGCCTGTGTCCAAGCACCAAACGGAACTCATGTGGTGGAGCTCGTACCATTAGTAACTGCTTGCAAGAAATCACACCGAGTTTACCTGATCCAAAACTTCTCGGGGGTTTTCAGCCTCTTTCTTGAGCTTTGTAAATAAGCCTTTGGGTGGAATCAGAATCTGAAACGGAAGAGTTAAAGCCCCTGTCAGTATGTCAACCAGGGACAAAGAAGGGGCCTTCCTGGCCTGGGCTCAGGTGCAGGAGATGGGAAAGCGGGGGATTCTGGGTCCCAATCCCAGCTCCAGCTGGCTGTGGGACTCTGGCCAAGTTACTCAGCCCTAGGAACTTGGTTTCCTTCTATAAAATAGCAACAACCCCACCTAAAGTCAGCACCGTCGACTTAAAAAGGTCGTTCCAAGGATTAGCAGGAACACGTATCTGAAGCCTGGTAGACCACCCAGAACACAGCTGCTCTCAGGAGACCCATCTGCTGTCCCTCTGCAAGTGCTCCTCAGGCTACTGCTGACTCCACGGAGCACCCCTCCCGCCCCACCCCTGCCTTCTTCCCCACAGTGTGCAGCACCATCTGAGGCACATGGGCACTGCACTTGTCTCCTCCTCACTAAGCTAGAGACTCCACTAGGACAGGAACTGGGGCTCTGTTCAGTTACATCCCAGCGCCTTAAGTGCTGGCTGACACTCAGTGCGCATTTACTGAAAGAGCGCACGCAGCCTGTGTTCTAAGCAAAGTGGCCCAGCCCTACCACTCTCGCTACCTCTGCCCCGGGATGTATCTGCTCCAAGTCTTCCACGGCTCGAGACACACCTGTGCCCTCAAATTACAGCAGTAAACGCCAACACTCAAGGTGAAGGAAAGAACCCGGAAAGTAACAGAATGAAGAGGGTTCTGGGAGCAGGCACTTAGCCTAGCTGGAAAGATGCCAACTAAGACGCCCCCGTCCCACTCCAAGGTACCTGGTGGGTGTGAGACCTGGCTCTGGCTCCTGACTCTATTTCTGGCTAATGGAGACCCTGTGAGGCACAACGGTGGCTCACATAACTGAGCTCTCGCCACACATGCGGGAGATCAGGATTGGGTTCCTGGCTCCCAGTTTCGTTGCAGGTTATTTGGGGAATAAGCCAGCAGGTGGGATCTCTAATAAATAAATAAAAGTAAACGAAAAGGGGTCTGGAGACCTTTAACACTGTGAAGTGTTAAAGGAGAAATGAAGCCAGAGCCACTGAAAACCGATACTGCGCATTTACAGCCACGCTTTGGCCTTCAATAATTGTTACTTCAGCTACCTTCACAGCTCCTAGATTTGGTTATTTTCTAAACACACACATTTTTACAGTTCTTTCTAGTTATATGCTTGGCATGACTGAAGCTGGAGAAAATCCAAGTCCTTTCACGTTAGACTTTTAATACATTGTTGGTAGATACCAAGAACAGATGTGCAGATCACCCCCTGAAATGAGAAGGAAAACAACCTCCACTAAGTGTAGCAAGTGGAGCCAGCGTGGTAGCACAGAGGATAAGGCCACTTCCTGCAATGCAACATTCCATACGGGTACCTGTTCAAGTCCCTGCTGCTCTACTTCCAACCCAGCTATCTGCTACCAGCTTGGAAAAGCAGTGGAAAATGGCTCATGCCACTCACAGGAGAGACCTGGAAGAAGCTCCTAGATTCTGCCTGGCCCACGGCCAGCCACTGTAGCCATCTGGGGAGTCTATCAGTGGATGGAGGATCTCGCTCTCTCTTTCAAATATACAAATCTCTTTAAAAATGTAACAAGAAAACCAATCGTTACTGATTTCCTTTGCAATGAATTAAAGATCTGATGATTTTAATTATCAGTATTGTTAGGATACAACTTTTTAAAAAATAATTTATTTAATTCAGAAGCAGAGACAGAAAGGAAGCTCCTATCCCATTGGTTCTTTCCAAATGCCCACGATGGCCAGAGCTAGGCCAGGAGCTCAACCCAGGTCTCCACACGGGTGGCCGGGGCCCGAGTACTTGAGCCACTACTGCTGCCTCTCAGGGTCTGCGTTAGCAAGAGGAGACACGAGCTGGAGCTGGCGTTGAACTCAGGCACACTTCTATGTAGAAAAAGTAGTTTGATTTGCATTTAAAGGAAAAGCTGAATCAATCTACAGATGTCACGTTTCTTCAGCTGGTCTGCTCAGCTGCCCCACAGAGAAGCCATGCCCCGGTGGACTGAGTGCTCCCATAGGTGAGACGCCCCCCTTCCCGCACAGCACCTTGGTGTACTGTTCCACCAGCTTTGTGAAGTAGTTGAAGAGGCTGTGCTGCGGCCGCAGGAAGTCAAACTGGTAGTTGCGCTGCTCCTTCTGCATGAGCTGGGTCAGGAACTGGCGCCCGTTCCTGGCCACAAACTGGGCCGTGAGCTTCACCACATCCAGGTCAAAGGCTGAGATGGAAGGGGGGTCGGCGATGAACTCAAACTCAGGAGGCGGTTCTTTGGGCACGATGGTCTCTTGGATCACCTGAGCCTGGACCTAAGACCCAGAAGGAGTGTAAGGCGCAGGGTGCACTGGCTCCAGGGAGCGGGGAGGAGCACGCCTGAGCAGGAGAGCTGTGGGCCCTGTGTGTCCGTTCTCACGCACACAGCACTGGTGTTTGGCATGAGAGTGCTCTCACTCAAAAGAACATCAATTTCTCAGCCAACTGTGGCCTCAACTTCCTGAACAGCTTTAACTAGCTGTCTGTAACTCTGCTCCTGCCCTGAAACCGAGGGCTAAAACGGGTGGTGGAAGAGTTGACAGGAACGTGGCTTATTAGAGCAGGGGGATGGAAATGCATTAAGGACCACGTACACGCAGGGAATCCCAGTGGGCAAGTGCTTCTCTAGCTCTACATGAACCACAAGGCGATACACCAGGTACCGTGAATCCTCCTTACAAATGAGGACGCGGAGGCAGCCTGAGGCCCTCGGAGCAGGAAGTTGCAACACAAGGTTTTAGAACCCGACTTCAGCCTTTACATCCCACTACAAAACAAGGGGCTGTCTTCTCCACCACGGTTCGGAGTACAGCAAGGTGAAGGGACCAGTCCGGTTCCACACAGGAGGCAAAGCATGCTGGCCCTTCCCGTCTTCATTCACAACTTAACAGTCCCTCCTGAGCCCAGCGCAGGGAGGCTGGCAGCACGGCGGTCAGAGGGGAGGGCCCTGGGAAAGACTGAAGGGAAGGGATGGCACAAGGAGGGCCCCACAGGCCCCACTGCTCCCTTCAGCAAAGCCAGGTAGGAGGTCCTTCCCATACCACAGCACTCACGGTCAAAGCCTTGGGTAGCTACACCCCCCAAACCCTCAACTGTCAAAGAATCGCTCTGCCGACCTCACGCAACCCCTGGGAAGTCACTGACACGGCTCCTAGGGCACTGATCGTGGATCCTGGGGAGCAGGGCTCAGGGAATGCCAACTGTCACTGGGACCTCTCGGAGAGACTCTACGGGTCTACCTGTGTAAGGTGGCTAACAGCTTGGACCGCACAGTTAATCATGCACCCATCCCCGTGCTCACCTCCCTCTTGGCCCCGGGGAAGTGTAGGGTGGGGGCTGAGCTCCAAACCTTCTGGGGCAGCTGCTGCTGGGTGGCCTGCTGCTGCTGCTGCATAACCTTGGGGATGGCGGCTGAGGGCTCCTGGGCCTTCCCCTCCTTGAACTCGCTGACCTTGTGGCGGTAGTAGGCATGGTAAGGGTCATTGGGGTTCAGGAAGTTGAACTTGGGGTTGTTGATCTCATTCTGTCGTATCCTGGCTTCAAACTCAGGCCCGTTTCTGGAAGGAGGGAAAAAGAACCCTTGTGACTGCTCAGACACAAAACACTGGCCCCTCAAGCCTCCAGGCACCAGCGGCCAATGCCATCTGCCTCAGGGCCTCCTGGCCGACGACTCCACCACAGTGCACCCCGGCCCTCCATCGTGTTCTGCTCCTCAGCCAATTCAGCCACTTCCAAAACCTCCACCGCTACTGCTTTTGTCTTCTTTACCTTTCAAATATTCATTTTGTTTATTTGAAAGGCAGTCACACAGAGGCAGAGAGAGAGGAAGATCAGAGAGAGAGAGAGAGAGAGAGAGAGATCTTCTATCCGCAAGGTCACTCCCCAAGTGACCCCGATGGGTAGGGCTGGGCCAGATCTAAGATAGAAGCCAGGAGCCTCTTCCAGGTCTCCCATGTGAGTGCAGGGGCCCAATCCCTGCTTTCCTAGGTGAATTAGCAGGGAGCTGGATCAAAGTGGAATACCTGGGACTTGAACTGGCGTCCATATGAGATGCTATGACACAATACCCACCCCTGCTTTTGTCTTTTAAAAAAAGACAGGGTTGGAGCTGTGGTGTAGTAGGTAAAGCTGCCACCTGCAGTGCTAGCATCCATATGGGCACCAGTTAGTCCCAGCTGCTCCACTTCCGATCCAGCACTGTGCTATGCCCTGGGAAAGTGGTGGAAGATGATCCAAGTCCTTGGGTCCCTGAACCTGCATGGGAGATCCGGAAGAAGCTCCTGGCTTTGGACTGTTGCAGCTCTGGCCAGTACGGCCATTTGGGGAGTGAACCAATGGACGGAAGACCTCTCTCTCTCTGCCTCTGCCTCTCAAATAAATAAATAAATCTTTAAATAAACAAAGTCAGAAGAAAATTCTGTTTAAAAAAAGGAAGATACATATTACTTCTTGAAGTAACCCTTTATAACAAAAGGTAAGCAAAAGTGAATACAATGAGAACAAAACAATACTGTCAATGTTCAGCCGCAAGTTTCCTGAGACTAATTCTCTTAGTTAACAGGGGAGATACAGCAAGTGTTAGAGAAGCTTGAAGAAATACTAGCCCCAGATGGAGACTCTGCCCTCTGGGTGGGTGATGAGAAGGACTGAGACACACGAGAATTAGATGACCTGATCATGCCTGGTCGGAGCGCTAAGACTTGCTGCTGTGTCTCCACTGTCTATCTCCCTGGGATGGGCCCCCAGTCTGCCTACCTCGGAAACTTCAGGATGATGGAAAAAATGTCCCTGGTATGTTATTTGGGGAGCTCTGATTTAGCCCCAGGTGGGGCTGCTGCCGGCCAGGTCACTCCACTCTCCTCACACCGGCGCAACCCTGGTCCTGCCAGAGAAGGCCAGAGACAGGCTGCAGGCAACACTGCGCACCACATTAAAAATCACATCAACCCCTACCACAGTACCACACTGAAAGCCAGCAACACCTGAGCTAGCGCTTCAGCAAGTTCCTGTCACATCCTGTGGAGTGACCAACACCATAAGGTCTCGTCTACGGCCATACCACCCTGAACCCGCCCGATCTCGTCTGACCTCGGAAGCTAAGCAGGGTCGGGCCTGGTTAGTACTTGGATTGACACCATGAGGTCTCAATGTGGCAGTGCACTAGTCCAGCGGAACCTCCTGCTTTGGGAAGATGCGTTTCCCCCTTACATAAGGCAGACCACACGAGGAAGGCGAGCGCCCACTTAATCTCCACTACACCAGGCTGCCGGACACAGCAGATGCCCAGGCAGGAGGAAGGCCCAGCCTGTCTCCTCCATCACTGCTTCCTAAGCCATAACCTCCCCACATCTGGGAACAACTGGAACAATGAACCGACCACAAGGCACATCTGTTCCTTCCCAGCTACTCTGCTGCTGCTGATTCGCTCACTGTGAATTTTAGAACGACATCCTCTAACACAAGGAGTCCATCTCAGCAGAAAAAGACATGATTCTGACTCAACCTAGTCAGGGGGACTTTTCAAGGGTAATTTCTACTTCAGTTTTTAGACAGGAAAAAAACAGGGAAGGGAAAACCTAACCCAGAGAAAAAAATTCCTTTTGGCAAACCACACTCAGCCGACTTCTACTGTCTTTCCCATGAGCTCCTACGAGGCAGGAAACATGCAGCCGGGTTCTGCCGGCTTTGCCCCAGGGCGAGACACTGGTCTGTCCCTCTGCTGCAACGTGAACAAAATCACGCTTGCCAATTTGAGCAGCGCCCAGAAATGCAATTACCATAGCGCTCGCATCCACATCTAGAGGTATGGGTGTATGCATAGTTTTAAGTAAACTTTGACAGATAAAATTTTTATTGCCATGGCAGCAAAAGATGGCACAAAATTACTAGAAAGCTATTTGGCAAAATGTTTAAGAAGTGTTTTTTTTTCTCCCCCTTAAACTGCAGGCCTATCATTAAAAAAAAATGAGATTTACTTATTTGTTTGGAAGGCAGAGTGAGAATGAAAGAAAGAGAGATCTTCCATCCAATGGTTTACTGCCCAATTGGCTGCAAAAAAGCCAGGAGCCTGGAACTCCACCTGGTAGCCCACATGAGTGGCAAGGGGCCCAAGCACTTGGGCCATCAGTCACCACTTTCCAAAGGCACATTAGCAGGGCGCTGTCGGGAAGCAGGGCAGCTGAGACTCGAATGGGTGCTCTGAAATGGGGAGCTGGCGTTGTAAGCAGTGGCCGAACCACACTGCGCCCCAATGCTGATCCCAAGACATCTTTAAAAAAATGCTTTCAGCCCGTAAAGTACCACACAGGATTTTCTTCTAAGGCAACAACCTACAAAGGAAAGAAAATACTCAGAGGCTCCGCGCAGCTTCATTTGGCAAACGGAAACACTGGAAGTGATCTCAAAGGAAAGAGAGAGGAGACGGCTGAGCCAGGCAGGCCCGTCACCTGGCCACGGCGCATCCCCCCCGCAGAGGGAGAGACCACAGGGCAACACGGAGAAGTGCTCGCAACACAGGACAGAAGGGGAAGCATGATGTGAGAGAACCTGTGGGCATCTCAGGGATGTACAAAGCAGGCCAAGGGCTAGAGGAACACATGAACACAGTTGGCAGAGATTATCTGCTGGCGAGACAGAGGATTCTTCACCAAGCACTCTTTTCCTACTTACTCTGTTTTTAAAGTATCAGGGGAAAAGGGTGCTGCTGACACAGTCAATCTTTATCCTATTTTTATTTATTTATCTGAAAGACAGTCAGTCCCCATCACTGATGTACTCCTCACATGTCGGCAATGGCCAAGGCTGAGTCAGGCTGAAGATAGAAGCCCAGAACTCAATCGGGCTTCCCCATGTGGGTGGCAGGGCCCAAGCATTTGAGCCATTACCTGCTGTCTCCCAGAGTGCATCAGCAGGTAGCTGGAACTGGGAGTGGAGTAGGGGCTCGAACTCATGCACTCCAATATGGGATACAAATGTCCCAAGAGGCTTTTTAACCACTGTGCCAAATGCCTGTCCCTAGATGTTGATCTTAAACACAACACCTGCTGCCCTGAATCGGATGCAGCCTAATGTTCTATCAGGCACAGAGCAGCTTGTGACGGAATTCTCAGGTTGATCTAAGCCCCTGAAACGTGCTGGGACGAATCCATACAATTACTCTGTTGTTTCGTGAAAGCAGACCAAGCAGGGTAAAAATCAATTTCTGTATTTATTAGGAGGCTGGGAGGGAAGGAACATCTATGAAACGACGTATGGTGATGGGGATGCTGCTTCAAGGAGTGGCCTCTGGAGGGCAGCTGCCTTCAACGAGGGCAGCCCCCTGTTCAGGGCCAGCTACTGCTTCCAGGAGAGGAGCCGTCTAGTTCACTAAGAAGCCAGAAATCTAGACTTCTTATGATACCTCACTTCAAAACAACTGCAACTAACTGGAATTAAAAAACAAAAAAAACTGGAGATGTGGGCAGCGTTGTGGCACCGTGGGTCGAGCCACCACTTGTGATGCCAGCATTCCATATGAGTGCAGGTTTGAGTCCTGGCTGCTCCCTTTCGGACGCAGCTCCCTGCTAACGTGCCTGGGAAGGCAGCAGCAGATGGCTCAAGTGCTTGGGTCCCTGCCACCAACGTGGGACACCCAGATTGAGTTCTAGGCTCCTGGGTTCAGCCTGGCCCAGCCCCGGCCGCTGTGTGTGGCCATTTAAGAAGTGAACCAGCAGATGGAAGATCTCTGTCACTCTGCCTTTAAAAAAAAAGAAAGAAAGAAAGAAAAAGAAAACTATGAGGACAAACAAAACATCCAAAGGCTTAACAGGGCCGCTGGCTGCCTAAAGTAGGGTGTGTGTAGACCTTCTGAATGCAACAGCTGTAAGGGAGATTCTACCGAAGGCTGTGTGGGCATGTGTAGTGTCCGGGCTGGGGCAGGCACTCTCTGTCTATGCCACCGAGGAAGACAGCAACAGCTGCTCAGTGCACCTCAGCGGCTCAGTCCCATCACCTCCCTTCTGTTTCAGCAACCCCAAGATGGCACGTTATGCGCTTCAGCAAATGGGGCTTATGAAGCTCTGTGGGGTGCGATCCTGGCACCATAACGGTCACCTCCCCGCTGCATCTCCTCAAGCCAATGGCTCCGGCACGGACACCAACACCGTCCGCACCACAGCAGGTTCTAGGGACGTCCTCACGCCTGTTCTGCAGGCAGAAGCTCCTGTGACTGTGGCGCTGGGCGTGACTCGCACCCTGGCCATGGTGCTGTGTCAGAGACGCCACGGCCATGCTGCGGTTTCAGATGAACGAGCAAGCCTGAGTCAACAGCACCCCTGTAAACCCCACACCATCCTGTGCCAACTCGAGTGCTGGTCCACCGCGCAGAGCAGCCACGTTACCTGGCCACGAAGCTGGCAGTCTTGTCAACGATATTCCTGACCTCGGGCGGAGGGTAAATAATCCCCACCACGGGCTTCGACGGGGTGGAATCCTCCTTTGAAGATGCATCTTCTTCTGGTGGCTGTGAAACAGGAAGAGCAAATGAGGTCTTGGCTTGGGGCAGGATCCCCATGGTTCCGTTTTCCCTGGATGCTGTCTGCGAGAACACATGGCACCGGCACAGGCTGCCCCGGAGGAAGCCGGGACGAGAGCAGCCTCCCTGGCTCCCTGCAGCTACCCGTCTCCATGGGACCGGGAATCTGCATTGTGACCAAGTGCCCAGGTGACTCAGACACAGGCCTCTGACCACCGTCTGAGAAACACGCTCCAATATCCAGGTGGCCGTGTTGCAACCCTGCCTCCAGCACTGTGTGCCATGCGGAGTATTCAGTTGTCTGTTGAATAAAGAAAACGGGAAATTCCTTCGGCCTTGAATGCCCTTGCCCTCTTCCTCTTCCAGTCTCAGCCACCATTCAGGCCTAGATGTTCTGTGAAACGCCACCGCGACAGTCAACATCGACTATCCCTTAGTCTCTCCCCAGCAGCTTTTCCCCTTGTAAAACAAAGGCCAGGCCACTCCGCTCAGAAAACTCCCTGCTGCCGCCTCCTCCTGCCCACTTCCTCCCCTGCCTGCTGATCCCCAGTCCAGGGCTCCTGCCCAGGTCAACACCACCCCCCACAGCCTGCCACACACTGTGGTGGTCGGTGGTCGTCCGGGTGGGACTGGGGACCATTCCTTCGCATCCCCCAAAGCCTCATCCTCACGTCCTTCCTTCTCACTCCTCCCTCCACCCAAGTTTCCCGACTGGCTCCCTACAATGTGGAGACCCCCACAATTCTGTTCTAGGTTCTTTTCACGGTATTTGTCCTCATTCAGCCCGCACAGCCGTGCCCTCCGCTTCCCCTCCCAGGCTGGGCTCAACAGTCCTGCCCACACCAGTGTCCCAGAGCATCAGGCCGGACTCAGACACAGGACTGGGCCCTTTCAAAGCTAACCACTCTCCTCTTGGCTACCCAGTCAATCGGACCAGAAACTTGGGGCCCCTCGCCCTTCCTAGGCTCCACGTTCGCTGGCATACCGTTTCTCAAGCACAGAGCAGCCCCAGCTCTTTACATCGTTTTGACTCTCACGAGAGCACTACAGAGCAAGTACTCTACCACCCCACATTACAGATGACAAAACTGAGGACTGGAGAGCTTAACGGCTCTGAACAGAACCAGATCCCAACGGAGCACTCTGGTGGGCACCATCTGCCATTCCTTTCTTGCCATCCCCTCCTCCCTCCCACCGCCCCGCCAGGCCCGGCCCCCAACACCATCTCCACAATGCCTCGCCTTCCTACTGACGGGCCACATCACAGCCTGCCTGGCTGAAACTCTGAAACACACGTCACTCTCCAGCTTGCGACCCTTCCTTTTCTACACCGTCCACAAAAAAAAGCTCAAATCCTAAGACCCGCACCTGCCGCCACCTTTCTCCCAGCCACACTGTGGTTCACTCCCCCCGGCTACTCTTGCTTTGCTGTCTGTCACACTCGTTGTCTGGCATCACCTTGACAATTTTCCCTAGGGGCTGGGAAAACGCCAGACACGCACAGAGGCACTTACGTACCTGGGGAAGGGTCATGCTCCCGCTGTGTTATGAACCCAAAGCGGTGACTGGTACGGCGAATGCATCAAGACCGCTAATTCCCTTTCTTAATCACCTACCTGGAGAACTACTTATCCTAATAAAAACAATTCGCCTGTCACTCCTATGGGCCTCCCAGCCTCCATCTCCCCTCTACCCTGGCAAGCCACACTGACGTCATTACTGTCTGCTACTGTTATCACGGGGCTCATCATGCCATCCTGCAACTACCTGTGTGCGTGATACTTTTTATCATAGGGCGTATCACGTGGCAATTATTTGCGTGCCATCTTCTGCCCTCAGCTTTTACAGGCTGGCTTGCACCGTTACCGCTTACAAGCAAACCGGACAATAACCATGTGTGTATCCACCTCTGCCTGTCTGTCCACTCGTCTAAGGCTGGATCGTGACTCACCCCGGTCAAAACGGAACCTGGCTCAGGGTGAGGGTGAACTTGATGCTGAGCACTAACACCCAGATCGGGGGGCAGTGGGCAGCGACTGGGGACCACTGAGCCCAAACGCTGCACACCAGTGGGTGGGCGCGATGGACGCATCTCACACCCGAGTGGATTACTCCGGGACCTTATGCACATGCAGGCTCCAGTTCAGGAGATCCAAGGTGGAGAGTTCGGGTTTCTACAAAGCCCGCAGGCAGGGCCGCCGCTGCTGGCCCCAAACCACTTCGAGGACCCCTGCCCTAGAGCGCTCATTTCGCCGCCTCCTGGGATCTGCAGTCCCGCCAAGCCCGCCAAGCCCTCCAAAGCGGCCACTTCTTCCCGCAAAAAATAACGAACGCCCGCGCCGGAGGGGAGGGCCGAGGCCTAGGCAGGCTTGCAAGGGTTGCCAGTCGGGGTGCCGGGGGCGCAGTACCTGTTTGGGCTCGGCGACCACCGGCGGCGGCGGAGGCACCGCCTGCACCGGTCCGGCCGGCATGACTGCGACGCTCAGGGCAGCCAGCCCGCCTGGTTGTCGGTGACTCTTGCTTTAGAAACACAGCCTCCACGCTCGGGAGGTACGAAGAGCTCGCAAGATGGCGGCGACCGAGCGAGACGTCGCCGTGAGCGAGACGTCGCCGCGGAGGCGAAACTGACGTACTTCCGGTCCCGCCCCCTGGCCGGGGCGCGCTTCCCGCCCCTCCCGCGGGCACGGCGGCGCGCGACGCCGTTACCATGGCAGCAGTCAGGGCGCCAGGCTCGGGGTTTCGGAGACTCCTAGGAGTCGCAGGTGCGGCGGGGGCCGTTCCATGAGCCGGTCAGACGCAGAGGCTAGGCTGCGACGCCGGAGACAGGTGAGATGAGAAGTTCTTCATCACCCGCCGGAGGGGCCTAGCGGTCACCTCGCGGCTCCGACCGCTACTTTACCCCTCCAGCCCCGCTTTCTTATCCCCCTCCCCGTCCCCTCGCATTGGCCTCTAACTTTGGGGGTTCTCCTCCCCCCAGGACCGCCGCCTCAAGCCCCTCTTTCGCTTCAGACCCTCCCCCTCCAGGCCTCCCAAATCCCAGGCCTCTGCTCCCATCGGCCCCTTCCTGAACCCTCCTCCCCAGGGCCTGCCTTTTTTATAGGTCCCTCGGGCGGCCTCCTGAGCCGGCCCTTCCCAGATCCCGGCAGGTGCTTTAGGCTCCTCCCCTCGCTCCCACAGGTGCGGCGCTGCAAACCACGCCCACACCTGAAATCCCGCCGGCTGGTCTGGCTCTTGGGGTTCCTCTGGGCTCTGTCCTGTCTCCCCTGCTCCGGAAAGGCGGGAATGAGCGCTGACCCCACCCCCCCACCAGGGCTTCGGTTTTCCTACCTGTGAAATGGGGTGGTGATAGGAAAAGTAGTTCCCCCAGCTTCGTTCTCTCCGGGCCTCTCCCCTACGCTGGCTTCTCTGACTCAGTCACAAGTGGCTAATGTGAAGTTGTTATGAATGAGGTCGTTTATCCCTTACAGTAACCATGGCAACCGATGTAGCGATGCCAGTGAAGTTCTGAGTCGGTGTAGTGGGAACCCCGATCCAGGCCGAGTTTAACACCTCTACTTGTAGGGAGTTATTTCTTGCTTTGTCTTCACGTGCCATGGACAGTCTCAGGTCAGAGACGGACAATGCTGTCCTGTTGGCTTTAAAGTTTGGAAAGTGTAGTGGCCTAAGCCTCAGCCTGTGACGCTGCCATCCCATATGGGCGCCGGTTCGAGTCCAGGCTGCTCCTCATCCGATCCAGCTCTCTGCTGTGGCCTGGGAAAGCAGTAGAAGATGGCCCAAGTGCTTGGGCCCCTGCAGCCACGTGGGAGACTCAGAAGAAGCTCCTGGTTCCTGGCTTTGGATCGGCTCAGCTCCGACCATTGCGGCCATCTGGGGAGCGAACCAGCGGATGGAAGTCCTTTCTCTCTGTCTCTCCCTCTCACTGTCTGTAACTCTACCTCTCAAATAAATTTAAAAAAATAAATTTTGGAAAGAAAAAAAGGAAAACAAAAGGATTCTGGATTATAAAGATTTGAATGAAATACTTTGAAAAACTAGTTACAATACTTACTAGATGTATGGCCTTAAATTATCTGATTTCTAAAAAAATAAAGTTTGGAAAGTGTTTTCATAGTGGCACACTGGGTGGGAGGTAGGCATAACTTTTTAAGATTTTTATTTATTTGAAAGGCAGAGTTACAGAGAGGCAGAGGCAGAGAGAGAGAGAGAGAGAGAGAGAGAGGTCTTCCATCCGCTGGTTCACTCCGCAATTGGCCACAATGGCTGGAGCTGCGCTGATCCGAAGCCAGGAGCCAGGAGCTTCTTCCAGGTCTCCCACGTCAGTGCAGGGGCCCAAGGACTTGGGCCATCTTCTGCTGCTTCCCCAGGCCATAGCAGAGAGCTGGATCAGAAGTGGAGCAGCTGGGACTTGAACTGGTGCCCATATGGGATGCCGGCACTGCAGAAGGCGGCTTTACCCACTACGCCATAGCGCCGCCCCGGTAGGAATTATCTTTACCAGTGGGGAATTGCACTAGTTCACAGAAAGAGAAAGGGCTTGCGTATTGATCAGGAGTGGAGGCAAGTGCCCTGCCCTTCTCTGGGAGTCGAAAGGGACTACAGAGGGGCAGAGTTGATGACTGCTCTAACTACAGGTAGTGTTGGCCCAATTGGTGCTGTCACTGCAGAACTGGCAACCTGAGGCAGCGGGTCCCCTTAAGAACCTCGAATGACCCAGAAAGTCCACATCAAGTGCTCCTCCACTCAGCACACCCATAGCGCTTCTCCAGCCATCCTTCTGCCTGCCTAATTTCCATTTTCAGGGGGAAAGATGATGTCAGCTAACTTTGGGTAGTGTCCACGCTCTGCCGTTTGCTGCCGTTTGTCTGAGCTGGAACCTCACGGGAGCTGGTACCTACGACGGCCCCAGACGGCAGCTTTAGGCACTGGAAGAACAGGGCAGGGTTTCTTGGTGCTTCCTGAGTCTGCTCGTGAGCGCCAGGTGCTTTGCCACTTCCTCGCAGCTTGGGGCATCTTGCTGGCTTTATTATCTCCATCCACATCTGTTGCAGCGAGGAAACCCACACCATTTCTCCCTGTTCTTTCCCTTGTTTCTGCCTCACTCCTTGGGGACCTGAGATCTCTTGGGCAGCAATGGCTCATGAGAGGCAGTTGCCAAGGCAACACCTGTGTGGAATGTGAGTATGTGTGTGCTCGTATGTCTGTATGTAACTGGTTTCTGGATGACAGCGCCCTGTGCGTCCTGCTCTGTCCCTAGTGTGTGTGTGTGTTTTTTTTAAAGATTTCATTTATTTATTTGAGAGGTAGAGTTACAGACAGTGAGAGGAAGAGACAGAGAGAAAGGTCTTCCTTCCATTGGTTCACTCCCCAAATGGCCACAACGGCCGGAGCTGCGCCGATCCGAAGCCAGGAGCCAGGAGCTTCTTCCTGGTCTCCCACACAGATGCAGGAGTCCAAGGACTTGGGCCATTGCCTACTGTCTACTGCTTTCCCAGGCCATAGCAGAGAGCTGGGTCGGAAGAGGAGCAGCCGGGACTGGAACCGGCGCCCATATGGGATGCCGGCACCACAGCCGGAGGATTAGCCTGCTGCACCATGGAGCCGGCCCCGTCCTAGTCTTGACACTGTGCCCAGCAGGTTGTAAATCCTTGCTGAGTGCTGAATGAGCACACAGCGTCCGACCCTCTACTGTGGCACTGTACAACACAGTCGTTGCCAGTTTCACGTGGCTTTTTAAAAGCGTTGTTTTTGTTGGAGAGACAGACACACAGAGAGCTCGTCATCCACTGGCTCACTCCCCAAACGCCAGCAGTGTCCAGGGCGGGAGCTGAGCTGAAGCCAGGAACTGGGGCCTCGAGCCAGGCTCCCGTGTCAGGTGAGGACCCATCACCTGCTGCCTCCCGGGGTGTACACTCGCGGGGGGCTGGACTCAGGAGTGGAGCCGATGTGGGGGTGCAGGCATCCCAAGGGGCATCTTAGCCACTAGGCCAAACACCTGCCCCTCCCCCGCGTGACTTCTGAGTGTTTGAAATGGTATCTGGTCCGAACTGAGATGTGCTGTGTCGAATAGACACTGGACTTTGAGACTTAACAACAATGAAAAGAATGTTAAAAAAAAAAAAAAAAAAGCACCAACAACCTCCCTAACAAGTTCAGCGTCCTGCTGGGGTGTCCTGGGAGGCAGCAGGTGATGGCTCAAGTGCTCGGGCCTCTGTCACCCACAAGGGAGACTCGGGTCGACGTCTCGGCTCCTGGCTTCAGCCTGATCCAGCCCCGGCTGTCGCTGGCATTTAGAGAGCGAACCAATGGATGGAAGAGCCGTCTCTCTGATTCTGCCTTTCAAGTAGATTAAAGCAAACAAATAATCATAGAAAAAACTGCTGCCCATGATTTTTTTTTTTTTAAGATAAGGCTTTGGGTGTATGTGGTTAGATAAGATGTTGTTAATTTGCCTGTTTCTTCTTACTCTTTTTAATGCGGTGTAGGGGAGAGAAAGAAGTCTTTGTCTCACCCATTGCAGACTTCATGGCTGAGGCCTCCATGACAAAGGGAGAGCAGGCGCATTTGTGCAATAAATGTGTCCCGTGACGAGGGGACCTCAAGAGATGAGGACCCAGATAAAGGGGGAAATCCGTGTGTTTTTAGGGACACTTGTGGAGGACGGAAGAGTGTGATCTCACAGTAACAAGCGCGAGGGGCTTAGCAAGGCTGTTTGTGCAGACTCTAGCTGGCATCGCCCTGTGACATTCCCTCCCCACTGGGCGTAAGGCTGGACGTGGTCCCGCAAGGTCCTTCCAGGGAGAGGGGTCTTCAGCCTCTCGAGGTGTCGTGGCCAGTGTCAGGGAGGAAGGTGAGAGTGGCCTTTTGCTTTTGCTCTTTTCCCAGTCCCCAGGGGGCCAGGTTTTCGGGTAACGTCTCCTGCACGCCATCTGGGCGGAGTAGAAAAACCTAACAAAATCTCAGACGTGGCTTGATTAGACATTTGCTTTCGGGCACTGCTTCTCCAGAAGCAGCGTGGCCTGAGGGCAGAGCAGAAATGCCAGCCGAGAATCCCAGCTCTCCGAGTGACCCTGGACCAGCCTCCTGACTTTGGAGCACCTCGGTCTCCCCTTCTTTTTTTTTTTTTGGACAGGCAGAGTGGATAGTGAGAGAGAGAGAGACAGAGAGAAAGGTCTTCCTTCACCGTTGGTTCACCCCCCAATGGCTGCTGCGGCCGGCACACCGCGCTGATCCGAAGCCAGGAGCCAGGTGTTTCCTCCTGGTCTCCCATGCGAGTGCAGAACCCAAGCACTTGGGCCATCCTCCATTGCACTCCCGGGCCACAGCAGAGAGCTGGTCGGTCTCCCCTTCTGTATAAAGGAAGTGGATTCCCGCAGTAGGTCCTTTAATCAGACCGAGCACTGTTAGATCACGCCCTCTGTGCTCAGCTGCAAGGCAGGCTCAAGGCACCTGCCCTTTGACTTACCCCACTCCTCTCCCCAGGTGGCCTCCCGCTGCCCCCTAGGAGGTCCTGCCTGACCGTGCACTCACTCACTTCATCTCTTCCTAGGGACTGAAGGGCTGCTGGGGGCAGCTCTGCACCAGAGACAGGAAGCCAGGCACCAGGAATGAGCCTCTGACCCTGAGCCCCAAAGGCCACCGCTAGCTCCAGACACAGACACTCCAGTTCCACCTGTGTGGAGGTGAGGGCAGGCCCAGTCCTCTGGGAGAGTCCAGTATATCCCTGGGGTACTACCTCTAGGTGCCTCTGAACTCCCCAGCTCAGCCCAGGAGGCCAGGCCATACTGCACTGAACTCAAAACACAGTGCATGCTCTCACGGGGAGCTAGACCGACAGTGGAACAGTCACTCCAGTAATGGTTCCTTCTGGTGGCAGTGTGGCTAAAGGACACAATACACACAGTGAGCGTGTGCACCAGGGGACCTCACCCAGCTGGGGGGCCTGGACCACGTCCCTGGAAAGGGACATGTTGGGGGAGACCTCGGGAAGCTGTCCCAGACGAAGTGCAGGGAGGGAGCCCGTCCTGGGTGGTGAGACGCTGAAGAGGCCAGAGCCCCAGGCAGTGTCTGGGCTGGAGAGAGCTCTGAAAGAGCTCTGGCCGGAGTCAGTTGCCCTTTGACCGGGCAGGTGCCACGTACCAAGCAGGCAGTGCCAGGCAGAGGCACGCGGGCAACCGTTCAGTGCTCTGGGGAGATGGCGGGGTCTGGAGCAGAATCACGCAGAGAAGCGTGGCTTCCCAGTGAGGTCTGGGCATGGGCCAAGCCCCAGGGCGCACACAGGGGTGCCCTTTCCTGAGAAGGGGTTGGGGTGGATTCGGTAGGAGAGGTTTCCCCAGCCAGGCCTGGACACGCTGGGGACAAAAGAGGCCATGGACTGAAATAGGTACCAGGCAGCTCCTGCCTTCAGGGAGAGGTGTAGGGCAAGGGGAGGGGGTTTCTTTCTACTGCTTAGGAATCCGTGAAGGCCAAGGAACCCTGGCCTGCAGGGTGGGGAGGGCCGGGGCTCAGTGTGTACACAGCCATGCAGCTCCCGGGATGGGCCTGGACAGTGTCTTGCTTCTCCACCTTCTGAGTCGAGGGCCACGGGCAGTTCCTCTGAATTGCTGTCTTCAGATGTGCACAGGCTCTGGAAGACGCACAGAAGAGCCGGGGCAGCGTGGGAGTCCTGAGGGGTCGCTGGCCAGCGTGGAGCCATCAGATAGCCTTTGGCCTAGATGTCTAGAGCTGGCGTGAATCAGCCTGGGGCAAGCGGGCATGGGGTGCCGCTGGAAGCCACTGCAGTGGCGCAGGCAGGGGATGACACTGACCTGCTGTGGGCCAGCACGCGGCAGCCGTGACTGTGTTTTGCTTGGCCGTGGACCTGTCCAGGGTTGACCCCGGGGAGGGGAGGGTGGCTGGCACGTTCGTGTTCACAGGTAGCCACCCAGCAACCAGCAGGAGCCTGGCGCACCCAGGCTCTTGGGATCTTGGGAGGTGCTTCTGGCAGCCTGGACGGTGGGATAAGGTGGGTTAGAGGGAAGCTGGCACCACCACCCAGAATCAGGTCCTGAAGGGCCGTGTGCCCCAGGGCTGGGAGAACAGACTTCTCCCCAGGGCCTGGGGCAGACCCTCAGGAACCCTGCAGGCCGGGGTTCGCAGACAGTTGCTCGAGCAGCAGCCACAGGGCACTGGCTCACAGGGCTCCCATCCGCCTACCCCCAGGGGCCGTGAGGATGGCACACCTGCTGGGCAGCCAGGCCTGCATGGACAGCCTGCGTAAAGACCTCACCGACCTGCAGGGCGCCATCGTGGACGTGTTCTCCCGTGCTGGGCCAGTGCGCTTCCCCTCCTGGAAGTTCCCTGACCGTGTGGCCTGTGACCTCGACATGGTGGCCCTGCTGGAGCACTATGACCACGTGCCGGGAGACCCTGAATTTACGCAGCTGTCCCATGCTGTGCTGCTGGAGCTGGTCATCGACAGGTGAGGACCTCCCCCGATTGGACCTGGCCCCCCTGGCATGTTTGGAGCTGGCCTGGCCGAGGGTATCCTCAGACTCTCCAAGTCCCCGACGCCTGGGCCAGTTCCCCGGAACTGGTGGCTGCCAGTATTGCAGAGTGAGGGCGGCGGGACCCGAGCCAACTCTGTCTCTACCCACAGGCTCCTGCTGCTGCTTCAGAGCTGCGCCAGTTACCTGGAGAACCTGGGCTTGGAGCAAGTGGTACCTCCCACGCGGGCTGCAGGGCCCTGCATGTCCGTGGGGCTCACGGCCCGACGTTTCTGGAGCAGCCTGCTGAGGCTGGGCGCCCTCTGCCAGCAGACGGCCTCCCAGGTGGGTCGGCCCCACTCTCACCTCATCCCCTGGCTGCAGGCACCCTCACGCCCTGCCCGCCCCCTCGGCACCGCCGTGTGCACGGTACCACGTCCTTCTCTGCCTCCCCATGGCCCACAGGAACAGGGCCCACTCTAGAGCCCGCTCAGTTGAAGCCCAATGGGAAACCACTTATGTTGTAAGGATGTTGGGGGAAAATCCTACCTACCCCGAACCTCAGTTTGTTCATCTGTACAATGGGCTCACTATGATCCCCACTTATTATGTGCTATCCCATAATCCTCTTGGAGGGGAAGACCCACTGCCACCATGATGGTGAAGAAACTAAAGCTGAGAGTGATTACAGGGGCCCAAGAATAGCACAGAGCCCAGTCACCTGTAGCCACTGCTGTCACCGTTGCCCTCCCATCCCCAGGCGTGTGGTCACGTCAGGCCTGGGGCTGGGCAGCAGAGAGCAGGCCTGGACTTGGAAGGTGAGGCAGTGGAGAAGGGGGAGAAGGTTCCATCTTACTCATGTTGGTGGCAGGTGAAACCCGAGGGCCTGAGCGCCGGGTGAGGCTGTCACAGGACATCCCCAGAGCACCGGCCCTGGTCCGTCTCCCTCACTCGATTTCCCTTTTCTTCTACCCTGACCACAGAAAAGGGCAAATCAAGGGGAGGCCCCGACTTCCAAGCCCACAGCCGAGGGCGAGCCGGCCAGGAGCCCCGAATATATGACTGCCAAGTTCAACAAGCCCCCCTCCCCAATGCCAGGCTTAACCCCCACCTGCCAGGAGCCGGAGAGCCTGTCCAGGAGCGCCTCCCTGCAGCGTCCAGCCGGAACCTCCGAAAACACCAAGAGCGTCCACTCCCAGACCATCGAGACAGCCCTGGTGCCCTGTGACGCGTGCACCAGTGTCCAGGGCAGCCTGCAGGAGGTGGGCAAGGTGGTCATCAGCCTGTGTCACAGCCAGAACTTGCCCTCGTCCTTAGGCCACTTCCAGCAGCTGGTGCAGGACAGCATGGGGCTGAGGCCGCTGCCGGCTGCCACCATGGGCCACTGGGCAGCGGAGCAGAGCAAAGACCTGGCACGCATCAGTAAACACGTGGGAGCCCTCACTCAACTTGTTGGCCCGCTCCGGGCTCAGCTGGAGGAGGCCGAGGGGCAGAAGGACAGACTGGGGACGCGAGTGGCCGAGCTGGAGCAGGCTCTGTGGCAGGAGCAAGAGCGGGGGCGGCAGCAGGCGGAGGAGGCCGAGCAGCGCCTGGCCGCATGGGAGGACAACAGGCAGCAACTCCTCGCAGGTCTGTGCCCCTGAAGCCCTGGGTCTCTGCCGCAGCCCTGGCCTGGGCATCTCAGAAGCGAGCCCTGAGACAGGGCTTCAAGGACCAGTGGGTTGTGTGGAGGAGACCTGGGTTGGGGATGGACAAGAGGCAGGCAGGGAAGGCAGTAAAGAAAGGTACGTGTGTGTGTTCAGCTGGGCATTCGGTCCGCAGCCAGAGCTCCGTCCAGCTGGGGAGCACCAGGAAACGGGGTGCGCTGCTCGCCCCAGGCTTGTGCCATCAGAAAGGGGGGGAGCTGGGGTGTGGATCCACGCCTGTCACTCTGGGGAGCTTACTCCCTGGCACCTCCTGGCACTGGAAGTCGGCCAGTACCCATCGATACCTGGCCTCAGAGGCATGGGCAAGTCACTCACGCCCCCCACCTCTGAAGGACACCGAGGCCCACAGAGATGGAGACACCCGGTGGCTAGGCAGGGAGAAGCAGGTGCAGGAGGCCCAGGGCTCCTGGCACCTCCCCAGAGTCTCCTTCCACAAGCTCTGGGGGCCCCTGCACCACGAGGGCTGCCTCCACTCAGCAGGGAGCCCTGGGCATGAAGGCTGCCAGCCGGGCCAGGGGACTCCCTGAAGGGCCTCTCTCTTGGCTGCTGCAGAAACAAGTGACCTAAAGATGAAGGTGGCTGCCCTGGAGGGAGAGCTAAAGCAGCAGCAGGAGTCCACGCAGGCCGTGGGTAAGGAGCCCATCAGATGCCATGTCCCCAGGCCACGTCTCAGCCCCGTGGTGCAGCTGGATCCACATCCTCCAGTTCTGCCCCCTGAGCTCCTAGTGCAGAGAAACTGAACCACGGGAGGGTGGGCGGTGACCTGAGCTGAGTTGCCACCTCCCACCCAGACTACACTTTTCTGCTTTCCAATCCCACCTCAGGCAGGGGCCACTCAATGGCCGAGGACGTGGTCGCAGAGACGTGGTGCGACCCTCCCCTTTAGGGACTCGCACCCCGGGCTCCCTTGCCCCGCCCCCTCCCACACCAGCTCACTCCTGCAGAGGCAAAGGCCCAGCAGATGCTGGAGGAGCGCGAACACAGGGCTGCGGCCGAGAGGCAGGTGCAGCGGCTGGAGGAGCAGGTGCAGCTGCTGGCGGCGCAGCTGGACGGGGCCAGGCAGCAGATCCACTGGGCCAGCACAGAGCTGGATAAGGAGAAGGCGCGCGTGGACAGCATGGTCCGCCACCAGGAGGTGAGGCGAGCCCTGGGCGCCTGCCCCCGGGGGCTGCACGGGGCTGAGGCCTCCCCAGCACACGCCCAGGTTCTAGTTTGACTCCCTTTTTGGAGACTGCCCTAAGCTGGGCCCTGGGAGAAGAGTGACCCAGCGACAGATGCTGCCCAGTGAAGCCCCCTACCTGGTGGGGATGGGCAGGTGTGGCTAGGGAGGCAGGGCAGTGCTGCGGCGGTCCATAGAGGGATGGACACACCTGCTCAGGGGACCCCAGGGCTGCTTCTGGGAAGAGGTGTCCTTTGAGCTGGACGCCAGTGGCTGGTGACAAGGCAGGCATCCTCAGGGTCAGGTGTGGACCCGGTAGAGGGACAGCCTTTCTATCCCTAGCAGGTGTTTTCCAGTGCCCTGCACACAGTCATGGCCGCCACGCCTAGGTGTGTGCTGGGACCCGGACACAGGCCTCCAAGCTCCTTCTCGCTCCCTGCCAGTCGTAGGAAACAGAGACTCTTGTCATCCCTGGTTTATGGATGCAGATGCTGAGGCTCAGTGAGGTTAGGGGAGTTGTCCAGGGCCACACAGCTAGCAAGGGATAGAGCCAACAGGGATCAGAGCAAGCCAGCACTGGCTCTCCCTGCCGTACACTCAGGGGGTGTTGGGAAATGGGGGTTTTGGCGACACGGGCCATGTGGCATTGGGGACCTAAGGAAAAGCAAGCCTGTTTCCCAGGATTCCTATGTGAGTGGAAACTAAGGGGACATGGCCGACCGTCAGCCACCTGCTTTCTGTGGGGTGGGCGCTGCAAGCCAGGGTCCTGGCCTTGGCTCAGTTGGGTGTGCACCTGCCTGCTGTCTTCCTGACACCCGGCATGAGGGGAAGGGTGTGGCAGATGTCATGGATAGCATGGCCTCCCTGGTCCAGCGTGGCTGGGCCTAGCCCCACGGGCCTCACAGCTCCCTGCCTGTCCATTCCTGCTTAGTCCCTGCAGGCCAAACAGCGAGCCCTGCTACAGCAGCTGGACAGCCTGGACCAGGAGCGCGAGGAGCTGCGGGGCAGCCTGGATGAGGCCGAGGTGCAGCGGGCCCAGGCCGAGGAGCAGCTGCAGAGTGACAGGGCGCAGAGCCAGTGCCAGCTCCAGGCCCAGCAGGTGCCAATGGGAGCCTCCGGCCAGCGCAATGCCCGTGGGCCCGCCCCTCGTCTGGGGTATCCTCAGGGCTAGGTTGGAGCCTTCCCCTGTCGCAGGAGCTGCTGCAGAGCCTGCAGCGGGAGAAGCAGGAGCTAGAGCAGACGGCCACAGACCTGCGGCTGACCATCTCGGAGCTGGAGCAGGAGCTGGCAGCGCTGAAGGAGAGGGAGCGGCTGCTGGTGGCCTTTCCGGACCTGCACGGACCCATGGAGTCCCAGATCCAAAGTAGGAGCCCAGGGGTGCGGCCGGGGGTACGCCAGGGCCAGGGCAGGGCAGCCGAGGGCTCTCCTGGCCTGCCGTGAGGTGGGCAGAGCAGGGGCAGCGGCAGCCAGCAGTGTGGCCCCTCCAGAGCTGCCAAGGCCCTGATGGGCTTCCCCTGTTGTCCACTCCTTTGTGGAGATGGGGGTGTGGAAACTCAGAGGAGGCATGGCTGCCCACAATCGAGACCCAGGTATGGCAGCCTGTGCAGTCCTTGCTTGCCTCCCCTTGCTGTCTCCCTAAACCACTCCACGGGGCTGGTCCCCAGGATGCAGCCCCCAGCTGTCTGGCGTCCTAGAACCACCCCCCCACCCTGGCACAGTTTTGCTAGGGACCCATAGTGGACGTCCAGTGACCTGGGTCTCTCCCAGGCCCCCCAGCCCTCCGCAGCCACCAGTGAACCCACTGGGGGAGCTGTCAGGGGGACCTGCAATTTAGGGAGTCACATCGTCACCCTTGAGCACTGCCTGCCCCAAGGGGGAGCAGCCCCCTCTTTTACAAACCAGGAACTGGGAAGCTGGTACGGGCAGCACCAGGCAGTAGGCAGAACACGCACGCTGAACTCTGTGACTCAGGCCTGTGTGACTCTGGACAAGTGCCTTCCTCTCTCTGGCCTGCCAGGCAGGTGGCCCCTGGAGAGGTTCACACGCCAGCTAGCTTGCGAGGGTGCCCAGGAGCTCTCAGATTCTAGAAGGCAGTGGTCACTTTCCCAACAGGCACAGAGGTGGGGAAGTGGAGGGGGGTCTCGCCGTCACCTGCCCTGGGCCTGCCCTCCGAGGCCCCGGTCCACCGGGCACAGGGTCACGTCCTTGTAGGCTCCGGCAACGTCACCGAGGACATGGAGAGACAGGTGCAGGCCAACAGCGTCCGCGTCCGGGTCCTGCAGGAGGAGAACGAGCGGCTGCAGTCGATGCTGTCCAGAATCCACGAGGTGGCCCAGCAGGGGGGCCTCAAGGTGGGCCTGAGAGGCAGGGCTTTTGGGGACTTGGAAGAGGCCCCTACCCAGCAGAGGTCGCACCCTGGGAACCTGTGGAGAGCCCACCTCTGCTCGGGTGGCTTTAGGCCAGGCTTTTTTTTTTTTTTTTTTCGAAGATTTATTTATTTAATTTTAAAGATGTATTTATTTGAAAGGCAGAGGTATAGAGCGAAAACAAAGAGAGGTCTTCCTTCTACTGGTTCATTCCCCAAATGACTGCAATGGCCAGGGCTGAACCAGGAGCCTAGAATTCCACTGGGTCTCCCCATGTGGGTGGTAGGGACTCAAGCACTCGGGCCATCGCCTGCTACTTTCCCAGGCATGTTAACAGGGAACTGCATCAGAAATGAAGCAGCTGGGACTCCAACCGGCACTATTATGGGATGCTGGCGTCACAGGTGGCAACTTCAACTGCTGTGCCACAACACTGGCCATTTATTTATTTGGAAGGCAGAACATCAGAGAGAGAGAGACAGAGACAGAGACAGAGAGGGAGATGAAGAGACAGAGAAAGATCTACCTGCTGGATCACTCCCCCAGTGGCTGCATGGGTGGCCAGAGCCCAAGCACTTGGACCATCTTTCATTACTGTCCCAGGTGTGTTAGAAGGGAGCTAGATTGGAAGTGGAACAGCCAGGACTTGAACAGGCACTTGATGGAGGATGGCAGCATTGTAAGCAGCAGCTTAACCAGTGTTGCCATGGTGCCAGCTCCTAGGCCACGCTTCTGTGAGACATCTTCCCCATTCCAGGAAGGAGTGAGCGGGGCCAGCGTTGGAGTGCACGGGTTAAGCTGTGACACCGGCATCCCATGTGAGGGCCGACTGGCTTCCCGGCTGCTCTGCTTCCAATCCAGCTCCCTGCTAATGCGCCTGAGAAAGCAGCACAAGATGGCCCCAGTGCTTGGGCCCCTGCCATCTGTGTAGGAGACCCAGATGGAGTTCTGGCTTTGGCTTGAAGCAGCCCTGGCTGTTGTGGCCATTTGGGAAGTGAACCAGCAGATGGAAGGTCTCTGTCTCTCTCTGTAATTGCCTTTCAAATAAACGAATAAACCTTTAGAAAAAAGGAAGAGGAAAGGGTGTGAGGTGCTGCTGATCCAGTGTCTTCCAGTTCCAGGCCCCCTGTATCCCTCCCTGCTTTTATTTCAAGTGCAGTCAGGAGCCTTGGCAGGAGGCAGCCCTCCACCGGGCCCTCCCTCGCTTCGCTGGCTGGGACGCTCTCCCCGTGCAGCGGGGAGGAGACTCCTCGGCCTCTCTGAACTTGGCTTTCTTTGCAGCTGATCCCACAGGACCAGCTCCGGTCCTCTCCCAGCAAGGGCTCCCAGGCCCCAAGAGCCTCCCCGGGGTGAGTGCGGCTTTGCGGGAGGCGGGCACACGGGGGAGGGGGAGAATGGTGGCTCCCCTGGCTCACAGAGGACCCTGTGGTCTGTTTCACCCTTAGGCCCATGGGCAGGCGGCACTTCCCTGGCAGAACAGGCAGTCCAGGCAGGCCCCTGCCAGGCCCGGCCCGAGCGTCCCCACCGCAGCAGCCCAGCAAGTCCTCCCTGGAGGAGGGGACCCACTCGGCCATCTGCACCCAGAACCCCATCCGGGCCTTGGCCAGGCTGAGGAGGAGACTCTCACCGGGCCAGAGCCAGGCCAGCTCTGCTCACCAGGCCCAGGAGCGGCCCATGTAGCCTACAACAGGGGTGGGCCTGGAGGACAGGTGGCTGGCAACCCCCGCGATAATAAAAGCCCCAGCCATCTGCCCACCCTGACTTTGGCCTCCTCCCACTGTGGCTGAGCCTGGGACAAGCCCTTTTTTCCCTGTCATGGCCGGGAGCCGTGCAGGTCATTAGCCAGCAGGGCCCTGGCATGGCAGAACCCCAGGAGACCACTGATGGTGAGACAGGCCCTGCCCAGCTACACAGCTGGACCCCTTCACCAGGCCTGCATTTACTGGGCCACCCACCTTGAAGCCCTACCCCCTAGGGTGCCCTGTGACCGGGCACTGGTGCCACTAACTATGCCTGGTGTGCGGCAATCTGGTGTTCCTCCAGGAGCCGCCACCTGCCCTGAGCCACCTCGGGACAGGCTCAGAGACCTTGCTGGGGACTTGTCAAGGTGCACACATGACGTGGAGGCTGCCAGGTAGAGTGGCTCAGTGGACGCAGAAGGCTCGAGGGGCTGTGTGTGGCTAAGTCAGCATGGCAGGCGCTAGCCAACTGCTGCATCTGAGAGGCCAGGATGCCCTCACGGGGCGGGCCAGCCCCTGGGGCTCCCTATGTGAGCTATGGCCAGCCCCCCAGGGGCTCCCTATGTGAGCTAGGCCCCCAGGGGCTCCCTCTGTGAGCTAGGGCCAGTCCCCAGGGGCTCCCTCTGTGAGCTAGGGCCAGTCCCCAGGGGCTCCCTCTGTGAGCTAGGCCCCCCAGGGGGCTCCCTCTGTGGGTTAGGCCCCCAGGGGCAGCTGCCTCAGCCCCTGCCTACCCAGCACCCGTCTGTTGGGTCACAGTTCCGTAGGGCACCTGGGCCCTGTGCTTGGTGTCCTAGATGGCTGACATCAAGGCATCCACGGGATTGCGTTCCTTTCTGATGGTCCCGGGGGAAGCACTCACTCCCAGGTCATCCTGGGGCTGGCAGAGGTCCATGCTCGTGGCTGGAGGACTGGGGTCTGCATTTCTGCCTCCCTTCGGCCCTCCAGCCGGCAGCAGAGAATTCCGCCTGCATCAATTCTCCCCTAGTTGCAGGTCTGCTGTGCCCTGTAACATAACCCAGTGATGGGAGTAAGATCCCTTGGTCACCATTCTAGAGATTCTACGAGGTGTGCTCACGGTGGAGTGGGCTAGGGGGTCTTGGGGGGCAATCCTAGAATTCCAGCTACCACAGGCAGTGGAATCCAAGGTGATTTTTTTTTTAAAAGATTTTATTTGAGAGGCAGAGTTACAGACAGTGAGAAGAAAGGTCTTCCGTCCGCTGGTTCATTTCCCCAAATGGCTGCAGTGGCCAGAGCTGAGCTGAAGCCAGGGGCCAGGAGCTTCTTCTAGTCTCCCACACGAGTGCAGGAGCCCAAGCAGTTGGGCCATCTTCTACTGCTTTTCTAGGCCCTAGCAGAGCGATGGATCAGAAGAGGAGCAGCCGGGACTAGAACCAGTGCCCATATGGGATGCTGGCACCACAGGTGGAGGATTAACCCACTGCGCCAGCCCCCAGCATGATTTTTTAAAATCTTTTTTTTTTTTTTTAAAGATTTTATTTATTTGAGAAGTAGAGTTACAGAGGGATAGATAGAAAGGTCTTCCACCTGCATGTTCACTCCCCAAATGGCCACAACAGCTGGAGCTGGGCCAATCTGAAGCCTGAAGCCAGGAGCCAGGAGCTTCCTCAGGGTCTCCCAGGTGGATGCAGGGGCTCAAGGACTTGGGCCATTTCTACTGCTTTCCCAGGCCATAGCAGAGAGCTGGACCAGAAGAGGAGCAGCCAGGACTTAAACTGGCGCCTATTAGATGCTGGCACCACAGGTGGCAGCCTTACCTGTTACGCCACAGTGCCAGCCCCAAATCTTTTTTTTTTTTTTTTTTTTAAATCAGAATTAGAGAGATCCTCCATCTGCTGGCTCACTGCCCAGATGGCTGCAATGGCCAGGGCTGGGCCAGGCCAAAGCCAGGAGTCAGGAGCTTCTTCCAGGTCTCCCACATGGGTATCAGGGGCCGAAGCACTTGGGCCATCTTCCACTGCTTTTTCAGGCCATCAACCGGGAGCTGGATCAGAAGTGGAGCAGCCAGGTCTTAAACCAGATGCCCATATGGGATGCTGGGATTGCAGGCAGCGGCTTTACCCACTATGCCAGAATGCCAGGCCCTTCAAAATCTTAAAACATCCACACAGACTTCACATCTTATGTTAAAATATAACCATATTTATTTTAATATTAAACCTTCCCTACCGCAACTCTTAAAAAACAAAACAAAAACAGATGCCCCTGGAAGACGCACCACATTGATCCTGTGGCTTCAAGTATCCCGGACAGCAACTCACAGCCCCAACTTAGCAGGTCCAGGGCCGCATGGTGTCTAAGGCCTCTGGTCCCACCCAGCCTGAGAAGGGACCCAGCTGGACAGGCAGCGGGGCCCACAGCTCCCAATGCCCAGGGCGGCAGACGGTAGGGGGAGCTCTGGATTCAACATCACAGCCTTGGCCAAGATGTATCCTGGAAGACGGTCAGACCAGAGTGCCCCTAGGCCAGACAGCTCTTGCTTCAAATTCACCCCCAATAAATAAGCCTAAAACCTGGCCGCCATACCCTCAGCCCCCACAAACACCCGGACAGGCCACAGGGGACAGCAGTGCCAGCCCCACGTCATCCGGGAGCTGCTATGAGAGGGGCAGACAGATGTCTCAGGATTGCAGAGAACGGCCCCCTCTTCCTTTCCGGTGGGTCTTGACCCTCCATCCTTGGCCTGGGGCTGCAGGCCCCAAGGTGGGATGCCTTGCCCCGTGGCAGGGCCCTAGTCCTCCCATCCACAGGGCTTGCTGTTCTGTCCCAGGAGCCCAGGCTGAAGGCCGGGGTGCAGGCGAGAGGGTTCCGTCCCCACGTGCAGAGTCCCTGCCCGGGCAGCTAATCGTCTGGGTAGCGGTTCCCTGCCAGGAAGAGGAAGAACAGGGAGGGGAGGCGTCAGGTGGGGACCAGGCGGGCTGGGCCAGAGCCCCGCCCCTGGTGCTCACCCAGGACGTTGAACTTGCACAGCGGGCAGGTCTGCTGGAGCATCAGCCAGGGGTCCACGCAGTCCCGGTGGAACTCGTGCTTACAGGGCAGCACCCGAAGCCACTGCAGGGCAGGCAGAGGACAAAGGGCTCAGGCCGCAGCGGCGCCCGAGCTGGGAGGGTGAAGGCTCCTGTGGCCTGCACCCCTCCCCCAGCTCTGTTTCCTGGAGCTCTGGTGGGGCCTGCGAGCAGAACAGCTGCTGGGCAGGTTCTGAGGTCTCTCGGGAGCAGGGTGGGGGGCAGCCCAGGTCAGCTGATGGCGGTCTCTGCCCAAGCCAACCTGCTTGTTGCAGAAGTAGTCCAGGCACACGGCGCAGGTCTCGGTGCCGGGCCCCGGCAGGCCCTGCGCAGCCCTGCCCAGGCGGCAGCGCCGCGTCTTGAGGGATGCCAGTCTCCGCACCACGCGCCGCTGGAACAGGTCCACCTGTACGGGGAGCAGGGGCATAGTCCCCAGGCCTGGCACGCTCCCCAGGCACCAGGGCGCCCCGGGGCTGGCTCCCACCTGGCCTCCAGGCTCCTGCTGGCTCTGCCGCGACGCCTGTCGCTGGGCCTGGACCACAAGGCCTGTGCACAGGAGCATGGCCACCAGCAGGATGGCGTTCCACAGCTGCTGCAGGGGCTTCTGGGGGGAAGGAGAGAGAGGTCAGGGACTGCGGGGCCGCCCCCCACTCTTCCCTCCCTGGGGGCCTCTGTGTCACCCCCGTCCCCAGCCCAGGCCTAACCGGCTTCTTGGCACCTGCGGGGTTTGGATGCCTCAGGCTCCCCATCCCTAGTCCATACCACCGTCCCCTGCTCCTTCCCAGGCCCCTCCGCCGCCCACCCGCTGGCACCAGCCTGAAGGCTCACACAGCCCCAGACTCAGAAGGAGCCCCCCCCAGGCCCTGTTGCTTAGCCCTCTCGGGGTCTCCTGTGTCCCACAAGCCTCTGCTGCTCGGGCCCCACCTGCCCACCCCCACCCTGCCTCGGTCCCCTCGCATGGGGCTCTCCCTCCCTGCTGCCTCCTCTCAGCACACAAGTTCCTGGCCCCTTCCTGCATCCGTCCCCTGCTTGGGAACGTTCTTCCTCGCCCCTTCCTTGGGCTAATGCCTCTGGACACCCCTGGTTTCGGGGGCTCCCCCTGCCCAGCCCCGCTCACGCCCACTGGATCCACAGACTTCCTTGCTGCTGCCTGCTGTGGCCCATGAGCTCTGACTGGCAGGAGGGAGCCATGTCTGAAACAACCACGGCTGCAGCCCCGGGGCCTCAGGGTTACTGGGAAAACCCCGCTGACCTTGACCTAACTCCCACCTGTGCAGCGTGGCTACTGGGCAGCGGGAAGCGACGCGGCTGAGCAAGGAAGAAGCACGCAGGCTCTCCCACACAAGCTCGCCCTCTCACGTGGACGAATAAACACGCGCGTTCCAAACTCTCCTGCATCTGTCTGCCACCGTGTCCTGCCCCGGCCAGTGCCGAAGCTCAAGAACCAACGACTGTGCAGGGGGAGAGGGGCTGAGAGATGATGGGCTGTGCCCCGCTCTCCTGCACCCATCTGCCCGCCTACGAGGGTGCCGGTGCCTGTTCCAGGAAGCCCTCCTGCAGCCCTAAGCTGAGCTGCTGCTATGCCTGGGAGAGTCCTGTGCCCGCCACCAGCCCAGCGGTGTTCACCCAGCAGTGACAGTAAATTTCTCCCCGACTGGGCCCCTACAAAAGCCCGGGGCTGGAGCTGCCCTGCTGAGCCAGGCAGCACTCACTGAGTGGGTGGCCGTTACAGACTAAGCTCTCCGGGGCCGAGTCTGCCTGAAGCCCCGTGCTTGGGAGCAGCAGCAAGGGGTGTGTGTGTGTGTGTGTGTGTGTGTATCCATCAGAGGAGGAAGCATGTGGCTCAATCAGACTTTCCTGACACCCAGATGCCACAGCTCTGGATTCCCAGAGGGACTGGAGGGACGGTGACAGGGCCCTGGGCTCAGGGCCCCAGTTACATCAGGTCAGCCAGCTGACCACAGACTGTGTGTATCCCTGCCTCCAGGCCTCTCCAGACTCTTCCTCCCCCCACCACCTCCCCCTAGCTCCAGCCTACCTCTCGGCCCCTCCCCCGGCCTCTCACCACATGCCTGCCCTGTCCAGGCATCCACGTGGGCTGCACATGGATTACAGTGTCCCATCCCTGTTCACAAACGGTCACGAAACGAGAAGTTACACCCTCAGCCTAAGACCAATTCAGCCGAGGTTTCAGAGCCAGGATTTGAACAGCTGCCCTGCCTGACTTACATCCACCAACACCTGCTGGAGGCTTCAGGCTGGAAAACTGGGCTGGGCCTGCCCCACGCAGAGCAGGGGCCCGAGAAAGGCTTGAGAATACCTTTGAACCCCAGGGAGACCAGAGACAAAACAGCTCTGGCCACCAGGAGGCAGACACGCTGCCCAGTAGGCAGGGGTAGGCCATTCTAAGAGCCCCCACTAAGGGCCCAACAGAGCACTGCTGGGACGGAGAAGAGGGACTTCAAGCTGAGGGTGCAAAGGAGGCTTTGCAAAGACAAGTAGGATGAGCCGAGACGGTCCTGCCTAGAGCTGGACATGAGAGAGATGGAGATAAAAGCATCCGCGCCTACAGCCAAGCACGGCCAAGGCCGAGCGGCAGGTGACAATGCATAGGGCACAGGGCACAGGGAGCCAGGACTCAGAAGACTGGAAAAAGAGGATCAGCAAGTGGCTAGGGGAGCTGTGAAAGCCAGGCTGTGGAGCATGAACCTCTGCAGGCAGCCCTAACCCCTACCCGCGGCCCTGGGCCGGGTGCCACACTGAGCACCCCCTGTACCGCGACACTGAACACCCCCAAGAGCCGTGTGATGCCAGAGGCTCTCCCCACCACCAAGGTCGGGAGTGGCCCCAGGACTTGCAAGACAAGGCATGTGTGTAACCTCACCCCCCACCCCACCAACCCCACATCTGCGCCTCTTCTCCCTGGGCCCCGTATAACCCGCCGGCAACGCACCTGCTCCTGGGCACGACTGCCTCCCAGGCATACCAGGTCCTGCCAGCCTCCGTAGGCATCCTTGGAGAGGCCGCAGGTGGTCCACAGAGTCAGCTTCCACTCGATGTTGGCCGACAGGGACTCTCCGCTGGTGATCTCGGCTGTGGCCTGGGCCCGCCTGGGAGGGGGCAGACGGCAGGGCTCTTGGGAAAGGGGCCTTGGGTAGACGCCCTGGAATGTCCCCCGTGCAGGCCTCCTGCGCTGGCTCCCAGGCCTGTCCAGGTCATTGGTTTTTCTGGGTCTCCCATGAGCCAAGCCATTCAAGCCCGGGGGTGATAGGGGTCGGGAGGGCCTGTCAATCAAGTAACCTGTTTCCTCCTGGCTGGGTCATCATTCCAGGCCCCTGGGGCCTCCTCCCTAGCCTCTCACCTCTCTTTCCACCTGGGAGTGAGCAGTCTTAAGGCCAACACATGGCGGAGGTCCTGAACCTTGTGAGCCCGGGGGAGAACCAGGGTCCCAGGCCCAGCCCTTGGCAGCCCAAACCCCCAACTCACTGCCGCAGAGCCTCCAGCAGCTTGGTGACGTTGGCAGAGTAATGGAGGACGATCACCGGCCTGAGCAGGAGCTGGGAGATGTCCAGCTGTGAGAGGGAGCACATGGAGGTCGGCCGACCTCAGGCCCCCTTTCCCTCGTGTCCCCTCGCAGCCTGTTCCCCTCCGCTCACCTCCCCGACCCCCCAGCCCACTCCACTCCGCTCACCTCCCCGACCACCCAGCCCACTCCACTGCGGCTCACCTCCCTGACCACACAGCCCACTCCACTGCGGCTCACCTCCCCGACCACCCAGCCCACTCCACTCTGCTCACCTCCCCGACCCCCCAGCCCACTCCACTCTGCTCACCTCCCTGACCCCCCAGCCCACTCCACTCCGCTCACCCCCCCGACCCCCCAGCCCGCTCCCCTCCACTCACCCCCCCGACCACCCAGCCCACTCCACTCCGGCTCACCTCCCTGACCACACAGCCCACTCCACTCCGGCTCACCTCCCCGACCACCCAGCCCACTCCACTCCGCTCACCTCCCCGACCACCCAGCCCACTCCACTCCGGCTCACCTCCCCGACCCCCCAGCCCACTCCACTCCGGCTCACCTCCCCGACCCCCCAGCCTGCTCCACTCCGCTCACCTCCCCGACCCCCCAGCCCGCTCCACTCCGGCTCACCTCCCCGACCACCCAGCCCACTCCCCTCTGCTCACCTCCCTGACCACACAGCCCACTCCACTCCGGCTCACCTCCCCGACCACCCAGCCCGCTCCCCTCCGCTCACCTCCCTGACCACCCAGCCTGCTCCACTCCACTCACCTCCCCGACCACCCAGCCCACTCCCCTCCGCTCACCTCCCCGACCCCCCAGCCCACTCCACTCCGGCTCACCTCCCCGACCACCCAGCCCACTCCCCTCCGCTCACCTCCCCGACCACCCAGCCTGCTCCACTCCGCTCACCTCCCTGACCACACAGCCCACTCCACTCCGGCTCACCTCCCCGACCACCCAGCCCACTCCCCTCCGCTCACCTCCCCGACCACCCAGCCCACTCCACTCCGGCTCACCTCCCCGACCCCCCAGCCCACTCCACTCCGGCTCACCTCCCTGACCACACAGCCCACTCCACTCCGGCTCACCTCCCCGACCACCCAGCCCGCTCCACTCACCTCCCCGACCCCCCAGCCCGCTCCCCTCCGCTCACCTCCCCGACCCCCCAGCCCACTCCCCTCCGCTCACCTCCCTGACCCCCCAGCCCACTCCACTCCGCTCACCTCCCCGACCACCCAGCCCGCTCCGCTCACCTCCCTGACCGCCCAGCCCGCTCTGCTCACCTCCCGGACCACGTTGTGGTTCAAGATAAGGAGAAGCAGGGCAGAAGCTCCCAGGAAGAGGGCCCGTTGCATCTGTCGGACAGAAGGTAGGAGGCTGGCACACCCCCTGCTGTGAGCGTGGACACACTAGCCAGGGACAGACTAGCCAGGGGCTGACCTGAGGTCAAAGGCAGAAACTCTCCTTCCCGGCCAGGCGCTCTGTAGGCTCCAAACAATACCTGCTGTCCTCCCTCCCCTATCACATACATCACCCAAGTCAGCCCCCTGAGCTCCCCCTGGCCTCCCTGCCCCCACACCACACTGCCCTGGCACTAATCTGACCCAGTCTTCCACACTGGAGTCTCCTGACTCATTCAGGCCGTGGGCTTCTCCGGAAGCTCCAGAGGGCTCCATCTGTGGCCCAGCTACAGCTCCCCTCCCCCCTTCACCCCCTGCACCTGCCGGATCAGGGCCTTGGGATAGGCCTGCGGGCCACTGCCCTGACTCTCCTGGTTCTCCTTGCCCACATAGGCCACCGCGATCCAGCCTTCTGCGGGCACGTCCTGCTCGGCTTCCACGACGTCCATCTGGAGGGCCCAGGACCAGAGCAGGGGGAGGAGGGAGAGAGCGCGGAGGTTGGGCACAGGCCATGCAGGACTGGGGTTTGGGGATGGGTCTGGAGGGGAGGGGCTTCCAGGCTCGGGATTTGGAAGCCTTTTAGGCTGGGGGTCCGGGCGGTGGGCGCTGCATGCCAGGGTTCTGGGCGCGGGGTCCACGGCGGGGCGCCGGAGAGGCGGCGCTCACCAGCAGCAGGCGGCCGCCCAGCTGGGGCGCCGGGTCGGCTTCGGGGCCGATCCTGACGCCCTCCAGGACCAGCGCGTCCTGCAGCGGCAGCCTCACGTCCACTCGCACGGCGCGGGCTCCGCCCCGCCCCGCCCCGGCCGCTGGCTCGCTGCCGTCCGCCGCGGCCCCGGGCCCGGCCAGGCCCAGCCACAGCGGCAGCAGCGGCAGCAGCAGCAGCAGCGGCGACGGGGGCGGCGGCGGCGGCGGGGGCGGCGGCGCCGGCCTCAGTGCGGGGCGCGCGGCAGGGCCCATGGCTGGACCCCGCAAGCTGGCGAGACGCGTGGGGGGCAGGGGACCCGGGAACGGGGGGAGCGGAGGGACCGAGGCCGCGGCCGGACGGGGCGGGGCGACGGGAGGGGCGGGGCCGCGGCCGGACGGGGCGGGGCGACGGGAGGGGCGGGGTAGGCGCTCGGCACCTCCCACGCCCAGACTGGGCCGCTCGCGCCCCCTGGTGGCCGTAGAGAAACCCGGGCGCCAGTGCCCCGGGGAGCTGTAGTGGGGGTCGCGGTGCAGTGGTGCGAAGTCAGAGAGAGGCGGACGCGGGGAGGCCAGCCAGGCTGTCCGCGGAGACCGGAGATGGGAGACCGAGGAAAGCCGTTGGAAGAGGAGCCCTGGGGAGGCAGAGGCAGAATCAGGGGGTCGCGAAGGGGAAGAGCCACTGACCCACAGTATGGCCAGGGCCATGTCACGCCCCTCTCTTCCCGGGGCAGAAAATCGGAGACTGATAGGGGATGCAGACTGGGGAGGTTGAGGCACGGGTCCCAGAGCGGCAGGAGGAGGGGGTAGAGGCAGGGGCCTAGACGAAGCGAGCAGGGACAGTGTTTGTAAAGGGGGCAGAGAGGCTGGGTCACTTCCCGCACTGGGAGAGTGGACGTGATGTAAACCCCAGCAGGGTCTCGCTCCCAGCAAATAACTGCTGATGCCTGCTGGAATGTGAAAGTCTCCCCGGTGTCTAAGGATTGGGGCTGCTGGGAGCTGACTCAGTCTGAAACGTGGACCTTTTAAAAATTACACTGTGGGGTGGCGCTGCTTGGGTCACTAGGCTAATCCTCCGCCTGCGGCGCCGGCACACCAGGTTCTAGTCCCGGTCGGGGCGCCGGATTCTGTCCCGGTTGCCCCTCTTCCAGGTCAGCTCTCTGCTGTGGCCAGGGAGTGCAGTGGAGGATGGCCCAGGTGCGTGGGCCCTGCACCCCATGGGAGACCAGGAAAAGCACCTGGCTCCTGGCTCCTGCCGTCGGATCAGCGCGGTGCGCCGGCCACAGTGCGCCAGCCGCGGCGGCCATTGGAGGGTGAACCAACGGCAAAGGAAGACCTTTCTCTCTGTCTCTCTCTCTCACTGTCCACTCTGCCTGTCAAAAAAAAAAAAAAATTTACACTGTGGGGTGGCGCTGCTTGGGTCACCCTAGGGGTCACTTAGGGGTCCTAGAGGTCACCCGGTTTGAGAGTGCCTGGTTCAAGTCCTTGGCTTCTGGCTCCAGCTTCCTGCCAGGGCTCACCCTCGGTGGCGTAGATGACGGCTCAGGTACTTGGCCCCTGCCACTCACCTGCGAGACCCCACAGAGTTCCCGTAGGCTCCTGGCTTGTGGGGCCGTTTGAGGGGTGAACCAGCAGATGGAAAATCTCTCTCTGTGTTGCTCCCTCTCTGTCGCTCTGCCTTTCAAATAAATGAATAAATACATTTTTTTTAAAGTTTCAGAATTTTTGTGTGCTATAGAAGGAGGCAATATAGTAACTTGGATAAATTGGTTTAGGCATTAGGAAAAGAGATAAAATTGGACCCCCTGTTGCACATCACATACAAAAGATGGGCTCCATGTGGAATGAAGACCTAAAAAAGGGAAATTTTAAACATTTTTAAGGAAGAAACAGACTATCCTGATTGCCTCAAGACCAGGGGAGATTTCTGTGTCATAAAAGCAGATTGGAAAGGAAATGATTGAAAAAAATGCATCCAAAATAAAATGGAAAACTCCTATTCATGAAAACACTGTTATGGGCCGGTGCTGTGGCACAGCGGGTTAAAGCTCTGGTCTGAAGCGACAGCATCCCATATGGACACCGGTTCTAGTCCCAGCTGCTCCTCTTCCAATCCAGCTCTCTGCTATGGCCTGGGAAAGCAGTAGAAGATGACCCAAGTCCTTGGGCCCCTGCACCCGCGTGGGAGACCTGAAGAAGCTCCTGGCTCCTGGCTTCAGATCGGCACAGCTCCAGCTGTGGCGGCCATCTGGGGAGTGAACCAGCAGATGGAAGACCTCTCTCTCTCTCTCTCTCTCTCTCTGCCTCTCCTCTTTCTGTATAACTCTGATTTTCAAGTAAAATAAATCTTAAAGAGAGAGAGAGAAAAAACATTGTCATATAATGGCAGGAAAAGCCATAACCTGGGAGGAGATATTTGGAACCAGTTGGTTCCTGTGCAGGATGTACGAATACATAGATATGAGCTCAAGATACAAACAGGCATTTGACTAGAGGAGACATGAATCGCCTGTAAGGGCCACATGGTGGCGCAACAGGTGTCTGAGCTCTGGTCCAATCCCTGCTGCGCCGCTTCCGATCCAGCTCCCTGCTAACGCGCCTGGGAAAGCAGTGGCAGATGGCCCAGCTCCAACCATTGTGGCCATCTGGGGAGTGAACCAGCGGATGGAATACCTCTCCCTCTCTCCCTCCCCAACTCTGCCTCTCAAATACATAAATAAATGTTAAAAATATGCATAGAACTAACATATGACCCAGCACTTCTCCTAGGGGTATACCCAAAAGTATGGAAATCAGGCAAGTACTCACACAGACACTTGTACATGAGGGTTCCTGGCAGTGTTGTCCATCAGAGCCAAAAGGCAGAGTCAGCCCAAGTGTCCCTCAGCAGGCAGGAGGGTAAACACAGCGAGCTCTACACGCACCATGCAATATCTCCAGGTTAGGGTTAGGGTTAGGGCTAGGGCTTGGGGTTAGGGTTAGGGTTAGGGTTAGGGTTAGGGTTAGGGTTAGGGTTAGGGTTTGGGGTTAGGGTTAGGGTTAGGATTTGGGTTAGGGTTAGGATTTGGGTTAAGGTTAGGATTTGGGTTAGGGTTAGGGTAGGGTTTGGGGTTAGGGTTAGGATTTGGGTTTAGGGTTGGGGTTAGGGTTTGGGGTTAGGGTTAGGGTTTGGGGTTAGGGCTAGGGTTAGGGCTAGGGTCTGGATTTAGGGTTAGGGTAGGGTTTGGGGTTAGGGTTAGGGTTTGGGGTTAGGGTTAGGGTTAGGGCTAGGGTCTGGATTTAGGGTTAGGGTAGGGTTTGGGGTTAGGGTTAGGGTTTGGGTTTAGGGTTAGGGTTAGGATTTGGGTTAGGGTTAGGGTTTTGGTTTAGGGTTAGTGTTCGGATAGGGTTTGCGTTAGGTTTAGGGATTGGGTTAGGAATAAGCAATGAAGCACCAATCCCCACTACAACCTGGAGGAACCTGCAAATCCTTATGTTGAGAAGCCAGACACCAACAGTCACATCTTGGGCATTTGACACAGTGGTGAAGACGTTGCAAGGGACGCTTGCATCTTGTCTCATAGAGCCTGGGTTCGAGTCTTGGTTCTGCTTCTAATTCCAGCTTCCTGCTAACGCATAAGCTGTGAGGCAGCAGGTGACGGTTCATGTATTTGAGTCCCTGCTGCGCACATGGGAAGGATGGACTGAAATCCAGGCTTCTGGTCTCAGCCTGACCCAGCCTGGGCTGTTGTGGGCAGAAGGGATTGAAGATCGCTTTCTGTCTCTCTGCCTTTCAAATAAATAAAAGTTAAAAAAAACTTCGAATGGGCCCGTGCCGCGGCTCACTAGGCTAATCCTCCGCCTTGTGGCGCCGGCACACCGGGTTCTTGTCTCAGTCGGGGCGCCGGATTCTGTCCGGTTGCCCCTCTTCCAGTCCAGCTCTCTGCTGTGGCCAGGGAGTGCAGTGGAGGATGGCCCAAGTGCTTGGGCCCTGCACCCCATGGGAGACCAGGAGAAACACCTGGCTCCTGGCATTGGATCAGAGCGGTGTGCTGGCCCCAGTGTGCCGGCCGTGGCGGCCATTGGAGGGTGAACCAATGGCAAAGGAAGACCTTTCTCTCTGTCTCTCTCTCTCACTGTCCACTCTGCCTGTCAAAAAAAAAAAAAAAAACACTTCGAATGAACCCATGTACAGGAAATATGCAGAACAGGTGGATCCAGAGTCAGGGAGCAGATGGGCGGCTGGGGGTGGAGGTGAGTGTGAGATCTCCCAGGTGGTGAGACTGTGTGGGAACTGGATAGAGGTGATGCTTACACGATACTGTGCACATGCTAAGTGCTAGTGAATGTTTCACTTTAAAGCGGTTGATTTTATAGTCTATAAATTTTACCTCAATAAAAGAAAAACAGGAACCGGCATCGTGGCATAGTGGGTAAAGCGGCCGCCTGCAGTGCCAGCATCCCATATGGGTGCCAGTTCAAATCCTGGCTGCTCTACTTCTGATCCAGCTCCCTGCTGATGGCCTGGGAACAGCAGTGGAGGATGGCCTGGGTACTTGGGCCCCTGCACCCACGTGGGAGACCCGGAGGAGGCTCCTGGCTCCTGGCTTCTGCCTAGCCCAGCCCCAGTCATTACAGCTATTTGGAGATTAAGCCAGCAGATGGAAGACTCTCTCTCTCTCTCTCTCTGTCTCCCTCTCTCCTCTACTTCTCTAACTCTTTCAAATAAATAAATAAATCCTAAAAAAGAAAAGCAATCCCCCAGTCCAGACCAGCGTTGTTTAGTAACAGTTTAAGCTATTACTTGCAATGCTGGCATCGCATTTGAGCACTGGTTCCAGTCCCGGCTGCTCCACTTCCAGTTCAGCCCCTGGCTTATGGCCTGGGAAAGCAGCAGCAGATGGCCCAAGTGTTTGGGCCCCTGCACCCATGTGGGAGACCTGGATGTAGATCCAGATTCCTAGCTTCGACATGGCCCAGTGGAACCATTGCAGCCATCTGGGGGCATGAACCAGCATATGGAAGATCTCTCTCTCTCTGTCTCTCCCTATCTCTGTAACACTTTTTTTTAGGAAAAAAATAAAGTGGTTAATTTTATATTCCATGCTTTTCACCACAATTAAAAAAAAACAATATACAGGATTGGTTGTATTTTTAGGGATGCATTCATATGCAACAAAGCTGTCAAGAGAATTAAAGAAATGAGAATCACAAAGTTCAGTCCATTCAACTGGGGAGAAGCCCCCTGGGGGGGGGTTCCAATGGCATGTTCTACCTTTAAGTGACAGGATGCTTGTGCTGTCATTCTTTTTTTTTTTTTTAAGATTTATTGTATTTGTTTGAAAAGCAGAAGCACACACACATAGAGAGGAGAAGACAGAAAGAGAGAGATCTTCCACCTACTGGTTCACCCCCCAAGATGGCTGCCACAGCCAGGGCTGGGCCAGCCTGAAGCCAGGGGCCTAGAAATCCACCCAGGTTCTCCGTGGTGGGTGCAGGGGTCCAAGCACTTGGGCCATCTGCTGCTGCTTTTCCCAGGAGCATTAGCAGGGAGCTGGATCGGGGCTCAAGCCGGTCCTCCTGGGGGATGCCAGCATCGCAGGCGGTGGCTTAACCGCGTCGGCAGGCCCCGAAATCCTTCTTCACTCTGTGTACGTCAGTAGCGTTCTCCTGTGGGCATGAAATCACTCTTTATGAGTTGCAAAATGCACTGTGGAGGCCCCGGGGGGCCCATGGCCAGCCTCGCTTCTCTGGTTCTTTGGCTGTCCGAGCGCATGTGTCATCCCCAATGACAGAGTTGCCAGGACACACCCTATAATCAGCTGCACAACCACGACTCCATGGTTTGCCTGTCCCTGTTCCTACTACTTGCTCCCCACCCCCCACCCTGACCGTGCAGGCAGGCGGCCGTTGCCCCCTCCCTAACACTCCCCACCCACACACCTCTGGATGTACCTCCTGGTCACATGGTCACCCACCTAGAACCCAGTTCTGTTTGCCCACAAAAATCACATCCATCAGTGGGAGCCTGCAGACATGGCCTCCAGTGGGAGTGCCCCTTGGTTATCCTGGAAGACATAAGAGCTGGAGGGTGTCAGTCTGCATGTGGGCGGGCAGAGCCCAGCCCAGCCCAGCCCAGCCCAGCCCTGGACCTGCTGCTACTGCTGTGGAGCGGTGTGGGGTGGCAGGGCAGGTGAACGGGCAGTGAAGAACAGAGCTCCTGCCTTGGGGAAATACAATCCCAGCAAACAAGGCAGCCAAGGATGGGGGACTGGCAGGCCAAAGATGAGTGACCTCAGGGCCCTGCCTGGGAGCGAAGCATCCGAGGAGGAGGTGGACCCTAGACGAAAAGAAAGAAGCTGGGAGGGGAGGCGGCCTCCCAGCTCCCAGGGTGCACCCAGGACGCTCAGCCAACGCCACAGACCCCAGCTCCCAGGTGCACCCAGGACGCTCAGCCAACGCCACAGACCCCAACTCCCAGGGTGCACCCAGGACGCTCAGCCAACGCCAGACCCCAGCTCCCAGGGTGCACCCAGGACGCTCAGCCAACATCACAGACCCCGGCTCCCAGGTGCACCCAGGACGCTCAGCCAACGCCACAGACCCCGGCTCCCAGGGTGCACCCAGGACGCTCAGCCAATGTCACAGACCCCGGCTCCCAGGTGCACCCAGGACGCTCAGCCAACACCACAGACCCCGGCTCCCAGGTGCACCCAGGACGCTCAGCCAATGCCACAGACCCCAGCTCCCAGGGTGCACCCAGGACGCTCAGCCAATGCCACAGACCCCAACTCCCAGGGTGCACCCAGGACGCTCAGTCAACGCCAGACCCCAGCTCCCAGGGTGCACCCAGGACGCTCAGCCAACGTCACAGACCCCGGCTCCGAGGGTGCACCCAGGACGCTCAGCCAATGTCACAGACCCCGGCTCCCAGGGTGCACCCAGGACGCTCAGCCAACGCCACAGACCCCGGCTCCCAGGGTGCACCCAGGACGCTCAGCCAACGCCACAGACCCCGGCTCCCAGGGTGCACCCAGGACGCTCAGCCAATGTCACAGACCCCAGCTTGCTTCGCTTCCAGGACGGGGTGGAGAGCTGGTGGGGACAGGGCTGTCCCTCTCTGAACCTGTGTCTCCAGGCAGACCGTTTCCGTTTGACCTGTGCCCTGCACTGAGAAAGGGGAGGCGTGCACTAAACAGCCAGGGGGGTTCTTTCACCAGACCGCCTATGAGCCCAAGTAGCTCGTTTCTGGGAACACAAGGTTGTCTGGTCCCGGGCTGGGCTGGGACTGGTAGGAAGGAGGTGCCAATTCTACCATCTCTTCTCATTACCTAAACCTCCAGGGGCTCCTAGGAAGAAAGGAAGCTGTTTATGAGAGTGTTAGCCCAACCACGGGTTGGTGGAAGGCTTTAGAATTGGCATCAGGAGTGGGGTGTAAGTTAAGGCCCATGAATTCTGCACACAAGAGCCCCTGCTGCTCTTCTGCTGTGAAGTGGGTTTTTTGGGCAGACACTGGGCTGAGCAGAGGCCAGGGAAATGGATGGGGTTTCTCTTCCCAAGAGTTCAGGAAGGGCGGAGAAAGGCAAATCCACCTTCAGTAAGAGGGTCAGTGACACTAAGCTGCCACTAGGTGGCAGGCTGCCCCCCCTGCGGAATGGGGACGCACAGTGGCTCAGCGTTGGGCTCCCTGGAACTCACCACCGGTGGGGGCTTCAGGCTCAGTAGCTTCAGGAGGCTGGTGGGGGTGGGATTTTGTTATGTATGCATTTACTTGTATTTGAAGGGCAGAGACAGTGAGGGAAAAAGAGATCTTCCATGCACCGGCTCACTCCCCAAATGCTGGCAACAGCCAGGGCTGGGCCAGGCTGACACCAGGAGCCTGGAACTGCACCCGGGCCTAACCGTGTGGGCATCTGGTACCCGAGTACTTGAGCCATTACCTACTCAGGATGCACAGTAGCGGGAGGCTGGGATTGGAAGCTGAGCGGGGCAATGTCTTAACCTCCTTGCCAAAAGCCCGCCCCGGGGGGTTGAAGGGTAGTGTTTTTGACGTGAGAGGTCCCTGAGATCCCTTTACTATATGGGTGCGAGCCCCAGAGCATAGAACAGATTGTCTTAGGGACTCTTACGCTGCTCTTTGGCTGGGTAACTGCCTCCCACCATGCACCTTGCAGCCTGGACAAGGGGTGGCGACTCATCCAGGATCACCCAGGGAGTGGGGGAGGCGAAGGGCTGGAGAGTGGAGGGGATACCTGCTCCTTCCCTGGGCCAGGGCCCCCACGGGACAGACAGATCGGCCTCAAGTGCCTACTGGGTTCCAGGCACCGGACAAGAGGCAGTGACCACGGCCAGAAACGGTTCGTGTCCTTGAGAGGGAACACACACACAAGTAAGGCCATTTCGGACCACAGCAGGACACACAGGAAGGAGTTCCGACAGCCTTAGGGAGTGAGTGACTGGGTGCTCGGGCTGCTGCTGCTCAGGTGCCAGGCTCAGGGAGGCCTCTCTCGGGGGTCCTGGGTGGGTTGACACCCAGATGGCAAGAACACTTGAGCCACAAGACAGGAAGTGCAGACCAAAGCAGCAGATGCGTTCACTCTGCTCCAAGCACTCACTTTGCCGTTCCAGGTCATTTTCAGGAAGCAGCCCGCTCACCATCACACCCACCACACGAGGCTGTAAGATGGTCATGGCCGTTTTACAGATGGGGAAACTGAGGCATGGAGGTCAAGGAACTTTGTGCAGTGACCAAGCCGAGACCTGAACTCGTGTGGTCCCACTCCAGAGTTGGTCGGGGGGGGGTGCCCTGGGGCCACCCTGCTTCTCAAAGTCACTAGCGTGGAACAACAAGTCTGGCAGCTACACCCAACCCTGCGAGGACACTTGAGAAAGCCGGTGAAGAATTGGAATTAAAAGATAAGTCCGGGGGTGGACATTTGGCCCGGCGCTTAAGACAGAATGAGAGGCCCACATTCCATACTGGAGGGCTTGGGTTTCCAGCCAGGCTCTGCTTCCGATTCCAGCTTCCTGCCCGTGTGCAGGAACATGAGGCAACAGGAGATGGTTCACATCGCTGGGTCCCTGTCACCCACAAGGGAGACCTGGGTGAAGCTCCTGGCTCCTGGCTTCAGCCTGGCCCAGCCCAGGCTGTTGTAGGCATTCAGGGAGTGAATCAGCGGATGGGAACCATCTCTCTGTGTCAATCTCTTTCTCTGTCTCTCTGCTTGTCAAATACATTAAAAAATATATATATATATAATATATATATATTGACAGGCAGGGTTAGTGAGAGAGAGAGACAGAGAGAAAGGTCTTCCTTCCATTGGTTCACTCCCCAAATGGCCGCTACAGCCGGCGCTGCACCAATCCAAAGCCAGGAGCCAGGTGTTTCCTCCTGGTCTCCCATGCGGGTGCAGGGCCCAAGCACTTGGGCCATCCTCCACTGCCTTCCTGGGCCACAGCAGAGAGCTGGACTGGAAGAGGAGCAACCGGGACAGAATCTGGCGCCCCAACCAGGACTAGAACCTGAGGTACCAGCGCCACAGGTGGAGGATTAGCCTAGTGAGCCACAGTGCCGGCCTAAAAATATATTTCTTAAAAAGATAAGTTTGTTGGGGCTGGCACTGTGGTGCAGTGAGCTAAGCTACCGCCTGCAATGCCGGCATCCAACATCAGAGTGCTGGTTCAAGTCCTAGCTGCTCCACTTCTGATCCAGCTCTAGGCTGATGTGCCTGGAAAAGCAGAGGAGGATGGCCCAAGTCCCTGGGACTCTGCCACCCACGTGGGGGACCCGGACGGAGTTCCTGGCTCCTGGCTTTGGCCTGGACCAGCCCTGGACCTTACAGCCACTTGGGGGAGTGAACCAGTGGATGGAACCTCTCTCTCTGCTTTTTCAAATAAGTAAATCTTTTTTTTTAAAGAGATACATTTATACTGGTTCCAAAAAGACTGAAATCCATGCATAGCTTTTTTTAATAATATACATTCTCCACGAACTTTTTGAAGATCCTTTGTGTCTTTGGTGCGGGGCGGGTTTGGGGGGGGAGTAGAAACAGGAGCCTGTCCTTCCAAGGGACATCTCTGGGTTGTGCCCGCCGCTGCCAGGGCCAGAGCAGGGTCTCCAGCGAGCTCTCCCCTCCAGGGGAGCCCCGAGTTGCCCGTTCCCTGCCCCCTCCAGTCTCTCACTAACTGGGCCACCTCATTCTAAAGGGATTTGTCTCAGCGACAACTGGAGACTGGTGGGAAAGGGCTTAGGGATTAGACAGCGATACCCAGGAAGGTGAGGGGCTTAATCAGGGGGCTCAGGTGTGGGCAGCAGGGCGGGGAGAGGATTTGTGCCTTCGCAAAGCCGGAGTGGACTGCGGAAGAGAGCGGGGAAGCTCTGTGTTGCGCGTTCCCACGACACACAATGGGAGTCCGAATCCTCCCTCCCACTCGGGCACCCCCACCCCCACCGCACACACCCGCAGGGCTGGGAGGGGAGGGGGGAGGCTGGAGTCAGGGCCTTTCTGCCTGGCCACTGCTGTGCAAACACAAGGGCTTTCTAGAGAGTTCCCTGCGCCCTGGCCCCCGGGAAGTGGGGTGCTCCACAAATATTTGATGAAGAGTTTACTGACTCTCAAATCACTGTGCCAGTCTCTGCACTGCCTGCGTCCCCCTGGCGCCGTGGAATCCGGGCTGAGGGCACCCAGGGGTTTAGTTTGGGGGCAGCTCTGATTTTGTGACCTTGAGGCCAAGACCCCCACTTTAGTGAGGAAGTAACCAAGAGCCAGGGGGCGACTGAAGGAGCCTCCCCCACCCCGTACATGCTGGATGCTGAAGAGTCAGCTCACCAACTCAAAGACACGGGGCAGAACCAGGCTGAGAGCTCCCCGTTCAGTGCTCCTTCCACACCCAGAAGCTTCTAACAGCTTCCAGAAGCTTCTAGCTCCCCAGTCGAGGACCACTAATCCCCGTGTTCCTGCTAAGACCCTTGCCCTGCCTTCTTGGATTTGTTCACACCTCCCCAGCTTCCTTCACCAAACCCCCCCAGAGCGAGGCGTTCTCAGAGCAATGCACCTGTCATGGAACGATCTGTGCACCTGTCATGGAATGTTCTCGCCTCCAGCCTTCTGGACCGAAGGCTGAATGCTCCTCGTTAGGTCAGGCAGTTCCCCGATAGTCACCTCTGCCGCACACAGGAGTCGTGTCAAGGTCAAGTGTGGAGGGGCTCCTGGCTGGCAGGGGTCACGGTGCATTGGGTGTACCGGGGTGAGACCCTGTATAGCACTGTACCAGAGTCTTGCCTATCAGAAGGATCTGGCAGAGACAGGAAGGTGCAGGTGCGTCCCAGCGACAGCTTCTGATGGGAGCGGAAGTGTGGGGAGGAAGTGAGTGGCAGCTGAGTCCAGCAGGGAGGCTAGGAAAAGACGAGGGGTGGCCTTGGATGCAAGCTGGTGTGATGGGGCTGATTCCTGAAGGGCCCGGGGAGCCATCGAAGATTCTTGAGCAGGAGAGCAACACAGCTCCCAGCAAGTGAGAGTTGTCTGGCGAGGATGGGGGGCCAGGGGCAAAAGTGGGGGTGGGAAGGAAAGACTTTCATAGTGGTCCGCTCTCTCTCTCTAATAAATAAATCTTAGGAAGAGAGAGAGAGATTTTCTACCCATTGGTTCACTCTCCAAATGGCTGAGATGGCTGGAGCTGGGCCAGGCCAAAGCCAGGAGCCAGGAGCTTCTTCCAGGTCTCCCACGCAGGTGCAGGGGCCCCAGGACTTGGGCCATCTTCCACTGCTGTCCCAGGCCATAGCAGAGAGCTGGATCAGAAGTGGAGCAGCCAGGACTTGAACCAGCGCCCATATGGAAAGCTGGACTGCAGGCTGCAGCTTTACCCACTACGCCACAGCGCCAGCCCCTGGCGGGGTCTTAAAGAGAGATCTTAACCGCACATCCGGAGGAGCAGACAGCCGTGTCCTGTTCATCAGAAGCCAGAGGGGTCTCTAACTGGGGCAGGACTGCTGGGACTCTCCGAAGGCCCAGTTAGAGGCTGCGGCTGGGTTCTCCTGGCCTCGGGGTGGACCTTGCACCCTCGCTCTGTACCTTGTCGCAAATCCCTAAGGCGAGGGCCGCCTCAGGGACAGAGTCTTCAGCCTGAACCCAGGTCCTGGGACAAGGGACGCAGGTGTCCCAAGCCGGCATCTCAAGCCAGCATGTTTCCCGGGCCAGCTGCCGGCCGCCTGTGCCTCCTGAGCCCGCTGTGTGAGCAGAGAGCCCACCACAGCTCTGCTCTCCCTCCCTACCCTTTCTCTCGCCTCCTCTCTGGCTGTAGCCATATTCCTTTTTCTGCCTGTGCCGCTGTGCTGGTACAGAATGAACACTAGGAATCTTAAGGCCCAGGATAAATGCCACTCCTTCCAGGAAGCCCCCTGGGATTTTTTCCAGACCCTTCTTCCTTTTAAGCTCTCAGCCACTTGCTGCCCGTGCCGTGGGACCTTCTAGTGGACGTGGCTGTTCCGTGGCTGTTTCCCTTCCCTTGGGGGAGGGGAGGGTGGTGTCTGATTCGCGTCTGAGGCCAGCACAAGGCCCACGGCCAGGAAAGAATGGCCGATGGATGTGACTGGCTGCTGCAAGGGCAGTAGGGGGGCTGCTAGCAGGCGGCGGGGGTGGGGGTGGGGGAAGAGTGTGGAGCTCAGAACAGGGCAAACGGCTTCGTCTTCGTATGGGGAAGGGGCAGGGACTGGGGTATGGTGGGACCGTCAGGTGGTACCAGCTGCAGAGGAAAAAGCTGCTGGGCTGTGGCGGCCAGAATCCATCCCATAATCAGACCTTCAACTGCCTGGGGAACCCTCAGCTCGGTCCCTGGGCAAGTGCTGGGGAAGCAGATAAGCCGGCAGCAGGCCTGAGTTCCCGAGAAGCTGCGGAGGGGGCTGTGGAGGAAGTGGTTCCCCGGAGTTAGGCCCCCTGCAGCTAGGGAGCAGCCCGGGGCAGCAGCAGAGGACCGACCCCCACCCCCCCCACCCCCCGGTTGGGGAGGCAGGGGTCTGTCAACGCGGAAAAGCTGGGAGCAGTAGTTGGAAGCCACAGACAGGAACTAACTCCCTGGAGGGCTAGACTGTGGGGACCCCTCGCAGCCCACTACCCACCGCGGGCCTGCGCTCCTCCACCCGCCCCCTTGGGGGCCTGATCTTAGAGGACCTTGTTCAGACGGGAACCAGGCCCCGAGAACGCAAGGGTCTGGCCCAAGGTCACGCCGCGAGCTAAGGATGCATTTGGCACCTGCAGCACAGACTTGTGCGCTCCCGTTGCTCACTGATCTCCGTGCCATGCGCACTCCCGCTCTCCATCCGCCCCGGGGTCCCCGGGACCCGCGTCACCGCCTCCCCGCACGCTCCCTACCCCGCCCCTCGGGATCCTTTAAGAGGCGGGGTTTGGCCGCCAGCCCCGCGGCCCGGGCAAAAGCCTGGGACTTTACTCCGGCGGCGACGGCGGTGGCGGCGGCGAGCGAGTCCCTGCTCCATCAGCTGCCGCAACCGCCGCGCCCCGAGCCGGAGCCACGATGAGCGGCAGGGTGGGCGATTTGAGCCCCAAACAGCAGGAGGCTCTGGCCAAAGTGAGTCCTCCACCCTGGCCCGGGGCGGGGATGCCGGCCAGCGGGGCAGGGACTGGGAGCGGGAGGCGGAGGGGGCCGGCAGCCGGGCGAGGGGGGGCGCACATGGCACCTGGCGCCCTGCCCCGGCCCGCCTAGGGGGCGCCGGGGAAGTTTGGCCGCCCCCGCCCCGGCCCCGGCCCCCCAGCCCCGGGAGCTGCCACCTGGGAAGCAGTGGTTGCTTGGAAGCCCTGGGAGGCAGCTGAGGGCACAAAGGCAACGTTTATCCTCGGGGGGCTGGCAGGGACTCGGGCCCCGGGGGCAGGGGCAGGGCCTCGGCTTCTCTCCCACTTCCGGGAGGTTTTCCTCTTGAGAAGAGGGCCCTGGACAGCTCCTCAGGAGGCCTGCGTAGCTCTTGGTGGGGCACCAGGTGGCTGTGCGTGCGACCTTGGCCAAACCCCTGTCCAGCTCTTTGCATCTTGCCGGCCTGAAAGCCAGGAGGGAGGACCAGGTGATGCTAAAGACAGCGGCTTCACGCGCAAAGTGGAGGATCCCTCCTCCCCCACGCCAGCCCCGTGACTCCCTGGGTTTGGGGTTAGTGGGAGCAGACACCAGCCCTCCCCTGTCTATCTTGCAACTCAGCTCCAGCCTGGCTCAGGACTTACTTGGGTGCACCTGCTGTTGCCTTAGCAGCGCCTTAGCACCTGGGCAGAAATTCTAGGGCTGGCCACCCCGCTCTGCACTGCCTTGAATCTCTCTCTGTCTTTGGGAGAAGGGAGACTGGCCCGTTGTCTGCCCCAGAGTCAACTGGGTTGGGCCCAGGTTCTGGAGGCTCCGTGGCTGGGCAACTTTCCATTGTGGGAAATGATGGGGGGTGGCGGCGCCGGTGGTGGCGGCTGTCTCCTGCCGTGGCAGCAGTGGGCAGGGCCTGGCCCTGGGAAGGCTTTGTCCCAGGCCAGGCCTCCCCCATGCCAGGGAGGCTGGAAAGGGCGGCCTCAGAGTTTACTGCTGACCCGCAGGGGAAGTCGGGCAGAGAAGGGATTAAGTGGTGATTAAACCGCAAACCAGGGGCCCAGTGGGGTCCTTGGTGCCTGCGGTTTGGATGAAAACTTTTCCCTGGGAGCTGCTTTCCGGGGCTGGGTCCCTGGCTGACCTAGGCAAGGGGCAGAGGTGGCCGGTTCCCATTGGTCCCCTCCCGAGCTGTCCTGTAGGTCAGTGACCCGGGAAAGGTGAGTGGCTGGGACATGGAGCCTGCTGCACTACAGGGACGGGGAGAGGCTGGAGGTGGGAGTGGCCGGCCTGCTGGGTCATTGTCCACCTGCCTTGTTTGTCACCACCTGCTTGTGCCTCCTGGGACCGTTCCCTCTCTCTGGACCTCTGGCCTCCCTTCGCCCACTGCCTGTGAAGTTCTTGGAGCCCACCCTGGAAGCCACTGTGCTATGCAGCCACGCGAGAGCGCCCTCCTCCTGCTTTCTGGTCCCCTCCCCCCGCACACTGGTCACCTGCCAGCCCAGCGGTGTGTGTGTGTGTGTGTGTGTGTGTGTGTAAGACCACCGTGAGAAGACCCTGGATTCTGGACTCAGGCAGGCCCCAGTCTGCATCCCAGCTCTGCTGGTTACTGTTCGACCTTGGACTTGTGACTCAGCCTCTCTGAGCTTTCACTCCTTCATGTCTAAAATGGGGACAGGGGTACCCCTAGGGGCTCCGAGTGAGGAGTGAGTCCAGGGCCGAGATCAGCGCTGGGCACGCGGGCAGCGCTTGGAACCCAGAGTGCCTGCTGTGACAGCTGGCTGGCGCGCAGCGGCCTGCCCACTGCACTGGGCTGTGAACGCGCGGGCCACAAGGCAGGAGCAGGGTCTCTCTCCCTTCCCTCCTCTTCTCCAGCGAGATAGGGTGGGCCACGCCGCGCACGGTGTCTGCAGAGTGGAATCGGGCTGGAGAGGGGTCCAGCCCAGGGGCCCCCGCTCACCCAGCTGCCTCTCCCTACAGTTTCGAGAGAACGTCCAGGATGTGTTGCCCACCCTGCCGAATCCAGATGACTACTTTCTCCTGCGCTGGCTCCGAGGTGAGGGAGGAGGGGCTGCCGGGGGCGGGCTGGGGCGGGGGGCTTGTTCTGGGGCACAGAATGCCACCCCCTGAAGCCCCTGCTCGTGGCGACGTCAGCCCAGGAGGCGTTCAGCAAGAGAAAACCTCAACCCTCTTATTGGAGACTCCGAGAGGTGAAGTGACTTGCTCCAGGTCACACAGCGAGCAAGTCCTTCCTGTCCACTCCAGAAATCTGCTGTGCTGATGGGCTTGGGGGAGCTGGCTGGGGAGTAGCCAGTCCAAGAAAGGCCCCAGCCGTGTGGGAAGTCAGAGCCTGGGAGAGGCCGGCCCTGTGCCTGCCCTGCTGGGGTGGCCACTCCCCTGCGGCCAGCAGCAGCCCACTGGACAAGTGGGCAGTGTGCATAGGGCAGGGGTGGCTCAGGGCAGGCTCAGCCCAGCTTGGGCTGACAAGGCTCTGCCGCCACCAGGCTCCTGGGCCCTGAGCTCTTGTTCCAGCTCTGCACCGGTGTGGCTGTGGCACCCGCTAGGGGCCGGGCTCCTCCCCCGAGAGAGCAGGCTGACACGGGCTGAGAGCTCTGTCCGTGGCCGGGAAGCCCACACGTTTCTGTGAGCACCAGGGTCGCGCTCAGCCCGGTCCCCCAACTCCTGAAAAACCCTTTCATCCTTTCCCTTCTTCTCTCCGGTGAGTCAAGTCGATGCCAGCCTCCCCGGTTCTTCTGACACACTTTCATTGCTTATTTCCTTTGTAGACGCTTTATTGCCAGGCATCAAAATCCTAAAAAAAATGTCCCTTAGATGAACAGAGCTTTGTAGTGATGTAGACTCCTGCCCCCAAACATTAAGGGGTAAATCCTGCTCTTATTAATGACTTACGGACATGGACACACACACACACACAACATGCATGCACACACTTACATATACACATGTACTCACATACACACACATATACACATACATGCACACACATATACACACAAACACGCATACACACTCACATTCACATACTCACATATACACACATGCACACATTCACTTATGCACACATACACACATACACACATATACTCACATATACACACATGCACACATTCACATATGCACACATACACGCTCACACACCTGCAAACACACATGCACACACTTACATACACACACTCACATATACACACATACATGCACACACATATACACACAAACACACATACACACTCACATACATTCACACACACATATACACACATGCACACACTCACTTATGCACACATACATACATACACACATATACTCACATATACACACATGCACACACTCAGATATGCACACATACACACACACCTGCAAACACACATACACACACTCACACACCTGCAAACACACATGCACACACATACACTCACATGTACACATACACTCATGTACACACATGCACACACATGCACACACACATACACATTCACATATACACACACTCATACACATACACACACTCACATACACACACATTCACACACTCACACCCCCCCAGGAGTCTTGGAGCGGGTGACGAGACATGTTTTCCTTTTCTTTCCCGAAACTGAATGCAGATGGCCAGCTCCTGACTGACTGCCAAGAACCACCTGGGGGCTGGCGCCTCCCGGAGAGCCCTGCGGGGCCTCCCGTCCCTCTGAGAGTGTCACTTGTCCTCTTCCTCCTGTTCCCCAGCCCCGCCTGCCCAGCCTGCCCAGCCTGCCCAGCGAGGGGGCGGCAGTGGAGTGGGTCCAGGCGGCAGGCAGTTCTAGCCCAGCATTTGCTGAAGGGCTGGAGCAAGAAGCCAGTGGGTGGAGAGAGGAGGCAGGCTGTGGCCACCTTAAAGGGCCAGGCGAGATACACACACACACACGCCAGCTAGCGGGATGCTGTCAGGGCAGGCTGTGTGGTCTCAGAGAGCTGATCTACCCCCTAACTCCTGAGTCCTGGGGTCACCCCTCTTTCCATAAGGCTTAATGGTTTACCCAATACACTGGGTATACTCCCAGGAATAGCAAACATCACCCCATTTGTCAGATGAGAAAACTGAGGCCTTGGGCAGGGGGCCTACCTGAAGGCCCAGAGTGCCAAGCAGAATCGGGGGTGGGGGAGGTGTGCAGAAAGCCTGGGACTCCTGACTCCGGGGCAGCGTGCCTCCCAGTGGCCCACAGATCCCTCCTGGGGAGCCACGCGACTCGGCTGCAGACCCAGTCCCCTCTGCATTCATTGGGCTTGTGTCTCAGGTCTCCCGGGCAGGAGCTCAGGCCTGCCCGCCCTTGTGATGAATTTCAATGAGGGTTTCTCTTTTGGTTTTTCAAAGTAGCAACAACAGCCACAGAAACCCTTTTCTGTTACTCTCTGATTCTGGAGGGGTCATTTGCAGATCCCCCGACCTGGGTGGGGACTTGGAGGTTCAGTGGGTTTTTTTTTGCACTGCCCCCACACCTCCACCGGGCACTGAGGGTGGGTACCCAAGCCCTCGCCGTCTCTCCCTGGGCCCCCCGGCGAGGAGGATCAGAGAGCAGCAGGATGACGCAAGCCCGTGGTGGAGATGTGTGGACTTGTGATACTCCACGAGGTGCCTGAGCTGCCCCTGAACGTGGCAGCAGGGGCTCCTGGAGACGCCTGGCTCAGCAGGCACCTGGGGACATGGAGCAGGGTGATGCCAGGAGCAGGTGGCACCTCGGGCTGGCAAGGCAGAGCCCTGTGGATGTTCAGCCCCCGCCCCGCCCCCCACACCCCAGCAGATAAAGGTTAACTGGACAGCTTCCCCGAGATAAGAGGGCTCGTAATTCACCACCACTCCTGTTCCCTGGGAAGATAAGGATACTCCTTATGCAAGGGGGTTGCCCCTGGCCCAATGCCCCCACCTTAAGAGCATGCTGCCTTGTGTGCCTAGCTTACTCCATGATTGGCTCAGAGGTGTGCAGCGTCTTGTCCAAGGTCCAACAGAGAATGTGGGGGAGCCAGGATGCAAACCCAGGTCATGTTCCTCCATAAGCTGCCCCATGCTGGCACGGTGGCTGTGAAGGGTGGTATCAGGAGGAGCTTCCTAAGGCAAGGGCGGCTGCTGAGCTCTGCCAGCCTGGGTCCAGCACCTACGATGGGCATGGCGCGGGTCAAAGCTCTTAATGTACTCTCCGGTCCCAAGGGAGAAGATCAGATTGCCCGATGGTGGCATCAGGGGACGTGCCCAACCGCTCCTGAGGAGCGATGATCAAAGGACCGGCAACAGTCCGGAGGGCAGTGTGCAGTCTGGCCCGGGTTCCAGGCCTATCAGCAGATCTAGATGTCAATCAGACCCACAGAGGACGTACAGCCGGGAGGGACAGGTCAGAGGGCGGATGACAAATTGGTCAGAATCTAGATCTCCAAATGTCTTGAGAGGGTGGAATGAAACCCTCCTGTAACATGATGAAATTTGATAGGGATGGATGGATGGAGGCTCCCGCCTCCCCAGGTAGGGGCCGGAGGCTTAGCAGCTGCACAGGTGAAAAGGATTTGGGGTTTTTGGTTGACTGTGTTAAGGGCGTGACTGTTGCTAAGAGAGTTCTTGGGCTTTAGTGGCAAAGGCAGGCAGCACCTGGTGCTGGGCGGGGCTCTGCACCACACTCTGCAAGGGGCACTGGCTAACTGGGAACCATCCAGATGGAGGTTGTTTGGAAGGGACGAGAGGGTGGATGGTGGCAAGTGGCCGAAGATGCCAGAGGATGACCAGCACGGTGGGAGGGGAGACTCCCGGTGGCTAAGAATTGGTCCCAGTCGCGGAGGGGTTGTAACGTGGCTGAGTATCTCTGGGTGGGGGTGGGGGATCTCAGCTCAATATACCCAATAGAACGGTAAGTGGGGGGCAGGTGTTGTGGCTCAGCCCGCTGTGTTGTTGCATGGGATGCCCGCGTCCCATATTGGAAGGCTAGTTCAAGTCCCACCTGCTCTGCTTCCCAGCCGTCTTCTTGCTCATGCACCTGGGAAAGCTGCAGATGATGGCTCAAGTACTTAGGTCCCTGCCACCCATGTGGGGCACCCCTGGATGGAGTTCCTGGCTCAGCCCTGGCTGTTGCTATCATCTGAGGCGTGTATCAGTGGATGGAAGATCTCTCTCTCTGTGCCAGCTGCACCCCGATAACAGGGCAGCCGTGTTCATCTTTGAACTGTGGGTCAGTTTTTTAGGACTGATGTTAGTGCAGGAGATAAAGTTTGGCCGTGTAGTGGGGGATGGCCAAATGATAAGAGGGTCCAGGGTTCGCATTCCCTGAGATGAGATAAGACCCTTCATTTGCCTGTATCCACTGGGTTGAAGTTACAATGTTGCCTCCAAGCGCCTGGAACCTTGACCTGCTGCACCCACAAAGCCCTGGGCCAGGGGCAGGTCCTCCCATCAGCTCCCACCTGTGGGCTGGTGTGTGTGGCCGGCAGCTCCGGGGACAGGGAGCTCTCCCCACCCTGAGACACTCACCCCACCCCATGCTGGACTTGCCCTGACTATGTTTCCTTGTTTCAGCGAGAGGCTTCGACCTGCAGAAGTCCGAGGCCATGCTGCGGAAGGTGAGCGCCGTGTGTCTGCAGCTCCCACTGTCGGCTCAGTTCCTCCCCGTGAGGATCGCGCCTTGCTTGGACTTCCTGGCCTGCTTCTGCCTACCTTGACCGCAGCCTTTGGCTTATACAACGTGCCTGAGTATTAAGTCACCACTGTTGTGCCTTGCCCCTCTGGGCCCAGGTGCGTTCCCTCCCCTGCAGACACGGAGCTGTCACTGCGCTGGGCCAGCCGGAAGTGATAAGCTCTCAAATCTTCTTCCTGCCTCTCGCCTTCCCGTGAACACGGTGGTCAGGGGCTCTGTCCGTGCTGTCGCTTACGTGCTAGATGCCTGTGGAGGCCCCACCCCTCCTCCTGCTCTTTAAATGTCCCGATGGTGTCTTTGCAGCACGTGGAGTTCCGAAAGCAAAAGGACATTGACAACATCTTTAGCTGGCAGCCTCCAGAGGTGAGGACAAATTCTCCCACCCCCACCCCCGCAACTTGTGTCCACTGGGACCCATGGAGGAAAGGTGTGGCAGTGGTGTCTGAGCCCAGGTGGCTCTCAGAGTGGGTACGCCTGGGCACCCAGGGGAAGGAGAGGATGAGGGGCCTGGAAGAAGGTCCTGTGAGCTGGGGAAGGCCTGGATGAGCCGGGCGTGCTGAGCAGGTGCCTCCCCTGCATCTCTGCCCAGGTGGTCCAGCAGTACCTGTCGGGGGGCATGTGTGGCTACGACCTGGAGGGCTGCCCGGTCTGGTACGACATCATCGGCCCTCTGGATGCCAAGGGGCTGCTGTTCTCAGCCACCAAGCAGGACCTGCTCAAGACCAAGATGCGGGACTGCGAGCTGCTTCTGCAGGAGTGCGCCCGCCAGACCACTAAGGTGAGCGCGGCTGGGACTGAGCCACCTGCCCGCCATGGCAGAGGTGATCAGACAAGAGGGGGCTGTCACATGGAGATCCAGCCGATCATTCAGGAGCGGGGCTGTCGTATGGGGATCCAGGGGATCAGACAAGAGGGGGCTGTCACGTGGGGATCCAGCCAATCAGATAGGAGGGGGCTGCCATGTGGGATCCAGCCAATCAGACAGGAGGGGGGCTGTCATGTGGGATCCAGGGGATCAGACAGGAGGGGGCTGTCATGTGGGATCCAGGGGATCAGACAGGAGCGGGGCTGTCACGTGGGATCTAGGCGATCAGACAGGAGGGGGCTGTCACGTGGGGATCCAGGAGATCAGACAGGAGGGGGCTGTCATGTGGGGATCCAGGAGATCAGACAGGAGGGGGCTGTCACGTGGGGATCCAGGAGATCAGACAGGAGGGGGCTGTCATGTGGGGATCCAGGAGATCAGACAGGAGGGGGCCGTCATGTGGGGATCCAGGAGATCAGACAGGAGGGGGCTGTCATGTGGGGATCCAGGAGATCAGACAGGAGGGGGCTGTCACGTGGGGATCCAGGGGGTCAGACAGGAGCAGGACTGTCATATGGGGATCCAGGAGATCAGACAGGAGGGGGCTGTCACGTGGGATCTAGGGGATCAGACAGGAGGGGGCTGTCATGTGGGGATCCAGGGGATCAGACAGGAGGGGGCTGTCACGTGGGATCTAGGCGATCAGACAGGAGCAGGGCTGTCATGTGGGGATCCAGGGGATCAGACAGGAGGGGGCTGTCATGTGGGGATCCAGGAGATCAGACAGGAGCAGGGCTGTCATGTGGGGATCCAGGGGATCAGACAGGAGGGGGCTGTCACGTGGGGATCCAGGGGATCAGACAGGAGCAGGGCTGTCATGTGGGGATCCAGGGGATCAGACAGGAGGGGGCTGTCACGTGGGGATCCAGGGGATCAGACAGGAGCAGGGCTGTCATGTGGGGATCCAGGGGATCAGACAGGAGCAGGGCTGTCATGTGGGGATCCAGGAGATCAGACAGGAGGGGGCTGTCATGTGGGATCCAGGGGATCAGACAGGAGGGGGCTGTCATGTGGGGATCCAGGAGATCAGACAGGAGGGGGCTGTCACCTGGGGATCCACGGGATCAGACAGGAGGGGGCTGTCACGTGGGATCTAGGCGATCAGACAGGAGCAGGGCTGTCATGTGGGGATCCAGGGGATCAGACAGGAGGGGGCTGTCATGTGGGGATCCAGGAGATCAGACAGGAGGGGGCTGTCACGTGGGGATCCAGGAGATCAGACAGGAGGGGGCTGTCATGTGGGGATCCAGGAGATCAGACAGGAGGGGGCTGTCACGTGGGGATCCAGGAGATCAGACAGGAGGGGGCTGTCATGTGGGGATCCAGGAGATCAGACAGGAGGGGGCCGTCATGTGGGGATCCAGGAGATCAGACAGGAGGGGGCTGTCATGTGGGGATCCAGGAGATCAGACAGGAGGGGGCTGTCACGTGGGGATCCAGGGGGTCAGACAGGAGCAGGACTGTCATGTGGGGATCCAGGAGATCAGACAGGAGGGGGCTGTCACGTGGGATCTAGGGGATCAGACAGGAGGGGGCTGTCATGTGGGGATCCAGGGGATCAGACAGGAGGGGGCTGTCACGTGGGATCTAGGCGATCAGACAGGAGCAGGGCTGTCATGTGGGGATCCAGGGGATCAGACAGGAGGGGGCTGTCATGTGGGGATCCAGGAGATCAGACAGGAGCAGGGCTGTCATGTGGGGATCCAGGGGATCAGACAGGAGGGGGCTGTCACGTGGGGATCCAGGGGATCAGACAGGAGCAGGGCTGTCATGTGGGGATCCAGGGGATCAGACAGGAGGGGGCTGTCACGTGGGGATCCAGGGGATCAGACAGGAGCAGGGCTGTCATGTGGGGATCCAGGGGATCAGACAGGAGCAGGGCTGTCATGTGGGGATCCAGGAGATCAGACAGGAGGGGGCTGTCATGTGGGATCCAGGGGATCAGACAGGAGGGGGCTGTCATGTGGGGATCCAGGAGATCAGACAGGAGGGGGCTGTCACCTGGGGATCCACGGGATCAGACAAGAGTGGGGCTGTCACGTGGGTATCGAAGCACAGCTGAGGCCCGGGGTTTTTGGGTTTTATAGATCGGGGGCAATTTCAGAGTTTTGGAAGCTGACATCCTGTTGCTAGATTTTTATTTTGCCAAGTAAAGACTTAAAAAATGTTGCTATTTTTACTGTAATTAACACCCAAAATTATAGGAATGGCATTATCTCAGAGTAAAAGGCAGTCCTTAAATTTTTTTTTTTTAAAGATTTTTCATTTACTTGAAAGGCAGAGCGATAGAAAGAGGAAGAGAGATCTTCCACACAAGCTCCCCACATGCCTGCAGTAGCCAGGGCTGGGCCAAGCTGAAGCCAGGAGCCTGGAGCTTCATCTGGATCTCCCACAAGGATGGCAGGGGCCCAAGTATTTGGGCCATTTCCACTGCCTTAGCAGGAAGCTACATGGGAAGCAGAGTAGCTGGGGCTTGAACTTGGTGCTGTGATACGCACCAGTTCCTTCCTCCGCTGAGCCACACACCTATTCCAAGGCAGTCCTTTGGCTGCAGTACATTGAACTTCATTAAAAAAAAAAAAAAAAACTCACTGGGGCCGGCACTCTGGCGCAGTGGGTTAATGCCCTGGCCTGAAGCACCGGCATCCCATATGGGCACCGGTTCTAGTCCTAGCTGCTCCTCTTCCGATCCAGCTCTCTGCTATGGCCTGGGAAAGCAGTAGAAGATGGCCCAAGTCCTTGGGCCCCTCACCCATGTGGGAGACCCGGAAGAATCTCCTGGCTTCTGGCTTTGGATCGGCACCACTCCGGCCATGGCGGCCATCTGGGGAGTGAACCAGCGGATGGAAGACCTCTCTCTCTGTCTCTACCTCTCTCTGTAACTCTGTCTTTAAAAAAAAAAAAAAACTCACTATGTTATTATTACTCCCCTGATTTATCTGGGGCCAGTGTAACGTTTGTCATGGGCCAAGCCATCCTTGGACAAGTGTTTGGGTACCCTTGACGTGGCAAACTCAGATTCCAGGCCACAGAAGTTCAGCACAGCTGGTTCCATGACTGAGACAAAGACCGAGGAGGGAGCTGGAGCTGCCAGCCCGGCCGTCTCTGCTCTCTCCCTTCAGAAGTTGCAAAGATCAAGTGGAAGGATGTGACCAAGTTCAGGAACGTTTCCACAGTGTCGGCGGCAAATGCTCCCAGAGCAGCCACTGCATGCAGATGCCCTGGGCTGGGTGTGTGTGTGTGTGTGTGTGCGTGTGCAGGAAGCATTGGCATGGCAGCCCCTTTCAGGGCACAGCACCTGAGCGGGATGCGGCTGCACGTGGCTGAGTCCATGGGAGGCCACCAGGCCACCCTGAGGAACGGCAGGGACCTGAGCGGTCACGTGGTTTTCTGGATGAGCACGGGCCAGGCCACGGCTCCAGCCAGGGTGATGATCTTGGTTTGGAAAACCCTAGGCCCAACCCTGGCCACCTCTGGTTGCCCCAAGGGAGCGAGGCACCACCAGCATTCTCCCTGAAACGGGGTGCCCCATGTGACTCCCTCTGCTCTGTGGTCCCGGCAGTTGGGAAGGAAGGTGGAGACCATCACCATGATTTACGACTGCGAGGGGCTCGGCCTCAGGCATCTCTGGAAGCCTGCGGTGGAAGCCTATGGAGAGGTGAGAGAGGGTGAGAGAGGGTGCGGAGGGCGCGGGAGACAGAGCCGAGGGGGAGGGGAGCCGGCCTCCTCCGCAGGGGTGAGGCCAGACGGGGCGGATTCTGGAAGGCGGAGTCCCTAGCATCAGAGCCGTTCCGTTTCCACAGTTCCTCTGCATGTTCGAGGAAAATTATCCTGAGACACTGAAGCGCCTCTTTGTTGTCAAAGGTGGGTCGGGGATGATGTCATGCAGGTGGGGGGGGGAGGCGGGGCCAGACATAGGACTGGGTGGGGCCGATTCGGGAGAGGAGAAGCGAGTGAGCCGGGGAGGGGCCTAAGCGCGTGTCCAGGAACGGGACCCTTGACACCTGCCAGGAAGGGAGCCCGTAGCTGTCCCACTGCACTGCCTGAGGAGCTGGGCGTCACAGGGGCACACGGCCTGGGCTGCCCATGGGAGCCCCGTGGCGCGCGGGGCCCCACCCAGCTGGGAGTGCTTTGGAGAAGGGGGTCGTGGACCGAACCGTCTGGGCACGCTGAGCACTGACCCTTGGTCTCGGTTCCAGCTCCCAAGCTGTTTCCTGTGGCCTACAACCTCATCAAGCCCTTCCTGAGCGAGGACACTCGCAAGAAGATCATGGTCCTGGGAGGTGAGGGCCGCAGGATGGGGCGGATGCACGTGGGGCTGGCTGCAGAGGCCACGGCCACTGCCTGGCGGCTGCCTCGGCTCATCTGGTGGTGGTGGGCGGGGCTCTGGCCTGGCTGTTTTCCTAGGAACTCTTTCTCTCAGACACTCATTATTTATTTATTTTTTTAAAGACTTATTTATTCATTTAAAAAGCAGAGTGACAGAGAGGGAGAGAGAAACAGAGACAGAGAGAGGGCCACACTGGCCCAGGCTTAAGCCAGGAACCTGGAACTCTGTCTGGGTCTCCCTATGGGTGGCAGGGGCCTGAGCACTTGGGCCATCTTCTGCAGCTTTTCCCAGGTGCATCTGCAGGGAGCTGGATGGGAAGTGGAGCAGCCGGGACTCGAACTGGCACTCACATGGGATGCCGGCATTGGCTTTACCTACTGTGCCACAGTACCAAGCCCCTCTCAGACACACTTGAAGCAATCACTGGGCTCCCCGTGACAGATTCAAAGATGATGGAAACACCCGTCCTTGCCCTCAAAGAGCTTATAGCATTGACAGGGGCGAGAGAAACCACACAGCAAACTAGACGTGGCACAGAGACAAATTGGACATGGCACAGAGAGGTGCCCTAGAGATCAGTCAAAGAACAAGGTTGCTTTAGTTTGGAGGCATGTAGGAGGGGCTACCCTGGACGAGTGCCTGCTGTGGGCCAGGCCCTGCACCGGGAGCCAAGGCTGCAAAGATGAAGACTTGGAGTCCCTGGGGAAGCTCTTGGCCTCTCAGGGGAAGGGAGACACAGAGGGCTGTCTAGCAGCTGGCTATGGTAAGTGCAAGAGAGGGGAGCCCACAAGGGGCCTGGGAGCCCAAGCAGGGGCACCCACCCCCCGTTCCCGACCTGAGCTAGGGAGGTGATGCCTCCCAGAGCTGCCTGCCGCAGAGTGCCAGCCAGCCAGGCAGGTGAGATGGAGCAAGGCAGGAAGCTGCCTGGCAGAAGGAGGAACGTTGAGCCAAGACCTTACCCAGCACGGCACAGGCGGTTGTTACGGAAAGTGAGGCAGGGCATGGCAGGAGACGAGGCTGGGGAGAGGGAGCCAGGGGGGCACGGAACCCTAGACTCCCTGGTGAGGAGCTGGGACATGACTCTGCAGGCCGCCGGGCACCAGGGAGGAGAGCTCTGGGCAGGGGAGTCCCGCGATCAGGTTGTGCACTGAGCAACACTGTGTTGGCAGGGTTGGGAAGGGCAGGTGCCAGTGTGCAGACTGTTGCCACAGTTGATGCAAGGGGCATTGTCAGCCTGAACCGGAGCAGTGGCAAAAGGGATTGGGGAGAGGACGGACTTAGCCAGCACTGTGGAGCAGTAGGTGGGGCGCTGCCTGCGACGCCAGCATGTGAGCCCAGGATAAAGCCCTGGCTGCTCCACTTCTGATCCAGCTCCCTGCTAATGTGCCTGGGAAAGCAACAGAAGATGGTCTGAGTGCTTGGGCCCTTGCACCCACATGGGAAACCAGGATGGAGTTCCTGGCTCGCGGCTTCGACCTGGCCCAGCCCTGGCTATTACGGCCATTTGGGGAGTGAACCAGCAAATGGAAGCTTGCGCTCTCTCTCTCTCTCTCTCTCTGACTTTACCTTTCAAATAAGTAAGTCAACCTTGTTTATTTGAAAGTCAGAGTTACAGGGTGAGAGTGTGCATGCACATGAGAGAGAAAAACAAATCTTTATCCTCTGGTTCATTCCCCAAATGGCTTCAACAGCCAGAGCTGAGCCAGGCTGAAGCCAGGAGTCTCTCCCAGGTCTCCCATGTAGGTGCAGGGGCCCAAGCACTTGGGCCATTCTCTGCTGCTTTGCTAGGCTCATTAGCAGGGAGCTGGATCAGAACTGGAGCAGCCAGGACTCAAACCGGTCCCCATAAGGGATGCTGGCACTACAGTCAGTGGCTTAACTTGCTGTGCCACTCCACCAGCCCCAATCTTTTTTTTTAAGATTTATTTAGGAAGTAAAATAGCAGAACTCAGTCAACCACATGTGGAGGGAGAAAGAGAAATCTAGAAGGAGTCCTTGGTGTCTGGCACAAGCGGTTGAGTAGGTGGCGGTGTGGTTAGACACTGGGAAAGACTTGTGGAAGAGTAAACTTGAAGTAAACTTGAAGTTGACTTTGAGGAGTTTGAGATATACAGAGTTTTGGGAACACTTGAGGCAGCAGCTTACGAGAGAATGCCAGCGTGGAGATCACATTTGTCAAAGGCAGCAGCTGAAACCTGGAGAGAGAAGACTGATTGTGGAAGCACAGAGCCTGGACCCCAGGGGCTATCCAAGTTCAAGGACAGGCAGAGCAAGAGGAGCCCACCGGGGAGTCTGGAGAGTGGTTAGTGAGGCTGGCAGAGTAGCTGTCAGTGGGGATTGGATATGTAGGGGAGCGGGAAGAATGCCAGGCCACGGGGGAAGGTGTGACTCAAAAGGGAGCCACAGGATGTGCAGTACCAAGGCCGGCCCCGGGGCAGGCGGGGAGGAGTTCGATTTTGCTGGGGCAGGAAGTGCAGTGGTAGGAGCAAGGGCTGGAAAAGTAGACAGGGCCAGGTTCCTGCGGGGTTTGATGCCACCTATGGAGTTGAACTTGGGGTGATGAGGACTCGGGAAGCTTCTGAATGACACGCTCCCCACTGTGTGCCAGGGAGACCCTGGGAGTGGAGAGAGGGGTCATCACCAACGCATGGGGCTCCTGGCTTCTAGAAGCTTCTAGAACCAGCTCTGGTGGCAGCAGGTTCTCCTTGCTACCTCAGCTACTCTCTCTGTAAGATGGGAAGAACACTCCTGGCCTTATCCCAAGTCTGCAACTGAGCCAAAGGCGTCTGTGGCTTTTGGTTTTTCTGTGCCTGCCACCCACCACGTGCATGATGGGAGGTTTGGTTGCTGGGCAGCAGAGCTACAGGGGAGGTTCGGTCTGTTCTCCCACCCACACCTAAAAAACTCTTTCAACCAAACCCGCCTCCAGGGAGGTGGGGGGCAGGGAGGTACAGGATCTTCAATGCAGGAGCGAGGAAATTCACTCCAGGCTGATCATTGGCGCTTAGTGGTGCCAGTGAAGTCACCCCAAGACCATAAACACACACTGTGTTCCCAGGAGTCACTTGGTCGCAGGACCATAAAAAAGCAAGGCTGGCACCTTCTGTCTGGGGATGCAGCCAGCCCAGCACAGGACACGGGGTTGCGTCCTGGGGCTCAGAGCCACTGCCTCTAATGGAGCTAAGACGGCCAGTGTGGCAAAGGGAGCTGGTATCAAGATACTGCATTTGGCCGATGTTTCTTTAGGCACCTGGACTGGTGGAGAAGTGGTTCTTGGTTCTCAGCTCTGGCTGTGCCAGAGTCAAACTCTGCTGGTCGGGAAAGAAAAAAGAAAAAAATGAGAGGGACCACAGGAAGCTGAGTGGGACCACAGGAAGCGAAGCGGCTAAAAGCAACAGGGGCAGAAGTAGAAGCTGCGGCCGGGCTGACGCCAAGGGAACCCTTTTAAAGGGTTGCTCTGCAGTGATGCGTTTGCTCAGTAAGTCACAGCTGAGCACGGCCAGGTGTGGGGCAACGTGGGAGTGAGACACACACACAGATTTGGGGCCATTTGTGATGCCGGCATCCCATATCAGGGCGCCTGCTCAGAGTCCTGGCTGCTCCACTTCCCATCCAGCTCCCCACTAACGTGCCTGGGAAAGCAGCGGAGGATGGCCCAAGTGCTTGGGCTCCTGCCACCCATGTGGGAGACCTGGATGGAGTTCCAGGCTCCTGGCTTCGACCTGGCCCAGCCCTGGCTGTTGGGGCCATTTGAGGAGGGAACCAGCAGATAGAAGACCTTTGTCTCTCCCTCTCCCTGTCTCTCTTTCACTCTGCAAAGACAGGCACAGCCCTGCCCTCACCAAGTGCAGCCTAAGCAGGATGGGTGATATTGATTCAGGCCTCTGAACACGCTGTTTCCTCTGCATACTGCCCCCCTCCCCCACTTCTGCTTGTGCTTCTGTATTTGTCTCGCCTTCCTAGGGGACTAAACTCACGCATGCCCGGCCCTTGGCCCTTGGTGACGCCTGCTGCCGTGTACCGAGTTCATGTCACATCCACCATAACCCTCTGGAGCAGGAGGTTCTAGGCTCAGTAGCTCAGCTGGTTGGAGGAATGAGGACAGGAACCCAGACCCCCCTGGTGCTTAGTCTAGGGCAGGGCTGTCCCCTGGGTGGTCTAGGGCAGGGCTGTCCCCTGGGTGATGACGACTCCTGAATTCTCTGCAGCTCTCTCTCATATGCTCCTAATGCTTCTTTTTTGGCAGAGGGGCGTGGGGAGAGGAGCAGGGACAGGTGTTTCTGCCTCGTTAGTGTAGACCAACCGGGGCTGTGCGATCTTGCCTGGCAGTGACACGTGCCTGGCCTTCCCTGTCTTGTCAGCAAACTGGAAGGAGGTTTTACTGAAATACATCAGTCCCGACCAGGTGCCTGTGGAGTACGGGGGCACCATGACCGACCCTGATGGAGACCCCAAGTGCAAGTCCAAGGTAGGGGCTGCCGGGGGGACCAGAGGCGAATGGGGGAGGCCTGGCTCACATGCACCTTCCAACTCACCCCGTTGCGGCTCCTCTCGCAGATCAAGTACGGGGGTGACATCCCCAAGAAATACTACGTGCGCGACCAGGTGAAGCAGCAGTACGAACACAGCGTGCACATTTCCCGCGGCTCCTCCCACCAAGTGGAGTATGAGATCCTCTTTCCCGGCTGTGTGCTCAGGTGAGGGGCCCGGGGGCCCATGCCGGGAGGTGCGAGCCTTCCACTCGCAGGTGCGGGAACACGCACAGGGCACGCCGAGAGAGGAGCCTGCCCGAACAGGTGCATATCCCCTGCAGGTGGCAGTTTATGTCCGAAGGGGCGGATGTTGGTTTTGGGATTTTCCTGAAGACCAAGATGGGGGAGCGGCAGCGAGCCGGGGAGATGACGGAGGTGCTGCCCAACCAGAGGTACAACTCCCACCTGGTGCCTGAGGACGGGACCCTCACCTGCAGCGAGCCCGGCATCTGTAAGTATCCCCCTGTCTGTCTTGGCTGTGCCTTTATGCACCTGTCCTACTTTCTGCCCCGGAGGCCCTGTCCCTGCGTGGATTTAGACTCTCAGAAGCCGAGCTGCCCAGTGGGGAGACCTAGACTTTGGAGAGGTGGAATGACTTGTTCCAGGTGACCCAGCTGCCTTACGGCAGGGTGGGACTCCCAGGTGTCGGTGAGTCCCAGTCCTGAGGCACCGCTGGGGCTCAGAACGTGTGCTTTTCCCAGCCCAGGTGTAACTGGGTCTGTGGCGATGGCCACGTGTGTCTTAGGGACGCTCCTTGTGCATGGGATCAGAGAGGCGGAACTGGCTGGGTGGGGGGCAGGGACCACACTTGGCCCCGCCCCTCTGTGTTTCACCCAGGTCCAGCTTGAGCAGAGAGAATGGGCACATCCTGTGACCAGGCCATTTTATCTCCGGAGAGTGAGAGTGGCAACTAGATATCTGGAGTGGCCTTTGACCTCGGTGGACTTGGCAGTGCCGAGGAAAATTCCCTTTGCCTCAGCAGTTCTCCTTGTGGAAATTTATCCTGCAGAAATAGCGACATAGATATGGAAAGCCCGAGGGACACAGGTGTTCCTAACAGCCCGGCGAGCTGGCAGGAAACTACATGGCCATAATAAGGCCTTGTTAAGTGCTTCGGTCATCCATACAAGGGGACATCCTATGCCCATGAAAGAAAATGACATGTAAAGTATCTGACGCGTGTCCAACAAAAGAAACACAAAACATAGGCACTCGCTTTGGTGCAAAAGAGAAAGAAAAAGAATTCTGGGCCCCTGTGCTAGCTGTTACAGTGCTTTATCTCTTGGGTGCTTCTGGAGGGCTTTTATGTTCAACATGATTTCTGGAAATCTATTTTACTGTGATCATGAACTATATTTATACACACACACGCACATGCACACGCGTGCACACACACACACACACTCCCTTCCCTGAAATCAAATCTTCAGCTTTCTTTCTATTTGAGCCAAGGGCCTTGTATGGAAAACCAGTGAAAGCAAGCGCCATCTCATCAGATCTCAGGACTTTTTTTTTTCCTTTTCCTTTTGATGATTTCTTTTTGTTTTATTTGAAAGGCAGACAGAGACGGAAAGAGCTTTTGTCTGTGGGTTCATTTCCCAAATGCCTGCAACGGCCAAAGCCAGGGGCCGGGAACTGGATCCAGGTCTCCCACGTGGGAAGCAGGGATTTCCGAGGGCTTGAGCCATCACCTGCCGCCTCTCAGGGCGTGCGCTAGGAGGAAGCTGGAATCAGGAAGTGGAGCCGGGACTCAAAGCCAGGCTCTCCGATGTGGGATGTGGGCATTTTAACTGCTGAGCCACACAGCTAACCAGCTGCATGGCTTTAGGCAGCTGACGCCACCTCCCGGAGTTTCAGCTTGCTGATTGCTGGAGCGAGGTAGCCCTGATGGTTTAACGTGATAAGGTCTGTGTGGCCCGTAGCACAATGCCTGGCAGAGAGCAACCGCTGGCTACTTCACGGCCACCACGGTTAGGGCAGGTGGGCGAGAAGCCCCGAGCCCACACTCCCACAGCAGCATCTGCAGGAGATCCAAGGCCGTCTCACAGACGTCTGGGGCTCTGTGAGTGTCCACAGCGTCCCCGCCACCTCCCTCACGTCCCAGGCAGCCTTCAGTCCCTGCTGCCCCCTTCTCACAGATGGGAACTCCGTGGTGCCGTATGGCTCCTCGGGGAGGAGAGGGGAGGGCAGTATTTTTGTTAGTGAGCAGCCGGGTCCCTGGGGAGAAGGCGTTTGCTGTGAGCTTTGGCAAGAGCCAGGCTTAGCACCAGCCCAGACACTGTCACCCACACAGGAGAATGTGCACTGTACACAGGACCTTGGATTTCTTTGTTTTTTAGACAGGGAAGCTGGAGTTTAGAGCAGGGATGTTATCTTTCAGTGGCTTCTGTAGACATCCCAAGATGGAACACGCCAGAAATTCCTGGAGTCCTGGCCCAGGATCTCTCGGCTGCAGGCTGTCCTAGTGACAGTCAGAAAGTCTGTCCTTGATGTGACAGAGGAAAGAGTGGACCCCAGCCCAGGGGAGTCCTGGAGGCAGTCAGGGAGCCCCAGCCCATCTTCCAGCTTCGCCCGTTGAAGGACACAGCCCACAAAGGCGCTGCGAACCTTTTGTCGCTTTTTTTTTTTTTTTTTTTTTTTGACAGGCAGAGTGGACAGTGAGAGAGAGACAGAGAGAAAGGTCTTCCTTTGCCGTTGGTTCACCCTCCAATGGCTGCCGCGGTCAGCACGCTGTGGCCGGCACACCGCGCGGATCCAAAGGCAGGATCCAGGTGCTTCTCCTGGTCTCCCATGGGGTGCAGGGCCCAAGGACTTGGGCCATCCTCCACTGCACTCCCAGGCCACAGCAGAGAGCTGGCCTGGAAGAGGGGCAACTGGGACAGAATCTGGTGCCCCAACTGGGATTAGAACCCTGTGTGCCGGCGCCGCAAGGCGGAGAATTAGCCTAGTGAGCCGCGGCGCCGGCTCGGCACCGCGAACCTTTTAGCATCGCCAGGCGTGGGTCTGCAAATCCCACATTAATTTTAGCTCCTCTTGGACCATCCCCTTACCTGCCTGCAGGGCTGTGGCTATGATCTGCTTCTTTCCCATTCTCAGGAGGAACGGGGTCTGGCCATGGTGTCTGATCCCCTTTCCCAGGTGTCAAGACAAAGAGGTGGGATCAGCCGTGGTCTGGGATTGCGGCTCAGGTTCAGAGCCCAGAGAATCCAGCATTAGGTTGCAAGCTCACCTGTGTGAGGGCGGTGCCCTCGGAGAAGCAGGAGACCCGTGGCAAAGAGAAATGTGATCGCCCCATGGAGGGATTAGACCTCTGGGCCGGTCTCCGATGCCAAGAGCACATGAACCCTCCCTGGGCTCCCCCTGTCCACGTCCAAGGGTACTGAGTCACTGGGGAGGTGGACCAGATTCTGAAACGAAGGAATCAGAGAATAGATCTGCTTTTGCCCACAGGAGTGACCAAGGTGGAACAGAAGACCTCCACCACCTCAGGGAGCTTACACGGGGCGGCCGGCAGTGCAGGGTGGAGAGAGCCCTCCCGGAGTCAGCCGTGCCCGCGTCCTGAGCAAGTGTCTCTACATCTTAGGGTAGGGAATGTCCGGCCCTGCCGAGGCCGCCGCCGGCAGGAAGTTCAATAAATCTATAGCAGGCTTATTTTTAAGTTGATCACTTTGCATGGCCCGCAAGTGATGTTATAAATATCCTAACGGCCCTTGGCAGAAAAATGTACCCTGCAGCAAATAATCAGATTTGGCTTTTCTTCTCCTTAAAGGGAAAGAAGAGGAGTAGAGCCTGAGATCCTTTTATTTTTTTTTCCCAAGATTTATTTTTATTTATTGGAAAGGCAGAGTTACAGAGAGAGGGAGAGACAGAGATCTTCCATCCCCTGATTCACTCTCCAAATGGCCTCAATGGCCAGGGCTGGGCCAGACTGAAGCCAGGAGCCAGGAGCTTCTTCCAGGTCTCTTAGCTGGATCACAGGGGCCCAAGCTCTTGGGCCATCCTCCGCTGCTTTCCCAGGTGTATTAGCAGGGAGCTGGATTGGAAGTGGAGCAGCTGGGACTTGAACCAACGCCCACATGGGATGCCAGCATAGCTTTACCTGCTACGCCACAGTGCCAGCCTGAGACAGGACTCTTAATCTGGCATCCACAAAATTCCTAGAGCAGTGGTCTCGACCCTAAATACCAAACGCTCTCCTTTTATAACAAATAGTTCCAATATCCCCTTTACTGTGCGAGGGGAAATTCACCACAATATAACCCATCTACACACATAATTTCAACGTCAATTATGATTTCTTTGTAATATGAAAGTGAAATTAAGTTGACTGAGAATATATGTTTTTTAGAGATTTACTTATCTGAAAGGCATAGTAACAGAGAGGGAAGACAGAAATCTTTGATCTGTTGGTTCACTCCCTAAATGGCTGTGACAATGGGAGCTGGGCCAGGCCAAAGCCTGGAGCCAGGAGCTTCTTTCCTTTGGATCTTCTACATGGGTGGCGTGGGCCCAAGGGCTTGGGCTACCCTCTGCTGCTTTCCCAGGCACGTTAGCAGGAAGCTGGGGGAGAAACAGAGCAGCTAGAACTTGAATTGGCACTCTAGTACTCTAGTATGGAATGCCGGCATTGTAGGCAGCGGCTTAACCTGCTGGGCCACAATGCCAGCCCCTAGGATATATAAATATATATTTCAATGTATAAAGGAGGGGCTGGGAGAAAATTAAAATTAATAAATATGTTTTTTGAATAAGGGAAAAAATGTATAAAGGAGGGGCGAGATTACAGCAACTCCCCTTCCCCTTCAGAATGGTTCCTTCCCCGCTGGGAACCCCCGGCCCCAGGGAACCTGACATTGTGTGTTTTGATCATTTCCTCCTGGGAGGCGGTTACCTAACAAGAGGTGAAGGAGCCTACACCTGGGGGTCTCTGGGGGCGCTGAGAGTGGCTGATTAGCATCTGAATGAAGCCTGCAGACTCTGGAGCTGCACGCACCTTGGGCCCGGGCCTCCGACCCAGGGGCAGAGAGCACAGTGGGGGTACTTAGTCCAGGGAGCTCAAGACCTCTCTAGCGGCATGGCGGCCTCTGGCTGCTCAGACCCTGTCATCCAGGGCAGAGGGGACGCCTCACTCTTTCTGGGGGCGCGGGTGGGGGTGGGGTGGAGGAGCACCCATGAGTCCTGGAAGACTGGGAGAAAACAGGTGACTGATGCTCACTTCCCACCAGGTCTGAAAGATGCATTCTGTCAAGGGACGGGAAAGGAGAGAGGCTATGTTTTAGGATTAAACACAGACTTTTGTGTCCCCACCTCCCTTCTCCCCCGCTGCTGTTGGGGAAAGTGAGAGAATACCAGGCTAAGGAAGGGGCAGAGCTAGGGTTTTTATTTTTTAAGATTTTTTTTTTCATTTATTGGAAAGGCAGTTATAGACAGAGAGGTCTTCCATCCCCTGGTTCACTCCCCAAATGGCCACAAAAGCAGCAGGGGCCCAAGGATGTGGGCCATCTTCCACTGCTTTCCCAGGCCATAGCAGGGAGCTGGATTGGAAGTGGAGCAGCCGGGACTCGAACTGGTGCTCTGATATTTTTAGTTTAATTTGACCTCACAGTGCGTTATTAGGGATAGCTCCGCTGTAGTCGAGGGCCATCTGTTTGAGCAATTGTCCTCTGGGGGACATCTGAGTCTCCCTACCCGATCCTTGTCACACACAGGTGCGCTGAGCGTCTTTGTCCATTTCTCTTGCTGTGGATAAATTGCTGGCAGACGGAGTCTGCACATTTTATCTTTTGGCAGAGACCGAACAAGGCCAAGCCTTCCATGGCCCAAGTCAGGCTGGCCAGAGGCAGCCATGTGGGCAAGAGGGAAATCCTAAAAGGCTCCGCAGGTCCTCACTGCATGGCCAAACTGCCCTTCTCCTTACAGGCTATAACACAGGACCAGTGTGTGAGGGAACACACACATTACTGTCACAGCGACTACTGCTGCCACTCATTCTTTTTTTTTTTTTTTTAAGATTTATTTATTTATTTGGAAGTCAGAGTTACACAGAGAAGGAGAGGCAGAGAGAGAGAGAGGTCTTCCATCCGCTGGTTCACTCCCCAGATGGCCGCAACGGCCAGAGCGGCGCCGATCTGAAGCCGGGAGCCAGGAGCTTCTTCTGGGTCTCCCACGTGGGTGCAGGGGTTCAAGGACTTGGGCCATCTTCTACTGCTTTCCCAGGCCACAGCAGGGAGCTGGATCGGAAGTGGAGCAGCACTGGCCCTGCCACTAATTCTTCCCCTTTCAAAGCTCAGCGAAAGCTCCAACTTGTCTGAAGGGCCCTGGTTTCGGTCTGTAGGGGCCCTGTTCTAAGACAGAGGTGGACATCTGGCCCATGGCCTCCGTATGAGGCTCAAGAAATCATCTGGTCTCGAAATTCAATACATCCGTGTAGCTGGCTAATTTTCAAGTTGATGGTTTTGTACGGCCTGCGGCTGGTGTGATAAATACCCTTATGGCCCTTTGGCGGGGGAATAAAGGATCCCTCACCCCTATAAGCTGTCCCAGATGTGACTGTCACTCATCTGGCTTCCGTTTTCCTCTCCCCATGGCAAATGTCTCGTCCACCCAGCGAGGCTAAGTTACAGAAGGTCAGGGTCCATCACCGACGCTACCTTCACCCCAGTACCCACCACAACTACCGTGCTCGGTGAACAAAAATCAGCAGTGATCACAATAGAAAAAAACATTTAAAAAAGCAATATTGGGGCCGGCTCTGTGGCACAGTGGGTTAAAGTCCTAGCCACCGGTTCGAGTCCCGGCTGCTCCACTTCCCATCTGGCTCTCTGCTATGGCCTGGGAAAGCAGTAGAAGATGGTCCAAGTCTTGGGGCCCTGCACCCACATGGGAGACCTGGAAGAAGCTCCTGGCTCCTGGCTGTGGCTCAGCACAGCTCCCATCATTGCGATCAACTGGGGAGTGAACCAGCGGATGGAAGACCTCTCTCTCTGGCTCTACCTCTCTCTGTCACTCTTTCAAATAAATCTTTTTCTTTTTTTTCGACAGAGTGGACAGTGAGAGAGAGAGAGAAAGGTCTTCCTTTTGCCGTTGGTTCACCCTTCAATGGCCGCTGCGGCCAGTGTGCTGTGGCTGGCGCACTGCGCTGATCCGAAGCCAGGAGCCAGGTGCTTCTCCTGGTCTCCCATGGGGTGCAGGGTCCAAGCACTTGGGCCATCCTCCACTGCACTCCCGGGCCACAGCAGAGAGCTGGCCTGGAAGAAGGGCAACCAGGACAGAATCCGGCACCCCAACCAGGACTAGAACCCAGTGTGCTGGCGCCGCAAGGCGGAGGATTAGCCTAGTGAGCCACGGCGCTGGCCTCAAATAAATCTTAAAATTTAAAAAACCAAAACAAAAAAAAAACAAAAAAAGCAATACCCCCCCCCAGCCCTGCCCCCGCCCCGCCCAGAACTGTCTCAATGTCCGGTTTTCTGCCTCCTCAGATGTCCTGCGGTTTGACAACACCTACAGCTTCATCCACGCCAAGAAGGTCAGTTTCACGGTGGAGGTCCTGCTGCCAGACAAAGCCTCCGAGGAGAAGATGAAGCAGCTGGGGGCCGACAGCCCCAACTAACGGCCCCCCACCCCCACCCCCACCCCCGCCAGCGGGCCTGAGCCCCTCGGTGTCTCCCTGTCGGCTTCTTCCTAGCAATCATTCCCGCCGCCACCCTGCAGCCCACAGAACCCGGGCTGCAGGAAAGACTTGCGCGGGGAGCTTCCGTTTCAGAATCAGGAGTGGGGGTGGGGTCTCCTTGCCTCTGATTCCTACGGAGGGAGGCCCCAGGAGCTGGCCCCTCGCCCCGTGATGGGATCTGCCTGTCCTGTCTGTCTGTAAGCTGTGCCAACTGTCACTTGTCCAGTGACGAACTAAGCCAGGGAAAGGGGTAGCACGGGGTGGCAGCAGGCTAGGAATCAGCAAAGAGGGGGAGCGATCGAGGTCTCACGCTTGCTCCCAAGCCAACGAGGGAGGAAGCCGAGGTCATTGCCAAGGGTAGGGAGTCCACTGGGGGTTGCTGGAGCCATGGTGGGGGTTCTTGGGAACTTTTTCTCACTTTGGCTTTCCCCAAAAGAGCACAAAATCTTCCCACCCGCGCACCAGGTGGGACAGACAGGCAGGCAGGCTTCTGTCGCCCCGGGGAACTCAGCCACTCCTGGGCTCCCACGGTTGCCTCCTTAATCGATTACTAATGATTGTCAGCGACTTGAGCTTCCTGGGACGTGGGTGGCAAGTCCCGGTTCTCCCGGCGGGCTCGCTGCTCCCCCCACGGAGGGCCAGGGAGGCTGGGGGCTGGGAGCGAGTGCTACAGCAGGGGTCTCCGGGCCCCTTCTCATTGCCACCTGCCTCTCATCACGGACCTTCCATCTGACAAGCGGGATCGCGGCAGTAGCACTCAGAGGGGGCCACGTCCCAGTCGTGCCCGCCGGCGTAGGTAGCCAGGCCGGGAGGTCGCCCGGGCGGCATCTCGCGGGGGCCGGGGGCCGCCTCGCCTCCCCCAGCCCCTAACCCGACCCCATTCGGCCTGCGATGGGACGCACACCAGTAGGGAAAGCGGACCCACGTTCCCGCGGGAATGCCAGGCCCTGGCCCGGCCGGCACAGAGCTAGACCGGGCCGGAGGGGACCAAGGCTGAGGCTGCAACAGGCCCAGTGGGACCGGTCCGCTCAGGACATGCTGGCCTTGGTTTACAATGCTCTGTTAGGAAATTTAACCAATGAATAAAGCAGCGTTCAGTGCGCAGGGAGTGACATTCAATGACCCCCCCGCCCGGTTCCTCTCTACTTCCCCATTCAGCTGCCTCGGGAGAGTGGCACCTTCCCGCCAATGGGCAAGGCGCATGCGCAGGAATCCTGGCCCGCGTTTCTGAGCGCTTTCCGATAGGGCCAGCTATGCTCTGATTGGTTCATCCCGTAGGTGTTTTTCCGCCATCTTTGCTGAGGGCACCAATCGGCTCCTTTTCGCCTTCACAGTGAGGGCGTAGGCCCCGCCCTGCTTGGCTGATCACTACGTGCCCGGTGGGTCGTGCGCACCCGGAGCCGGTACGGCCTGGCGCCCGCCGCGGGTTACTGAGAGCCCTGAGAGGGAGGGAGGCTGAGGTCACGTGTTTTTAGGGACCGTCTCCTAATTCCGCGCCAGCACTGCCTGTGTGTCAAGGACTGGGGACAGCTTTTGTGGTCCCCTTCGTCTGGACTTGAGCCCGAGTCCTCGGGAAGTGACCGCTGACCGGACTGCCCTGTAGGACGCGGCATTGGCGAGAGGGCTGAAACCCAGGGGTTCAGTAGGGAATCCGTGGTGTTCCCCCATCTTTGATTTGATAATAAAAGCTTAATTCTTCGCGAGCGACAGCGGGTGGGTACCACGCAGCAATCCAGCGCTCACCGCCTGGGGTTGTCGCAAAGATCTGAGGAACTGCACAGCGCTCAGAACCGCCTGGTACTCGCCGGCGCTCAGTAAACATTGACTGCCCTCATTTTTTTTTCCCTTTTTTTGCTGGAGCTCAGGGGAAAGCTAACAGCGCGCGGGAAGCACTACTGGGATGCGAGCCCGGGACTGAGGGTCTCCAGTGGCTTCGCTGCTACCCCAAGGGAGTCACAGGTTTAATGCAGTTCACTCACGGCTCCCGTGGGTGCCAGGGTGCAAGGGTTTCCTCCTGTTGCCGGCCACAAGCCCCCTCACTCTGTTCTGTGCCTTTCCCCGGAGCTGGTACCCAACCCTCTCTCCCTTTCCCCATTCATTCATTCCTGCCCCCACAGGCTGCTTGGCTGTTAGAGGCCAGTGCTTGAGGGATGACACAAGGGGTTCTGGTGTCGGGGCACCCTCCCCCCACCCAGGGCGGTCAGCACCCAACCCCCCCAGCCTCACAACCTGAGCACCCCTTAAAAGAGTGCAGGATGTGGGTTCGGACTCGGACGCCATCTCCCAGCTGCGGTGTGTCCGCAGCAGGTGCCCTGGCTTCTCTGGGCCTCCGGCCGAGGACTCCAGGGAGCAAGCCCTGGAGAGAGCCCTGAGGGAGCTCAGGAAGTGACAACTGCGCTAAGGAACCCCGGCCGCCAGCCCAGGCAGTGGGGGCCCCATCTCAGCCATGAGAAAAGCCAGGCTCAGAGAAGTAGCTTCTTGACTGGGGTCACACAGCTAGGAAGTGTGGCATCCCTTCGCAAAATTAAATTAAATAAATGGAATAGAATGCAATAAATAAAATAAAACAGAATAAAATAAAATAATAAAATAAGTGAAATAAAATAAAATGAAATAAAAATATTACATCCAGTCTCGGGAGAGGCTTGCGCACCTGCTCAGAGGAACCATGGGTAAACCGGTCCTGGGAGAGGGGCTTCGGCGCACAGGGGAATTTGCAGACGCTCCCTGCCGGCGGGGATCGCCCGTCCTGCCCTTCAGCCGTGGACCTTGCCCGGTCCCGCCGCGGTGGACCCGACAGTGCCGGTGGAGTCCGGGGCGGAGGCAGCAGCGGAGGCCTTGCGGGCTGCAGTGGGAGGATCATGTCGGAGCCGCAGCCGCGGGGCGCCGAGCGCGACCTCTACCGGGACACGTGGGTGCGATACTTGGGTGAGTGCGGGGCGGTGGGCGCGGGAGACTAGGGAGGGCAGGGGGCGGGGGAGGCCGGATGGCAGCCCAGGGTCTGGAGGGTGCAGGGCAGGGGCTTAGTGCTCATTCTGCTTGGGCCAGAGACGGGGCTCAGAGACGGCTGGGGACTGGCCCAGTACCTGGCTGCCCAGGTCTGCCCGGGGTCCCTGCTGGCCCGACCTCCCAGGATGGAAGGGGGAACAGGGCGGGGGGCGGGCTGCGCTCTCCGGCATCAGGGGGTCTGGCTCGCGTGGTGGGCTAAAGGGGTGGTGGAATGAGATAAAGCGTAGAAAGATCTGGAACGTGGTAAACGTGTCTTGTCGGTGGGGCTGCCCTTGACCCACCGCCTCATTAGTGCCGACACTCCTGGAACCCCAGCTGGGGAGAGCCGCGATCATGGTGTCCCGTGCTCAGCCCTCGCACGGTGGTCTCACGGCCTCAGTGGGCACCACCCTACACCCTGGAAACTGAGGTCCCGAGAGGTAAAGTCACCCGTCTAAGGTCACCCGGCTACCTTAGCAGCCTCGGAGTAGCACCTGCTGGCGGGAGCGCCCTCTTGTGGAGCAGCCCATAGATCTTCCAATGACCTGTCCCCCCTCTCTAACCCTCCCCAGGCTATGCCAATGAAGTGGGGGAGGCGTTTCGCTCGTTGGTGCCGGCGGCTGTGGTGTGGCTGAGCTATGGGGTGTCCAGCTCCTACGTGCTGGCCGATGCCGTTGACAAAGGCAGGAAGGCGGGAGAGGTGCGTATCAGCCTGCCCTCCAACCCTCACCCCACCCCACCCGCTCCCAGTGTGGTTGAGTGCCCAGCCTTGGGGACGGGCAGCAAGCCCGTACGCTGGCCTGATGCAGCCCCAATTCTGGGCCTGCCTGTAGGGTAGTACACTGCACCCCACACCCTATTTCTGGGTTGAAACCCTAATCCTGTGTGTGGCCCAATCCACCCCCAGCCCTGAATGTGGTACAGTCCGGAACCCAACCCTAGGGCTGCTCCCTCTGCCCTAGTGCCACGCCCCTGGTGGCCACTTCCTCCTCCCCAGGTCTGCTCCTCGTGTGTCTTCGGCAGCATTTCCTGCCACCCCACCCCCACCCAGCTTCTAAGTGTCTCTGTGCCCACCAGGTGCCCAGTCCCGGAGGAGGCCGTGGCACCAGAGTGACCGTAGCCGTAGTGGACACCTTTGTGTGGCAGGCTCTGGCCTCCGTGGCCATCCCTGGCTTCACCATCAACCGTATATGTGCCGCCTCTCTCTACGTCCTGGGCACTGCCACCCGCTGGCCCCTGGCCGTCCGCAAGTGGACCACGACCGCACTTGGGCTGCTGGCAATCCCCGTCATCATCCACCCCATCGACAGGTGGGTGCCCGCCCTCCTGGCCTCAGGGGCCGTCGGCTCTGCAGGTGGCGTTCGGCTGGGAGAGGCGTGAGAGATGTCTGCTGTGCACATGACAGTGGCAGCAGAGGGCACCGCAGTCCCGTGGGGCTTGGGGGTGCCCTTGGCACATGACCTGGCAGGAAAGGAAGAGGAGCGCCCTGGGGAGATGGGACACAGGGCCAGAAAATTCTCAGAAAGAAGACCTGTGTTGCCAAACAACCCGGGGCAGGCAGGAGCAGGTGCACCCTGCGGGGTGAGGGAGGTGTTGCCACAGATGCATAAAAATCAAAGGTTTTGCTTTCAAGTGTGGCTGGTTCCAGGCACCCAAACGATGTCGGTGAAGACCTGGGTCTTCCCAGCCTGCTGTCCTGTCTCTGCCCTGCCCCTGCCCTTGTTGGCTTCACCCACCCTCCCTGCCTGGGGATGGAGGAATCCCCAGCGGCTTCCAGCCCCCCCCCCCCCAGCAGCTTAGCAAGCCCCATCAGAAGCTTTTTGATAATGACAATAAAAATCTCAAGGAAGGCTGTCATTGGTCTATCCCAGATTGAGTGCCCACCCCCGAGCCAGTTTCTGTTTTCTGATTGGCCAAGGCGTGGGTCACACCTGCCTGCTCTTAGAACCAGAGATGTTGTCAACCCAACCCGCCCAGCACCGAGTGGGAAGAGAAGCCTTTGTCCTTGGGGAAGCATAGCTGACCCTGAACTCCCCCCCCCACTACCATGAGAGTTCTTCACTGTTAATGTGCCTCAGTTTCCCCACCTGAATAAAGAAGAGGAAGAGGGCTACCCTCCCTGGGGTTTGATTCTGACTTTTTAAGTAGCCCAGGTGAGAGTGGTGGGACTGGGACAAGGACAGGTGTCCCCCTGGATGGCCCTTGGATCCCAGCCCCAGCCGCCTGCCCCGGTGCCTCCCAGCATGCCTTGGTCACCTGCTCAGCACCTCCCCTCCCTACAGGTCGGTGGACTTCCTGCTGAACTCCAGCCTGCGTAAGCTCTATCCATCCGTGGGGAAGCCCAGCTCCTCCTGAGCCCACCCCGGTACCTGGCCTGCGAGTTGGCTCACTCCCACCATGGGAAGTGGGGGCCAGGCTCCCCGGGGTCTGAGGCCCTGGCACCTGCGTGGATTTGAGCTGGACGGAAGCTTAGAGACGGGGGTTTCTGGGAGCAGCAGCTGCAGCGAGTCCCAGGTGGAGGCGGGACCTGACCCCCTGGCTGCCTCCACGGACACTGTGACGGTGGCGGGGAGTGGTGCTGTCTTTGGCAGGGAAGTCACACCCTCCCGCGGGGGATGAGGAGACGGAAGCCCAGGGAGGGAAAGGAATGTGCCCGAGGTCACTCGGCAGCCTGGGCACTGGCTCTCCTGGCGGCTTGGCTGTCACCCCCATGGCGGTGTGGCTGGACAAGGGGCAGCAGACGCTCAGGGAGAAAGGCAGGAGCGGCAGTCCCCAGGACAGCTCAGGACACGGTGTCCTTACAGCCCAGCCCTGGCGCAGGGGCTGCTGGGGCCTGGCCGGGAGCCAGTCATTGGGCAGCCACAGGAAATATGTAAGAAGCTGAGTTCTCAGGTCAGATGTTATGGCACAGTGGGAAGCCTGCATCCCATGTTGGAGTTTGCCTGGGATCCAGTCCTGCCTCTTCTTGTTGTAGTGCACCTGGGAGGCAGCAGGTGGCGCTCAAGTACTTGGGTCCCTGCCACCCAGGTGGGAGACCTGGATGGAGCTCCAGGCTCTTGGCTTTGGCCTGGCCCAGCCCTGGCTGTTGCAGGAATTTGGGAAGTGACTCTGCTGTTGGAAAATCTTCCTTCCTCTGTCTCTCTCTGTTGCTCTGCCTTTCAAATAAAAATAAATAAAACGGAGATAAGAGAGGTTGAGCTTTCAATCGGGGATGAGCAGGGATGTGGCGGGGGTGGGTGGGAGGAGCTTCTCCCGTCACACGTAGCTCTCTGCTGCCCGTCTCCGTGGGGGCAGGCCTGGCCCTCTTTCTGGAAGCCTCCTGATGCACACACCCCTTGGGGGGCAGCGCTCAGGAGCCCTGGAGAGAAGTGACCAGGGCCCCCCCCTTCCCCCCACGATGGAGGAAGCTCTTTTCTTGGGCATCCAAGGGGCAGTGTTGCAGCAGACCCCAGCCCCTCTCCACAGCCCTGCCCTGAGCCATACATGGAGTCCTACCAAGACCCTGGCTCTGGTCCCCAGCGCCCTGCTGGGACTACCTGTACCTGAGCCCCAGGGCTGGCTGGGTGGGGGCTGTGGGGTCATGGCTACTGCCCTGGGCGGTGCCTGCTGCGGCAGAGTGCGTCTGATGATCTCCCCTGGAGCTGGGGGGTCCCTGCAGGGGTGTGGTGGGCCTTCTCACTCCCTTCTCCCCACTCCCTGACGGGTTCTAAGCACCCCTCATGCTCCAGCCCCACGCCCTGGCTGACACCCACATCCGTGTCCTGCCCAGGATTCCCTGTCTTCATCCCCCCTGCTTTCTCACACAGCCACCACCAGGCCACCTGTCGCACTTGCATCCCTTCGACAAGGGGGATCTGCCACCCGTTCCTCGCCCGGGCCAGCTTCAGGCTCTGTGCCCATGGACACAGGGCAAGCTCAGCCCTGCCCCAGCCTGGCCTCTCTCCCCATCCCCTGCCTCCTGGGCCTCTGAGCCCCGCCCCGCCCCTTTCCCCTTGGCCTTTGGAGCCAGCTGCCCCCGAGTCATGCACCCCCCTGCCCTTGGCTGCTCCACCAGCAGCCTTGCCTTGTGAACAAGCCCTGTGCTATAAGCTCGCAGGAACCTGGCGCATAGTAGGTGCTCACACAAGGGGCTCTCAGCTACTCGCAGGCCAGGCCGCTGGGATGTGTGTGGACAGCCTGTCCAGGGAGACATCCCGCCCCCGCTCCATCTGGAGATACCATGGATTCAAAGAAGGGGCAAACCGGAGAGATTTCTGGAAGGTTCTGCTGACTGCTCTTTGGCCACGCCAGCCTGGGCCAGGCTGCCAGGGGACAGAAATGTGATCAGAGAGACGTCTGAAGGAGTCCCCGCTCAGTGCCAGCCACCTGCACCCTGACACCTGCTCACCCACCCTCCCTGGTCCTTGTGCCCAGCAATGCTGGTCTTGCCTGCCCCATTCCAGGCTGTTGAATGGGAGGGGGTTGTTGACAGGAGCCTGTGGTGGCTGGAGATGCAGGGGGCTGGGGTCGAGCTGGGGTGTCTGTGCTGAGAGGAGTAGAATCAGAGCACACTGACTCGCTGTGTGGGTTTAGGCAAGTCCCAGCCTCTCTGAACCTCTAAAAAGAAATGCAGAGGCCTGGACAGCTACCCAAGCTGATAGATAACAGTGTGATGGAGACCAGCAAGGTCAAGGACACAGCTGCCCAGGTGGTAGCCTCCTCCAGGGGTTCTTGAGGCACCCTTTTCTGGTCGGGGGAACAAGGACACTTCACCTCTGCAGCCTGTTTGTCCATCTGTGAAATGGGGGTAATACCAGAGCCTTCACGGCACTGCTGTGCAGATTGAATGGGCCAGCACCGGACCCTCAAGCAGCAGCAGATGGCCCAAGTTCTTGGGTTCCTGCCGCCCACGTGGGAGATCTGGGTTGAGTTCCAGGTTCCTGGCTTCAGGCTGGCCCGAGTCCAGCCAGGAGCTTCTTCTGGGTCTCCCACGTGGGTGCAGGGGCCCAAGCACTTGGGCCATCTTCCACTGCTTTTCCTGGGTCAGAAGAGGGGCAGCATAGACACGATCCGCGCCTGTATGGAATGCCGATGCCAAAGGCGGAGGCTTAGCCCACTACACCACGGCGCCAGCCCTTGTGGGCCTTCTGTGAGTGAACCAGCAAGTGGGAGATCTCTCTCTCTCTCTCTCTCTCTCTCTGCTTTCAAAGAGGGCAGTTCTCTGTGAATATCCCCACTTGGTGGGTGGGGAAGCAGGTGCAGAGACCAACTAGACAGGAGGTGTGGCTGCTGTGATGGGAAGTCACTCTCCCGTGGTGTGAGGGATGGAGACACCACTAGCAGGGTCGGGGGTTGGGTGGGGGAGCGCTCTCTTCACCTACCCAAGCTTGTGGCCGTCGTGGTTTTTTTTTTTTTTTTGGACAGGCAGAGTGGATAGAGAGAGAGAGAGAGACAGAGAAAGGTCTTCCTTTGCCATTGGTTCACCCTGCAATGGCCGCTGCAGCCGGCTCACTGCACTGATCCAAAGCCAGGAGCCAGGTGCTTCTCCTGGTCTCCCATGTGGTGCAGGGCCCAAGCACCTGGGCCATCCTCCACTGCACTCCCTGGCCACAACAGAGAGCTGGCCTGGAAGAGGGGCAACTGGGACAGAATCCAGCGCCCCGACCGGGACTAGAACCCGGTGTGCCGGCGCCGCAAGGCGGAGGGTTAGCCTATGGCCTTAAGTGTTCAGAAGTTGGGTAGCCTGATTGACTGGCTTCATGTAATGCTCAGCATGACCACTAGAGGACAGCACCTGCTAACTAATACACCAGGCCCTCTGTAGCCGGAGGTTCTCCATGGTTTTGAACCAATCGCTGATGGAAAATATTTGGGAGGAAAAATGGTATACAAACTAAACCTGTGAGGGGCCAGCGCTGTGGTTTTGTAGCGGGTAAAGTTGCCGCCTGTAGTGCCAGCATCCCATTTGGGCGCCGGTTCAAGTCCTGGCTGCTCCACTTCCAATCCAGCTCTCTGCTGTGGCCTGGGAAAGCAGAAGATGGCCCAAGTCCTTGGGTCCCTGCACCCATGTGGGAGACCTGGAATAAGCTCCTGGCTCCTGACTTTGGATCGGCGCAGCTCTGGCCTTTGCAGCCATCTGGGGAGTGAACCAGCAGATGGAAGACCTCTCTCTTTCTCTCTCTGCCTCTCCTTCTCCCTCTGTGTAACTCTGACTTTCAAATAAATAAATCTTTAAACTGAACATGTGCAAGATGTGCCAGCCTTTTCTCTTGTCATTATTTCCTAAACAATACAGCATAGCTACTATTTACATAACATTTGCATCACATTAGGTATCACAAGTCAGCTTACATACGTTCTATGCAAATACTATGCAGATTTAAAAATATATTTATTTATTTATTTATTTGAAAGGCAGAGTTACAGAGAGGCAGAGGCAGAGGCAGCTGTTAGTGAAGTGTTCCTAGAAACTGCCTGGTGCTGCCCCAGGCACTTCACGGGTGCCACCCATTGAACCGTACAACCTTGTGCTGTTAGGTCTCTACTTAGAGTTGAGGTCTCCGGGCCAGGCTCACACAGCCCCACACTTCCCGCAGCCCGTGACTGCTCCCGCCCTGCTGCCTTCCAGCCCGTGACCCTCTCTCTCCACGGTCAAGGACAGAGCGCGCTCCCAGGCTGTGTCGCCTTAGGCTCTGAGCCTCGAGGTCCTCCTTGTGAAACTCACACTAACGAACCCAAGTGGCCGTGGTGATTCCAGGAGAAACGGCTCACAGGGGGTTAGCGTTGTGGGGTTGTGACTTCTGATGAGCGACCGGGGGTAAGGACGCCGGCGATGTGGATTCTGCTCCCAGGACTTTTTCAGAGGGACGAGATGCGCTCTAGAATGTTCCATCTGGAGGTCATCGCTGTGGTCGTCTTTGTGTTAATGCCTAACCCAGAAGGGATCCTTTTCCTGATGGGGTCACACTGGGGGCTGAATCTCCCCAGATGCCTTCTGTGGCCCCCGACCCTCCCTGCACCCACGTTCTCACCTCTTCTTGCCATTCTCTGGTGTGCCTGGCACATCTGGTCTCTGTCCCTTTGCTCAGGCAGGAGCGCCCTCCCCACTCCCATGTCCTTCCTTACCCAGCCTTCAAGGTCCAGATGGTCCCAGCTCCATCCCAAGACACAAGTCACCTTGCCCTGTGGCACCTGCCACCATCACACTCCCCCCTCTCCTGGGCCGAGAGAACCCGGATGGAACTCTTGCCCATGTGTCCAGCCCTGCTCCCAGCATTGCCTAACGCTAACCCCTAACAGTCCTGCCCAACAGGTGCCGCCATTACTACCTCCCTGCAGGTGAGAAAGTTAACGTCCACTCTTGCTGTTCTTGGGAGCGCCTATGCTAAAAACGGTATGGGAGCTAGCTGGGGGAATGCGGAAGTAACTGGCCTGGGCCCTGCTCTGCCGTGCCCTAGGCTTACCTGTGGGCTCCAGGTGAGGCTTAGTCCTTCCCCAGCTTTCTCTGGGCCAAAGGGAGGAGGCCTGTGGGTGGCCAGTGATGTTTCTTTTCACCATGGCCTCCCTCAGGGGGCGTCTGCCGGTTATTCTCATCTGGCCTTTCGGTAAGGTCTGGGCAAAGGGGCGCCTTTGGGAGTTGGGGGTGGGCACTGGGGCCCCTTCCTCCTGCCCTCCCTGCTCCTACCTGTCACCTGTGCAACTGGGTGAGTCCCTTGGAAGACAAACACACCCCAGGCAGCCCGGGGGCATGACAGGAAGAGGTGTCCTTCCAGGGGGCCTGGCCTTTGACCCTCAGCGCCTTCTGCTGCATGGCACGGATGTAGCCCCCGCCCCCCACTGGAGACGCCACGTGCTGGGGGCTCCCAGGGAAGCATTTAAGGGGCAGGGGCTGGGGCCGAAGGAGCTGCAGCTGGGAACTGCCACAGGTGGCCTGGCCTGAGAGTGCGTGTGGGGTGCCCTGGGCTTTCGGCCTCAGCCTCCAATTGTGAACCCTCCTCATTGGGCAAGAGATGGTGGCAGCTCAGGCCTTTCGTGCCCTCGCTCTGCCCCCAGCACTTCTGGGCTGCTGGAGCTGGAGCCCCGGGTCCCGCCCAGGCCTACCCACACACAGGGAGCCCGCAGGCCCACACCTTCCTGCCCCCGCACTGCCTGCTGGCCGCTGCTGGAACGGGGAACCCACTGGCCAAAGCTGAAAAGGGGGGGGTCTCCTTCCCTCCCCAGTGCCACCCACCTGGGAGACCTGGGTGGAGCTCCTGGCTCCTGGCTTCAGCCTGACCCAACCCTGGCTGTTGAAGGCATTTGGGGAGCGAACCAGTGGATGGAAGACTCTCTCTCTCTCTCTCTCTTTCTCTCTGTGTCCCTCTCTCTCTGATGCCCTGCATTTCAAATAAATATGTAAATGTATATTACTCTTTTTTCTTTCCAATTGGACAACCCTTCTTCCTCATCTCCTCCCCTCCTGGGAGAGCAGCCCTACCTGTCCAGGTGAGTTGTTAGAAGTCACATGGCGTGGGAGGAAGGCGTGGGTTGGGCAGTCTTAGCTCCAGCCCCATTTCTGCCACCCATGGGCCGAGGGAAGCCAGTCCCATGGTTTTGGGAGCTCGGCTTCCCATCTGTGTGATGCACAAAACACGATCCTGAGCCTAGGTGCAGGCGGAAGCGAGCCAACGGGTGCCAAGGATCGGCTCGCTGAGCCCTGGGGTCGTGCGCGTGTTCTCAGGGTGCCCCTCGTGGTCCCCAGCCAGCCGCCCCCTGTTTTCAGGTGTTCTCTGGCCCCTGCTGGCAGGGCTTGGCTCAGGACCTAGAGCTGATGCCAGCAGCTCGGTGTCCCTGACGTGGAGCAGGAAGTCGGGAAGGAAACCCTGGAGCCCTGGCCTCTCCCACGGTCAGCCAGGGTCTCGGTGGGGGGCAGGAGGGCCACGTGAGCAGGGGACAGGACGCAGGGCTTGGGAAGCACAAGCCCCGCCCCTCTCTGCCGCGGTCTCCTGGGCAAGGAGCTTAGGCACAGGGGGTCTCCATGCTCTGGCTGCCCAGTGGGTCCTGCCCACAAACAGGGATGGAGAGGGTGGCGCCTAGGACACTTCTACAGCAAGATGTGTGACCACCAAGCACTCCTTGTCCCCTTAGGAGCTGCCATTCTGGGGCAAAGAAGAGCAGTAAAATCAAAGCAAACACACACACACAGCTCCTGGGTCCTGGATGTGCCACTGGAGAACTGTGTGGTACAGTCTGAGGGACTCTACTTCCCCGAGACTCAGTTTCCTTATCTGTAAAGCGGGTAGGTACCATAAGGAGCCTTGGGGATGGTGTGGGAATGACATGAATAGGGCGGGCATTTGGTGCAGCCATTAAGTTGCTTCTTGGGATGCCCACATCCCACGTTGGAGGGCCTGGGTTCGAGTCCTGGCTCTGCTTCTGACCCAGCTTCCTGCTAACGCACGCCCCAGGAGACAGCAGGTGATGGTGTATGTACTTGGGTCACTGCCACTTATGGGGGCTCCAGGCTTCAGCTGGGTCCAGCCCTGACTGTTACGTACATTTGGGGAATAAACCAGTGGATGGAGGCTCTCTTTCTCCTTGCCTTTTTTTTTTTTGACAGGCAGAGTTAGACAGTGAGAGAGAGACAGAGAGAAAGGTCTTCCTTCCATTGGTTCACCCCCAAAATGGCTGCTACAGCCGGCGCACTGCGCCGATCCGAAGCCAGGAGCCAGGTGCTTCCTCCTGGTCTCCCAGGTGGGTGCAGGGACCCAAGGACTTGGGCCATCCTCCACTGCACTCCCGGGACACAGCAGAGAGCTGGACTGGAAGAGGAGCAGCTGGGACAGAATCCGGCGCCCCGACTGGGACTAGAACCCGGGGTGCTGGTGCTGCAGGTGGAGGATCAGCCTGGTGAGCCATGGCACCAACCAATTAGTTAATTTAAAAAGAGAGAGAGAATGAAATGAGGCTCATAAAGCACTTCATACAAAAATGTGTTTCATGGAGAACACTCATTACATGACAGCGGTGAATTTTTATTATGTCAGGCAGCAGCTGGAGCCAGATGTGGCTTCCTCGGCTTCCAGGAAGCCTCCTTGAATCGCTTAAAACCTAAGCTATGAGCTCCAAGGGAAGAGGGTGAGGGTGGGTGTGAGCAGCTTGGGGGAACTGATGGCCCGAGGTGGGCATCTCTGACAGGGGTTGTGTCTGGGTCTCCGGAGAGAAAGCCACTGCCAGGATTCTGGGGGCTGGGAGAATCCAGCCCCCAGACAACATCCATCTCTGCCACATCTCTGCCCACTGTCCAAGGTGCTGAACTTACCGCCGACACCCCAGCTCCTCCTCCTCCTCCTATTCCTCCTCCTGCTCTTCCTCCTCCCCCTCCTCTTTCTCCTCCCTCTCCCCCTCCCCCTCCTCCCCCAAACCCAGGAATCACTTTGCTGGCTACCTTCTGGTCTTCCACTCAACTGCACAATTGAAACATGAACATCTACTATAACGAGAGCTGCACTAAAAAGAACGTGGTGGATACGCCGCCAACCTAAGTTGTTCACGGTTCATAGAAAAAAGGAATTCAAGCACATAAATCGCTTAGGACGGGTGAAGACTAGTTTCCTGTTTCTCGCATTTCAGTGACGTCTGCATCTGGCTTTATCCTGGCATTTTCCTTTTCTGCAGCCTTGGTGTTCTCCAAGCCTGAGCCTCTCCTATGACTTTTCTCTACTCACTAATGTCAGGGATAGAAGTAGGATCATGCATGGAGAGAGAACAGAGGGTGGGGTTCTCTGAGAAGCGAGTGTGTGTGTTTGGGGGAGGGGAGCCTAGACAGGCGTGAGCTCCTCCTCGTATTTCTGCATGCCTTCGTCTGGTAGCAGCACCTCCACGGTGAAGCTGACCTTCTTGGCGTGGACAAAGCTGTAGGTGTTGTCGAAGCGCAGGACATCTGGGGGACAGACAGGGAGGTGGGCAGCCGAGGCTGGCTCCACCTCCAGCATCCCTGCCTCCCAGAGCTTTGTGTGCCAAACCGGGCCAGGTTCCCACCACACCTTTTCCCTTTCCCTGGGAACTCTCACTGCTGAGCAGAGCCTGTAAACGGACCCCCTTTCCTGGCCCGGGTCCAGGCCTGGCTTGAGTTGCAACCACTGGCAATGAGAACAATGGTTGTGGCATCTCATCACCTCCACACCTGGAGGGTCAGGTGATGGACAATGTAAGGGGAGAGAACAGGAGGCGTCACAGGCTTCCCCGGATGAAGTGAGGTGCTGGGCTAGGCTGGCTGCACACCTGTGGCTTTCTCACAAACACCCCAAGAGGCGGGGCTTATAGTCTCTGGTTCACAGGTGTGCAAACTCAGGGTCTCTCCCAAGTTGGTGAACCCTCCGCTCAGGGTTAGGCAGGGACCCCAAGGCTGAGATGTGACCCTGACCTTGCACTTAGCTCTGGACTTCTGCCCGAGTTGCTTTACTTCTCAGAGCCCCAGCTTGCTCAGGGGCGGGGGGAAGCTGCACCTGCTCTACTGTCACTTAGCTGCCTCCTGCGGCCTGTGTGCCCTCAACTCCCTCGGGGTTTATTTGATTCTGGTTCTTGGTGCACAGTAGGAGCTCATGAATATGACCTGAGTGTATGACTGTGTGTGAGTGAACGGCATTGACCTGGGCAGTGTGTCCCTGCTGGGGGTGTGGGAGTCACTGCCTCTTTGTTTCCTTCTCTAAACTACCTGCCAGTAGCTCCATCCTCCTGGGGCCAGGGCCCCAGCCGAGGCAGACTTACAGACTCCGGCCTCTGCGCAGGTGAGGCTCCCGTCCTCAGGCACCATGTGGGCATTGTAGCGCTGGCTGGACAGCACCTCTGTCATCTCCCCTGCCCGCTGCCGCTCCCCCATCTTGGTCTTGAGGAAGACCCCGAAGCCGATGTCCCCACCGTCCGATAAGAACTGCCACCTGGTGTGGGGGACCAGGTTGCTGCTCAGCCTAACGGGTGCCACAGCGGTTTAGGGCCCAGCCCACAGGTGCGATGGGGGCCTGTGCCTACCTGAGGACACAGCCCGGGAACAGGATCTCGTATTCCACCTGGTGTGAGGAGCCGCGGCTGATCTGCACCGAGTGTTCGTACTGCGTCTTGACCTGGTCTTGCACGTACATGGACTTGGGGATCTCCCCACCATAGTTGATCTGCAGACATAGGCGGGCATGGGCTTGCTGTTTCCTGGATGCTGTTCACGCTCGCCATCTCCTGGGGTGTCCTACTCCACCTGTCCACCCCCAACCATGGGGTCTTCCCTAACTCAGTAGACTGGGCCAGCACTTCTGAGAGCTTTCCTTCCAGCTCAGCCTCTGGGTCAAACTTCCCACATTTCTCGTTTGCTTGCACAGGGGCCGAGAGCCCCAGAAGGGCAGTGCTGGAGCTGTCCAGCTTAGCATCTAGTCTGTGCTCTAGGGGTTCTCTCTCCAGATGTTTGTGGAATGAGTGGATAGCAAGGGAACCCAGCTCTGCGCTCTGACCCTCCTTTGTTTTAGGGTTCTTTTTACCTTGGTCAAACATTTGGGGTTGCCATCTGGGTCTGTCAGGGTTCCCCCAAAATGAGCAGGCAGTTCCTCAGGACTGATGAGTTTCAGCAACTCTTCCTTCCAGCTCTCTGGGGTCAGGGGATGGAAGAGTGATTATTAGACATGGAAGGGACCAGTCAGCCGTGCACCTGCACCAGGCCAACCTGAACTGGCTTCTCCAAAGCCCAGTGGAGCTAGGCTCCTAGCCCCAGGCTATCTCAGTGTCTTCCAGCCTTGTGATGTCATGGAAATGTGTTTCCCCTGGTCTGGGGTTGTGTGATTGTCTAAAGGAGATTTTAAAGCCCAATGAGGTCATGAACCTTGTTGGGGTCCCTCAGAGAGTAAGTGATGTAACCAGATTGGACTTCTTGGGCCCAGGGCTATGGTGTAAAAGGTTAAGCCTCTGCCTGCAGTGCCAGCATCCCATATGGGCACTGGTTCAAGTCCCATTTACTCCACTTCTTATCCAGCTCCCTGCTAATGCGCCTGGGAAAACAGTGAAAGATGGGCCAAGTCCTTGGGCCCCTGCACCCATATGGGAGACCCGGAAGAAGCTTCTGGCTCCTGGCTTTGGCCTGGCCCAGCCCTATCCATTGTGGCCATTTGAGGGGTGAATCAGTGGATGGAAGATTCTCTCTCTCTCTCTTTCTTGCACGCTCTCTCTCTCTCTGTGTGTGTGTGTGTGTGTCTCTCTCTCTCTCCCTCTCTCCTTCTCTCTTTAACTCTGCCTTTCAAAAAAATAAATCTTTAAAAAACAAATTTTTCTTCCTGGTGGGGGACAGCCAGCCCTGGGTCTTTGGTGTGACCTCCTGCCTTCCCCCCACAGCTTAATCACAACTTTGGTCACCGTTACTGTTCCTCATACCCTAAGCAAAGCAATGCTCGAAGTGGGTCCTGGGGTGTCACCACGGACCCATTCCTTTCGCTAATCTCCTTTGCCATGGGATATCCCTTCCCGCTATGGCATAAGGGAGAAGAACACAATGCCTGGCACACCAGGGCCAACTGTGCAGAGCCTTGGGGGGCACCCAATGAGGGCAGAGGCCTTGAACTTGGGGTCTGGAGTGTAGTAGGATTTGGCTCCAGGATATGGCAGGCTTAGAAGGCAGGGGCCTGGAGCCCTCCATCCCAGCTGTCTTGAGGTCCTGTGAGCTCCTCATCCCAATGGACTTGGTTAGAGACAGGAGCTCAGGTATCAGGAAGGGAGAGAAGTGAGTAGGACTCCCCTTCCCCAGCCCTCAGACCCTCAGATTTCGTGACTCTGTGATTTGACCTTTCTGCTTGGGAGAAGTTTCCTTCCAAGTTCAGGGTTGTTGGTTTGGGTTTAAGAACTATTTCCCTTCTCTCTTTCTCTCATCTTGTCACTCTTTAAAACAATTATTTTCCCATACAATGAATACATATTATCCTCTAAAATTGAGAAAATATAGAGCAATATAAATAAAATTTCAAACCACATGATGTCTCAGCAACAAAGCAATATTTTGCTTTGTCATCTTCCAGAAACGTATATTTGCTTTTATAAAAATAAGATGATGTTACCTATGATTATTTATAATCTGCTTTTTCTTAACTTAGGAATATTTCCTATGACATTAAATGTCCACTTACAACATTATGTTTCTTTTTGTAAAGATTTATTTTGTGAGTTGAAAGGCAGAGCCCGCAACATTATTTTCCATGGTTGCTCATATGTAATTCAGCCAATTATTTTCTTACCTACTCCCTTCTTGCCGGGACTCCCTTTTCTGAATCATGGTCACTCTCCTGCTTTTCTTCCTCATCCTCCTTCCCCCAGGCTGCCCTTAAAAGCCCTGAGGTTATGGGTGTTAAAAGGGAACTGAGGGCTGTAGACCAGAGGTTGACCAGCAGCCAAACTGAAACTGATGTGAAGACACGTGTGCAGGCCTCTCTCACTAAAGGGCTGTGGCAAGGAATAAGGTGTGGCAGCCTGGTGGACTCTGTGGGATAAGAGCATTCTCACTTTCAGAAAGAAGGACTCTGTGGCTCCAGGTGATATGTGGAGTTCTGGGTGGAGTGACGGACCAACCTCATTCCAAAGGTCAGGTGTAGAGTTTAGGGAATGGAACTAGAACTACTTACTTCCCAACACTACAATTTTCCTGCGAGTATCCTCACTCAGGAACGGCTTCATGAGGTTGTAGCCCACAGGGAACAGTTTAGTGGCTGGAGAGACACAAGTAAGGGAAATGGAGAGAAAGTGTCTCAGTGGTCATAGCCAATAACACAGAGGAGTTACGACCAACCCTGGCTGGGTCCAATTTCCAGCACACAACAAAGCATCCAACCCACAGTCAACAAGTCAACAGATAGCCTACTAAGCAATCACCCAATCTATTAACTATTCATCCAACCAACAAATGAGCCAATCCTCCAGACTTCTAATCAGTCACACACTCAACCAACTACCCAACAAACCATCCAACATGCCAACAAAATAGCCAATTTACCTTCTAATAGTCAAATACCTAACAAATCAGTCACCCAGCAAACTAATCAACCAACTGAACAATCAGCTAGCCACCTAATCAACTGCTCCTTCCAGCAAGCAGACCATCTGAGATTTAGCCAGAGACCACCCAGCCAACTAATCAATCTCCCATCCATTCACCCAAACAAACGTTCAATCAAAATGCCAACCAGCCACTCAATAAAATGAACAGCCAGTCAACCAAGCAGCCAGCCAACTCTCCAACCAACCATACCAGCCAACTAGCCAGGCAGCCAATTGGCAAGTCAATCGGACAACCAACCAACCAACCAACCAACCAACCAACCAACTCACCAACTAGCCATCAAGTATCCATCCACCTTTCCATCTACCCATCCAATAACCACCAAATACCTATTTAAAATGCACCATGCCACCAAGCCTGTTAGGGATACAGCAGAGGTAGAGGATAAGAGTCCCTGCTTTAAAGGGACACAAAACTCAGCCCCCAAAAGAGGGTGGACACATAAGATAGCTGGCATGGAGGGCGAGGTTGCTGTGAGCAGGGATTCCTGGAAGAGCTGAGATTGGGGCTGTCTCTCTTGCAGTTAGGCCAACCACAGGAAATACTGTTTATTGAGCACTTTGTGCCAAGTATTCTCAATGATTTGCATGGAGCCAAGCAATCAACCTGCCTCGACCTGGGACAAAGGCACCATTATCATCTTCAGGGTGCAGGGGAGGAAACGGGGGCCAGGTGAGTGAAGCCACGCGCCACACACCTTTGATGATGAGCATGAACTTCAGGGTCTCTGGGTAATTCTCTTCAAGGAGGCCAAAAAACTGTGGAACCAAGAGAGACCCCATCAGAGCCCACGCCTCATCTCTCACCCCCATCTTCTTTGCAGTCTCCCATCTGGAGGTTTCAGAGGGCTGTGGAGGGTTTTCCTCCACTGGGCCCCCTGGAAGGGACCTTCACTTCCTAATAATAATTCTATAATAATTTTAGAGCACATGTTATAGTGATGATAGTATAATGGTAAGGATTACTTTTCAATAAATGTTCACTATTCAACTTCCAACTCCGTTTTGGAAGCGATGGAACTGAGGTGTGGGAAGTGACTTGCTCACGTCACGGAGCAAGGGGTGGAATACTTTGGAGGAGGTGAACTCATGATCTCATTACAGTGTCGTTCCTGAGCCCTGTTCTGTAGGGTCTTCTAGGAAGCGTAGTATGGCCCTTTCTGTCCTGAGTCCTTTGTGATGGAACCCAAGGAGGCAACGGCCTTTTACTAAATCTCTGAGGAAGCAAGGTGGGCATCCAAGCAAGTGGGAGTGCCCAAGGGCCTTCTCCTTACCTCCTGATACACTTCTACCACGGGCTTCCAGAAGTGCTTCAGTCCCAGGCCCTCACAGTCAAATATCATCACAATGGTCTCAATCTTCCTCCCCAGCTGTGAGGATGAGAAAGGAGCGGTTCTGGGGCTCAGGGTGCAGGCTTGAGAGACCCTGCAGTGTTTCCTCCAGCCCCCCACTCAGTCCTCAGAGGAGCAAGAGGTGAAAAAGTGAATGCATTTCCCCGTTCATCCATCCATCCAGGCATCCATCAATTCATTTCTTCATCCATCCATACATCAACTTATGATGGGGTTATCAGAGTATAATCTCATAAACCAAGAAGCATCTGTAGTTGCATTGGTTTCTGTAATCGTTGTAACCAGTATGCATTATTATTCCTGTTTTGCAGGTGGAGAAAATGAGGTTCAGAGGAGTGAGGTGATTTTCCAAAACCATAGCTCGATCCACTCATGGGTCTGTGTACCCTTCCATACATTCATATTGCCAGTCCATCTTTCACCCCTGGTTTGTCCACCTTAAGTATAACAAATAATTCTCAATAATTTGCAGTCGAGGAGATGACGAGCAACTGGGCCGCCCCAGGCCCTGATAACTGCCCCAGGGGAACAGCACACGACTGTGCGAATACAGAAGATGGGGTTTACCCCAGATGCTGGCTTCAGAGGAGGTGACATTTAAGTTTGAGACCAAAAGGATCTGGAGAGTCAAGAGAGGTTGTGGGGAGGGTGTGTGTGTGTGTGTGTGTGTGTGTAGTAGGGTTGCCCAGACAGAAAGCATGATAATACAAAACCTCAAAGGGAATAACAAAACCACCACTGTTGAGACCAGATACAGGCAGTCCTGACTCACAACGGTTCAACATAATGATTTTTCGACTTATGATGGTGAGAAAGCAAAAAAGCATTTAGAAGAAAGCTTATTCTGGGTTTCGACTTTTCCCCCTGGGTTAGTAAAATGTACTACAATACTCTCTTGCGATGTTAAGTGTAGACTAATGTAAGTGTTTTGTGCACGTTAAAGTAGGTTCAGTGTACCACATACATTTTTGACTTTTGATATTTTCAGCTTACAATGGGTTCATTAAGACGTAACCCCATTGGAAGCTGAGAAGTCTGCCACTGCGTTATCTCACTGAATGTTTGCAGCCATTGCTCATCATTAACTGTTTCGTAGGCAAGGAAGCCGAGGCTCAGAGCAGAGGGGTAACTTCCAGCGCCACACAGCTGGCAAGCAGCAGAGCTGGAGTTTGACCCAGTCTGGGACGCAGGTGTGTTCCCGGGCCCACACCTGCCCTGGGCCTCACCCGCTCCGTCTGCAGGTCACACTCATGCAGGATGCGCTCACAGTCCCTCATCTTGGTCTTGAGCAGGTCCTGCTTGGTGACCGAGAAGAGCAGTCCCTTGGGGTCGAGTGGCCCAATGATGTCATACCACACCGGGCAGCCGTCACGGTCATAGCCACACAGCCCGCCAGGCATGTACTTCTGGATCACCTGGGCCAGGGGAGGAAACACAGAACTCGGCACGGCACACCTCTCCAGAGATACCTACGACCAGGCTGACCTGTGGGACCCAAGCCTACACATACCCGGTACAAAGTAATACCCCTCCTCGCCTGGAGGGCGGCGCTATTGTCCTCATGGGCAAACCGAGGATCACACAGGACCTTGCTCACAACAGGTAAATGGCAAAGCCAGGTCTCTGGGCTCCTTAGTTCTGCCCCAGCATCTGCGGAGCCCCTCGCCAGGGAGAGGATTTGGTCTTAGTGACGGGGAACATGGATTCTGAAGGTCAGCGGGTCTGGTCCGAGTGCAGACACTGCTGTGTGTCTTTCAGCAGGTGCCAGCATCTCTCTGAGCACCTCTTCTTCTTCTTTAAAATGCGTGGATAACCCCTCCCTCCTGGGACTGTTGAGCTAGGTCCCCAAGACACTGTGGCCAGAACACCTGCCCGTCAAGGGAAGGCATGAGTCTCACGAAGACGGGCACAGGAACACAGGTTAACCGAGGTGGTGGAGAGCGCATGGTGAGGGGTAGGCGTTAGGCCCAGCAGTTGGGATGCCTACCTCCCACACCAGAGTACTTGGGTTCAACCCCCAGCTCTAGTTCCTGACTCCAGCTTCCTGCTCATGCCCACCAGGAGAGGCAGTGCTGATGGCTCCGGGCATTGGGCCCTGCCACCCAGGTCAGAGTTCAAGCTCCTGGTTCCCAGCTTCAGCCTGGCCATTGCACACATTTGGGGAGCCAACTAGCCAATGGGAGTTCTCTATCTCTCTGTCACTCAAAACAAAACAAAACAAAAAGCACACATTTAACAGTGTCTGGGTTCTCAGACCTGAGCTCAATGGCCAGCCCCACCTTGGGCAAGCTGCTTAACCTATAGCTGGGCCTCAGTGTTTTCATCTGTGAAAGGGGGCAGTGGCACCCATCCCATAGGGTTGTGGCGATCACAAGAGCTCATGCCAGGAAAGCCTTACCCAGGCCTGCACCGTGCAAATACTCCAGAAATACTCATTCGTATCACAGGAGCGTTGTCTGCTGACCCTGGGGAGGGGTTCATCTGGCCTCACAGGCTCGCGGCCTATCACTCATGGTCCCCAGCCACCAAGACGGCTGGGGGCGTCGGACTGGGAGAGACCAGAGTGTGCGGGCGTTGGCTCACCTCAGGGGGCTGCCAGTCTAGGATGTGGTTGATGTCCATGGTCTTCCGGAACTCCATGTACTGAAAGGGAAATGATGGGTGAGGGTTCCCGGCACCCTTGAAAAGCAGGTGGACCCTTGAGGCACGGACAGACCTCCCCTCCCCGCTGTCCCCCACAAGGTCCCTCCCTGATCTCCATGGGGGGTGGGTTTCACCTTGCGCAACATGGCCTCCGACTTCTGCAGGTCAAAACTCCGGGCTACAGAGGGTGGGAAGGAAAGGAAAGGGTGGGAGGTGGGAGCCAGGCAGCTTACAGCTGCCCGGTCTTGCTCTGGCCAGTGGGAGCTACAGAGGACACCACGGGGCCTGGGTAGGACCTTGGTTCCTTGTCCCTTCCCCTTGGCTGGACTTGAACTTCTGAAGCAAGATGCTGTAGCGGGATCCTGAGAGCCACGGGTTGTTCTGAAGCCGTTGGGACGAGGCCCCTCTTGCTGCCCCGTCATGTCCACCTCCCCCCGCCCCGCCCTCACCTCGGAGCCAGCGCAGAAGGAAGTAGTCATCAGGGTTGGGCAAGGCGGGCAGCACGTCCTGGACGTTTTCTCGGAACTGGGGGAAGAGAGATGTTGGCTAATGCGGGTCCCTCCCACGGTGCCTTGGTCTCCAGGCACAAGAAGGTTCTCATCAACCCCCAGTGTGGTCTGGAAGGAGGAGTTGATGGGCAGATAGAAGGAGAGACGAGCCATTAGGCAGGTGCATGGGTAGGGGAGTTGATGGCAGGGAAGAGGAGTGGCTAGATGGATGAGTGGGTGAGTGGCTGGGATGAAGGTAGGGGAAGGCAATGGGTGGGTGGAAGGAGAGACAGGCAAGTAAACAGACGGAAAGAGAGATTAGTGTGTGGATGGGGAGAAGGGGGTGTGTGGATGGTTGGGGGGGTGGGTGAGGGTTGGCGACCAGATGAATTCTTGTGCTTCTCACCGAGACGTCTGCCTTTTCCCTCCCATCTTCCATGAAGCCATGGTTAGCGACCATGTGCTGCCTTCCCTGTGCACTGTGGAGATGACCCTACACTCCCCTCTGTCCTTCGGGCTCATCCAGGGGTAAAAGGCAGACCAGCAGCAGCCAAGGGGCCCGGGAGGGAGTGGGGGGGAGGCAGCGGCCAGATAAAGCTCTCTGGGTCTGGCTCTCTGGAGAGAAGCACCTACGCCATTGCCTCGAAATGGTGTCCGGCCCCCAACCCCTGCCCTGGCCAGGGCTGATGTCACTGGGCACTGTGGGACTTGACCTTTGACAGGCAACAGTGAAGAGACTAAGTGGGGGATGTGGTGGACCAAAAGAGCGAGGCAGGGTTCCAGCCTCCCCTCCCACCCCCAGCCCCAGCCCTTTTCCCCGACGGACCCCAGGAAGAGGGGTGCTCACCTTAGCCAGGGCCTCTGCCTGCTTGGGGCTCAGATCCCCAACTCGGCCACTCATGGTGCTGGTGGAGGCTTGAGAGAGGTGGGTGCTACAGGCAGAGTCCCAGCGTGGACTGGCAGCCTCCAACCAGCAGGGGCCTTTTGCCCCCACTCCTGGGCGTGGCTGCTGGCCCCGCGTGCCCTCCTGGGCCAACTGTTTGCATTGCACATTGCATAACTGGGATTAAATGAGGTCCCGTGCTTGGCTCTGGGACAGGTCTGGGGAGGAGGTGGGAGTGGGAGGGTGCGCCAAGGTCGCCTGACAGGAGGAGACAGCTGGGAGGGAAGCAGGCAGCCCCATGGCCTGGGAGCCCAGGGTGGCACCTGTAGAGCCCCCATCAGGGCCTCCCATGACCTCTGCCCTGGAGAAGGGGAGTTTCAAGGGGCAGGAGGAGCGCTCCTTGTGGATACCCCATCTCCCTGAGCCTCTGTCTCCCCATCTCGCCAACGAAGAGGCTCCACACTAGGGCTGGTGCTGTCACATAGCAGGTTAAACCTCCACCTGTGGCGCCGGCACCCCATATAAGTTGTGGTTTGAGTCCCAGCTGCTCCCCTTCCAGGGAGCTGCTCCAGCTCTCTGCTAATGCACATGAGAAAGCCACGGAAGATGGCCCAAGTGCTGGGGTCCCTGCCACCGTGTGGGAGACCCGGATGGGGTTCCTGGCTCTTGGCTTCAGCCTGGCCCTGCCCTGGGGAGTGAGCCAGTAGAAGGAAGATCTCTCTCTTTCTCTGCTTTTCAAGTAAATAAATATGTATTTTTAAAAGATTTCACATCCGGGGTTCTCCAGAGACCATCCTCCCCCCAGCTCTGACAGAGGAGGAGTCTGTTGGTCAGGGCAGTAAATGGTTAATTCACAACGCAGCAGGGGAGTGAGGTCCTTCTTTGGTAACAAAAGCTGGGGTCAAGAAGAAGAAGGGTGGAGAGGAAAATGGAGCTCAAAAGGTGGCCTTGGGGACAGTCTGGTGATTCCTCGTGGCTGACGCTCCTCTTCCCTGTGTCTTCCCCGTACCATCCATTGAGTTGGCCAATGTGGCAAAGACTGAGCCACCCCCAGCCCACTGTCCTTTTTACCCATCGCTTTGGTCTTAGGAGACTTGTCCAGGACCCCTCGATCACTGGCATCCAGTTTAAGGAAGCTCCACTAAGAGAGAAGTGGGGGAGGGTTGGTAGCTTTCAGCGGCCAAGGTGTCGCTTGGGATCATTTAAAAAAATTATTTTAGTTATTTGAAAGGGAGAGAGAGAGAGAGAGAGAGAGAGAGAGAGAGAGAGGTCTTCCATCTGCTGGTTCACTCCCCAAATGATCACAATGGCTGGGGCTGGGCCGATCTGAAGCCAGGAGCCAGGAGCTTCTTCTAGGTCTCCCATGCGCGTGCAGGGGCCCAAGCAGTTGGGCCATCCTCCACTGCTTTCCCAGGCCATAGCAGGGAGCTGGATTGGAAATGGATCAGCCGGGACTCGAACTGACGCCCATATGGGATGCTGGCACTGCAGGCGGCAGCTTTACCTGCTACACCACAGCGCCAGCCCCAGTCCCTTGGGATTTACACACCAGGTCAGTGAAGGGTGTGCCCTGAGGAGGGAAGGAGTTAGAGGTGGGGATGCACGTCTAGAAGGTTCCTCCTGGATCCCTGATGACCTGCCTCACACCATCAACCAGCTCCCCACTCTCCTGGAAAACCTCCTCTTTGAGACGGTGGCAGGGGTGTCACTGTCCTGCCCCCTTACACAGCTGCAGGGGAGACCCGATGAGACCTGTCACGGGCTGGGCGTGTCTGCGAGGTTCCTCTCCTCTGGCTCTCAGAAGCCCTAGGAGGGTAGCGGGACTGTGACTGCAGCTTGAGACCACAGCGATGCCTCCCAGCCACATCTCTGCCTCTCAGGGGATCTTCAAGGGCTGAAACTACCCCTGGGCTAGCCTCCGCTCCACAACTGTGCTAGCCCAAGCCACTTTCTCAGGTCCGCCATCCCTAGGGCATCCTGCTTGAGCTATCACGGGCCTCCATTCTGGGCTATCTCAAGGCCCCTTTAAGCTGATGGATGAATTAATACCTGATACCTTCCTGTCGGCCCTCTTCCTTGTCCCGAGCCCCTGATGGAGTTGGGGGGTCCAGAAGGAGGGGGAGGGGTGTCTCTGGCCATTTGCCTCTGTCTGGGGCACCTGCTGTGTCACTCAGGAGCAGGTTGGTAACTGCACACCCCAGCCCCGCCCCACTTGACATTCCAGCCTCTGTTTCTACAAAGCCCCAACTGCCATCCACACCAGCTTCCTGCCAGACTGGCGACACACGGGAACAGGGTTCCTCTGCTAATCCTTTCTCCCCCTAATCCTGCTAAGGTGAGGTTCCCCAGTTACCTCCGGAGGCGCCTGAGGCTGGGCGGAGAGGGCCAGGTGGAGGGGCTGGGGGCCGGTCCAGGAGCTGAGGGTCCCTCCCTGACCCTCACCACGCACGTGCACCGCTCCTTGCTGGGGGCTCTTGGCATCATCGCCCGCAGCGCCAGCTCACAGAACTTCCTGTGACAGTCACCTGTCCCATGGGACACATTTAGTAGCCACATCTGAAATGGGGTTAGTGCCATGGAGCTGGGTCGGAAGCGGAGCAGCAGGGACTCGAACCGGCGCCCATATGGGATGCCAGAGCTGCAGGCTGGGGCTCTAACTCGCTGCACCACACCACCAGCCCCTGTTAAGGCCATGTTAGAGATGGAGTCTGGAGAAGTGAAGGCACTTATCAAGGATTAGACCTGTGCGATGCGCTGTTCGCTGTCGCACTGTTAGGCTGTCGCACAGTACCGGCTCCAGTCGCTACCCTAATTAGAGAGGGAACCCCAACAAGCAGCCACCCCACACAGGCGGCCTAGAGCCAGGCCTTGCACCCCGAGGGGCGGGGACAACCTAGGGAAAGGCAGGGAGGTGGGACAGGGAGAAGCAGGTGCAGAACGGGCTGTGGCTATCACAGCAAAAAGGATGGATGAGGACCCTGCCGGGGTGGACCCCCATTTGTTTGAGCATTTCCTCTGTGCTCGGGGCTCCACACGATTCCGACACCATTTCACAGCCAGAGAAAAGTTCAGAGAGGCTGAGAGACTTTCCTGAGGTCACACAGCCAGTCAGTGGGAAGTCAGTTTGAACTCATTCCCCTCTGACTTGGAACTTGCATAGCAAGCCCTGCCTGGCCTTGGGGAGGTTTAGCTTTGCCCCTGGAGCATAGTAAGTGCTCAGGACATGATCTACGCCATCCTCACGCGTTAGGAAGCTGGGGTGTACCTTCTTTGGGGCTGGCAGGATTAATTTTCCCTCCCTTGAAACAAAGGCCCTGGGGACAGAGAGCCCCACCCCCACCCTGGGCACGCATCTTCGGCAGGTGAGGCTGGGTTCAGTTTGGCTTCTCATTTGCCACCACGGTTACAACCACAACACAAACAAACAAGAACAAGGTGGGTACCAGGAGCTGCCCACAGGGCACCCGCAAGCCCCTCCTACCAGCCGGCTCCTAGGCAGTGTGAAAGGGCTGCCACATGCCCGCATTCCTGCCCGCCTTCCAGTAGAGGGATCTTTCCAGAACCAGCTGGGTGGGTACAGAGGGGCCCCAGGGGGCAGGAAGCTTGCCATGGGGTGAGCATTGCTGAGCAGTGGGAGTGTGTGTGTGTGTGTGTATACACGTGTGCACGTGTGCCTGTGAGTGTGTATGTGCAGGTGCACCTGTGTGTGTGTGTGTCTGCACATGATGGGGTTCAGATCACGGAAATGTGAAGTGGGTGGTGTTAAGAAAGGATTGGACAGTGCACCTCACCCAAGTCCCAGCTGTGCTCCGGGTGGCTCCATTGTGTTGCAGAAAGCACTCAATTAAAGGTGGAGGTTTAAGATGAATGGGATAATCAAACATCGCCCCTGCATTTGGGGGCAAGCTGTGGCACAGCAGGTTAAGCTGCTGCTTTGATGCGGGCGTCCCGTGTAGGAGTCCCTGGGTTCGCGTCCCAGCTGCTCCACTTCCCATCCAGCTCCCTGCTAATGTGCCTAGGAAAGCAGTGGAGGATGGCCCAAGCACTTGGGCTCCTGCCACTCACGTGGGAGACCTGGATGGAGTTCCAGGCTCCTGGCTTCGACCTGGCCCAGCCCTGGCTGTCGCGGCCATATGAGGAACGAGCTGGCAGATGCAAGATTTCTTTCTCTCTCCAACTTTCCCTCTGTCTGCCACGCTGCCTTTCAAACACATAAATTTTTTTAGAAAGGATGTGGCTTTTTGTGACTGGCTTCTTTCATAGAGCGTACTGTTTCCAAGGCTTACCTATGTTGGTTTTTAGAAACATTTCTTCAATTTATTTTATTTGTTTGAGAGACAGAGAAATCAATCTGTTGGTTCACTCCTGAAATGCCTGCAACAGCCAGGGCTGGGCCAAGCCGAAGGTGGGAGCTGGGGACTTAATCCAGGGGCTCAACCACTTGGGCCAGCACCTGCTGCCTCCCAGGGTGCACGTTAGCAGGAAGCTGGCATCAGAGGCAGAGCCTGGACTTGAACCCAGGCACTCAGTGAGCTTGACAACTGCTGGGTCAAATGTCCACCCCACCCCCACCACGGTTTACAGCCCCGGTCAGTGCTGTGTTATTTATTTATTTATTTATTTATTTATTGACAGTCAGAGTTAGACAGTGAGAGAGAGAGAGACAGAGAGAAAGGTCTTCCTTCCTTTGGTTCACCCCCCAAATGGCCGCTGCGGCCGGTGCACCATGCTGATCCGAAGCCAGGAGCCAGGTGCTTCTTCCAGTCTCCCATGCGGGTGCAGGGCCCAAGGATTTGGGCCATCCTCCTCTGCCCTCCCGGGCCACAGCAGAGAGCTGGACTGGAAGAGGGGCAACTGGGACAGAATCCAGTGCCCCAACCGGGACTAGAACCCGGGGTACTGGCGCCGCAGGCAGAGGATTAGCCTTGTGAGCCATGGCGCCAGCCCGTCGTGTTATTTTTGACAGCTGAATCACATGTCACGGTACGGACATTCCATATCCTGTTATCCACTCACCAGGTAACGGACATTCGAGTCACTTCCACTTTCTGGCTATTGCCCATAATGCTTGTGTGAACATCTTTTGCACACGTCTTAGTGGGAACATGTGTTTTCCGTTCTCTTGGGTATATCCTTAAGAGTGGAACTGCTGGGTCGTATGGTCGTTTTAGGATTAACCTTTGGAGAAAGTACCAAAGTCTGTTCAAGTGGCTATGCTATTTTACACCTCCACGAGCCATGGATGAGTCTCCAGTGTCTTCACACCCTCGCCAGCCAGCTTGTGTTTTGTTCTCCTTTTCTTGTCAACCGGGTGGGGGTCAAGGGGTATTTCAGCATAGATTTGAGCTCCAATAACTAACCATACTCAGCGTCGTCTCTTGGGTCCCTTGGCTACCTGTCTGTCTCCAATGCAGAAATGTTTATTCAAATATTTAAAATATCTTGACCCATTTTTTTAAAAAAGCTTTATTTATTTATTTGAAAGAGTTACACAGAGAGAGAAGGAGAGGCAGAGAGAGAGAGAGAGAGAGGTCTTCCATCCGCTGGTTCACTCTCCAGATGGCTGCAACAGCCGGAGCTATGCTGATCCGAAGCCAGGAGCCAGGAGCTTCTTCCAGGTCTCCCATGCAGGTGCAGGGGCCCAAGCACTTGGGCCATCTTCTACTGCTTTCCCAGGCCACAGCAGAGAGCTGGATCGCAAGTGGAGCAGCCGGGACTCAAACCGGCGCCCATATGGGCTGTCAGCACTGCAGGCAGCGGCTTTACCCACTATACTACAGCGCTGGCCCCTCGATCCTTTTTTTTTTTTTTTTTTTTTTTTTTTTGACAGGCAGAGTGGACAGTGAGAGAGACAGAGAGAAAGGTCTTCCACCCAATGGCCGCTGCGGCTGGCGCGCTGCAGCCGGCTCACCGCGCTGATCCGAAGGCAGGAGCCAGGTGCTTCTCCTGGTCTCCCATGCAGGTTCAGAGCCCAAGGACTTGGGCCATCCTCCACTGCACTCCTGTGCCACAGCAGAGAGCTGGACTGGAAGAGGAGCAACCGGGACAGAATCCGGCACCCCAACCGGGACTAGAACCCAGTGTGCCGGTGCCGCAGGTGGAGGATTAGCCTATTGAGCCACAGCACAGGTCCTCCTGGACCCATTTTTAAATTAGGTTGTTTGGGACCAGTGTTGTGGTGTAGGTAGTGTGTTAAGCCACCATTTGCGAAGCCGGTATCCCATATGGGAATCAGTTTGTGTCCTGGCTGCTTCGCTTCTGATTCAGGTCCCTGCTGATGAGCCTGAGAAAGCAGTAGACAATGACCCAAGAACTTGGGCCCCACACCCATGTGGGAGGAAGCTCCTGGCTCCTGGCTTCAATCTGGTGTAGCCCCAACCACTAAACCCATCTGGGGAGTGAACCAGCAGATGGAAGATTTCCCCCTCTCTCTTTTTCTCTCTTTCTCCTTCTTTCCTGTAACTCTTTCAAATAAATAAATACATATTTTCAAAAAATTGAGTTATTTGTCTTTTTATATGGACTTGTAACAGTTCATTATCTATTCTATTAATCCCTCTCAGTCACAGGATTTGCAAGTTTCCCTCCCATGATGTGTCTTATATTTTACTTTCTTTAGTGTCCTTGATGCACAGATGTTTTAAATTTTGGTGAAATCCAATTTATCTACTTTTTCTTTTGTTGTTTGTACTTTTAGTTTCATATCAAAGAAAGCATTGCAGGCTGGCGCCGCGGCTCACTAGGCTAATCCTCCGCCTTGCGGCACTGGCACACCAGGTTCTAGTCCCGGTCGGGGCACCAGATTCTGTCCCGGTTGCCCCTCTTCCAGTCCAGCTCTCTGCTGTGGCCAGGGAGTGCAGTGGAGGATGGCCCAAGTGCTTGGGCCCTGCACCCCATGGGAGACCAGGAGAAGTACCTGGCTCCTGCCATCGGATCAGCGCGGTGCGCCGGCTGCAGCTCACCGGCCACGGCGGCCGTTGGAGGGTGAACCAACGGCAAAGGAAGACCTTTCTCTCTGTCTCTCTCTCTCTCACTATCCACTCTGCCTGTCCAAAAAAAAAAAAAAAAAAAAAAAAAGCATTGCCAACTCCAAGGTCATGAAGATTTACCCTCTCCATGTCTTCTTTTGAGAGATTTCTCTCTTTGTCTTTTTAAGATTTCATTTATCTATTTGAGAGGCCAAGTTACAGAGAGAGAGATATCCAGACATCTTAAGAAGTAGCCCAGCCAGGGGCTGGTGCTGTGGCATAGCAGGTAAAGCTGCCGCCTGCAATGCCGGCATCCCATATGGGCACCAGTTCGAGTCCTGGCTGCTCCACTTCTGATCCAGCTCTGCTGTGGCCTGGGAAAGCAGTTGAAGATGGCCCAAGTGCTTGGGCCCCTGCACCCATGTGGGAGACCCAGAGGAAGCTCCTGGCTTCTGGTTTAGATCGGTGTAGCTCCAGCTGTTGCGGCCAACTGAGGAGTGAACCAGTAGATGGAAGACTTCTCTCTCTCTCTCTCTCTCTGCCTCTCCTTCTCTCTGTGTAACTCTTTTAAATAAATAACTAAACCTTTATTTGCAAGGCAGAGAGGAGCAGAAGATGACGTGGTCGTGTGATGAGCTCGGGTCCAGTTGCTGTGGGAGTGGGGCCTGAGGAAGGGCTCCACCAGCCTCGAGAGTGCACAGGGCAGGGCTGGGGAGGGAGCCGAGGTGCAGGGAGCCGTGTGAACCAGGCAGGGAGGCTGCAAGGAGCTGAATCGATCACTTCTGGTCGGCAGGTGGAGCTGGGGGGCAGGTGCAGTGGCCAGGTCACAGGGCACCCAGCAAGCCACCGCAGAGACTGGTTTCACCCAGGGGACCATGGGGAGCCAGGGGAGGGCTTCAGCCAGGAGTGATTCCTTGCTGCTCTGTGGCATCTGGACAGGAGCAAGTAGGAATGGACACAAGGAAGGCCCCTTGAATTCCTTTGAATTATCCAAGCTAGAGGCGGTGGAGGGAACACTGGTGGGACAGTGGCCGTGGCCAGCTACACGGAGATCAGGTTACCTTTTCCTCGCCACCCCAGGAGGCCCCAGGCGCCCACCCACAGCCTGGACCTGGCCAACTTCACCTCTTGGGCTTCCGCCTCCCTTCAGCGAGCCCGATGACCAGGGAACCTGCTCATTCCTGGTGCACAGAGGCGTGGCAGGGCCAGTACGCCCCCTGGTGCTGGGAGGTGGACACCTGTGCACCTGAAGCCACTGAGCCTGTGCCCACCGCCCAGGTGAGCTCACTGCTCTCCCACACTGCCTGGGCAGAGAGAGAGAGAGGGAGAGACCCAGGTTCATGCTCACCCCTGCCTCTTTAACAACAGTACGTATCATTCCTTAGAGAGGCAGAGATACACACAGATACAGAAAGAGCGCCCATGCACTGGGTCATTCCCCCAGACGCCTGCACAGACCTGGACCGGGCCAGGCGGAAGTTGAGAGATGGGGAACTCAGTTCAGGTCTCTCATGCAGGTGGGAGGAATCCAACTATTCCATCCACCACTGTTGTCTCCCGGGGTCTGCACGAGCAGGAAGCTGGAGTCAGGAGCCAGAGCTGGGAATCAGACATGGCACAGGGGCATCTCAACCGCCAGGCTAAGTGCCCCCTCCCCCCACCCCCATCACTTCCTGCTGCCTGGCAGTGCAAGTCACTTCCTGCCCGAGCCTCAGTGCGCTCATCTGTAAAGTGGGCCCAGCACGTGGTCAGCACCCAGGTCTGAGCAGCTTTTGCCAGGTCGCACTCCAGGAGCCCCAAACCCCTCTGTCCAGCCTTTCCCGGCAGGGGCCCACACACATCAATCATCTCCTCCTAAGAGGTAGGGCGGGGTCACAGCTGGGTTGGCTGCAGGCTCCAGCTCTGGGCCTTTGGCCCACGCCCTTCTGCTTGCTGAGCAAATGGGGCTATGATCCCCGTCTGCTTCAGGGTTGCATGTAAAGGGGCAGTGCAAACTGTAGAGTGCTGTGCCCTGGTGCTCTGTTGAAAGCCTGCTTTGGCCACCTGTGAGCTACCTCACAGCAGTGTCCCCTCTGGCCTGGGCTCCTTGGGAGGTGACCTGAGCTGGGGTGGAGCTTTGGGGGACGGGTTTAGACCACTGCTTGAGACTCCAGCGTCCCTCAGAGGAGTGCTGGTTCGAGTCCCGGCTGCTCCACTTCTGATCCAGTGCCCTGCTAATGTGCCTGGGAAAAACAGCAGAAGATGGCCCAAGTGCCTGGGCCCCTGGCAACCCTATGGGAGACCTGGATGAAGCTCCTGGCTCCTGGTTTGACCTGGCCCAGACCTGGCTGTTGCAGCCATTTGCGCAGTGAACCAGCAGGTAGAATATCTCTCTTTAACTCTGCCTTTCAAATAAACAAATAAGTCTTTAAAAAATCGTTTCCCTTCCCACCTCTCCCCAAGGATGACAGTGACTTCCCCAGGAGACGGGCTGAGACGGGCAGGTGCCGCCTCCATTCCTGGGCAAGGCGAGGCTGGACTGTTTCTAATCACCTTATCTCGAGCAAGAGTTGCCGTCTCTGGCCGTCGGCCAAGAACTTGCCATTCCTTCCCAACAAACAGCAAGGCTGTGTTTCGTAAGCTGTGTTATCAAATGGTTTTATGAATACTTTCTTCTGTGTACACAGCTATTCTTGAAGTCACAGCAAACACCGGGCAGTTGTCGCCAAGGAGGGCCCTTCTGTGTCTCGCCTGGCCTCCCACACCCCCTTCCTCAGCCTGGACGGCTCCCCCACACCTGGTCTCCCCCACACCCGCTTCAGCCTCCTTTCTGGCTTCACTCCTGTAGGCAGAACCTCTCTGAACTCCCCCACTAATGCCCTTCTCAGCTGCCCCCCCCCCCCCGAATCCGGCTCCCGCCCCCACTAGGCACGCACAGTGACAGCCCCCGTGCTTCTGGTCACCGGAGTCACTTCCGCCCCCTGTGACCCGAGCAGACTTCCTGTTAGCGCAGTGGGGACCCTCCTGGTCCCAGGCCCCAGCATTTTCTCCAGGGTGGTCCCAGGGACCCCACAGTGCTGGGCAGGTGTTCAGTGAATCTGCACAAGTGAACAGACTGATAGAGAAACCAGCTTTGGGCGAGGAAGTGCCTCTCCCTGAGTGACTTCTCTCATTTTATTTTTGGTAAAAAAAAGAAAAAAGTGGCAGTGCTGAGCTCAGCCCCCAGTGTGCACCTGCGCACCTGCGCACCTGGCCAGGTAGGAGATTCTGCTGCCACCCCCCTGAGGGACCACGGGGCTCACTGCCCTGGGATTCCAAGCCCCTGACACCTGCAGGTGGGCCCTTGTTACCTGTCCCCACCCGACAGTGTGGATTTGTGATTGAGGCAGAGCACTCTTTGCTACCTGGAGGAGTGGCTGGGGGTGGTTAGGAGGACAGGGTCAGAGTTCAAGTGCAGGAGTGTCTTGTTTTTCCACGGTGGCGGGGGTGGGGAAGAGTTATGAAGGCTGAAGGGAGACACTTTGGTCCCTGTTGTGACAACAGCACAGGGTTCCCCCAACCCTGGTGGGCCACACCCCGGCACAGCCTGCCAAGGAGCATGGGAGAACGGACCCAGGAGCAACCCTAGGCCATCTCTTTAGAGTCATCTTTTTTTTTTTTTTTTTTTTTTTTTGGCTAGTCTTGTCCAACCCCATTAGACCAGAATGCCTCATGGTGCTGGCTTTAGACATTTGGCTTGTTGGTTAACAGCAGCAGAGGCCCCATTCAGACTTAAGGTATGCGCCCCTGGTGCACCTGCTCCAGCTACAGGGACCGGGAGCCCCTGAGAACCGTAGCCGACCCACCAGGAGACCCTCCCGGTCACAAGCCTTGGCATTCTCTCCTGGGTCACGGAGAAATCTCCTATTAACTGGAGAAAACGAAATCACAGGATCTGACAGCAGGTGCTGGGGCCCGGCTTCTTGCTGGCAAAGTGGAGGGGCAGGCGGTGACTGCCTGAGGCCCGGTCACTGCGAGGGGCTTGGGAGCTACTGCTTCATAGTGAGGACGCCCTTTGCAGGGACATCACTCACCCTGCTCCCGCGCGGTCAGACTCAGAGAGTCAGGGAAAGCTTGTGGGCTCTCCAGGAAGCGAGCCAGAGCCTGGAGCGCTCTGGGGTGGCGGCAGGGCCCTCTCTGCACTTGCTTTGGTCCCGCCTCCTCCCCGCACCCCCAACTTGGAGCCGATTGTGGGCTGGGTTGCAGCAGGTGCGCAGATGGGTCTGGATGCGCTGGGAGAACCAGGCCGTCCCCGCTGCCCCGTGGCTCCGCCCAGCTGCCTCCAGCCGGCCCTTCTTCTACTTCTCCTACTCTCTGTGCCCCCCTGCAGAACCTGGGCTCTCACAGGCGCATGCGCACAAACCCCCAAGCTGGGCCACCAGGTCCCGGTGAGTTCTCTCTTACTGTTGGACCCCTGGGCCAGGTGGGCCCGCATGGGGGCAAGGGAGGGGGCTTGACTGGGAAGGCGGGGGTCGGGGAGGCGGAGCAGAAGAGGCGCAGGGCCGCCAGGGGCTTCACTACTGCGCCGAGGGACTGGAGGCTCTGAGACTCTGCAGCTTCTCCTGGGAGGCCTCGTCCGGGAGAAGCACCTCCACGGTGTAGCTCACCTTCTTGGCGTGGACCAGGCTGTAGGTGTTGTCGAAGCGCAGGACGTCTGCAAGGATGGCAGGGTCATTAGGCGGAGGGAGCCGGGCACACCTGCACGCCGCTGCCCAGGACCGTGCACCAGGGCCCGGGTGCCGGCGGTTGCATAGCCGCCCCCCTCTCTCCACCCCACACCCCGTCTCCTTAGATGGTGCTTGAGCTACATAAAGGAAGCCAGACAACCACCAGCCTGCCCAAGCCCCCCTTCCAGTGGGGGCTGGCCCAGCACCCCAATGTACCTGGGGAGGCAACTGAAGATGACCCAAGTACTTGAGCCACTGCCACCCATGTGGGAGACCCGGATGTGGGTGCCGGGACCCCATGCATCCACCAGACCCCTCAGGCTCCACTCCCTTAATTCTCCCTTTCTGCGAAGCCGGCCCTGGCAAGGCACGGACTCAAGCAGCAGCCTGATCCACCTACAACCCACCCGCCCCCTTCTCCCGGCTGTTTCCCACAGAGGTCAAAGGTCAGCACCAGTCCTGGGCAACCCTGCTGATCCAGACAGGCCTGGACATGAAAGGCAAAGGCCTGGAGGAGGCAGGAGTGGAGTGATCTCCTGGGCGGGAGCCCCAGTGCTAAGCCCTTGCTGCTAACTCACGGGCTCTTAGCCTAAGGAGTGAGCCCCGTGCAGGGGGACTTCCCAGGAGCTGAGCCCATGGCCCTGGGCTCTGGGCTCTGGACCCCGGCCCTGGTGCCCCATGCAGAGGCTACTCCTCTCCTCCTAGACCACAAAGCCAACTTCCCTGGAGCCCGGGGGATCTAAGAGCTGACCCAGCCCTCCCCCCGCCAGCCTCCCTGAGAAATAGATGGACAACAGAGAGGTAGACTGGCAGCCAAGTGAACCCTCCTGCTCTTACACACGCCTGCCTCCGCACAGGTGAGGCTCCCGTCCTCGGGCACCAGGTGGGCGTTGTAGTGCTGGCTGGGCAGCACCTCCGTCATCTCCCCTGCCCGCTGCCGCTCCCCCATCTTGGTCTTGAGGAAGACCCCAAAGCCGATGTCCCCGCCGTCCGATGCAAACTGCCACCTGCAGGCGACGGAGCCCCACTGACGCCCCCCTGCCTGGGGTGCAGCACCCCTCCCCCTCCCCCACCCCGGACAGGTGCGCCCACCTCAGCACACAGCCTGGGAAGAGGATCTCGTTCTCCACCTGCTGGGAGGAGCCGCGGCCCACGGACACCGTGTGCTCGTACTGCAGCCTCACCTGCTGGCGCTTGTAGTAGCTCTTGGGCACCTCGCCCCCAGGGTTGATCTGAGGGTAGGAAGGGGTGAGCCATGGACCACGCTGTCTGCCTACCTGCCTGCCCCTGCCCCGTGTCTGGGTCCCTGTACCTTGGTCAGGCACTTGGGGTTGCCGTCGGGGTCAGTCATGGTCCCCCCAAACACCGCAGGCAGCTGGTCGGGGCTGATGAACTTGTGCAGATCCTGCTTCCAGTTGTCTACGGGGGGGGGGTGACAGAGAAGTCTCCAAGGGGGCTCGGAGGTGGGGGTCGACAGAGGGCGGGGCTGGCTGAGCCGGGAGCTGTCCTGGAGCTGGTGCTGAGCGGGCCACACTTCCAGCGCCCCATTGTCTGGGGAACAGAGGCTGAGTGGCTCTGTGTCTGGTCCCTTGCTGCGCTGGCCGGTTCCTCTGCCCACTCTCGCTGCTCCTCCAGACCCTGCCCCATCCCTGATCCAATTGTCTGTGTAGGGAGCAGTGAGGGGGTCTCCGAGGTGGCTCAGAAGGCAGGGGTGGCTGATCCCAGGGAGGGGACTGGACTGCGACTCCCAGGAGACCCAAAGAGCTTTCTGTGGGTCTCAGGCTGTGGTCAGGAGCCAGGGGCCTTGCCCTTGTGTGCTGGAGCTGACGGGACCAGAGCACAGAGCGTAAGGCAGGGAGAAACGGGGCCTCGCTGACCTCTGCTTGCCGGGCAGCGCCAGGAGGCCACGTCACTCACCTCCCAGGATCACCATCTTCCTGCGTGTGTCCTCACTCATGAATGACTTGACCAAGTTGAAGGCCACTGGGAACAGCCTGGGGGCTGAAACACAGGAGACCCCTTGGAAGCTGGACCAGAGGGGATGTGGGTGTGTGGAAGCCAAGGCCAAGGGCGTGTGTGTGACAGATCTGGATTCTGCCGTTCCCGGCTGTGTGACTTTCAGCCCGGGACTCACCCTCTCTGTGTCTTAGTGCTGTTGGCTGGGAAACAAGATGGAAGCATGTGTGTGCAACACAGGGCCTCACTCTTAACAAATGGTTCTCTCGCCCTGAGCCCAGTTGTAAGGGGCTGGGCACGAGCTGGTTCCAGCCTCAGCCAACTTGGATCCTGCTGAGACGCCCTGAACTTGATGGCTGAGGCTGTCTGTCCCCCAGTGCTCCCTTCCCCAGGAGGGCTCCCAGCCGGGGGCTCACCTCGGATCACAATTAAGTTCTTCAGCGTCTCGGGGTAGTTAGCATCCAGGATGGCGAAAAACTGTGGAGTCAAATCAGCGTGCTGCTGGCCGTGCTTGGTCCCCTCCCGCCCCCGTTTCTGTGCCCACCCCGCGTGGCCCGTGCTGCTGTCCCGTGAGCGTGTTTGCTTCACTGTTACCCTGGCCCCTCCTCATCTCCTCCTGGTATGGGCGTCCCCAGGCCAGCTGCTGGCCCATGGGATGGACGGGGTAGCCGTTCCAGCTCTGTCACAGACCAGAGAAGCTGGTGTGGGCAGTGGGGCACCCCCTCCCCACAACCCCCGTGGGTCTGGGTTGGCCCAGGAGCCGCCGTGTCCCAGCCTGGGGTCAGCTGCCCGCCTCACCTGCTGGTACACCTCCACTCCTGGCTTCCACAGGTGCCTCAGGCTCAGCCCCTCCATGTCAAACACCATCAGCACCATCTCGATCTTTCTGCCCAGCTGCACAGGACAGAGCAGGGCTGGCGGTCAGGCGGCAGCTCCAGCCAGGAGCCCCTGGCCGCAGAGACCCCCTCCCCATTCCCCCTGCTACCCCACATTCTCTCACAGCCCAAAGCGTCTTCCAAACAGATGGACCCCATGTGAGGGCCGAGGAGACTCATCTGAGCCTTGCACAGACTGTGTGTGCATTCGTGGTGTGCACACGTTCTCACTCCACATCACTGCCTTGAGTAGATGAACTACTGAATTGAAGACTTCACTCGTTAAGCATCTTTTAAAATAATATTACTTGGGGTGGACACTGTGGCTTAATAGGTAAGCTACCACCTGCAGTGTCAGCATCCCATATGGGCGCTGGTTGGAGTCCTGACTGCTCCTCTTCCGATCCAACTCTCTGCTGTGGCCTGGGAAAGCAGTAGAAGATGGCCCAAGTGCTTGGGCCCCTGCACCCGCGTGGGAGACCCAGAAGAAGCTCCTGACTCCTGACCTTGGACCTGCCCAGTTCTGGCTGTTGCAGCCATTTGGGGAGTGAACCAGTGGATGAAGACCTCACTCTGTGTCTTTCTCTCTCTGTCTGTAATTTTGCCTTTATGTAAATAAATAGACTTTAAAAATAAATAAATCTTAATAAAATAAAAAAGAGGTGGGGCCAGGGGTGGGGGAGGTCCCTGGGGGCGCTGTCTTAGGGAGGAATTAAGGATTCTCAGGAGCGCCCAGTTATGAGAGTGAGTTGTTATGAACCAGCGGGCCTGGCCTGGCTCCTGGCTCTCGTTCCTGCTCTGTCTCGCGTGAGCTCCTGCCGTGATGTCATCTACCATGAGGCCAGCGCCATGGCCTCGAACCTCCCAGAACTCTGAGCTAAGTAAACCTCTTTTCTTTGCAAAGTGCCCAGGTGTTAATAAAATACTCAGGTATCTTGTGATAGTAACGGAAAACGGGCTAGCCTGGTATGTGGAGCGCTTCCTGGCTGAGCAGCCCCTGGCCCCATATTCTTGGGCAACTCCCTAGTAGCGTCTAGGGTCTTGCAAGAAATGCACCCAGCTTCAAGGGTCTTTGCTCTCAGGGATGCCCGAAGTAACCGCTCACCCGCCAGGTTTGTGGTTACGTAATTGACGACAAGGGGACAGCTCTTCCCTAAGCAAACTGACTGCCTTGCCCATCCCAGGGTTCCTGGGGGACCAGAGCTGGAACCTTCCCTGTAGCCAAAGTCAGTGTCCCAGAGAGAGGGACAAAGGGCATTGCTGACCCTTGACTCACACCCTCAGACCCTGCAATGCACCTGCTAGATGCCCATGGTGGGTGCTGAGGGCTGGGGCGGGCTGGGGCGGGCTGGGGTGGGGCAGGGGGCAGAGGGCAGAGGGCGGCCCTCCCTGGTCCTGGGGTCCCGTTTTAGACACTCAGATCTGCCACACAGCCCCACCCCGCCCCTGCTCCCACCCCCACCCCCACCCCCACCCCCACCCCGCCCCTGCGCTCACCTTCTGGCTCTGCCGCTCGCACTCCTGCCGCAGGAGCTCACAGGCTTTGATGCGCTTGCGCACCAGCTCCTGCTTGGAGGCCGACAGGAGGAGGCCCTTAAGGTCCAGGGTGCCGATGATGTCGAACCACACGGGGCAGCCTTCGTAGTCGTAGCCGCACAGGCCTCCCGAGTCGTAGAGATGGACCACCTGCGCATGTGCGGGGCGGGGGGCGGGGGGGGGGGGGCGCTGGCTCAAAGCAGCGCCCCCAGGCCGTGTCCCTGCCCCGTCCCGGGGGTGTGTGGCAGGCAGGACGTGGGCATCGGGGGCCTCGGGGATGCCACGGGGCGCTCACCTCCAAGGGCTGCCATGTGAGGATGTTGTCCAGGTCGTGTTGCTTCCGGAACTCCACGTGCTGTGAGACACGGTGCAGGCTGAAGACTCGGTGGCCTCTGGGGGCACCTGGGTCACCAGGCCAGGTCCTCTGCCCACAGCCACCAAGGTCGCTCCAGCGCCCCGCCAGGCTCCATCACAGGGCCCGGGGTGGGGAGAGGAGGACGGATGGGAGAGAGAAGCGAGTCTGGGGCAGAAAGGGCTCCACAGGACCCAGCGAGAGCCCCACCCTTTGCCGCTCCTCCCAGGGCCGGCGGGCAGGGGGCAGGACGCCAGGGCGCCGGGGCTCACCTTCCGGAGCATGTCCTGGGATTTCTGCAGGTCGAAGTTTCGGGCTGCAGGAACAAGAGGAGGCCAGGAAGGAGAGGCTGGAGGCGGGCTCTGGGCTGAGCTGTGCCCGGAGCTCAGGAGACGGGAGCGGGGGATCCCAGCATCCTCCCGCCACGCCGGGAATACGAGGGGGATCTAGAGATACTTCATGAAACCAAGGATCTTGCGTCTTCTAGAAAATTCTGGAGGGGCCTCCATTTTGGTTTCTGGGCCTTTTAAATCCCTTCTAGGAATTGGAGCTGTGGCATAGTGGGCTAAGCCTCCGCCTGCAATGGCAGCATCCCATATGGGTGCTGGTTCAAGTCCTGGCTGCTCCACTTCCAATCCAGCTCTCTGCTATGTCCTGGGAAAGCAGTGGAAGATGGCCCAAGTCCTTGGGCCCCTGCACCCATGTGGGAGACCTAGAAGAAGCTCCTGGCTCCTGGCTTCAGCCTGGTCCAACATTGGATGTTGCAGCCATTTGGGCAGTGAACCAGTGGATAGAAAACCTCTCTCATCCTCTCTCTCTCTCTCTCTCTCACACACACACACACACTACCTTTCTAATTAATAAAATAAACATTACTTTTTTAAAGAAAGAAATGCCATGGTTACTGGATCACTGAGGAGTTTGCCATTCGTGGAGCTGCAGTGAGAGACGCCGTCAGACCTCTCCAAAGGGAAGAACCTGAGACGCTCCCCTGATCATGGGTCACCTCCAGGAAGAACCACCAGCTCAGCCTTGATTGTCTCCTGTGATGAGGAGCTCACGACCTCTGCAGGTAACCCACTGCCTTCCTCAGCAGCTTGGACGGAGCCCAAGGCCATCTCATAGTGATGCCAGCCCTGTTGTCAGAGGTCGAGTAAGTACACAGAGCTTCTTGTCATTGAGGGAGCTGTGCAAATATTTGAGGACAAGGCATCAAGTTCACCGGCCTGCTCTTGTCTCCAGTCTACAACACCATCTTCTAGGGACCAGCGTCGTAGCACAGAGGGGTAAGACACCACGTGTGTGGAACACCGGTTCAAGTCCTGGCTGCTCCATTTCCAATCCAGCCCCCTGCTAATGTGCCTTGAAAAGCAGCGGAAGATGGCCCAAGTGCTTGGGCCCCTGCATCTGTATGCGAGACCTACATGGAGTTCATGGCTTCCAGCTTTGCCTGGCCCAGCCCCAGCCATTGTAGCCATTTGGGGAGTGAACCAATGGATGGAAGATGAACCCAGGCACTCTGATATACAACACGAACATCTCAAGCAGTGTCTTAACCACTCGGTCAAACATCCAACTCCATTTAGAGATTTTAAGATTCTTGGGCTGGCATTGTGGCATAGTAGGGTAAACTTCTGCCTGCAGTGCCGACATCCTATATGGGTGCTGGTTCAAGTCCTGGCTGCTCCACTTCCAAACTAACCCCCTGCTAATGGCCTAGGAAAGCAGCAGAGGATGGCCCAAGTGCTTGGGCCCCTAAACACATGTAGGAGACCTGGAAGAAGCTCCTGGCTCCTGGCTTTGGAACGCCCAATTCTGGCTGTTGTGGCTATTTAGAGAGTGAACCAGTGGATGGAAGCTCTCTCTCTCTTTCTGTCTCTCCCTCTCTCTCTGTAACTCTGCCTTTAAATAAATGAATAATCCCCAAAGAAAAGATTCTGTTTTTTTTCTGTACAATTCTTATGTGTTTAAATTAAAATTTTAGGTATTTTATGGGCTTTTCTATTTTTTAATGGTATCTGATTTTTCATTTCATTTCACAGTTAGGTATTATTGCATAGAAAAATATGATTGATTTTTGTATCTGGCAATATTGCTGAATGTTCACTCTCTCTTTTTAAGTTTACTCTAGAAGCTTCCATCCCCCCTTTTTGGGAAGATTTATTTATTGATTTTAAGGATTTATGTATTTTATTTGAAAGGCAGAGTTACAGGGGGTGGAGCGGGGGAGAGAGAGAGAGAGAGATTTCCTCCGCTGGTCCGCTCCCCAGAGGGCCATAGCAGATAAGGCTGGCCACGCCAAAGCCAGGAGCCAGGGGCTTCAACCAGCGTCTCCCACATGGGTGTCAGGGGCCCAAGCACTTGGGCTGTCCTCTGCTGCTTTCCCAGGCTCATTCCCAGGGAGCTGGAATGGAAGTGGAGCAGCCGGGACTCGAACCAGCGCTCATGTGGGATTCTGCTGTCACGGGTAGCAGTTTAATCTGCTGTAGCACAGTACCAGCCCTGTGACACTGAACTGTTCTTGCAAACCCAGGATAAACTGTCCTCCTCGGAGGAAGCTCCTGGCTCCTGGTTTCGGCCTGGCCCAGCCCTGGCTGTTGCAGCCATTTGGGGAGTGGACAAGTGAATGGAAAATCTCTCTCTCTCTCTCTCTCTCTCGCTCTCGCTCTTGCTCTCTCTCTCTGTAACTGCCTTTCAAGTAAATAGATGAATCTATAACCTTTCTTTGGTTATGCTGTATATTTTAAGCCCTGGTTGGATTCTATTGTGCAATCATATCTTCAGACCCCTTTAGACAAGTAAGTAAAGTGGCTTAGAATTTTCTTTTCTTTTTTATTATTATCCTGATCTTGCTTTGGAATCAAACTTGGCCAAGCCTCATAAGTATCAAAATATGTATGTGTGTGTGTGTGTGTGTGTGTGTGTGTGTAAGTTTCACTGCATCGGTAAGTTTCACATACATTCTGAAACAACTTGGGTCATCTGTATAAAACGACAGCTAACTGGTCTTGAAACCTGGGAGGAATCTGGAGGTCACACCTCTGGAGTGAGTTTTCTCGGGAGCTTTTTCTTTTGCTTTCTTTCTTTTTTTCATACCATGTCAATGTCTTTAACATTTTTTGGGGCCGGCGCTATGGGAAATCAGGGTGAGGCTCTGTCTGTGGTAGCTGCATCCCATGTAGGTGCCTGTCTGAGTCCCTGCTGCTGGTTCAAGCGGCTGCTCCACTTCAGATCCAGCTCTGTGCTGTGGCCTGGGAAGGTAATAGGAGATGGCCCAAGTGCTTGGGTCCCTGCACTGACACAGGAGAGCCGGAAGAAGCTCCTGGCTCCTGGCTTCGGATCGGCTCAGCTCCGGCCCTGGGGTCATCTGGGGAGTGAACCAGCAAAGACGACCTCTGTCTGCCTCTGCCTCTCTGTAGCTCTGCCTTTCAAATAAATAAATAAATCTTTTAAAACATATTTATTGGTCTGTATAGGGTTCTTCTTGCTGGATTTGGCCTTTTAGTTTTTTCAAGGAATATATTGATTTCATTTAATTTTCAAATACAATAAATGTTCATTACATTATTTTATGGGCTTCTAAAAATGATCTCTGGGTTATCTATAGGATATTTTTACTTCTGAAAACATTTTTAAACATTTATTTTCATTTATTTCGAAAGGCAGAGAGACACAGAGAGATCTTCCTTCCACTGGTTCAACCCCCAAATGTCCGCAACTCTAGGGCTGGGCGGGAGGGAAGCCAGGAGCTGGGATCTGATCCAGGTCTCCTACAAGGGGACAGGAACCCAAGCACCTGAGCCGTCACCTGCTGCCTCCCAGGGCGCGCGCTGGCAGGAAGCTGGAGTCCTACCTGGAGGAGCCAGGGCTCGAATGTGGGACCTGGAGTCCCAGGGGACATTTCCACCACCAAGCCAATGTCCACGCAGACGGGATACTTTTCTGTGGAGAACCAGGGTGTGGCTCCTCATCCTATAGACTCCAGTGCATCGGGCACTGCTGATGAGATGCGAGGGTAGATTTCAGTAGCACCTACTATGTGCTAGGCTGTGGGTACCAGGGAGGCACAGTCCCACCCTCTTGCAGTGGACACCTGGGATGCAGACAGAGCCACGTGGGGGAGGGGAGCCTTCAGCAGGAGGGCAGGGAAGCTCCTTGGTGTCAGGCCTGAGGGAGGAGCTTCCTTGAAGTCCACGCCAGGGGGGCTGGGTGGCACAGAAGAGAAATCCTGCTGAGACCCCGCCCCCATCTCAGGGTGCCTGGCTCCAGTCTCAGCTCCACTTCTGAATCTGGTTTGAGGCTGGTGCAGCCCCTGGGAGGCAGCAGCTGGGGTTTCAAGTGGTTGGGTCCCTGCCACCCGTGCAGGGAAGTTGGGCCCAGCCCCAGCTGTATGGGACTTGGGGAGCAAGCCAGTGGATGAAAGAGCTCCCCCTGTCTGTCTGACTGCCCTTCTGTCTGTCTTTCTCCCTGCAGGAACTTGAGTGGGACCCTCCCACATGGGTTGCAGGCATCCCAAGCAGCAAGCTAATCACTGTGCCTCATGGCCCAGCCCTTTTCCTCCAGCTCCTGGAAGTCCCTTCCTGTCTGACTGCAGGCCCGGCCAGGCCACGCCCACGACCTCCCTGGTGTGAACCCTGAGCTCATATCCATGCAGTGCCTCATCCCATTCTGCAGATGCACAAACTGAGGCTCGGCAGGAGGTTTCTCCAGCACACAGGGGAGCGCAGATGCTGTCCCGGACCCTTGTTCTTTACTCCTCTGGGACACTGTTCCCAACATTGTCCGTCCCCTCCCCTGGTACCTGTCTTCCCCGCCTCCCTCCCTGCCCTCCCGCCCCCACCAGCCTCACCTCGAAGCCAGCGCAGGAGGAAGTAGTCATCAGCGTTGGGCAGGGCGGGCAGCAGGTCCTGCAGATTCTCCCGGAACTACGTGGGGGACACGATGGTCAGAGGCCCCGCCCACCCTCGGCTGCCAGACAACCCTCCCTAGGGACCCTGCGGGGTCAGGGTGGCAGGGTTAGCAGTAGCTGCCCCATCGCTATTCCATCTGGGAGCAGGGGGCCCTCCAGCCCATCCTGGGAGGAAAAGGTGGGGCCTCCTCCACCTCCAGGCATGCTCTGTACCCCAAAACTCTTTCTGCAAGACTGAGAGAGCTATGGTTATGACCCCTCAGTGAGTCTCGTGCAGGCCAGCCATGTTGGTGTAGGAATACTGTCCCTGTCCTGCTGCAGCTGGAGGGTCAGGTTCGGATGCAGGTTACTTAAACCTCTCCCAGCCTCAGTTTCCTCATTGAGAAATGAGGATCATGATGCACTCGTGCCCATCAAGCAGGCCTGGCTGGAGCAGGTGCCAGATAAACGTGGGCACTCAACACATGAGGACAGCCTGGAGGCCTGGACAGTGGGGCCCTCGTGGGGAAAAGCAGAGGCAGAGATCAGCAGAGAGGGTCCGAGTCGGGGGCCAGAGGCCTCATCAGCATCTCTGCTGGGGCTGCAAGCACAGAGTGTTGGCCGGGCATGGGGGCGCCTTCTCCTCGGTGGAGTCTGGGGACGCCACCAGCATCCCGAATCCGAGAGAGAGGAGACCCTGCTTCCGAGCCACCGATCAAGGGCTGAGTCTGGAAGGGAATCCGTGTCCAACATGGGAGTATGAACAGGTGGGGGCGGCCTGGGACGCCGTCTCTGTGGTCTGATTCCCGGAGGAGGTTTCAAATAAGCCTGCGTTCCCATGTTGTTTGCACAACTGAAACTGAACCATCCGTTGCGACATCTCCAGTGTTAATGAGTAACAGCAGCTTCTAGAACGATCTGGACAGGCACTGGGCTGGGCTCCCGAGGTGGCCGGAGGGGACACTGTCCCCTGAGACCCCGGAACTCAGCCCCTTCAGGCTCCTGGCTTCCATGGTTTGAGCCTGAGACAGGAGGGGCCGAGGTCACGCTCTGCTTTACAGATTGGGAAACTGAGGCTGGGGCAAGGTCCTGGGGGGGGGGACCGACTCTCTCTTTCACTCTTGGGGGGGCACCCAGGGGATGTGCACCTGAAGAGCAGTGCAGCGCCGAGCAGGTGCTCCGAGCCACCTGGAGATTCACCCTAGGGCGCGGCCTTGGGGAAAGCCACAGCGGGTAGTGTGGTGGGAGGTGTTCAGAACCAGACTCCAGGAGAATCTAGAAGGGGACCACTGTCCTGATCCCTGGGACCATGGGTACTTGCCCCCACTTCTTCTAATTCTTCTCTCCCCCCCAAAAAAAGATGTCACTGTCAGAACTCACCCTCAAAGGCCAGGTGTCCAGTACCACCCCAGGTCCCTGAAGGCATCAGCCGTGGGGAGTGGGGGAGGGGAGGATCACCAGGGGACTCCCTCCCCTTCTCCAAGGACACCTCTCCGTCACTGAGACACCCCCTTGCTTGGGGACCCCCGCTATCCCTTGTGGGGCCCTCCCCCATCCTGGGACCACTGTCCTCCTCCAAGACCCTCCTCCCCGGCCTGGGAGACCCCTCTCCTCCCCTGGGAATACAATCAGTGTCCTCATTCCTTAGGCATCAGTCAGGGCTGAGGTTGCCAGGGTGGATGGGGGCTGTGACCTCCCCTTCCACCAAACTAGAAGTCAGTTTCCAGTCCCAGCCATTGGGGGCCACCCAGTGCGGCTGTGACTCCCAAGACAGGATGGGGTCTCCTTTGCCCAGGGCCATGCTACTTCCAGCTGCAGCCTGGGAGTTTTGTGTCTCAAAAAAAAAAAACAAAAAAAAAAAAAAAAAAAGAGAGAGAGAGAGAGAGAGCGCTATACTGAGCAGGCTTGGGCCCTAAGGACTCACAGAGCCACAGAGAGAAACCAAGCAAACCAAAGTCGCCATCTGGGCACAAGATCTGGGATCTGCCTGTTCAGGGCCGCCCAGCGGCTGATGGGAGCGCCATCCCCAGTCCCCAGCGCTGGGAACAAGGGTCAGGACCCAGTGGTGGCCAGTGTGGCTGCACTGGGTGGCACAGCCACCCAGGAGAGGGCTCCCGGCCGCTGTGAGCTCAGCACCTGGGCACCTGGCCCGAGGGCAGGGCAGAGGCGCGCCGGGCTGGGGGAGGGGATAGGAGGTTGCATCCCGACCACAGGGAGTCCCAGCTGGGTTGGCAAGGCTCTGGCTTCTCGGGTCCCTGCCCAGACCTCCCCGCTGCCAGAGGTACCCCTCACCTTGGCCAGCGCCTCCTGCTGCGCGGGGCTCAGGTCCCCGACTCGGCCGCTCATGGTGCTTGGACGAGCAGAGAGGCGTAGGGTGCAGCTGGGTGCGGGATGCGTCTGGCTGTCCAGGCTTGGCTGCGCCTGCTTTTGGTCTGTTGGAGCCAGATGTTGGTCCCGCCCCATCTGCCTGGTTCTCAGTTCCCCTGGGTGGGGGGATGGGGATGGGTGGGGTGGGAGGGGGCGGAGGGGTGACCGGGTCACTAAGCACACCCTACTTGGGGCGGGTAGGTGACCTGGCCTGAGCGCGCTCCCGGAGTCCGGGCCAGCCAGCAGCCTCCATCCACCTCCAGACCTGGTCACTCCAAAGGCTCCTTCCTGTTCCCAGGTGACCCGGGACGTGGGTGCTGTGCTTAGGGGACACCTCGGGTGTGTCCTGCCACACAAAATAATAAACCTGGCCCAACCCTCTCCACCCAGGGGGCACCCTGGCTGCCTCCCTGGCCTTGACCTCAGGCTGGACCCGGTGAACTCGGCATGGGGGCAGCCTTTTCCGCAGGGGCAGGATTGGTTTTGCTGACGCCTCCCTCGCGTGCCCCGGGAAGGCGGCCTTTTCCTAACGGTTGTCATGGAGGCTACTGCCTAGGGGTGGCGGTCAGGGAGGGCCCAGCAGGCCGGCTCCAGGGTGGGTCCCATCCCTGCTGAAGGTCAAGGAGTGGGAGGCGACCGAGAGGCGACAGCCCAGGGGACAAACCCAGCAGTGGGCAAGGTGAAAAACACCTCGGCTTTCCAGGAGTGCCCAGAGCAGCAGGTGGGAGTGCAGGGGAAGGGGGCGGGGCCACAGTAGCCCCCTGCCCCCCCACCCCACATGCAGGTGCCAGGCCCCATGCTGGGCAGCCCTGGATGCAGAGTCACCACCAGGGGGCACGGAGGGGGAGGGGCTGCCAGTGCAAACCCAAACCACATTTCAGGGCCTTAGCACGGGAGAGAGATTTCCCCACGGACAGTTGTACATGAGTGGGCACCCTGTGGAAACAACATTTGTGGTCTGTTTGGATGAAGACAAAGTTAAAGTTAATTGCACCCAAGAGCCGGAGCTGTGGCACAGTGGGTTAAAGCTGCCACCTGCCACTCCGGCATCCCCATATGGGCACCAGTTGGAGTCCCGGCTGCTCCATCTCCAGCCTGATGCACCTGGGAGACAGGCAGAAGGTGGCCCAAGTGCTGGGGCCCCTGCACCCACGTGGGAGGCCTGGAAGAAGCTCCTGGCTCCTGGCTTCAGCCTGGTCAAGCCCTGGCTGTTGTGGCCATTTGGGGAGTGAACCAGAGGATGCAAGACCTTTCTCTCTCTCTCTCTCTCTCTCTCTCTCTCTCTCTCTGTAACTCTGCCTTTCAAAGAAATAAATGTTTTAAACAAAAAAGTTGGGGCTACCAGAAGCCTTGTGGGTGGAGCAGGATAACCTGCCGCTGCAGTGCCAGACTCGCGTATCAGGTGCAGCTTTGAGCCTCAGCTCCCCCACTAATGACCCAGCTCCCCCCGAGGCTCCTGGTAGGCGGTGGATGCTGGGTCAGTTACACGAGTCCCTGCCACCCTCCGCTGCGTTCCCAGGAGCATTAGCAGGAAGTGGATTGGGAGTGGAGCAGCTGGGACTGGAACAGGTGCTCAGTCGGATGCCAGCGTTGCAGGTGGCGGCTTAACCCCTGAGCCCAGCACTGCCCTGACTGCTCACATCCTGACGGCTCCATAAGCTACGTGCGATGCTGAGAGCTGGATTTAAATGTTCACAACTCTCTTGTTGAAATCCTGATTCCCGGGACCTCCGAATATGACCTTCCTTGCACATAGAGTCTTTGCAGATGTAATTAGTTAAGGTAAGGCCTTGTGGCTGCAGGTGCTTGTGCATAGCAGGCTAAGTCTCTGCCTGCGGCACCAGCATCCCATTTGGGCACTGGTTCGAGCCCTGGCTACTCCTCTTCCAATCCAGCTCTCTGCTGTGGCTTGGGAAAGCAGTAGACGATGGCCCAAGTGCTTGGGCCCCTGCACCCGTGTGGGAGACCCGGAAGAAGACTCTGGCTTCAGATTTGCTCAGCTCCAGCTGTTGCAGCCATTTGGGGAGTAAACCAGTGGATGGAAGACCTTTCTCTCTCTCTCTCTCTCTCTCTCTCTCTCTCTCTCTCTCTGCCTCTCTCTGTAACTCTACTTCTCAAATAAATAATTAAAAAAATTTTTTTAAAAGATATGGCCAGGCCAGGTCCGCAGCTCAATAGGCTAGTCCTCCACCTGCGGCACTGGCACACCGGGTTCTAGTCCCGGTTGGGGCACTGGATTCTGTCCCGGTTGTTCCTCTTCCAGTCCAGCTCTCTGCTGTGGCCAGGGAGGGCAGTGGAGGATGGCCCAAGTGCTTGGGCCCTGCACCAGCATGGGAGACCAGGCGTAGGCGCCAGGCTCCTGGCTTCGGACACCGTGGTGTGCTGGCCACAGCATGCCGACCGCGGCGGCCGTTGGGCGGTGAACCAACGGAAAAGGAAGACCTTTCTCTCTGTCTCTCTCTCTCTCGCTGTCCACTCTGCCTGTTGAAAAAAGAAAGAAAGAAGGAAAGAAGGAAAGAAGGGATGAAGGAAGGAAGGAAGGAAGGAAGGAAGGAAGGAGGGAAAGAAAGAAAGAAAGAAAGAAAGAAAGAAGAAAGGAAGGAAGGAAGGAAGGAAGGAAGGAAGAAAGAAGGAAAGAAGGAAAGAAAGAAGGAAAGAAGGAAAGAAGGAAAGAAGGAAAGAAGGAAAGGAAGGAAGGAAGGAAGGAAGGAAGGAAGGAAGGAAGAAAGAAAGAAAGAAAGAAAGAAAGAAAAAGGTAAGGCCAAGCTCCATGGTCAGCTAAGGAAGGCACATCCCAGCAATGACCAGGACCAGGTGGGGGCGCCTACCAGACACGTCCTGACAAAGGGGCCCTGAGGGCGCACACACGGGGAGAAGCCCACACGGAGGGTTCATTCGCCCGCGGTGTCGCCAATAACCAGACTCCCCAGGAGCCGCTCAGGGGAAGCTTTGCTTGTGAGGGCACAGGGGACAACGGGAAGGTGGCGTCCCCGAGGGCAGTTTGCCAAGGTGGTTTTGTTTTGATTTCCAGTGTCACAGGGAAGGTGGAGAGACACATCTCCTGGCCGCCGGTTCACCCTCCAAGTGGCTGCAACAGCCAGGGCTGGGCCAGCGGAAGCCAGCAGCCTGAGATTCAACCTGGGTGTCCCGCTGGGCGGCATCCCCGGCTGCCTCAGCAGGAAGTGGAACGGGAGGCAGAATTGCGGGGACTCCAAGCTGGGGGCATCCCAGTGCTGCTGGCCGTGGACGACTTTGTCCTGGTCCCGTGGACGCCAGTGGTTTGGGGACCGCGGGAGCCTGCTCGCCCGTGGTGGGCCCCTTTCCAAGCTCTGGCTCTCTCTTGGCCCCTCCTGGCCCGAGAGCTGAGAAGCAGACCAGCCATGATGCTGTCGGCGAGGTACGCCACCCGCACCCCACAGGGCACGGCCCACTCACTCGCGGCCTCCCCGCCCACCTCCCAGGTGCTCCCCAACTTCCTTCTGTCATGACCACAGGTGCCCTGCCGGCTGCCCTACTTCCAACCCCTGACCTGGGACTGGGGCCAGGCCCGGGGGAGGAGGCTCTGCAGGAGGCAGCCCGGCCCCTCCCTGCCAGCACACTTCACAGCAGGACCGATGTCACAGGACCTCCCTCCAAGACTGGGGGCCTGGCTGGGTGACGCCAAGTGAGGGTGGGAGTGCCTGCCCGACACAGGTGCCCAGGGCAAGGTGGCCTCAACCCTGGGCCTGCCCGGGGGGTGGGGTGGAGACTGGGCTACAGGTGACTGGGGCCAGGCGTGCCTTTGGCTGCTCCCATCAACAGCAGGTGAAAGGTGGGGCCACACCCGCTCTACCCCCACCCCCACCCCCCGGGAAGGAAGATGGCCACAGAGCCTGAGACAGGCAGAGGGCTGAGCAATGGGACGGCTCACCGACTGCCAAAAACATCACCCCGAGGATAGGCACGGAGCCCGAGGCCACACTGGGGTTTCCGTCTTTCTTCTGCTGCAAAACCCAGGAGGCCCCTGGCTCTTCCCAAGCTCCAGTGCAGTAGCAGGTGGGAAATACATGGGGCTATTGGAGTCCTCTGGCTGCTCCCTGCTACCCCAGGGCCTTTGCACATGCCGTTCCTGCCGCACCTAACACACTTCCTTCACACACACTACCCCACCCCACGCTACCTAGTCAGCAACCCCTCACTGCTCCGGTCCTGCAGCTAGACGTTCACACAGAGCCCCACTCCTCGCTCTCTCTTCAGACACGGCTGCCTTCACTGCGGGGCCCAGGGAGGCATGTGTCGTGTTTGTCCTGCTCCATGTTGTGGGCGTGTCCCCAGGATGCTCATGTGAACACTGACCTTCAGGACCCAGGAAGGGGCCCAAGCCCAGGTTTGGACTCTTGTCCATCTGCACCCAAGGCTTGCACTACCTGTTATCCCAGACAGAACATTCTAGTAACAGCCAAACAGGAACACAGGACTTTTTTTTTTTTTTTAAGATTTGTTTATTTGAAAGGCAGAATGACAGAGAGAGAGGGAGAGGGAAAGACAAGAGAGATCTTCCATCTGCCGGTTCACGCCCTAAATGACCACAGGCAGCTGGGGCCGTGCCAGGAGCCAGGAGCTTCTCCCGGGTTCCCACGTGGGTGCAGGGGCCCAGCCCTTGCTGCTTTCCCAGGCACACGAGCAGGGAGCTGGCTCAGAGGCACAGCAGCAGGGACTTGACCGGCGGTCTGACAGGGGACGCCTGCATCGCTAGCCTCAGCCTAACCTGCTGCAGCGCTGCGCCGGCCCAGGATGTGGCTTTTGAGCTGCGCTCTATGGCAGGAATGGAAGGAAGGTGTTCTACGTGGAAGCGATGGTACGAGGAACCTCACAAAGTGGAGAGGGAGGAGAGGGGCAGGGGCTCAGACAGGGGGCGGTCAGGGCCACTGATGATAGCACAAGCGGTGGTGGTCCTAGACGATGCCACCAGGGGGCAGTGTTGTAGCACGGTGGGTTAAGCTGCTGACTGCAATGCCTGCATCCCATATGGGCGCCAGTTCCAATCACTGATGCTCCATTTCTGATCCAGCAGTTAATGGGAAGTCCTTGGGCCCGTGCTACCCATGTGGGAGACTCAGAAGAAGCTCCAGGCTCCTGGCTATGGATCAACAGCTCTGGCAATTGAGTTCATTTGGGGAGTGAACCAGCGGATGGAAGATCTCTCCTCTCTCCCTTTCTGCTCCTGTCTCTCTGTCACTCTGCCTTTCAAATAGATAAATAAATTTTTAAAAATCAGCAGCTTGGATGGAGACCTTGGGAGTGACGGAATCCTCAGATCCTGTGACACCAGCAGGTGCACCCAAGACGGAGACCAAAACTCTTTCTCGATGGCTTCTCTGTGAGCCGTGGCTGCTTGCTGGGTAGCTGGATGGATCTGGGCCACTATTCTCTGGATCCTGATGCATTGACCTCTGGGGTCTTGGTGACCATGGAGGGACCGCGTCTTCCGAGTTAGCCAGTTCCTGGAGATAGTCACTCGCAGGCAGCATCGTCAGTGCAAATCAACTGATTACAAAGCCACAGTCCAACCCCCTGCTTTATTAAGGTTTCACGGGGCCAGGGACCCAACAGGTAGGGCAGCCCATGTGTCCTGATCCTCCTGTGACCGTCACAACCCAAGTCTGCCACCTGCCTTGCCCAGCCCGGCCCATGGCCCTGGCCCCGAGTTCTCCCACTCCCTCCACCCCAGGGTATGCTACAGCACTCCTCCTGGGAACTGTGAGTATTCAACTCTCTCTTCAACACCAATCATTTCCTGACCTGCCGGCCTTATCACAAGTCAGGTGTTCCATGAACACTCTGCACTTTAGTTTTATATGTTCATTTATTCATTTGAAAGTCAGAGATGGAGAGACAGACGGACAGAGGATTGTCCACCTGCTCGTCCACTCCCAGATGCCCACAACAGCTGGGAGTGGGCCAGGCCCAACCTGTCAGCCTGGAACTCCAGCAGGGTCTCCCACACAGGTGGCCGGGGCCAGGCACTTGAGCCATCATGACCCTCCTCCCCCTCCCTCCCATCATGACTCGCAGGGACTGACATGGGACGCAGGTGTCTCACGGAGTCCCTTAACTGCTAGCTCACACGCCAATACGCTATACTTTGGAAGAGTAACTCCTTTCTTGGTCTTGGTGCATAGGAAAAGGCCGGGAGTTTTTTCCTGAGCTGGAGGTCGCTGGAGGTGACATGGGGACAGAGTGTGCTGCTTCTGTGTGGCAGGAGCAGGCCAGCTGTGCCAGGCAGGCTGTGACGTGCTGTTGGGGGATCCCCATCCCCAGGGAGGGATCCCAGGTTGAAGCTTGTCCGGCTTCAGTCCCAGTGGCCCAGCATTTGCTGGTCTCCGTCCCCAGGGAGAGGTGTGGCCCCTGGAGAGATGTGGCGGCTGCAGGGTTCACCTAGAATGGTCCTCCATCTTCTCCAGGAGCGTTTGGTCTGGGAGCAGCACCTCCACGGTGTAGCTGACGTGTTTCGAGTGAACCAGGCTGAAGGTGTTGTCAAACCTCAGGACATCTGGGGTCCAGGACAGACATTTGGACAGGAGCCCCTCCCCCACCCCAGCCCTGGGACCCCTCCCTGCATGGTGGGTGGTCAGGGTTTGGGAGCCACTGACTCAGGCCCTGTTTGTGCCTACTGGAGGCAGTGGCCACCACCCGGCGGGTCCTGGCTGCACATCTAGGAACCCTCCTCCCACCCCAAGTCCAGGCGGGGCTCCCCTGACTACACTCACACACGCCGGCCTCCGCACAGGTGAGGCTCCCGTCCTCGGGCACCAGGTGGGCGTTGTAGCGCTGGCTGGGCAGCACCGCCGTCATCTCCCCTGCCCGCTGCCGCTCCCCCATCTTGGTCTTGAGGAAGACCCCGAAGCTGATGTCCCCGCCATCTGATGCAAACTGCCACCTGCAGGCGACAGAGCCCCACTGACGCCCCCCTGCCTGGGGTGCAGCACCCCACCCCCACCCCCACCCTGGGCAGGTGCGCCCACCTCAGCACACAGCCTGGGAAGAGGATCTCGTTCTCCACCTGCTGGGAGGAGCCGCGGCCCACGGACACCGTGTGCTCGTACTGCAGCCTCACCTGCTGGCGCCTGTGGTAGCTCTTGGGCACCTCGCCCCCGTAGTTGATCTGTGGGTGGGGGCAGGTGAGCCATGGACCACGCTGCTGCCTACCTGCCTGCCCCTGCCCCGTGTCTGGGTCCCTGTACCTTGGTCAGGCACTTGGGGTTGCCGTCGGGGTCGGTCATGGTCCCCCCAAACACCGCGGGCAGCTGGTCGGGGCTGATGAACTTGTGCAGATCCTGCTTCCAGTTGTCTGCATGGGGGGTGGTGACAGAGGAGTCTCCGAGGGGGCTCGGAGGTGGGGGTCAACAGAGGGCGGGGCTGGCTGAGCCGGGAGCTGTCCTGGAGCTGGTGCTGAGCGGGCCACACTTCCAGCGCCCCATTGTCTGGGGAACAGAGGCTGAGTGGCTCTGTGTCTGGTCCCTTGCTGCGCTGGCCGGTTCCTCTGCCCACTCTCGCTGCTCCTCCAGACCCTGCCCCATCCCTGATCCAGTTGTCTGTGTAGGGGGCAGTGGGGGGGTCTCCGAGGTGGCTCAGAAGGCAGGGGTGGCTGATCCCAGGGAGGGGACTGGACTGCGACTCCCAGGAGACCCAAAGAGCTTTCTGTGGGTCTCAGGCTGTGGTCAGGAGCCAGGGGCCTTGCCCTTGTGTGCTGGAGCTGACGGGACCAGAGCACAGAGCGTAAGGCAGGGAGAAACGGGGCCTCGCTGACCTCTGCTTGCCGGGCAGCGCCAGGAGGCCACGTCACTCACCTCCCAGGATCACCATCTTCCTGCGTGTGTCCTCACTCATGAATGACTTGACCAAGTTGAAGGCCACTGGGAACAGCCTGGGGGCTGAAACACAGGAGACCCCTTGGAAGCTGGACCAGAGGGGATGTGGGTGTGTAGAAGCCAAGGCCAAGGGCGTGTGTGTGACAGATCTGGATTCTGCCGTTCCCGGCTGTGTGACTTTCAGCCCGGGACTCACCCTCTCTGTGTCTTAGTGCCGTTGGCTGGGAAACAGAGATGGAAGCATGTGTGTGCAACACAGGGCCTCACTCTTAACAAATGGTTCTCTCGCCCTGAGCCCAGTTGTAAGGGGCTGGGCACGAGCTGGTTCCAGCGTCAGCCAACTTGGATCCTGCTGAGACGCCCTGAACTTGATGGCTGAGCTGTCTGTCCCCCAGTGCTCCCTTCCCCAGGAGGGCTCCCAGCCGGGGGCTCACCTCGGATCACAATTAAGTTCTTCAGCGTCTCAGGGTAGTTAGCATCCAGGATGGCGAAAAACTGTGGAGTCAAATCAGCGTGCTGCTGGCCGTGCTTGGTCCCCTCCCGCCCCCGTTTCTGTGGGCCCCCCCGTGGGTCTGGGATGGCCCGGGAGCCGCCGTGTCCCAGCCTGCCCGCCTCACCTGCTGGTACACCTCCACAGCTGGCTTCCACAGGTGCCTCAGGCCCAGCCCCTCCATGTCAAACACCATCAGCACCATCTCGATCTTTCTGCCCAGCTGCACAGGACAGAGCAGGGCTGGCGGTCAGGCGGCAGCTCCAGCCAGGAGCCCCTGGCCGCAGAGACCCCCTCCCCATTCCCCCTGCTACCCCACATTCTCTCACAGCCCAAAGCGTCTTCCAAACAGATGGACCCCATGTGAGGGCCGAGGAGACTCATCAGAGCCTTGCACAGACTGTGTGTGCATTCGTGGTGTGCACACGTTCTCACTCCACATCACTGCCTTGAGTAGATGAACTACTGAATTGAAGACTTTACTCGTTAGGCATTTTTTAAAATAACATTACTTGGGGCGGGCACTGTGGCTTAATAGGTAAAGCTGCTGCCTGATGGGCCGGCATCCCCTATGGGTGCTGGTTCAAGTCTTGGCTGCTCCACTTCTGATCCAGCTCTCTGCTATGGCCTAGGGAAGCAGTAGAAGATGGGCCAAGTGCTTGGGCCCCTGCATGCACATGAGGGGCCTAGAAGAAGCTCCTGGCTCCTGACCTTGGACCTGCCCAGTTCCTGCCGCTGGATCTGTTTGGGGAGAGAACCAGTTGGTGAAGACCTCACTCTGTGTCTCTCCCTCTGTCTGTAACTCTGCCTTTAAGTAAATGAATAGATTTTAAAAATAAATAAATCTTTATAAAATAAAAAAGAGGTGGGGCCAGGCGTGGGGGAGGTCTCTGGGGGCGCTGTCTTATGGAGGAATCAAGGATTTCTCAGGAGCGCCCACTCAGGTCAACCAGGCAGCCCCACCCCACCCCTGCTCCCACCCCCAACCCCACCCCCACCCCGCCCCTGCGCTCACCTTCTGGCTCTGCCGCTCGCACTCCTGCCGCAGGAGCTCACAGGCTTTGATGCGCTTGCGCACCAGCTCCTGCTTGGAGGCCGACAGGAGGAGGCCCTTGGGGTCCAGGGTGCCGATGATGTCGAACCACACGGGGCAGCCTTCGTAGTCGTAGCCGCACAGGCCGCCCGAGTCGTAGAGCTGGACCACCTGCGCATGTGCGGGGCGGGGGGCGGGGGGGAGGGCTCAAAGCAGCGCCCCCAGGCCGTGTCCCTGCCCCGTCCCGGGGGTGTGTGGCGGGCAGGACGTGGGCATCGGGGGCCTCGGGGATGCCACGGGGCGCTCACCTCCAAGGGCTGCCATGTGAGGATGTTGTCCAGGTCGTGTTGCTTCCGGAACTCCACGTGCTGTGAGACACGGTGCAGGCTGAAGTCTCGGTGGCCTCTGGGGGCACCTGGGTCACCAGGCCAGGTCCTCTGCCCACAGCCACCAAGGTCGCTCCAGCGCCCCCGCCAGGCTCCATCACAGGGCCCGGGGTGGGGAGAGGAGGACGGATGGGAGAGAGAAGCGAGTCTGGGGCAGAAAGGGCTCCACAGGACCCAGCGAGAGCCCCCACCCTTTGCCGCTCCTCCCAGGGCCGGCGGGCAGGGGGCAGGACGCCAGGGCGCCGGGGCTCACCTTCCGGAGCATGTCCTGGGATTTCTGCAGGTCGAAGTTTCGGGCTGCAGGAACAAGAGGAGGCCAGGAAGGAGAGGCTGGAGGCCGGCTCTGGGCTGAGCTGTGCCCGGAGCTCAGGAGACGGGAGTGGGGGATCCCAGCTTCCTCCCGCCACGCCGGAATACGAGGGGGATCTAGAGATACTTCATGAAACCAAGGATCTTGAGTCTTCTAGAAAACTCTGGAGGGGCCTCCATTTTGGTTTCTGGGCCTTTGAAATCCCTTCTAGGAATTGGAGCTGTGGCGTAGTGGGCTAAGCCTCCGCCTGCAATGGCAGCATCCCATATGGGCGCTGGTTCAAGTCCTGGCTGCTCCACTTCCAATCCAGCTCTCTGCTATGTCCTGGGAAAGCAGTGGAAGATGGCCCAAGTCCTTGGGCCCCTAAACCCATGTGGGAGACCTGGAAGAAGCTCCTGGCTCCTGGCTTTGGAACGCCCAATTCTGGCTGTTGTGGCTATTTGGGGAGTGAACCAGTGGATGGAAGCGCTCTCTCTCTCTCTCTCTGTCTCTCCCTCTCTCTCTGTAACTCTGCCTTTGAATAAATAACCCCCCAAACAAAAGATTCATTTTTTCTTTAATATTCTTATGTGTTATAAATTAAATTTTTAGGTATTTTATGTGCTTTGCTATTTTTGAATGTCATCTGATTTTCATTTCATTTTACATTTAGGTATTATTGCATAGAGAAATACAATTGATTTTTGTATCTGGCAATATTGCTGAATGTTCTCTCTCTCTCTAAGTTTATTCTAGAAGCTTTCACCCTCCCTTTTTGGGGATGATTTATTTATTTATTTTAAAGATTTCTGTATTTTATTTGAAAGGCTTAGTTACAGAAAAAGAGAGAGAGAGAGAGATTTTTCCTTCATTGGTTCACTCCCCAGATGGCTGCAATGGCTAGAGCTGGGCCAGGCCAAAGCCAGGAACTGGGAGCTTCTTCTGGGAACTTGGGCTATTCTTTGCTGCTTTCCCAAGTGCAGTAGCAGAGAGCTGGATTGGAACAAGGCAACCAGGACTGCGCCCATATGGGATGCTGGCACTGCAGGCGGCAGCTTTACCTGCTATGCCACAGCATCTGGTCCCCCCTATTTTATTTTATTTTATTTTATTTTATTTTATTTTGACAGGCAGAGTGGACAGTGAGAGAGAGAGACAGAGAGAAAGGTCTTCCTTTGCCGTTGGTTCACCCTCCAGAGGCCCCACAGCCGGCGGGCTGCCGCGCTGATCCGATGGCAGGAGCCAGGTACTTCTCCTGGTCTCCCATGGGGTGCAGGGCCCAAGCACTTGGGCCATCCTCCACTGCACTCCCTGGCCACAGCAGAGAGCTGGCCTGGAAGAGGGGCAACCGGGACAGAATCTGGCGCCCCGACCGGGACTAGAACACGGTGTGCCGGCGCCGCAAGGCGGAGGATTAGCCTAGTGAGCCGCGGTGCTGGCCCCCAATTTTACTTTAAAGATTTATTTATTTATTTGAAAGTCAGAGGTACAGAGAAATAGTGAGAGACAGAGAGACGTCTCCCATCTGCTGGCTCACTCCCCAAATGGCCACATCAGATAAGGCTGGGCCACGCCAACGCCTTGAAAGGCAGAATTACACACACACACACACACACACACATTCACACAGAGAGAGAGAGAGAGAGAGTGAGGGAGAGAGAGACTCCCTCCGCTGGTTCACTCCCCAAATGGCCACAACAGGCAAGGCTGGGCCATGCCAAAGCCAGGAGCCAGGAGCTTCAACCAGGGTCTCCCACTTGGGTGTCAGGGGCCCAAGCACTTGGGTTGTCCTCTGCTTTCCCAGGCTCATTCGCAGGGAGCTGGAATGGAAGTGGAGCAGCCGGGACTCGAACCAGCGCTCATGTGGGATTCTGCTGTCACGGGTAGCAGTTTAATCTGCTGTAGCACAGTGCCAGCCCTGTGACGCTGAACTGTTCTTGCAAAGCCAGGATATACTGTCCTCCTCGGAGGAAGCTCCTGGCTCCTGGTTTCGGCCTGGCCCAGCCCTGGCTGTTGCAGCCATTTGGGGAGTGGACAAGTGAATGGAAGACCTCCCTCCCTCCCTCTCTCTCTCTCTCTGTAACAGCCTTTCAAGTAAGTAGATGAATCTATAACCTTTCTTTGGTTATGCTGTATATTTTAAGCCCTGGTTGGATTCTATTGTGCAATCATATCTTCAGACCCCTTTAGACAAGTAAGTAAAGTGGCTTAGAATTTTCTTTTCTTTTTTATTATTATCCTGATCTTGCTTTGGAATCAAACTTGGCCAAGCCTCATAAGTATCAAAATATGTATGTCTATAAGTTTCAGAACATCTGTAAGTTTCACATACAATCTAAAACAACTTGGGTCATTTGTATAAAACCACAGCTAACTGGTCTTGAAACCTGGGAGGAATCTGGAGGTCACACCCCTGGAGAGAGTTTTCTCGGGAGCTTTTTCTTTTTCTTTCTCTCTTTTTTTCGTACCATGTCAGTGTTTTTAACATTTTTGGGGCCGGCGCTATGGCAAATGAGGGTAAGGCTCTGTCTGCGGTAGCTGCATCCCAATGGGTGCCTGTCTGAGTCCCTGCTGCTGGTTCAAGCGGCTGCTCCACTTCAGATCCAGCTCTGTGCTGTGGCCTGGGAAGGTAATAGGAGATGGCCCAAGTGCTTGGGCCCCTGCACTCCCGTGGGAGACCCAGAAGAAGCTCCTGGCTCCTGGCTTCGGATCTGCCCCGCTCCAGGCTTTGTGGCCATTTAGGGAGTGAACCAGCAAAGACGACCTCTGTCTCTGCCTCTGCCTCTCTGTAGCTCTGCCTTTCAAATAAATAAATAAATCTTAAAAAAAAAAAAACATTTATTGGTCTGTGGAGGTTTCTTCTTGCTGGATTTGGCCTTTTAGTGTTTTTGAGGATATATTGATTTCACTTAATTTTCAAATGTGGTAAGTGTTCATAACTTTCTTTTTATTTTATTTTATTTTTTTCTTTTTGACAGGTGGAGTGGACATTGAGAGAGAGAGAGACAGAGAGAAAGGTCTTCCTTTGCTGTTGGTTCACTCTCCAATGGCCGCCGCAGTAGGCGCACTGCAGCCGGCGCACCGCGCTGATCTGATGGCAGGAGCCAGGTACTTCTCCTGGTCTTCCATGGGGTGCAGGGCCCAAGCACTTGGGCCATCCTCCACTGCACTCCCTGGCCACAGCAGAGAGCTGGCCTGGAAGAGGAGCAACCGGGACAGAATCCGGTGCCCCGACCGGGACTAGAACCTGGGGTGCCGGCGCCGCAGGTGGAAGATTAGCCTAGAGAGCTGCTGCGCTGGCCACCAAGAGATCATTTTTAGAAACCCATAAAAGAATGTTATGGGCCGGTGCCTCGGCTCACTAGGCTAATCCTCTGACTAGCAGCGCCAGCACACCGGGTTCTAGTCCCGGTCGGGGCGCCGGATTCTGTCCCGGTTGCTCCTCTTCCAGGCCAGCTCTCTGCTGTGGCCCGGAAGGGCAGTGGAGGATGGCCCGGGTGCTTGGGCCCTGCACCAGCATGGGAACAGGGAGGGAATACCCTCCCCTGGCACAGCCCGCCGGCCGTAGTGGCCATTTCGGGGGTGAACCAACGGAAGGAAGACCTTTCTCTCTGTCTCTCTCACACTAACTCTGAATGTAAAAAATAAAAAAAAAATGATCTCTGGGTTATCTATAGGATATTTTTATTTCTAAAAACATTTTTAAACATTTATTTTCATTTTGTTCGAAAGGCAGAGAGACACAGAGAGATCTTCCTTCCACTGGTTTAACCCCCAAATGTCCGCAACTCTAGGGCTGGGCGGGAAGGAAGCCAGGAGCTGGGATCTGATCCAGGTCTCCCACAAGGGGGCAGGAACCCAAGCACCTGAGCCGTCACCTGCTGCCTCCCAGGGCGCGCGCTGGCAGGAAGCTGGAGTCCTACCTGGAGGAGCCAGGGCTCGAATGTGGGACCTGGAGTCCCAGGGGACATTTCCACCACCAAGCCAATGTCCACGCAGACGGGATACTTTTCTGTGGAGAACCAGGGTGTGGCTCCTCATCCTATAGACTCCAGTGCATCGGGCACTGCTGATGAGATGCGAGGGTAGATTTCAGTAGCACCTACTATATGCTAGGCTGTGGGTACCAGGGAGGCACAGTCCCCGCCCTCTTGCACCTGGGGTGCAGACAGAGCCAAGTGGGGGAGGGGGGCCTTCAGCAGGAGGGCAGGGAAGCTCCTTGGTGTCAGGCCTGAGGGAGGAGCTTCCTTGAAGTCCACGCCAGGGAGTCTGGGTGGCACAGAAGAGAAATCCTGCTGAGACCTCGCCCCCATCTCAGAGTGCCTGGCTCCAGTCTCAGCTCCACTTCTGAATCTGGTTTGAGGCTGGTGCAGCCCCTGGGAGGCAGCAGCTGGGGTTTCAAGTGGTTGTGTCCCTGCCACCCGTGCAGGGAAGCTGGGCCCAGTCCCAGCTGTTATGGGACTTGGGGAGCAAGCCAGTGGATGAAAGAGCTCCCCCTGTCTGTCTGACTGCCCGTCTGTCTGTCTGTCTTCCTGCAGGGACTTGAGTGGGGCCCTCCCACATGGCTTGTAGGCATCCCAAGCAGCAAGCTAATCACCGTGCCTCATGGCCCAGCCCTTTTCCTCCAGCTCCTGGAAGTCCCTTCCTATTTGACTGCAGTCCCAGCCAGGCCATGCCCACGACCTCCCTGGTGTGAACCCTGAGCTCATATCCATGCAGTGCCTCATCCCATTGTGCAGATGCACAAACTGAGGCTCGGCAGGAGGTTTCTCCAGCACACAGGGGAGCGCAGATGCTGTCCCGGACCCTTGTTCTTTACTCCTCTGGGGCACTGTTCCCAACATTGTCCATCCCCTCCCCTGGTACCTGTCTTCCCCCCTTCCCTCCCTTCCCTCCTGCCCCCACCAGCCTCACCTCGAAGCCAGCGCAGGAGGAAGTAGTCATCAGCATTGGGCAGGGCGGGCAGCAGGTCCTGCAGATTCTCCCGGAACTACGTGGGGGACACGATGGTCAGAGGCCCCGCCCACCCTCGGCTGCCAGACAGCCCTCCCTAGGGACCCTGCGGGGTCAGGGGGCACGGTTAGCAGCAGCTGCCCCATCGCTATTCCATCTGGGAGCAGGGGGCCCTCCAGCCCATCCTGGGAGGAAAAGGTGGGGCCTCCCCCACCTCCAGGCCTGCTCTGTACCCCAAAACTCTCTTTCTGCAAGACTGAGAGAGCTATGGTTATGACCCCTCAGTGAGTCTCGTGCAGGCCAGCCATGTTGGTGTAGGAATACTGTCCCTGCCCTGCTGCAGCTGGAGGGTCAGGTTCGGATGCAGGTTACTTAAACCTCTCCCAGCCTCAGTTTCCTCATTGAGAAATGAGGATCATGATGCACTCGTGCCCATCAAGCAGGCCTGGCTGGAGCAGGTGCCAGAAAAACGTGGGCACTCAACGCACGAGGACGGCCTGGAGCCCTGGACAGTGGGGCCCTCGTGGGGAAAAGCAGAGGCAGAGATCAGCAGAGAGGGTCCAGTAGGGTGCCGGAGGCCTCATCAGCATCTCTGCTGGGGACAAGCATAGAGTGTTGGCCGGGCATGGGGGCGCCTTCTCCTCGGTAGAGTCTGGGGACGCCACCGGCATCCCAAGTCCGAGAGAGAGGAGACCCCGCTTCTGAGTCACCGATCAAGGGCTGAGTCTGGAAGGGAATCCGTGTCCAACATGGGAGTATGAATAGGTGGGGGCGGCCTGGGACGCCGTCTCTGTGGTCTGATTCCCGGAGGAGGTTTCAAATAAGCCTGCGTTCCCATGTTGTTTGCACAACTGAAACTGAACCATCCGTTGCGACATCTCCAGTGTTAATGAGTAACAGCAGCTTCTAGAACGATCTGGACAGGCACTGGGCTGGGCTCCCGAGGTGGCCGGAGGGGACACTGTCCCCCGAGACCCCGGAACTCAGCCCCTTCAGGCTCCTGGCTTCCATGGTTTGAGCCTGAGACAGGAGGGGCCGAGGTCACGCTCTGCTTTACAGATTGGGAAACTGAGGCTGGGGCAAGGTCCTGGGGGGGGGGACCGACTCTCTCTTTCACTCTCGGGGGGGCACCCAGGGGATGTGCATCTGAAGAGCAGTGCAGCACCAAGCAGGTGCTTCGAGCCACCTGGAGATTCACCCTAGGGCGCGGCCTTGGGGAAAGCCACAGCCGGCAGTGTGGTGGGAGGTGTTCAGAACCAGACTCCAGGAGAATCTAGAAGGGGACCACTGTCCTGATCCCTGGGACCATGGGTACTTGTCCCCACTTCTAATTCTTCTCTCCCCCCCAAAAAAAGATGTCACTGTCAGAACTCACCCTCAAAGGCCAGGTGTCCAGTACCACCCCAGGTCCCTGAAGGCATCAGCCGTGGGGAGTGGGGGAGGGGAGGATCACCAGGGGACCGCCTCCCGTTCCCTAGGAGACCTGTCATTGAAGTCCCTTCCTTACCTGGGGGCCCTTGCTGTCCCCTGTGGGGCCCTCCCTCATCCTGGAACCACTGTCCTCCTCCAAGACCCTCCTCCCCGACCTGGGAGACCCCCTCCTCCCCTGGGAATACAATCAGAGTCCTCTTTCCCCAGGGAAGACCCAGGGGTCTTCAGCTGCCAGAGTGGGCAGGGGCTGTGACCTCCCCTTCCCCCACACTTGAAGTCAGTTTCCAGTCCTGGCCATTGGGGGCCACCTAGTGTGGCTGCCACCCAAGACAGGATGGGGTCTCCTTTGCCGGTGGACCATGACACTCCCAGCTGAAGCCTGGAAGTTTTGTGTTCAGAAAATAAATAAATAAAGGAGCTGTAGGGAGCAGGCTTGGGCCCCAAGGACTCACAGAGCCACACAGAGAATCCAAGCTAACCAAAGTCGCCATCTGGGCACAAGATCTGGGACCTGCCTGTTCAGGGCCGCCCAGCGGCTGATGGGAGTGCCATCCCCAGTCCCTGGCGCTGGGAACAAGGGCCAGGACCCAGTGGTGGCCAGCGTGGCTGCAGTTGTCAGCACAGCTGCCCAGGAGGGCACTCTGGTCTGCTGTGAGCCCAGCACCTGTGCCCAGGCTGGCTCCAGGGCAGGGCAAAGGGGCGCCGGGCTGGGGGAGGGAATGGGGGTTGCATCCCAACCACAGTGGGTCCAGCCGGGTTGGCAAGCCTCTGGCTGCTTGGGTCCCTGCCCAGACCTCCCTGCCGCCGGCAGTGCCCCTCACCTTGGCCAGCGCCTCCTGCTGCGCGGGGCTCAGGTCCCCGACTCGGCCGCTCATGGTGCTTGGGCGAGCAGAGAGGCGCAGGGTGCGGCTGGGTCAGGATGCATCTGCCTGCCTGGGCTCAGTGCCTGCTTTTGGCCTGGTGGAGCCAGATGTTGGTCCCGCCCCACCCGCCTGGTTCTTGGCTACCCTGGGCGGGGAGAGGGGGAGGAGGGGTGACTGGGTCGCTAAGCACACCCTCTCTGGGGCGGGCAGGTGACCTGGCCAGAGCGCACTCCCGGCGTCCGGGCCAGCCAGCAGCCTCCATCCACCTCCAGACCTGGTCACTCCAAAGGCTCCTTCCTGTTCCCAGGTGACCCGGGACGTGGGTGCTGTGCTTAGGGGACACCTCGGGTGTGTCCTGCCACACAAAATAATAAATCTGGCACAACCCTCTCCACCCAGGGGGCGCCCTGGCTGCCTCCCTGGTCTTGACCTCAGGCTGGACCCGGTGAACTCGGCATGGGGGCAGCCTTTTCCGCAGGGGCAGGATTGGTTTTGCTGACGCCTCCCTCGCGTGCCCCGGGAAGGCGGCCTTTTCCTAACTGTTGTCATGGAGGCTACTGCCTAGGGGTGGTGGTCAGGGAGGGCCCAGCAGGCCGGCTCCAGGGTGGGTTGCATCCCTGCTGAAGGTCAAGGAGTGGGAGGCGACCGAGAGGCGACAGCCCAGGGGACAAACCCAGCAGTGGGCAAGGTGAAAAACACCTCGGCTTTCCAGGAGTGCCCAGAGCAGCAGGTGGGAGTGCAGGGGAAGGGGGCGGGGCCACAGTAGCCCCCTGCCCCCCCCACCAAGATGCAGGTGCCAGGCCCCATGCTGGGCAGCCCTGGATGCAGAGTCACCGCCAGGGGGCACGGAGGGGGAGGGGCTGCCAGTGCAAACCCAAACCACATTTCAGGGCCTTAGCACGAGAGAGAGATTTCCCCGCGGACAGTTGTACATGAGTGGGCACCCTGTGGAAACAACATTTGTGGTCTGTTTGGATGAAGACAAAGTTAAAGTTAATTGCACCCAAGAGCCGGAGCTGTGGCACAGTGGGTTAAAGCTGCCACCTGCCACTCCGGCATCCCCATATGGGCACCAGTTGGAGTCCCGGCTACTCCATCTCCAGCCTGATGCACCTGGGAGACAGGCAGAAGGTGGCCCAAGTTCTGGGGCCCCTGCACCCACGTGGGAGGCCTGGAAGAAGCTCCTGGCTCCTGGCTTCAGCCTGGTCAAGCCCTGGCTGTTATGGCCATTTGGGGAGTGAACCAGAGGATGCAAGACCTTTCTCTCTCTCTCTCTCTCTCTCTCTCTCTGTAACTCTGCCTTTCAAAGAAATAAATGTTTTAAACAAAAAAAGTTGGGGCTACCGGAAGCCTTGTGGGTAGAGCAGGATAACCTGCCGCTGCAGTGCCAGACACGCGTATCAGATGCAGGTTTGAGCCTCAGCTCCCCCACTAATGACCCAGCTCCCCCCGAGGCTCCTGGTAGGCGGTGGATGCTGGGTCAGTTACACGAGTCCCTGCCACCCTCCGCTGCGTTCCCAGGAGCATTAGCAGGAAGTGGATTGGGAGTGGAGCAGCTGGGACTGGAACAGGTGCTCAGTCGGATGCCAGTGTTGCAGGTGGCGGCTTAACCCCTGCGCCCAGCACTGCCCTGACTGCTCACATCCTGACGGCTCCATAAGCTACGTGCGATGCTGAGAGCTGGATTTAAATGTTCACAACTCTCTTGTTGAAATCCTGATTCCCAGGACCTCCGAATACGAGCTTCCTTGCACATAGAGTCATTGCAGATGTAATTAGTTAAGGTAAGGCCTTGTGGGTGCAGGTGCTTTCGCATAGCCGGCTAAGTCTCTGCCTGCGGCACCAGCATCCCATATGGGCACTGGTTCGAGTCCTGGTTACTCCTCTTCCAATGCAGCTCTCTGCTGTGGCTTGGAAAAGCAGTAGACAATGGCCCAAGTGCTTGGGCCCCTGCACCCGTGTGGGAGACCCAGAAGAAGCTCTGGCTTCAGATTTGCTCAGCTCCAGCTGTTGCAGACATTTGTGGAGTAAACCAGTGGATGGAAGAACTCTCTCTCTCTCTCTCTCTCTCTCTCTCTCTCTCTCTCTCTCTCTGCCTCTCTCTGCAACTCCACTTTTCAAATAAATAAAGTTTTTTTTTTTTTTAAAGATAAGGCCAGGCCAGCTCTGCAGCTCACTAGGCTAATCCTCCACCTGCGGCGCCGGCACACCGGGTTCTAGTCCCGGTTGGGGCGCTGGATTCTGTGCCAGTTGCTCCTCTTCCAGTCCAGCTCTCTGCTGTGGCACGGGAGGACAGTGGAGGATGGCCCAGGTCCTTGGGCCCTGCAGCAGCATGGGAGACCAGGTGAAGGCGCCAGGCTCCTGGCTTCAGATCACCACGGTGTGCTTGCCACAGTGTGCCGACCGCGGCGGCCGTTGGGGGGTGAACCAACAGAGAAGGAAGACCTTTCTCTCTGTCTCTTTCTCTCTCACTGTCCACTCTGCCTGTCGAAAAAAGAAAGATAGAAAGAAAGAAGGGAAGAAGGAAAGAAAGAAAGAAAGAAAGAAAGAAAGAAAGAAAGAAAGAAAGAAAGAAAGAAGAAAGGAAGGAAGGAAGGAAGGAAGGAAGGAAGGAAGGAAGGAAGGAAGGAAGGAAGGAAGGAAGGAAGGAAGGAAGGAAGGAAGGAAAGGAAAGGTACGGCCAAGCTCCATGGTCAGCTAAGGATGGCACATCCCAGCAATGAGCCAGGACCAGGTGGGGGCGCCTACCAGACACGTCCTGACAAAGGGGCCCTGAGGGCGCACACACGGGGAGAAGCCCACACGGAGGGTTCATTCGCCCGCGGTGTCGCCAATAACCAGACTCCCCAGGAGCCGCTCAGGGGAAGCTTTGCTTGTGAGGGCACAGGGGACAACGGGAAGGTGGCGTCCCGAGGGCAGTTTGCCAAGGTGGTTTTGTTTTGATTTCCAGTGTCACAGGGAAGGTGGAGAGACACATCTCCTGGCCGCCGGTTCACCCTCCAAGTGGCTGCAACAGCCAGGGCTGGGCCAGCGGAAGCCAGCAGCCTGAGATTCAACCTGGGTGTCCCGCTGGGCGGCATCCCCGGCTGTCTCCCAGGTGTGCCTCAGCAGGAAGTGGAACGGGAGGCAGAATTGCGGGGACTCCAAGCTGGGGGCATCCCAGTGCTGCTGGCCGTGGACGACTTTGTCCTGGTCCCGTGGACGCCAGTGGTTTGGGGACTGCGGGAGCCTGCTCGCCCGTGGTGGGCCCCTTTCCAAGCTCCGGCTCTCTCTTGGCCCCTCCTGGCCCGAGAGCTGAGAAGCAGACCAGCCATGATGCTGTCGGCGAGGTACGCCACCCGCACCCCACAGGGCACGGCCCACTCACTCGCGGCCTCCCCGCCCACCTCCCAGGTGCTCCCCAACTTCCTTCTGTCATGACCACAGGTGCCCTGCCGGCTGCCCTACTTCCAACCCCTGACCTGGGACTGGGGCCAGGCCCAGGGGAGGAGGCTCTGCAGGAGGCCATGCTGGCTCCGCCCCCATGGTGTGGCAGCCTGGCCCCTCCCTGCACACTTCCCAGCAGGACCGATGTCACAGGACGTCCCTCCAAGACACAGGGCCTGGCTGGGTGACGCCAAGTGAGGGTGGGAGTGCCTGCCCGACACAGGTGCCCAGGGCAAGGTGGCCTCAGCCCTGGGCCTGCCTGGGGGGTGGGGTGGAGACTGGGCTACAGGTGACTGGGGCGAGGCGTGCCTTTGGCTGCTCCCATCAACAGCAGGTGAAAGGTGAGGCCACACCCGCTCTGCTCCCGCAGAAGGAAGATGGCCACAGAGCCTGAGAGAGGCAGAGGGCTGAGCAACGGGAAGCCTCACTGGCCGCCAGAAACCCCATCCATAGGACAGGCGCAGGGTCCTGAGGCCACACTGGATTTCCGTCTTTCTTCTGCTGCAAAACCGAGGAGGCCACGTGTGAAGCAGACACGGAGAAACCGCTCCAGAGGCTACAGCAAGGACCCGTGGTGGGCCTCGGGCAGGACCTCCAAGGCGCCAACAGCGAGCAGGACCCTGTGCTACACTGAGCCCTGGCTGCAAAGCCACTCCAAGACCACCCAGGCCAGCTGTGCTGGAGCATGCTCTAAGGAGTTCCGCCTCACTGGTGAAGTACAAATTCATTACCCCTGTTTCTTTAGCGCACTGCCAGTACCACTGATGATAGCACAAGCCGTGGTGGTCCTAGACGATGCCACCAGGGGGCAGTGTTGTAGCACGGTGGGTTAAGCTGCTGACTGCAATGCCTGCATCCCATATGGGCGCTGGTTCAAATCTAGATGCTCCACTTCTGATCCAGCAGTTAATGCCAAGTCCTTGGGCCCGTGCTACCCACGTGGGAGACTCAGAAGAAGCTCCAGGCTCCTGGCTATGGATCGGCTCAGCTCTGGCCATTGAGGCCATTTGGGGAGTGAACCAGCAGATGGAAGATCTCTCTTCTCTCCCTTTCTGCTCCTGTATCTCTGTCACTCTGCTTTTCAAATAGATAAATAATTTTTTTTTGACAGGCAGGATGGACAGTGAGAGAGAGAGAGAGAGAAAGGTCTTCCTTTTTGCCGTTGGGTCACGCTCCAATGGCGGCCGCGGCTGGCACATCGCGCTGAAATGAAGGCAGGAGCCAGGTACTTCTCCTGGTCTCCCCTGGGGTGCAGGGCCCAAGCACTTGGGCCATCCTCCACTGCACTCCCTGGCCACAGCAGAGAGCTGGCCTGGAAGAGGGGCAACCGGGACAGAATCCGGCGCCCTGACTGGGACTAGAACCCGGTGTGCCAGCATCGCAAGGTGGAGGATTAGGGTATTGAGCCACAGCGCTGGCCCAAATAGATAAATAAAGTTTTAAAAATCAGAAGCTTGGATGGAGACCCAGGGAGTGACTGAATCCTCAGATCCTGTGACACCAGCAGGTGCACCCAAGTCAGAGACCAAACTCTTTCTCGATGGCTTCTCTGTGAGCCGTGGCCGCTTGCTGGGTAGCTGGATGGATCTGGGCACTATTCTCTGGATCCTGATGCATTGACCTCTGGGGTCTTGGTGACCATGGAGGGACCGTGTCTTCCGAGTTAGCCAGTTCCTGGAGAGAGTCACTCCCAGGCAGCATTGTCAGTGCAAATCAACTGATTACAAAGCCACAGTCCAACCCCCTGCTTTATTAAGGTTTCACGGGGCCAGGGACCCAACAGGTAGGGCAGCCCGTGTGCCCCGATCTCCTGTGACTGTCACAACCCAAGCCTGCCACCTGCCTTGCCTAGCTCCGCCCATGGCCCTGGCCCCGAGTTCTCCCACTCCCTCCACCCCAGGGTATGCTACAGCACTCCTCTTGGGAACTGTGAGTATTCAACTCTCTCTTCAAGGCCAATCATTTCCTGACCTGCCGGCCTTATCACGTGTCAGGTGTTGTATGAACACTCTGCACTTAGTTTTATATGTTCATTTATTCATTTGAAAGTCAGAGAGGGAGAGACAGACGGACAGAGGATTGTCCACCTGCTCGTCCACTCCCAGATGCACACAACAGCTGGGGGTGGGCCAGGCCCAACCTGTCAGCCTGGAACTCCAGCAGGGTCTCCCACACAGGTGGCCGGGGCCAGGCACTTGAGCCATCAGGAGCCAGCTCCCTGGTGCACACTGGCAGGGACTGACATGGGACGCAGGTGTCTCACGGAGTCCCTTAACTGTTAGCTCACACGCCAATACGCTATACTTTGGAAGAGTAACTCTTTTCTTGGTCTTGGTGCATAGGAAAAGGCCGGGAGTTTTTTCCTGAGCTGGAGGTCGCTGGAGGTGACATGGGGACAGAGTGTGCTGCTTCTGTGTGGCAGGAGCAGGCCAGCTGTGCCAGACAGGCTGTGACGTGCTGTTGGGGGATCCCCATCCCCAGGGAGGGATCCCAGGTTGAAGCTTGTCCGGCTTCAGTCCCAGTGGCCCAGCATTTGCTGGTCTCAGTCCCCAGGATGAGGTGTGGCCCCCGGAGAGATGTGGCGGCTGCAGGGTTCACCTAGAATGGTCCTCCATCTTCTCCAGGAGCGTTTGGTCTGGGAGCAGCACCTCCACGGTGTAGCTGACGTGTTTCGAGTGAACCAGGCTGAAGGTGTTGTCAAACCTCAGGACATCTGGGGTCCAGGACAGACATTCGGACAGGAGCCCCTCCCCCACCCCAGCCCTGGGACCCCTCCCTAATGGTGGGTGGTCAGGGTTTGGGAGACACTGACTCAGCCCTGTTTGTGCCTACTGGAGGCAGTGGCCACCACCCGGCGGGTCCTGGCTGCACATCTAGGAACCCTCCTCCCACCCCAAGTCCAGGCGGGACTCCCCTGACTACACTCACACACGCCGGCCTCCGCACAGGTGAGGCTCCCGTCCTCGGGCACCAGGTGGGCGTTGTAGCGCTGGCTGGGCAGCACCGCCGTCATCTCCCCTGCCCGCTGCCGCTCCCCCATCTTGGTCTTGAGGAAGACCCCGAAGCCGATGTCCCCGCCGTCCGATGCAAACTGCCACCTGCAGGCGACGGAGCCCCACTGACGCCTCCCTGCCTGGGGTGCAGGACCCCACCCTCACCCCCACCCCTCCCCCACCGCGGGCAGGTGCGCCCACCTCAGCACACAGCCTGGGAAGAGGATCTCGTTCTCCACCTGCTGGGAGGAGCCGCGGCCCACGGACACTGTGTGCTCGTACTGCAGCCTCACCTGCTGGCGCCTGTGGTAGCTCTTGGGCACCTCGCCCCCGTAGTTGATCTGAGGGTGGGAAGGGGTGAGCCATGGACCACGCTGTCTGCCTACCTGCCTGCCCCTGCCCCGTGTCTGGGTCCCTGTACCTTGGTCAGGCACTTGGGGTTGCCGTCGGGGTCGGTCATGGTCCCCCCAAACACCGCGGGCAGCTGGTCGGGGCTGATGAACTTGTGCAGATCCTGCTTCCAGTTGTCTGCATGGGGGGGGGGGTGACAGAGGAGTCTGCATGGGAGGGTGGGGGTCGACAGAGGGCGGGGCTGGCTGAGCCAGGAGCTGTCCTGGAGCTGGTGCTGAGCGGGCCACACTTCCAGTGCCCCATTGTCTGGGGAACAGAGGCTGAGTGGCTCTGTGTCTGGTCCCTTGCTGGTTCCTCTGCCCACTCTCGCTGCTCCTCCAGACCCTGCCCCTTCTTTCCAGGGGCCACGTCCCTGGGGACTGAGACCTGAATATCCTAGGCCCTGGGACTGAGACCGGGCAAGCTCCAAGCTGGGCTTCCCTCTCCCTGCATACTGAGTCAGTTCCAGCCCTTGACTCCCAGGGCTCCAGCTGTCTCAGAACTGCAGGGCCACACCTAGGGTAGCTCCCCCCAAAACTGCTGTGATATGCGCAGGGGTCTTCCATAGATCAAGGGACAAAGACATCAGAGGAACAAAGTAGGAGAAACCAGAGATGGACACCCAGTTGGTCGTGGAGTAGGAATCAATTGTTTAAGTACACAAGCCACGAAAAAACAAATCAAAGAAAAGTCCCCCCAGGCTGGACATAAAAACATAAACACAACACTCAGTAAAAAGTCAGATAATAGACTGACTGAACTGGGGAATGTGTTTGCCAGGAATATTACAGGGACATATCTATGCACGTGATATGTAAAGCGCATTCGTAAATCAATAAGAAAAACACTTGATTAGAAAGTGGGCAGGAGATAGAAGGAGGCGATAAACAAGAAATGAAAAGAGCCGATCTGGGGGCTGGCGCTGTGGCGAAGTGGGCTAAGCCTCCACCCGTAGCGCCAGCATCCCACATGGTTACTGGTTTTGAGCTGCTCCACTTCCAATTCAACTTCCTGCTGATGGCCTGGGAAAGCAGTGGTGCATGGCCCAAGTGCTTGGAAGCAGCTCCTGGCTCCTGGCTTTGGGTCGGCCCATTGTGGCCCTTTGAGGGAGTGAACCAGGGGATGGAAGACCTCTCTCTCTCTCTCTCTGCCTCTGCCTCTCTATAACTCTGCCTTTCAAATAATAAATAAATAAATCTTTTTTAAAAAAGCAAAAAAAATCTAAAAATATAGGTGACCTAAGTTCAGACGTTGACTGAAGTGGAAAACGTTTACCCCCTGATAAGCGATTACGAAAGGGTGGTGGCATGAGCTCGTTTGTATTTTTTCAAACGAAAACAGACAGGAGGCGCTGAAGCCGCTCTCAGGACCAGACTTCTCTCCTTTCTTTCTTTTTTTGTATTTGCCAAATTTCTGTCTTTTGTTGTTGTTAGACATATTCTTTTCTTTCTTTCTTAAAGATTTATTTACTTATTTGCAAGTCAGAGTTACACAGAGAGAAGGAGAGGCAGAGAGAGAGAGAGAGAGAGAGAGAGAGGTCTTCCATCCGATGGTTCACTCCCTAGTTGTCCGCAACAGCTGGAGCTGCGCCAATCAAAGCCAGGAGCCAGGAGCTTCTTCCAGGTCTCCCACGTGGGTGCAGGGGCCCAAGGATTGGGCCATCTTCCACTGCTTTCCCAGGCCATAGCAGAGAGCTGGATCAGAAGTGGAGTAGCTGGGACTAGAACCGGTGCCCATATGGGATGCCAGCACTGCAGGCGGCGGCCTTACCCACTACGCCCCACGCCGACCCCTGAGCTGTCTTCATCGTATCATTTGGAAAACCTAGACCCTGTTCTCCCCAGCTGAGAGATTAGGAAACCGAGATGCAGCTCAGATGACGCAGCCCATTTGCGGCTAAATACTGGCAAAGCCGACCTGCCATTGGCATCTCCCAACCCCAGCTTCCGACAGCCCCACCCCGTCCCCGAGTCCTGCTGCTCCGGGACAGTCTCCCAGGCCCCTCCTGGCCCCTCTGCCCTCTGACGGGTAGGCACAGTGGCCTCCGCGATTGCAGTCAAGTGGTACACCCTGGACGCCCTCTGTGTCCCAGGGCCCCGGTTTCCGGCTGGAGAGGGGGCCCGGTGCGGCTCACTCACCTCCCAGAATCACCACCTTCTTGCGGGTCTCCTCTCTCAAGCACGCCTTGACCAGGTTGAATGCCACGGGGAACAGCTTGGGGGCTGCAACAGGCACAGAGCTGCTCCCCGAGGGTCTCTAGTGCCCCCTCCGCCCCCCGCCCCGCCCCCGTCCCGACTCACACTGCTCTCGAGCGGGTTCACTCACCTTTCACTATAATGACACGCTTCAAAAGCTCAGGGTAATTCGCCTCGAGTGTGGAGAGAAACTGGAGAGTCAAGTGCACCTGCAGTCAGTGTCTAAACACTGCCCCCTGGTGTCCCCTCTCGTCCCCTAGGTCTCCCAAGGGCGCAGCCCTGCAGTCCTCCAAGTCGTCCCCGAAAGCAGCTGCCACGAGCCCAGACACCGGGACCCACCCATGCAGTGAGCAGAGACCACCCACAGTCACCTCCCTGACAGGCAAGAAAACCCCCCATCCAGCACTCTGCAAGCTTCCCTCCCACGTGGCCCGAAGCATAACAGCTTCCAGAATGAGGCAGATTCTCTTTTAGCACAATAGGCAAAGTTGCAAAGCATGGCTCTTTAAAAAAAAAAAAAAAAAAGTCAGACCTAATTCCCAGGCTATAAATCTCCCCCTTTTAAAGTCCACAGTCCTAGGATTGCTCTTCCAGTCATAAGATTGTGCATCCGTCACTTCTACCAAGCTACAGACATTTAAAATGTGTGTTTATTTTATTTGAAAGGAAGAGAGAGAGAGAGAGAGAGAGAGATTGAGAGAGATTTTCCACCTGCTGATTTACTGGCTGCAATGGCTGGGACAGGACAGGCAGAAGCCAGGAGCTTCTTCCAGATCGCCCACACAGATGCAGGGGCCCAAGCACTTGGGCCATCTTCCACTGCTTTCCCAGGCACATTAGCAGGGAGCGGGATCGGAAGTGGAGCAGCCAGGACTCGAACCAGCATCCGTCGCAGGCGGTGGTTTAACCCATTGTATCACAATGCCGGCCCCTCCAGAACCAAGGAGCGCTCCCTCTCGATTCTGCATCTCTGGGTTTGACTGTTCTGGACACCTCCTGCTCTCGCGAGGGAGTGAGGGTTTGTTAAACCCGTTGTGAGTTGGAAACTCTCTAAGTCAATGTTAGTTTGGGGGCAGGCACTCAGTACAGCCGTTAAGATGCCGCTCAGGATGGATGCTGCAGCCCACGCGGGAGTGCCTGGGTTTGAGCCTCAGCTCTGCTCCTGACTCCAGCCCTTGCTAATGCACACCTGGGAAGCAGCGAGTGACAGCTGGGGCCCCGCCACCCAGGTGGGAGACCTGGATGGAGTTCCTGGCTCCTGGCTTTGGCCTGGCCCAGCTCCGGCTGTTGCAGGCATCTGAGGGTAAACAGTGAATGGGAGACCACTCCCCTACTCTCCTGCCATTCAAATAAATAAAATAAAAAAGTTTTAAAAAGTTTCGTTATTTCAGGACGGCGCTGTGGCTCAATAGGCTAATCCTCTGCCTTGCGGCGCTGGCACACCAGGTTCTAGTCCCGGTTGGGGCGCCGGATTCTGTCCCGGTTGCCCCTCTTCCAGGCCAGCTCTCTGCTGTGGCCCGGGAGTGCAGTGGAGGATGGCCCAAGTGCTTGGGCCCTGCACCCCATGGGAGACCAGGAGAAGCACCTGGCTCCTGCCATCGGATCAGCACAATGTGCCGGCCGCAGCACGCCGGCCGTGGCGGCCATTGGAGGGTGAACCAACAGCAAAGGAAGACCTTTCTCTCTCTCTCTCTCTCTCTCTCTCTCTCTCACTGTCCACTCTGCCTGTCAAAAAAAAAAAAAAAGTTTTGTTAAAAAGTGCATTTAATCCAATTAATGGACTGAACATCCCAGCTCAGATATGTGGTACCCTGGGCAGGCGTTATGGCTCCATGGGTTGAACGGTCCCTTTGGGACAGGTGCATCACACGTGGGAAGTCTTTGCCTTGTGTGACAACTTCCTGCCAATGCACCTGGGAGACAGTGGATGACGGTTCAACTGCCTGAGTCCCTGCCACTCACGTGGGAGACCCGGGTGGAGTTCCTGGCCCCTGGCTTCCACCTGGCCCAGCCCTGGCTGTCAGGGGCATTTAGGGGGTGAACTAGTAGATGGAGGATCTCAACGTCTTTCCCTTTGTCTCGGTCACTCTGCCTTTCAAACAAATAAAACACATCGCTAAAACATGTTTTAGGTTCTGGGCTATCCTGGGTGGAGCAGAAAGAAGGGGAAAGGTGGTGTGGCTGGCCCCAGGGCTCCTGCTGTAACTCAAGCCCCTTCCCAGAAAAGCAGCAAGTGGAAAGTCAGGGGCTAGAAGGCGAGGGCCGGCCAGGAGGAGACGGAGGGCATCCTGGCAGGCCTGGGGACCAGGCCCCGTGGTGACATGCTGGGCGTGAGAGGGAGACACTGGGGCACCACATACAGCAGTGGGAGGCTGTGGCTTTGACGATATCCCTGTGCACAAGCAGTGTGGGGGCGGGGAAACACTTAGCGATCCTGGTCCCATGGCAGCAACCGGGGACAGAGAGGAGCAGAGACCCCCTGACGTCCGGCCCTCACCTCCTGTGCAAACTCCACTCCCGGCTTCCACAGGTGCTTCAGCCCCAGCCCCTCCATATCAAACACGGTTGTAACTCGCTCCACCTTCTTCCCCAGCTGCAAGGGACAGACGGGGAGAGCGAGACCCTGGGAGGGACAGCGGCCCCCCTCCCCCGTACCCAAGATGGCGCTGGCCCTGAGCCCGGCTCACCTTGGCTCTGCCTGGCAGAGAGATTTCACACCAAGTACCCAGTGCAGGGAAGGGGGGCCCCCTCCCGGTGCTGTGACCAGGCCTGCCCCTGCCCTCCCCACCACTGTCCACATGTGATATCCCGTCCCCAGTAAGGAGGCCACAGGGAGAACGTGGCCCAGTGGAACCAGTACTGTGTGTCCCTGGCTCAGTCTCTGGATTCTCTGAGCCCTCGGACCTCGGAGCTCAGGAAGGTGGGTTCTAGGGGCAGGGATCAGGTGGTTGAGGGGTGCAGGGCAGCCTGGAGGGCTGGGAGGTGCAGGCTGCGGCTGCCAGGGCCCCCTGGCTCCCCACCTTCCGACTCTGCTCCTCACAGTCCCGCAGCAGCAGCTCACAGCTGCGAAACCTGTCTCTGAGCAGTTGCTGCTTGGAGACGGACAGGAGCAGGCCCTTGAGGTCGAAGTCTCTGATGATGTGCAGCCACACGGGGCTGCCCTCGCTGTCATGGCCGCAGATGCTGCTGGCTGTGTAGAGCTGGACCACCTGCACGCAGGCGACATGGGCTCAGCGCCTCGGGCCCCCGGGGGAGCCGGGGCGGCCAGGGCGGGCGTGAGCGAGGCTCACCTGGGGCGGCTGCCACTCGAGGATGTGGTCCAGGTCCTGTTGCTTCCGGAACTCCATGTGCTGCGGAGACATGGGGACGCCAGGCCAGGTCCTGCTGCCTGCAGCCCCCTGGGGGCTCCACCGCTTCCAAGGGGGGATGGGGACAGGATGGGAGGGAAGGGGACACGGGCCTAAGATGGACAAGGCCCTAAGACAGGGCCAGGTGAGGCCGGTGCCCTGCTGCTCCCTGCACTGCATCCCCACACGTCCACTCCTCGGCTTCCAGTTGCCCTTAGACAGAAACCTAGACTCCCTGCAGAGGCCCACAGGGCCCAGCTGATGGGGCTGGGCCACCCATGCAGCCCAGTCTCTCCCTTTCTGTACTGCAACACGGCCTCCGTGTGCTCACGGAGCACCCCAGTCCATTGCTACCCCAGGGCCTTTGCACAGCCTGCACCCGCTGGCTCTGCTCTTTTGGGGGCATTTATACCCCAGGTGAATATCCCCAGTCTCTCTCTCTCTCCCTTCCCTGTTTCATTGAGCTCTCCACCCTCCCCACTCTCAGGAACTGCCTTGTTTCTTTGTCTCTCTGGTTTCATTTTTCTCCTTGTCAGCTCTCTCTCCCAGTGTCTAGCACAGGGCCAGGTTCATGTTCTGTGAGTGAATGGACCTGAGCCTCGTTGTGGGATAGGAGACGAGGCCGGGCCAGGCCGGGGGCGGGGTGCCGTCCTCACCTTCCGCAGCATGTCCTCGCATTTCTGCAGGTCGAAGCTCCGAGCTGCAAGGGCACCACGGGCAGTGCTGAAGGTTCCAGAAGCTCGACTCCGCCCCCCCCCCAGCCCAGCTTTGCCTGCTGCTGTTCTCAACACAGGGAGCCACAGCAGGCACCCCAAGTCCCAGGAAGACTTGGGCCCAGGCCAGCTGGCTCCCCGAGCTCGGGGGTGGGGGTGGGGGCTTGGCGGTGGCAGGAAGTCTCCCCCAGGAGGAGAGGCTGTGCAGCCACCGTCAGGGGCTCAGGGCCCCTGGCCTGCTGTTCCAGAAAGGCCGTCCAGAGAGTGGGTCCTCCAAACCCGGAGGGACCACAGGGCTGAGGGTTGTTCCGATCGGCAGCTCACAGCCGTGCTAGCCTCAGGAGCCCTTTCTGAAGCTGCAGCTCCCCCTGCAGCTCTCAGAGGGAGGAGGGGACGTCTCATCTACCCCGCAACCTGGCCCCAACACCTGCTCTCCATCAGCCCCGAGATCTCCACTCGTTCCCTACTAAGTGACACCGCATGTCTCATTCCCCCGACCGCCTCTGCTTACATTATAAAAAGCAGTGATCTAACAAAGACTTGGCGGGGGGGGGGGGGTGTCCACCATCGTGGCGTAGCGGGTTAAGCCACGGTATGCAACACAGGCATCCCAGATGGGTGCCGGGTTCAAGTCCTGGCTCCTCCACTCCAATCCAGCTTCCTACTAATACACCCGGCAAAGCAGCAGAGGATGACCCAAGTCCTTGGGTTCCTGCACCTGCGCGGGAGCCCATGAGGATGCCACCGCACTGGTCCCCTCCCTTAGTCGATTTAAAACTCTCTCTGGCCACCAATATGAGAATCTCCTGCTCTCCGGTTGTCAATATCTGCCCTGTTACGCTACAGAGCCCTCCAATCAGCACTGCCCTACTGGGGACAAGAGTCTGTGAAACCCTCCTGTGCTTTAGAAACCGCTGAGTCTGGGGGCCGGCGCTGTGGCACAGCGGGTTAACGCCCTGCCTGAAGCACCGGCATCCCATATGGGCGCTGGTTCGAGTCCCGGCTGCTCCACTTCCGATCCAGCTCTCTGCTATGGCCTGGGAAAGCAGTAGAAGATGGCCCAGGTCCTTGGGACGCTACACTAACATGGGAGACCTGGAAGAAGCTCCTGGCTTTGGATCGGCACAGCTCTGGCAGTTGTGGCCAACTGGGGAGTGAACCAGCGGGTGGAAGACCTCTCTGTCTCTACCTCTTTCTGTAACTCTGTCTTTCAAATACATAAAATTATCTTTTAAAAAAAGAAAGAAACCGCTGAGTCAGTTTGTGACCCTGTCTGCTGTGTACCCTGTCACCCACATGGTGGCTTCTCTACAAATGTCTGCAGTTAAATGTCCAGAGCTGGGTTTTGTCCTCTGGGCTAAAGATTTTCTCGAGTTTTCTAGGGTTTCCCAGCACCTGGAGAAGGGAACTTAGATCTCAAGCTTCAAAACCTGTTTTAAAGTAACTACGGACTAAATTATTGCATGTTCCTTTAAAAGACATTTTCCTCTTAATTTAGATGTTTTTAGAGGAGTGCTTCAAAAGTTAACTCCTATATCTTATTTTTTAAATATTTATTTATTTATTTGAAAGTCAGAGTTACACACAGAGAGAGGAGAGGCAGAGAGAGAGAGAGAGAGAGAGAGAGAGAGAGAGGTCTTCCTTCCACTGGTTCACTCCCCAGATGGCCACAACGGCCAGAGCTGCGCTGATCTGAAGCCAGGAGCCAGGAGCTTCTTCCAGGTCTCCCACGCGGGTGCAGGGGCCCAAGGACTTGGGCCATCTTCTGCTGTTTTCCCAGGCCACAGCAGAGAGCTGGATGGGGAGAGGAGCAGCCGGGACTAGAATCGGCGCCCATATGGGATGCCGGCACTGCAAGTGGTGGCTTTACCCACTACACCACAGTGCTGGCCCCCTATATCTTTTTTTTTTTTTTTAAACTCATCTGTCTTAAAAGTTCAAAAAAAAAATCAACATTGCCTGTTTCCGTAGCTTTATGTTCCGTGATGTATTTATAAAATCCTATGCTGATGTCACTCGCTGAGGCTTTGTAATCAAGGTTCCTCTGTGTTTTCGTAACTGACCCGGATAACAAAAACCTGACGCATCTTGGGAACGCTTCCCATGCTTCCTGATTGCCCTTGTTGGGTCTGATTGCCTCAGAGAGAGACCTGAGCCTTTCCAAAGCTAACATCGGTGGCTGGCTTTATGGCGTCCTGGATAAAAAGCTGACGTTATCTGCCTGGTTTAAAATGTTTAAGTGATGCCCTTATCACTGAGTGGATCTGGCTCGCAGCTTTGTTTAAAACACTCAGGTTAAACGGATTGTGGCTTTACTTGGGCCAAATGGTTTAAACCTCCGGCGACTCGGAGGCCGCCCACTGGGGCTGGGGGTCTGTGGGCCTCTCAGACAGGATGTCGTCAGGAGCAGGCTGGAGAGCTCTGTCACCAGACCGGCACATCTCCCCCAGTGATAGCTTCTTGTGCTGCATGTGTGACCCTGCGGCTTTAAATCCCACCTCCAGGGTGGTTGCAATCTTTCACCCAGAGCTGGCAGAGGAGGGGGCTGAGCCCCTAGGAAGAGTCAGGTTGTCTCCAGGAGACCCCTCCATCTCCATGAGTTCCAAGCCAATCAATATACAGTATGTATGGGGCCGGCGCTGTGGTGCAGCGGGTTAACACCCTGGCCTGAAGCGCCAGCATCCCATATGGGTGCCGGTTTGAGACGCGGCTGCTCCACTTCTGATCCAGCTCTCTGCTGTGGCCTGGGAAAGCAGTAAAAGATGGTCCAAGTCCTTGGGCCCCTGCATCTGTGTAGGAGACCTGGAAGAAGCTCCTGGCTCCTGGCTTCGGGATCGGTGCAGCTCCAACCATTGCAGTCATTTGGGGAGTGAACCAACAGATGGAAGACCTCTCTCTCTCTCTGCATAACTCTGACTTTCAAATAAATAAACAAATCTTTAAAAAATATGTACAGTATGTGAAAGCTCTCTCTTCCCCCATCCAATGGGCACCCATAAAAGCCTTGGGCACTCTGCCTGGTCTCCTCTCAGATGCTTTTTCTGTCGCTTGCCAATCAAATAAAAGTATCTGCTTCTTTGCAAATAGTTTCCTGACACTTTATTTCTATACTGAGCCCAGGAAAAGAACCCAGGAAACTCTCTCTGGCATCTGCCCTCCTCTCTGTGACCGGTGAAAATTCTTTACATTTAAAGCTCCAAACTGGGGACTGGTGCTGTGGCACAGTGAGCCAAGCAGGAGCCTGCGACATGTGCATCCCGTATGGGCGCCGTTTGAGGTCCTGGCTGCTCCACTTCTGATCCAGCTCTCTGCTGTGGCCTGGGAAAGCAGTAGAAGATGGCCCAAGTCCTTGGGCCCCTGCACCCACGTGGGAGACCTGGAGGAAGCTCCTGGCTCCTGGCTTCGGATCAACTCAGCTCCGGCTGGTGTGGCTATCTAGGGAGTGAACCAGTCTGCAACTCTGCCTCTTAAATAAATAAATATCATTAAAAAAAAAAAAAAAAAAACACTCCAAACTGAGACTTTGACCTTGAGGCTTTTCAGTTGGATCCCTGAAACTCTCCAAGGAGACTTTCAACTTAGGAGATAAGAGTTGTTGAAGCTCATCTAGATTGTACAAAGTACATTATATAACGCAACATTGGGCTATAAAACCATGCCAGGCTTGTGTTGTGTTTACACAGAAGTCTGTTACTGTGCACACCAGAGTTCATTGCTGTTTTCATGGCGCTATGGACCCCGCTATGAACCACATAGCCTGTCCTGCGTGCTGTGTGGGTGATGACACAGTACTGGGGATGTCTGCTCTTCCTCCTCCTTAACTTGGGTGTCTGCCCTTGTCAACACCGGGGCAGGGAGCTGGCCACCCGGTCCCCAGCACGCTGCCAGCCTAGTTCACAACCCTCCTCTGCCTGCTCATCCTGCCACCCAGGGTGAACCCCCCAGGGGTGTCCTAGCACACCAGTCTTTGCCGCAGCACCACCATGGCTGGCCAAGGGAGAGAGAAAGGTATCGGGCACTTCTGCCCTGCTCAACCTGCTGAAAAGCTAACCAGGGGACAGCAGGGACCAAACAGCCCCATCAGCCCCCATTACACAGCAAGACCTAAATCAGATTAAAGGGGGCAGGGGCAGCGTCATGGGGGAACCCCAACAAATGGAGAGATGGCATACGGTGATTGCCATGCCTGACCCCAGTTCGAAGGACACAGCTCTTGTGGGCACTGTCCTAACTCATGGGAAGCGGCCATGTCAGAGCCTGCCCGTGGTACAGAGACCCGACAGGAGGGAAACAGAGGCAGTCGGGAGAGGCGGCATGAAAGCCGTCGTTAGGCCTTAGGGCTCCGAAGAGGCAGAGCAGCCCCCCAGGGGTAAAGGTAACGCGTGTGCAGAAGGTGAAGTCACCCTGGGAAGTAAGACGGCTGCGCTTCCCCGCTGTTAGAGGGGAGCTGGAGCGGAAGTGGAGCAGCCAGGGCCACGTACATCCCGGAAACCCCCTCCTGGGATGACATCACTTGTGGGAGAGGTGGGGGGCTGAGAGGTGTTTAACATGGGCCGCCCCGCTCACCGCCAGTCACGTGGGGTAGATCACCAGGCCTCATCCGCAGGCTGAGGGCAGATTCACAGCCCCAGTCCTGTTCTCAGCCCTCCTACGCTCTCTCCAACCCTGACTCTGTTGTGGGGAGCCAGCACCTCTGTACTGCACCCAGGGAAGTTCAATGACACAGCGCCTTGCCCCAATACCTGTAGATTCATACCGACTGGTTCCTCATGGAAACGAGTTGGTGCTGTTGTCTTTTTGTTTTGTTTTGTTTTGTTTTTCTTATTTGACAGGTAGAGATTTAGATAGTGAGAGAGAAACAGAGAGAAAGGTCTTCCTTCCATTGGTTCACACTCCAAATGGCTGCTACAGCCGGCACGCTTCGCCGATCCAAAGCCAGGAGCCAGGTGCTTCTCCTGGTCTCCCATGGGGTGCAGGGCCCAAGGACCTGGGCCATCCTCCACTGCACTCCCTGGCCACAGCAGAGAGTTGGCCTGGAAGAGGAGCAACCGGGACAGAATCCAGCGCCCCAACCGGGACTAGAACCCGGGGTACCAGCACCACAGGTGGAGGATTAGCCTAGTGAGCTGTGGCGCCGGTCGACTTTTACTTTCTTATTCTCTCTCTCTCTCTCTCTCTCTCTCTCTCTCTCAAAGATTTACTTGTTTATTTATTTGAAAAGCAGAATTAGAGAGGCAGAGGCAGAGACAGAGAGGTCTTCCATCCACTGGTTCACTCCCCAAATGGCCAAAACGGCCGGAGCTGCACCAATCCGAAGCCAGGAGCCAGGAGCTTCTTCTTCCAGGTCTCCCATGCGGGTGCAGGGACCCAAGGACTTTGGCCATCTTCTACTGCTTTCCCAGGCCATAGCAGAGAGCCGGATCAGAAGTGGAGCAGCTGGGACTAGACCCGGTGCCCATATAGGATGCCGGCACTGCAGGCAGCAGCTTTATCCGCTATGCCACAGCACCGGTCCCTCCCAAGACTTTTTCCACACAGTCCCTCAAGGGTTTTCTTTCTTTCTACACACAGTTGTGTTAGGACTCGCTAGGCCCCTGGAACACAAATAGTGAACTTCACACTTGGCAAACAAGCCCCAGTTAAGAACAAGGTGTCTAGCCAGCACAATGGCATAGTGGGCTAACCCTCCGCCTGCAGCACCAGCATTCCTTATGGGCACCGGTTCAAGTCCCAGCTGCTCCACTTCCGATCCAGCTCTCTGTTGTGGCCTGGGAAAGCAGTAGAAGATGGCCCAAGTGCTTGGGTCTCTGCACCCGCGTGGGAGACCCAGAAGAAGCTCCTGGCTCCTGGCTTCTGATCAGTCATGGTGAGGGAACCAGCAGATGGAAGACCTTTCTCTCTGTCTCTCCCTCTCTCTGTCTGTAACTCTGCCTCTCAAGTAAATAAATAAATAAAAATCTTTATAGGAACAAGGTGTCACTAGCAATCTTCTGGCCTAAGATTCTGCCCTCTGGCTCTTGCAGCCACACCCTGGCCTATGACTGGAGCTGATGAGGGCACAGGTTGTTGTAAATTGTTGACTCTGATAAACACTTATCAAGATTGCATTCTGGGCCCAGCCTTGTGGCGTAGCAGGCAAAGCCGCCGCCTGCAGTGCCAGCATCCCATGTTGCTGATTCGATCCTGACTGCTCCACTTCCGATCCAGCTCCCTGCTATGGCCTGGGAAAGCAGCAGGGGGCCCTGTACCCACATGGGAGACCCAGATGGAGCGCCTGGCTCCTGGTCCCTGACTTCAGCCTGGCCCAATCCAGGCCCTTTCAGCCATCTGGGAAAGTGAACCAGCAAATGTGGATTCAACCAATCCCAGATAGAAAATATTTTTAAAGTATTCTGCGTGTGCCTAACATTCACAGACTTTTGGGGTCACTTTTTCCTAGGCAGTGCAACATAACCATTATTCCCGCAGCATTTGCCTTGTATTACAGATGCTACGTCGTCTGATTTAAACTATCCAGGCTGTGTGCAGGTTATATAAAAACACCACAGCATTTTATGGCAGGTGCTTGCGCATCTGTGGAGTTCTGTGTCCACGGGGCAGGGGGTGTAGGTCCCAGACCCAATCCCAGCAGATTTCAAGGACCGACTGCACTTCCCTAGCCAGCGACAGGGACCCACGGTGCTCCCCTTTGGTGCCCTTGACCCTCAGCCCACTGCCAGCTGGGGCTTCACCTCGGAGCCAGCGCAGGAGAAACGCATCGTCAGGATTGGGCAGGGTAGGCAGCACATCCCGGATGTTCTCTCGGAACTGGAGACAGAGCAGAGAGAGACCCGGGTCAGGGGGGCTGTGCAGTGCCCCTGATGGCTTCGGGGGGCTGGCCGGCCACCCTCAGGCCTGCGGGCTTCACCTTGTCCTCAGCCAGGGGGATGTGTGAGTGCAGGGGACCTGAGTCAAGTTGTGACAGTGCCTTTGCTGTATCACATGGCTGGTGACAAACCCACTGCACCAAAGCTTAGAAGAGGACTGAAGATGAAGACGGGAGTGGAGATGGTGGAGGTGATGAGCCTAGGGCTGGGGGCGGGGGGACAGGAAGGGCCTTATGGAGGAGGAAGGTCAAGATCTTCGCCCTCAGGGAGCCTCCAAGTCCGATCAGGTGACAGGGTGAGCTTCTGATAGCCTGTGGCTCAGAGAGGTTGAGCAATAGGCCCAGCACCACACAGCCAGGAAATGGCAGAGCCTGCAGACAATTCACAAATCTGGCTTAGAGCCCAGGCCCCAGTGAGGGGCAGCTTGGCCCCACCTGGGAGAGGGTCCTCAACAGACAGATCCCTGGGGTTGGCCAGGGCCGCTCAGCTGGCCCTGTACCCATGCCACAGGTGCCATTCCTGGCGGAGTGTCATTGACTGTGCTGTCGGGGACTCAAGCCAGCCTGCAGCGCTGATCTGTCTCACCAGACAAAGGGCACAGCACGGAGCCAGCTGCCCTGGCTGTCCTGGCCTGGGTCACCCTCCTTCTCCCTGGCTCTCGGTCTCCTCCAAATGAGCCCCTCACCCCGAAAGCCCAGGAAACCTGAGCAGCGCTGGACCTCGGTCCCTAACCCAGGTGGGCAGACTCAGCACAGAACCCTGGGGGCCGCAATCCCCCACCCCACGCTCAGGGAAGGCTGGGAGCCTCTCCGAAGCCCATGCCTGCCCGGGGTTGGGGGGGGGGGTGGGTGGGCGGTCCTTGCCAGGAAGATCCTAAAGATCCCTAAAGAATTCCTCCCAGGCCAGAGACAAAAATGCACCTGGCTCCTGCATCCCCCAGGACAAGGCTGAGGTCATGACCGCCCCATGTTGGGACCGTGGCCCTCGCTCCCCTGGGCCGTCGGAGGTGGGAGCCACGGACGCTTACAACACAGCCAGTCCACGGCGAGAGCTGGTGTGGAGCAGGAAACACTCACAAGATCCCAAAGAAAGAAGACTCTGGGCTGGCGCCGTGGCTCACTAGGCTAATCCTCCGCCTAGCGGCGCCGGCACACCGGGTTCTAGTCCCAGTTGGGGCGCTGGATTCTGTCCCGGTTGCCCCTCTTCCAGGCCAGCTCTCTGCTGTGGCCCGGGAGGGCAGTGGAGGATGGCCCAAGTGCTTGGGCCCTGCACCCCATGGGAGACCAGGAGAAGCACCTGGCTCCTGGCTCCTGCCATCGGATCAGCGCGGTGCGCCGGCTGCAGCGCGCCGGCTGCGGCGGCTGTTGGAGGGTGATCCAATGGCAAAAGGAAGACCTTTCTCTCTGTCTCTCTCTCTCTCTCACTGTCCACTCTGCCAGTTTAAAAAAAAAAAAAAAAAAAAGAAAGAAGAATCTGCATCGCCACTTTCTGTGGATTACAGAGGGCAGTGCTAACCATTCGGCCAGAGTGGGTTAAGTAGAACAGGCTCAGCTGATTAAAAACGAATCCCATGTGTTTCCTTCTATTTGTAATATGGCCGCTGGAAAACTGGCAGTGACACACGTGGCTTGCATCTGTGTTGGGCTGTGTTGGCCAGAGCCGGGGGAGCCCCCCTGCCCCGGTCACCGGGACCCTTAGGATTGCCAAAGAGGTGGGATCTGCAGAGCTCAGAGGAACCCAGGGGCCTGAGGACCTGGCCCCTCTAGGACAGAAGGAGAAACTGTGGCTACTCTAGGGCTCTCTCTCCCCGCACTCACCTGGCTGAGCACCCTCTCCTGGGATGGGCTCAGGTCCCCCACGTGCCCACTCATGCTGTCCGTGGTGTGGGGGGCAGGCTCCGGCTCACCGCTCTGGGTCGAGCCCCGCTCTGTGGCTCCTTCCAGGCGGCCTGCCCTTTGCCCAGCCGGCAGCCCCTCCCACACCTATCTCTGCCGAAACTTGCCTTGCTTGTTGCATCTCAAGTCCCGACCTGGGGTGACTGGCAGGGCTTACTCCTTCCCAGGTGCCCAAGGAATTGGCCCTGAGCTCGGACTGCACAGGCTCCAAATCCTCCTTGTCTTTTGTTTAAGATTTAATTTAGGGGCCAGTGCTGTGGCACAATATGTCAATCCTCTGCCTGCAGTGCTGGCATCCCATATGGACGCCAGTTCGAGTCCCAGCTGCTCCTCTTCCAATCCAGCTCCCTGCTGATGGCCTGGGAAAGCAGTGGAGGATGGTCCAAGTCCTTGGGCCCCTGTACTCGCATGGGAGACCCGGAAGAAACTCCCAACTCCTGGCTTCGGATCAGCACAGCTCCAGCTGTTGCAGCCATTTGGGGAGAGAACCAGTGGATGGAAGACCTCTCTCTGTCTCTCCCCCTCTCTGTAACTCTCTCTCAAATAAATAAATAAAATCTTTTTTAAAAAGATTTATTTTATTCACTTGAAAGGCAGAGTTACAGAAAGAGAGGGAGATGGAGAGAGACAGAGATCTTCTACCTGCTGGTTCCCCAAATGGCCTCAACAGCCAGGGCTGAGCCAGACTGAAGCCAGTACCCAGGAGCTTCCTCCGGGTCTCCCATGTGCACGCAGGGGCCCGAGCACTTAAGTCAGCTTCCACTGCTTTCCCAGGTGCGTTAGCAAGGAGTTCTATCTACCGCCCAAGTGTCCGGAGCAACTGCCCACGATTTGTCACAGCTGTTAGGAGAGTGGTTTCAGGTTGAGAAAGAGACGTCCCAGGTCCAGACCCAAGCAATAGCCCCAAGATGAATACGCGACCCTCAGCTGGACCACAGAAAGCCAGAGCGCATGACGGGGGCGTCCAAGGTCACTCTGTGAGCGTGGGGATGGATACACCGTGGGTGCTTGGCAGGTGTTCAGACAAGTGGGCCAGGGCAAGGAGTTTGTTTTGGGAGGTGACTCTAGGAAATGCTAGCGGGAGAGTAGGGAGTGAGAGAGGATGGCAGGCATTGTATAAAGGAAGTACAGAGCCGCGTGTGCCCAGGGGACTTCTGGGAGACAGTGCAGCTGCTCCCAGCTGAAGGGGAGGGAGCTGGGGGATTTATGCATCCGAGCCTTGAGGGCTGCCCCGACACTGACAGTCTGCCTGTGCTGGGGGCCTGCTGTGCACGTGACCGTGGAGGCGGGACAGAGAAACGGTGCGGGAGATCCAAGGAGGGCGGCTTTGGCACCAGTCAGTGACCATTGGTTGGCCTCCATGTCAGGTTCAAGGCCAAAGCCTTCACGGGCTCTGTTGGGCCCCACACTGTTCTTCCTCATCAGAAAGAGCCTGCGAGAAGGAAGAAGCGTGCCCGAGGCCAGGGAGCAGCCGAGGGCCAATCAGGACGGGTCCGGACCTGGTGCTTACTCACGACACCGGATCACATGCCCCTGGCACCAGCAGGGCCGGCGTGTGGGTGACCTTGCTAAGCCCTGGACGGTCTCCCCTTAGCCTTGTGCAAGAGGAACTAGAACACATCGGCTCCTCCTCCGGGGAGGGGGCGCTCCGCAGCACCCCACAGAGCCACAGGCCGCAGGGGCCAGGCCAGGGGCTCCAGCTCTTCGGCCAGTGCCTCCCCTTCCCTCCTCCTCCTCCCCCTCTCCCTTCCTCCTCTTCCTTAGTTTCCTTCTTTCTTTTTTCAATTTGCACTTATTTTATGCCAAAGTTATTCGCACGCCGTAAGTTGTTTCTCCTCTCTGCAGCCTCCTCTTCTGGATCAGGAACAGTTTGCTCCTTGCTAGTGAGAAGCCTCTCCCTCTCTCCCCGAGCCAGGGCACTCCCCTGTGGGATAATCTGCCCGCAGGCTCCGCAGCTCAGCAAGGCATCGCCACCAACTCCGTGCCGACCCCACCGAAGGGCCCAGGGTGCACCTGCCACCTCCACCGTGGGAGTGACCGAGTGGTGGCCCTCCCTTTCCTTCTCCAGACCCTGCCGGGGCTCCCTGCTCCTCTCAAGAGAAACCGCTTCAAAAAAATGGGGTGGGGGGCGGTGTTGCGGCATAGAGGGTAAACTGCTGCCTGCTGTGCTGGCAACCCATAGAGGCACCCGTCAAGTCCTGGCTGCTCCACTTCCAATCCAGCTCTCTGCCATGGCCTGGGAAAGCAGCAGCAGATGGCCCAAGCACTGGGCCCCTGCACCCATGTGGGAGACCCGGAAGAAGCTCCTGGCTCTTGGCTTTGGATGGCACAGCTCCAGCCGTTGTGGTCATTTGGGGAGTGAACCAGCAGATGGAAGACCTCTCTCTCTCTCTCTCTCTCTCTCTCTCTCTCTCGGCAAAAAGAAAGAATAAGAAAGGATCTTGCAGAAAAGGAGGCATTTTTAAAACTGCTTACCTGCTTTTTTTTTTTTTTAAAGAATTTGTTTATTTACTTGAAAGTCAGAGTTACAGTGAGAGAGGGTGACAGACCTTGCAACCACTCAGTCACTTCCCAGATGACCACAATGGCCAGGACTGGGACAGGCTGAAACCAAAACCCAGGAGCTTCTTCCAGGTCTCCTACGTGGGTACAGGGGCCCAAGCGCTTGGGCCATCCTCCAGTGCAGGTTCATTAGCAGGGAGCTGACTTGGAGCAGAGAGGTGAGGCCTTGACCAGCCTTCCAATACAGGATGCAGCATCCCGAGCAGCAGGCTGACCTGCTGTGCCACGTGCCCGAGGACGTCTTTTTTTCTTTTATTTGTTTATTTGAGGGGCAGAGTTACAGAGAGGCAGACAGAGAGCGAGAGCGAGAGCAAGAGAGAGAGGGAGAGAGAGAGGTCTTCCATCTGTGCTTCACTCCCCAAATTACCACAACAGCTGGAGTTGTGCCGATCCAAAGCCAGGAACCAGGAGCTTCTTCCAGGTCTCCCATGCAGGTTCAATGGCCCAGGCACTTGGGCCATCTTCTACTGCTTTCCCAGGCCACAGCAGAGAGCTGGATCAGCGAGGACTAGAACTGGCGCCCATATGGGATGCCAGCACTGCAGGCAGTGGCTTCACCCACTACGCCACAGCGCTGGCCCCCAGTAGTTTCCTTTTTTTAACACTGAATTGTCAACTTTATTTTTATTTGAAAGGCAGAGAGCGCCAAAGGCAAGGATCTCCTGTCCTGAGGGTCACTCCTCCAATGCCTTTGATAGCCAGGGGTGGACCAGGCCAAAACCAGAAGCCTGGAAGTCAATGTGGATCTCCCGCTTGGGTGGCAGGAGCCCCAGCACTCAGGCCACCACCTGCTGCCTCCCCTCACGGGAAGCTGGCACTGGGAGTAGAGCTAGGACTGGTACCCAGGAGCTCCAAGAGGGGCTGCCGAGTAAGCATGTCTTCATTGCTGCCCCCAACGCCCGCCCTAAGAGGAGACATTTGAAACAGTCCATGGAGAGGCAGGGATGGGACACAGAAGGGCCTTCCAGGAACCAGAACAGAAATGAGGACGAGACAGGAGGCCTGGGCTGTGAAGGGAGAAGGGCAGGAGACGTCAGCTCAGGGAGAACCCAGGCTAAGGGGGAGCTGCGGTTTCTCTCTCTCTCTCTCTCTTTCCTTTTTAAAGATTTATTTATTTATTTAAAAGTCAGAGTTACACAGAGAGAGGAGAGGCAGAGAGAGAAAGAGAGAGAGAGAGAGAGAGGTCTTCCATCCAATGGTTCACTCCCCATTTGGCCACGACAGCGGAGCTGCGCTGAACCCAAGCCAGGAGCCAGGAGCTTCTTCCAGGTCTCCCATGTGGGTGCAGGGGCCCAAAGACTTGGGCCATCTTCTACTGCTTTCCCAGGCCATAGCAGAGAGCTGGATCGGAAGTGGAGCAGCCGGGTCTCGAACGGGCACCCATAAGGGATGCCGGTGCTTCAGGCCAGGGCGTTAACACACTGAGCCACTTTGCCAGCCCCTGCAGTTTGTCTCTTAAAAAAAAAAAAAGATTTATTTATTTATTTGAAAGTCAGAGTTACACACACAGAGAGATGGAGAGGCAGAGAGAGAGAGAGAAAGAGAGAGTCTTCCATCTATTGGTTCACTCCCCAATTTGCCACAAGGCTGGAGCTACGCTGATCTGAAGCCAGGAGCCAGGATCTTCTTCCAGGTCTCCCACACGGGTGCAGGGGCCCAAGGACTTGGGCCATCTTCCACTGCTTTTCCAGCCATAGCAGAGAGCTGGATCTCAAGTGGAGCAGCCAGGACTTGAACTGGCACCCATACGGGATGCCGGCACTGGAGGCAGCGGCTTTACCTGCTACACCAGAGTGCCCCCCCCCTTTTAAAGCGGTTTCTCTTGAGAGGAGCAGGGAGTCCCGGCAGGGTCTGGAGAAGGGAAGGGAGGGCCACCACTCGGTCATTCCCACGGTGGAGGTAGAAGATGCACTGGGGGGCCCATCAGTGGGGAAAAAGAAGGAAACTAAGGAAGAGGAGGAAGGGAGAGGGGGAGGAGGAGGAGGGCGGGGAGGGCACTGGCCCAAGAGCTGGACCCCCTGGCCTGGACCCTGCGGCCTGTGGCTCTGTGGGGTGCTGCGGAGCGCCCCCTCCCCGGAGGAGGAGCCGATGTGTTCTAGTTCCTCTTGCACAAGGCTAAGGGGAGACCGTCCAGGGCTTAGCAAGGTCACCCACACGCCGGCCCTGCTGGTGCCAGGGGCATGTGATCCGGTGTCGTGAGTAAGCACCAGGTCCGGACCCGTCCTGATTGGCCCTCGGCTGCTCCCTGGCCTCGGGCACGCTTCTTCCTTCTCGCAGGCTCTTTCTGATGAGGAAGAACAGTGTGGGGCCCAACAGAGCCCGTGAAGGCTTTGGCCTTGAACCTGACATGGAGGCCAACCAATGGTCACCGACTGGTGCCAAAGCCGCCCTCCTTGGATCTCCCACACCGTTTCTCTGTCCCGCCTCCACGGTCACGTGCACAGCAGGCCCGCAGCACAGGCAGACTGTCAGTGTCGGGGCAGCTCTCAAGGCTCGGATGCATAAATCCCCCAGCTCCCTCCCCTTCAGCTGGGAGCAGCTGCACTGTCTCCCAGAAGTCCCCTGGATTGACTTTTCTTTAGTATAAGTATATCCCATATAATATGTGGGATATACTTATACTCCAAAAAAGATTTATTTATTTATTTATTTTTTTTTAATCTATTGCCTATCAGTAATTCAAATTGAACTAGGCAGCCTGAGCTGCCGGCAATGTGTGTGCGTGGGCAGAGGCCTGGCCTGCTCTGTGGCCGGAACCCACACTGCTTATTATACTGAGCCTCAGTTTCCCCAACTGCTGCTGCTAAAGCCCCCAATGGCTCAGGGGCCCCTGCAGAGAGAGGAGATGCCCCAGCCCCTCCCTTGGACAGGAGACAAAGGAGGAGGCTGGGCATTCTGGGGAAGAGGATCTGGCTTTAACCTGTTTCATTAGGGAACCCTAAAGAGCATGAACAATACGGTAAGGTCTCCCGGCTGCTCCCACCCGGCTCAGAAATGAAAACTGTGCTTGGTCCGCGCCCCTTCCCCAGCCTCTGCCTGCAGCCCTGTGGCCGTCTCTCCCGCACGTGGTTGTCTGCCTGGCTGGCCAGGGCATCTCTGGCCCTGATGGAGCAGACACAGGCAGAGCCCTGCTGCGCCCCCTGCCGGCGGGAGCTCCCAAGGCCCCGGATCCTGACGCTTGTGCCGCTCCGTGCTGCCCCCTACAGGTGCCTGAGATGCCGCCGCCGCCGCCGAAGAAGCGCTGGGAATCCATGGCCAAGGGGCTGGTGCTGGGCGCGCTGTTCACCAGCTTCCTGCTGCTGCTCTACTCCTACGCTGTCCCCCCGCTGCACGCCGGCCTGGCCTCCGCGTGAGTGGCCCGGCGGGGGGCCGAGGGTGGGCGGATGGGCGTGGGCGGGGCCCCAAGACTGCTCACCCCCTCAGTTCCCCTCTTCCCGCGCCCTGTACCACGCTGTGCCCGACAGGAGTACCAGCAAGGGCACAACCCAGACGTATACTCATTGGGCCCATCTGTGAAATGGGCACAGTGACAGCGCCTTGTCTTGTGCAGCGGAAGCATGCCTACTGCCCGCAGACAGGGGCACGGGGCTCCGAGGCTGCACTGGGACCACCGCGGGGGTGACTTGGGCCCAAGAGCACTCAGCTGGCACAGGGCCCTGGATTCGGTGACCCGGGACCCAGGTCCTAGCCACCAGGCTGTGCCCCCTCCTCGCAGGGCTGCCCAGTGTAGACCAGGCAGAGCCGGGGCCCTTGGGTTGCTGATGTTAAATTGAACCAGGGGAAGGGGCTGGTGTCTGAGTACCGTCAGCCTACAAGAGGGCATTTCCCATGGTGCAACCTGATATAGGACAGTGCTGTGGCTTTGAATGAGACAAGAGCCCCCGTGCCTCGCCTTATGTGGTTCTCACAGCCACAGTCCAGACAGGGCCCGCGTCTGCCCCCATTTCTCAGATGATGAAACTGAGACCAGCGAGGAGAAACCACTGGCTTGGGCACCCAGGCTGGGTCCAGGCCCATGCCGTGCGCCCATCCCAGCTCTTTTTAAGATTTTTATTTGTTTGAAAGAGTACACAGAGAGAGACACACACACACAGCTCTTCCATCTGCTGGTTCAGTCTCCAAATGTCCACAGCGTCTCGGGCTGGGCCAGGCGGCTGCCAGGAGCCAGGACTTCCATCCTGGTCTCCCACGTGGGTGCAGGGGCCCAAGGATTGGGTCATCTTCCACTGCTTTCCCAGGCGCATTAGCAGGGAGCTGCTGGATCTTTAGTGGAGCAGCCGGGACTCGAACCGGCGCTCCTGTGGGATGCTGGTGTCCCGGGTGGTGCCTTAACCCTCTGCACCACAACGTCCCCCCACCCCCGCCCTCTTGCCAGCTCCCTCGCCACCACTGTCCCTCCCCAGCAGCCTCACGGGCAGAGCCCAGCCCCCCACCCCAACCTACCCCCCGCACCCCGCAGCCTCTGAGGCGCTCTCCCTCCCCCACCGCCCTGTCCCCAGCAGGACCCCGGAGGCCTCAGCACCCTGCTCCCCGCCCCCAGGTGAGCCAGAGCCGCCCACCGCGCCGCCGCCCGCGGGGAGCGCCTCCAACGGCTCGGGCGGCTGCCGGCCGCGCCGGGACATCGTGTTCATGAAGACGCACAAGACGGCCAGCAGCACGCTGCTCAACATCTTGTTCCGCTTCGGCCAGAAACACGGGCTGCGCTTCGCCTTCCCCAACGGCCGCAACGACTTCGACTACCCGGCCTTCTTCGCGCGCAGCCTGGTGCAGGACTACCGGCCCGGCGCCTGCTTCAACATCATCTGCAACCACATGCGCTTCCACTACGACGAGGTGCGCGGCCTGGTGCCGCCCAACGCCACCTTCATCACGGTGCTGCGCGACCCCGCGCGCCTCTTCGAGTCCTCCTTCCACTACTTCGGGCCCGTGGTGCCGCTCACCTGGAAGCTGTCGGGCGGCGACAAGCTGGCCGAGTTCCTGCGGGACCCCGAGCGCTACTACGACCCCGGCGGCTACAACGCGCACTACCTGCGCAACCTGCTCTTCTTCGACCTGGGCTACGACAGCAGCCTGGACCCGCGCAGCCCGCAGGTGCAGGAGCACATCCTGGAGGTGGAGCGCCGCTTCCACCTGGTGCTGCTGCAGGAGTACTTCGACGAGTCGCTCGTGCTGCTCAAGGAGCTGCTGTGCTGGGAGCTGGAGGACGTGCTGTACTTCAAGCTCAACGCGCGCCGCGACTCGCCCGTGCCGCGCCTCTCGGGCGAGCTCTACCGCCGCGCCACCGCCTGGAACATGCTGGACGCGCGCCTCTACCGCCACTTCAACGCCAGCTTCTGGCGCAAGGTGGAGGCCTTCGGGCGCGAGCGCATGGCGCGCGAGGTGGCCGCGCTGCGCTGCGCCAACGAGCGCATGCGGCGCATCTGCATCGACGGCGGCCAGCCCGTGGACGCCGCCGCCATCCAGGACGAGGCCATGCAGCCCTGGCAGCCCCTGGGCGCCAAGTCCATCCTGGGCTACAACCTCAAGAAGAGCATCGGGCCGCGGCACGCGCAGCTCTGCCGGCGCATGCTCACGCCCGAGATCCAGTACCTGATGGACCTCGGGGTCAACCTGTGGGTCACCAAGCTCTGGAAGCTCATCCGGGACTTTCTGCGGTGGTGACCGTCACCACCACTGCCTGCGCGCTGGGTCGCCCGCCCCCAGCGCGCATGCGCACTGCCAGAGCGCTGGGCAGCCACCTGCTGGTGCCGGCCTCCCCCTGCCCCTCCTGGTGCCACCCCGGATCCCCCGGGGCTGAGAGGGGGCTCTCGTGGGGGACACAGCCGGCCAGGACTGGGCCCACCGCACACCGAGAGGGCCTAACCGACATCAGTATTTGACTAATTATGTCATTTTTTATTATTATTAAAGCCTCCAAAAAAAAAAAAAACCCACAAAAAAGAATGTTCTATTTCCTGCCTCCCCTTAAAGGGGAGCCCTCAGAAGTAAAGAATTTGATGTGTTTTTGGTAAGCGGCCTCAGCGGTGGTGACTGGAGGGGCCCTGGGCTGGGGGAACCCCGGGAGCAGGCAGTGGTGCCGGTGCGTGCCCACGCGGAAGACCTGGGTGTGGCAGGGGCGGCCGCGAGCTGCCAACCCTGGGAGATGGCGCGTGGGTGTGGGGGGTTGTGTGCGTGCTTGTGATGTGTGGTTGCGTGCAGTGTGTGTGGTTGTAGGCTTGAGTGTGGTTGTGGGCATTCCTGTGCGGCTGTGTTTGATGGCAGTGTGTAGTGTGTGCGGTTGTGTGCAGTGTGTATGTGGTTGTGGGCTTTCGTGTGTGTGGCTGTGTTTGGTTGTGTGCTTGTGTGTGGTGTATAGTCGTGTGTGTGGCTCTCCGTGTGTGTGTGTCAGTGTGTGAGGTCATGTGATCATCCCAGCGTTAGGCTGGGGCCCTGGCGGGTGGCATCTCAACCCATCTTCCCAGAGCTCAGTGCGGTGGGGACGGTTACTGCGGCCCCTGAGGTACGGAAGTGGTGGGGCTGGAGCAGAGACGGGGGAAGGGGACACTGGCCTGATCAGGCCCACGTCTGTGCCTGTGTGTGTGAGAGAGCGAGCGAGCGAGAGAGCCGCAGGCGGTCACTGGGCAGCAGCCCTGGGCCCAGGCTGCCTTTGCGCAGGCACAACCACAACCCTGTTTCACAGACGCGGGAATCGACCTTCCCGGAGGCCGGGCACTCCCCAAGGTCACGAGGCAGGGCGCAGCGGGCCCAGGGCTCGCACGGCCGCCTGGGGGCCTGAATCCTTTCACGTGCCCGGTGCCCCTCTGGCCCCTGCAGGCCCCTCCCCCAGCCCTGCCCACTTCTGCCCTCCATCCCCACCCACGCTCTTCTACCCTGAAATCCAGTACAATTGAGCCAAAAGTATGTGGTGGCCGCCTTATGCCTGCGGTGCCCCCGCTCCTGCGCTGTCCCCATGCATTTGGCCACCAGCGAGATGGCCAGGCACCCTAGAGCTCACGGCCAGGCACCCAGGGCACACGGGGAGTGAGGGGGCAGCGAGGGGAAGCCCCTGGCTCGGTTCCTACAGCACCCTGGGGGCACCAGGGGCCTGTCCAGAGGGTTACGGGATTGTCAGGTTGTGAATCAGGCCTGATTGGCAGAAACTACAGCCGAGCTCCTCCTGTTTTGAGACCTACTTGTGCCAAGTTCAAGGCCAAGTGAGTGCACGCCTTCTCTGATGATCTACACCCTCTCTGCTTCGTGGATGAAATCTCAGAGAGGTTAAGTGACCCCCACAAAGTAACACAGCAAACCGTGCCAAAGCCAGAATTGAAACTGGCATTACTTAGCCATCAACCCCTCACCCGGCTTGTAGGTGAGCTTCTGGCCCCAGCAGGGTAGGGGAGACCACACCAGGATTTCAACAATGCGCTGGTTTTAGCACTAGAAGTCCCACAGTCCTGGGAACCCAGGACCAGCTGGTCACCCTTGGGGCATGATTTGACCCCTCTGGTCCCTGGGGGCCACAGCCTTCACCTCTGTGACTAGAACACCCTTGCAGGCAGCTGGCCCTGTGGTGTAGCGGGTAAAGCCGCCAGCAGCAGAGCCGGCATCCCATATGGGCGCCGGTCGATTCGAGTCCTGGCTGCTCCACTTCTGATCCAGCTCTCTCTGCTGGGGCCTGGGAAAGCAGTGGGGGATGGCCTAGGTTCTTGGGCCCCTGTGCCCATGTGGGAGGACTGGAGGAGGCTCCTGGCTTCAATCGGCTCAGCTCTGGCTGTTAGGGCATCCGGGGAGTGAACCAGCAGACAGAGGACCTCTCTCTGGCTCTCTCTCTGTAACTCTGTCTTTCAAATAAGTAAAATAAATCTTTTTTAAAAGAAGATTAGCTGTAACTTACTGTGCAATATAATAATATCCTGGGTTTGAGGACTCTCATATCATGCCAATGCTAATCCCCTTAAATTATTCATTGCTGTTTTTGGCCCTTAGGGAACCAAGAAAAACAAATCTGGCAGACAACAGGTGCCAAGAATACAAACGACTTCATTGCCCTTACAATCAGCCTGCTCTGCTCTAAGAGTGTAGCAGCCATTAACTCGCTTATCAACAGAATTAACATCTTAATAAGGAGCCCCAGCTCCATGCTATGCAGGAACATGAGCGATCCCCCCAACCCTCCCCCCAACACCCCCCCAGTGTCCCCAAGAGGCTGACCAAGACCACCTGAGCTGCCAGCTAGCCTCAGAGAGCCAGGCGGGAGGCACACTCAGACCAACCTGACACCCAGCAAGGGCTCAAAGCTTGCAGAAGCCTCAGGACTGGAAAAGGATGTGCCTGGGCTGGGGGTGGGGCTTCCTGCTGGCAGCCTGAGGCAGCCAGACTGCTCTTACTACACCTGGGCAGCAGAGGGCCTTGTGCCATCTCCAGCCCCCTGAGACTGGCGACACCCACAGCGGCCAGGCTTCTGAGCTGGATGTGAGAAAAGCAAACAGGCATCATGGCTGTGTCCTCCTGCAGTAGCATCACCTGTTCCTGTCTGTTGCAGACGGAATCATGTCCCCCCAGATGTGAAGTTCCTCTGACCGTGATCTTGGTTTCTTTTTTTTTTTTTTTTTTTTTTTTTGACAGGCAGAGTGGACAGTGAGAGAGAGACAGAGAGAAAGGTCTTCCTTCTGCTGTTGGTTTGCGCTGTGGCCGCGCACCGCGCTGATCCGATGGCAGGAGCCAGGTACTTATCCTGGTCTCCCATGGGGTGCAGGGCCCAAGGACTTGGGCCATCCTCCACTGCACTCCCGGGCCACAGCAGAGAGCTGGCCTGGAAGAGGGACAACCGGGACAGAATCCGGTGCCCCGACCGGGACAAGAACCCGGTGTGCCGGTGCCGCAAGGTGGAGGATTAGCCTAGTGAGCCGCGGCACCGGCCGTGACCGTGACCTTGTTTGGAGATGGAGTCTTTGGCAATGCAATCAAATCACAATGGGGTCATTTGTGGGCTGTAATCCACTACTCTTGGTGTCCTAAGAGGTAGAGGTGGGGGCGGCATTTGGCGTGGTGGTTGATTTGTCACTTGGGATATGGACATCGCAAAGCAATGCCTTTTTTTTTTTTTTTAAGATTTATTTATTTGAAAGTTGAGTTACACAGAGATAGAAGGAGAGGCAGAGAGAGAGAGGGAGGGGTCTTCCATCCGATGATTCACTCCCCAATTGGCCGAAATGGCCGGAGCTGCGCCAATCTGAAGCCAGGAGCCAGGAGCTTCTTCTGGATCTCCCAAGTGGGTACCAGAGCCCAAGCACTTGGGCCAACATCTACTGCTTACCCAAGCCATAGAAGAGAGCTGGATCAAAAGTGGAGCAACTGGGACTCGAACTGGTGCCCATATGTTATGCCAGCACTGCAGGTGACATTGGCTTTACCTGCTGTGCCAAATGGCCAACTCTCAGGCAGACAGTGAAACTCCATGGTTTCATGTGAATGGCTAATGGACTTACGTCAGTAGATTCAGAATGGAGATAAAATCTAATTATGGTGTTGGGAGGTCGTCAGGTCACTGGGGACGTGGCCCGGGAAGAGAGTTCTCACAAGAGGGTGGGTTATGGAAGACAGGTGCACCCCTGTCAGTCTCTCTCTGCTTCCTGCTGGCCATGGGAACGACCTTCTGTCATCTGCCGGCCTCCGGCCTCATCAGATGCCTGAACCAATGTAGCCGCTTGTTCTTGTCCGTGCACCTGTCAACTATAAACCCAAACAAACCTCTCCCTTCCTGAAAAGTTCCCAACAGGTCTTTAGCTAAAGGAGCTGAGAGCTGACTTGGGCAGCCCAGAGCTGCTCTGGCTTTCTGGCACAAGCTCTGGTGCCTCCTCCTCGTCTCTCCCCTGACACTGCGGTCTCCAGGTTGCTTTAGGGACCTCTGGGCTCCTCCAGGAACCTGGGCTTCTCTGTCCTTGCTCTGTTCTCCCTGGATGCACCTGTTGGTTTGCTCATATTTAAGCCCCTGGAGGTGGCCCCCTGTGGGACATGGACCTGGTCTTACAGGCACAGTTGGCCTCAAGGGCCTAGGCTAGTGTCTGGCAAACAACAGGTTCTTAACAAATTTTAGCAGGCTGGTATTGTGGCACAGTGCGTTAAGCTGCACCTGTGACCCCAGGATCCCATATGAGCACCAGTTCGAGTCCCGGCTGCTCCACTTTCAATACAGCTCCCTGCTAATGTGCCTGGGAAAACAGCGGAAGATTGTTGCTGTGGATTCGTTCTGAGAGGAGGAGCGTGGTGGGGGCAAGAGGTGCAGAGTCACCACACAGACCCCGCGAGTCGGGTGAAAACAGGCCAGAGGTGAACAGCCTGCATACTCGTTTATTTCAGTTGCTACAGCAGCTTATATAGCCAAGGCAGCCAATCCGGTCAAGGGGTGGTCTATGCCCTAACCAATCACACCCTGTTGCCAGGCAGTTTCTGAAGCCATCCAATCACAGCCTGTTGCCAGGAAGTTTCTGTTGCCAGTGGCCATCTTGGCATGGGCTTCTCATTCCACCACAGAAGATGGCCCAAGTGCTTGGGCCCCTGCACCCACATGGAGCTCCAGGCTCCTGGCTTCATCATAGCCCAGCCTCTACAGTTGCAGTCATTTGGAGAATGAACCAGCAAACAGAAGATTTCTTTCCCTCTCTCTCTTGCTCTCTCTCTCTGCATCTCTCCTCCTCTCTGTAATTCTGCCTTTCAAACAAATAAAAATAAATCTTTAAAAACAAATAACTCAGGCCGGCGCTGTGGCTCACTTGGCTAATCCTCCGCCTGTGGTGCCGGCACCCTGGGTTCTAGTCCCGGTTGAGGCCCTGGGTACTAGTCCCGGTGCTCCTCTTCCAGTCCAGCTCTCTGCTGTGGCCGGGAGGGCAGTGGAGGATGGCCCAAGTGGTCCCTGCACCCGCATGGGAGACTGGGAGGAGGCACCTGGCTCCTGGTTTTGGATCGGCGCAGCTCTAGCCGTGGCAGCCATTAGGGGAGTGAACCAACGGAAGGAAGACATTTCTCTCTGTCTCTCTTTCACTGTCTATAACTCTCTCTCTCTGTCTCTATCTCTGTCTAACTCTGCAGCTTGGGCTGCTTGGGAGTCTGCTTCATTATGGTCGACTCCCTCCCCCAGGCCCACCAAGGGGCGTTTCATACAGCAAGTGCTCAAGAAGAGTCCATCCAAGGTCAGGAAGGGCCCTGTCTGCTGCTTTTGGTGTCCCTACCTCTCCCTGGTGTCCCCAGCCTGCCTGGTGGCCACTGCCCACTGGCCAGAGAAAACAGCATCCGGGCCCCCGCCTCCACCCACTCCTGCCGAAACGGCCTGCCCTGTGTCCTACCAGAAGCTCCTTCCGGCGTGTGTGGGCCTTGGCTGCTGGGTAACTCCCGGGGTCCCGGGGGCCCAGTCCGTGAGACCTCAGGATGGACTTCCCTCTGTCTCCCCCTCTCCTTCCTTCCTCTTCCTTCTCTATCTCTCCCTTCCTGTTTTTTTTCTTTTCTGTCTTTCCACACTGAGTTATTTGGTTTTAAAGATTTATTTTTATTTCTTTGAAAGGCAGAATGTGGACACACAAACCAACAGGTGCATCCAGGGAGAACAGAGCAAGGACAGAGAAGCCCAGGTCGCTGGAGGAGCCCAGAGGTCCCTAAAGCAACCTGGAGACCGCGGTGTCGGGGAAGAGACGGGGAGGAAGCACCAGAGCTTGTGCCAGAAAGCCAGAGCAGCTCTGGGCTGCCCAAGTCAGCTCTCAGCTCCTTTAGCTAAAGACCTGTTGGGAACTTTTCAGGAAGGGAGAGGTTTGTTTGGGTTTATAGTTGACAGGTGCACGGACAAGAACAAGCGGCTACATTGGTTCAGGCATCTGATGAGGCCGGAGGCCGGCAGATGACAGAAGGTCGTTCCCATGGCCAGCAGGAAGCAGAGAGAGACTGACAGGGGTGCACCTGTCTTCCATAACCCACCCTCTTGTGAGAACTCTCTTCCCGGGCCACGTCCCCAGTGACCTGACGACCTCCCAACACCATAATTAGATTTTATCTCCATTCTGAATCTACTGACGTAAGTCCATTAGCCATTCACATGAAACCGTGGAGTTTCACTGTCTGCCTGAGAGTTGGCCATTTGGCACAGCAGGTAAAGCCAATGTCACCTGCAGTGCAGGCGTAACATGTGGACACCGGTTCGAGTCCCAGCTGCTCCACTTTTTATCCAGCTCTCTTCTATGGCTTGGGTAAGCAGTAGATGTTGGCCCAAGTGCTTGGGTTCCTGTACCCACTTGGGAGACCCAGAAGAAGCTCCTGGCTCCTGGCTTCAGATCGGTGCAGCTCCAGCTGTTATGCCAACTGTAAACCAGTAATGGAGTAAACCAGTGGATGGAAAACCTCTCTCTCTCTGCCTCTTCTTCTCTCTCTGTGTAAGTGACTTTCAAATAAATAAATCTTAAAAAATAATTGCTTTGTGATGTCCACATCCCAAGTGACAAATCAACCACCACGCCAAATGCCGCCCCCACCTCTAACTCTTAGGAAAAAGAGTAGTGGATTACGGCCCACGAATGACCCCATTGTGATTTGATTGCATTGCCAAAGACTCCATCTCCAAACAAGGTCACGGTCAGAGGAACTCCACGTCTGGGGGGACGTGATTCCGTCTGCAACAGACAGGAACAGGTGATGCTACTGCGGGAGGACACAGCCATGATGCCTGTTTGCTTTTCTCACATCCAGCTCAGAAGCCTGGCCGCTGTGGGTGTCGCCAGTCTCAGGGGGCTGGAGATGGCACAAGGCCCTCTGCTGCCCAGGTGTAGTAAGAGCAGTCTGGCTGCCTCAGGCTGCCAGCAGGAAGCCCCAACCCAGCCCAGGCACATCCTTTTCCAGTCCTGAGGCTTCTGCAAGCTTTGAGCCCTTGCTGGGTGTCAGGTTGGTCTGAGTGTGTCTCCCGCCTGGCTCTCTGAGGCTAGCCTGCAGCTCAGGTGGTCTTGGTCAGCCTCTTGGGGACACGGGGGAGGGGGGGGGAGGCAATCACGCCTGTTCCTGCACGGCTTGGAGCTGGGGCTCCTTATTAAGATGTTAATTCTGTTGATAAGCGAGTTAATGGCTGCTACACTCTTAGAGCAGAGCAGGCTGATTGTAAGGGCAATGAAGTCGTTTGTATTCTTGGCACCTGTTGTCTGCCAGATTTGTTTTTCTTGGTTCCCTAAGGGCCAAAAACAGCAATGAATAATTTAAGGAGATTAGCATTGGCATGATATGAGAGTCCTCAAACCCAGGATATTATTATATTGCACAGTAAGTTACAGCTAATCTTCTTTTAAAAAAGATTTATTTTACTTATTTGAAAGACAGAGTTACAGAGAGAGAGCCAGAGAGAGGTCCTCTGTCTGCTGGTTCACTCCCCGGATGCCCTAACAGCCAGAGCTGAGCCGATTGAAGCCAGGAGCCTCCTCCAGTCCTCCCACATGGGCACAGGGGCCCAAGAACCTAGGCCATCCCCCACTGCTTTCCCAGGCCCCAGCAGAGAGAGCTGGATCAGAAGTGGAGCAGCCAGGACTCGAATCGACCGGCGCCCATATGGGATGCCGGCTCTGCTGCTGGCGGCTTTACCCGCTACACCACAGGGCCAGCTGCCTGCAAGGGTGTTCTAGTCACAGAGGTGAAGGCTGTGGCCCCCAGGGACCAGAGGGGTCAAATCATGCCCCAAGGGTGACCAGCTGGTCCTGGGTTCCCAGGACTGTGGGACTTCTAGTGCTAAAACCAGCGCATTGTTGAAATCCTGGTGTGGTCTCCCCTACCCTGCTGGGGCCAGAAGCTCACCTACAAGCCGGGTGAGGGGTTGATGGCTAAGTAATGCCAGTTTCAATTCTGGCTTTGGCACGGTTTGCTGTGTTACTTTGTGGGGGTCACTTAACCTCTCTGAGATTTCATCCACGAAGCAGAGAGGGTGTAGATCATCAGAGAAGGCGTGCACTCACTTGGCCTTGAACTTGGCACAAGTAGGTCTCAAAACAGGAGGAGCTCGGCTGTAGTTTCTGCCAATCAGGCCTGATTCACAACCTGACAATCCCGTAACCCTCTGGACAGGCCCCTGGTGCCCCCAGGGTGCTGTAGGAACCGAGCCAGGGGCTTCCCCTCGCTGCCCCCTCACTCCCCGTGTGCCCTGGGTGCCTGGCCGTGAGCTCTAGGGTGCCTGGCCATCTCGCTGGTGGCCAAATGCATGGGGACAGCGCAGGAGCGGGGGCACCGCAGGCATAAGGCGGCCACCACATACTTTTGGCTCAATTGTACTGGATTTCAGGGTAGAAGAGCGTGGGTGGGGATGGAGGGCAGAAGTGGGCAGGGCTGGGGGAGGGGCCTGCAGGGGCCAGAGGGGCACCGGGCACGTGAAAGGATTCAGGCCCCCAGGCAGCCGTGCGAGCCCTGGGCCCGCTGCGCCCTGCCTCGTGACCTTGGGGAGTGCCCGGCCTCCGGGAAGGTCGATTCCCGCGTCTGTGAAACAGGGTTGTGGTTGTGCCTGCGCAAAGGCAGCCTGGGCCCAGGGCTGCTGCCCAGTGACCGCCTGCGGCTCGCTCGCTCGCTCGCTCGCTCTCTCGCACACACAGGCACAGACGTGGGCCTGATCAGGCCAGTGTCCCCTTCCCCCGTCTCTGCTCCAGCCCCACCACTTCCATACCTCAGGGGCCACAGTAACCGGCCCCACCACACTGAGCTCTGGGAAGATGGGTTGAGATGCCACCCGCCAGGGCCCCAGCCTAACGCTGGGATGATCACATGACCTCACACACTGACACACACACACACACACAGAGCCACACACACGACTATACACCACACACAAGCACACAACCAAACACAGCCACACACATGAAAGCCCACAACCACATACACACTGCACACAACCGCACACACTACACACTGCCATCAAACACAGCCGCACAGGAATGCCCACAACCACATACAACCCTACAACCACACACACTGCACGCAACTGCACATACAGCCACAAACAAAACTATATACCACACGCAAGCACACAGCCACACACAAATGCCCACAACCACACTCAAGCCTACAACCACACACACACTGCACGCAACCACACATCACAGCACGCACACAACCCCCCACACCCACGCACCATCTCCCGGGGTTGGCAGCTCGCGGCTGCCCCTGCCACACCCAGGTCTTCCGCGTGGGCACGCACCGGCACCACTGCCTGCTCCCGGGGTTCCCCCAGCCCAGGGCCCCTCCAGTCACCACCGCTGAGGCCGCTTACCAAAAACACATCAAATTCTTTACTTCTGAGGGCTCCCCTTTAAGGGGAGGCAGGAAATAGAACATTCTTTTTTGTGGGTTTTTTTTTTTTTTGGAGGCTTTAATAATAATAAAAAATGACATAATTAGTCAAATACTGATGTCGGTTAGGCCCTCTCGGTGTGCGGTGGGCCCAGTCCTGGCCGGCTGTGTCCCCCACGAGAGCCCCCTCTCAGCCCCGGGGGATCCGGGGTGGCACCAGGAGGGGCAGGGGGAGGCCGGCACCAGCAGGTGGCTGCCCAGCGCTCTGGCAGTGCGCATGCGCGCTGGGGGCGGGCGACCCAGCGCGCAGGCAGTGGTGGTGACGGTCACCACCGCAGAAAGTCCCGGATGAGCTTCCAGAGCTTGGTGACCCACAGGTTGACCCCGAGGTCCATCAGGTACTGGATCTCGGGCGTGAGCATGCGCCGGCAGAGCTGCGCGTGCCGCGGCCCGATGCTCTTCTTGAGGTTGTAGCCCAGGATGGACTTGGCGCCCAGGGGCTGCCAGGGCTGCATGGCCTCGTCCTGGATGGCGGCGGCGTCCACGGGCTGGCCGCCGTCGATGCAGATGCGCCGCATGCGCTCGTTGGCGCAGCGCAGCGCGGCCACCTCGCGCGCCATGCGCTCGCGCCCGAAGGCCTCCACCTTGCGCCAGAAGCTGGCGTTGAAGTGGCGGTAGAGGCGCGCGTCCAGCATGTTCCAGGCGGTGGCGCGGCGGTAGAGCTCGCCCGAGAGGCGCGGCACGGGCGAGTCGCGGCGCGCGTTGAGCTTGAAGTACAGCACGTCCTCCAGCTCCCAGCACAGCAGCTCCTTGAGCAGCACGAGCGACTCGTCGAAGTACTCCTGCAGCAGCACCAGGTGGAAGCGGCGCTCCACCTCCAGGATGTGCTCCTGCACCTGCGGGCTGCGCGGGTCCAGGCTGCTGTCGTAGCCCAGGTCGAAGAAGAGCAGGTTGCGCAGGTAGTGCGCGTTGTAGCCGCCGGGGTCGTAGTAGCGCTCGGGGTCCCGCAGGAACTCGGCCAGCTTGTCGCCGCCCGACAGCTTCCAGGTGAGCGGCACCACGGGCCCGAAGTAGTGGAAGGAGGACTCGAAGAGGCGCGCGGGGTCGCGCAGCACCGTGATGAAGGTGGCGTTGGGCGGCACCAGGCCGCGCACCTCGTCGTAGTGGAAGCGCATGTGGTTGCAGATGATGTTGAAGCAGGCGCCGGGCCGGTAGTCCTGCACCAGGCTGCGCGCGAAGAAGGCCGGGTAGTCGAAGTCGTTGCGGCCGTTGGGGAAGGCGAAGCGCAGCCCGTGTTTCTGGCCGAAGCGGAACAAGATGTTGAGCAGCGTGCTGCTGGCCGTCTTGTGCGTCTTCATGAACACGATGTCCCGGCGCGGCCGGCAGCCGCCCGAGCCGTTGGAGGCGCTCCCCGCGGGCGGCGGCGCGGTGGGCGGCTCTGGCTCACCTGGGGGCGGGGAGCAGGGTGCTGAGGCCTCCGGGGTCCTGCTGGGGACAGGGCGGTGGGGGAGGGAGAGCGCCTCAGAGGCTGCGGGGTGCGGGGGGGGGGTAGGTTGGGGTGGGGGCTGGGCTCTGCCAGTGAGGCTGCTGGGGAGGGACAGTGGTGGCGAGGGAGCTGGCAAGAGGGCGGGGGACGTTGTGGTGCAGAGGGTTAAGGCACCACCCGGGACACCAGCATCCCACAGGAGCGCCGGTTCGAGTCCCGGCCGCTCCACTTCCGATCCAGCAGCTCCCTGCTAATGCGCCTGGGAAAGCAGTGGAAGGTGACCCAATCCTTGGGCCCCTGCACCCACGTGGGAGACCAGGATGGAAGTCCTGGCTCCTGGCAGCCGCCTGGCCCAGCCCGAGACGCTGTGGACATTTGGAGACTGAACCAGCAGATGGAAGAGCTGTCTCTCTCTCTCTCTCTCTCTCTCTCTCTCTGTACTCTTTCAAACAAATAAAAATCTTAAAAAGAGCTGGGATGGGCGCACGGCATGGGCCTGGACCCAGCCTGGGTGCCCAAGCCAGTGGTTTCTCCTCGCTGGTCTCAGTTTCATCATCTGAGAAATGGGGGCAGACACGGGCCCTGTCTGGACTGTGGCTGTGAGAGCCACGTAAGGCGAGGCACGGGGGCTCTTGTCTCATTCAAAGCCACAGCACTGTCCTATATCAGGTTGCACCATGGGAAATGCCCTCTTGTAGGCTGACGGTACTCAGACACCAGCCCCTTCCCCTCATTCGATTTAACATCAGCAACCCAAGGGCCCCGGCTCTGCCTGGTCTACACTGGGCAGCCCTGCGAGGAGGGGGCACAGCCTGCTGGCTAGGACCTGGGTCCCGGGTCACCGAATCCAGGGCCCTGTGCCAGCTGAGTGCTCTTGGGCCCAAGTCACCCCCGCGGTGGCCCCAGTGCAGCCTCAGAGCCCCGTGCCCCTGTCTGCGGGCAGTGGGCATGCTTCTGCTGCACAAGACAAGGCGCTGTCACTGTGCCCATTTCACAGATGGGTACAATGAGTACTCATCTGGGTCGTGCCCTGGCTGGTACTCCTGTCGGGCACAGCGTGGTACAGGGCGCGGGAAGAGGGGCACTGAGGGGGTGAGCGGTCTCGGGGCCCCGCCCACGCCCATCCGCCCACCCTCGGTCCCCCGCCGGGCCACTCACGCGGAGGCCAGGCCGGCGTGCAGCGGGGGGACGGCGTAGGAGTAGAGCAGCAGCAGGAAGCTGGTGAACAGCGCGCCCAGCACCAGCCCCTTGGCCATGGATTCCCAGCGCTTCTTCGGCGGCGGCGGCGGCATCTCAGGCACCTGTAGGGGGCGGCACGGGGCGGCACAAGCGTCAGGATCCGGGGCCTTGGGAGCTCCCGCCGGCAGGGGGCGCAGCAGGGCTCTGCCTGTGTCTGCTCCATCAGGGCCAGAGATGCCCTGGCCAGCTAGGCAGAGAACCACGTGCGGGAGAGACGGCCACGGGGCTGCAGGCAGAGGCTGGGGAAGGGGCGCGGACCAAGCGCAGTTTTCATTTCTGAGCCGGGTGGGAGCAGCCGGGAGACCTTACCTTATTGTTCATGCCCTTTAGGGTTCCCTAATGAAACAGGTTAAAGCCGGATCCTCTTCCCCGGAACGCCCAGCCTCCTCCTTTGTCTCCTGTCCAAGGGAGGGGCTGGGGCATCTCCTCTCTCTGCAGGGGCCCCTGAGCCGTTGGGGGCTTTAGCAGCAGCAGTTGGGGAAACTGAGGCTCAGTATAATAAGCAGTGTGGGTTCTGGCCACAGAGCAGGCCAGGCCTCTGCCCACGCACACACATTGCCGGCAGCTCAGTCTGCATAGTTAAATTTGAATTTCTGATAGGCAATTGTTTAAAAAAAAAAAAAACTTTTTTGGAGTATAAGTATATCCCACATATTATATGGGATATACTTATACTTAAAAAAATCAATTTTCCATTTTCATCAGATATCCTAAGTGTTGTGATTGCTGTTTGTTTGTTTGGGGGAAGGAGTTCATGGCAGCTCGTTCAGCCCGTGTCCAGGAGACACCCAAATCTTCCACTGTCACTCAGGCAGAGACAAAGCCAGCGCCTGAAACTTTCCACTTCCCTGCTGGCTCATGGGGCACAGGGCCCTGAGCTCCTGCGGCCACAAGAGGTCACGCGTACAGCCCTGTCGCCACACACACACAGCGTGGTCCATCACCACTGTCCCCAGGGGCAGAAGGCAAACCGCCTTGCTGGGGGGAGGGTCCCACACTCCCTGGGAAAGTCACTCACAGCTCCGACAAATTCTTCCCCGGAAATGGGGCCCTCCAGGCACCGCCCCCTCCCGAGCAGCTGGCACCCATGGCTGAGTCCTAGAAATGTCTCCTCCTAGGAGAGAGCTATGTAATCAGGAACGTGGCCTCCTGTGCGGCAACGGGATGCCCCTGCTCACTGTGCAAGGAGGGGCCGGGGTCTGGACTGGGGAGGGTGCGGGACATTTCCAGAAAGCAGTGGTGTGAGAGAAGGCAGGGACAAGGTTCTCTGCCTCCCCACTGGCGCATGGAAACAGTCACCTGTGCAAAGTCACCTGTGTGTGCAAGGGCGGTCACAGCAGCTCAGAAACAAAAAAAAAAAAAAAAAAAAAATCAAGGCTCATCCCATAAATCAAGGCCCATCCCCAGAAGAAAGTCATCTGTAGATACTAAAAAAAAAAACAAGGTTGGGCCGGTATATGAGCTGTCTCTGAGCACTGGTTCGAGTCCCGGCTGCTCCGCTTCCAATCCAGAGCACTGCTAATGCGCCTGGGGAAGCACCAATGTCGGACCGGGATGAAGCTCCTGGCTCCTGGCTTTGGCCTGGCCCAGCCCCAGCCACTGCTACCATTTGTGGGAGTGAACCAGCAGGTGGAAGACCTCTCTCTGTCTCTCCCTCTCTGTAACTCTGCCTTTCAAATAAATACATCTTAAACACAAACAAATTTTTAAAAAAAGCTAAAAACGCACCATGATCTCTTTGTCTGGAAAAAAAGAAAGTTCTAGAACATACGCACCGCACCCCCATACATATATGCATGGAGGTAAACATTCAGATAGGCAGGAAACAGGAACAGGTCGAGTATCCCTTTTCCAATTAGGCTCAGCGGTGTTGCTGAAATATTTGAATTGGGGGCGGGGGGTCAGAGATATTTGCATATTCATAATGAGCTAACTTGGGGAAAGGACCCAAGCGTACACAGAAAATCGATGCACACCATGCACCTCGCACAGTATTTGTAGTGTGCCTGTGTTCGGACTGGGACGTGTCGCACCGAGGTCAGGGCTGGGATTTTCCGTTTTTAGAATTCTTCAGCAAGTCTCGGATTTTGGAACGTTTTAGAGTGGGGAATCTTGGCTTAGGAATGCCCAACCCATAAGAGGTCTATCGGGGATATTTCTATACACGATGCATTTCTGTCACATGACATTTTTTAAAGGCGCATATCTCTTTTAATCAGGAACAAAAAAGGCCATATGTGATACTGAACACATTCACATAATGAAATTATAAAGTTCGCGAGGGGAGGGCAGCCAGCCTGCCATGCTCTGGCCTTGGAGGGGCCTGATGTGGGGGAGGGGCACTTCAGGCCCTGTGCCTTTAGACAAGCTGAGGACCCCGGGGCATTTGCTTCTCATCTGAAAAGCGGAGCAGCTGGGAGCCCCCTGAGCTCTGGGGACCTTCCTGGGAAAGGGCCACACGGCCAGGCACAGAGAGAGTTGCTTGCAGCCCTCCTGGACCCCTGCGGGCAGGCTCCCAGCCCTGGACAAGGAGCACAAACCCACCAGCCACCAACCCGCCCTCCTCCAGCGCTCCTGCCAGCCAGCCTCCCGCCCCCTAGAGGCCCAGCAGAAAACACAGCTAAAGCCAGCCCAGAGCCTAAAACCCAGACTGAGGCCCAGGGCCCCAGTTTCTCTGCTGTTAAAATGGGGGAGGGGCTAGGAATCCCTGGGGCTCCCCCTCTGCACGGCCCAGGGCGCACTCCTGCCCCAGCAGCCCCACTCACCCGGGTGCTTTCCAGAACTCCTGGAGGCTGCTCTGTGGAGACCCTGGGCAGAGGCTGGGCAGCAGGGGGCAGAGCAGCCTCCCGACCACCAATCAGACTTCACCTGGCCCAGCCCAGGTCCGCCCCCTCCCCCGACCCCACACCTGATTACTGGTTCACTCACTTATTTGTTCTACTTGGGCTTCTCCAACCTGGGCACGCCCCTGCTGTGTTCTGGCAGGATACGGGGCATGTGCCAGCCCAGGGGTTCACTTTGCAGCTACTGCTATGAGCCGGGCTTGGGGAGGGGGCTTTTCTAAAGCGTGTGACTGACTGCCAGCCCCTACCCCCACCCCACTGTCGCTCTCACATTGCAAGCTCCAGGAGCTGCATGATTTGCCCGGGGTCAGGAGTTCGAGCCCAGGTCTGTGGACCCTGCAGTCCCCTATTTCCTGCCTGGTCCATGGCCATCCCTGCCAGGTATGTCGCAAGCCCAGAGCAGGGACGGAGGCTGGGTGTGTGCACTGCGAAAGCCCCCATCACAGAAGGCAGAGGCACACAGGGCCAGGGGCGGGCGCAGCAGGGTTTGGCCTTGGTGGGCTGAGCCGGCAGCCGGGAGGAGGGAGAGGAGTCAGAGAGGGGGGCCTTGGTGACTGGTGTCTCCTGTGCTGGCTGGTGGCTTCCTTCCTACCTGGCCTCTGTGACCTTGGCCGTGGAGCTCACCTGCTCTGAGCCTGGGTCTGCTTGTGTGGGCAGAGCCCCTGGGAGTCTGGCCTGAGGGAGAACGGTGCCTTCCGGGGGGTGTACGGCACAGGGAAATTCTATGTGCTCTGTGCTCTGGGAAGATCAATACGATTTAATTATTAATAGTGACAGCAGGGTAATATTATTATCAGCACGCGGGCATGGGAGTACAGAGACTAGTTCCCTCCTAGCTTGCCGGTGACTCATCCTCGGGCTTCCCGGGGCCTGGCACCGCGTGAATGTTTGATGAATGACCCCTGTGACTCCTCATTCAGGATCTACGGTGGCTGGGCTGCCCGGGGCGGGTAGCGTGACTGAGAGGACGCAGCCCCAGGCACCAGCTCTCCCTCCGACACAGGGATCCGGGCATTGCTGTGCGTTCCACACCCAACAGTCCACACGGACGGCGCCCAGTCCCGGGGGTCCCGCAGTCACTCAGTGAACCTGCTCTGCCACCATCGCTGGAACTGTCCTATCCGTCCCCACCGGGGTCCCAGCTGACAGCCCGCGGTCCAAGGCCAACCCAGCGCAGCCCGACCCTCACGGCCTCCAGGTTGAAGAGAGGCAGGGAGGCTGAGCCTCAGAGATGGCAGGGGCACCCTCGACGTCACACAGCACAGCCGAAGCAGAGACAGAGTAGAAGCTGAGTCTCCCGTCTATTTTAACCTTAGTGGTGGCAAGCACGGTGTAGACTGTCCCCTCTGCCAGCCCACTCCATCCATACCCCAGCCACAGCAGCCTCCATCAGTGCACAGACGGCTGGTGGCAGGCCAGGCCCAGCCATCCTCCTGTTCAAGTGCACGAAGTCTCTTTGGGGGAAAGATGAAGAACCAAGATTCGGTTCCTCCATGCTACACACAGGGACACCGAGACCAGGATGGAAAACCTGGGTGGATCACCTCCACCAGGCAGGCCTCCGCCCCCGGGTGTCCTGCTCACCCCCTGAGCCCCGTGCAGGGGAAGAGGGGACACACTCACCTCGGCTGTGGCTGTCCCTTTCCTCTGTCTGCCTGAGCCACGACTCCCAGGCTGCCTCTGGGCACTGGGAGACGGGAGCACTCCAATGACACCCAGCAGCAGGCAGGCTGGCTGGCTCCCTCTCGCTCCAGCGGGTGTGAATATTCATGAGTCCTCTCCCTGGGGAGAGCAGGTGCACCTCAGTACCCTGTAGGTGGTGCCCTGGCCCTCGTCCCCTCCTCCTCCCCTTGCCCCCCACCACTTCCACGGGACAGTAAGGCAGCTTCATTCATCCAAGGGTTCAGCAAACCCAGCGTCCTTGAGCCAAGGACGTGGCAACCGCAGAAGCCCTGCAGAGAGCCCAGGACAGGTTCCAAGGGGAAGGTGGAGGGAGGGACAGCGAGGCGGGAGCTGTGGGGGTGGGGAGGGGGTGGCGGTGCTGCGAGGACACTCATGGAAGTCTCACGGCTGCCCTGTGTGCCAAGCGCCCCCGGTAGCCCACTCCCCAGGTGAAGAAGCCAAGGCTGCAGGAGGAGAAGTCACCTGTCCAAGGTCACACCAGGCTAATAAAGAACAGACCTGCCAGACACAGAGGCTGAAAGATGCAGAGGTACCACAACGAAGAACCGAGGCTGATGCCAAACCTGCAGGGGCCCAGAGCCACGGAGTCAGCCTGGAAGGCTTCCAGGAGGCAGAGTCTCTGACCACAGCTCGAGGGTGGATGAAGCTGGTGAGATTTTACCCCGCGAGTTCAAAACCCCTCATCCAAGAGAGCGCAAGATCCCCACCTGCCGGGCCTGCACCCTGGGGTAAGACAAAGACCCTGGGCCCCCCTGTGCGGGACCAGGGCTGCCTGCCAGTGCTGGGGTCTAGGCAGGAAGGGGCAGGTTCAGGTTCAGGTTCAGGTGTTTTCTCTTGGTTTTGTCCTCTTGTGCCCAGAACACAACACCCCCCACCCCCCACCCCTCCCCGTCTTCCCTTAAGCTTGGTCCCTTGGAAGGTCCTTAGGTCACCGAGGGTGGCCCCCTTGGACAAGAGGAAAGCAGTGTTTGGTGGGACCCTGAATCGGCTCTCGTGAGATGGAGTTGTTACAAAAACCTGAGCCTGGCGCGGGTGTCTGGTGCAGTGGGTAAGACACTGCTTGGGATGCCCGCCTCCCATACTGGAGTGCCTGGGTTCGAGTCCCGGCTCCGCTTCAGGTCCCAGCTTCCCGCTGAAGGGCACCCTGGGAAGGCAGAGGATATGACTCAAGTAGAGGTAGAGCTCCCAGCTCCTGGCTTCAGCCTGGCCCAGCCCCGGCTGTTGTAGGCATTTGGGGCAGGGGATGGGCGGATGGAAGATCTCTCTCTCCCGTTTGGGGGGGCCAATATCGTCATCCATGAATCATATCCCTGTGGGCTGGACATTTTTCCCCCAACTGGGCACACTCGCCCGGGTTCCAGCCTGCAGCATCCGATACTTGCTCCCTCCCGCGGCCCTTCCCAGCCTGGGAGCAGCCCCTCGCCCCCAGCCCCCATGAAAATACCGGAGCTTGGCCCACGGGGATCCGGTGCGGGTCATGCTATGGAGTTGTTTCTTTATCTTGTTTTACCTGCTATCAGGCCTCCTGGGCTGAACCGCATGAAGAGAGCTTTATAGGGGTAAATCATGGGCAGAGCTGGCACCCAGCGGCACGGGCTGGTGCTTTACGAGTGTGGACTCTGAACCGAAAAGGGTTCAGTCCTGAGCGCAGGGCCTGCCTCGGGTGTGTGCCCTGTCATCCTCGCCGCGGAGCGCCCTTTCCCACCCAGTCACCAGGGGAGAGGTGAGACGCTCACCCAAGCAGGGACAGACAGAGCTCTGGCCCTCCCGCCCGTGGCCCGGGTTCGAGCCCTCCTGAGAGCAGTTTCTTGCTAATGAGCACCCTGGGAGGCAGCGGGTGACGGCTCCGGTATTTGGATCCCTGCCAGCTACACGGGAGACTTGGATTAAGATCCTGGCTCCTGGCTTTGGCCTGGCCCAGCCCTGGCTGTTGCATGCATTTAGGGAGTGAACAAGCAGATGGCATCTCTGTCTGTCTCTCTCAAATAAAAAACAAAATTTAAAAAAATTCCAGGCTCACTAAAAAAAAAAAAAATTCAGACAATACAGGAAAGCATAAACAAATTGATTCAGGGCCGGTGCTGTGGCATAGCAGACTATGCCTCCGCCTGAGGCACTGGCATCCCATATGGGCGCCAGTTCAAGTCCCAGCTGCTCCTCTTCCAATCCAGCGTCCTGCTAATGGCCTGGGAAAGCAGCAGAAGATGGCCCAAGTGCCTGGGACCCTGCACCCACTTGGGAGACCTGGAAGCAGCTCCTGGCTTCAGATCAACCCAGCTCCGGCTGTTGTGGCCATTTGGGGAGTGAACCAGCAGGTGGAAGTCCTCTCTTTCTGTCTCTCTCTCTCTCTGTCTATAACTCTGCCTCTCAAATAAATAAGTAAATCTTAAAAAAAAAAAAAAAAAAAAAAAAAAAAAGATGATGATTCAAATAGCCCTATCCCCAGAGGTTGCTGCCATTAAAGTTTTGGTCCGAGCCTTTTTACATTTTCTCTGTCTGTAGCTCCATATAGATAGATTATGGGAGGGATTTCTTTAGGCAGCTTTCTCATTCATTGGCTCATGTCCTCCCAACACCTGCCATGGCCACGGCTGGGCCAGGCTGAAGCTTGGAGCCAGCCAGGAACTCAGCTGGGGCTCCCACATGGGAGGCAGGGACCCAACTACTTGAGCCATCACTGTGGCCTCCCAGCAGGCAGCTGGAACGGAGGCCAGACATGCCCAGGTGGGACAAGGTGTCTTCATGACGACCAGAGCTGGGAGCTCAGGGCTCACGGCACTAGGGGAAGACAGGGGAAACCAAGGGAGTAACTGGGGCTTCCTGGAACACAGAGGAAAACCTGATCAAGCCCGGGTAGGGGATGGCATCAGGGAGACTTCTTGGAGTAGGGGGCTCCCCTGGATGGTGGAAGCTGGCTGCTGTCTTTCCAAATGAGTCCCCTTTATTCCCTGGTCACATGACTAAACTACATTTCCCATCCTCCCTTGCAGTTCAGTGTCCTCATGTGATTGGATTCCGGCCAATGGGGTGTGAGCAGAATGACAGCTGATGAGTTAGGAGGGCGGACCTTCTCTGTGGCTTCCTCTGCCCTGGGGGGAATGAATGGGGTGGTCTCCAAGGGTCTGGAAGTGGAGGTGGTGGGGTGGGGTGGGTGGGACATGAGATGGGAGGAGCCTGGATCTCTGTATCACTGCCTAAGAAACACCCATGGAATTTCAAGAAAATGAGAACTAAATTGCCATTGTGTTAAGCCCTTTGGGACTCCGGGCTTGTCTGTTACAGCACCAGCACTAGCTAATGAGCCTGTGCTGGAATCAACCAGGCAGAGAGAAAAGATGTGCAAAGGCCCCGGGCAATCGGCAAACTCACTCATGTGGCCAGGATGCAGTGTCCACATGCGTGCCAGTAAGAGCTTAGGTGGGCAGGGGAGACCACAGGGGCCAGCGGGGTGTGCAGGGGCCTTGGGAAGTATGCCTACGGGGAGCCTGGGAGGGCTTCAGCCAAGCATTCCTAGCAGGTGACAGATGAGCTGCGGGGCTGGGGAAGGAGTGGAGAAGCGGGCGGACCTGGTGGCTGTCACCCCACCTGTGCAAGTGTGAGAGCACCCGGAGCACGGGGAAGGCAGGGGCGCACAGGAGCCACCTGTAGGCACGGCACGGCACGGCCAGCATCTGGTGGGTCACCAGGTGTCCCGGAGGGGAGGCAGGGGCCGAAGGTGACCCCTTGAGCAGGGGAAGCTGAGAAAGGCTGGGCTTAGTGGTGGGCAGGGGAGGAACGGGCAAGGTCAAGTTCTGTTTTAGAACCTGTTGAGTCTGCGGGATGCATGAGATGCTCCCAGAATGCCCAGAGGCTGGGGGCCACGGGCACAGAGGTGGGATCTGAGGCCACAGGAGTATTTGGAGGCACCAGGAAAAGGGTGCGGGTGGGGAGGATGCCTGCACTCAGGGGAGCAGGTAGGGAAGAGCCTCCCCCCACCCTGCCCCGAGATGCTCAGCGGCACCACCACGGCTCCCCCCATGACCCATCCTCGGCTGATGTGTATAGGCTGAGTGGGCACACACAGGGACAGGGCTCTGGCACAGGAAGTGGGGTGAGGGTGTCCCCCAGCTGTTTCCGGTAGCTGGAGGGAAATCCCATGGGAACATGGAAGGCGCTTTAATAGCGAGACAAAAAGTCTTTCCCTATGGTGACCGCAACTCTTAACAGTTCTCATGGTGCCCATCCCTCGGGCCAGCAGGTGCCCCTGTGTTTGGAGAATAGAAGCCAACAAGAGATCAGAGATGTGTTTGGATTCTCTGATGACATATATGAGGTGCTTCAAAAAGTCGTGGGAAATGGAGTTTAAAAAATTAGGTTTATTTTTCGGTTCCAAAGAAACGGAAATCCGTGCATAGTTTTTTTTTCCATCATGTATATTTTCCACAAACTTTTTGGAGACTCCTCATACACACACACACACACACACTTTTACAAAAAGAGGCTGGATTATTTTGGAGAGCAAATAAGAATAAAGAGTAAAGGCCTTTCCATGATGAACAGCCGCACCTGGCTGGCTGGCAGAGGGACACACGCCAATGTGTGGGTCCGAGCCAACCCCCACCCTCCTGTGTGACCCTGGCGACCCAGCTGCCGTCTCTGAACCTCAGTGGGGAAGGGGTAGCAGGGGCCTGGCAGAGATCTGGAAGCTTCCGCACTCTGAACCCCTCTCCAGTGCCATGCTGGGGCCGAGATGGGGAGGACCGCCCGGGGGCGGGGCGATGCAGCGGGACCCCAACTTGCTGACTCCCAGGCCCACCTCCGAATGGCCCCTTGACGGGACACAGGAGTGCCAGGTGGTACGAGGCCTGGCAGCCGAAGGAGGGCAATGTTCTTCGATGAGTCACAGAGTTCTTTTTGATCTCGCAGGGTCACCCTCTGCTCTTACAAAGGGCAGTCACACACACACACACACACACACACACACACCCATGAGCTCAATGGACCCTCTCGGTGGCCTCTGCTGGACCCACGGGACGGGGACGGAGCAGGGAGCAGGGTGAGAGGATGGAGGGCTTGTAGAGGGGCTCAATGCCCAGGCTAGAAGGAGGGGGAGTCTATGCTTTGCCCACCAGCAAAATCATTGCCTCTCCAGGTGGCAGATTCGAGCAAGCGACCCCTAGCTGCGGAGTGGTAAGTCACAGGCTCACTCCCCTAAAGCCAGCGGCTTCTTCCCAGGCACCCAAACCCTGGATTTCATTCTCTCTCCTTTATAACATGCCTGAAATAGTTTCCAAAGAACGGCGATGGTACTTCTCTGCATATACCAGGGGGTAGCACTAGGCAGGTTTTTATGCACTACTGGATGGGCACACCCTCTGCTGGGCACCTTGTTAGGAGCTGGTCACGAATCTGTTCTACCACTCCCCAGTGGGGCGACTTTGGGCAAGTGACTTCTCTAGGCTCAGCCTGCTGCCTAAAATGAAAGGACAGAGACGCTGGTTCAGGCTTGCCACAAGGATCAGATGGCGCTGGCATACGCTCGGTGCCGTGCCTGCTGATGGCTATGGTCCCCCCAGGTCCGCACCCGGCCCAGGGAAGCAGGATCCGCCAGTGCAGACTCCTGGAGGGCCACGCACCCGTGCGTCCCACATCCGACTCCAGGAGCCCCAACCCTCGTATCTCACATCCCACAAAACTGAGACCCGGCTGGGGCTTGGGGGGTCAGGACACTGCGCCAGCCAGGTCTGGGGGAGCCCAAGCCATACCTGACCTCTGCTCTGTACCCTCCGGGCCCCCACATCCTCCTGCTGTGTCACCTCTCACCTGGCGATTGCAGCGGGTCCCCAGCCCTGTGAGTTCCGTGGGTACCTCTGCTCCATTCTGCCCTGCCCTGCCCGGAGCCCTGTAGGGCTCCCCAAAGGGGCTGTCCTCACTCCTCACCCAGTCAGAGCAAAGCAGCAGCCCCAGAGAAGCCTGCCTCCATGCCCAGAATTCCTCTATCCGTGCCGCCTTCTCCTGGGTTAATCATTGCCTTCCTCCTTGGGTGGCACACTCAATCCCTGGGAGCCCGGCGGGAGGGGACATGCTCCCCTCTCTGGCTGGGGCAGCTGGAGAGCCCTGGGCTGGCAGGGGCAGGGGATGCAGGGTAAGCAGGTGTGCTTTGTCCACGGGGCGCTTCCTCCAGGCAGCACTCTGCCCGAGCGAGAAGCGGGGATTGAAGCAGCTGGGAACAGGGCTCCTGTTGTCTCTGCTCCCGGGGTAGCAACCGGCCCAGCCCCCGAGTGTCAGGCGGAGCTGGGAGCCAGGGTGGCAAGGGGGGAGGGGTCCCAAGCTGGGTGTTTGGGGGTAGCCCAGGCACACACAAGAGGCCAGGACCTCAGAGGGGCAGAGAGGTCCTGAGAGAGGGCCCCAGCGCAAGACCCCTGTGATTCGGAGCCCATCTAACCACCTCTGCCCTGTCACAAGTCCCCAAATGTCCCCGTGCCTCAGTGTCCCTCTCTGGATAATGGGAATAAGTAGCAAAAATGCCTCCTCCCTGCAGTACAGGGACCCTGCTGGCACAGGCTTGTCCTCCTCTGTTTCCTACGTGATCCTGAACAACCTCACCTCCTCTGGGCCTCCCGCCCCCCACGCCAGGAAAGCAAGGGGTGGATTTTTCTGGGCTGGACCGTCCTCCACACCTCTTTCCTCTCCAGGATTTCCATGGCACCTGTCACCACGGCAACCAGGGGGATCGGGTGTCAGGCCGGCTGCCCTCCCTCCCTCCCCGGTGTGGGTTACAGCAGCCAGATGTGCACTGGGGCAGCCGGGGAAGGGAGGCCACAGCTATGTTCTACTGTGCCCAAGGATCTGGCCTGGGACCCAGGGGCAGACGGACCAGGCCCCGCCTCCCCGGCACTAGCCCAGGAAGCAGGCACCTGAGGGGTTTCCCAGGGCACCCCTCCTGGATACCAGGGTTTGTCCCCTAAGCCTCTCCTTGGTGGCCTTGCTCCCTCTGGGGGTTCAGGGCGGGGCCTTTCCCAAGCAAAGGGGTCCATCCCTTCTCCGGGACCCCCTTCCACCATGGGATGGTGGGGAGAGGGAGATCCCTGCCCCTCCTCCCCAGGTTCAGGCCACAAGGGCCAAGATTAATCATTAATGGGTGCTGCTCTCCAGCTGGGCCCAGCAGCCGGCTTTCTCCAGCACCACCCACCACACCTTCAGGGACTGGGGAAACCCCGGAAAGTGGAAAGCCAGGGAGGAAAAACCAAGGGTAGCCGGCACCAGCCCGCGGGGGCCTCCCTGGCCCCTTGGGACCACCCCCTGGCCTTGGCAGGGGCGCCTGGCTCCGAGAGCAGTGGCGGGCCCTTCTGCCATGCAAGCTGCCCCAATCTGCAGGATAGGCAGGGTTGCTGAGCGGGTAGACTGAGGCAGGGCGCAAGCGGGTGGTGGGGGCTGGATCCCAGGACGTACCTTGTCTCTGTCCTCCTCCGGCTCAGCGTGGCTGACTCGGCCCCGGGCCGCGCGGCCCGGGCGCTCACTGGGCGGCGGGGCTCACCCGCCCGGGGTTCCCACTCAGCCAGGCCTGGTCCATGCCCCCGCCCCGCCGCCGCCGCGCCAGCTCCGGGGCAGGTGCGGCCGCCAGCTCAGCCCGCCTGCGGCGCTCCGGCCAATAGGCGCCCCGGGCCCTGGCCCCCTCCCGGACCGGTCCCAGCCCCTGCGCGCTCGCCCAGGACGCACAGAAGCCGCATTCAGCGCGCCAGGGCGCACAGCCGCGCCCCCGCCGCCTGCCCAACAAGGCCCGTTTGTCCCCAACGCGCCAACGGGGCCATTGTCCTGCCGTCTCTCTGGCTCTGCCGAGCCCCCAGCCTCGTTCGGGGACTCGAGGGTGCCTGGGCCGTGGTGGTGGTGGGGTGGGGAGCCGCTCACAGCTCTGGGGATGAGGCCGCAGGACAAGAGGCTTAACTTTTGGTGGGGAGACTTGAGGATCCAATGGAAGGTATGGCGTCCTGCTCCGGGCCAGTGCAAGCTGGGGACACTGTTGGCACCCATAGGATGGGGATGTGCCAGGAACCCTGAAGGGAGCTGAGCTGGCCGGCCACTAAGGGGTCTCAGCAGAGCCCGCCTCTCCAGGGCACACACCAAGGCGGAGAGCAAGGCTGTAGGATGTGGGTGCCCCATCCGCACCCTTCTCCAGGTCCGGGCTGGGCCTTTTCTCTCTCACCCAAGAGCCAGGATGCCTGCCTGCAGCCAGGATTCCTGGGCTCCGGCTGTGGGCAGTAAGCACTCAGCTGGCCACCCGTGGAGCCTGGGCCACATCAGGGCCGCGCTGCCCCCGCCATCCCGGGGCAAATTCCACATCAGCATGGCTGCCAGGCGTCCCTATCTGATGGGCCTGCTCTCCGGCCCTGCCCCCGGGCAGCCTGGGCCATCCCCCAGGTCCCTGCCTCAGTGGGCACGCCCGAGAGGGCATGAGGCACAGCCCTCTGTTCCCAGATGTGCGAGGCTCGGCCGGGATGGGAACCTGGGCACCCTGCTTCCCACAGAGCCTGCCAGCCCTCCCAGCTCTCCCTTGCACAGGCTGGACCTGCAGCCACTGTCCCAAACCATTCTCCGCCTATAGGGAGACAGGCAAGGCAGCGCCCAACGGTGCCAGGATGCAGGGAAGGGGGGACCCAGTTTCCCAGCCAGGTCCCCCCTGCTCTTGGCAACACTCAGCTACCCAGGGGACCCCTGGGGAGGCTGCCCTGGGAGGGGTCGGAGCTCCGGCCTTGGCTCTGTTGTGATGCATTGACAGTCGCCGCAAGAGTAAGAGGCTTGAGTCGGGCTATGGGCAAGCTTGCCCCCCTACCCCTGGCCCCGAAGCTCTGCTCAAGTCCACCAAGGAGAGCCAGGGAAGCCCCTCCTTTCGGGCCCCACAGACCCCTGAGGTGTGGCTTTTCTGGCTTTAGCAGGACACAATGGAAACTCTTTGCTGGGTGTTCCCTGGGCACCCGCCACACCGGACGACCCACACTCCCGAGTGATCTTGTGAACCTGACACACCCCTTTGAAGGAGCCTTGGAATTCACCTGTGACTCACCCGGGAGCAGCTGCGCAGGGGCAAGGGCGCACTGGCCTAGGATGTGAACCAAGGCCAGGCCCCCTGCCCAGCCCACACCTGCAGCCCTGCGCCCACCTCAGTCAACAGCCAGGGCCCGCCCAGCTGCAGCACAGGGCGCGAACGGTCCCTCCCCCGGCCCAGCAAGGCTCATGAACACAGGCTCCAGGTGGCTGCAACAGTCAGCCATTTAATAACAGATGCTCCCCCGCCCTCTGCCCCATCACAGCACCCTGAGAATCAGGGGTCCAAACGAGGAAGAGGGGAGGGAAGCCAGCGAGGAGCGGAGCAGGTGATGGGCCGGCCGGGGCCCTGGCCCTGCGTCCTCTTCTGGGCCCGGCCACAGGCAGGAACTCCAGGGGAGGCCGGCGCTGCCTGTGGGCCCGGCCAGGCAGCGAGACGGTGCCAGGGCCGGCCGGGGGAGGGAGGGCGTGAGAACAAGCGCCTCTGCTCCGTCACCAAGCTCAGGTCCTGGGCCCGCCTCCGCCCTGTGCCGCGGCACTCACACCGGCCTTGCCTTCTTGGCCTTCCTCTCTGACCGCAGTGCCTCGTCGTGGGCTCTCCGCTTCTGCGCCAGCTTGTTGGCCTGTGAGGAGGAGGGAGAGCTGGGATCAGCTGCGGTGGCTGCGGCTGGCAGAGCAGAGCTGCTACCAGGTGAAGCTCCCAGGTAAACACCACGGGGCTCGGACCCGCCGCTGCCTCTCGCCATAAGGGGAGGAGCTGGCCCTGGTCTTCACCGCTCTTTATTATTTTATGGTCCCGAGGATCTCGAGCTGAGAATCCCAGGTTCCTGGAGCTGGCGGGAGCCCTGGCAACCCGTCCACTCGGGAAGGCTGGGCGCCGTCCTAACCTGCCCCAGACGCCGAAGACCCCTTGGACAATGTCAAGCTCAAAACTGCAGCAGTGCCTGAGCCTCAGTGCAGCCCGCAACTCCCCCGTGTGTGTGTGTGGGGGGGGGCCGCAGGGACAGGCCCCAGGGGAGTCTTCTAGGCACGGTGACAGTGGCCCTGTGGGCCGGGGCCAGCCAGTTCTGGCTGACGTGGTAGGACTCCCAGATTCTAGCCAGTGAAGTGGTCCGCACCAGGCTGTTTATCTGCGGTGCCCCTAGACACGCGCTAGCATTCCAGAGGGAGACTGGGCGGCGCTTTCACACCACCTGTTTTGTTTTTCATCTAAATGAGCGCTTGCAGGGGGTGGGCATTTGGCCGAGTGGGAAAGAGTGCCTGGGGTCGAGCCTTGGCCCTGCTGCTTGCTGCTAAAGCACACCCTGGCAGACAGCAGGCAGCGGTTCCAGCAGCTGGATCCTGGCCACCCGGTGGAGGCCCAGAAGCTGGGCTCCCCGCATAAGCCTGGCCTAGCAAATCTGTCTCTCCCTCCTGCCTTTCAAATAAAATAAAAACAAATGAAATTTATCAATGAACCTACGTGGCTTTGTACAAAACAACAAAAAGACAATCTCGATGGAAGCCTGTCACAGCCCCAGAGGCTGCTGGGACGGCAGTCGGGGCAGGAAGCAGACAGCTGAGAGCTCGGCCCCGTGGCTGGGCCGGGATGGGGGTGACCTCAGGGAAAGGCTGGGAGAGCCCGGGCCTGCCCCCACGGCCGGGGGCCTCCAGGTTCCCGTGGGCGGCGGCGCACTCACCTCGCGGATCTTGCGCCTCTTGCCAAACATGATCTTGTTGTACAGGTACTTCTCCCGCTTCCTCATCATCATGATGGCCAGGCGCTTGGCCTCGCTCTCCTCCTCCTGGGCCAGCCGCTGCTTGTCCTCCAGCTTCAGGGTGCCCGCCGTCACCCTGGGCTTCTGGGGACACAGCACGGTGGCCTGGCTCAGGGCCCTGGCTCCTGCCCTCGGGGCCGGTGGGGCTGTTCCCAGGCTGCGCCCCCAGGCCAGCTGCTCCGTACCTTCCCTTCCATCCTCTGCTCCTCCAGGGCTGCCAGGCGGGCCTCTCCCTCCTCCTCCGAACCAGCCGCCCCATCTTCCTCCTCGCCTCCATCTTCTCCCCCTTCTTCACCCCCACCTTCGGCGTCTGCCTCCTCCTCTTCCTCCTCCTCCTCTTCCTCCTCCTCCTCCGACTCTTTCACATCTCCTACAGACAGCCAGTGACTGGTGGCGCCGCAGACGCTGCTCTTTCCTAGCGGGGTGAGCACGGGCCCCAGGACCAGCCATCCGCCCCGCCACTGTCAGCCCCGGGCCCGAGCTGCCACTGACACTGAGACAAACACTGGGACACTCGGGACCACTCCGCTGTCACTCCACGCGGCATGGAACACGCGACTGCACGGCACACATGTTCCCCTCCCCCGAGCCGTGCTCCCCGGTGGGTTCACAGGCCTCTGGAGCCGGCCACCTCTGAGGCCCACCCCGCCCCGCCCCTCCTGCGCACCTGGCTCCTCCCCCCGCTGCAGGGCCAGCAGCTTCAGCTTCTCAGGAGGGACGTAGTCGCCTTCCTTCTCGGACACGAAGGGCGAGAGGTGCGGGGGCAGCTGCACCCCGGGGAAGTACTCTGCCACGGGGAGCAGGAGCCGGGCGTTCACGCAGTCAAACACCCACTGGGGCTGCACGTAGCTCCTGGCGCAGAGCGGCGGGGACAGAGGTCACGGGTGTGGGGGCAGCCCAGGGGCTTCCGAGGAACATCTCCACACCCAGAATCCAACAGGGCCGTGGGAGCCTACCTGCCAATGACGGGCGTCTGCTGCCCAGGCCGGTCGACGATCTGGTGGGTGATGTGTGGGTCTGTGACGTCATAGGTGGCTCCGATGCACAAAGACTTGTCCCAGGACACATCCCCCCCAAAACTCCTACAGGCAGAGATCCCAGGAGGGCACCCAGGCATGAGGTGCCTGTCCTGGCCCCCGCCCACACACTCACACTCTCGGGATGCGGCCCCCCCTCCCGTCCCCAGAACCTGCCCACCCTCTGCCCTGAGCTGGAAACAGGGCCCCGGCCAGAGGACGGCTGAGGCAGCGCTGCTGGGCGGCTCGGGCCCCCACCTGATGACGAAGGCCAAGGCCTCGCGGGGCACTTCGCGGTTCAGGAAGAACTTGAGGCCTTCAAACAGCTTCCTGTGCTTCTCCTGCGCCTCCAGCTCCTTCCTGCGTTCCTGCTCCTGGGCCGCCACCTCCTGCAGGGCGAGGGGCCAGGCCTCGCACCACCCCCAGAGGGGACCGTGACCCCTGCCCGGCTCCCTTCTAGGTCCCAGCCCCCAGCCCCCTCAGCCCTGCTTCCAGAAGCCAGCACAGTGCTCACCCCATCAGCCGGAAACTCGTCCACCTCGGCCTCCTCTTCCGCGGCAGGCACCACCACGCGGGCCAGGCTGGCGCTGAGGGCCGCCAGCTTCTGCGAGAGCGCAGGTGGGGGTCGTGAGCGGGGACGGCCGGCTGGGAAGGGTAGCAGCCGTGCCCCGAGACCGCCCACCGCCTCTCACCTCCATCGAGCTCTCCGAGTCCAGCGCATAGGTGTCCTCGCTGACCTTCCTGTCTGTGTGGGCCTGACCCTCGAGCTGGGAGGCAGGGGGAGGGTCAGTGGGAAGAGTGTGATCCCTGCCCCTTAGGAAGAAGGGGCCAGGCAGGTGCTACCTTGGGCGGGTACTGGAGGTTGAGCGACTGGTAGAGACGGAAGTTGACAAAGCCCAGCAGGGTGGTGTAGAACTCAGTGAAGGTGGCCATGACCCTGTAGTCCACGTCTGTCGGGTGCTGGGGGACACAAGAGGAGCGTCAGCAGTAGGCCCGGGAGCAGGGGCTGTGTGGCACAACCCTGCCTGGGGCACTCTGAGAACAGCCAGGCTCTAGGTCAGAGGCCCACGGAGACACTGCCTGACCCCGCGCCGTGCAGGGGGAGCCGGCAGTGAGAAAAGGCCTGTGGGTGGCCAACCCCGCCCTCTCCCGCCCCAGAGCTCCCCGCAACCCTCCAAGCCCCGGTCTGACTTCTGTCCTGAGGGCGATCACTCTCCCTGACCTGGAGCTGGTTGGCGCTCACGCCTTCTCCATCACCCACCCCACAATGCAAGTTTCACGTGTGCTCTGGGAGTGGCCCGTGCAAACCAGGAGCACAGCCCTCCCAGACCTCCGCTGGCCTGGCTCCGCCCCAGGGGAGCTCATGGGAAAGAGTAGGCAGGGAAGTGACTTGCTGGGACCAAGCCCCAGAGCCACCCTCATGGGCTGCCAACCCGCAAGCAGGGCACAGGGAAGAGGGGACAGCAAGACAGGGCACAGATCTGAGACAGGAGCCAAGCACATTCATTCGGCAAGGCACCCTAGCGCCCTCCGAGTCCAGGGAGGCCAACCCCGCGCCTGCGCCCACAGCTGGGAGGAGTCCCTGGGAAGTGCCACCACGCGTGGCCGTGCCCACGACCTAGTGCTTCCCCTCCTTGCTGTCCGGCCCCTTGTGCTGTGGGCCTGGCGGGCACACCTGAGCATGGAGCAGCCTGGGTCCCACGGCCGGGGGCCCAACACTGTTCACGGGAGAGGGCGCGCCAAGGCCTCTGCTGAAAGGAAGCAGTGCCCATGTGTAGCCCGGCCGGCTCCCTGCCCCCAGGGCAGCTGTGTGGAGGCTGGCCTGCCCGGGGCCCTATTCACCCGCAGGATAACACAGAGAGACACAGAGAGAGCAGTGCGAGCGGCCCGGGGGTGGGACATCAGAGCGGAAGGCAGGGGGAAGAGAGGAAGAGGCGACAGCCACAGGCTCTGATGACCCACGCGTGCACCAGGGAAGGGGAGTGGCAGCTGCTGAGGGCCAGGCCCACCTGGGACCCCCGTGGTCAGGGCGGGCCCAGGCCTGGCATCCAGGACAGCAGCCAGGGGCGCGGACCCCTGCTGGACCTGGAGCACCCAGCAACCTGGCAGCAAACCCACTGCTCGGCCAAGACGGGAGCACCTGCTCACCACAGGAGACGCCAGGTCCCGCTCCGGAACAAGCAGCAAGGTGGGCCAAACGCAGGCCCCCGGGGACCAGCAGCTAGGAATGGTCCACACGAGCAGCCCTGCCCACCTCGCCAGGAGGAAGCAGTGCTGCACGCTGGGTGTTCCCTGCTCCTCAACCCCGCCCTGCCCATCCCCCCCGGACAGGGGAAGGGAAGCAGAGCAGTGAGAGGCAGCACAGTGTGCACGCGCTGGGCTCTGCCCCCGGCCAGGCAGTGGCTGTCCCTGCTGTCCAGCCAGCAGCCCAGTGGCCAAGCAATGGCCTTTGGAGACTTTCCCCCAAGTCCTCTCGATGAGGTCTACAAGGCAGAAGCACCTGGCTAACTGCAGCACAGAGGCCAAGGAACATGGCCAGGGTCACCAGCTGAGGGGGCTGGAGCTGGGCCAGTCTGGGGCCCCCGAAAGTCCCCTCTGCTCAGAAGCTAGCACACAGCAAGCCCGTGTCACTTATTCCGCTGGGACCAACACAAGCTCCTCCCACCCAGGGCAAACTCACGTCGTGGGAGAAGGTGTAGGGCGTGATCCACACGATGGGCTGGCCCAGCACCTCAGCCTGGTAGTAAATGCCTTTGATGGATAGGAAGACCTGGAGCCGGGGAGATAAGACGGAGCAGAGTGAGGACCCTGGGTGGCAGGGCAGGGCCGGGGCGGGCCGTGGCCGGGTGCTTCCGGCTCACCTTGCGCAGGGCGCGGGCGGCGATGACGTAGTGCAGGAACTCCACGGTGAGCCGGCGGCAGAGCTGAATGGTCTGCACGTGGCACTTGCCTGTCCGCGGGAACGTGGAGAAGAGGAAGCACATGGACAGGGCGTCGTCCAGGTCCCGCAGAGCGTCGATGAACGTGGGGTACCTGCGGGCCACAGGGCAGCCCCCGCGGGCTCACTCGGCCTGTGCTCCAAGGGGCCCCCACCACCCCGGAGGCGCCATGCCCCGAGCCAGGTCTCGCCACTGCCACCTCCTGACCTGGAGGTCCCAGAGCCACCCAGCCAGGACGTGCACGCCGAGCCCTGAGGACAGAGTCCTTATGAGACCCCTGCTGGCCACAGACCCGGCCCTGCCCACGTGCACATGCGCGGGGAAGGCAGGCGGGCTGAGGCAGGGGCGGCCACAGACCCGGCCCTGCCCATGTGCACATGCGCGGGGAAGGCAGGCGGGCTGAGGCAGGGGCTCAGGAAATGGACCAGCAGGTCCCAGATGGGGAACACACGGAACAAAGGCACCGAACAAGCTGAGGCGGCGGCGGGATCTCGGCCTGGCCACAGGCCGCCTTCCTTCCCCCATCACCCAGACCTGTCCAGCCGGCAGGGCCCATTAGAGTTAAAGTGCTGCACCTGCGGCTGGGCCACGAGGAGTACAGCAAGACCACGTAGCAAAAGAGGAAGCCGGGGCGGCGCTGCAGCGTGGTGGGTGAAGCTCCTGCCTGCAGCGCCCGCGTCCCACATGGTGCTAGTTCCAGACCCAGCTGCTCTACCTCTGCCCCAGCTCCCTGCTGTGGCCTGGGAAAGCGGAAGATGGCCCCAGTCCTTGGGCCCCTGCACCCATGTGGGAGACCCGGAAGAAGCTCCAGGCTCCTGGCTTCGGATCGGCTCAGCTCTGGCTGTTGCAGCCATTTGGGGAGTGAACCAGATAGACAATCTCTCTCTCTCTATGCCTCTGCCTCTCTGTCACTCTGCCTTTTAAATAAGTAAAATAAATCTTTAAAAAAAAAAAAAAAAAAAAAAAAAAGAGGAAGCTAGTGAGAGTAGGGAATCTGATACTGCACAGCTGCCCTGTTCAGGGACAAAGGCATCGGTCCTGGGGAAGACACTGAACCACGGGTACGACACCTGGATCCCACTGCATTCTCAACCGTGACCCTAACCCCCTGCGGGGATACAGGGTGTCAGCTGGCCCCAGCTCCATCCAAAAAAATGACATCACTGGACCAGACTGCTGGTTTAATTCTGGGGCTCTGGGGGCAGAATTAGGGCACAGGTTAAGCCACTGGGTGTGATGCCAGCATCCCAAATGAGCAGTGGTTCAATTCCCAGCTGCTCCACTTCTGACCCAGCTCCCTGTTAATGCGCCTGGGAGAGCAGAAGATGGCCCAAGTGTTTGAGCCCCTGCCACACATGTGGGAGACCTGGATGGAATTCTAGGCTCCTGGCTTTGGCCTGGTCCCGCCCTAGCCATTGCAGCCACTTGGGGAACCAGCACATGGAGGATCCCTCTCTGTCTCTCCCTTTCACTCTCTGTAACTCTGCCTTTCCAATAAATACAAACAACAACAACAACAATCACAAAAAAGACAACTCTAGAAGCCACAGGACCAGGTGTTGTCAAAGTTCTTTTAGCCCCGACGGCAAGGAGCCAGCAATGGCTTGCCAGGTCTCACACGCTGGCCAAGAGAGGACGTGCCAGTCCCTCTTGTGAGGGTTCTGGGTGTGGGGGCAGGAACCTCACCTGGCTACCCTGTGCCTCGCAGATTCCGAATGGTCCATCTGGCCGATAAACCCAACACTTTCTAGAAACAGCACTGGCCATTGCTGGGGCACCTGAGTTTCTTTAAGCTCTGGTTGAGGTGACAGGGGTAGCAGTGGTGTGTGCCCGAGTCCAGACCCTGGCTTTTCCCATTGGTCTCACATGACAGCTTTGTGCTGGGCAGGACAGGAACTCTCGTGGTTTCCTGATCAGAGCTGGGGCGAGCAGACGCACTAACATCAGGGTCAGGGCTCCTCCCGTGACAGCCCATGGTCAGCCTCAACACAGCGGAGCCCTCTCACTCTGGTGCTGCGTGTCCAGCCCCCAGGAGAGGACTAACGTTCACTGGGGCCCACGTTTCTGAACCATCAGACGCCTGGGTCGTCCTGTGTATTGTGTAGTGTTTGCTACTTTCCTGGCCTCTGCCCACTCCACCCAAGACGTGAGAACAAAAGTGTCTCCAGGCATTACCAAATGCCCCCCCAAGGGGCAAAAATCACCCTCGGTTAAGAATTATTGATGTGGGGCCGATGCTGAGGCATAATAGGCTAAGCCTCTGCCTGTGGCACCAGCATCCCTTATGGGCGCCAGTTCGAGTCCCAGATGTTCCTCTTGCGATCCAGCTCTCTGCTACGGCCTGAGGAAGCAGTAGAAGATGGGCCATGTGCTTGGGTCCCTGCACCTGCATAGGAGACCTGGAAGAAGCTCCTGGCTCCCGGCTTCAGATTGGCTCAGCTCCGGCCATTGCAGCCATTTGAGGAGTGAACCAGCAGATGGAAGACCTCTCCCTCTCTCTCTGTAACTCTACCTCTCATATAGATAAGTAAAATCTTAAAACAAAACCCAAGTCACTGATGTGGCCAGTGAGTGTCGGCTGAGAAGGCCAGGGGCGGCCAGGTCCGCCAGCCCACGTGCAGCTCCAGAGCTCCACCTCTCCTCGCACAGGGCCTTCGCACGTGCTGCCGGGAACGCGCTCCCCACAGCTGGCCCACAGTCGCCCTCTGCCAGGCCTGTAGGTAGCACCCCCCCACACCAGTTCTCAGGCCGTCTACGTCCCTCACGGTGCTTGCAGCAACTTGCAACCACTCTAGTGAGTGTCGGGTCGCTCTGGTGTGCCCCTCCCAAAGCACGCAGGCTCGCCCAGCCAGGCCTTGGCCGGGCCGCCCGCCGTGCCCCGGCGCTGGCAGCCTGGTGTGCCCCCTCCCAGCCAGGCCTTGGCAGGGCCGCCCACCGTGCCCCGGCGCTGGCAGCCTGGTGTGCCCCCTCCCAGCCAGGCCTTGGCCGGGCCGCCCGCCGTGCCCCGGCGCTGGCAGCCTGGTGTGCCCCCTCCCAGCCAGGCCTTGGCTGGGCCGCCCGCCGTGCCCCGGCGCTGGCAGCCTGGTGTGCTCCCTCCCAGCCAGGCCTTGGCCGGGCCGCCCGCCGTGCCCCGGCGCTGGCAGCCTGATGTGCCCCCTCCCAGCCAGGCCTTGGCCGGGCCGCCCGCCGTGCCCCGGCGCTGGCAGCCTGGCGGCGAGGGGCTCACCGCTCCTTGACGATGTGGTCAAGCTTGTAGCTGGGCTTGTTGTCTTTCAGGCGCTCCACTGTGTTCCACTCGCTCTTCCCGTAGGCCTTCCGCAGCTTCCGGACAAACACCTGGATGCAGGAAGGGACCTCGGATGCTGGTCTCCCATGGTGACAGCCATGGCAGGCGGGGGCTTCTCAGTGCCTCCCGAGGTGGGCGCTGCCATCTGCCTGTGTGGCCAGCTCCTGGTCCCAGGGTCCACAGACCAGCGCCCTCCACGGAGCATCACGCCCGGCCTATGCAGATGAGCAGAGCCAGGCCAGGGAACCACTCACGGACGGGCTGACGCTGCAGGCTGATGGGGAGGAAGCCAGGGCATGCCAGCCCCTCTGCCAGGCCACCTGCCCCTGAGGCAGATCAGGGTTGGGAGGGCTGGCCTTGGCTCCCAGCTCTAGTCTGTCAGTGCGATGTGTGCGGCAGTCACCCAGAAAAACGCAGCTGGGGCCAGGCCCTCCAACCCACCCGACTTCTTCCCTCCAAGCACTTCTCGGGCTTGGTGCTCCTCTGCGGGGACTAGCCACAGCAGCTCTGGACAGCCGCCTCCCTGCGGGCCCTCGGAAGAGCAGAGGCAGCCTGCTCTCCTGTGCACCACCAGGTGGCGCTGCCCCCCAATCCCGACTCCAGCAGGGGCCTCATTGCCCATCAGGGCTCCGCAGCCAGCAGCTCCTTCCCATTAGTCTGCCTTGAATGGCCGCTGCTAGCAATATCCAGGTGTCGGCTTTCCCCGTGGTATGGGACCAATCTCAATGGCAAACAACAATGCAGAGGCCCCTGAGCGTTTCCCGGGTTCCACGGCCACCAAACCCAAACACGAAACGGCCCGGAATCCCTGCGGCTCGTGCCCCGCCCCCGCTCTGCGCAGCTCCGCGCCCCGGGCCAGCCTCACCTTGTACTCCCGGAACTTGCTGACAATGGGCTCGTGGAGGAGGAACTTGATGTCTTTGAGGAGGTAGAAGGTGCGCGCGGCCGTGGAGCCCTTGTTCACCTTCTTCTTGTGCTTGGGCTCGTGCGGATAGATGCCCTTCAGGATGCAGAGCCGCCTGCAAGCAGACGCCGCTCGTCCCACGGCACAGGGGCAGAGCCCTGGGCGGCGACAGGGCCCGGGGCAGTGCCCCCTCTCCCCCCAAGCAGGGCTCTGACGGCTCCAAGCGTGCCAGGACCAGGAGGGAGATGAGCAGGGCGGTGATGGGGTGACAGGCAGGCAGCCCTCGCGGCTGGGGCAGGTGGGGCAGGTCTCGCGCAGAAGTCAAGATTCCCACCGTGCAGACAGTGGGAGAAGACGACCCCAAGAACGGGGAGAAAGGCCGCGTACGTGGAGAGGGCTGGGCACGTCCAAGCAAGGGGCCTGGCGGGGCCGCAGAGGCTGAGGACGCCAAGGGCAGAGCCCGCGGGCTGCAGACAAGTCCGGATTCGACTCAATGACGCTGCAGCATCGGGGGTCTCATGCAGCAAAGACCCAGTCCAACCTCGCTGGCCCCTCCCGAGGCCCCGGCTCCCTCCCCGCTTCCCCCCAGGCCACGCCGGGCAAAGTGGGCTCCCCGGAGCCAGGCCAGGGAGACAGAGAAGGAACGCCCGCCTCCCGGACAGCCCGGCAGCTCCAGCTCGGGGAACACAGGCTGCGGCTGAGCCTCCGCGGTGCGGCCCCCGTGCGGGCTGCCCAGGGTCCTTGCTCCCCTCCCCCCTCACCTGAAGTCAGCCAGGCTCAGCTGCAGCTTCTTCCGGGCTTTGTTCCGGGTGATGTAGTTGGTGGCGGAGCCTCGCTCATACTTGGGGAGGGAAAACCGGCGCTCCATTAGTGACGGCGGCAGGGCAGGGCAGGGCAGGGCAGGGCAGGGCAGGGCGAGCATCCAACTGGGCCGAGCAGGCCGGAGGCTTCTGGGCCCGGAAGTGCTCTGGGGAGGGCGCTGGCCTGCCTGGCTGAGCTGCGCGGTCCCTGCAGCTGGCAGCGTGGAGCACACAGACGTGCAGGCTGCTGGGGGCGGGGCGCGGGGCCCCAGCTCCACGTGTTGGCTGGGACAGTCAGGGGAGGCGGCTACCGCTAGAACCCCCATCTGCTACGGGGGAAACAGGCTCAGTGAAATGACTGGCTCCAGTCACACAGCTTTCGTCAGAGCTGGGGCTGGGGTTTGAACTCAGGTCTGAGTCCAGAGCTTGAGTGTAACCGCGAAGCCGCGTTCCCCTCTCTCTCTCAATTTGAACTTCCGTACCACCACCGGGAGGCGGGACCTCGGGCTCTCCCCGCAGCCCCGGGAAGCGCTACCTCCAGGGACACACTGTCGACCTGCATGGCGACACGGCCGCTCCGCTCACGGCACATCACAGTGCAGTGTGAACGCCTAAGGGGCCTCTCGGGCAACCGCTGCTCCCTGGCGGGTGACCGACCCGGGCTGACAATGTCTGCCTCAAGCCCAAGCCTCCCCCCACCCCATGGACGGTAAGAGGTCATCTACCACGCTCGATGCGGTGAGCCAGAAGCCGCAAGGATGAGAAAGCCGGCACAGAGGCCCGGCCTCTACTGCTCCCGACGAGCGCGTGGACGCCGCCTCGCTCTCACCATTCCGCATCCCACGGCCCCGCACCCGGGCCCACACACCCTGCCATGCTAAGCTCTGTTCTTCCCCAGTGTTCAGGGGGCTCGGCCAGGTGCAGATGGGCAGGGTCCAATCGGAACCTCCTGGAGGGTGCTCCCACTCATGGATAAACAGGCAGGACGCATAGCCGTCATCCACTCTGTGTTTATTTACTTTCGAGGCAGAGAGGGAGAAAAGCAAACAGGGAGCCCCCACCTGCTGATGCACCTGGGAAACGCCAGGCCAAAGCCAGAGCCAGGAGCTCCACCCAGGGCTCCCACACCACGTGGGTGGCAGGGACCCGATATTTAAGCCACCACTCCTGCCTCCCAGGCTCTGCAGAAGCAAGCGGGCTGGAATCAGGAGCGGATCCAGTAACTGAACCCAGGGACCCCGATGGGGGTCGGGGGTGGGTGCAGGCTCTTTACGCCTGCCCCTCCCTCACATACTAACAGTGCATCCGGGATACTAAGACCACCTCAGATGGTTTCAGCAAGTTGGGTGTCCGGGCCGGTGCTGTGGCACAGCAGGTGAAGCCGCTGCCTGCAATGCTGACATCCCATTTGGGTGCCGGCTTGAGTCCCGGCTGCTCCACTTCCGATCCGGCTCCCTGCTAATGCGCCTGGGAAAGCAGTGGAAGACGGCCCAAGTCCTTGGGCCCCTGCACCCACAGGGGAGACCTGGAGGAAGCTCCTGGCTTGGGCCTGGCCCAGACCTGGTTGTGGCAGCCATTTGGGGAGTGAACCAGTGGATATGAGATCTACCTCTCTGTTCCTCTGCCTTTCAAGTAAACAGATATATATGTTTGTATATTTTAAATGAACACACACATACACATACATTCATATAAAATATATTTTAAAAAGGAATCGGAATGGCGGGGTGGGCGTTCAGCCTGGCGGCTATGATGCTGCAGCCCATACTGGAGCACCTGGCGTCAATACTTGGTTCTGGCCCCTGAATCCAGGAAGCAGCGGCCATGGCCCCAGTAACTGGGCTCCTGCCCCCCATGCGCCTTCATCCTCACCCCACCACCCCAGCCATCAAAATGACTCCCCACACAGCCGGGGCAGCTCCCGGGAAGCTCCATCCTACAGCATTTAGAATGAGATCCAAGCTCCTCACCGCGGCGCACAGCCTGGCACGATCAACAGCCTCTGTCCAGCCCCAGCCTCGCTGCGTACCCCCCATCCCCCTTCCCTAGGTCCACCGGACCCCAGCCATCCCGCGACCTCTCCCACCTGCTGGTCTCCCACCCCCACCCCCACCCCAGAACTGATCTGAGATGTTCTGATTTCAACGGAACAATTCCGCATCGAAGACACCCCCCCCCCCGAGGCAACACGAACTAAAACGGGGATCCGTGGACAGCCTCCATGGGGGATCCCGGAGTGCTTTCTCCACACCCCGTTTAGCAACCAGGGATCGTTCCGTCTGGTTGCTGACTTTCGTGTCCGTCAACCCCTCTAGAACGTGAGCCCAGGGACGGCGCGGACCACATCTTGGTCGCTTTAGTCGCCATCGCCAATGCCCAGGGCGGGGCTTGGCTCAACAGAAAAAGGGAGCACGAATTCCAGGTAGACTTTTTCAGGGAGCAGTTGTCCCACGCCACGGGCCAGCCTGCTTTTGGATTCAGTCCCTTCCACAGAAGAAATTCATAGTCCCTCACTGGACTTCAACGGACGACTACTACTGTCCCCGCCCACCATCGGACCCCTTCTCTCGGCTGTCTCCCGTCGCTTCCACCCGGCAATTTCCGGCCTCACAATGGCCCGAGGCCGGAAAAGGTGCCGACCCCAGACTCCGCTGCTCCCACTCCCACCCTCTGGAACCCGAGCATCTTCCCCACTGACCTTCTTTTTCTCCAGGCCTCCCATGGCTCCACGTTGAGGGACCTAGCAGCGCCGCGCGGATAGACAGCGCCACTTCCTTCCGCACGTGCGTTTCCCAGGACCCCTAGGACCCCTCGCGCCGCGGGTCTGCGTGTGCTGCCCCACAAGGTGCCTGTTCAAATCCAGGGGGAAATTAGGGATTTTCCCCTCGTAATTTACAGATAAACTCATAAAAAACCACCACGGCCGTCACTTCTAGGTCTTTCCCTGTCATCAGCGTGCTACGGAGATTTTAAACGTGTTCACGAATGCGAATATTCAGGCACTTCTATAACTACCCTACTGACGAATGCCTGACTGAGAGCCCCATTGCACGTTGGGAAGGAGGGGCGGAAGACGTCCGAGTCTGCGCAGTGCGTTCTGGGATGCAGCGTGGAAACACTGCGCAGGGCATGGCGGGAGTTGCGTTGTCGTGGTAACGGTTGCTAGGCGACGTCAGAACCCGGCAGAGACGCGGCGGTGGTGGGCGCCGCTTGAGGTGTCTATGGTGGGTTGGCTGAGCCTTCGGCTTCTGTTTGGCTTATTTGCTCTAATGGGGGTAGAATAGAGGAAAAAGTAGATATTTTTAAATTTTTTTTTTATGTTTTCCTCCCTCAGACCGCCAAACGTATTTTGGAGATGGCCTCAGAAGCCTGGATTTGAGGCCCCCCTGAACGCGGCCTGGCCTGGGGTCCCGGGCATAGAACGCACCCCTTAGAGGTGTGGACACGGCGGTGAAGCCTGGCGAGTGCTTGTTTTAAATTAAATTTAAAAAAAATTAAGTTATATTTCAATTCCATTTTCCGGTGAGGTTTTTGGAAAAACCCCCTATAGGAAACGCATTTACAAGGCAGGACGTGGGTTGTGGGCCGAGGTCACCCATTTGCTTAGTGCAGAAGGGCTTGTCACCAGGCAGGCGGGCTCCAGGCTGCTGCTGGACTCGGGCCACGACGCCCTGAGTAGTGGCCAGGCCCCGGCACGCAGCCCGCGGCTGCCGCCGCCACCTGCTGAAACGTGGGTGCCTCCAGTCCAGTGCCAGGCCGATGTGAGTTCCCGGGAAGGGACGGGGCTTTTTTTTTTTTTTTTTTGACAGGCAGAGTTAGAGAGAGAGACAGAAAGGTCTTCCTTCCATTGGTTCACACCCCCCTCCCAAATGGCCGCTATGGCCAGCGCACCGTGCTGATCTGATGGCAGGAGCCAGGTATTTATCCTGGTCTCCCATGAGGTGCAGGGCCCAAGCACTTGGGCCATCCTCCACTGCACTCCCTGGCCACAGCAGAGAGCTGGCCTGGAAGAGGGGCAACCAGGACAGAATCCGGCGCCCCGACAGGGACTAGAACCGGAGTACCGGCGCCGCAGGTGGAGGATTAGCCTAGTGAGCCGTGGCGCCGGCCAAGGGACGAGGCTTTTAACCATCGGCAGTGTCCACGCTGTCACGGCATCCCGGTCTCCGCAGACAACACCCCTGGTTTACCCCAGGCCCTGGACGAGCCACCCCCCCCCCACCTGACCCAACTGTCTCCCTCGTTTGTACAATGAGGGCGCCACTAACTGCAGAGAGTATTGTTGCTTTCCGTATTTTAAAGTTGTTTTCATTTTTAAAGATCGATAGCGGTGGGGCCAATGCCGCGGCTCATTAGGCTAATCCTCCACCTGCGACGCCGGCACACCGGGTTCTAGTCCTGGTCGGGGCGCCGGATTCTGTCCCGGTTGCTCCTCTTCCAGGCCAGCTCTCTGCTGTGGCCAGGGAGTGCAGTGGAGGATGGCCCAGGAGCTTCTTCCGGGTCTCCCACACGGGTGCAGGGGCCCAAGGACTTGGGCCATCTTCTACTGCTTTCCCAGGCCACAGCAGAGAGCTGGATTGGAAGTGAAGTAGCCAGGTTTCGAACCAGCGCCCATATAGGATGTGGGTGCTTCAGGCCAGGGCGTTAACCCACTGCACCACAGTGCCGGCCCCATCATGTGTGGATTTCAAAAATATTTTGCAGCAAAATAAACTTGCGGATCCATTTCCCACCAGCGTTTTGAAGTGCCCTGGTATTTACCAATGGGCAGTATATACACAATATACTTCTTGATACTGAAGGTTTCTGGCAGCTTTATTCACAATCGCCAGCCATTAGAAGCCACCAAGGTGTGCGTCAGTGGAATCCATGGGTTAACACGCGGCGGCACATCCCACACTCAGGAACTACCCCGATAAACAAGGACTCTACCTGGAGTCCTAGGAGTTGCAGCTCAGGAGAGACAGATTCGCAGAGCTCAGGCCGGGCTCTGAAGAAGGCGGGGGAGGTGGAAGCTCCCGTGTGACTTACAACGAAGTGGTGGGGGTCTCTGGTGGGGTTGGGAACAGTGGCCAAGCAACAGGAGCTGTGTGGCCAACAGGAGACAAAGAAAAGACTGTGTACCCTTGGTAAAAATATCCGTAAGTCGAGAGTCTGATAACCTTTTTTTTTTTTAAGAGATTTATTTTTTTTTATTTGAAAGAGAGAGAGAGACTATTCCATCCTGTTGTCCGCTCCCCGGGTGGTTGCAGTGGCCAGGGCGGGGTCAGGCAGGAGCCAGGAGCTTCATCTGAGTCTCCCATGTGGGTGCAGGGGCCCAACCACTTGGGCCATCTTCTGCTGCTTTTCCCAGGCCATTAGGAGGGAACTGGATAGGAAATGGAGCAGCTGGGACTTGAACCAGCGCCCATATGGGATGCCAGTGTCACAGGGGGTGGCTTTACCAGCTGTGCCACTCTGCGGGGTGGCTGATAACCTCTTGGTGTGCATCCTGTGTGTCTGGGCACATGTCATTATCTGTTCTAGTGGCTGCAGTTGCAGGGTGAGCATAACCAAAGCTCAGGCTCACAGACAGCAGCTGGAATTCTGTGTTAAGTCCTGTTTCCCACTAGCCCGCTGGGCCCGGCTTATGCTTTCTTTTTCTTTTTTAATTATTTACTTATTTATTTGAAAGTCAGAGTTACACACAGAGAAAAGGAGAGGCAGAGAGAGAGAGAGAGAGAGAGAGAGAGAGGTCTTCCATCCAATGGTTCAATGGTTCACTCCCCAATTGGCCGAAATGGCTGGAGCTGCACCGAACTGAAGCCAGGAGCCAGGAGCTTCTTCTGGGTCTCCCATGTGGGTGCAGGGGCCCAACCACTTGGGCCATCTTCTGCTGCTTTCCCAAGTACATTAGCAGAGAGCTGGATTGGAGTTGGAGCAGCCGGGACTCGGACCGGTACCCATATGGGATGCTGGCACTGTAGGCTGGGGCTTTAATCACTACACCACAGCACCGGCCCTGGTGTATAATTCCTTTAATATGCTGTTGGATTTGGTTTGGTATAATTCTGTTGAGGATTTCTGCCTCTATCCGGAAGGATATTGACTTGTATTTTTTTCTTCTTGTGACACTTTGGCTTTTGGATCAGGATAATACTGGCCTCACAGAATGAGTTAGGAAGTGGCCCTTCCTCTTCTGTTGTTTGACAGTTTGAGAATGATGGGTGTTCATTTTCCTTTAAATGCTGGTAGAATTTACCAGTGAGATCATCTGGTCTTGGATTTTTCTTTGTTGACAGGTTTTTGATTACTGATTCAATTTCTTATTTTATCATAGGTATGTTCATACTTTCTTTTTTTAAAAAAGAGATTAATTAATTAATTGAATAATTCAAAAGGCAGAGTGACATAGAGAGAGAAGGGTCTTCCATCCACTGGTTCAATCCCCAAATGGCCACAATAGCCAGGGCTGGACCAGGCCAAAGCCAGGAGCCCAGAACTCCATCCGTGTCTCCCACAAGGGTGGCAGGGACTCAAGTACTTGAGCCGTTCTCCGCTGCCTCCCAGGGTGTGCAGTAGCTGGAACTTGAACCCAGGCACTCTGATTCGGGGTGCAGGTGTCCCATGTGCTGTCTTAGCTGCTGCACCAAACTCCTGCCCCAGCCTGTGTTGTTGACTTTCCACACACGTGTTTCTGTAGACTTGATGATTCGGCCTCTTAGGATGGCTTTAATTTCTCTCTGAGTTCACAGCTATTTCCTGCTTGTAATTGATTTGCATGTCTGTGCTTGCCCCCTGTTTTCCCGATAGGTTATCTGCTGGCTTATCTATTTCGTTCCTTCTATTTATTTGTTCTGGGTTTTACAGGATTATGGTCTGTATGACATGACTAGAACTTAGCACGCTCCCTGCCTGTGATCGTGTTCGGCCTCCAGCCACGACTCTTCTTGTCCTTCTTCTCCATCCTCTGATCACTCCAGCGGCAGCAGACGTCTATCAGAGTCTGGTGGGCCAGCTCACCGTGCAGGGAATTGGAAGCAGCGTGAACTTTGGCGTGAAGTGGTGCCTGGTGTGTGTCCGTGAGCAGTTGCCACCCTCCCTACACCTGAGCGCCCCATCTGTGAAAGATGGCCGCGTGGGAACCGGTTACTCTCTGTGTGTGTCAGCTTCTTGTTCCTTTAACTGACAAACCTCACGGGAGCCACTTAGGAGAGAAGAAAGTTTTCTCAGCTTCTAGTTTGGAGATTCACTGTCCAGGATGGACGGCCTCACTTGTCTAGCATCTGGTGGAGGCTAGCGATAGCAGCGTGGGTGTGGAGGGACAATCGCAGGGTGAACCGAGAAGCAGAGCCAGGTGCAGGAAGCACGCTCGGCTTGCGTAACCGGCCCTTTCACGAGAACTGGCTTCCAAGGGCTCCGGCAGGCCCCTTTCTCAGATGCCATAGTTGGATCAGGTGTTCACCCTTACTCCACAGCGGTTATTTTTTTTTTTTTAAGATTTATTTGTTTGTTTGAAAGAGTGACAGAGAGAGGGAAAGACAGATCTACTGTCTGCTGGTTCACTCCCCAAATGCCCACAACAGCCAGGGATAGGCCAGCTGAAGCCAAGAACTCCATCCATGTCTCCCACCTGGGGGACAGGGACCCCAGCACTAGGGCCGTCTTCTGCTGCCTTCCCTGGCAGATCAGAGTGGAAGTGGAAGAGCCAGGATTCAAACTGGCCACCAGCAGGGGATACAGACATCCCAAGTAGCACTTAGCCTGCTGTGCCATGAGCCTTGCTTCCATGTTTGGGTTAAATATCTGCATGAGTCTGGGAGCCCAAGTCCTGTCCAATCCATAACACTCCTTCTCAACCTTGAACTTCTTTGACTTTTATGCACGTTGGCTTTGTGAAAAGTCTGATCCTGTTTGTGTGTGTCAAATGGACACAATTACAATCCGGGTCTTGTCTGAAAAATACTATAATTTTTTTAAAGCATCTAGCATGGTGCCAAGTACATAGTAGGAACCCAAGACACTGTATTGAAATTGAATAGGAGGTTTTTTAAAGAGGGAATACGTATGTGTAGAACCCTTGTGTGGGGAGCAACCCGGACTGGACTGAGTTACTGGAATTAAGACTTATTCTATGCATCTGCTCTCCCACAATATGGCGCTGGGAGAGAAGAAAACAGCTTCTACACAGCTGCCTCCAGTTCAGCCAATAAACTGTAGGACTTGCTCCTGATTGGAGGAGAGCAGCGTACTCGGCGTGTGGGCAGCCGAGTTGGGATTGGCAGAGGAGGACTATAAAGGAGGAGAGAGACGGCATGCACCAGGAACATCTAAGGGGAACACCTGTGCAGCCCCCGAGAGAGCCGGCCGGCGGTGTGCCGCTCCCCTGCGGAAGTGGGGAATGTGGCCAGGGGGAACTGCCCTTCCACGGAGGTGGAAGGGATAGTAGCCAACCTGGGAAGGACCAGCAGCAAACCCGGGGAGGGCCGAGCAGACGAAAGAACAGCGCAGGGTCCTGTGTCGTTCCTCCACGAAGAGGGGGAGCGACACCCTTGTTTCTTAATGAATTGCAAATCAGAAAACACTGCTTTTGCTAAACAATGAGACTGCACTGTGGCATCGAGTAAAGGGCTGGGCACAGCCAGGCAGGGGTGGGATCTGAGTGCTCAAAGCTTGCAGCGTCCAAGAAAGCCAAATTCCTGCCAGGGGTGAGGGAAGCAGAAGCAGAGGGGATCGTGTGAGCATTTACCTGGGCGAGTTTAAAAAGCTGCAGCATGGCCGGCGCCACGGCTCACTAGGCTAATCCTCCGCCTTGCGGCGCCGGCACACCGGGTTCTAGTCCCGGTCAGGGCGCCGGATTCTGTCCCGGTTGCCCCTCTTCCAGGCCAGCTCTCTGCTGTGGCCAGGGAGTGCAGTGGAGGATGGCCCAAGTCCTTGGGCCCTGCACCCCATGGGAGACCAGGAGAAGCACCTGGCTCCTGGCTTTGGATCAGCGCAGCGCGCCAGCCGTAACGGCCACTTGAGGGGTGAACCAATGGAAGGAAGACCTTTCTCTTTGTCTCTCTCTCTCACTGTCCACTCTGCCTGTCAATAAATAAATAAATAAATAAATAAAGCAAGCTGCAGCATGATCTGCCTAGCCAGGCAGGAAGGGTGGAGGCCCTCCAGCTGCGAAGTCCCTTCCTTCCCTTCTCTGCCTTTCCATCTCCCCGCATTTGTTATGAGAATCATGGAACAGACAGAAGCGGAGTAGGTTTTGCTCATGAAGAACGCCGCTCTTAGAGCTGCATCATGCAACAGGGTCGCCACTTGTGAGTATTTATATCTAAAATAATTAAGTTTGAGTAGGAAAGTTGATCAGTTATGGTAGCCATGTTTCAAAGGAAGCGTAAGAGAGATCAATCAAATCTTATAAAGCACCTGGGAGAAGTCAGGATTCCTGGGGTGCAGGGTTCTACTGCGTCTGGAATCCAAACTTGCTTATTTTTTTTTTCCAATTCTTTCTGAAGTCCTTACTGATCCAATACTGGCTCACTCTCGGTTTGGCAAGGAAAGAGGGTGCCAGACTTGCTAGTAGATGAGGCACCAAGAGTCCATCCACAAGGTGGCAGCTGCACTGTTGGTGAGCTGGGAAGAGGCAGGAAGCCCTGTGGCAAGTGCCCTCATTGGAAGCTACGGGCCAGGGACGTGAACGATGCCTACCGGAACAAGAGAGGGAGCGGGCGATGGCTGAGTTGCACGGATGCCCTGCGGAGGGATCTTGAGAGACCAGGGTCGTCAACAAGCAATGAATGGCTAGTTGGGAAAGCCGGAGGGCCTCTGTGTATCCTCCAAGGTAGATGTCGTCTCCTGCAGTGGAAGCGAAGGCGCACTGAGCTGCAGGCTGCAGAGCTAAGGGTCCCAGGAGCAGAGAGCCAGTGAGGTGTGAGTGCTCAGCCCGGGCAGGCCTGTTCTGCTAAGGGCCCCGTGGGAGAAGACTTGGGACCCTGGAGCATGCGGCACGGGCATCTGCATGGGTGCCTCTGAGGATGCGGGCACTGCAGAGTCTCCGGAAGTCTCTGGGCTTGCAGAGGGGAGACTGTTCCTTAGCAGGAGCTTGCACTGTGTGGGGGGCTGGTGCTGTGGCACAGTGGGCTACGCTGCTGCCTGCACACCAGTGTCCTGTGTCAGGGCCCTGGGCTGAGTCCCGGCTACTCTGCTTCTGATCCAGCTGCCTGCTGATGCGCCTGGGGAAGCGGCGAACGGTGTCCGAGACCCAGGTGAAGTTCCTGGCTCTTGGCTTGTTACAGCCATTTGAGGAGTGCACCAACACTCTCTCACTCTGCCTTTCAAATCAGTCTTTTCTCAGAGCTCACACTGTACTGGAAGAAGTTGTAGAGATTCGCGAATGTTCTTCAGAAAGTTCCCGGAAAGTGGAAATAAAAGATAAGTTTGTTTAGGTGCAGAAAAAATTGAAATCCATGCATACAAGGGTCTTGAAAAAGTTCGTGGAAAATGCATTATGAAAAAGCCGCGCTGTGCCCGTGAAGGCCAGTCCAGTGTTCTGTGATGCCGGATGCCTCTGGAGAACCAACTTCCCCACGCGGCCCTTGGGTTCGGGAGCTGCTTTCCCCCAGCCCGTCCTTTGTGTGTCTGATCCTGCTTCTCCGGAGGACCTGAACCAGTGCAGCCGAATGATTTTCCACAACCTGAACACAACTGTGGGACCAGCACTGAGACCAGGAAACAGAGCATGCGCAGCACCCCCCAAAAAAAACCTCAGCTACTGCGCTCCCTTTCAGTTTCCACCCCCAAGGAGGGTCCTAACCTCCCTCCCCACAGCTTTCGCTACGTTTGCGTGTTTCTGAAGGGTTGAATCTGAGAGTCTTCTTGTCAAGATCTGTGAAGGGGTTGTTACCCCATTCCTACAAAAAGGCGATTTGTATATAGGAATTTACATAAAGGCGATTTGTATATAGGAATTTACATATATGTAAATAGTGCAGAAGCATGAGACTTCCGGATTAGGAAAAAGAGTTCTTGATAGTCACAACCCGGTTACCAGCAGACCAACCAGCTGTGTTGGTTCCCCGTTTCTAGACCCACAAGCAATGTGATGACAGCCAGTGGGAGTGAGAAGTGCCACACGAGCGCCAGGTTGTATCCGATAAGTGAGGGATGGAGAACCAAGGGTTTCGTCCACGTAGGTATACGGGAGAGAAGCAGCTGCCTCCTCCTCTCTCAGAAAGGGAGCGGGTCAGGCATTTGGCCTAGTAGTTAATATGCTGCTTGGGATGCCTGCATCCCATAATATCGAAGTGTCGGGGTTCGAGTCCCAGTTGTGCTGCTGGTTCCAGATTTCTGCTAACGTGGGCCGTGGGAGGCAGCAGTGATGCAGAACTTGGGTCCTTGCCACCCAATAGGAGACCTGGATTGAGTTCTTGCCTCCTGGCTTTGGTATTTGGGAAGTGACCAGTGGGTGGGAGCTTGCTCGCTCACTCGCTCGCTCGCTCTCTCAAATAAAGTAAAATCAGGGAGACAAACCTTCCGTGCCTTGGCGAGAGACCGGAAGGGTTTCTGGTTAGAAGGTAGATACAGTCATTCATGGGGATGCTTCCTGGGCAGGCCTCCCTCTGTCTTCTCCCACCCCCAACCGGGATATCAGCATCCGCAGGACGCTCAAGCCCTGTATGTAAAATTGGGTAGTATTTGCCTGTAACCTGCCCATGATATGGGATAAGGCAGCTCGCTCACCTGGAGGCTGCAATCCACAAGGCCCAGCCCCGTGCCATTCTAGCCATCCCACAGGACGCTTTATTTTCATCCGGGACCTGGGGAAGGGTCGCCATGTCAATCTGTGTATTACGCGCCACTGGAGCTTTATGGAGGTGGCATCACCTCATAAAAGGAGGCGCTTGCTCTCTTCCGTCGGAGACAAGGACGAGAGAAGGTGCTGAGGGTGTCCCCCCTCGCCACGTCCCTTCCCCCACCCCTTCTCTCTCTGGCCCGTGTGTGTGTGTGTGTGTGTGTGCTTTCTTACCTTCTGAATCAACTTTATCCTCTTGTGCACTGTGTTGGCGCCTGTACCTAAAATGCTTTTTAAGTAAAACGCAAGCACCTGGATTAGTAAAATTAGACCCCACGTCTCCCACATCACACGTGGCCTCCTGGAGACTTTACATCGCCTCTAGATTACTTTGTCACACCTCACACAGTGTAATACAATCCACGGTTGGTTGAATCAAAACATGTGGAACCCCGTATACGGAGCGCCAACTGCCCGTCACTCCCAGCGCAGGAGAGCTGCAGGGTTTCTGGCTGTCATGGTGTAGGGGTGTTTCCAGAACCCCAGCTTCACCCCTTTGGGTAGGCAAATTAGGGAGATGGTGCTCAGACCTTCTGGAACCTCTGAAGCTTAGCCCAGGACCTAGTGTGGGCTGTATTTGGTCTTCTTAAGGGTACCATTTTTTTCCATTTTTTCTCTTTTTGGATACAGCCAATTAGCTGGACAGGTGGGGACAGATTCAAGTCTCACAATAGAAGAGTCTTAATGTTTGTAGGGGAAATGAGAACAAATATTTTCTGCTTTTATATTATATATAGCTTCTCAGGAGGCTAGGCTTAAAAATTATTATTTTTTTAATTTGGGGGAGGGAAATAGAGCATTCCCATCTGATGATTCAGTCCTTCAATGCTGGGGCCAGGCCAGGCTGGAGCTGGGAGCCAGGTATCCCATGTGGGAGGCAGGAACCCAATTGCTGGAGCCATTGCCACTGCCTCCCGGGGTCTGCGTCAGCAGGAAGCTGGAGTCAGGACCCAGAGGTGGGAATTAAACCCATGCACTTTAACGTGGGATGCAGGTGTCTTAATTGCTAGACTTTCTTGGCTAAGGTTTTGTGTGTGTGTGTGTGTGTGTGTGTTTTGAGATTTATTTATTTATTTGAAAGGCAGAGTTAGAGAGAGAGAGAGAGAGAGAGAACGCTTCCATCTGCTGGTTTACTCCCCAAATGGCTACAACAGCCAGGCTGGGCCAGGCCAAAGCCAGGGAGCCAGGAGCTTCATCCAGGTCTCCCTTGTGGGTGCAGGGACCTAAGTACTTGGGCCATCTTCTGCTGCTTTCCCAGGTGCATTAGCAGGGAGCTGGATGGGAAGTGGAGCAGCTGGGACTCGAACCGGTGCCCATATGGAATGCTGCACTGCAGGCAGCAGCTTTACCCACTACACCACAGCGCCGGTCCCTGGCTAGGGCTTTTACAAAAAGGAGCACTTCCAGGGAAGTTTAATGAGTATAGTATACAAATTTCATGAAAAAAGTGCATATTACTAAGAAAACTATGTGCTGATTTCAATTTTTTGTACCAGTATAAACATCTCTTAATTCCATTTTCCATGAACTTTCTGAAGTTCCCTTGTTAAGCCAGCCCAGTAGGTGTTAGCCTGTGTGTGTAAGAAGGACCGAAGGAATTGGGAAGGACATAGATCTACAAGCCATGGAATGCGGAAACAGGCCCTGAACACAGAGGAGCAGTCGCACCTGAAGGCATTGCTCTCGTCCTGGAACACTGCCAGACAGGGTCCAGCCCCCAGGGAGGGGCAGCTCGGGGGAATCCCCCTGCCCTGCACCGAGGGGGTGATTAGGTCCTGGGAGGGAACTCCCCAGAAGAGGGAGGAGGGGAGAAGAAACGGGACACCCACACTCGTGTCCGCAAAACTCGCGTGTGAATGCAGGCTTTGCTGCCAGGGCTTTCCTGCGACGCCCGCCTGCAGTGTCGCGTGCACTCCCTTCACTGAACGCAGCTGGCCCGCTCACAACCGCTGGCTCGGGTCTGAACTGTTCTTGTGCAGACAAGAACCTCCAAGCAGCTGATCTTCGCTCACACCTTGAGGGTCCCTGACTGTCTTTTTGTTGGTTGGTTGGTTTGTTTTGCAGCTTTCACTTGACATCATCTCCGTCAGCCTCTCCCGTTCTCCTCACTGCTCCGCAGAACCCGTCGTAACTTGCCCCGTTCTCTTTCCGGTGGGGATCCATGATGGAAAGTTGACCCTAGGACTACTCTCATTTCTGACCCAGCTGCGAGTTCAGGGATTCTAAAGGCCGTCCTCAGGGTTAGTAATGGTCTATAAGGTTTTTTGTTTTTGTTTTTGTTTTTTTTTTTTTTTTTTAGATTTATTTATTTATTTGAAAGGCAGAGTTACAGAGAGGGAGGGGGAAAGAGAGAGAAAGAAAATCTTCCATCCACTGGTTCACTCCCCAAATGGCTGCAAAGGCCAGAGCTGGGCTGATCCAAAGCCAGGAGCCAGGAGCTTCTTCTGGGTCTCCCGCGTGGGTCCAGGGGCCCAAGGACCTGGGCCATCTTCTACTGCTTTCCCAGGCCATAGCAGAGAGCTGGATGGGAAGAGGAGCAGCCGGGTCTCGAACCAGCGCCCATACAGGATGCCAGCACTGCAGGCAGCAGCTTTCACCTGCTATGCCACAGCACCAGCCCCCAAAATTTTAAAAAATAATTTTATTCTTAAAAATTCATTTACTTGTTTGAGAGACAAGAAGAGAGAGAGAAAGAGAGAGAGAGTGCCCCCTCCTGCTAGTTCACTCTCCAAATGCCCACAATGGCCAATGCTGGAGTTTAAGTCTCTCACATGGGTAGCATGAATGCCATCACCACCACTGCTGCTCCCTGGAGCCTGTGTTAGCAGGAAGCTGGGGTCAGACGCTGGAACCAGAAGCTGAGTCCAAGAACTCCAATACAGGATGTGGGTGCTTACCCCCCAGGCCAAACACCCACTCACGGTTTCAGCGGGTTAAAAATGTGTGATGGGGCCAGGGCCGGCGCCGCGGCTCACTAGGCTAATCCTCCACCTTGCAGCGCCAGCACACCGGGTTCTAGTCCCGGCTGGGGCGCCGGATTCTGTCCCGGTTGCCCCTCTTCCAGGCCAGCTCTCTGCTGTGGCCAGGGAGTGCAAAGGAGGATGGCCCAGGTGCTTGGGCCCTGCACCCCATGGGAGACCAGGATAAGTACCTGGCTCCTGCCTTTGGATCAGCGTGGTGCGCCGGCCGCAGCATGCCAGCCGCGGCGGCCATTGGTGGGTGAACCAACGGCAAAGGAAGACCTTTCTCTCTCTCTCTCTCTCTCACTGTCCACTCTGCCTGTCAAAAAAAAAAAATGTGTGATGGGGCCAGTGTTAATGGCCAGGCTTAAGCTGCTACCTGCAACAGCAGCATCCCATATGGACTCGGGTTTAACTCCAGCTCCCTGCTAATGCACCTGGGAAAGCAATGAAAGACGGCTCAAGTGCTTGGGCCCCGGCACCCACGTGGGAGATCTGGAAGAAGCTCCTGGCTCCTGGCTTTGGCCTGGCCCAGCTCCAGCTATTACAGCCATTTGGAAAGTAAACCAGTGAATGGAAGATCTCTCTGTTTCACTGTGTGTGCACGCGCACATGTGTATGTGTGCACACATGTGTGCGTGTCTCCCTCCCTCCCTAAATCTGCCTTTCAAATAAATAAAATAAATCCTTAAAAAAATTGTGATGGGTAGTTCTTCCTCGGGGTCTTTTATATGAAAGCTGGAATAGTGGGGGACTGGAGAAGCTTGGAGCTGACTGGATCCCCTCCCCTCTCTTCAGGTGGTCTCGGGGCTTCTCCATGTGGCTTGCCATCATGGACCAGTTGGGGCTGCCTCTCCTTGTGGCAGCCTCAGGGACACTGGGCTGTTCTCTGCACAGCTCAAGGAGTCACCCCAAGTGTTCTGCGGAGCAAGGTGGAGTTGCATTTGTTTTCTGACCCAGAGTCACATGCCATCACTTCTGCATCTTGCTACTTAGAAATATGTCACCAGGCTGCCTGAATTCAAAGGGAGGAGAATTCGACTCACCTCTTCAGGGATGAGTGACAAGTTAGAGAAGGCTTTGTGAGACGGAGGGCACAGTTGCATCCATCTCTGACAATGGAGTCTGACTTCTGCTCCTTATCATAGTTAATGCTTTTTGTCTATGATTATTGGATATGATGTTAATATACGGAAACTAGGTTTATTTTTATTGGTATTTATCCAGTATATGTTTTTCTTAACTTTACCTTTCAGGTTTTTTGTATCTTTATGTTATGGGCAGGTCTCTACAAAACAGAACACACCTGGGTTTTGAAAAAATCAGTCTTAGGGCCAGCGCTGTGGCATAGCAGGTAAAGCCAACACCTGCAATGCCGCATCCCACGTGGGTGCTGGTTTGTGTCCCAGCGGCTCCACTTCCTATCCAGCTCCCTGCTAAAGCAAAGGAAGATGGCCCAAGTGTGGGAGCCCCTGCTGCCCATGTGGGAGGCCTGGAAGAAACTCCTGGCTCCTGGCTTCAGCCTGGTCCAGCCCTGAGCTTTGTGGCCATTTGGGGAGTGAACCAGAGGATGGAAGATCTCTCTCTCTCTCTGCAGTTCTGACTTTCAAATAAATAATTAAATCTTTCTTTAAAGAAAAAAATCAGTCTTAATCTTTGCCACCTAGCAGGATGGTTTCATCCGCTTCCATGGGGTTTCATGGCTGGCATATTTTGATTTATGTATACTTCAGATTTTCATTTTATCTATTCGCTTTTACTCTGTTCCCCTTCCTCCATTTTGTTTCCTTCTGGGTTAAATTCTCCACACACTGATTCCGTTTTCCCCTCTACTAGTTCACAGCTATGTACTCTGTTTCTGTTCTTTTAATAATTGCCAGAAAATTTTAACTTGCACATTGATATAGCAAATCCTGAATTTAATCATTGTCTTTGCCCTCCTCGGGAACCATGCACGGATCTTAAAGCATTCACACTCACATCTGCTCCCTGTAGGCCTGACGTACAAGGGTTGTGCTGTATTTTTATCATGTTACATGATCACTTAGATTGTACGTTAGTGATCTGGTTTAATGGAGTCAGGATGTGTTTGATTCATCCCTGGGCTTGTCGTGTTTTTGCTCCCTATTCTTTCTTGCCCGTTAGATGTTCCTGTTGAGATCATTGTCTTCTTCTGGAGGTGAGCTAGTGCAATGCTTTGGATGCGGTTTGTTCCCCCCAGGTTTCACGTGGTGGAAGCGTGGTCTTCAGTGTGGGAGTCGTAAGAGGTGGTGGAACCTGAGAGGTGGAGCCTGGTGGGAGGTGGGTGGGTCGTTGTGAGTGTTGTCCTTGGAAGGAGTTAGGTCGTTCTTGTGGGACCCCACGAGTTCCTGTGGGAGTGGGTTGTTGTTGTAGAAGAGCCAGACTACTTGAAAGACCTCTCTCTGCTTAGGGGCTTCCTTTGCCACCGCTGCCGCTCTGAGGCCTTCATCAGAACCAAACGGATGGCAGTGCCCAAACTGCGAGCTGATAAACCTTCACGTGTTTTATTACAGCAACAGAAAACAGACTAATGCAGTCAGTAAGGTTCCGTTGCAATGAAACTCTCCATTTTTGGTTGTCTGAAAGCATTCATTTGATTCTTATTTTTTAGTTTTAAGAATTTTTTATTTTAGAGGCTTATTTATTTATTTGAAAGGTAGAGTTACTGAGAGATGAGGGAGAGACAGACAGAGATCTTCCATCCGTTGGTTCACTCCCCAAATGGCCACAATGACCACGGTTGGGCCAGGCCATAACCAGTAACCTGGAATTCCAGCTGGGTCTTGCACGGGGGTGGCAGGGACCCAAGTACTTGGGTGATCTGCTGCTGCTGCTTCCCCAGGTGCATCAGCAGGGAGCTGGATCAGAAGTGGAGCAGCTGGGACTCAAACCAGTGCCCATATGGGACGCCACCATCACAGGCAGTGGCTTAACTGGCAGTACCACAATGCCAGCCCCTTAGTTTTTCTTTTTGAGTGACAGTTTCCCTGGGTGTGGAATACAGGTGGCTGGTACAGTGTGTAGACACAATGAAGACATCGTTCTGATGTGTTCTGGCTTCAGTGGTAATGCCAGTTGTTGGAGAGGTCTGTCAGTAGGATTATCTCTTTGTAGATACTACGTCTTTTTCTGACTTCTTTTAAGACTTTATTTTTGTTGTCTTTTGTGTTGTTATGATGTTTCTGGCTTTAGATTTCTTTTTATTTTTTCTGGCTTGAGATTCCTCTTTCTGAGAATTAATGTCTGTCCTCAATTCTGGAAGACTCTTACCCATAATCTTTTAAATGTTGCTTTTTCTTCATCCTCACCAGTGGACTAACTCCCATTGGGCGAATGTTGGACCACCTTATGCTGTCTCCTGTACTCTCTTAACTGTTCACATTTTTGAAATCAGATCTTTAATTTACAAAAAGGAGTACAAAATTAGCATAGACAAAAAATTAGCATAGATATACTGAGACAAAATTGAAATCAATTCATCATATTTGGTATGGTGTCACAAAAAGAGGATGTGAACATTTAGTTTCTCCTAAGACATTTAAAATAAAGCTGTGAGCTCTTGAGCAACTGGTCAGTGTGCTGCTCCTACCACATCTGGTTTACTTCACCCAGCCCTGACTAAGCCCCCACCCTCCATAGTTGCTTAAAATCAGTGCAATCTCTAACACGTAAGGTAGTTTATTTAGGAAATTCAGAATAAATACCTTCCATGCTCATGAAAATGATGAGGTAACCATTTTTAAAGAAATGTTCCTTTTTAAAAAAAATAAACTATTTTGAGGCTGGTGCTGTGGCATAGTGGGTAAAGCTGCCACCTGCAGTGCTGGCATCCCATATGCGCACCGGATTGAGATCCAACTGCACTGGTTTGAGACCCGGCTGCTCCGCTTCTGGTCCAGCTCCCTGCTGTGGCCTGGGATAGCAGTAGAAGATGGCCCAAGTCCTGGGCTCCTGCACCTGCGTGGGAGACCCGAAGAAGCTCCTGCCTCCTGGCTTCCGATCGGTGCAGCTCCAGCTGTTGCGGCCACCTGGAGGGTGAACCAGCGGATGGAAGTCCTCCCTCTCTCTCTCTGCCCTTGCCTCTCTGTAACTTTGCCTTTCAAATAAATAAATAAATAAATAAATTTTTTTTTTAAAAAAAGAGACTATTTTAAGGAAAGCTTTAGAATCACATAAAAATCAGCTCTAGTACAGAGTCCCCGTGTGCCCACGGCCAGTTGTCATCGTTAGGAAACATCAATCAGTGTAGTGCATTTGTTACAACTGAGGAACCAATATTAGTACATCATGACTGGTTAAAGTCCTTGCAGTATTCGTACGTCTGAGTTTTTATCCATTATCCTTTCCCCGGCGACCCTATTGCACTCAGCCGTCTCACGGGCTTCTCCCGCCTGGCAGTCCCTCCGTCTCCCCGCCTTGACGGCTTGGAGAAGTCCAGCGCAGGCGTGTTCTAGAACGTGCCTCCCTTCTTTGGCGCGTGGCGTGCCTCTCCTCGTTGCACTGGGGTCTGGGAGAGGAAGACCACAGAGGTCAAGCGCCATGTGCATCCCACCCCCGCGAGGGCAGACGCCGCCCCGTGACTTAGCCGTGCTGATGTTGACTTTGACCCTGTGGCTGAGGCACTGTTTGTCAGCTTTCTCCCTCGCAAAGGCACTCTTCCCTCCCACCCGTTTTCCATCCGGTGCTCTTCGGAAGAAATTCACCATGCACACCCAGACGCAGGGAGCAGGGAGTTCTACGCCCCCCCTCAAGGGCTCAGAATCTATGTAAATAACTCAGAATTCTTCTGTCTGGGAGATGTGTCTCTTCTCCGTATCAATCACTTCTCCTCGTGGTCAGCCATCTATGTATAACAGTATAGACTCATGGATATTTGTTCTTTCCTTTGGGTTATGTTATAATGCTATTGGATTTGTTACTCAGTTTGATACAACCCCAGGTTCCTTGACTCCCTTGTAATAGAAATTGACCAGGGGCCAGCCCGCAATGTAGACAAGGCTTATTGGGGGTTGCATCAGGCACAAGGAGAGGGCCCGGCTGAAGGGGTTCCACCCACTGGCTCACTGAGGGGAGCGGGGCAGGGGTTTTTATCAGCTGGGGAAGCGTGGGCACTGGGCTTGGTGTTCTGTTCAGGTTCTGTTCTGTACACGACATGCCCCGAATGACTGCGTTACTCACCAGTGCCTCCCCAGGAAGGTCACACATTGGTGGTACTGGGATATTCTAAACAGGTGTGAGAGTGGGGAGTCCCTAACAGGGCAGTGAAGGGGTGGGTTCTTTCACAGTTAGGGTGTGGGTGATCCTTGCTCCTGATTGGTTGAGAGCCTGGTGGAGTGACCTGCAGTTGGAGATGGATACAACCTGGGGTGGGAGATGGATACGTGTCAGGTCAGGAGGGTCCTGCTTTTTGGTTTTGTGAATCCTACTTTTTTATTTGAAAGTGAGAGAGAGAGAGAAAGAAAGAAAGAGGTATCTTCCATCTGCTGGTTCACTCCCTTATGACAACAACAGCCTAGGCTGGTCCAGGTCTGTGTCTCCCACATGGGTGGCGGGGGCCCAAGTACTTGGGCCATCATCCGCTGCCTTCCCAGGTGCATTAGCAGGGAGCTGGATGGGAAGTGGAGCAGCCAGGACTCTAACCAGTGTTCTACTATGGGATGCCGGCACCCCAAGTGGTGGCTTAACCCACTGTACCACAGAGTGGGCCCTGTGAGTCCTACTTCTGTCCTGCCTCAACATTGCTACAGCTTTGGCCATTGGGAGATTCTTCCAGCTGGCTCCTGTATCCCTTTGACACACTCCGCCTGTGTGTGTTGAGGGTGGGGGACATGCGCACACACGCACACGCACACACACACACACACACACTTTCATCCTTTGTGGAACCCAAGATGCTCCAGTTTGTATATTTCTTGTCCTGCATAAGAGGAACCAGGGCTCCTGGGAGAAGTGCATGAATGGTATTGTAAACCAAGGTCTGGGCGGTAGGCGTTCTCATCGCTGCTCAGGTACTGTTGCCTCTAGACCCTCTCAGCTGAAAGAGCAAGGAAATGTATGTATGTGTTCTGCTGTATACACACATCTATAAACACCCCCACGTGTCCCTCTCTGCATCCGTATCAAACTAAGCATGAGTCTGTGCTGGAATCTCTAACTCGAATCTGTTATGACATGGGTCATGCTAGCTTCCTCCCCTTGCCTGTCTGTAAACTCACTCCATTCCAGTGCACATGTCTAGTAGTGTCAGACTTACTGACCCGTACCTCACAGTATGCAACCAGAGCATAGTGCTCACGTACAGATACTTTCCCCTTTATTCTTTTTGTAATTTTATTTGTTTTCATTTTATTTGAAAGGCAGAGAGACAGAGAGATTGTCCATGCTCGGATTCACTCCCCGAATACCCTCCACAACCGCCGAAGCCAGGACTCTGGAACTCCATCTGGTGTCCCACGTAGGTGTCAGGTACTCAAGTCCTTGAGCCGTCTCCTGCTGCCCCCCGACATGTACACCAGCAGGAAGCCGTACTGGGGACTTGAACCCAGGCACTCCAGTAGAGGATAAGGGCAACACAAGTGGCCACTCAGCTGCTGTGCCAAACGCCCACCCCTTCCTTTAGTCTTATAGACCTCGCTCATTTTCAAAGTCAACCCCTTCCCCCTCCCCATTTCCCCTACCCATTCCAGCAAGGTTGTTTCTTGCATTCGCAAGACACATTTGTCAGGTCCTGCATTCCTCCATAGGATCCTTTGATCTAAATGATTTTTTTAAAAAAAGGTTTACTCTGTGCTGCACATTTCCATAGACTGTGACAAACGCACGGCATCATGTGTCTGCCATTACACAAGGGTCCTTCAAGATGTTTCTGGGGAGATGGAATTATAATTTTAGTGCAGAAATTTTTGGAACTCATTCAGAGTGTTTTCGTAAGTTGCGTTTGCCATAAGCTTTTTAAGTACCCTTGTATGAGCTGACTACATTTGTAGGGATGTATTTCTGGACTCCGTTCTGTTTCATCAATACCACCACCATTTTGATGACTAACTTTATAGCAAGTCTTTTTTTTCTTTTCTAAAAAAATCTATTTATTTGTGTGTTTTTTTGACTTTTTAAATTTTTAATTAGTTTTTAGCAGATTCAATGTGATTTGTAGATACCATTCTAAGAACACAATATTCCCTTCCTCCCTTCCTCCCTCCTTTATAGCAAGTTTTGAAATCAGGTGTTGTAAGCTTTCTAATTTTGTTCTTCAGTATTACTTTTAAGATATATTTTGTTTGTTTTAAGGCCGGTGCCGCGGCTCACTAGGCTAATCCTCCGCCTAGCGGCGCCGGCACACCAGGTTCTAGTCCCGGTTGGGGCGCCGGATTCTGTCCCGGTTGCCCCTCTTCCAGGCCAGCCCTCTGCTGTGGCCAGGGAGTGCAGTGGAGGATGGCCCAGGTGCTTGGGCCCTGCACCCCATGGGAGACCAGGAAAAGCACCTGGCTCCTGGCTCCTGCCATCAGATCAGCGCGGTGCGCCCGCCGCAGCGCGCCGGCCGTGACGGCCATTGGAGGGTGAACCAACGGCAAAGGAAGACCTTTCTCTCTGTCTCTCTCTCTCACTGTCCACTCTGCCTGTCAAAAAAAAAAAAAAAAAAAGATATATTTTGTTTGTTTTAAAGGCAGAGTGACAGAGAGAGAGAGGGAGAGACAGAGATAAAGACATTTCCATCCACTGGTTCTCCCAGTGTTCATGGGCAATAGTTTTCTTTTCTTTTCTTTTCTTTTCTTTTTCTTTTTCTTTTTCTTTTTCTTTTTCTTTTTTTTTTTTTTTTTTACAGAGTGGACAGAGAGAGAGAGAAAGGTCTTCCTTTGCCGTTGGTTCACCCTCCAATGGCCGCCGCAGCCAGTGCACCGCACTGATCCGATGGCAGGAGCCAGGTACTTCTCCTGGTCTCCCATGGGGTGCAGGGCCCAAGTACTTGGGCCATCCTCCACTGCACTCCCTGGCCACAGCAGAGGGCTGGCCTGGAAGAGGGGCAACCGGGACAGAATCCGGCACCCCGACCAGGACTAGAACCCAGTTCTAGGCGGAGGATTAGCCTGTTGAGCCGCGGCGCCGGCACGGGCAATAGTTTCGAGACCTCCTGGGATTCCTGAATCCGTGATGCTCTAGTTCCTCTGTATGAGACGGTGTAGTCTGCGTGCGCACTATGCAATCTTCCCGTATACTTCAGATCCTCTCTAGAGTATTTATAACAGCAAATACAATGGAGATGCTAATGGAGGTAAAGACCCTACATTTGTTACAGATACAATTTTCCCCCAAATGTTTTCAATCCAAAATGTTGGTTAAATCCGTGGATGTGGAACCCATGGAGTTTGGGAGTTGTCTGTAATTTTGAACTCATAAATCCCAAAAAGGATCCCAGAAGCTGCCAGGCTTCCAGGAAGAACATTTTGGAAAACCGCAGCCCTAGCTGATGGGACCATTGATGATTTTCTTTTTTTAAAGTTTATTTATTTTTATTTTTCAAAAGATTTATTCATTGATTTGAAAGGCAGAGTTTTACAGAGAAAAAGAGAGGGAAAGACAGAGGTCTTCCATCTGCTGGTTCACTCCCCAAAAGGCCACAACAGCCAGGGCTGAGCGAGGCTGAAGCCAGGAGCCGGGAGCTTCTTCTGGGTCTCCCACATGGGTGCAGGGGCCCACGCACATGGGCCACCCTCCACTATGTTTCCCAGGCACATTAGCAGGGTGCTGGGTCGGAAGTGGAGCATCCAGGACCCGAACTGGCCCCAGGATGGGATGTCAGCATCCATCACAGTGCCAGCCCCTATTTTCCTTTTTATATGAAAGACAGAGATAGAGACTGACAGAGATCTTCCACGTGCTGGTTCACTCTTCAAACACCTGTAACAGCTAGGGCTGGGCCAGGCCAAAGCCAGGAGCACAGAGCTCAGTCCAGGTCGCCCACGTGGGTGGCCAGGGTGCAACTACCGAAACCATCGGCTGCTGCCTCCCAGGGTGTGCGTTGGTGGGTAGCTGGAACCAGAAGCAGAGCTAAGACTTGAACCCAGGCATTCTGATAGGGGATGATGATGCCCCCCTTTTAGATTTATTTATTTATTTGAGAATCAGAGTTACAGAGAGAAGGAGAGACAAAAAGAGAGAGAGAGGTCTTCCATCTGTTGGTTCAGTCCCTAAATGGCCACAATGGCCGGGTTTGGGCCAGGCAGAAGCCAGGAGCCAGAAGTTTCATCCGGGTCTCCCACATGAGTGCAGGGGCCCAAGCACTTGGACCATCTTCCACTGCTTTTTCCAGGCAATTAGCAGAGAACTGGATTGGAGTGGAGCAGCCAGGATTCCATCTTCGAACAAGATTTATTTGTTTATTTGAAAGGCAGAGAGAGAGAGAGAGAGGAGAAAGAAAGGGTTTTTACCCACTTGTTTACTCCTTAAATGGCCTCAATGGCTGGGGCTGGGTCAGGCTGAAGCTGGGAGCCCAGGACTCCATCCAGGTCTCCCATGTGGATGGCAGGGGCCCCAGCGCTTACACCATCTTCTGCTGCCTTCCCAGAGAAGGCGTTTTCAGGGAAATGGGGTGCAATTGGAGCCCCCAGGACTTGAAGTAGCACTTCGGTATGGGATGCTGGCGTCACAAGCAGCAGCTCAACTCTCTGGCCCTCCCAAGTGATGTCTTTTTTTAAAAGATTTTATTTATTTAGGGGCTGGCGCTGTGGCACAATGGGTTAACGCCCTGGCCTGAAGCCCGGCATCCCATGTGGGCGCTGGTTTGAGACCCAGCTGCTCCACTTCCTGTCCAACTCTCTGCTATGGCCTGGGAAAGCAGTGGAAGATGGCCCAAGTCCTTTGGCCCCTGCACCCACATGGGGGACCCGGAAGAGGCTCCTGGCTTCGGATCCGCACAGCTCCAGCTGTTGAGGCCATTTGGGGAGTGAACCATAAGATGGAAGACCTCTCTTCTCTCTGTGTGTGTGTAACTCTTTCAAATAAAATAAATAAACATTCTATAAAAAAGATTTTATTTATTTATTTGAAAATCAGAGTTACACACACAGAGAGAGAGAGGAGAGGCAGAGAGAGAGAGAGAGGTGTCTTCTATCCATTGGTTCACTCCTCAATTGGCTGCAAGGGCCAGAGCTGCGCCTATCCGAAGCCAGGAGCCAGGAGCCAGGAGCTTCCTCCGGGTCTCCCACTTGGGTCCAGGGGCCCAAGGACTTGGGCCATCTTCTACTGCTTTCCCAGGCCACAGCAGAGAGTTGGATTGGAAGTGGAGCAGCCGGGATTCGAACTGGCACCCATGTGAGATGCCGGCACTGCAGGAGGAGGCTTTACCCGCCACACCACAGCACTGGTGATGTTTTAACCACTGTGCTCTACACCCACGCCTGGTGAGTTTCTTTTTCTTTACTTTCCCCTCTTTTTCCTCCTCTTTCCTCCCTATCACACATGTATTTTCTAGTTTTCTGTGCAAACAACATATGTTCCATGTATTTTAAGCTTAAGATTCATTATCAACATCATTCCTTGTAAGTGGTTTCCAAAGTAAGATTTTAATATGTGTACTTTAAATTTTAATTTTCTTCCCCTCAACATTTTAATTATAGAAATCCAAACATACAGCCAAGTTGAAAGAATTTAGAGTGAACACCATGTACCTAGCTTCTGTTAAACATGTACATTTTTTAAAAAAGACTCATTTATTTTATTTGAAAGGCCGAGGGGCCGGTGCTGTGGTGCAGCGGGTTAACACCATGGCCTGAAGCGCCAGCATCCCATATGGGCACCGGTTCATGTCCTGGCTGCTCCACTTCTGATCCAGCTCTCTGCTGTGGCCTGGGATAGCAGTAGAAGATGGCCCAAGTCCTTGGGCCCCTGCACCCACGTGGGAGACCCAGAGGAAGCTCCTGGCTCCTGGCTTCGGATTGGCGCAGTTCCAGCCGTTGCAGCCAATTGGGGAGTGAACCATCGGATGGAAGATCTCTCTCTCTCTCTCTGCTTCTCCTCTCTCTGTGTAACTCTGACTTTCAAGTAAAATGAATAAATCTTAAAAAAAAAAAAAAAGAAAGAAAGGCCGAATTAGAGAGAGAGAGAGAGGTCTTCCATCCACTGGTTCACTCCCCAAATGACCACAATGGCTGGAGCTGGGCCAGTCTGAAGCCAGGAGCCAGGAGCTTTTTCCAGGTCTCTTACATGGGTGCAGGGGCCCAAAGACTTGGGCCATCCTCTACTGATTTCCTAGGCACATTAGCAGGGAATGTTGGTTTTACCCACAATGCCACAGCGCTGGCCCCAACCTTTTTTAATTCCTAAAATGAGTATTCCATATAAAACCATATCACAGTGTGTTTGTTATAGGCATTTTTCTTATGCTCTTGTCATGTACATAATTTTATTTTTTTCTGTTTTTTGAAAAAATTATTTTCATTTTATTTGAAAGGTGGAGAAAGAGAGAGAGGGAGAGACTTAGTCCACTGGTCACTCCCCAAAATGTCCACTATAGCCAGAATTGGGCTTAGTCCAAAGCTAGGAGCTTAGGACTCAATCTGGGTCTCCCACATGTTGAACCATCATCTGCCTCAGGGTGTGCGTCAGCAGGAAGCCGGAGCAGAGCCTGGAGCAGCCAAGACTCAGAGCAGACACTGCAGTACGGGATGCGGTGTCCCACGAGGCCCACCCCTATTCTTCCCTTTTGGATTATTTCTTAGGCTGTGTCCCAGCCTACTCAGCCTGAGACCACCAGCAACAAACCAAGCCATGTTTGTTGACCCATTGCAACGAGAGGCACAGCCCAGCAGAACTGTGGGGTCTGAGCCAGGGAGGGGAAGGCTGCAGCAGGTCTGGGGGAGGCGGGAGTCAGGCGCAGCGTCAGCCGAGCAGTGCTGGTGTTCAGAACAGTCTTATCTGAGGCAGCGTCTTTGCATCGTATCTGACTTAGCCTCTCCAGGCAGGAGTGGAAGTTTCATTCTGTTTTTTTTTTTTTTAATGATTTATTTATTTACTTGAAAGTCAGAGTTGCACAGAGAGAGGAGAGGCAGAGAGAGAGAGAGAGAGAGAGAGAGAGGTCTTCCATCTACTGATTCACTCCCCAAATGTCTGCAATGGCCAGAACTAGGCCCATCCGAAGCCAGGAGCCAGGAGCTTCTTACGGGTCTCCAATGGGGGTGCAGGGGCCCAAGGACCTGGGCCATCTTCTACTGCTCTCCCAGGCCACAGCAGAGAGCTGGATCGGAAGTGGGGCAGCCGGGACTCGAATCTGCGCTCATAAGAGACGCTGGCACTGCAGGCAGAGGCTTTACCCACTGCACCACAGCATCACTCGGAAGTTTCACTCTTACTGGTAAGAAAGTGCCAGCCCCGTCACTCTGTTTCTAACAGCTGTGGGAAACTCATTCCTCCTCTGGGGGCTGAGTTCAGGCAGCGGGGTGGGCGGGTGGAGGAGGGTGCCGGTAGGTGTTTGTCTCCTTCACAGAGGCACCCTTGCACCCTTGGGGCTCAGGAGTGACCCCCCTGAAAAAAGCTGCTTGTCACTAGAGGCAGGTGTCAGGGAGACTCTCAGCCACGGCCACCTCCTCCAGTCTGCCCTCCTGGACATGGCAGGAACCAGAATTGTGGCCATCCAGGGCCAACCATTGCAGGCAGAGGGGTGTGTGTGTGTGTGTGTGTGCTGGGGGAGGCGGTGCTAGGGCAGTGGCTCCATTGCACACCCCACTGTGGTATCCTGGAGATCCACAGCCACACTTCTGCAGACGCTGGGCCCCCAGGTGGCCACGGGAAACCTGCCTGCCCTGCACAGCCTGTCTCCTGTTAGCTCCAGGTATTATGTAAACAGATGGACATCTCTGTAGTCATCTGTGGGAAGCTTTGGCTTGTGATAAGGCAGATGCAAAAATAGGTTGTGCTGGAAGAACGACCCTTGGCCGTTTGTCCCAAAGCAATGCCGTAAAAAGCCAGTTTGGAAATGAGTAGAGATGGTCTAAAGCTGTGACAGCTTTGCAGGTGGCACTGGAAGGGAGCTGTCGGAATGATCCTGCCCAACCTTCTATTCTCACGCAAGGGGAAACCAACTCAACTCAGAGAGGGTAAGCAGTGTGGCCCAGGTCACACAGCTCAGGCACCTTGATTCTCCTGGGGGGCTGGGCAGGTGAGGAGAGGAGTCTGTTATTGTTATTGTCTCTGATCTTTGTTATTGTCTCTGCTCTTGGCAGAGACTTTTTCTTTTAGGTTGCTTTCCTCACTCTGGCAAGCAGCCCAGCTTCCCGTGGTGACTCAAACAATCCAATCTCATTCTTTAACTTGTTGTTTTGTCTCCTGGAGGCTCCCTCCCTTGGCTTTTTGAGGGCTGGCTGAGAAAACTGGCCTGCCTAGTCTGGACCCAGTGGCTCCACCCCCCACCCCCCCACCCCCACCCCCAGCGCTGGGCTGGCCGGGGCCAGGACAGCTGACTCCAGCACTCTTGCTCACGTGATCACCACCGCTGTTCCCTGTTGCGCTCAAGAAGTGTCCCGGGCCAGGGTGGGCGCTTCCCAGGGCTCCTGCTGGGAGGGGAACCAGGTAGGCACCCGCGGCCTGCTGATCTACTTGGGAACAGCTCTGGGGACACCAGGCAGGCGCAGCCGGGCAGCCTGGGGGCAGATCAGCCGTCCCCAGCTCTTTAAGCAGTGGGGCCCGGAACGTGACTGGTGTCAAGTTGGTGCCTCCCTGCCTTCCCCTGTCCCCCGCTCTGCCCTGCCTTCCTGTGCTCTTAGGCCCTCTTCCTCCCCAGCCACAGATGTTCCTTCCTCCTGATTGCTGACTTAGCAGTGCACTGCCGGCTGCGGGCGTGGAGGGATTAATCAGTGACCGGACGCGGCCCGTGTCGGAGCAGTGACCCGCTGTGGTCGAGAGCACCTGCGAGGCCAGCCCCGCGAGGAGTGCGCCCATTTCCCGTCCAGTCCCCTGCTGCTCAGCCCCCTGCTCCTGCCATGGGGTGCCTGGGGGCTCTGATCTTCCTGCTGGGGGCCCTGGGGGCTCGTGCTGAGATCTGTGGTGAGTAACCACCCCCCTAGACCCCACACCTCTTTCCTGCTGGGTTCTTAAGCGGGAGGAGTGTCCTGTGGTCATTGTGTATCTGGGGAAACTGAGGCTCGGGGCGGAAGGAGGGCACTTATCTGTCCCCCTGGGCCGCCACCGACCCGGGCCCATCAGGCGACCCAGTACGGTGAGGTTGAGCCCACGCCTTGCTCCCCGACAGGCAAGATCTCCCCGACGGAGCCACGCATTTGTTCTCTTGTTTAGCCCATCGCTAAAGGAGCCATCTCGTGCTTAGGCTTTAGGGCCAGAAAGAGCAAGCAGGACAGGTCCCATCGCTGCCCTCCTCAAAGCTGGGCTCCGGGAAGGGGTCGGACAGGAGAAATCAAGGGACAAGCAGGGCTACCTGAGTGCCACAGTGGCCGCCAGCCACGGGGGTACGGGAGAGAGCCACAGGGGCCATGGCGGGGGAAGGGAGGCTGGGGATGGACCTCCAAGGACCAGCAGGCACCAAGGGAGCAGAGGAAAAGGAGCAGGGACAAGCATTGCAGGCAGAGGGAAGGGAGTGGTCGGAGGCCTTGTCTGCTCTGGTTCTGCACCCCAGGGGACCTCTGGGACTTCCCTGGGGTCTCTCGGGACCCGGCTGTGAGTCTCAGAGCACAGACAAGGGCCTCACACACACGCACTGGGGCCAGTGGGAAGCAGAGGCGCCGCTGCCTCACCTGTCTTCTTCCCCCCTGTGCTCTGCGGTGGTCACTGCTGACCCTGGAGAAACCCCGAGAGGCCGGCATAATCGTGTCCACATGGAGGAAGAAGGCAGAGGTTGAAAGGGCCGTCAGCCTGCTCAGAGGAACCTTGCCGGACTTGGTTCTGGAACCCCAGGCCAGGTCCTCCCCGGGTGCCAGGAGCCTCAGCCCCGTGCTCTACAAGAGTAACGAGACCCCGGGGCCCTGGGCCCTTGGTTCTCGTCCAGTCGGACTCCCGGGGAGACCTGGGTTCAGCCAGCCAGAGCTTCCCTTCCTGTTGACCTGGCTGCCTGGTACTCAACTTTGGACAGTGATCCTGTAAGCCCGGCGACCCCTCAAGATTCCTCTTCCCTGGGGATGCAGAACCTTGGACGTGACTTTGTGGGATGCAGCCCACTGCTGCCAAGTCACATAGTCTCTCCCACCCTCACTTCCTCCCCTGCCAAATAGACTAAGGATGCTCCCATGCTGGGGGCCACAGCACCTGGTTCGCCAGCTTAAAGTTCTGCATGCCTGTGACACGGACAGGGAGTGCTGCCCCCGCGCACCTGCGAGATGGGCTCCCGGGCTTCTGAACGTCAAGGCCAGTCCCTCCCCAGCGGGAGGGCCGGGCGCCCCTGAGAGCAGGAGGCCCCGTGCTGAGGAGAGTTTGCCCCAGGTCTTTCTCGTTACCCTGGGTGAATCTGCCCAGCTTCTTCCTTCTACAGAGATTGGATTGCGGTCATCAACCTCCCTTTCAGCCAACTCCTCCCCTTATCACTTCTAACCCAGGCTGACTCATCATGCCACAGGTCAGAGCCCACGGTAGAAGCTTCAGGAAGGAAGAGAGGGAGAGACAGGTGCGGAGGGACAGGTGGCAGGAAAGACAGAGGCTGGGACAGACCGGGCAGACAGACCCAGAGACCTTGAAAGAGAGGGACAGACAGATACAGGGAGAGACCTGCAGAAACGGAGACAGAGGGGCCAGTGGTGTGGTGTAGCTGGTTAAGCTGCCACTCTTGACACCTGTATCCCCTATCAGAATGCCTGTTCAGGTCCTGGCTACTCTGTTTTGATTCAGCTCCCGGCCAATACAGCTGGGAAGGGAGTGGAAGAAGGCCTACGTACTTGGGCTCCTGCCATCCACATGGGAGTCCTGGGTGGAGTTCCCCACCCCTGGCTTTAACCTGGGCCAGCCCTGGACGTTGTGGGCATCTGGGGAATGGACCAGTGAATGGAAGATCTCTCTCTCGCTTGCTCTCTCTTTCTCTCGCTCTCGCTCTCTCTGTCTCTTTATTTCAAGTATATGAAAATAAATAAAAATTTTCAAAAATTCATTTTATTTATTTGAAAGGCAGAGTTACAGAGAAAGAGGGAGAGATACAGAAAGAGAGAAATATCTTGGGTCTGGCACTGTGGCATAGCAGGTAAAGCTTTCTCCTGCAGTGCCGGTATCCCATATGGGCGCCGGTTTGAGTCCCGGCTGCTCCACTTCTAATCCAGCTCTGTGCTATGGCCTGAGAAAGCAGTAGAAAATGGCCCAAGTCTTTAGGCCCCTACACCCACATGGGAGACCTAGAAGAAGCTCCTGGCTCCTGGCTTCGAATTGGCACAGCTCCGGCCATTGCAGCCATTTAAGGAGTGAACCAGCAGATGGAAGACCTCTCTCTCTCTCTCTCTCTCTCTCTCTCTCTCTCTCTCTCTTTGCCTCGCCTTCTTTCTCTGTGTAACTCTGACTTTCAAATAAATAAATAAATCTTAAGAGAAAGAGAGACCAGTGCCGCGGCTCAATAGGCTAATCCTTCGCCTGCGGCGCCGGCACACCAGGTTCTAGTCCCAGTCAGGGCGCCGGTTCTGTCCCGGTTGCTCCTCTTCCTGTCCAGCTCTCTGCTATGGCCCGGGAGTGCAGTGGAGGATGGCCCAGGTCCTTGGGCCCTGCACCTGCATGGGAGACCAGGAGGAAGCACATGGCTCCTGGCTTCAGATCAACGCAGTGCGCTGGCCACAGCGCGCCAGCCGCAGCAGCCATTGAGGGGTGAACCAACGGGAAAAAAAAGGAAGACCTTTCTCTCTGTCTCTCTATCTCACTGCCCACTCTGCCCGTCAAAGAGAGAGAGAGAGAGAGAGAGAGAGAGAGAGAGAGAGATTTTCCATCTGCTGGTTCATTCCCTAAATGGCCACAACAACCAGTAGTAGACCAAGCTGAAGCCAGGAGCCTGGAGCTCCACCTGGGATCTCCCACGTGGGTGGCAAGGACCCAAGCATGTGGGCAACCTTCCGCTGCCTTCCCAGGTGCATTAGCAGGGAGCTGGAGCAGAAATGGAGCAGCCAGGACTGGAACCAGCACTCACATGGGATGCTGGCATCACAGGTGGAGGCTTAACCCGCCACACCATAATGCCGGTCCCAATAAATAAGCATTAAAAAAAAAGAGAGAGAGACACAGAAAGGCTCCGAGCAAGAGAAAGAGAACAGAAAAGCAACCCTGTGTCCAGATTCTCTTAGTGAACATTTGGTGAGAAACCAGCCACGTGTTCTGGCGGAGCCCACACAGCAAGGAATTATTTAGGGTTTTGCCTAGCGATGGTCACCTCATAGCAACAGTTACCTATAACTTGTGGGGAAATAGGCATGACCCAGGTCCTGGTTCCGGGAGGCCCAGGAAACACTTTGTTTCATCCTCCGGTTGGAGTGTCCCCCAGCATCCTAGGATGTGGCACAGTGGAGGCCACCGTCGGGCAGTGGAGCCCACAGGGGACAAAGTGCTCTAGGGCCACCCTGGTTGAATCTGACCAAACTGAGGTCCCCTTCGCTCATGCAGAGATGAGAGGAAAAGCATGATTTTGAGATCTGCACAGTGGAAGCTCCCCAGGCAGCCGCAGTGTGCCAGGCGGTCTGTGGGGTTTGCAAAGTACATGAACTTTGAACTTCTGTCCCCTCTTTTGTGCAAAGTGTTGATGACAGTGTCTGCATCACAAGGCTGGTGTGAGAGTGGCATGGCCTCCAGGTCTTGCTGTCGCTGCTGATGGATGGATCAGTTGCCTGGCAACAGCATCCTCTGATCTCCACCATGGACCACCTCCTCTCCCCATCTCACTACAGCTGTGTGTGTGTGTGTGTGTGTGTGTAAGAGAGAGAGAGAGAGCGCGGGAGAGAAATAGAGATCTTCCATCCACTGGTTTACTCCCCCAGAGATCTGCAATGACCAGAGCTGGGCCAGGCCAAAGCCAGGAGCCAGGAGCTTCTTCTGGGTCTCCCATGTGGGTACCAAGTTCCAAGGACTTGAACCATCTTTCACTGCTTTTCCCAGGCCATTATCAGGGAGCTGGATTGGTAGTGGAGCAGCCAGGACTTGAACTGGGGCCCAAATAGGATGCTGGTGTTGCAGGTGGTGGCTTTGCCTACTGTGCCACAATGCCAGCCCCTCTAACTGTTTTTTGGGGGGATACTTGCTTCCCTTTTTGTCCCCTGTCTTCCAGGGTGGCTGTATCTCCCCATGCAAGTGGGCTGTGTGCTGGGTGGAGGTGGGAATGGGTGGAGGTGGACGCAGGCCCTGGTAAAGTCAAAGCAGTTCCTTGCTGGCAGCCTGGCTCTGCCACCTTGTGTCTTTTCTTTCCTAAGGTGTGCCAAAAGTGGACAGCCAGCTGGTGGAGAAGCTGGGCCAGCGCCTCTTACCTTGGATGGACTGGCTCTCCCTGGAGCATCTGAACCCCAGCATCTATGTGGGCCTGCGTCTGTCCAGTCTGCAGGCTGGGACCAAGGAGGACCTCTACCTGCACAGCCTCAAGCTGAGCTACCAGCAATGCCTCCTTGGGTATTTCCACACTCTCTCTTCTTGGTCCATTTCCCAAGAGGCAGGGTGCCTAGGTTCTGGTTTGGGCCTGACGCTGCTTGGTTGGCAGACCTCATGCAAGTTCTGTCTTCTCTGGGCGTCTCTCCACCTGTAGAATGAAGGAGTCACAGATGCTAACATAGGGCCCTTGGGCTGCTATTACACCATTCTGTGCCCATGGCAGACATCACTAATCTATGACCACACTCTCATACTGAGCACAGAAACAACACCTGATTCTTCCCATGCTTCCCTCTGTGCCTGAGGCAGACATCACTAATGCATGACCGCACTCTCACACTGAACCCAGCAGCAGCACCCGATTCTGTGCTCCTCTCCCATGCCCGAGACAGACATTACTAATCCATATCCGCATGTTTTTTGTACTGAGTCTAGAAGCAGGCTTTCCCTGTGCTCACTTTCCAGGGGGACTTTAAGGGGAGGCCCATTCGGGTGAAGAGTCAGGAGCCGGGGGGCACCTCCAACTGGGACCGTGTCTCAAGGAGACGCAGGCTGGGGAGAAGGAAAGGAGAGAGTGCGTGGGCGAAGCGTGGGGCAGGCCCAGGAGCCCTGGGGGTTTATCCTCGGCCCTCGTCTTCCATCTTTAACCAGTTTTCGTGTTGGGGTTTGTCTGCACTTTGTGACGTTGGTGGGGGTGCCCCCGGCCAGCCTGACCGCAGACCTGTTGTCCCCCGGCCTTTCCCCAGCTCGGCCTCCGGCGACGACACCAGCGACTGCCAGGCCAAGCCTTCCATGGGCCAGCTGGCCCTCTACCTGCTCGCCCTCAGAGCCAACTGCGAGTTCGTCGGGGGCCGCAAGGGGGACAGGCTGGTCTCACAGCTCAAGTGGTTCCTGGAGGAAGAGAAGAGGAACATTGGTGAGGGTTCGCCAGCGGCCGGGGCGGGGAGCTGGGAGTCTGGTGAGGACCAGAGCTTGGGGGAGGGCGCTCTTTCCCCGCCTCCATCCCGCCCTCTCCCTCTCCACCGAGAGGCTGTGTTTGCTCCAGTGGCCGTGCCTGAGCCACCCTTTCCTGCAGCCCACAGCGGGTGATGCTCGGCCACACTGACTGCCCTGACCACCCGCCTTCCTAACGTGCTCTTCCACCTCTCGGCGAACTCCTCTGCCCCCTGACGCGACCCAGCACGTGACAGCCCCGGCAAGCCTCTTCGGCGGGCACGAGTGCCGGTGGAGGCTGTGAAGGGTCCCAGGCCCAGAGGCGGCTGCTGGGAGGTGCAGGCCGTGGGGTCCCGTGTGCCGATGGGGCTGGTTGCTGGGACGGGGCAGGGAGGCCGCCCCTCAGGCGCAGCACGATGCCCACACCCCGCGTTTCTCCCTGCCAGGTCACGATCACAAGGGCCACCCCCACACCAGCTACTACCAGTACGGCCTCAGCATCCTGGCCCTGTGTGTCCACCAGAAGCGGGTCCCTGACAACGTGGTGGGCAAGCTCCTGTACGCCGTGGAACATGACCAGCACCTCCACCGGGGCCACTTCTCCGTGGGTGAGTGAGCCAGAGCCTGCCGAGGCCCGACTGGCGCGCGCTCAGCCCCAGCCCCAGCTGAGGGTCTCCGTGTCCTGGCTGCACGTTCCCCTTTCTTTGGGATCCCTGCTTACCGCACCACCATGCAGTGAAGGGCTGAGGGCCCCGTGTGGGGCCGTGGGGCTGGGCTGAGGTCCTGACCATGGCCCATCACTCGCTCACTGTGGGAATGACCTCCCAGCAACGTCTCCATGAAGGATGACTGACAGGCAAAGGGCCCTGCCCTGCGCCCGGCGTGGAGAAGGCTCTGCGTGCTGTGACCTTGTCGTCACACTAACTGGGAGGCCTGAGACCTGCAGTCTGATTGCTTCCACTGTGTGACCAGGGGCCTCCACTTCCATTTCTGTCTTCCTTTCAGATTTATTTATTTGAAAGCCACAGTTAGAGAGAGAGAGAGAGAGAGAGAGAGAGAGAGAGAGAGGTCAGTCTTCCACTACTCAGATGACAACAACAGCCAGGACTGGGCCAGGCCAAAGCCAGGAGCCAGGAGCTTCCTCTGGGTCTCCCATGTGGATGGCAGGGGCCCAAGCTCTTGGGCCATCTTCTGCTGCTTTCCCAGGCCATCACTTGGAGCTGGATTGGAAGTGGACATGAACCAGTGCCCGCAGGCTGCAGCTCTACCCACTATGCCACAACGCTGGCCCCCTCCATCTCCATTTCTGATCACTGTGATTCAAGGTCTCTCCTGGGCCTGATGTTCATGCGCTATGTGTATGGGCCTCACCTAGGCTTGGCGGAGGATGGAGCACGTGAGGGGAGGGCAGGTGCCCAGAGCAAAACATGCGATAGGGCCCCAGCCAGCAGGGAGCTTCTTCTACCCCAGAGGCCTGTAGAAAACCCGCTGTGGATGCACTGAAGCCAGCTGGAGGGGTTGGCGTTGTGGCTCAGTGCATGAAGCCACTGCCTGCAACGCTGGCATCACAGCATCCCACATGAGCACCAGTGCAGGTCCCAGCTGCTCCACTTCTGATCCAGCTCCCTGCTAATGCACCCGGGAAAGCAGCAGAGGATGGCCCAAGTGCTTGGGTTCTTGCACCCTCGTGGGAGACCCAGAAGAAGCTCCTGGCTCCTGTTTTTTTGTGTCCATCTGGGGTGTGAACCAGCAGATGGAAGATCTCTCTCTATGTCCCTCTCTCTCTCACTGTCATTCTGCTTTTCAAGGAAATAAAAAATAAATAGCTCTTAAAAAAGAAAACCATCTGAAGGAGAGGGAAAGGCTTAAATAGCTCCAGCGCCCTGACATCTCCCTGTGCCAGTCAAATCAGATTAGCTAGGGACAAACCCAGGCATCTCTTGGTTTAAAACTCCCTGGGAGAGGCCGGGGTTATATTGTAGCAGGTTAAGCTGCCACTGTGGTACTGGCATCCCATGTGGGTGCTGGTTCAAGTCCTGGCTGTTCCACTTCCGATCCAGCTCCCTGCTCATATGCCTGGGAAGAGCTGTGGAAGAGGGCCCAAATGCTTGGGCTCCTGCCACCCACATGGAAGCTCCTGGCCCCTGACTTCAGCCTGGCCCTGCCCTGGCCATTGGGGCCATCTGAGGGAACAAACCAGCAGATGGAAGATCTCACTGTTTGTCTGTCTATCGCTCTCTCTCTGTAATTCTGACTTTCAAATTAAAAAAAAAAGAATGTTTAAAAAAAATTCCCAGGGCTGGTGCTGTGGCGTAGCAAGTAAAGCCGCCACCTACAGTGGTAGGTGGCACTGGTTCAAGTCCCGGATGCTCCACTTCCCATCCAGCTCTCTGCTGTGGCCTGGGAAAGCAGTGGAGGATGGCCCAAGTGCTTGGGCCCTGCACCCACATGGGAGACCCAGAAGAGGCCCCTGGTTCCCTGGCTTCGAATGAGCACAGCTCCAGCTGTTGTGGCCATCTGGGGAGTAAACCAGCATATGGAAGATATCTCTCTCTCTCTCTCTCTCTCTCTGCCTCTCTAATAAATAAATAAATCTTTAAAAGAATTCCCTGGGAGAATCCAGTGTGCAGCCAGGTTTGGGAACAAGCAGTATAGGATGCAGCCCTCTCTGGCCTTCCTCCCCTAGTCACCCTCACCAACCTCTAGCCCCCAGGGAGTAGAGTGACCAACCAAATCAGTCCTCTGATGACCAAAGGGTTTCCCGGGTGTAGGACTTGGAGTGGCCATAGCAGCAAGACCCTGGACAAACCAGGCTGAGTTGGTGCCCCAAGCTGATCTGACCAGCAGTCTCCCTCCTTCAATCCTTCCGTGGCTAACCCCCAAGGCCCTGCTCTGCCTGGCCTTCTTGACTGTCCAGCTCGTCACAGGCCCTGTCTCCTCTAGATACGGTGGCCATGGCAGGCTTGGCCTTCACCTGTCTGGAACGCCTCAACTTGAACCCGGATCAGAAACAACGGATCAGCATGGCCATCGGCACAGCACGGGAGAAGATTCTGGGGGCCCAGACCCCCGAGGGCCACTTCGGGAATGTCTACAGCACCCCGTTGGCTCTGCAGGTAGGAGGAGGCCCTTGGAGCCCTCGGGGCCAGTGGGGAGTGGACTTAGCAGGAGCTGGAAGGCTTGGCTGTAAGACCCAGTGCACGCCGGCTGACCTGCCTCCTCCGCACCTTCCTCACTCTGTCCCCAGTTGCTGATGGCCTCCCCCGTGTCCGGGGTGCAGCTGGGCGCGGCGTGCCTCAAGGCCAGGGCTGCTCTGTTGGCCAGCCTGCAGGACGGAGCCTTCCAGAACGTGGTCACGATCTCCCAGCTGCTGCCTGTCCTGAACCATAAGACCTACGTGGACCTCATCTTCCCAGACTGCCAGGCACCAAGAGGTAGGGGCGCCTTTGGTGGAAGCACAGCTGTCTCTCGTCTGCCGAGCGCGCGTGGACGCCTGAGGGGCCCAGCGAGGGGAGGTGGCTTGCTCTGATTTGCTGAGTCAGCACGAGGTTGTGGGTGTGCGTGGGACACAGCAGCTGGGCTTCTAGAAGCTCACAGTGTGGGGAGGAAAAGACCACAAATGGAGAGATCTGGGTGGGCCCCTTATGTGATACCCAGGGCAGAAATGTCTCAGTGAATGGATGGATGGTTGGATGGATGGATGGATGGATGGAGAGAGAGAGGCACATCTTGGTTGAGTCTGAGAAACTGTGATCAGAATTTGAATCAGCTGCGTCTGAGAGAGGGGCGGTGAGTGGGAGGTGCCAGTAGACAGGAGGGCAGGGTGGGCGGAGCGGAACAGAAGGCAGCAGAACACAGGCATGGGGGTGACAAGAACTGGGGGGCGTGGTCTTGCAAAAGAGTAGGGTTTGGGAGAATGAGCAGGCAGGGGGGTGGGAAACAGACCCTCAGCGGTGACAGGGGAGTGGTGAGCAAGTGCCTGTTCTAGAATGAGCCTTTGCAGTGCTGTGTGGCTGACCGGGGGACACTGGTGTCAGAGAAGTCAGTGGAGGGCCTGGCGTTGGGTGGTGTGGGGGACAGGGACACAGGGGTGAGGGACAGGGAGCCGGGGTGGCCCCAGGCTTCAGCTGAGCAGATGGTGGTGGTGCTGGCTTTCAGTGAGCTGAGAACCCGTGGAAGGACGGGGCCCAGAGGGGAAGAAGGGGACCCCCAGCTGGGCTGTGTGTCCTGACGCCAGCTGCCTGCCCTGTCTCCCCGCCACAGTCACGTTGGTCCCAGCTAGCGAGGCGCCCTCACTGAGCGAAGTCCCAGAGATCATCACCGTCTCGCTGAGGGTCCCCAGTGTCCTGCCGCCCTACGAGCGATCACTCTTTGTCCTCGCCGGGTCCTCTTTGGAAGACGTCCTGAAGCTGGCCCGTGAGACTGGAGGATTCACGTGAGGCCCCTCTCCCCACTTCCCAGCCTCCACCCCTCCAAACCCCGCGTGCCTAAAACAGGGGAAGGAACAGGGGACAGAGACAACGGCCCAACTCCTTTTTCGCCCGTGCTGTCATGGCAACAGAGCCGTGGGCCAGTTGTCACCAAGCGAGCAGGCTCGGGAGACAGAGCCGCTGCATTGGAATCCCAGCTCTGGCGCTGTCCAGCCAGGGGGCAGAGCCACGGACGGACACGCAGCTCAGTGAGGGCATCCCACGTGCTCGTCTCTTCCTGGGGCCTGTGTGAGGGGCCCAAGAGTCCAGGCCATGTGCAGACGGTGGCACCGGCTTTTTGTGGGTGCAGGAGCTAGCTGGCACATACAGAGTGGAGTGCTCCACCCAGGCTGGCTTTCCTAAGGATCAGAATTTTTAGCGTTGATATCTTGGTGCAGAGGAGGCTGGGCAGTGACCTTAAACTTGCTTCTCGGGCCGAGATCTGCCCTGAGGACGAGGCCCTGTCCACACCCACCTAAGATGGACGTGTTGCTCCTGGGGACTAGGGCACAGAGAAGCTGAGTGCCTGCCACCTGGGGTCATCCAGGCCAACAGATCTCAGATATTTGGAAAGACCCTTTTAAAAGACAAAAATGTTCCCAGACTTCAGGTTAAGTTGCTCCATTTATAATATGACTTCTATATGTTTATTACGTGCAAAGGCCTTTCTGTAAAGAATAGACCTACGCAAATAGGGACCGTCTGCTGAGGGGCAGGTGCAGCTGCCAGTGCAGGGCGAGCCGTGTGCTCTCAGCACCCCCTCAAATTTGAGGCGCCCTTGGACCTGAGTCTGTGCAGGCTGCTCTGACTTCCCCGCCCCTCCCCTGGCCTGAGCACTCCCTTCACTGTTCAGCGCATCTCGGTTCTCGGCGGGGTTGGCTGCAGGGCCGCAGCAGAGTCAGAGGAGGCCACGGCCACCCCGGGGGCCCCCGGCAGAGGTGGAGATCACCTGCACCTGCTGGCATGCGTTGCTGCGGCCCCTGCCCTTGCGTTTTGGCGTCCTGCGTCATCCCACAACTGCTCCCTCTTGCAAACACACCACCATGATGTCACCCACTACTACTTATTACCTCTGAGGGCAGCACCCCAGGGACCGCCCCTCTCCCTGGGCTCCACCACCTCAACACCCCCACACGGAGGACCAGGCCTCCAGATTCACCCCTGGGGACAAACCACATCCAGACTGAGACAGAGTCCATGGCCGCGGTCAGCGCAGGATGTATCAGTGGGACTGGAGAGGAGGCGGGCAGAGCTGAGGCCCGCGGCCCCCTGGGGAGGTGGCTCAGGAAGGGCAGAACTTGTCTGCGGGGTCCCTGAGCTCCTCTTCCTCTCCCGGAACAGCAGTTGGCTCCCCTTCTCTTCTGCAGGTTTGAGACACAGGCCTCCCTGTCAGGCCCCTACCTGACCTCCGTGATGGGAAAAGTGGCTGGGGACCGTGAGTTCTGGCAGCTCCTCCGAGCCCCCGACACCCCTCTGCTGCAAGGTGAGCCTGGGCCACCCCCGGACCTGTCCCCTACCCCAACCTGACCCCCGGGCAAGTCTGCACCCCTCACCCCGGCTTTCCCCAGTGCAGCCTGGGCCACCCCCAAGCTGTCCCTACCCCAGCCTCACCCCCAGCAGTCTGTACCCCTCACCCCGGCTTTCCCCGCACCGGCCTGGGTCACCCCTGAGCTGTCCCTACCCCAACCTGACCCCCGGGCAAGTCTGCACCCCTCACCCCAGCTTTCCCCCGCACCGGCCTGGGCCACGCCTCATACAAACCTTTGATGCTCAGGGGTGCACTTAATCGATTTAACAGAATGCAGAGCCCTTTCCTTGGAAGCAATTGTGGGAACTCCAGGAAATCAGCTCGATTAAAAGAGGAAGAAAGTGAGAATCAGCTGTAATTCAGGACCTAGAAATAACTTCTTTTAATTTTTGGTATAATTTCTTCCAGAAACACTTTACAATACCTTAAAAAAAAATTAAAGGAGCCATAGTTTCTCTATCAATAGGAAGGAAGTGTCAGTCACATGTGTAATTTAAAATCTAGTTAGTGAAACCAATCTTAATAATATCTCTTTTAACTGAATGTCTAAAATATCACTCAGATTGAGTGACTGTAGAGCTATTAGTGACATATTTTACATGCTTTTTTAAAAAAATGGAATTTTCATATTCTTTTTAAAAAAAGATTTATTTATTTAAAACAGAGTTACAGAGAGAGAGAGAGAGAGAGAGAGAGAGGTCTTCCATCTGCTGGGTCACTCCCCAAATGGCCACATCGGCCAGAGCTGAGCCCATCTGGAGCCAGGAGCCAGGAGCTTCTGCCAGGTCTCCCATGTGGGTGCAGGGGCCCAAGGACTTGGGCCATCCTCCACTGCTTTCCCAGGCCATAGCAGAGAGCTGGATTGGAAGAGGAGCAGCCGGGACTTGAACTGGCGTCCCTATGGGATGTGAGATGCTGGCGCTGCAGGTTGGGACTTTAACCTGCTGCACTGCAGTGCCAGCCCTGGAATTTTGATTTTCTTGATTCGTTTGATACAGAAAGACAGATAGGTGCACAGAGAGAGAGAGAGAGAGCACTCCCATCTGCTGGTTCACTCCCCATCTACCCTAAGGGGGTCAGGATCGAAGCTGGGAGACGGAGCTCAGTCTGTGCCCCCAACCTCAGTGGCAGGAACCTAAGCCCTTGAACCCCCCAAGGACTGCATCTGTGGGAAGCCGGCGTCAGGAGTCTGAGGCAGGCATTGAACCCAAGTCCTCCTGTGCGGGATGTGGGCATCCTATCCGACAACTCAACTGCTAAGTGCAGCACCTACCCCACGTGCTTCTCCTGTGTTTGTACGAGGATTTCAAATGCTAGCCCGCACACTTACTGTTTTGCAACCGTATTCATTCTTACTATGTTTGTGGCCATCTCTCCACATCAGCCTGTGTAGATCTTTCTTTGTAGTCACCGCGTGGATTGCTAGATACAGAAGGGTGCTCTGGGCTGCAAAGAACAGAACTCACGGCGCAAAGTTCTTTCCACCACGCGACATCCCTTGGCTCCTGGGACCGGACTCAGAGGTGGCGAGAGTTCCAGGACCATTGCAGCCAGGGCTCCGGTCCCGTTTCCTTGTCACTCACGTGGCTCCGTTCTCCTTTCCTTGTGGCTTCTTCCTCTTCCCGTGTCTTCCTGGGGCTGCTTCCTTCCGTGACTGAGGAACCTAGTCTCCCAGTCCCTCAGCCACTGCTGGCTTCTCACGTGCATGCCGGGACCCATGCCTGTTGCTAGGGTTCTGACGGCACCAGTGACTGGGGGAAGAGGCGACCACGAGTGGAGCAGGCCCCAGGGCTCAATCCTGGGGCTGGGCTGCTGCATCTGGGGCGTCGGGGGTGGGGGTGGGGGATGGATGGACCACCACGTGTCAAGTGCTGTCAGACCTGTAGAAGTCCTTATGCCTCCGGCTGTGAGAGCTTTCTTGCGCATCGGCCCTGACACTGGGTGGCCTCCGACAGGTCATCTGTTCTTCCTGTTGCTACTTGCACACCCTGGAACGTCCACGGGGCACTTACCAGGCATCAGGCTTCCTGCCAGGTGCTTTGAGGAAGGCGGGACTTCCTCTCTGAGGGAGCCCAGTGAGAAGCATTCTTGTTTCCTGCCTGTGTTCTGAACAAATGGAGATGTCAGACAAAGGGGCGGCGATGGAGACCCCGAATCTGGTCTCCATCATGGATGATGACCTGGGCCAGAGGTTGCGGCTTAGGATGAGAGCCGGATGGATGGAACATGAGGCAGACCTGGGCAGTTCTACCCCTATTACCACATCTCCGCCCCCAGGTCCAGCAGGCACCCATTCCTGGGAGGCGCAAGGAAGTCCTGGGCCACCCTTGCCTGGCTCAGTGGTCCCAAACCAGCCGACCGTGGGAGTCACTCCTCTGCCTTCCTGGGGGTGGACGGTGGCTGGGAGTTGAGGTCATTGGCTCCCTCCTGCCTTTCTACGTTTGGGCGGCACTGGAAACCGTGTTTCTCATGGTTCTGTAGGCTGGGAAGTCCAAGTTCAGAACACCAAGGTACGCAGTCCTGGCTCACAGATAGCCCCTTCTCGCTGTGTGCCCACCCGGTGAAAGGCACAAGGGGACTCTCTGGGTCCTTTTTCTACAAAGACACCGACCCCAATCCGCGAGGGCTCCACCCTGCACCTCCCAAAGGCCCACCCTGAGCCTAACACCCCCCACTCCCGGGGGCTCAGTTTCCACCTGAGTGGGGGAGGGGAGCAGCAGACATTCCGACCACAGCACCTCCAGAGAAAAAGAAACCCCCCACCCCCACCCCCTGGGGGCAGTATTTGACACTGGCTAAGCGGCCACTTGGGACGTCCACAGCCCACGTTGGAGAGCCCGTTTCAAGTCCCAGCTTCACTCCCGATTCCAGTGTCCTTCCAACGCACCCGTGGGAGGCAGCAGGGATGGCTCAGGTGTCTGGGTCCCTGCCACCCACCCTGGGAGACCTGGACTGAGCTCCCAACTCCTGGCTTCAGCCTGGCCCGGCCCCAGCTGTTGTGGGCATTTGCTGATTGAACCAGCAGATGGACGCTCTCTCTCTCCCAAATACATTAAGACAACAACAAACTGCACCTCCCAGGCTTCAGGGTGGGGGTGGGGAAGATGAGGTCCAGGGCTCGGATCCACCGTGTTAAGCGCCCTTGCTCTGCTTCCACAGGGATCGCTGACTACAGACCCAAGGACGGGGAGACCCTCGAGCTGAGGCTGGTCAGCTGGTAGCCCCGAGGCCGCCTCGCACACCCCCCGGGCTTTCCAGGCCTCCCTCCCCATGTCCTCAGTGTGGGGCCCCGACCTCGCTGCCACGTCCTGTGCACTTGGAGAAATGTCACTGGATCACCCCGGCCACCACGCCAGCCAAGGCCCATGCAGAGGCTCACCCTGGAGCAGGGAGCAAGCATGTTCCCCAGGACGCCCGTCGGCCCAGGTCTGGCCCAGCGTGGCCCTGCGCGCCTCCCGGGAAGACCACGCCAGCATCTGAAGGGCACGAAAGCATCTCGGGCTCCTTGGGAGGAGGAGGACAAGCGTGGTGACTGCCGGTGTCGTGAGTACCGCCGCTCTGAGTTGGGGAACCCCAGATCTGCACTCCGCTGTCGGAAGTGGCAGCCCCAGAGCTGGCCATGTGGCACCCGATGCCCGCCTTGGAAGTGATTAAAGCATTGATTGTCCGTGCACCTGCCGTGGTGTCCTGCTGCCTCCAGTGTAGGAACCGGGAGCAGAGAAGGGCGAGGTGCCCCGGGCGGGAGGGGAGGAAGGTGCCAGAGCTTTCTCTGAGGCATGGGGGGGAGCAGGCTTCTGGCTTAGGAGCCCGACAGACCTGGCCTGGGGTGCCCTGCTGCTGCTCCACCAGAACACTGGAACCTGGGGTTCCGCGATTCAGAGCCCCGATTCACGCGAGGCCCAGGGCCCTAGGGTCGGGTCTCGCTGCTGTTAGGGTCCCAGTCAGGCTTCGGGAGCCAGGATGTGGGGACCCTGTGTGTGCGAGAGCCTGGGGCTCTGTGCTGTCCCCTCGGAAGTGGGGCTGGGCCCAAGGAGGTCAGGAAGGGGGCCTGGTGGATGACACCAGGGGGCTGGGGCCCCTGTGCCTGGGAAGTGGGGCAGACAGACCCGTGCGTCTTCCTGGAGTGCCAGCCCCAGATACTCAGGCCTGGGCAGCCAGGGGGAAGGGGAGGTGAAAATATTCTTTTGTACCAAGGACTACCTGGAAGTTCCAGGAAGCCAAATACAAGGGGACTTCAGACCGTTCGCGGACACATGGAATTGAAAGAGGAGTTAATTTTGGTGTAAAGCATTTGGAAATCCAGGCATGGTTTTCGTCATGAGATGCATTTTCCACAGGCATTTCCAAGACCCCTTGGTACAAAGTCAACACCTGGATTCTAGAATTCTTATCTATTTACTTATCTCATGGCAGGGAGCTCCAGTCTGCTGGGTTCACTCCCCAGATGCCTGCAGTGGTTCAGGGCGCGGCCAGGGCCGAAGATGGGAGCCATGAACTCAATTCCTCCTGGCCCCCTGGCCCCCCGCAGGGCAGGAGGGGGCCGCCCCCTGGGTGGTACTGGAAAACTGACAAAATCCGCCCTCCCCTTTCCAATGTCACCCATATGGAGAGGTTGAATTTCTCCTCTACAAGAAGTGGGGGAGTGGGCTACCCCCTTGGCTGGCTCAGTTTCCCCCCTACAACCTTGCTTCTAAATGCCCCCATTAAAAAAAAGTCCCTATAGTTTAGTCCTTAGCCTGCAAATCCTTCTGTCTGCACCCCCTCCCCTGCATTTTGGGGTCGTCAACAGTGCTTTGCGGCCTTCAGCAGGCATGAGAGGTGACAATCCAGATTCCTGGGCCCACCCTCGGTTTCCAGCGTCTGACTCAGCAGGGAGGCTAGGAGGCTCTTGAGGCTATTCCACCGCATGGCCACCAGAGGGCGCCGCAGGACCGGCTAAGCGGTCCCCCTTTGCGGCTCGGTCCTCCAGCCTGCAGACCAGGAGGGGCGAGCCACGTCCCAGTGGGCAGAATCTTCCGCAGGGGAATCTCGATGACAGGAAAAGGGCACGTGGCCAGTTCTGGGCCTAGATCTTTATGCACCTGGACTCCAGAGCTCAGAGAGGCCAGGGATCCTGGAATCTAGGCCGACCTGTCCTGCTCCAGGCGAGCCCGACCCCCAGCTCTGAGAGCGTGCGCTCCTCAGATGGGAGAACCAAGGCCCAGACAAGGCACGAGGGCTCAGTGGCAGCTGCTCCGACCCCCAGCCCAAGGCTCGTGTCTTGCTAGGGCTGAGGGCAGAGGGTGGACCCCAGGAAGGCCAGCTATGAGTCAGCTCCCAGTGCCCAGGGGATGGGACAGGGGCCGCCGCAGGCTGTGGGTGATCCTGGTGATTCAGCTTTGCTCTGTGGGCCGGGGGTGGGGTGGGGGTGGGGTCGCCCCCCTGGGCTGGGAGGCGAAGGGAAGATTGCTGGGGCTAGGAAGGGGCGACGGTGGGGGCTTCAGGGTCCGGGCTCCGGCTCTGCTGGATGCTGAGGTCCCAGCAGATAATGGTGGCCGGAGCCCAGGGGGATCCGAAAGTGGTCCAGGGCTGGGGGCTTGGGGACCCCTCTCCGATGCCTTGCTCCTTGAAGATCTTCAGCACTATACATTGTCCTTTGTGGGGGCTCGCCTGGGCGCTGGGTGGGGAGGGGCCTGGCCCCCACGGACGGCGACGGGGGGTCTCCACTGCGCCAGCGAGCGGGCCTCCTGATGGACAGAGGGGCAGGGCGGAGGAGGAGCCTGCGGGAAATGCCAGGCGGCCGGGGCGGGGCGAGCGGGCTGCGCGGGGCGGGGCCGGCCAGGGACGGGGCCTGGAGCTCCGCCCAGTTTTCCGGGTGGGGCGCGGGAGGCGGCGGCGGCGGGGGCGGCGGAGGCGGGGCCGAGGGCGCGGGGCCGCGCCCGCGCGGGGCTGGGCCGGGGTAGAGCCGGGCGGGAGCTGCAGCCGAAGCCACAGCCGCAGCCGCAGCCGGAGCAGCCGGGACCCGACGCTGGAGCGCAGGCTGTGCTGGAGCCGAGCCGAGCTCGCCGCCTGGTACCGGCCGGAGCGCAGGCCGGCCCATTAGCCGCACCGCCCGAACGCTGCGCGGAGCCGGGACCGGCCGGATCAGGAGGCCTCCGCACGGCCTGAGCACGCAGCAGGTCCGGAGGTCCGGATTCGCCCCTCTCCAGCCGCCTGGGAACAGAAGAGGAGACAAGAGAGCGGCTTCCATCCAAGCGCCTGGCGTGGGCCTGGGCGCACAGGGCAGTGGAGACTTCGCCCGGGAGGAGGTGCCTGGCCCTGACTAGGCCAGGCTTGGCCACCGACGAGCCCGGCATCCCGGCAGCCACGACCGCGAACCGGCTTCTCAGGTCTCCGCTGGCCCCGGCCTGGCGCAGGGAGCTGTGCCCTCACCTGTCTGAGTCGGGCCCGGGGGCCAGGGCAGCGGGATCTGGTCTGGCCCAAAGCTCTGGTGGCCCGGAGCTGGTCGCAGGGGAGCCGCCTCCTGCTCCAGCCCCGCTGGCGCGGATGTGCCACTGTCCGCTGGAGCATCATGAAGGCAGGATGACCTCCGCCGAGGCCGCGGCCGCCACTGGCGCTTCTCGGGCGGCCGGACCTCCTGAGGGGTCGGCCGGCAGCCCCCAGGCCCTCGGGCAGCCTGGCGGGGCCCGGGTGGCCGTGGCGGCCCTGGTGTGGCTGCTGGCAGGAGCCACCATGTCCAGCCTCAACAAGTGGATCTTCACTGTGCATGGCTTCGGGAGGCCCCTGCTGCTGTCGGCTCTGCACATGCTGGCCGCGGCGCTGGTGTGCCACTGGCGGGCCCAGCGCCCCGTGCCCGGGAGCACCCGCCGCCGCGTGCTGCTGCTCAGCCTCACCTTCGGCACCTCGATGGCCTGTGGCAACGTGGGCCTGAGCGCGGTGCCCCTGGACCTGGCGCAGCTGGCCACCACCACCACGCCGCTGTTCACCATGGCCCTGTCGGCGGCGCTGCTTGGCCGCCGCCACCACCCGCTGCAGTTTGCCGCCATGGGCCCGCTCTGCCTGGGGGCCGCCTGCAGCTTGGCCGGGGAGTTCCAGGCACCTCCTGCCGGCTGCGGCTTCCTGCTGGCTGCCACCTGCCTTCGAGGGCTCAAGTCCGTGCAGCAGAGTGAGTACGAGGGTTGAGGGTCGTTGGCTACAGGAGGTGGGAGGCTGGGGCGTGGTGGGAGGGATGTGGCTGTTACCCCGTTTTACACATGAGGCCACTTAGGCTCAGAGACAGCTTGTGAGTTCCAGGTCCCCAGAATTTCGGCCCTGGGCACCCACGCTACAGTGATCTGGTTCCATTATTGTCCCGTTGGTTCCCTGGATGGCCCCAGGTCGTCCCCATTTGATGGAGACAGGGAGAGGTTTGTCCTGGGCCATGTGTCCAGTGACAAATGTCGGCACTCACTGTACAAGTGATGTGGTGTCTGGTTGTAGACCTATAGTGGGACCGGAAAGTGTGGCTTGGGGTGGAGGGGGGAGGGCAAGGCCTGGAGCTGGCTTTGGAAGGCACAGGGTTTGACTCAGAGCGGGAGGGGCTGGTGTTTACTCTGGCGAGACAGGCGCAGCTGGGTTGTCATGGCAACAGGCACCTTCATCCCATCCCAGAGATGAAGGGACTGAGGCTCCATGATTGGCCCAAGGTCACACGGTTCCTAAAAAACCTGGAAGGCTGGTCTGCGTGACCGTGACCTCTGACTGCTCTGAGGGGCTCTGAGGAGGGGGGACTAGGGCGAGGCCCCAGGCCCAGCCCCTGCGGGATCCCTCCCTCTGCCTGAGGGTGGGTGGAGGCTGGCTTCCCGCCTGTTACTGCTGAGGGGCGTCTGAGTCACGGCCCCCACCCTCTGGCTGTCTCAACCCCAGGGAGACCTGGGGGAGGCCGGGGTGCCCACTCCGCGGGGTCAGGTGAGGCCTGAGCTCCGGCCATGCTGTTGTCACGTTCATTGTGTGACCTTGGGCAGATCCTGGCCCTATCTGGACCCGGGGAGGGAGGTCCGAGGGGGCCTCTTGCTTGGTCTCCCCCCTCGCAGCTCTGAGATCCTGGGACCCCTGGGAGGAGGAAGGACACTGAGCAGTCCCAGGGTGGTGGGAGGGGCCGGAGGTCAGCCCTGCCCTGGCCTCTGTGCATTGGGACCCAGAAGCCTTGTCCCCGTCCTCCTGGGTTCTATTTATGCCCTCAGGCCATATGAGATCTGGGGAGTGAGCTCCACGGAGGGAGGGCCAGCCGAGGGCAGGGCGTGAGTCAGCCCCAGGAAACCTGAGCTTGTGGCTTGTGGCACCCTGGTAGGCGGGGCCCCAAGGCGGGGCAGGTCCCAGCTCCCGGGCACCGCAGCCTGCCGAGTGACGTGCAGGTGCCTTCACTTCTGCCAGCCCCTCCCAAGGCGGAACTCTCTGGCCCCCTGGGCAGGTTGGATGCTGGCTCCAGGCTCCCACAGCACCCTCAGCTCCCTGCCATCGTAGCTCTGAGTGCCCTGTATTTGAGCCACTTGGTTCCTGGTCCGTGTTCCACGAGACAGGCTTTGGGGCTCTTCCCTGTCCCCAGCACCTGGCCCAAGCACCTTATGTGGTGCACTGGTGGGCTGCCCAGCTCAGGAGGGAGCCTGGGAGCCTGGAGGCCCCACCTAGCAGAGATGAGGAGAGGAACAGGCTGGAGCCGGAGGTTGAGATGGGATTTGAGCAAGAGATTTCTACTGTCAAAGGTTCCGGAAGAGGCCCTGGGGCCAGATTCAGACTAGAGTGTAAATGGCTGCCACCAGCTCCTTTGCTAAGAGCAGACTCTGTGGGTGCTGTGGACAAGAGTTCAGGCAGAGGAGAGCCGGGGGCGCTCCAGGGGAGAGGGGTGATGCCGCCTTCCTGCCCCCAGGGTGCCAGCCTGCAGAGCCAGTTCTCAGCTGTACCCGCCGAGTCAGAGCAGCCTCCAGCCCTGTCCACACACTCAGGGGTGCAGGGAGGCACGACAGTAAACACTTGGCGAGGCCTCACGAGGTGTCCACACCATGCCCAGCTCTCCATGCGGGCAGAGCAAGAGGGAAAATTCAGGAGACTGGAAGTCGGTGATGGGTACCAGGCAGCGGGAACAGAGTGGGCGGGATTGTGCCAGCCACCATGGTCTCCTACGCACTCAGGCCATCTCCCAGCTACCTTAGCAGTGGAAGTGGAGCAGCCAGGACTCAAACTGGTACTCCAATATGGGATGCCAGCTGCGGGCCCCGTGTTCAGCACCACACGTGCCCCTGCGCACAAGGACGGGGTGACTTGGCCTTAGGTCACCCAGCCCGTGAAGGACAAAGCTGGGACAGCCCCGAGTGAGGGTTTAGCAAGGGGCCAGCTGTTGTCTGCGTGTGGCTGAGGCTTGGGCCTATGCAGAGGCAGGGCAGCTGTGGATGAAGTTGAGGGTTTGGGGGTGCTGGCAGGGGAGCAGCCAGGGCAAGCTGGCATCTGGGGGGCCCTAGCGGGAGGTGACTCACCTCTGACAGAGGCTTGCTGTCCTGCCCCTGGGCTGCAGGGGATGGAGGTGGGGGTGGGGCAGGATGTAGAGCAGGTGCAAGAGGATGGCTAGGGCAGCCGTTTGAGCCTTGCTGCCCGCTGCCTCGCTGAGGGTGAAACGTGCCCAAAGCAACGCTTACCTGGAGACCCAGACGCCGTCCTGTGGTGGCACCTTGCACGTGCAGGCCACAGGCAGCTCACGGGGCGGGGCGGGGGGCGGGGGGCCACTGGGAGCTGGGGAGCAGGCTAATTGCACCGATCTGCTCATTTCTAGAAAGGCTTGGGCGGGAGGCATTGTTGCCTAGAGAACAACGCCAAAACATTGGAAAGACATCGAGCAAGAAAGAAAATTTCCTCTTCTCCAACACAGCCTATGAGCAAGCGTCCCCAGGGCTCTTGGGAAAGTCTGTGTCAGTAGAAGCATGGTGGCTCGGCGTGGTGGGCGGGAGGGGGGGCTCTCGCGATTACTCATCTCTCTCCACTGACACTGACACTGGCTGCCCTCCTGCCAGCATGGTCATTTCCCCTGGAGGTCTGGCTGACACGCTGCCTCCTCCGGGAGTTGGCTGGGCAGAGCACCGGCATACACAGGTGCACACAGCACCTGGGTAAAGGTGGCAGGAGCCCCGCTTTCCTCTTGGCCCTGGGTTCGTCTCCACAGGCCCCGGTATTGCTGGCAAACAGGATAAACGGTGGGTGACCGCCCAGCCCGGAGCCAATGCTAATTGTTCCTGGCTCTTCCCCAGTGATCACAGAGGAGAATTTGTTTGTTTGTTTGTTTGAAAAGCAGAAAGCGAGAGAGAAAAGCAGAGACAGAGAGATCTTCCATCTGCTGGTTCACACCCCAAGTGCCCACAGTAGCTAGGGCTGGGCCAGGCCAAAGCCAGGAGCTCAGCAGGGCCTCCCACGTGAATGGGGGGACCTAGGAAGTGAGCACCACTGCTGTGTCCAGGCCGTACATAGGCAGGAAGCTACACTTGCTCTGTCCCAGGCTGCGCATTAGCAGGACGCTGCGTCAGCAGCAGAGGAAGTTTGTTGCTTTCAGACAATTAAGATTAATTAGTTACTTGATTTTATTAGTTTGAAAGGCAGAGAGGTAGAAGGAGCTGGGCACCTGCTGGATCACTCCCTAAATGTCCACAACGGCCAGAAGCCAGGAGTTGGGCACTCTGGGCCCCCCTGTGGGTGGCAGGGCCCCAGCTGCGTGAGCCATCGCCGCTGCCTCCCAGGTGCACATTGGCGGGGAGCTGGAAACCGAAATGGGGCTGGGACTTGTGCTCCATTAGGGGATGCAGGTGTCCCAACGGGGTCTTAACTGTGGTGCCAGATGCCTGCCCTCCTCTCTCTCTCTCTCTCTCTCTTTAATGTAAAGGCTGCATAGTTATTAAGTGATGGAGTTGGGGCCCTTTGCTGGCCTGGCCCTACTGTGCAGGCTGGAGCTTTGTTGTGGTGGGGGTGGGGTCTTGGTGGGTGTGATAAGGCCTGGGGGGTGGGGAATAAAGGGGCATTGGGGTAGTTGGTGCAGGATCTTCCAAGCTGGGTTAAGAACCCAAGGAGACCTCAAGAGTTTTGGGGGAGGTGGCACTTTCCACGTTATTTGGACAGCGTAAGCAGATCGGCTTGAAATGAGTAACAGTGGGCTGCTTTATTTGTGTCAAGGTTGGTGGGGGGAAGAGAGAGAGAAAGATTGATTTTTTTTAAGATTTATTTATTTATTTGAAAGTCAGAGTTACAGAGAGAGAAGGAGAGGCAGAGAGAGAGATCTTCCATCTGCTGGTTCACTCCCCAATTGTCTGCAACAGCCGCAGCTTGACTGATCTGAAGCCAGGAGCCAGGAGTTTCTTCCAGGTCTCCCACATGGGTGCAGGGGCCCAAGGACTTGGGCCATCTTCTACTGCTTTCCCAGGCCACAGCAGAGAGCTGGATTGGAAGTGGAGCAGCCAGGACTCGAACCGGTGCCCTTATGGGATGCTGGTGCAGCAAGCGACGGCTTTACTCGCTACGCCACAGCGCCGGTCCTAAGAAATCTTGCATCCTCTGGTTCACTCTCCAAATGCCCACAACAACCAGGACTGGGTCCAGAACTCCATCCCGGTCTCCCCACGTGGGTGGCAGGAACCTAACTCCATGAGCCCTCACCTGCTGCCTCCCAGTTGCAGGTGAGCAGGCAGCTGGATGGGAAGCAGAGCCAGGACTTGAACCCAGGCACTTTGTCTTGGGATGTGGGCGTGGAAACTGACAGCTTCCCTCCTGCGCCATCTGTAAGCAGTCACCTGTACAATGGCTTTCCGTAAGCTACATTAAAAAAAAAATTATTTATTTGAAGGGCAGAGTTAGAGAGGCAGAGGCAGAGAGAGGTCTTCCACCTTGCAGCTACCTGTTTTTAGGGTTTCCTGTTTCCCAGCCTTCCAGGTGAGGAAACCCAGGCTTAGGGAGATGAAGCGCTGGTAGTCGGGGGTGGATGCAGCGTGGGTCTGGGCAGCCTGAGCCTGGTGCATGACCCGCTGGAGGGCCACGCTGGGCTGGCGGAGTCGGGGGCTGTGAGCGTCCCGGGGCTGACGGCCTCTGTCATGTTGCGCCCCGGGGCTGACGGCCTCTGTCCTGTTGCAGGTGCCCTACTGCAGGAGGAGAGGCTCGATGCGGTGACCCTGCTGTACGCCACTTCGCTGCCCAGCTTCTGCTTGCTGGCCGGCGCCGCCCTGGTGCTGGAGGCGGGGGTGGCCCCGCCGCCCGCTGCCTCCGACTCCCGCCTCTGGGCCTGCATCCTGCTCAGCTGCTTCCTGTCTGTGGTCTACAACCTGGCCAGCTTCTCCCTGCTGGCCCTCACCTCCGCCCTCACCGTCCACGTCCTGGGCAACCTCACCGTCGTGGGCAACCTCGTCCTGTCCCGGCTCCTGTTTGGCAGCCGTCTCAGCGCCCTCAGCTACGTGGGCATCGCGCTCACCCTTTCTGGAATGTTCCTTTACCACAACTGCGAGTTCGTGGCCTCCTGGGCATCCCGCTGGAGACTGTGGCGGAGAGACAAGCCCGGCAAGGGTCTTTGAGACCTGGGGCGGACCCACCCTGAACTCAACCTTGGCCAGCGGCCGTGGGAAAGGCAGAGGGCCGGCAGTCCCCGCCACCAGGGCCGTGGAAGGGGGCGGCACCTTCCGGGAGGGCTGCCTTGGAGGCTGCAATGGGGGGCTCCCAGAGAGACGTGCGTCCCGTCCAGCCTGCCTCGCCCCCTTCACGGACGCCCCCACCACTGGATGGTGGGCCCCAGCCTGGCCCAGTCGCTGTCCTTGTCGGATTGATTCTGGCGACGGATATCAAGCGCTACGCTGAAAACTGGGCACACTTTGTAAACCTCCATGTGTTATATGATGATGATGATGGCGACAACTCTGGGAGATTTCACAGTCCTTCCCCGAGTCGGGGAGGCAGCAAGGGGGCCCAGGGAAGGACTTCCTGGCAGCTGCCCCCACCCCCACCCCCGCTGCCGGGAATTGGGGTAATTGGTGCCAACCCCAGGCAGCTGGTGCCCTGGTGCCCGCCAGTTTTGAGTCTTCCGTCCTCAAATACACTATTTTTGCTTGGACACCTGTGTGAATCCCTGGGGGGGAGGGAGCAGCCATGAGAATGTAGGGCGCACCAAGTGTCACCGTCGCCGGAACCAGGCCATTCTCCCTGAGCCACCGCAGGCCGTGCTGGCCCCTAGCCCGGCCCCGCACCAGCCAGGCCACAGGCCCTGGAAACACCTTCTGGAGGAGGGACAGAGTGAGAGCTCCCTACCCAGACCACAAGGCCCTCAGGCTCGGGCCCTCGTGGGCCTCCCCGGGCTCCTGGCTCACTTTTCTTCCCCTTGGCTCCACCCCCCCACCCCCCAGCCTCAACTTCCTTCAGATCCCCATGGGCACCTCCCTTGTCATGGTCCAAACCCAAACCCATGATTCCTCCAGAGAGAAGGGCGGGGCGGGGCAGGGGTGGAATGCCCAGGGATGGGGGTGCAGAGGAGGAGGGATGGGGTTCAGGGGAGAGGGAGGGCTGGCCCCGGGGCCTTACAGGGAGCACGGCTGCCTTCCAGCAGACAACCTCTGGTGGGTGTCCCCACACCTGGAGCTAGCCCAGAGCCTCCCTGGCCGGCTGGCCCCACTCGGCTTGCTTACCTGGCCTCTTGGCCTTCCCCGGCCTGGCTACCTCACCTAGGGGGTCACCTGGTCAAAGTCCCGGATGGGAAAGTGCAGCAGGTCAGACGCTGCCTGGGACGCCTGCAGCCCATAGCAGAGTGCCTAAGGCTCAGGCCCGGCTCCGCCTCCCATTCCGGCTTCCTGCCGATGTGCACCCTGGGAGGCAGCCGATGATGGCCTAAGTACTTGGGTCCCTGCCACCAACATGGGAGACTGGGTGGAGTTCTTGGCATTTGTGGAGTGAACCAGTGAATGGAAGATCGATTTCTCTCTCTGTCTTTAAATAAAAAATGAAATTAAAAAAATGATAGGGAGACTGGGACCTGATCCTGCTCTGCTGCCTCATGTGTGCCTTGGGTAGCTGCCCTCCCTTCTCTGGGCCTCAGTTTCTGCATCTGCGAAATGGGCCTGGTGCTCCCTTTGGGGAGGTTTCAGATCAGGAGCCTGGTGGGCAGGGCCAGGAATGAGGAAAGTAGTGATGGTGGTGACCCTGCTGTCCCTCTCTGGTCCACCCACCTTCTCTGAGGTTCCAGATTCATCTGGGAAACATCCCCTTTGTGTGTGAGGGTGAGGGGCGGGACCAGGCTGAGGCTGGGGTGCAGGGAGCTGGGATTCGGAAAGGAACCATTCCCTGGGAATCCACCAGGGACCACAGTGCCAGGCAGGGAGGGCCTGCAAGGTCACACACAGCTCGGCCCAGCCTTGCAGGAGGGGAAGTGGGCCGGGGCTGAGTCACCCGCCACCCCCCTTCCCTGTGACTCAGAGATGCCACAGCCCAGCCCAGCCCAGCCTGTGCAGCTCAGCCACTGCTGGACTGCCGTGTTGTTCAGGCCCAGCAGGCTGGAGGGACAGGTGGCCTGGCACAGGGCCCTTTCCCCATTCCAGGGAGCCCCGCCACAGCAGGAGGCCCACTGCTCCACCTTCACCTGGGCTCCTGACCCTCGTGGGGCCAATGAGAGAGCCTCCTGTCAGATCTAAGCCTGCTCTTGGTTGTGGTGGGGGACAGGGCAGGGGGGTATTAGAGATGCACTTGACCTAGGACTGGCTTCTCACCAGCTTCAGGGCCCTCCGACATGGAGGCGATTCCCCAAGTTCACAGCCAGAGCCCCCCTCGGCACTCCTCCCAGCAGTGGGAGAGCCGGGCTTGGAGTCCTGGTCCCTCCTGCTCCCTGTGTGACCTCAGGCTGGTTCTTCTTGCCCAGGATCACAGCAGTAATTAGAGGTCTCAGCGTGTCCTGGGCCAGGGAGTGTCCCACTGAAACGTCAGCGTCCCTCCTGGCTCTGCCTCTCACTAGCTGTGCTGCCTCGGACAAGTGGCTTCACCTCTCTGAGCCTGGGCCTGCGATCCGGCCCTGCTGGGAAGCCCTCGCAGAGTGACAGATGCCACCTTCCTGGGGAGGCTCCCCCTCTCCCACGCACGCCAGGCTGAGAAGCTCCAACTAAAGGTCACCCCAAGTCCCTGTGCGTCTCTATCTGAAAGGTAGTTAGAGAGAGAGAGGGACACAGAATCTTCCACCCGCTGGTTCACTTCCCAAATGGCTGCGATGGCTGGAGCTGGGCCAGGAGCCTGGAACTGCATCCGGGTCGCCCACGAGGGTGCAGGGGCCCAAGCACTTGAGCCACCCTCTGCTGTTTTCCCAGGTGCATTAGCAGGGAGCTGGGTCAGAAGTGGAGCAGCCAGGGCTTGAACAGGTGCTCCGTCCGATAGGAGCTTGCAGGCAGCACAGCTTAACCCTGTGCGCCACAGCGCCGCCCCCGCGCCGCTGATGAAGTGGGGGCAGCTGTTGGACCTGACCCCCGGGCGGCCAAGGCTGCGGGAATGGGCTGTGGGAAGAGCTCAGCCACTGGGGGTCCTCGATCAAGATGGGCGAGCTGAGTCTCATTGCCAAGACTCCTTTGTGACCTGCCCCGCCCCTCAGCCTTGCGCGACCTCCCACCCCGCCCCGCCCCGCCCCGCCCGGGGCACGTTCCTGCTGGAGCTGAGCAGGGGGGAAGCTGAGCTGAGCTGGGCATCCTGCCATTGTGGACGGCAGAACAGAGCCGGTCTCAGCGCCAGCCGCTGGGGCGCCCTCTGCCCTCCACTGGTGGCCCTCGGGGGCCATGGGGAAATAAGGACTTCTCTTGTCCCCCCTCCCCGGACTTTTACCCCCCAAATCAGCCCAGGCACGCCAGAAACCACCCCGGCTGGGCCCCTCCACTTCTAGAGTCCCGGAAAGCTTGGAACAGCTAAGAACCACGGTCCTTTTGCTTTTTAAATTTTGACTGTGGATTTCATTTATCTGCGAGACACAGAGAGGGACAGACAGAAGTCACCCATGCACTGGTTCACTCCCCAAATGCCTGCCACAGCCAAGCCCAGGCTGGAACTGCCTCTGGGTCTCCCGTGGGGGTGACAGGGACCTGAGTACTTGGGCCATCACCTGCTGCCTGGCGCGGTTTGCATTAGCAGGGAGCCGGAATCAGGAGCTGGAGCCAGGGGTGAAACCCAGACTCTGATACGGGATTTGGAGTCCAACCTGAGTGGTAACTGTTGTGCCAAAAGCCCGCCCCTGATTTCTTTATTTTTCCGGACTTTTTTTTTCTATTCTTAGATGATTTTTAAAAAATAAAAAGTGTTCGGGGCCAGCGCTGTGGCGCAGTGGGTTAACGCCCTGGCCTGAAGCGCCAGCATCCCATATGAGCGCTGGTTCTAGTCCTGGCTGCTTCTCTTCCAATCGAGCTCTCTGCTGTGGCCTGGGAAAGCAGTAGAAGATGGCCCAAGTGCTTGGGCCCCTGCACCCATGTGGGAGACCCGGAAGAGGCTCCTGGCTCCTGGCTTCGGATCAGCACAGCTCCGGCCCTTGCAGCCAGTTGGGGAGTGAACCAGCAGATGGAAGACCTCTCTCTCTGCCTCTCCTTCTCTCTGTGTAACTCTTTCAAATAAGTAAACAAATAAATCTTTAAAAAATAAATAAATAAATAACAAGTGTTCACAGTTCACTCTCAAACTCTTCTGTGATTATCCCTCTTTTTTTTTTTTTAAAAAAGATGTATTTTATTTATTTGAAAGGCAGCATCACAGAGGCAGAGTGAGAGAGAGGTCTTCCATCCGTTAGTTCACCTCCTAAATGGCTGGGGCTGAACCAGGCAGAAGCCAGGAGCCAGGAACTCCGTCCGGGTCTCCCACGTGGGTGCAGGGGCCCGAGCACTTGGGTCATCTTCAGCTGCCTTCCCAGGCGCATTAGCAGGGAGCTGGATCCGAAGTGGAGCAGCCGGGACTCCAGCTGGCGCTCACGTGGGGTGCAATTTCGTCTCCTGTGCCCCACGCCGGCCCCTCCGTATTCCTCTTCTGCTTGGTTTCTGTTCTGCTGATTTTTACTTCCTTTAAATAGTTCTGAAATTGGTCGAGTGGTTGACTCTGGTTAGGACACTTGTCTCCCGTATCCAGAGTGCTCTGGTTCCGGATTCCAGCTTCCTGTCAGTGCAGCTCCCGGAAGCCTTACGGATGGCCCGAGTAGTTGAGTCCCTGCCGCCCACACAGGACTGGGGAGAACTCCTCCTGGGTCTCCCTCGTGGATGCCGGGACCCACGTACCTGAGTCTTTCACCCAGGTCCGCGTTAGCGGGGCCCGAGCTCAAACCCAGGCCCTGCGGTGTGGGAAGTGGCACCCTCAAAGGGCTGTCTTAGCTGCCGCACCAAACATCACCTCTTCGCTGATCCAGTCCCAGAGGTCCCGCTGTGTCATCTCGGTCCTGTCGGTCACGTGGCCCGGCCTATTCCACGTGGCCTGGCACACTGACCACGCCCGGGCTACCTGGGGTGGGATCGTTGGGACCACGTGGGAAGCTGGCTGCGAATCAGTGGCTGTTTCTTGGGTGAATGACTGACAGCCTGGGGCCCCGTGGAGTTAGGGAGACTTGCTGCCCTGCGTGGGTTCCTGTCGGCCACACCTGGACGTTCTCCCCGGCAACACGGCACGCTCTTGGCCAGTGTTGGCTCGGCGATGGCTGGAGCCTACCCTTCCTGGTGGCCCCTGCACACAGTCTCTGAAGCCCTGAGGTGCTCAGCTTTTTCCTAGCCCACCCCGCTGCCCTTGAAACCCAGCCCGCGTTCCTGATGCTTCCGAGGCCGACTTGATCAGGCCCACAGCTCCCTCCCCTGGCTTGTAGCTCCTCTGTCTTCAGCAGCCGGCCGAGCTCTCAGACAGACTCACTCGACAGAGGGAGCAGCTCGGGGTCAGCCCAGACTCTATTTTGAGATGCTTACCAGGAACTTCATGCCCTCATCAAGTCTAATAGCCAATCATTTTTCAGCACATCCCAGCCTGCCATGGCTTGACCAATCCAAGGCCACGAGCTCCGTGGACCAAGCAGATACCTGCACAAGGAGCTGACCCCACACCAGCTGTCATCTGTGAGATCCACGGCCCTTAGTCCCTCAGGGACTAAGACTCCTTGCTCTGGGTCTGTAGGGGACAGGGAACCTGGTTTTCTGCCCAGGGCCATTTGGCTATTGATAGCATCCTTCAGGGGCCACACAAAACCATCACCTGCTATACTGAATATACTATGCTGTACTGAATGTTTGAGTCCCACCTGCGGCTGCCATGGCCAAATCAGACTCTGTGGTCTCATGGACCTTGTCAGGCCCGCGGGCTGGGCGTTCCCTGTCCCTCCCCGACACCCTACCCCCAGGTATTGCAAAGTAAACTCCTACTTTCTTCCTGGTGCCAGTGGTGGGATTGCTGTGCATCAGGGTGGTGAGTTTGGGTTGGGGTTCCTCCAGCCAGGTCCAGGGGGAGTTCTGTCACACCCTGCCCATTCCCCAAGCCTGATGGAGCCCTCCAGGATCCGGGCCTCCGCTCACCCGGCTCTGGCTGTCACAACTCTCAGGGAGCCCTCCTCCCTCTCTAAGCTTGGCCAGCATCACCGCTGAGCACAGCACATTCGGCCAGTGCCGGCAATGCCCACGTCCCATCTCGGATACCGGTTCATGGCCCAGTTCCTCAGCTTCTGATCCAGCTTCCTGCCGAGGCACCTGGGAGGCAGCTTGCTGGCTCAAGTTGTTGGGTTCCTGCTGGGAGGACTTAGGTGGCTAACAGGCAATGAGAGAAGGGGCGGGGTCGCTTTAAGGGTGGGCAAAGTGCCCCCCTCCCAGAGGCTGCCTGCAGCAACTTAGTTTTTAATCATGAGAACAGGCTAGACAGGATTATCAATCCCAGCCCTCGATGGCTTTTATGCCTGCCTCTGATTGGTTGTTATCCCAACCTCCTGATTGGTTGTTATTGTAGCCCTCTGATTGGTTGTTAGCTGTTGTTCTGCTCTCTCCTGATTGGTTAAATCTAGGTAGCCGCTGCTGCATGGAAAAAGAGCTAGCGCCCTCACAGGCTTTCCCGGTAACTCCTCCCTCTGGAGCTCCGCCTCCTGCTGCTGCTTTGCAGGGTCCCTGTGGAAATTCTTCTCTTGGACTCAGCTCACTTTCACCCTCCCAGGGCACTGCCCACCACGTGGGAGACCTGGGCGGAGTTTCTGGCTCCTCCCTGCTTTGTCTAGGCCCAGCCCCGCTCTTGTGGGCATCTGGGGAGTGAGCCAGCAGATGGAAGATTCTCTCTCTCCTCTCTGTGTGACTCTGCCTTTCAGATAACAGACAAATCTTTAAATTTAGTCAACCTGACTTGAGAGAGAAATTGCTATAAAAGAATGTATTCAAAATGCAGAGAGAGGTCGGCGCCGCAGCTCACTAGGCTAATCCTCCGCCTTGCGGCACCAGCACACCGGGTTCTAGTCCCGGTCGGGGCGCTGGATTCTGTCCCGGTTGCCCCTCTTCCAGGCCAGCTCTCTGCTATGGCCAGGGAGTACAGTGGAGGATGGCCCAGGTGCTTGGGCCCTGCACCCCATGGGAGACCAGGAAAAGCACCTGGCTCCTGCCATTGGATCAACACGGTGCGCCGGCCACAAAGTACCGGCCGCGGCGGCCATTGGAGGGTGAAGCAACGGCAAAAAGGAAGACCTTTCTCTCTGTCTCTCTCTTTCACTGTCCACTCTGCCTGTCAAAAAAAAAAAAAAAAAAAAAAGGCAGAGAGAAGAGAGAGACAGAGAATCTCCTATCTGCTGGTTCACACTCCAGATGCCTGTGACAGGGCTGGGCCAGGCCAAAAGCAGGAGCCTAGAATTCAACGTGCGTCTCCCACCCAGGGTGACTGAGATGTGAGTGCTTGAGCCATCACCTGCTGCCTCCCAGGGTGCACAGCGGCAGGAAGTTGGAATTGGAAGCAGAGCCGGGACTCGAACCCAGGCACCCCAGTAAGGGATGCAGGCGCCCCAAGAGTGGACTTCTGACTCAGCAGGAGCTGCGGGCGGCATCTCTCTTTGTGCACTTGCTTTGCTTGGTGTCGGGACCCTTGTCCGTGCCGCTCGAGCTGGAGCCCAGGGTCCACCGGGCCAAAGCCGGGGGCTGTGGGTGAGCCAGGGCCCCCTCACCCGCCATTTGCAAGCCACAGACCTAGTTCACTCCTTGTCTTGCCCACGGGGAAGAGGAAGCCCCATGGACAAACCAAGGTGACTTCGTTCAAAGAGGAGGAAGCGGGGTGTCAGAGGACCAGACTGTAGCAATGTATGGATCTTCTAAATTGGATTCTGGATTTAACAGTCAGGCAGCGCTTCGTCCCATAAACGTGTTCTGACCGGCTGAGCAACAGAAAGGCTGATCAGGACAGGAACGAGGGGAGGAAAAGCCGACTGGCTTCCTCGCCGTTAGGCCCCGTGTAAGGCTGGCACACGGAGACAGGATCACGGGAAAATAACTCCTTGGTTAACAGGGTACTTCCGGTTACCTTTTTTGTGTAAAGATGAGGGCAGAGGGAACTTGTTATCATGTCAAAGCAAACTGGCCTGCCGGCAAAATGTGGCTGATATCTCGCTAATCCTTTTTTTTTTTTTTTTTTTTGCCAGGCAGAGTGGACAGTGAGAGAGAGAGACAGAGAGAAAGGTCTTCCTTTGCCGTTGGTTCACCCTCCAATGGCCGCCGCTGCTGGTGGGCCGATGCATCACGCTGATCTGATGGCAGGAGCCATCCTAGTCTCCCATGGAGTGCAGGGCCCAAGCATTTGGGCCATCCTCTACTGCACTCCCGGGCCACAGCAGAGAGCTGGACTGGAAAAGGGGCAACCGGGACAGAATCTGGCGCCCCAACCAGGACTAGAACCGGTGTGCCGCACCGCAAGGTGGAGGATTAGCCTAGTGAGTCGCGGCGCTGGCCAATCCTCATTTCTTGCAGGTCAGATAAACAGCTTGGTTTCAGCTTTAGTGTGAGTGACTCCATTTTGATTTGAGCCTGGTCAGTGTGGAAATTTAGTTTTTAAAGATTTATTTATTTCTTTGAAAGGCACAGTTTCAGAGATGTAGAGAGAGGTAGAGAGAGAGAGGTCTTCCATCTGATGGTTCATTCCCCAAATGGCCAGAGTGGCCGGAACTGGGCTAGTCTAAAGCCAGGAGCCAGGGGCTTTTTCCAGGTCTCCCATGTGCGTGCAGGGGCCCAAGGACTTGTGCCATCTTCTAGTACTTTCCCAGGCCATAGCAGAGCAGCTGGGACTTGAGCTAGCACCCATATGGGATGCCGGCACTGCAGGCGGTGGCTTTACTGGCTACCCTTAGCCAGTTTTTCTATTTTCCTGTCTCCCTGTCCACAGTGACATGGAAAGTGACTTCTAAATGATCAGTCTGGTTTTTAAAATCTTTAAATTTATTTTCATTCTATTTGAAAGACAGAGAGAAAATGGAGGGAGACCTTCCATCTGCTGATTCAGTCCCCAAATACTTGCAAAGGCCGGGGCTGGGCTAGGCCTAAGACAGGAGCCAGGAACGCCACGTGGTCTCCCATGTGGGCGGCAGAAGCCCAAGTACTGCATCACATTAGCAGGACGCTGGATTGGAAGCAGAGCCGGGACGCTACCTGGGCTTCCAGTGTGGGACGCAGGTGTCCTGAGGCATCTTAGCCTCTGCACCCAGGGCTGCGCCGCAAGCTGCTTTTTGTTCTTTGCTTTTCTTTCTTCACCCCTTTTCTGTGTACGCAGCAATGTCTTCTGCTCATTGGAATACTTCTATTTTTTTTAAAGATTTATTTATTTAATTCAGAGCAGAGTTACAGACAGAGAGAGGAAGAGACAGAGAGAAAGGTCTTCCATCTGCTGGTTCACTCTCCAAAGGTCTTCCATCTGCCGGTTCATTCTCCAAATGGCTGCAATGGCTGGAGCTGCGCTGATCCGAAGCCAGGAGCCAGGGGCTTCTTCCAGGTCTCCCATGTGGGTGCAGGGGCCCAAGGACTTGGGCCATCTTCTGCTGCTTTCCCAGGCCATAGCAGAGAGCTGGGTCAGAAGTGGAGCAGCCGGGACACGAACTGGTGCCTGTATGGGATGCTGGTGCTGCAGATGGAGGCTTAGCCTACTACGCCACAGCCCCAGGCCCTGGAATACTTCTGTTTAATGGGACAGGGTGTTTAGATTCTAGAATCTAAACTTGAGTCGATGAAGGTGTTTCACTTGTTTTGCGCTTGTCCTGCGACAATTCCGTGGCTGTCACGGGAGTTTGTGATTTCACTTTATGGAGCAGGTGGAATCCCTCCCACATCAAAAGTCCAGGGGTGGAAGAGTGGGATAAGAATCCACACCTGCAGACTCCCTTCCTAGGCCCCTTCCAAGGCGGTACGGATCCTGCGTGCAGGGGTGCTGGGTGACGGCCTCGGAGGGCACGAAGATTTTCCATCCCAGAGCAGGTAAACAAGGCTGTGTGCTGTGCTTCAAGGTCAAGAGCATCCCAGCCCCCACACAAGCCTGTGGGAGACATCCGCAGCACTGTGTCATAGTGGGTAAAGCCACCGCCTGCAGTGCCTGCATCCCATGTGGGCGCCAGTTCAAGTCCAGGCTGCTCCACTTCCAATCCAGCTCTCTGCTGAGGCCTGGGAAAGCTGTAGAAGATGGCCCAAGTCCTTGGGCCCCTGCACCCACGTGGGAGCCCTGCAAGAAGCTCCTGGCTCTTGGTTTTGGATGGGCGCAGCTCTGGCCATTGCATCCAACTGGGGAGTGAACCAGTGGATGGAAGACCTCTCTCTCTGTCTTTGCCTCTCCTCTCTCTGTGTAACTCTGACTTTCAAATGCATAAATAAATCCTTAAAAAAAAAGGAAAAGAAAACATACTGAATAAAAAATACGTCTTTGGAAAAAAAAAAAAAAGAAAAACCATTTGGAAGGCAGGCAATCCACTCCAACACCAAAATGCCAACTTGCTCCCGAGGACAGGGACACAGTGGGTGACCCAGATTAGCTTTCCCTTCTCTGAAAAGGAGCGTGCACTTCTTTCAAGAAATCTTATTTATTCATTTATCTAATTTATTTGAAAGGGTGTGGAGAGAGAGAGACAGAAAGAGAGAGAGAGGGAAGGAGAGAGAAAGATATCATCCATCAGCTAATGCACTCTCCAAATGCCCATAACAGCTGGGATCGGTCCAGGCCACAGCCAGGAGCCTGGAACTACCTCTAGGCCTTCCATGTGGGTGGCAGGGACCCGCGTACCTGACTCATCGTCTGCGGCCTCCCAGGCTGTGCACCCACAGGCAGCTGCAATCAGGAGTGGGGTCTGACCTTGAGCCCATAGACACTGATACAGGGTGTGGGCGTCCCGCACGGCATCTGAACCTCTGCACCAAACACCTATCCCAGACATGTGTGCTTTTAAAAGTAGATTTCTTGGGGTTCTATTTCTAAGTAAGCTGCCCCCCTGGCTGCCCCTTCAGGAGCATTCCCTTCAGGTATTCCCAGGGGTGCATTCCAAGACTCCAGAGTTTGTCTGGAGCAGCAGACAGCACCAAACCCTGTATCAACTGTGGTTTTTCCTATAGGAACACAGAGTCGTATGATACAGCTTAATTTGCAAATCAGATTCACTAAGTGAGTAACCCAGTAACTAATGATAGCATAGAACAAGTGTAACAGACTAGAACACAAGGGATCTAAATCAAAATTGTTCAAAACTTATAAATAGCTCGTTTCTGGAATTTTCCGTTTCATCTTTTCAGACCACGTTCGGCTGTGGGAAATTGAGATTGTGGGAAGAGGAGGAGCTGCTGTCGGAGCCCTGGAGGGAATGCGTGAACAGCTGGGGACTCTGGGATGGCAACGCTAGCGGGTGGGTGTGCTGGGGAAGCGAACCAGCAGCGGGCGGAAGCATTCGGGATGGGCAGGTGGGTTTCCTGTTGCTTGCTCTGCATCTCCTGGCCTGCATTCGAAAGTCAGCGTGAATCCGGGAACCATTCACCGGGCACAGGAAGAAAGAGCTCCAGGAGCTGCCTGTCTTTCTAGTGCCAGGAATACAAAGGGGGCCCAGTGAGTGCAGAGGGAAGGAAATCTTGTGTTTGTTTTTTTCTCCGCCTGGCCCCGCCCTCAGGTAAGCCCCAGCAGCAGTGGTGGCCAGGGAGGCGCCTGGGGCGCAGTCCTTTTCCCTGACCAAAGGAACTGAGGTTTGAAGAGCAGAGGGGCCCTCGCTGTCCTCTCCAGCCGTCACTGGGCCCAAAGCAGATCCAGGCTCAGCAGGCCTGTGGCAGAGCAGGGAGAAGAAAGGCCTTGATTTTCCAACTTAAGGAACGGGAAGGGGGGTCGTGGAGCTTGGAGACAGGAGAGGAGGGACCTCGAGAAACGAACTCCTAGCCTCACAGGCACGCGCCTGCCCCTGTGTACACAGATGGTCCTGTTGGGGTTCTGCCCCGGCACACACACACGGTGAGGTGAAAATGCACTCAGCACAGATGAGGTGGGCAGCTGGCTCACTTCCCAGATGCCCACGCTGGCAGAGGCTGGGCTGGGCCAACACTGCAAGCGGGAACTCAACCCGGGTCCTTCACGTGGGTGCCAGGGACCCGAGTGCTTGAGCCACCACTGCGGCCTCCCAGGGGGCAGTGCATCAGCAGGGAGCTGGGGCCCGGCGTCGGACGTGGGCCTGGCCCAGACCCGGCTGTTGCAGTCGTTTGGGGAGTGAACCAGCAGATGGAAGCTCTCTGTCTCTGTCTCTCTCTCTCTCTGTGTCACTCTGCCTTTCAAATAAATCTTAAGAAAGTTGATAGTCCTTTTAAATGATGTTTTAAAATAGATAAACCACTAGCTGCACTAACAAGAAATCAAGAGACAAACTACCAGTAAGAGGCATGGAAAGGTGCTATCACCATAGACCCTACAGATGATAAAGGCAACAACGGAACAGTGCAGACAGGCCTGCGGAAGCAGAATCTTTTCCAGAGCTTCTATTAAAAAAAAAAAAAAATGTTGGCCGGCGCCTCAGCTCACTAGGCTAATCCACCGCCTGCGGCACCGGCACACCGGGTTCTAGTCTCGGTCAAGGCACCGGATTCTGTTCCGGTTGCTCCTCTTCCAGGCCAGCTCTCTGCTGTGTCCCAGGAGTGCAGTGGAGGATGGCCCAAGTCCTGGCCCAAGACCAGGAGAAGCAGCTGGCTCCTGGCTTCAGATCGGAGCAGCGCACCGGCCGTAGCGGCCATTTTGGGGGTGAACCAACGGAAAAAGGAAGACCTTTCTCTCTGTCTCTCACTAACTCTGACTGTGAAAGAAAGAAAGAAAGAAAGAAAGAAAGGAAGGAAGGAAGGGGAAGGGGAAGGGGAAGGGGAAGGGGAAGGGGAAGGGAAAGGAAAGGAAAGGAAAGGAAAAGAAAAGAAAAGAGAAAAAGAAGAGAAAAAAAATGCAGTTGGGGGTAGGCGTTTGGCTTGGTGGCCGCCTGCATCCTATGTCAGTGGACCTGTGTTCAAGTTCCGGCTCTGCTCTCAGTCCCAGCTTCCTGCTGTGCACACCCTGGGAGGCAGCAGCGGATGACAGCTCAAGTGTTTGGGTCCCTGCCACCCACATGGGAAATCCAGAATGAGTCCTGGCTTCTGGCTTCAGCCTGGCCCGGCCCTGTCTGTTGCAGGCATTTGAGGAATGGACCAGCAGATAAGAGATCTCTCTCTCTCTGTCTGCCTTTCAAATAAAATAAATACTAATTATTTTTAAATGGCTTTAAAAATGCAATTGGCCCTAGTTCTCTAAAATCCCAAACTGCCAATCCTCAGCTGCGATGTAACGTGCACAGTCATCCCAATGAGAAGGACTGAATTCACTGTTACGTTGTCTAAGCAAGGAACTGTAGGCCCAGATGGCTTCCCTGGTGAACTGCACCAAACACTTAGAAGAAAGAAAAGCCACGCCCATTCTACGCATTTCTTCCAGAAAACAGGAGGGAGTAGTGTCCCACTTCTCCTTAATCTCTTCCTTAACCAGATAAAGGGCACCTACAAAAATCCAACCGCTCACACGGCCCCTACTGGTGATGGGATGACCTCTTTCTACAAGGTAAGAACCTCCCCTTTCACCACCTGTGTCACTGTAGCTGAAGTTCTAGGCAGTGTAACCAAGCGAGAAAACAAAGATAGAAATCAAACTCCCCGGCTAGAGAGGACAAAATACAACTGTCTCGAGCTGATCAAATCAACTCGATCACTTGATTGTAGGCTGCACAAAGGCTTAGTTAGAGCCACTGAACTCAGCGAGGCCACAGGCGACAAGATCAACGCATGCAAAATCAATCTTTTTTCTCCTTTTTAATAAAAGATGTATTTATTTATTTGAAACTCAGAGTTACAGAGAGAGAAAACATCTTCCACCTACTGGCTCACTCCCTCTGGCCAGCGCTGGGCCAGGCCACCACCAGGAACCAGGAACTTCATCTGGGTCTCCACGTGAGTGGCAGGGGCCCATGTGCTGGGGCCATGTTTCGCTGCTTCCCCAATTTTCAGGGAACTGGATTGGAAGAGGAGCAGCTGGGACTTGAACCAGTGCCCATATGGGATACTGGCACTGTAGGCAGCAGCTTAACCCACTATGCCACAATGCTGACCTCATATTTCTATGTCCTAACAGTGAACAATTGGAAAAAAAAAAAACTACAACACCTTCCCTTACATGAAATATGTTAAGTTTGGCTTCGGATCGGCGCAGCGTGCCGGCCGTGGCAGCCATTTGGGGGGTGAACCAATGGAAGGAAGACCTTTCTCTCTGTCTCTCTCTCTCTCACTGTCTAACTCTGCCTGTCAAAAAAAAAATAAAAAATAAAATAAATACGTTAAGTCATAAAAAAGCAATATATAATACATATATTTATAAAAGATAACTGCTAAAAACTACAGACACTGATGAAAGAATTCAAAGGAGAGACACGCTGTGCTCACGGGCGAGGAGCTTCTACAGAATAAAGACGCCAGCCCTCCATACATTGGCTGAGAGGTTTAATGTGCTTCCAGTAAAAGTGCCAGCAGGCTGTTTGCTGTTGCTACTGAGGACAGGTTGGTTTTAAAATGTAGATGGTCGGCAAGGAAATCAGAATAACCCAGACTTTAAGTACACTTGGAGGAAAAACACTACCTTATTTATTTATTTTTTTTAATTTATTTGACAGGTAGAGTTATAGACAGTGAGAGAAAGACAGAAAGGTCTTCCTTCCGCTGGTTCACTCCCTAATGGCTGCCACAGCTGGTGTTGCGCCGACCCAAAGCCAGGAGCCAGGTGCTCCTCCTGGTCTCCCATGCGGGTGCAGGGCCCAAGCACTTGGGCCATCCTCCACTGCCTTCCTGGGCCACAGCAGAGAGCTGGACTGGAAGAGGAGCAACCGGGACAGAATCCGGCGCTCTAACCAGGACTAGAACCTGGGGTGCTGGCGCCACAGGTGGAGGATTAGCCAAGTGAGCCATGGCGCCAGCCCAACAATACCTTATTTTAAGACTTACTGCAAAGCTGCAGTCCTCAAGACAGTGCAACACTGGTGACAGGAGAGAAACACACACCATACGGAGCGAAAGTCCAGAGAGGGTCAAAGGCAAAACTGGGGAGACAGGAGAGTTTTCAGTAAGTGGAGCTGTAATCGCTGGACACCCATGTGACAACACGAAAGCCTCAGACCTTATACAAAAGAATCAGGGAAATAAACAGAACATCTAAAGCTTTAATCAGTAACAACGTGAGGGGCCGGCATTGTGGTGCAGCAGAGAAAGCTGTCGCCTGAAGTGCCAACGTCCACGTGGGTGCTGGCTTGTGTCCTGGCTGCTTCCGCTTCCGATCCGGCTCCCTGATAACGTGCCTGGGAAAGCAGAAGATGGCCCCAGTATCTGGGCTCCTGCCACCCACGTGGGAGATCCGGATGAAGCTCCTGGTTTTGGCCTGGCCCAGCGCTGGATGTTGCAGCCATCTGGGGAGTGACCCAATGGATAGACGATCTCTCTGTCCCTTCTGTCTCTCCCTCTCTCCCTCTAACTGTTAAAAAAAAAATTAATTGAAAGACAGAGAGCTCCCATCTGCTGCTTTAGTTATTTTCCAAGTGTCCGTAATGTGCAGGACTGGCACTCAAGCCAAGTCTCTCATCACAGGGCAGGGACTCAACCATCACCTACTGCCTCCCAGGGTCTGCATCAGTGGGAACCTGGACTTGGGAGCTGGGAGCCAGAGCCAGGAATTGAACCCAGGCAGGCACTCCGGTGTGGGACACAGGTGTCTTATCAGTATCTTAACCACCAGGCCGAATAAATGCCTCCTCCCAAAATCTAAAACTTCAGAACATTACAGAAAATCTTTGTGATCTGCAGCTAAGGCCGGGAGGTCTTAGACATGACAGCAGAAAGAATAACCCACAAAAGAAAAATTCACGAAATTCAAAATGGTTGCTACCTCTGTAATGAAAATTACAACACACTGCTGAAGGAAATTAGTGAGAGAACAATATGGAAAGACAGCCCATGTTCGTGGGTTGGAAGATGCAAGATGGTAAAGCGTCCATCACACAAGGGGATCTGCAGAGTCGATGCAGTTCCTGTTGAAATCTCAGTGCCATTAGTCACAGGAGAAAACAGAATCCCAAAAATTGTGTATGGGGCCGCCATGGCCAAAGCGGTCCTGAGCCAAAACAACAAGGCCGGATACATTCTAATCCCCCCTCTGAAACACACTGTCCCCTGGCCACTGTGGCTGCCCTGTGGGCCTGTGCTCTGCGCGAATTCTTGGCCACTTGGCCCCTCTGCAGCATGTTTTCCTTAAAGATTTATTTATTTATTAGAAAGACAGAGTTACAGAGAGGCAGAGAGAGAGAGAGAGGTCTTCCATCTGCTGGTTCACTGCTCAAATGGCCGCAATGGCTGCAGCTGGGCTGATCCAAAGTCTGGGTCTCCCGTGTGGGTGCAGGGGCCCCAGGACATGGACCATCTTCTGCTGCTTTCCCAGGCCATAGCAGAGAGCTGTATCGGAAGTGGAGCAGCTGGGACTCGAACCAGTGCCCATATGGGATGCCGGCACTGCAGGCGGCGGCTTTACCCACAGCACTGGCCTGGCTCTGGCGCATTTTGTATCCTTCACCTCTACCTACCAACCTCACCCAGTGTCAGACCCTCCCACTGAGGGCCTGGGCTAGGGAGACCCAGGCCTAGGCTTCTGTTGGGTTCCCCTGCACCCTGTTCCTGTCCGGAGGGCATGGTATGTGGTGCCCCCAGGGCTGGGGGACAGACCAGACCCCACCGTGTGTCTGCCCTAGCCCCACTGTGAACGGGCCACTCAACAGTCAGGGAAATGAGAGAGAAAAAATAATAACACAAAATGATAGTAACTGAAACAGCTTGGCACTGGCACAGACAGACACACAGACCAACGCAACAGAACTGAGAACACAGAATAACGCTTTGCATGTGTAGCCCACTGATCTGCGATAAAGGGAACAAGAACATACACTGGAGAATGAAATCGCTTCAATAAATGGGTATCCCTATGCAGAAGAAACTAGCCCCTTTTCGATGATCACATACAAAAACCAACTCAAAATGGAGTAAAGACTTCCAGGGAAGACAGTGTGGACGCTGTGAACTACCATAGATCCAGCTATCCTCCTACTGGGTAGATTCGCAAAGGAACTGAACGCAGCAGGTGGGAGAGGCGTCCACACCTGCAGGTTTATTGTGGCACGACTCACAAGGCCCAAGCTACGGAGTCCGCCTTGGCGCCCCGCAAGAGATCCGTGGATAAAGCGGTGCAGCCCAGATACATGCGGGAGAGTCAGCCAAACACGGTCAGCCAAACACGAATGCTGTTCTGCCCTTCGCCGCAGCGTGGATGCAAATGGAGGACCTCCTGTGAGGCTAGATAAGTCAGGCCCAGGAAGGCAGACAGCACCTGTGGGGGCTGCGAGGGCCTGGGACCAAGGAGGGGCGGAGAGGGGATGGCTGAGGGCACAGGGGTGCAGTGTGACAGCAGGAATAACTGCTCGTGCTCCATGGCACAGTAGGACAACTCTGGTGACAGCAATTAATAGAACAATTCAAAATAGCTGTCTCCAGCGTAAAGAAATACGCCAGCTACCCTGATCTGATTTCACACGGCACACAGGCACTGAACCGTCACACCGTCCCTGGAAGTACACACAATTATCTTGTGCCAATTTTTTTTTTTTTTTTTGACCCGCAAAAGATAGTTTTAAGAGAATGAAAAAAAAAATATCCAGCTTTGGACTGGGTGAACACACGTGCAAAACTGCAGATCTGACAAAAGACTTATTTCTAGGATAGATGCAGTTTCTCAAAATTCAACAGTGGGAAAAGAAGCCACTGGATAGACCGGAACAGGTGCTTCCTCAAAGGGGAGAGATGGAAGGAAATTAGGCACACAGAGGCGGTCAACATCATGAACCACGAGCAAAGTGAGATCCACACACCCACTGGAATGGCTCACGTGAAGAACGCTGGTGGGACCAAGTCCTGGCAAAGACAGAGAAACCACACGTCGAACGGCCGCTCCAGAAGTCTGGCTGGCTCCTGGAAACATCAGACGTCCATTCGCCTGTGACTCCGCTTCCCACTGAGGAATACCCCTTAGGGGAGGGAGAACCTGCCTCCACCCAAAAACCTATATACACACAGATGTCTACAGCAACTTCGTTCGCGCTTGGTAAGAAACCGGAAGCAACTGAAGTCCATCCTTGCAGTGCTTAGCGTGAAACAAACTGCTGCATCCGTCCAGTGAAGCAGTCAGCTCTCAGCCACGGAAAGCAATGGCCTGAGTGTCAAGGCCACCTCCTGGTCCTGCTGGTGTGATTCTGTGACCTCCCGGAAAAGGCGACTGGAAATGCAGAGAGCAGATGCCTATCGGGATAGAGTTTGACCAGGAAGGGAAAATAGGAGGGGGCTTGGGGGACGATGTCCTGGGTCCCGACAGCGGTGCACACAGGGATCCATAGGACCCACAGAACTGTACATCCCACAGAGTTAACTTGATGCCATTAAAATTAGTATTTAAGAAAAAAATGGAATGGAAGAAAAGTATACTGAACAAAAGCCTTTGAAGACATGTTCCCATCTGGGTTGTTGCCAGAAACGCTGGTTGCGGGGGCTCTGCTCTGGTGTTCCATGGGCCTGTGTAGAAAGAGAGAATCTTCTAGAACAGGGATGTGTCTCCTTTCCTCTGGCTCCCAGAGAGGGCAGCCCTGGCACTTTGGGAAATCAGGGATGCAGGGAGGTTTGGAGCGAGAGAAAGGGCATTTGGCCTCCACTGGGCCCTGTGTCCAGTGGAGCGATTGTGCTTTTGTTTGCCTGAAAACCTCTGGAGTAGAACCGCTGGTCTTGAGCCAGGGCCTCGGGCATGGAGGGGCTCTGGACAGTGCTGGACGCCAGGGCACACGTCCCCGCCTCGGGGATTCCTGGGAGCTGGCTCTGCCAGGGACTCTAAGCAGGCCTTTGGGGCTGTGGGGTGTGGAGGGGGGCTGGGGCTCTGGGTCACACAGTGGGGGCTCTGAGAAGGCTCCTAAGTCGAGGCTTCCTCTGAGGGCAGGCCCAAAAGGACTGAAACCATTTTTTTTCCCACCTAGGAGACTTGTTTTTTTGGGGGGAGAAGCACTTTGTAAACAATGAGGCCCCCACCTGCACAGACCACAGGCAGGAAATGCCCTTAGGAGGGTTCTACTGACCTGGGACCAGCCAAGCTGCAGGCGAAAAAAATAAAAAAGCAGAGCACCCATGCTGGGATCCGCCATTGATGCTAAGTGAGCACGCACCACGTGTGCCGGGCGCAGTGCCATGGGAACCGCCAGGTCTCCCGACTCTGAGGAACGGGCACGGGCTGTCACCGCGTGGATGCTGACGTGTGACGGGGCCGGGTTCCCAGGTCTCCCGGGCCGAGGGCTGGAGGCAGGCCCGCCCTCCTCGAGAGCCCGGGACCAAGGGGCACCGAGGGCTCCCCGGCACCTTTCCCACGCACAGAAGCACTCAAAAGGAATCTTGGGCGTTTTTGGTTGAAATTTTATTCAGTGGGACGCTTTCTCTGAAAACTACCTTATGCGTAAGTGTGATCTAGAAAACCAGAGTGAGGCCATGGCAGCGGGATGGAAGGCAGGGGCCAGGGGCTCCCCCGGCCAAGGCTCCCGAGCACCCCTAAAGCTCGCTTCTCCGGCAGGTTGGCAGGCGCAGCCGGTGCCGCGACGCTTAAGGCTCTGGCTGTGCGTTGGCAACAAACCAGGTGAGACTGTGGCAGACTCGGTCCGGCCGGTCGCCCTGCGGGAGGGCCGCCACCTGCCCTGGGCACTGGGTCTCTCTGTCCAGGGTACCGGCTGCCTCCTGCCACCCTTCACTGCTTCCTAAGGGTGAGCTGCCTCTCTGGACTCGGGGTTACAAGGTTAAAAGCTACAGTCCTCGCTTCTTGTTCCTCTTCTTGGTCGCACGGAAAGGCGCCCACGGAAGGTAGAGTTCGGCCTTGGCCTGGCCGGCCGCCGCGGGGCTCACAGCGGGATCATGAAGCGCACCTCCTTCTCGTAGATGTCGGGGATCGGGCCCACCGGGGAGCTGAGCATGCGCACGCTGTTCTTCCCGAACAGCTGGAACTCGTAGTGGACCAGCTGCTCCCAGAAGCCCACGTTGGGCCGGATGATGGGCCGGCAGGCCTTGGTCCAGGTGTGGGCGTCCAGCAAGGACATGGCGTGGTACTTCATGAGGTAGGCGAGGCACAGGGCGGCCGAGCGGCTCACGCCCGCGGCGCAGTGCAGCAGCGTGCGGCCCTGCTTCAGCTCCACGCCGTGGATGTGGTCGGCGATGGGGTCGAAGAAGCTGTAGAGCAGCGAGCTGGGGGCGTCGGCCACGGGCACGTGCATGTACTCGATGTGCTCGTAGACCGTGTTGGTGACCTCCACGGACACGTTGACGACCGAGGTGATCTGGTTGCTGGCCAGCAGCAGCTTGTTGTTGGCGGCCGAGCCGTTGCTGAGGTACAGGCTCCGGGTGATCTGCGAGAGGCCGCTGACCGACGGCTGCCGGAACTGGACCGGGAAGGCACACGAGGCTGCGCTCATCAAGGCGGGGGCTCAGAAGGCGCTGAGGCGGGAGGCCTGCATCTGGCTGCTTGGGAAACTGCGGGGCCGGAGTGGGCACTGAGCAAGCGGGGAGGCCGGCGGCCCGGCCCGCGGGGTCCCGGGGAGGGGTCTGCGCGTCCCCTAGGCGGCCTTCTGAGCATCACAGCTCAATCGCCCCAGGTGGGGGGAACTCAGGAGAAATACAGACACCCAGGCCTCCCCAAAACCCACGGGCTCCGCATTTGCAGCACTCTCCGCAGGTGGTCCAATGGGCACTGCCCTTCAGCACAAAGCCCCCCGCCCCCCATCCCTACTGGAACGGGCCTGAGTCTCCTCCCTTCAAAACTCTCTCTTGCCTTCCAGTCCCTCTAAGCGGAAACCACTTTGCATGGGCTCCCGTCCAGGGTCCTCTGACTTCCTGCCCCATGTCACAGACCCTGACCCAGGACGTGGGGCCTGAGACCCCCGTCCTGGGAGTGGCTGGAGAGGGCCGTGTAAGAGCAGGGCGGGTGGCAGCCTCTCACTTCCGGAAGCCGGCCATGTGGACCTGATGTCAAACAACACGGTCCTCCATGCTTGCTCACATTTCTGCGCCTGGGGAAGGGAGTGGCCGCAAGCCTCCGGGCAGGCCACAGCAACCCCAGGATCAAGGGCAGAGAGGCAGCGGGGCCTCAGCACCCCGCCATCTGCCGCCATGCACCCCCATCTGGGCCGTCCCTTGCCCACGCAGGCCAGCAAAGCCGCAAAAACCGCGCGTTCGCTTTTAGGTGGCTTTTAGATCACAGCTCTCGGGGCCAGCAAGGCCTTGGGCAGAAATGAAAAGTTCCAGGCTGGGGGCCAGGGGTGGCGTGCAGAAAGGGCCCGGGCGTCTGAAGATGTTTGGCCCAAGGGGCAGGGAGTTAGGGGAAAAAAAAAAAAAAAAAGCAACTTGCGAGCAGCTCGGCTTCACCCGTTTGTAAGTTTGGGAAGTCGCAGGCGCCCGTCGGCCGTGGTTCGAGGCCCGAAGGCCCGAAGCGACCCGAAGCTGGCCCAGGTGGGTGTACCTCGGGGGCAGGTGGGTGGGCGTCCTCGCCAGCTCAGCGTCAGGACCCCTCGGACCGTCTTACCTCTCGGCCGCAGGAGGGCTGGCGGGTTCGTTGGGGAAGCGGCCGCGGCGCCGAGTCTCGGGCGAGGGTCTCTGGGGGGAGGCCGCGGAGCAGTCACGGTCCCGGAGCCACAGTCCCCGCCGGTACAGCGCCCCGGTTTCCATAGCGATGGTCCCACGTTATGCTGGGCCTTTGGCGAAATCCCGGCCTCGGTCCCACGGCTCACCAGGGTTACCCGCCCCGCGACCGCGCCGGGGCGGCTGCAGTCCCGGTGGCGAGGCCGCGTCGAATCAGCTCACCGCAGCCCACTCCATCCCGCCCAGTCGGTCTCCACGGCAACGCGCCGAGTCGCACCACGGCGGCCGCCGAGGGACAATCTTGCCGCGTCGGCGGCTTCCGGGGGCGGGGCTCCGCGCTCGGGCCCCGCCCCTTCGCGCGCGTCGCCCTGGGTAACGCGCGGCGCTCGGCTCGCGGCGCGGGCCCGGGTGGAGGGAGGCGGGTCTCTCTCACACCGGGTCCGCCTTCCCTCTCGGACCATGAGTTCCAGCTTGACTCCCATTGCCGAGTTGCCCTCCGTCGCGAAAGACCCCGCGACACAGCCGGTTAGGGTCACATGGGACCTGGCCCCGTCCGAGGACTGTGAGGCCGCCGCGCAGGCGACCCCCGGCCCCAGCACCCCCCGGGGCCCCGAGTTGCGACGCGACAGGTTCGGCAGCCGCGCGGAGCTGGTGCTCGGGGTCCACCCGCAGCTGTACTTCCTGCCGCCGCGGGCCCCGCAGCCTCTGGTGCTCGTCAGGTGCGGCCCTGGGCCGGGCGCGGCTCTCAGACCCCCGCGTGCCTCACGGCGCGGTCGTTTCTTAGACCCCGAGGGAGGGCGCCGCTACTGCCCAGCTCCCCCGTCTCCACACCCCCTCAAGCCCCCTTCCCTGCCCCCCGACCAGAGAGCGATTCTTGGAGAACAATGACACTCATTGTGGGACTAGCGCCACTACGCATGCGCAGTCCATCCTTGGGCGCGTCCTGGGGAGAACAGAGGGGAAGAGGGTGACGTCAGGGGGTTTGAAACCTTGACCTTGGGCCGTGTTAGCCCTAGGCTGGACAGACAGATGCTGGGCCAACGGCCCTTCCACAGTTCTTTCTGTAAAAGGTGGTGAGGGTTGACGCAACCAACTCTGGATTCTGGCAATTTATGTTCCTTTGGCTGACTTCACCTTTCTTCTGAACTGGCCCTGACCCTTCAGTCCCCTTGGATTTGACCTCGTGTGGCACGGGCAGCCTCTGGGATGGGCCCTCAACCCCTTAAGAGCCGCGTTTTTCGTTCTTGGCATCCAAGAAACAACACCCCCCCCCCCCCCCCAGTAGCCCCTCTGTCTGAATGGAGACAGCTAATGAGCTACTCCTGTGAAAACTGACTGAACCATGCTGGGTACCCCCGCTAGGGCACTGTCCCACCAGGCGCTGGCCCTGCCCTGGGTCCAGCCGTGGTCTCCTCTAACCTGTATCATCTCCCCCTGCCCCTCCCAACAGCGTCACGAATTCCAGCGAGGCAGCCGTGAAACGTTTCTTACCCAAGAACCACTTGTCCCGAGTGATCATCCGTGACAACCTGAGTGCCCAGCGCATCTGTGAGATGGAGGTAAAGCAGCCGCACGCTTTACCGATGTTCTGCCCACATTCATCGCGCTTTCCCCGTGTCCTGGAGCTGGGAAGATCACAGATCCCACAGATGATGGGGACCCATGCAAGCACCCTAGGCAGGCCCCGTTTTGTAGAGGGGACCTATTAGTACCTGAGGTTGCTGACTTGGCCTGGGGTGTCGCCCTTATTCCAGGGAGAAAGACTCCATGTCTCTTAGGTCCTGTAGTATCTCCCCGCCCCCAACAAAGCACAGTATCTCTCTGTTTGGGGAATCCCTGAATAGGTTGTTACTCTCTGCTGTACAGGGTCTTGGGTCTTACAGCTTGGATTGGCATCAGCACTGTCTGCTCAGGTGGTTTTTCCTTTCTGGGTTATCCCCACTTTCCAAACGAGATGAGAGCAAAGGCGCGTCTGCCTCTCTGTGCTTCTGGACAAGTAGTACTGGAGCTGCTTCCTTAAGCCCAAGTGCTCTCGCTCCAGTGGGGCCCATAGACCCTGATGGCGGGCTCCATGAATGAGTCACGAGGGCCTGCGTGGGGCAGGTGCGGCAGGTGAGCAGGATGCACGCAGGGAAGCAGCCTGGCATTGATCCTCCTCCTCCCCTTACGCTTTTTGTTAATTTATTAGAAAGAGAGAGAGACAGAGACAGAGAGAGATCTTCCATCTGTTGATTCACTCCCTGAATGGTTGCAACGGCCAGGGCTGGGCCAGGCCAAAGCCAGGAGCTTCATCTGTGTCTTGGATGGCATGGGTGGCAGGGTCCCAAGCACTTGAACCATTTTTCTTTGCTTTTTTTTTTTTTTTTTTTTTTTTTTTTTAAGATTTATTTATTTGAAAGTCAGAGTTACAGAGAGAGGGAGAGACAGAGATCTTTCATCTGCTGGTTCACTCCCCAAATGGCTGCAATGGCTGGAGCTGGGCAGGTACAAAGCTAGGAGCCAAGGCCTTTATCTAGGTCTCCTACATGGGTGCAGGGGCCCAAGCACTTGGGGCATCTTCTGCCACTTTCCCAGGCACGTTAGCAAGGAGCTGGATTGGAAGTGGAGCCGAGACTCAAAACTGGTGACTTGGGCCATCTTCCATTGCTTTCCCAGGCTCACTGGATTGGAAGTAGAGAAGCTGAGAGACAAACCCATGCCCATCTGGGATAATGGCATTGCAGGTGGCAGCTTAACCCTCTGTGCCACTATGCTGGCCCATGCTGCCCTCTTCCTGCCTGTGTTCCAGTATCAAGTCTGGGTGGGCCCATGGGATTCTGGCATGGAGAAGGGTGGAGAACCCTTAGTAGTGACAACATATCCAATTGAGGGCTCAGCGTTCCCTCCCCCTGCCAAAGATCCAGTGATGTGGTGCAGTGGAAATAGGGTGAACTTGGAGATGGGGAGGTCACCCTTGTGTGACCTTGGGCAAGTTACACTTCCCCCAGAACGCTGCTTTCTCATCTGTGAAGTAGGATCTATTTTTTCCCCCAAAAAAGATTCATGTATTTGAAAGGCAGAGTGACAGACAGATTTTCCATCCCACAGTTCACTCCCCAATTGGCTGCAGCAGCTGGGTTGGAGCCAGGCAGAATCCAGGAGCCAGAGATTCCATCTGTGTCTCCCAGGTGGACAGCAGGGGCCCAAGCCTTCTACTTGTACTGTTTCCCGGGTGCATTAGCGGGCAGCTGGATTGGAAGCCGAGCAGCCAGGACTCCGATATGGGGTGCCATGTACATGGCGTAGAATCTATTAGGATGCTTTTGCAGGTGATATAAACTGACCCTGAACTAGTTCAAGCAAAATAAAGAACATTAGACTTACATAGTCAAGGTTGCATGGGGCACAGTCACCGGGTTTGGGCACAAGCGAAGCCAGGGCCACTGATTGCACTGGTGTGTTGTTCACCCTCCCTCTCATCTCCCTTGTCTGCTGCTTTCTGACCATTGCCGTCGCCATCGGGCTGGTTGTCTCTGGGGAGTGAGGTCATAGGAACCCCTGGCCTGAAGACCAGAAAAGAGAGAGTACTTCTGCTGTTGCTCAAGTGAGACAAATCCTAGAGGAGGATTCTACTTGGTCCCAGCTGGGTCACGGGCCCATCCCCTGCTCCAGTACTGCAGCCAAGCAGTGTGGGAGCTCTTCTCGCTGGCCCAGGGCGGATCAGGGACCAAACCTGTAAGCAGTGGGCGGGGACTGTTACACCTCTGGCAGTGGGACAAGGATCCCTAAAATCCTGTAACTGCAAACCCCTGAGTTGTGCGAGACAGCTGTGCTGTCTAGACGCTTCTATTAAACTGTGTTGCGCCTGTGTGTGTCTTGGTACTTGATGTCCTCGGTATCATTACCCTTCATGTAATTATTCAGGAAACAGGCTCAGACCGACCATCGGGGTGGCCTCTTGAGCACTGCGGAGTTATGCACAGGGGTCTGACTGGGCATTATGTAAGACGTTCTCCCTTAAGAACGGGCTGGGGGCCGGCACCGCGGCTCACTAGGCTAATCCTCCGCCTTGCGGCGCCGGCACACTGGGTTCTAGTCCCGGTCGGGGCGCCGGATTCTGTCCCGGTTGCCCCTCTTCCAGGCCAGCTCTCTGCTGTGGCCAGGGAGTGCAGTGGAGGATGGCCCAAGTGCTAGGGCCCTGCACCCCATGGGAGACCAGGAGAAGCACCTGGCTCCTGCCTTTGGATCAGCGCAGTGCGCTGGCCACAGCACGCTGGCCGCGGCGGCCATTGGAGGGTGAACCAATGGCAAAAGGAAGACCTTTCTCTCTGTCTCTCTCTCTCACTGTCCACTCTGCCTGTCGAAGAGAAAAAGAAAAAGAAAAAGAAAAAAAAGAACGGGCTGGGGCTGGCGTGTGGCACAGCAGGGTAAGCCACCACCTGTGGCACCAGGCATCCCATATGGGCTCCAGCTCCTGTCCCAGCTGCTCCACTTCCATTCCAGCGCCCTGCTGATGCAGCTGGCAAAGCAGCACTTGGGCCCCTGCCATCCATGTGGGAGACCCAGAAGAAGTTCCCGGCTCCCGGCTTTGGTCTGGCCCAGCCCTAGCTTTTGTGGCCATTTGGGGAGTGACCCAGAGGATGGAAGAGCCCTTTCTCTGTAACTGCCTTTCAAATAAACAAATAAATCTTTAAAAAAAGAGCATGGGCTGTCTTCTCCGTTGTGGACCCCGTGACTAGTGAGAGACCAGCATGTAGGAGCTCCACGGATTTAGGGCTTGGGTGGGAGCGTGGCACTGTTTCTGTCTCCCCGGAAAGCATTCATAGTGGTTTTGGCCACTGGATCCAGCCGGCACAGCGGAGATCTGGTGCCTTGGGACGCCCCTGGCTCTGAGAACAGTGAATGACGGCTGATTTCGTTCATCTACGCCACGCTTCTCGAGCCAGGGTGTTCTTGGCCCTTAGGAGCCATCAGCAATGCCTGGAGAATATTTGTTTATCACAGGTACCAGAGGGATGGTGTTACTAGCCTGTGGTAGGTGGAGGCCAGGGATGTGGCTGAATCTCCTACAGCGTGCAGGGCAGCCCTGCCTCCCACCCAGAGAATTGTCCAGCTCTAAATCTCACTCACGTCAAGGCTGAGAAACCCTGCCCAGGAGTCCCGCTCACGGTGGAACCAGTGGCCGAGAGGCCGGGAGGCCTGCAGTCCCGGGTGGACTGGAAGGCGCTGGTGAAAGCAGCACTGGCTCCTTGGTGGCTGGCCGCATCAGTCGTCTCAGGTGCGTGATGAATTCTGCGCGGACTTCCAATTTCTGTGAGAAAAAGGTTATTTTGGTACAGATAATTGTTGGCAATCCATTCATAGTTTTCTTTCTAAACAAGGCTTATTGGGACCGGTGCTGTGACGTAATAGGTTAAGCCTTAGCCTGGGGTGCTGGCATCCCATCCCATATGGGCACCAGTTCATGTCCCACCTGCTCCTCTTCCGGTCCAGCTCTCTGCTATGGCCTGGGGAAGCAGTAGAAGATGGCCCAAGACCTTGGGCCCCTGCACCCACGTGGGAGACCTGGGAAATGCTCCTGGCTCCTGGCTCCTGGCTTCAGATCGGCCCAGCTCCAGCCGTTGTGGCCATCTGGGGAGTGAACCAGCGGATGGAAGACCTCTCTCTCTTACTCCCTCTGGCTGTAACTCTGCCCCTCAAATAAATATAGAAATCTTAAAAAAAAAAAAAAAAAAAAAAAGAAGAAACCCACAAGATTTATTTATTTGAAAGGCAAAGTCTTTCTCTCTCTCTCTCTCTCTCACTCACACACACACACACACACACACACACACAGATCTTCCACTTGCTGCTTCACATCTCAAATGGCTGCAACAGCTGGGGCTGGTTCAGGCTGAATCCGGGACCAGGAACTCCATCTGGTTCTCCCGTGAGGGTGGCAGGAACTCAAGTACTTGACCCACTATCTGCTGCCACCCAGGTGCATTAACAGGGAGCAGGATTGGAAGCAGGGTTGCCAGGGCTTGAACTGGCACCTCGATATGGGACGCAGGCACCTCAGGCATTGGTCACTTGTGCATAATGTGTATTTTCCATGACAGTTCAAGAGCGGCCTCCCAAATACATGGATTTCAAAATAATTTGCCCCAAATAGCTTATCCCTGAATTCTCTTTTCCCTTGAGCTTTTAGAAGTACTGCCATATAGATTCCTGGCCCCCCTCCAAATCCTTCTAAGCTGGAACCCTGAGGACTGGTTTTTTGTTTGTTTGTTTGTTTGTTTTTGTTTTTGTTTTTTTTTCAATCAAGCAACTTAAATGTTTCCTGTGCTCAGCCAGACTTAGAGAGGACGATTGGAACAATGTGTCTTTATCAATGCCATGTCTCCCAGGCCCCCTCTTTAACCCCTGGGTCATGAATCCCATCAAGGTGGACTGGCCTTTAGGGAGAGCTGCTTTGCTCTGGGTTGGTCTTCCCATCATGTTAGTGCTCATCAGAATACTCAGTAGATTTCATCGTCTCCTATTAAATGGTGTCTGTTAAACAATGATTCATTTTATTTACTTGAAAGACAAGAGAGACAGACAGACAGAGGTCTCTCCCAGCTTCTCATTCACTCCCTCAATGCCCAGAGCAGGTGGGGCTAGCCCAGTTGGCAGCTGGGAGCCTGGAACAGGAGTAGCAGGGACCCAACCAGCCGCCACCTGCTGCCTCCCAGGGTGTGGGTTAGCAGGAACTGGGACTGGGGAGCGGGATGGCCTGTTAACTATTGCAACAAACACCCTGCCTCCCACCAGACTGTTTCTCTGTGCCCTAAACCTTCCCATCCTTCAAAATCCACCTCCCCCCAGTTTAGTATCAGCTCTTCCATTCAGCTTTTCTTAATGTTTCCTTTCTTTGAGTTTTGTGCTTCCTTCTAGGGGTGTATCTCTTATTTTTATTTATTTGAAAGACCGAATTATAGAAAGAGAGGGAGAGAGACCTTCCATCTGCTGGTTCACTCCCTAGGTGGCCACAATGGCCAGGGCTGGGCCAGGCTCTCCGCCTTCCCTGGCACATTAGCAGGGAGCTAGATCGGAAGTGGAGCTGCTGGGACTTGAAATGGTGCTCATGTTGAATGCTGGTGTTGCAGGTGGCGGCTTTTAACCTGCGCCATAACACATCCCAGGGAGGTATCACTTTCTGCCTGGCCTGGAGATATTTGGACATGTGTCTTACCTCCTGACCACATTGTAGCTACTGTGGATGCCTATCCTTGATATATTTTTTCTAAAATATTTATTTATTTATGTATTTGAAAGAGAGAGAGAGAGAGATAGATATCTTCCACTCACTGATTCACCCCTCAGATGGCTGCAAGGGCTAGGGTAGAGCCAGGCTGAAGTCAGGATCCAGGAGCTTTTTCCAGGTCTCCCATGTGGGTATCAGGGGCCCAAGCACTTGGGCCATCTTCCACTGCTTTCCCCAGATCATTAGCAGGGAGCTGGATTGGAAGTGGAGCAGCCAGGACACGAACGGGTGTCCATATGGGATGTGTGCTTTCCCCACTATGACACAGTGCCGGCCCCATCCTTGATATTTGTATCCCCTCCTGCAGCCAGCTCACTGGAATAAATAAATGACTGAGTTCGGTTGGGGGGAGTATCACTACGTTCCTAAATCTCTGTTTATGAAATATATGAAACTTGTATAACTTAAGTTAAAAAAAAAATCCCAGGATTAGGCCGGCGCCGCGGCTCACTAGGCTAATCCTCCGCCTAGCGGTGCCGGCACACCGGGTTCTAGTCCCGGTCGGGGTGCCGGATTCTGTCCCGGTTGCCCCTCTTCCAGGCCAGCCCTCTGCTGTGGCCAGGGAGTACAGTGGAGGATGGCCCAGGTGCTTGGGCCCTGCACCCCATGGGAGACCAGGAAAAGCACCTGGCTCCTGGCTCCTGCCATCGGATCAGCGCGGTGCGCCGGCCGCAGCGCGCCGGCCGCGGCAGCCATTGGAGGGTGAACCAACGGCAAAAGGAAGACCTTTCTCTCTGTCTCTCTCTCTCACTGTCCACTCTGCCTGTCAAAAAAAATAAAAATAAAAATAAAAATAAAAATCCCAGGACTGAAACCAAAATATTCTACTAAAAAAACAAACAAACAAAAAAGAATGAGTAAGATAAGCTGTGCCTTCCCGGACCTCACAGTCTTGTTGTCAGGAGGACAGAGGATACGTGACAGGATGGCACTTCGAGACAATTCGTGGAAAGTGAATACTATGAAAAAACTGCACGGATGTCAACATTGTTTTGCACCAAAATAAGCATATTTTTAACTCCATTTTCCATGAACTTTTTTTTTTTTAAGATTTTTTTTATTTGAAAGAGTTACACAGAGAGAGGCAGAGAGAGAGAGAGAGAGGTCTTCTATCCGCTGGTTCACTCCCCAATTAGCCACAACAGCTGGAGCTGCGCCCATCCAAAGCCAGGAGCCAGGAGCTTCTTCCAGGTCTCCCACATGGGTTCAGGGGGCCCAAGGACTTGGGACATCTTCTACTGCTTTCCCAGGCCACAGCAGAGAGCTGGATCAGAAGTGGAGCAGCCAGGACTTGAACCGGCGCCCATATGGGATGCCAGCACTGCAGGCGGCAGATTTACCTGCTATGTCACAGTACTGACCCCCTGAACTTTTTTTTTTTTAAAGTCATTTATTTGAAAGCAGAGTGACACAGGAGGGAGGGAGGGACAGAGAGAGAGAGAGAGACTCCAAATGTCCACAACAGCCAGGGCTGCACTAGACCAAAGCCAGGAGCCAGGAACTGCATCCTGGCCTCCCACGTGGTGGCAGTGGTCCCAGTACTGGTCCAAGTCCAGGCTGGCAGCAGGGAGCTGGCTTGGAAGCGGAGCAGCCAGGGCCTGAACCAGCGCTCCAGTATGGGATGCTGGCGTGCTAAGCAGCCGTTTAACCCATGGTGGTGCCACAGTGTTGGCATCTCCCTGACCTTTGTGACGCCCCCTTGTGGGCGACATAAGTAGAATTCGGTGTGATACAGGGATGCCACCGTGTGTGGGAAGCAACACATGATGCATTGTGGGAGGAGACTCCCCTGTGTCTTTCTGATCCGTCTTCAAGTACAGAGGTTGTCAGGGCCAAAGTCAGGTTCCTGGACTGCAGTTTGCCGGAGGTGAGGGTTCTCCAGCCTAATGCCTGTTCTTTACAAATGGAGAAGCCGAAGCCCCCATGTGTGAAGGTAATTGTTGGAAGAATTTGGCGTCCACCCTACACATTGTCCACCCCCATGCCGGTAGTCCCAGAGACCTCGAAGTGGCTCCTTGCTCCTGACCTCACCTCTGATTTTTTTTTTTATTGTCATTAAGATAAGAGCGTCAGAGAAGACCAAGAAAAAGATGAGCCACCTGCATGACCACCTGAAGAAGAAGTTCATGCTGGAACAGCTCCGGAAGCTGGGGCGCTGGAGGCGGGAGTCCATGAGCATCCGGCAGTACCTGTACAGCCTGCCGCCCGTGTACAAGTTCCAGCCCCACAAGAGAAGCCAGCCGCCCTAGCCAGGGCAGAGCCACGTGCCCAGGGCCACCGTGATATGCCCGTCTGACAGGAGGAGGCTGGGAAGAAGCCAGCCCACGCCGGCGTGGAACAATAAACAGACCAGCAGACAGCAGAGCACACAAAAAAGAAAAAAACCACAAAACTGAGCAGCGCTCCTGTGCCTTGCCCCAGCCGTCGCCCGTGTCCTGGAGAAGGTGATGCTGATAGGCCAGCCCGTGGCCGAGGAAAAAATTCAGCCTTCAGTACCCATATGTGTGTGTGCGCTGGCATGCCAGGACAGGGACGTGGGGCTGGTGATAGCTAAGATGGGAGGGGCCTCAAATACCGGGCATTCCAGTGGTAAGGAGGTCAGGGTTGGGGCCAGCGCGTGGCTCACTTGGTTAATCCTCCGCCTGCAGCGCCGGCACCCAGGGTTCTAGTCCCGGTTGCCCCTCTTCCAGGCCAGCTCTCTGCTGTGGCCCGGGAGGGCAGTGGAGGATGGCCCCAAGTGCTTGGGCACCTGTACCCACATAAGAGACCAGGAGGAAGCACCTGGCTCCTGGCTTCAGATCGGCGTGGTGCCGACCATAGCAGCCATTTGGGGGGTGAACCAATGGAAGGAAGACCTTTCTCTCTCTCTCTCTCTCTCTCTCTCTCTCTCTCTCTCACTGTCTAACTCTGCCTGTCAAAAAAAAAAAAAAAAAGTCAGGGTTGGGCATCAGACCTGGCTTAAGTGGCTCTTTCTTGAAGCTGCCTATCAGCCCTGTGCCTTGTAAGCTCCTCCAGCCTCCGTTAGAGTGACAGGGAGAGAGAGAAAGAGAGAGAGAGAGAGAGATCTCCCTTTTGCCAATCACTCCCCAAATGGCCACAACAGCCAGGGTTGGACCATGCCAAGGTCAGAGCCAGGAACTCCATCCTGATCTCCCACGTGGGTGGCAGGGACTAGATACTCGGGCCATCATCCGCTGCCTTCCCAGGAGCTCTAGCGGGGAGCTAGGTCCGAAGCAGAGAGGCTGGAACTTGATGAGCGAAGCCGGGGTTGCAAGCAGCAGCTTGACCTCTCCTCACCCCCACCCCCAGTGCCACAAGGCCAAGGCCAGGCCCCTGTTTTCCTACTCTGAAAGGGTGGGGGGCAGCAGCAGGTGCATCTGCTGTGAAGTACTGACGGAGGCGTCCCGGGCTTGGCCCTGGGCCTGGCACTCCCCGAGGTTGTCATGAGGACTCTGGCCTTGCTGGTCCCCACTCTGAGCTCTGTGCGCTGTGCCCGCCACACTGAGAGTCTCCACGCTGTGCCTTCACTGTGAAGAACCCTCTAGAATGTCTCAGCTCCCACGGCTTATCTCAGCGGCGCTGCCCGCGAGGCGGTTCCTGTCTGCCCCTCCCCTGCGTCCCGTGGGTTTCCTCTCCCGTCTGAACTGGGATGACTTAGGGCGGCTTCATTCCTGCCTCGCTGTCGGTGTCGGTCCTTGGACAAGCTCATGGGAAATGAAATGGAAAGGTAAGTTTACTTTGCTGCGAAACGCGTGGCAATCCATACTTCCAGATTTCCTGCCCGAGAGTTCCCAGTTCCCACGATCTTTGTGGAGACCCCTGGTCCGTCCCCTGGGTGCCGGGGGCAGGCAGAGGCTGTGCAAGACTTCGGGTTCCATTCAGGTTTCCCTTCTTTGGTGCGCCCCCAGCTGGCCCCAGCAGAGAAGGCCCCTCCCCCTGAGCCCTGTGCGCCACGCCCCGGTCTGTCCTGGATCCTGAGGCGGCTGTGTGACTCCCTCATCTCCATAGGCACAGTGCCTAATAAAGGAGCTGTCGCCGGGTGTTCTGGGTAAATGCTCCTTTACTCCTGTTTGTGTCACTCACAGCATCGGGACAGTGCACAGAGTAAGGGCCGAGCCCATGTTTTTAATTGTCATTGTATTTGCAAGAGAAATCCCATCTGTTGGTTCACTCCCCAAATGCCCACAGCACGGAACAGCCAAGACTGGGCCAGGTGAAAGGCAGAGCCAGGAGCTCCACCCAGGTCTCCCACGTGGGTGGCAGGGACCCAAATACTTGAGCCGTCACTGCTGCCTCCAGGGGTGCACGCTGGTGGGAAGCTGGATCGGAAGCCAGAGCAGCTGGGGCGCCAACCCGGCACTCGGGTATGGGTGCCGCTGTCCCTAGTGGTCGCCCCTGTACGCACATTTTTGTTTTTAAAGTTAACCAGGTGTCCTCCATTTCCCGAGTCAGGGAACAGGCCTGGAGAAGTGGCCTGACTTGCTCAAGGTCACGCAGCAAGTTGGTGGCTGAGAATTACAACCATTTGTCCTGGACTCCAGGCCAGGGGTGGGGGTGGGGGGATCAATCGGCATCACTACAGCTGCTTAGTAAAGACCTCAGTCCATCCCAGGCCCTTGGAAGTCTCCCTCCCTCCCTTCCCCCTCCTCCTCCCTCCCTCCCTCCTCCCTCCCTTCCCTTCCCCCTCCTCCTCCCTCCCTCCCTCCTCCCTCCCTTCCCTTCCCCCTCCTCCTCCCTCCCTCCCTTCCCTCTCCTCCTCCCTTCCTCCCTCCTCCCTCCCTTCCCTTCCCCCTCCTCCTCCCTCCCTCCCTTCCCTCTCCTCCTCCCTCCCTCCCTTCCCTCTCCTCCTCCCTTCCTCCCTCCTCCCTCCCTTCCCTTCCCCCTCCTCCTCCCTCCTCCCTCCCTTCCCTTCCCCCTCCCTCCCTCCCTCCTCCCTCCCTCCCTTCCCCCTCCTCCTCCCTCCCTTCCCTCTCCTCCTCCCTACCTCCCTCCTCCCTCCCTTCCCTTCCCCCTCCTCCCTCCCTTCCGTCTCCTCCTCCCTTCCCTCCCTCCTCCCTCCCTTCCCTTCCCCCTCCTCCTCCCTCCCTCCCTTCCCTCTCCTCCTCCCTCCCTCCCTCCTCCCTCCCTTCCCTTCCCCCTCCTCCTCCCTCCCTTCCCTCTCCTCCTCCCTTCCCTCCCTCCCATCCCTCCTTCCTTTCCCCTCCTCCCTCCTCCTCCTCCTCCCCCTCCTCCCCCTCCCTCCCTCCTGCACTGCTGCCTGGCACCTGACAGCCTTGCTTCTCTCCTGGATCCCAGTGAGCCCTGAGGCCGAGGGAGCCTGGGCCGGACGGTGGCGGGTGGCGGATGCTCCAGCTTGTATTTCCTCTTCTTCATGATCCTCTTTGGCGCCTGGGGCTTCTGCTACTTTTTAGCAGGAGTCAAAAACAGCCTTTCTTTTCCTAGGTTCTTGTCTGTTTCCTTGGCTGAGCACAACTCATTAGAATAAATTGATTTTAAATATGTGTTACTATAAAAGCTATCTTTACAAATAAAAAAATGACAGCAGCATTTTGTTTTGTTTCTTAGGCTTGGTATATTTTATTTCAACAACAAAACATTTTTTTTCTCTGGGTACCTAGAGGACGGATGATCTTCCAGGGTCCCGAAATCACCGGGGGGCCTGCACAGCAGCCCAGCCTCTTTCTCTAAACCATTTCTGGAACTTTCTGCCTCCTAGATGTGACCTCATGCAGCTCTCTGCTAACACACCTGGGAAAGCAGTGGAAGATGGCCCAAGTGTTTGGATCCCTGCTCACACGTGGGAGACCCAGAAGAAGCTCCTGGCTCCTGGCTTCAGAGCGGCCCAGCTTTGGCCCTTGTGGCCATCTGAGGAGTGAACCAGCAGATGGAAGACCTCTCTCTCTCTCTCTCTGTAACTCTGACTTTAAAAAAAAAAAAAAGTAAATCTTAAAAAAAAAAAAAAGGGGGGCTGGCTCACTAGGCTAATCCTTCACCTGTGGTGCCAGCACCCCGGATTCTGTCCTGGTTGCTCCTCTTCCAGTCCAGCTCTCTGCTGTGGCCCGGGGGGTACAGTGGAGGATGGCCCAAGTGCTTGGGCCCTGTACCCGCATGGGAGACCAGGAGGAAGCTCCTGGCTCCTGGCTTCAGATCGGCACAGCACGCCGGCTGCAGTGACCATTTGGGGGGTGAACCAACAGAAGGAAGACCTTTCTCTGTCTCTCTCTAACTCTGTCAAAAAAAAAAAAAAAAAGTGACAGAAGGACAGGGAGATAAGTAGACAGATTTTCCACCCATTGGTTCACTCCCCAAATGGCCATAACAGCTATGGCTGGACCAGGCTGAAGCAAAGAGCCAGGAGCCCCATCCAGGTCTCCCACATGGGTGCAGGCGCCCAGGCACCTGGGCCATCTGCTGCTGCTTTCCCAGGCGCATTAGCAGGGAGCTGGGTCAGAAGAGGAGCAGATGGGGTGCTCTGATGTGGGATGCTGGGGTCCCAAGCAGGGGCTTAACCTGCTGCACCATAACGCCCAACCCAGGGGAACAGAACCTTGAAGCTAAGGAGAGGCTCAGAGATTATGTCTGATGGACACACACAGGCACAGCTTCTCACCTGGAGGCCCGTGCAGCAATCACAGCCGTCAGCGTATTAACATGCACTGAGCACCCACGAGCCAGGCACAAAGCTCTGTTCTTTGCCAGCGTGATTTCATTGAATCATCCCAACCACAAAATAGGTCATTTTAGGGAGCAGAAACGGGGGCTCAGAGAATAAGACTCCTGCCCAGGTCAAATGCAACCCTGGCTTCCTCTGAAGATTATCTTCTAGCCCCGTGGTCGAAGCTCCTCCCCCCACCCCCTTTCTCTCTCTCTCTGATTTATTTATTTGAAAGGCAGAGTTGAAGGGGAGGGGGAGACAGATGCTGTGAGAGACCCAGATGGAGTTCTAGGTTCCTGGCTTTAGCATGGCCTAATCTTTACTGTTTTAGCCATTTGACAAGTGAACCAGCAGACAGAAATCTCTCTGTCCCTCTCTGCCTCTTTCTCTCTCTCTTTAAAATACTTATGTATTTGAAAGGTAGAATTACAGACAGTGAGAGGAAGAATCAGAAAGATCTTCTATCCGCTCGTTCACTCCCCAATTGGCCGCAACTGCTGGAGCTGTGCTGATCTGAAGCCAGGAGCCAGGAGCTTCTTCCGGGTCTCCCACGCAGGTGCAGGGGCCCAAGGACTTGGGCCATCTTCTACTGCTTTCCCAGGCCACAGCAGAGAGCTGGATTGGAAGAAGAGCAGCCAGGACTAGAACTGGTGCCGCAGGCGGACGATTAACCTACTGCACCACAACACCAGCCCCTCTTTCTTAGTTTGAAGTCAATCAATCAACCAATCAATCTCAATCTAAAAAAAAAAAAAGAGGGCAGGGAGGAAGTGTTAAGAGGACCATGCCCCTCTCCGTAGGCCTCGCCCCTGTCTGTCAGGAGGGGCAGTGACTTCAGAATCCCAGCTCAGTGGCATCACAGCGGCCTGTGAAAGCACAGGACGGCTGGACTCAGAGGGACAGCTCGGCAGGGAGGAGGGGGAGACAGCCAGCTCTGCCCGCTGGCGCTGAGAGCCATCTCCAAGTTCTCGTGCGTCTGCCCGCTCCTCCCTGTGGGCTCTTCAGCAGCAACTGGAGGCAAAGGTGGAGGAACCGGTTTTCCTGTTTGCTGGGACACCTCTGGCTTTTCCTGCCGGCATGGGCAAGTGGGGTGACCCGGGGATGCGAGTGCCTGGGCCCTGAGCCGCTCTGATGCCGGATGAGTCACCCCTCTCCGCTGACAGTCTGGGGAGCAGCTGTCTGGAGCAGATGGCCCTGCCCTGTTTTACCTTGAACCTGGAAATTGATTTGCCCCTGGGGGTGGATGTGGGACGGGAGCCCAGGATGCTCCAGCTCGTTTGGAAAGTGGGAATGGGAACCCCAGCTCCCCTCATCCTCCAGGATTTCAAGAGGCCCTCACAAGGTACAAGGTGAGAAACTGCTTTGAGAAATGAGGTCACCAGGCCAGAGTGTCCCAGGGGAGTGCCCAAGGCCCAGGTGGTGGAACCCAGGCAGATCCCATAGTGACCACAAGGGGTCAGCAGACAGTTGCGCTTAGGCGCTCAGCAGGCTGCCTGCCTGTGTGTGCTGCCGAGGAGACCCACATCCCCGCCCATGCCCTGGTAGAGTCAGGAGGTACTGTCTGCTATTGCATTTCAGATCTGGGTCCTGCTGTTGACCCTGAGAGTCTGCAGGGCCAGGGTGCGGGGAGGGGGAGGCACTGAGGGGACAGAGCAAGGGCACGCGTTGGACTGAGCCCTTCTGCCCCCGGTCCCCCAGGGAGCCTCTTTCCACCTGCAGCCCTCGCATCTGCACCTCGTGGGTGGGGGAGCTGGGGGCGGTCCCTGCCCTTGGCTGCCTCTCTCAGATCCTGAGATGGGGCACAGAGCTCTGCACACACAGCGCTTCCAAAATAGCTGCTGCTCTGAGCGGTGCCAGAAAACCCTGGGCGTATACAACAGCGTGCTTTCAGGATGAGCTTTGCTTTCCATCCATCCACCCACCGGTTCACTCAAATGCCCACAACACCCAGGGCTGGGCCAGACCAAAGCCAGGAGTCAAGAGTTTTATCCAGGTCTCCCACGTGGGTGGCAGGGGCCCCAACACTTGATCCATCCTCCTCTGCTTTTCCCAGGACATTAGCAGGGAGCTGGATTGGAAGTGGAGCAGCCAGGACACGAACTGGTGCCCATTTGGGATGCAGGTGATGCAGATGGTGGCTTTACCCACTGTGCTACAACGCTGCCCCCCAAATGGCATCTTTACCACTATGCCAAGTGCCTGCTCCTCACACTGGCCCTCTGGCCATCACATTTCCTTCCACTCCTCATGTCGTTTAATCTGTGCGCCTGTTGCCTGCACTTCTTTTATAATGACTGAGCTGGAAGCCTGGTTAGCCTCAGCCGCAGCTTGTCTGGGATGTGGGCTGTGCTGTGTGTTTCCTTCCGGGCCGCAGCAGGAGGCGCACGGCGTCGCCTGTCCTTGTGTTTCTGGTGAGGCCAAGATTGATGGGCATCTTCGGCTGATGTCACCTGTTCTTTCCCAAAGTTCTCCATCAACCTCACCAACTTAGCAGCTGGTGATGATCTTGACCTTGGTCCACTTTCTCACTGGGAGTCCCGGAAGGGTGGTGCTTTGTTCCGACTCTGTCATTTCTTCTGCATGTATTAGCTTTCTTCTCTAAAGAGTCTCCCCTCATAAACTCTTCGGTTGCTATGAGATTCAGGCAGCACAGGAGAGGCAGGATACAGGCTAAATTCTTCCCCTTTATTATTTTCTGAATGGTGCCCTACTAACCTTCAAAGAGACCGAAAACAATGTGTATTTTTGTTTTCTTTTGTAACTTTAGGAAGTTGAGGCTTTAACTTTTGGATTTTTATGTAGTTGATTTGTGAGCCTATTGCAATCATTATCGTTTTTAAAAATAACCTGAGATATATATATATATATATCTTCAACCTGCTGGTTCACTCCCTGAATGTAACATCCAGGGCTGGGCCAGGCCAAAGCCAAGAGCCTAGAACTTAATCTCGGTCTCTTACGTGGGTGGCATGGACCTCAGTACCTGAGCCATCACTGGCTACTCCCAGGGTGTGCGTTAGCAGGAAGCTGACCTGAGCCTGAGCCCACAGCCGGGACTGGGGCCCAGGCACTTTAACAGGGGTGCCAGTGGCCCAGGTGGCACCTTAACCAAAACACCTGCCGGGCCTTTACCTCAGCTTTGCTGAGCTACTTATCATTTCCAAGACAAACTGTTCTCTCCTGATGTGGGGCTTTGTGCACACTGGTGTCTTTGCTTCTTTGCTTTTGTCAACCTAAAAAAAAAAAAAAAATCAGAGAGAGTCTCCAAGGAATATTTGGAAATAGCAGAGAACTGCAGTGGGAATACGCATGCCATAGAAACCGCGAGCAAGCTCCAGAGGTGAGGCAGGGAGAAGTTAACAGGAAAGACCGGAGGCTGGCACCCAACGTTCTGACACGGCCTCCGTGGCTACAGGGACTCCGGCTGAGGCAGGTGCACCTGTGGACGCATGGTTTGTGTAAGGTCATGGCGGCTTCCGGATCCTGCTGGCTCCGGCACGGTCTTCTGTGGCACCTGCTGACCGGCAATCGCGCGTAAGAAGCTTCACAAGCGAGCCCAGTTCCGAGGACGCTCACAGCCCACGAGACCTCGCGCGTCTGGCCACGCCCTGTCCTCTGGGCGAAAACCTGGCGCCTTCAGTGCGTCCTTTTCACCTGCCCTGGCAGAACTAATGACGTAAGGCCCTGACGTCTCAGGGGGCGGGGCCACGTCTTGCAGGTATTTGTTTACTAACCGGCTCCTCTCCTGGAGGGCTGATGGGAACATAGCACGCCCAGACTTCTCCCGTTGCTCTGCTTCCCCGGCTTGTCCACCTTGGTCTCTTTGCTCTCCGCTCTGGCCTCGGTTTAACACATTTCCCCCAATATTTCTTTATTATTATTATTATTATTATTATTTACTTGAAAGGCAGAGTTACAGAGAGTCAGAGGCAGAGAGGGAGAGGGAGAAGAAGGAGAGAGAGGTCTTCCACTCGCTGGTTCACTCCCTAATTGGCCCCAATGGTCAGAGCTGCACCAATCTGAAGCCAAGAACCAGGAGCTTCTTCTGGGTCTCCCATGCAGGTGCAGGGGCCCAAGGACTTGGGCCATCTTCTACTGCTTTCCCAGGCCACAACAGAGAGCTGGGTTGGAAGTGGAGCAGCCAGGACTCAGACCAGCGCCCATATGGGATGCCGGCACTGCTGGCAGCGGCTTTACCCGAGACACCACAGTGCCAGCCTCTCCCCACCCCCCAGCATTTCACAGAGCGCTTCAGGTGCCTTTGTTACAAATTGGGAATGAGGTATTAGCATCTTCCTCCGCAGAGGAGCAAGCAGCAGCTCAGAGAGACGCTGTTGACTATCCCACAGTCAGGGGTTGCTCAGCTGGGATTTCCTTAGTGGGTCTGGCTCCTGGAGTCCAAGATGTCCCTCCCCCACACCACCGTCCATCAAGACATGGTCCATGGACCTGGGCTGTGGCATAGTGGGTTGAGCTGCCATCTGCAGCGCCAACACCCCCATTTGAGTGCTGGTTCAAGTCCTGGCTGCTCCTCTTCCAATCCAGCTCCCTGCCAGTGTGCCTGGGAAGGGCAGTGGAAGATGGCCCTAGTGCTTGGGCCCCTGCACCCACGTGGGAGACCCAGAAGGAGTGCCAGGCGCCTGGCTGCAGGCCTGTGGGGAGTGAACCAGCAGACAGAAGGTCTCTCTCTGCAGCAGGCCTGTGGGGAGTGAACCAGCAGACAGAAGGTCTCTCTCTGCAACTCTGCCTTTCAAACAACTAATCATAAGAAAGGTACAGTGAACAGCAAGCACTTTACCCCATTTCCCTGCTCCCCAGAGGCAGTCACCTTTCCTTGGGGGTACCTCTGCACCCCAATGTTGGAGGCCCCCTGTGGTACTCACAGGACAGACCAAGATGTGCAGATGTCAGTGCTATGGGCTCCCAGCAGTGGTGTGGTAAGACCACCATTCTGGGACAAGGCTCCAAGCAGGGGTCCCAGAGCCCCCCGCAGAGACGGCAGGGACCCCCCTGCTCAGCAGGTGTGTCCGTGTCCGCACGCCTGCCTTCTGGGACTGGCCCGTCCACCGCCCGTGGAGGAGGCGGTTCTGCACAGGTCGTGCTGTCACAAGCCAAGGCTGGGCTGCTGGGTAACGGGCGGCTCGGGCAGGTGAGTGTGCTGGGAGAGGAGCCTGCACAGAAGGGAGAGGGAGGGGTCAGGGCAGGAGCAGCCCGGACGTGACCTCCCAAACTGGTCATTTGGAACGACCCCCGAAGCTCCCCCTTCGGAGAGTTTCTTTAACATCAGTGACGCTGGTGTCAGATCCCTTTGGGAACCAAGCATGCTGTCTCTAGAAAAAAGTGTCCCTGGATGCTGCAAGCATCAAGGGAGTCGCGAGAACCTCTTACTTGTGTTCCTTGTGGCTAAAACGCTTGGCTTACTAAAAAACAAAAACAAAACAACCTTGTCTTTTAGCGCCCCCTGGCCGGCCCCAGGTGCTTCAGGTGCATTTAGTGGGTTCTGAGCGCTGCACCTGCTGCCGCCTCCTTCTCCCGAGCTGCAGCCAGCCGCGGGGTGGGGTTGGGAGCGGGGAGGCGTCGGCGCTGGGAAGAGCGGCGCTGGCAGCCGGCGGGCTGGGCGTTCAGTATTGTTTTTCCCCAGCGCCTGGCACGGGCTGGGACGCGGGCAGGGGTGGCAGCCCGCGACGCGCCCTCCCCGCCGCTTGCCCCGCCCGCCCAGCGCAGGTGCACAGGTGCACAGGTGCTTCCCAGGGCGCGCTCCCAGGGCCCGGCCCGGGGGTCCAGATCGGATCCCCGACTCGCCCGCAGGACAACAGCCGGCGGGCGCGGGGCAGGCCGCGCGCACGCGACGGCGCCCCCGGCCCGCCCCACCCCCACGGCCGGCTCGGCCGCGCTCGGGTCTCCGGGCTCTATGGGGAAAGCGGCCGCTCCGAGCCGAAGCGGGGGCTGCGGCGGCCGCTCCCGCGGGCTCTCGTCGCTCCTCACCGTTGTCCCCTGCCTGTCCTGCCACACGGCGGCGCCGGGCATGAGCGCGCCCACCCCCGGCTCCGAGCTGGAGCCCCAGCCCCAGCCGGTGCGGGTACCGGAGCCGGCGTCGCTGGCGGAGCAGGCGTGGGAGCCGGTTTCTGAGCGCGCTCTCAAGATGTCTGAGCGATCCGAGAGGATGTCGGAGCCAGGGCCGGCGACCGGGCAGGGATTGGAGCTGTCGCTGAAGGTGCGGCCGAGGTCGGAGTCCAGCCCGTGCGGGGCGGCGCCCGCGACCCCCTCCAGGGCTTCCTCGGAGCAGCTGGCCCCGGCCGTGGGGGGCGCGCCGGGGCCCAAGACCGAGTCGGGGCTGGTGCCGGCCATAAAGCCGCTGCCGCTCCTGCGACCCGGACAGGCCAAAGCACCGCTCGGGGTTCCGGCGACAGCGACTGGCCCGAGCGCCAGCACCCCCATGGGCTCCCTGACTCTGGACAGCTTCAAGGGCTGGCTTCTCAAGTGGACCAACTACCTGAAGGGCTACCAGCGCCGCTGGTTCGTGCTGGGCAATGGCTTGCTGTCTTACTACAGGTACGGAAGTGCCCAGGTGTGGGGCGTCCGAGGGGGGCGGGAGGCGGCTGACGGGGCGGGGAGGGGGACCCCCAAGCCCAGGTACCCAGGGCAAGGTACTTGGCAGCTTGTGCTCCAGCAGGAGGAGCAATGCCTTTGGCCAAGGGCTGGGAACCCTGACCTGGCTCCCCCAAGCGTGGGTACACCTGTGGACAGATCGCTGGCGGGCAGGGAGAAGAGGAGGTGGTCAGAGGGCTCCTGTCCCGGCAGTTGTGGGACCTGCGGCGGCTGCTTGGAGTCAGCGGCCGACAGAGAGTCCTTGCCCTTTCTGGCTGGGGAGATGCGGTCACCCTATTAGGGACCGGGGCGGGGGGGGGAGGGGGCGCCAGTCAGGTGCTTGTGCGTGGCACCCGCTCATGGGAAGGGCTGCTCACTTACCTGCACATCGCCCACCGTTCCGATGCCTGCCTTGGGCCGGGCACAGCAGACTCACAGATGCAGCGGATACAGCAGGTGGTCTTCTGGGTTGGAACCCAGCTTGGCACTTTGTGGGGGGCGAGGTTAGGATTATCCCGGGAGCCGTGTGGGATTGCAGAGATAACCAACCCTATTCCCCCCGGGTATGTCTCCTGGGAGGGTTGGGTTTAAGCCTTGAGAGTTCAGATCGCCCAGAGCAGTGTTCAAACCTGAAGGGGCATTAGCATTCCCTGCAGGGCTTGGTAAAACACAGGTGCGGGCCTGCTTGCTGAGATTCTGAGGCTCTGGGCGCAGGCAGGGGGCTCTGAGTGGGCCTTGCGAACGGGTTCACAGGTGAGGCCCATGTTGCAGGGCAGACCCAGCTTTATCTATTTGCTGAATGAAATTCACATCACTCTGCTCACCTCCCCCGGCCAGGGGTAGCCCTCCTGCACCCTGCAGCGTTCCTACGGTCCTTCCTAGTCATTTAGCATTTTTAAAGTTTTATTTATTTATTTGAAAGGCAGAGTTACAGAGAGAGTAAGAGAGAGAGAGAGAGGTCCTCCATCTGCTCATTCATTCCCCAGATAGCCGCAATGGCCGGAGCTGCACCGATCTGAAGCCAGGAGCCAGAAGCTTCATCCATGTCTTCCACGCGGGTGCAGGGGCCCAAGCACCTGGGCCATCTTCCACTGCTTTCCCGGGTGCATTAGCAGAGAGCTGGATCGGAAGTGGAGCAGCTGGGACTCGAACCGGTGCCCATCGCTGGCCCCTTTCCTAGTCCTTCAGAGACAGGCTTCTAGAGGCGTGTGGCATCCCTGTGAAGCTCCTGGGAACGTGGGGGTCCCGCTGAAGCTAAGCGATGGCTCCCACTCCGAGATGGGGCACCCCTGCCTGTTGTTCATTCGCAGTGGCGGCGAAAGCTGAGCTGTGTTGCGAAGGTGCCCTTCTCACAAGGTTTCTGTGTGCTCCTTGGTCCACTTGGCTGCACCATAGGAGGATGCTTAAAACAGTTCACGGAGGAGCGAATGGCCAGCCTAGCAGGGAGGTGCCAGCTAGGCTGCCCACGATCCCCAGTGGAGCTCCTGTCTCCGGCTTCTGACTCCAGCCCCCAGCTGATGCAGACCCTGGAAGACAGGGGTGAGCACTCAGGCAGCTGCGTCCCTGCCACCCACGTGGGAGACCTGGGAAGAGTTCACTTCAGCCTTTGAGGGCATTTGGGGAGTGAACCAGCAGATACACTGTCTCACCGCCTTTCAAGTAAATCAATAATTAGCTTTAAAAAAAAAAAAACAAACATTAGAATTACTTTGTTGTAAAAAGTTTTTGAAATCCATGCATATTGGGTGGAGGGTGTCTTTAAAAAGTTCATGAAAAGGGGCTGGCGCTGTGGCTCAGCAGGTTAAAGCCCTGGCCTGCAGTGCTGGCATCTAATATGGGTGCCGGTTCGAGTCCCGGCTGCTCCACTTCCGATGCAGCTCTCTGCTGTGGCCTGGGAAAGCAGTAGAAGATGGCCCAAGTCCTTGGGCTCCTGAACCCATGGAGACCTGGAAGAAGCCCCTGGCTCCTGGTTTCGGCCTGGCTCAGTCCTGGCTGTTAGTGGCCATTTAGGGAGTGAACTAGAGGATGGGAAATCTCGCTCTCTCACTAACTCTGCCCTTCAAATAAATAAATACATCTTAAAAAAATTCATGAAAAATACGTAGTACAAAGAAAGCTATGCATGCGTTTCTAAACTTCGGTGCACCTAAATTCACTTCTCTTTTACTCCCATATTTCCATGAGTGTTGTGGAGTCCCCTTGCACGTACGACAGCGCGGTGTCCTTGGAGTTAGGAGCAGTGGCCTTTTCCTCTCACTCCCCACACCCTGGCGTGCGACCGTTTCACCAGGACATACCATGACAGTGATTTGCTATCAGTGTCGCTCTGTGGCAAAGGACGTAACATGCGGCGCCTGTCAGCTACGGTCCCTGTGCTCTGTTCTACGTTTCATTCATTTCAACCTCGCGGCCGCGCTGTGAGATGGATTCCTGTATTGTCCTGCTGTGCAGGTGAGGAGTTCCGAGGTTTGAGAGAAGGGGGTGTAGCTGGGATCCAAAGTCGCCAGCCCAGAAGCTGATGGAGAGCGAGCCTCACCCGGCCCGCTGGGCAGCAGAGCCAGTGCCTGTCCCAGCTGGGACCTCAGCCTCTTCCCCCTTGAGTTCAGTGTTTCGGCATTATCCGTGTTTACCTGATGCTCTAAAGCATGGAGGTCAATGTGGGGTTTATGAGCCCTGGGCACCTGCTTCTAGTGAACCAGGTCTGCAGTGCTGGCATCCCATATGGGCACCGGTTCAAGTCCTGGCTGCTCCACTTCCGATCCAGCTCTCTGCTCTGGCCTCATGCTTTTGCACCTTGCTTTGCTTTTCTTTTCTTTTCTTTTCTTTTCTTTTCTTTTCTTTTCTTTTCTTTTCTTTTTCCTTCCTTCCTTCCTTCCTTCCTTCCTTCCTTCCTTCCTTCCTTCCTTCCTTTTATTTATTTATTTATTTGAAAGGCAGAGTTACAAGGTAGAGGCAAAGAGAGAGAGAGAGAGAGATATCTTCCATTTGCTGGTTCACTCCCCAACTGGCCACAATGATTGGAGCTGCGCTGATCCAGAGCCAGGAGCTTCTTCCAGGTCTCCCATGTGAGTGCAGGGGCCCAAGGACCTCGGCCATCTTCCACTGCTTTCCCAGGCCACAGTAGAGAGCTGGATCAGAAGTAGAGCATCTGGGACTAGAACCAGTGCCCGTATGGGATGCCAGTGCTGCAGGCAGAGGCTTTACCTGCTACGCCACAGCACCAGCCCCCCCCCCCCCTTGCTTGCCTTTAATTGGAAGAACAAAGATGTTCCATCTTCTTTTCTTAAAATAGTGTTCTCTAGACAGTTGGCATTTCAAGGTAATCTCAAATATGCAGATCCTCTGTGTAACTACTGCTTGCTGATAAGGTTGTGGAGACAAATGCTGGCTGGGGCAGGAACAAGCTTCATGCATGTGTTTGCAAAGTCCAGCGCTATAGTTTTAAAAAGAGATTACTGCTGTATCTGAAAGGTAGAGAGACAGAGAGCGGGCGAGACAAGGAGGAGAGAGAGAGATCCTCTATCTGCTGGCTGGTTCGCTTCCCAGATGGCTGCAACAGCTGGGGATGTGCCAGGCTGAAGCCAGGAGCCAGGAGCTCCATCCGGATCTCCCACGTGGGTGCAGGGGCCCAAGTACTTCAGTCATCTTCTCTTGCTTTCCCAGGTGCATTAGCAGGGAGCTGGACTGGAAGCAGAGTAGCCAGGACTTGGAGCCAGCACCCCCATCTGGGACACAGGCGTCACAGATGCTGGCTTAACCCGCTGTGCCCTCATGCCCACCCCTGTATTTCATTTTTGGACATTTCTAGATTCCACAGTGGGAGGAACTGTTGCCCAGCTCCCCTGGGTGGGACCACTGGGTCCTGACATGCACGCGGCACCACGCTCTGGTTTGGTTCCAGTCGAGGCTGGCTAGGAACGGGGAACCAAAGCAGAACAAATGAGGTTTAGGGGCTCACCCAGGGGCACCCGGCTTGCAGGCCGTGTGTCTCCATGCACCCAGGGAGGAGCGTCCACCTGCAGAGAGGACCCTTTGGAGGGAAAGCTGTTCGCCCGACCCATGACCTTCTGGCAGGTGCTGACCTCTGCCTCTCCTGTGCCTGTCAACACTTAGGCTGTTTGGCGCTGCTCCCATCCCCACTTCCAGACCAGGCACAGCCATCCCTGGAGCTGGGGTCAAAGGCCCAGCCCCCTCCAGGCCTGCGGCTCAGTCCTGCACACAGAGGTAAGCACGTGTCTCTCCTCCTCCAGCCTTCTCCCACGCTCAGCTCTCAGAACTGCTCCAAGCGCGTGCGACAGAGGCAAGGTGCAGCGCTTGTGAGCCGGAAGGGGAGCACAAGAATTTTTAAAAATTCCTCGACCTCGTTTTCATAGGGGCCAGCTCTTGGGCAGCCAGGCCTACCTGCTGGCTTTTGGAAAGATCACTCTCCAATATTTACTTTTCACTAAGGAAGCCTGAGGTTTGGAGAAAAAGTGGGTTTGTTTTTTGTGGCTGCGCACAATTCTATCCCATCTTTTGGCCTTTCCTCTGCAGAATAACTCTTTTTTAAAAGTTAGAGATTATTAGAGATTTATTTAGAGATTATCATTTATTTGAAAGTCAGAGTTACAAGGGAGAGAGAGGGAGAGAGATATTCCACCCACTGGTTCACTCCCCAAGTGGCTGCTGCAACAGCTAGGGCTGATCTGAAGCCAGGAGTCAGGAGCTTCTTCCAGGTCTCCCACGTGGGTGCAGGGGCCCAAGGACTTGGGCCATCTTTCACTGCTTTCCCAGGCCATACCAGAGAGCTGGATCAGAAGTGGAGCAGCCAGGACTCGAACTGGCGCCCACCCGGGATGCCAGCACTGCAGGTGGCAGCTTTCCTCACTACGCCACAGCACTGGCCCCTCCAGGATGACTCTTATCCCAAATGCTGACCACCTTCCCCTTTCACTCCTTTCTCCTTAGTTTTATCTACATGCAAATTTAAAAGCCTCTATGTTTTATTCAATTATTTGTAGCTTTATAGAAAAATGTATATATATATATATATATAGAGAGAGAGAGAGAGAGAGAGAGAGAGAGAGACGATACTTCAAAAAGTTTGTGGAAAAATGGAATTAAAAGACAACTTTATTTTGGTGCAAAAAAACTGAAATTCATGCATATACCGAGCCTTCAGAAAGTTCATGGAAGAGTAATGTTTATTATAAAAAAAAAGTGCCTGGATTTCAATTCTTTTGCACCAAAATAATGTATCTTTAATTTTTTTATATTTAATTTTATTTGATCTCTCTCACACACACATGTGCTGGTTCACTCCCCAAATGCTAGCAACATTTGGGCCAGGCCAAAGCCTGGCATAGAACTCCATCCAGGTCTCCCACTTGGGTGCCAGGGACCCGGGTACTTGAGCGCCACCTACTGCCTCCCAGGGTGTTAGCAGCAGGTTGCTGAGATCTGAACAGAGCTGGGACTTGGACCCAGATACCCCGATGTGATGTGTGGGTGTCCCAGGAGGCATCTTAACCCCTATGACAAATGTCCACCCCAAACCTACCTTTTTATTCAGATTTCCTGCATATATTTTGAAGGATCCTTATATCCATATGTCATATTTATCTGTATTTTACATTTTTAGCTTTATGAAGAAGTATACAGAGGTCGGTATTGTGGTGCAAGGGTTCACCTACTCCCTGTTACACCAGCATCCCATGTGGGCACTGACTCAAATCCTGGCTGCTCCACTTCCAACCCAGCTCCCTGCTGATGCACCTGGGAGAGCAGCAGAGGATGGCCCAGCGCTTGGGTCCCTGCCCCCCACGTGGAAGACCAGGACGAAGCTCCTGGCTTCAGGCCAGCCCAGCCCTGGCTGTTGCAGCCATTTGGGGAATGAACCAGCAGATGGAAAAATCTTTTTCTATCTGTCTCTTTCTCTCTGTATCTCTGCCTGTCAAATAAGTAAATTTTTTGGGGAAAAGTCTACATTTGTGTGATAAGGGTCAGCATTATGATTATTATCCTGACTGCTGTGGAAACCCCGGGATGTGACAGTAGCACTTCTTATTTGTGAATTTTTCTGTTGCTGGGACGCCCTGAAGGTTCTTGTACATACTCAGGAGTTTATTTTGAATGAAATTGTTGGATTATAGAGAATGCGAGCGTTCCCCATTCACAACACCCGACTGTTTCCCAAGGCATGTGTACCGATTTGTAGCGCTACTGGCAACGAGCAAGGGAATTCTGTGGGCCTCCAGGAGCAGTTCAGAAAACCCATGGAAATACAGAATTACGATAAAGCATAAAAACATTTTTGAAACCCATGCATGGATTTTTTTCAAAATACACATTTTTCATGAGCTTCCGAAGACCTCTCATACGGGGTTAATAGCATTTATATTATCAGGAATAAAAATATGCTTTGTAAATACTGTCTCACATAGGAAGTATTTCTGGGGGATATGGGTAATTCTTGGCAGAGTTTTACTTCTTTCCAACAATGTGCTAATGATATAAATAAGGCAGAAGATGACAGGGTTCTTATTGTATTACGTGGCGCTGTTCATTGTCTTGTTTTTGGATACCAATGAGGAGGATATGATTTTGCATTCTATTTTTTTTTCACTTGGTGGATCCCATTTTAAAAAAGTCCATCCCCTGTTCTCATCTCGTAGGGAACCTGCAGTTCCTCCAAATCGGGGAAGAATTCGTAAGTGGTGCAGGATTTTAAAAGACACAGACGTTTGCCTCAGCCAATCATTATGGAGACGAGTGCTCCAAACGGCAAGTCTTATCCAGGTTCATGATGGAAATTGATTAGGTGGAGCGAAGGTTTGCTGCTTTGCCGGTTGTCCAGCGCGGTTACAAATGACGCTTGTTTCCAAGGAAATGATTTCGACAGAAGCGTCTGTTTTCGTGGTTGTGGTGTTGTTCAGACTGATGTAAGGCAGGGAAGCCCTTGCCAAAGTGAGCCTGGATGGAGGCTGCAGTTCCGGGACGGTGGCCTTTGAACGTGGCCGAGCGGGAGCACTGAGTATTTGGTGGACTGGGCGTATTTTGGGGTGCTTGGCACACCACACCATCGCTGTCGTTAGGGCAGGTGCTCCAGTCTTTCCTCCAGTGGGCTCAGCTCTCAAAAGCCAACTGTTTTGGAGACTCCAAGAAACTCAGGAATGTTTTCGTGTCCATTTGGCCGATACTCCAAGGATGGGAGGTAGAGATGGACACCACCATCCAGTTGCAAAAAATGCCCCTGAAAATGGCGAGGGTGTGATCTGTGGGGGAAGCCGTCGAGGTCCCACAGACAGACTGGACACCCGAGGGGGTGGCCTTCTTAGATTGGATTCAGCTTCCTTTGAACCATCCATCATTCAGTATTTCCTACCGTGAGACCAACACATTCTGTTCATGGTTAGCACAGGGGTGTCGCAAAGCGGTGACCAAGGGACTAGGCGGCACCTCTAGGAGGATCGCGGTGCACGTCCTTGGCGAGGGTTGTAACTCCCCCTGCCACTGGCTCCTCCTCCCTGTGCCGGAGACCTCCGAGTCCTGCCCGATGTCCCCTGCTCCCCTCGTCCCACGGCAGGTGGGATGTCCCACCCCTGCCCGTCTGTCCTTGAGCTCCTCGTGTCCATCCTCGCTGCTACATCATGACTTAGGTCTGCCTTCTGCTTGACCCGTGTCCCAGCTTCCAGCTTCTGCCCTGCTCAGTCCTCCACCCCACCAGCCCTGGAGTTGCCTCCCCGCCACGATTCTCTTTCAAGTTCCAGCTCCCATGCAAGCCAATGCTTGCGTTGAATTCCTCCCCTCTGAAATACCTCCGGTGGCTCCTGGCTGACCCGAGGACCAGGTTGTCCTTCTCTGGGAGTTTGCAGACTGTGTCTGTGGACATCTCTGTAGACTAACTCGTGCCGCAGGGACCCCAGGACCAAGTCCAGCACCTCTGTATTCCAGCGCTTTGCCACCGCTGTGCCCAGTCGCTTGGTTAGTCTGTGATTGGAGGCGTGAACAAGTGATCGAGGATTGCCTGTGAGTTTATGGGAGTTCAGAAGGCCAAGTATCGTGCTGCCAGACACTTCTCTGAACTCATCTTCGGCTCCAAAAAGCCATTTGCTGAAAGAAGATTAGAAGGATAAACTGGAGGTGACAGGCTTGAGCCGGGAGCGCCAGGAAATGACAGTTAGGAAAGGTGGACCCGACAGCCCTGGTGGGTTGGCAGTAACGGATGCCTGTGGCCCCCACTGTGTATTTCCACAGGGATCTGGGTGTCCGTGTGGCCTGTGGGTACCTACAGTGGTTTGTCACTGTGTAGACTTGCCAGTGGCTGTGAGACTGGGGAGCAGGGACAAAGCCTTCAGAAATTTCTTATTTTTCGTTTGTTTGAAAGGGGGAGAGGAGAGAGAAGCAGAGAGAAGAGAGAGCGAGCGAGCGAGCTTCCATCTGCTGGTTCACTCCCCAGATGGCTGCAACAGCTGGGGCTGGGCCAGGCCAAAGCCTGGAGCTTGGAACTTCCTCTGAGTTCCCCATGTGAGCGTCAGGGACCCAGGTCCTTGATCCATCACCTGCTGCCTCCCGGGGTGTGCATCAGCAGGAAGCTGGACTCAGAAGCAGAGCCGGGATTTGAACCCAGTCCCTCCAGCATGGGATGCGGGCATCGCCAGCCACATCGCCACTGCTGCACCACACCCCCACCCCAAGATAAAGGGTTGTTTTTGTTTGTTTGTTTGTTTGTTGACAGGCAGAGTGGACAGTGAGAGAGAGAGAGACAGAGAGAAAGGTCTTCCTTTGCCGTTGGTTCACCCTCCAATGGCCGCCGCGGCCAGCACGCTGCGGCCGGCACACCGCACTGATCCGATGGCAGGAGCCAGGTGCTTCTCCTGGTCTCCCATGGGGTGCAGGGCCCAAGGACCTGGGCCATCCTCCACTGCACTCCCTGGCCACAGCAGAGAGCTGGCCTGGAAGAGGAGCAACCGGGACAGAATCCAGCGCCCCAACTGGGACTAGAACCCAGTGTGCCGGCGCCGCAAGGCGGAGGATTAGCCTAGTGAGCCGCTGCGCCGGCCAAGATAAAGGGTTTAAAAGGACTCTCCACACGACATAAACCAGGATCCTGTGCCCCTGAGAGCTTTTTCCTTGCGTGCGTTACTTGTGCGAGTTGCGGATCGAAGACGAGCCTTCCTCCCTTAGGGGTTCATACACCTGGATAATAGGATTTGCACATGCGGTCTGTGGGTGTCCTAGCAATTCTCAGCGTGTGTGTGGTTGCAGTGAGCAGGCGCGGCCCTGCCGTATGCAAGAGGAAGTAGAAGCTGCCCGGCAGCCCCAGGACTCCCCTGACTCAGCCCACGCAAAGGTGTCTGGCTGCTTTGCTGCGGTCTTGGGCCGGGAGTCTCCCCAGCTCACCCAGCTTTGATGAATCACCAGGAAGACGCACAGGACTGCCCACAGCTGTGCTCACAATTACAACGAAGGATGCAAGCAAAGGCAATCAGCACAAAAAAAAAAAAAAAGGCCGGTGGGAGGGACATGGAGCAAAATCCAGGGAAAACCAGATGCAAGCTCCCAAGGTCCTCTCTTAGGGGAGACGCCAAAGACACACTTCCTGCAGCAGCATGTTGTGGTACTATGTGTGCAACACTGCCAGTCAGGGAAGCTCAGCTCAGAGGCCCAGAGCCCGGGGTTTTTACAGGGCACCTCTTCCTGGCACATACCCTGATCCCAGGGTCCCGGGAGGCAAGCAGATAGCCAGCAAACATCACGCTCTGTGTTCAGCCGAGGCACGCAGTCCACCCTCCTCAGCCAGGGAGTGCCTTCTCGAAATCCAGAGCTCGCAGCCACCAGCCAAGTGCCAGCCTTGGAAGCAGACATCTCAGGGGGTGAGGAGGGGCCGGCGTGCGGCTCACAAGGGTGGCACTCGCGACATTGTCACCCCCTATCCGAGTATTGGTTAGAGCCCTGGCGTCTCCACTTCTGATCCAGCTTCCTGCTAATGCTCCTGGGAAGATAGCAGGAGGTGGGCCAAGCGCTCAGGCCCCTGCAACACCCACGCGGGAGGCCCAGGTGGAGTTCTGGGCTTCGGACTTCAGCCTGGACCAGCCTTGGCCGTTGTGGCCACTTGGGCAGTGAACCGGCAGATGGAAGACCTGTCTTTCTCTCTCTCCCCTTCTGTTTCTCAGTCACCCTGCCAACAAGCAAACAAAGGATGAGCCGTCTCGGGGCTGCTGTCTGAGCTCTTTACCACCTAAGCCTAAATTCCCTCCTCCACGCACACTTCAGTGGTATCAGTCAAGGTCAAGGCTAATACCCACTCTGGTTCGCGGAGGGCAAGTGCTTATCCTTGGCTTTGAAGGGTGGGCAGCAGCCCTTGCAGTGTGTCCAGTATGCAGGCTGGTGTGCCCAGAGCCCTCTCCTTCTTCCTCCCTGGTCTTTGTGTGCCTTGGATGGAGTGTTAAAGATTTATTTTATTTATTTGAAAAGCAGAGTTAAAGAGAGGCAGAGAGAGAGAGAGGTCTTCCATCCACCGGTTCATTCCCCCAAATGGCCTCAATGGCTGGAGCTGGGCCGATCTGAAGCCAGGAGCCAAGAGTTTTTTTCTGGGTCTCCCACATGGGAACAGGGCCCCAACGACTTGGGCCATCCTCTGCTGCTTTCTCAGGCCACAGCAGAGAGCTGGATCAGAAGTGGAGCAGCCGGGACTTGAACTGGCACCCACATGGGATACTGGCGCTGCAGGCGGCAGCTTTACCTGCAATGCCACAGCGCCCGCCCCGGTATGAGCTCTTGAGCTGCCGGTGAACCTGGGACCTTCCTCGAGGAGGATTTGTTCATCCAAGATGGGGGTCTGCTGAGAAGCTGGGAGCGTTTGAGACAGGGAGCACCCATCAGCCTCTCCCACACTGCCAACCGCAGGCGAAGCAGCATGGGTCACAGCCCTGTGTCCCACGGTCCAACCCACAGAACGGTGGGGGTGGTAGATCTGTACATATCACCCATCTGGCCCTTTGGTAGATGGCCAGAAGTTGCAAGAAAGTGCCGTGGTGAGCTCCTGGGGAAGGCTCAGGCAGGTGTCTCTTCTTGCTCCCTCTGGGACACAATTGGCACCCTGTGTCACTCCAGAAAGGCAAGACTGTGAATAGGATGTGAGGTCGCTTAGAACGAGCTCCTGAGCTGTTGAGACAGACAGAGAAAGCAAGCCTGTTTCCTGGCCGGCTTGTGCCGTGTGCTCACACATGGGGAGGAGGAGACGGCGAGAAACACCCTTGAATGAGCCCGAGGCTGGCAGCTTGGCGCGTGCTGAGTCCTACCCGGCAGGTGTCCCCGGGCCCCGTGGAGACGCGGCGCCGCCCGTGGTCACGCCGTGAGCTGCCAGCAGGTTTTGGAGTCAGGCTCCGGGTGCTGAGTGCTTAGTGTTTTAGGGGCAACGCTCACCCGCCTGTTTCTGCTTTTAAGGGTTGTGGATGTCCTCTGATGAGCCACAGAGGCTCCGCCCCGCGGCGGGTCATGCCACTCTCAGCTGCAGCTCTGTGCCTGGACGCCGCCCTCACACTCCTGACTCCCACACAGCCTTTGAGCCACACTGCTGGGCCGGGTGCCCGCAGCCAGGGAGGCGGCAGATGGCCCTGCCGAGCACGCGGAGGGAACCGCCAGATTGCGTTGTCCTTTTTTTTTTTTTTTTTAATTTTCAGATTTATTTTATTTGAAAGAGTTACAGGGGGAGGGAGAGAGGGAGAGAGGGAGAGAGGGAGAGAGGGAGAGAGGGAGAGAGGGAGAGAGGGAGAGAGGGAGAGAGGGAGAGAGAGAGAGAGAGAGAGAGAGATCTTCCATCCGCTGTTTCACTTTACAAATGACTGCAAAGCCAGGGCTGGGCCAGGCTGAAGCCAGGAGCCAGGAGCTTCCTCCAGGTCTCCCACATGGGTGCAGGGGCCCAAGGACCTGGACCATCCTCTACTGCTTTCCCAGGTCACAGCAGAGAGCTGGATCGGAAGTGGAGCAGCTGGGACTGCAACCGGATCCCATGTGAGATGCCGGCTCTGCAGGTGGTGGCTTTACCCGCTACGCCACAGTGCCGGCCCCAGTTTTGTTTCTTTTTATAGCATCTGTCCTCATGTATGAGGTGATCTGTCACTGGGGTTTTCACTTGCATGTGTGTCTCCTGTTCTGTAGGTCCCCTTTACTGTTTGATTGCGTCCTTTGTTGCACATGAATGTGTTTCTTTTTTTTTTTTTTTTTGAAGATTTTATTTATTTATTTGAAAGGCAGAGTTGTGGAGAGAGAAGGAGAGACACAGAGAGACACATTTCATCTGCTGGTTCACTCCCCAGATGGCCACAATCATTGGGGCTGGGCCATGCCAAAGCCAGGAGCTTCATCCAGGTCTCCCGCGTGGGTGCCAAACACTTGGGCCATCTTCTGCAGATTTTTCCAGACCACTAGCAGGGAGCTGGATTGGAAGTGGAGCAGCCGGGACTAGAACCAGCGCCCATATGGGATGCCGGTGCTGCAGGCCAGGGCTTTAACCCGCTGCGCCACAGCACCGGCCCCTTGAGTTCATTTTGTATGTGGTGTACAACTGGGCCCAGCCTCATTCCCCTGCTCGTGGATCTGCAGTTTCCTCAACCCCCTTCCCCACCGTGTAGCCTCGGCATCCTCGTCAAAGGTCGTCTGACATCATCCCCAAGGCCGAACCCCCAAGCTCTTCTGAAAAACCGCCCTCGCTAATTGGATACAGCAGTGTTCAGCTGCAGCTCTGCCACCTGGGACTAGGGGGAAGTGACATCCAAGAAGACAGCCCTCCAAGGTCCCTTGTCACATCCCCACGCTTCGCTAACGAGCTGTCAAACCCTCTGCCTGCAAAAAGAATGCTGGTGATGGCTTAGGGCAGCGTGGGCAGGGATCAGAGGCTGACGGGGCGTGCATCTGGACGCGGACGCCTCCTCCGTCAACTTCCATTCCTCCCGTGGTGCACCCTCCGGGCCATCCTTGTCCTGGCCTCTGCCTGCTCTCTTCCTGCACAGCCACACTCCAATGCCAGGTGGGCTCCGTGTGCGTCCTGGCAGGGGCAGGGCTGAGCTGGGTCTTCTGCTTGCTTGTCTCTCTGGATCAGGCAGCTCCAACGCAAGCAGTTGACGCCAGTGTTTCCTATCAGAGTGCCTGATAGGTGGTCAGGGCCTGGTAAGTGGTCCCTGGCTTCAGCTCCTGACTCCAGCTTCCTAAAGCTGAAGCACACCCTGGGAGGCAGCAGATGCTGTCACTCAAGTACTTGGGTCCCTGCCGCCCCAATGGGAGAGCTGGGTTGAGTTCTGGCTTCCCGCTCTGGCCTTGACCCTGGCCCTGGCCCAGCCCTCAGCACTGCAGGCATTTGAGAAACGAACCTGTGGATGAGAGCGCCCTCTCCCTCTCCTCTCTCCTTCTCAAACACAACAGTATTTTAAAATCAGAGGTTTTTAAAAAAAAAATCAGAGGTTTAAAACAGCAGTGGTTTGTTCTTGGTTGGGTGTCTGCATGTGGCTGCACACGTGGGTGCCTTTGGGGCGCAGGTTAGTGGGGGGTGTGCCTTCCATGGGTGACAGCAGAACGCAGGTGGACGAGTGGGAGCCACCACAGCCCGGCTCCAGTCCGAACACCCTCCCCCTTGCTCACGTTCCAGAGGCCCCGTCCCACATCAGCGGGCTGGGAAGACACCTGGTCCCCACCGCTGGCACTGGGGCAGCCTGCAAGGTTCCGTGGCAAAGGGTGTGGACGTGCCGCTGTCATCCAGGGAAGGTGTTGAGAACTGGGGGAACCGCTGCAGCGCTCCAGCCATTGTCTCTTCTCCCACAGCACCAGAGGGTGGAGTAGGTGATGTCCAGGCTTCCCTCTGGCCTCCCCTGGCTGCAAGTTTGGGAGGAGGAGGAGGAGGAGGAGGAGAAAAAAGAGAGAGAGCAAAGATGGCCCGTGCCAGGCTCTCGGTGTGGCGCCACGAGGGACTCAGGAATTGTCCATGGAGTTAACAGCCTGCCCGTCTGGGTCCTCCAGGACGGAGCTGGCTCAGAAGCTCACTGGGGTCACGGTGACAGCATCTGGGAGCTCCTCTCTCTCCTCCAGCCGTCACTAACGGGTTCCATCCAGGGACAGTGCGACCCTTGCTCCCGAGCCCTGGGACAGGCGGGAACTGGGCGGAGTGGAGACGCCCCCCGCCTGCTGCCGAGTGGTTCACACGCTGTGACGAGAAAGATTCTCGAGTTTTCCATCTTTAGAAGGTGGGAATGAGTTTGCTAGGCACAGAGCAGTCTCTGCTCTGACCCCCATGGTTCCACCGAGTTTAATCTGTCGGCTCTCACTGGGTCTTTGCCTTCTAGAAATGGGGTTGGGGCCCGCCCACGCGCTGTTCTGATTCCTGTCTCGTGCCTGAGGCTGACCCCGCACCTGCCTGCACAGCAACCCCTCCTCTTTCAGCCCTGGTTTGTCCTTGGAGGAGACGTGTCATTGCAAGCGAGAAGGCAGGACCAGTCGCTCCTTCCAGAACGCCGGCACATCCTACCTGGTGTTGGGTAGCTGTCGGCCGGCCACTCGCTGCGGACGTGCGTGGTGCCTGGGGAGCTGCCAGGATTCTCCTGAGCCTTGGTGGAGTTGCAGGGTGTGGCGGCCAAAGGCTCTTGATAGGAAAGGCCCTGAGGAGTCTTTAAGCTTGGGGGCAGGCGTCTGGCCCGGCAGTTAATAACAAGGGCAGTGAGGATGCCCACAGCCCGCACCTGAGCGCCTGGATTTGATGACCGCCCCCAGCTCCTGCCTCCAGCTTCCTGCCAGCACAGACCCTGGGAGGCAGCAGGTGATGGCTCAAGGCCTTCACCCATGGGTTCAGCTCCTGACTCCCGCCCCAGCTGTAGCAGATATCTGGGAAGTGAACTGGCCAATGAGGACTCTCCTGTCTGCCGCTCTCAAATAAATATAACAAATAAAAAGAAAGAAGGCAATTGGGTGACTTTAGACCTATGGTCTTCATTTCCTTAAAATTTATTTATTTATCTGAAAGGCAGAGTTAGAGAGAAAGAGAAAGAGAGAGATCCTTCATCGACTGGTTCACTCCCCGAATGGCTGCAACAGCCAGGGCTGGACCAGGCCAAAGCCAGGGTCTTGGAGCTTCCTCCAGGTCTCCCACGTGGGTGCAGGGACCCCGGTGCCTGGGCCACCTTCTACTACTTTCCCCAGGCACATTAGCAGGGAGTTGGATTGGAAGTAGAGCAGCCGGGACTTGAACTGGCGCCCATATAGCATGCTGGATCGCAGGCAGTGGCTTTACCCACTATGCCACAGCGCCGACCCTGTGCTCTTAAAAATCAAGGTCATCAGGCCGAACATGTGCCTGCTCCTCTGGTGTCTCGGCTCCCTGCCGGCAGCCTCGGAGCACCCTTCAGGTCACAGCCAGCCTGTCTCCCAGGGCATGCTTGTTGGCCCTCGGACAGCTCTGGATGTCAGAAAACTCTTTCCCGGTTGGATTGCACTAGGTTTCCAGGCACTGTGTGTTGCTGCCTCTGGGGGACTGGCTGGGTGGGGACCCTCCTCCTATAGGCAGGTCACATGCTACTGTCGGGTGCTGTGGGGGCGCAGGAGAGTGGTCGCCCTGATGGAGACCTGACCCTGGCCATCATCCGGGCCTTTACTCAGGGCGCAGGGTCTGCTCTGGCTGGCGGCAGGCCCTCTGCAGAAGCCAAATCGAGTGAATGCAAGCGCCAGGCAGGGGTGAGGCTGGCTACCTACAAACACAGGCTCTCGGCTTTGGGGTCTCCAGCTGCCCAGGGGGTCCGGGGGCCTTTGGTTTTGCAGGCTGCTGTCGTCATGTGACTGTTTACTGGTGTTCCACTTCCGTGGGAGCGGGGCGAGAGTCACTTCCGTATTTGATTTGGTCATGTAGGGCTAATGTCGTGGCTTACCATCCTGGAGGGGAACCAGCAGAACTCTGGGGTGAACGCTACGTCCCCCCAACAGACCTGTGGCCTCTGTGGGTTACACCTGGGGTTGTCTCCTTACCTGATCTCCGTTGAGTTCCTGGCATCGCCAGCCTGGAACGGATTGTCTTGTGTGGAAGCTGGGCCTGGTGTTTGGTTTGTGCTGCGGGTCTTGGTCGTGCACGCCAGGTCGCCCGTGGAAGGAAGGACCTAGCCTGCGGGACGAACCCGTAGATGGCAGCTGCAGCTGCAGAGACTGTGCGATGACGGCTTACACAACCAGATCCACTCCAGGGCCCTGGATTGTTCTGTGTGGGAGACGCTGATCTGACAGGCTCACGACTTCGCTCAAAATAGATGCGGCCCCAAGCCCTGGGGACCCCGCCATCTCCTTCGTTCTCATCAAGAGACGCTTAGCACGGCACGGCCCCCTGCCTGTGCCAGGCTATGCACAAGGAAGGTTTTTTTTTTTTTTCCCTAATTAAAAAAAAGTTTAAAAATTTACTTGTGAGGCAAAGAGACAGAGAGATACTGAAATATGTAGAAGTGGCAGTTTAAAACGTCCAGGGTTGGCCTCAGCTTAAATGGGATGGGGAGGCCATAGACAGCATGGAGGGGCCCTCTATGACTTGTTGACACCGGGTGCTAGGGACAAGGGGTTCCTATGTAACGTCTCCATTTCTGTATATTTCATACATTTCCATTATAAAGAACCCAATCCCTATGTATCATGCCCTAAATCTTCCCTTTGAGACAAGTGTTTGGCCTAGGAGTGAAGACACTTGTGTCCTGGGGTCTGGGTTCTATTCCCAGCTCCAGCCCCTGGCTCCAGCTTCCTGCTAACGCAGACCCTGGGAGGCAGTGATGATGGCTCCAATAGTTGAGCTCCTGCCACCCACGTGGGAGACCCAGCCTGAGTTTCCAGCTCCAGGCTTCAGCCTGGCCCAGTCCCAGCTACTGTGGCTTCTTGAGGAATGAACCAGCAGATGGAAGATTTCTCTGCCTCTCCTTCTCTCTCTGTCGCGCTGCCTTTCCAATAAACAAATCTTTTTTTTTTTTTTTTTTTTTTTTTTTTTTTTGGACAGACAGAGAGGACAGTGAGAGAGAGAGACAGACAGAGAGAAAGGTCTTCCTTTTACCGTTGGTTCACCCTCCAATGGCCGCCGAGACCAGCGCACTGCAGCCAGCGCACCATGCTGATCCAAAGGCAGGAGCCAGGTGCTTCTCCTGGTCTCCCATTCGGGTTCAGGGCCCAAGGACTTGGGCCATCCTCCACTGCACTCCCAGGCCATAGCAGAGGGCTGGCCTGGAAGAGGAGCAACTGGGACAGAATCCGGCGCCCCGACTGGGACTAGAACCCAGTGTGCCGGCGCCGCAGGTGGAGGATTAGCCTAGTGAGCCGCGACGCCGGCCCCCAATAAACAAATCTTAAACAAACAAAAAAATCTAAATTGAACCAAACAAGAGCATTCTTCTACATATTCCCGACGGGACTATGGATAGAATAAATGCATCTAATCTGTGGAACCCCCTTCCTTTTCTGCCCACGGTCCTGGTAATGTCCCTTAGAAGCACAGAGCCGCTCCAGGCTCACCCGTGGCGTCTGGTTGTCGTGTCTCTCCCTTTAGCTCCAGTCTGGAGCAGTACTTCCGTGTTGTCCCCGCCCTTCTAGCCTTGGATGTTGCTTTGCAGGACGGTCCTCACTTCGAGATTATCCAACAATTTCTCATGTTCAGGGCCTGCACATTGTATGTGGGGGCACCAGGGGCACGGCCGACTTGCTGTGTCCTCAGTGGTACACCGTATCCGGAGACACGTCGTGTGGCTCTGTCTCCTTGCTGGTGATGTAACTGGGAGCGCTGGGCTTACTTGGTGCTGGCCGGATCCCTCGACTGTAGACTCCATGAATTTCAGAATTGCTGATCAATGTGTGATTAGTGAGTATGTTTATGGGGAGAGACACTGAGGCTCTGCAAATCCTGTTCTTCAGCGAACCTCCACCCACTGTCCTTAGCGTCTTGTAGTGGTTCCTGCCTAAATAAGTTATTATTTAGATAGTTGCTGGTTGGCGATTTTCTAATAGCACTAGCCTTTCTACGTTTATTAGTGGGCATTGTACTGGGTCCGTAGCCACCATTTATTTATTCTGCTTACTGTCAGTATAAGTCCATGAATTTCTGTCTGATCCAATGGGTTATAATCTAGATCTATCAGATTGTCCCAGCTTTGGTTAGGAGGAATCTTTTGTTTTTAAGATTTATTTCTTTATTTGACAGGCAGAGTGACAGAGAGAAAGGGGGAGAGGGAGAGACAGAGAGAAAGAGATCTTCTATCTGAAGGGTCACTCCCCAAATGGCTGTAGCAGCCAGGCCTGGTCCAGGCCGATGCCAGGAGCCTGGAGCTCCATCCAGGTCTCCCATGTGGATGCAGGGGCCCAAGTACTTGGGCCATCTCTCACTGCCTTCCCGGGTGCATTAGCAGGGAGCTGGATTAGAAGCGGAGCAGCCAGGGCTTAAACTGGTGCTCTCCAGTATAGGGTGCGTCATCAGCAGTGGCTTAACCCACTACACTGCAGTGCCAGCCCTAGGAGAAGCTGGCTCCGGGCCCTTTGCCACTTCCTGTCACTCGGAAACCTTTGTTTTTTAAAAAATCATTATTTTATTTTAAAATATTATTTGAAAGGCAGAGTGACAGAGATCTTATACCCACTGGTTCACCCCCAAATGCCTACAATGGTCAGGGCGAGCCAGGCAAAGCCGGAAGTCCAAACTGCATCTGCGTCTCCCATGTGGGCGGCAGGGACCCAAGTACCTGAGCATCCCCTGCTGCCTCCAGGGGCTTCTGTGATCTGGGAAAGGCGCCATGCTTTCCTTAACTCGCCAGTTATCACACAAGTGAGTTGGGTCCTTCGCAGAAGCCAGTGATGGTGGTGTAGACTCAGAGCAGGCAGCTTTTCATTTTTTCCAACCTAAAATAGAGAACTTAAGAGCAGGAAAGCAGGCCGGCGCCGCAGCTCAATAGACTAATCCTCCGCCTTGCGGCGCCGGCACACCGGGTTCTAGTCCCGGTCAGGGTGCCGGATTCTGTCCCGGTTGCCCCTCTTCCAGGCCAGCTCTCTGCTGTGGCCCGGGAGTGCAGTGGAGGATGGCCCAAGTGCTTGGGCCCTGCACCCCATGGGAGACCAGGAGAAGCACCTGGCTCCTGGCTTCAGATCAGCGCGGTGCGCCAGCTGCAGCGTGCCAGCCGTGGCGGCCATTGGAGGGTGAACCAACGGCAAAAGGAAGACCTTTCTCTATGTCTCTCTCACTATCCACTCTGCCTGTAAAAAAAAAAAAAAAAAAAAAAAAGGCAGGAAAGCGATTGTCTTGATTCGCATCGTTGCTCCCGTGTGCTTTCTTCCTGGCTGACGCTACAGGATTCCTGTCATCACTTCTGTCTTTCTAGGGGACTTCCTTGGCATTCTAGGGTGGGTCGGCTGGTGGTAAAGTCTCCAGCTTCCTCTCTCTCTCTCTCTCTCTCTCTTATGATTTATTTACTTTATTTGAAAGGCAGAGTTACAGAGAGGCAGAGGCAGAGAGAGACAGAGGTCTTTCATCCACTGGTTCACTCTTCAAATGGTCGTAACAGTCAGAGCTACGCCAGTCTGAAGCCAGGAGCCACTTTCGGGTCCCCCCACACAGGTGCAGGGCCCCAGGCTTTGGACTATCTACCACTGCTTTCCCAGGCCGCAGCAGAGAGCTGGACTGGAAGTGGAGCAGCCAGGACTCGAACAGGCACCCATATGGGATGCTGGCACTGCAGGTGGTGGCTCTGGCCCCTGCTAGCTTTCTCTTATCTGAGAATGTCTTCCCCTCACCCTCATTCCTGAAGCTATAGGATGCTAGGTTAATTCTTTTCTTTCAGCACTTAAAAAATATGCCACTTCCTTTTGGCCTCCATAGTTTCTGATGACATTTAAAAAATTATTCCATTATTTGAAAGACAACATGGATGTGGATATGAGACAGAGGAAGAGAAACAGAGATCTTCTATCTTCTTATTCACTCTCCAAATGGCCACATTAGCTGGGGCTGGGGCAGACTGAAGCCAGGAGCCCAGAACTCCATCTGGGTCTCCCTGATGGGTGGCAGGGGCCCAAGCACTTGGGCCGTCTTCCACAGCTTTCCCAGGTGCATTAGCAGGAAGCTGCATTGGGTGATTGGGTGTGGAGCAGCCCAGGCTCCAGGCGGTGCTCACATGGGATGCCGGTGTCACAGGTGGGGGCTTTACCCGCTGTGCCACATGCCGGCCACAGATCTTTTGTTATAGTTCTGCAGGTCCCTGAGAGTCTGCTCATTTTCCCCCACTATCTGTTTTCTTTCTGTCATTTAGCTTGGATAATATCTATTGTTCTATATTCAAGTAAACTGGTATTTTTCTCTGTCTCTTCATTGAGTTATGTTTTGTTTGTGTTTTTCGGTGCTGGAATTTCCATTTCATTCTTCCTGATATCTTTTATTTCTTTGCTGGCTCTCACTGTTAAACTTGTTATGGAAACAGCTGGTGGTTTTGGAATGAGTAATTGTACAAAAACTGCAGCTTTGTAGAGGTAGGAAAAGTCAATTCTGATCATTGCTTAGTGATTGGTTATTTGTCAAATGGGTTGATGTTACTGTTAATACTCATTTCTTTGACGTTTTATCCTTACTCCACTTAAATGAATTTTTTTAAAGATTTATTTATTTATTTGAAAGTCAGAGTTACACAAAGAGAGGAGAGGCAGAGAGAGAGAGAGAGAGAGAGAGAGAGGGAGGAAGGGAGGGAGGGAGGTCAGTCTTCCATTGGATGGTTCATTCCCCAATTGGCCACAACGGCCAGAGCTGCGCCGATCTGAAGCCAGGAGCCAGGAGCTTCTTCCAGGTCTCCCACATGGATGCAGGGGCCCAAGGACTTGGGCTATCCTTTGCTACTTTCCCAGGCCACAGCAGAGAGCTGGATTGGAAGTGGAGCAGCCGGGTCTTGAACCGGCACCCATATGGGATGCCAGCGCTTCAGGCCAGGGCATTAACCTTCTGCACCACAATGCCGGCCCCTAAATGGATTTTTAAAAAGTACTTATTTATTTTTATTTTATTTGGAAGTTAGAAGGAGAAAACAGAGCTCTTCCATCCATTGGTTCACTCCCCACTGCCTGCAACACCCGGGTCTGGGCCAGGCCAAAGCCAGCAGCCTAGAATCCAATTTGGGTCTCCTGTGCGTAGGCGGCAAGGACCTACAATTGAGCCCTCATCTGCTGCCTCCCTGGGCTGTGCGTTAGCCCGAAGCTGCCTCGGACAGATAATGTGACAGTGAGAATTCAGCGAGGGAGGGGGGAGCGGGAGCTTAGCACAGCAAGTCAGGAAGGCTTCTTGGAAGAAGTGGCATTTCAGCCGGCAGGCAGGAGGAGGTACGCAAGTGGGCACTGGGAAGGGGACCAGCAGGTGCACAAAGCAAGCTCAGCCAGGAAACTGGCAGGCTGGGAGCTTGGGGGCAGCAGGCACGGGGGAGCCAGCGGTTACTTCATCCTAAAGAAAGAAAGGGAGGGAGGGGGGCGTTGGACCTAGTGGTTATCATGTCCACTAACGGACTCACCTCTCCTATTCACGCACCAGTTTGAATACTGGTTCTCAAGCCTCCTACTGAGGCAGGTCCTGGGGAGGCAGCAGCTGATGGCTCACGTATTTGGGTCCCCGCCATCCACGTGGGAGACCTGCACTGAGTTCCCAGCTTCAGCCTGGCCCACTGCAGACAGAATCTGGGGAGTGAATCAGCAGAGGAAGGCACTGTCTGCCTATCCCTTAAATAAGAAAGAAGACAGAGGGCCCAGGTAAAGGGTTGAAAGCAGAATGTTGGGATTAAGCGGGGGGAGATTTTGAAAAATGCAGCGCAGGCGTGGACCGGCAGGGTGCGCTGTAGAGGCCACTCTGTGGGCCAGCGCCGGCTTGATGGGGCTGCGGGAGGTGGAGGAGGCGTGTCGGAGAGGACCGGGAATTCTGCTTGGGGCTGTCCAGGGGTGCGACTGCAGCCTGACCAGTCTCCTAATTCCAAACTCTCACCACAGTGACCTGCTGTTGCCCCGGCAGAGGAAGTGCGGTCTTTACCGGTTTTCTGCCTGAGAGGCTGTTTTTGTCTGAGCATTGGCTCAGTCCTCCTGTGGCAGGCTTCCTACCGACAGACTGCTGGGACTGCCTCAGACACTGCTGGGTTCTGCATGATGCTCCGACGTTTTGGTGGGGCCACACGCAGGGTCTGATGGGGGCTGGCGTTGTGGCACAGTGGGTTAAGCCACCACCTGTGACGCCAGCATCCCATGGGAGTGCCCGTTCCAGTCCTGGCTGCTCCACTTCTCATCCAGGCCCCTGCTGGTGCACCTGGGAGAGCAGGGGAAGACGGCCCAAGTGCTCAGGCCCCTTTCACACACGGGGGAGACCTGGGTGGAGCTCCAGGCTCCTGGCTTCAGCCTGGCCCAGCCTTCGCCATCAAGGCCATTTGGGAGTGAACCAGCAGATGGAACCCCCCCCCCCCAACTGCTCTCTCTGTAACTCTGCCTTTCAAATAAATAAGTAAATCTGTTTTTGTAAGATTTATTTATTTTATTTGAAAGGTAGAGTTATATAGAGAGAGGGAGAGAGAGAATCTTTCATCCACTGGGTCATTCCTCAAATGACTGCAATGGCTGGAGCTGGGCTGATCTGAAGCCAGGAGCCAGGAGCCAGGAGCTTCTTCCAGGTCTCCCATGTGGATACAGGGGCCCAAGCACTTGGGCCATCCTCCACTGCTTTCCCAGGCCATTAGCAGGTAGCTGGATCGGAAGTGGAGCAGCCAGGACTCGAGCCCGTGCCCGTGTGGGATGCCAGCGCTGCAGGCCAGGGTTTTAACCCACTGTACCACAGCGCCGGCCCCCTCATGGACTTTCAGTGAGTGACGCTGACTGAATGGGACCTTGTCCCCATTACCTGCAGCACATGAAGTGGGGGGACTCTGGGTGGGGGCGCAGACTGGCGTCACCATGCTCTTGGCTGGGACTGATCGTCTCCTGGGGTTTATTCCACTGCTTGTGCAACCTCGGGCTGGAGGAGGTCCGTGCAGTTCACTCAGCCGGCACATGGGCTCGGAGCTCCCACCCTGTTAGCCCCGGCCTGGGCAGGAACAAACAGGCCAAGTCCATGTCTTGCAGACCTCACGTCTCGGCTTTCCAGCACACTGACCAAGTAAACCAAGGCGAGATTTCTGGACAGCTCCCCAGTGTTCTCCGTGGAAAGCGCTCTGTGTTGGTGGTGGCCAAGACACCCCCTTCCGGCTCTGGCTTTTGGTGGTCCTGAGCCGTTCAGGGGGAGCCAGGGTGGGAGGTTTGTCACCTTCTTGCCTCCTCTCCTTTGCCAGCATTAATTTCTGCCCTGCGCCTGCCAAGCAGGCTCTGCGTGATTGACGTTTGCTAACCAGATCGGTGCCAGGTTGGCCCACTTTGTAGCCCCTGGGAGGGTCGCAAGTCCCACGCATGCGCCTGTGTGCCCTGGGAAGTCGGGCTCTGATCTGAGTCGCTGTCCTCTGTCTGTCACCGTCCATCACCTGCATTTGTAAAACCACAAGGTGCGATTGAGTCTCAGGAGAATGCTCCCGAACCTCTTTTTTTTTTCTTTCTTTTTTAATTTCCATTTTCCAAACAACATCAGAAATGTCCTCAGAGCAGCGTTTTGTGGACATTTCTCGAGGGAGACCGCCAACAGCCGGGAATGAGGCCAGAGGCGAAAAGAAACCGGGTCAGGCGGATAGCGATGGTGCCGCCGCCTCTGGGAGCACCCGCGGCACCGCAGGTGCGTCTGTTTGTGACGTTGAGTGCTTTCTGAGTGGCACTGCGTGGCCAGCATGGGTGGCTTTGGTGATGCCTGGGGACAAGGCCATGCAGCCCAGTGGGTAGCACACAGGGTGGGGGCAGGGCTGACTCTGCATCTCCCCGCTTCCGGTTCTGCAGCTGGAACTGGGATCTAACCTTATCACACCCTAAGCAATCAATGCGGTGGTGGATGTTTGGCGTTGTGGCTAAGACGCTGCTTGGGATGTCCGCATCGCGGGTTCGAGTCCCGGCTCTGCTCCTGGTTCCAGCTTCCTGCTGACGTGCACCCTGGGAGGCAGCAGGGGATGGCCCAGGTTCCTGGGTCCCTGCCACCCAGCTGGGAGATCTGGATGGAGTTCCCACTCCCAGTTTGAGCCTGGCCCAGCCATGGCTGTTGCAGGCATTTGGGGAATGAGCCAACAGGTGACAGATCTCTGTCCATCTCTCTGCCTTTCAAATAAATGTTAAAAAATATTTTTTTTTGAAACTGCACAAATGCTTGGGATTGGCCTGTGAGCCCTGGTGGCTGGGGATGTGGAGCAGCAAGCACCAGGCCTGTTCAGCCACCGTGCTAGGAGCGGCCGCCCGCCAGTACCCACCAGGTCCCAGGGGATGCTGTGCTCAGAGCCCAGGGCTCCCTCCTCAGCCGCAGATCCTCTCCGCCCTCCTCCTCCAGGCAGTCTTCCACTCACGCAGCAGGTGTGCAGGGAAGGCCCGTTTGTGACGAGTCCCCAGGCTGCACACTGACACCCTGGCGCTGCCTGTGTCATGACTGCCCAGCACAGGTCCTCACAGGCCTGGTTTCCCACAGAGCGTCCACTCCACCCCCCCCTCCCCCAACACAGCTAGCAGCAGCAGAGTCTGGGGACGGCGTGCTCTCCCAGTGGGCTCAGAGAACACCTGTGCCGTGTCCCTGCCCTGATGTCACTGCCACCTTGCCGGAAGCTTCCAGAAGGCTCCAACCAAACAAGCCAGAAACGCTCTGCAAGCTGCCCATGCGCTCGAATCCCATTTCTCTGCCCACCTTGTGGACAGACCGAGCCGTCACCCGGTCTGCGCTGGCTTTGCCCTGTTGTAGAACCGGCTCAGAGCCTGGCTTGCACCACCCTGATGTCTGTCTAGCAGTCAGGAAACTCAAGGGCAAGAGCAGCAATTTTTGAGAGCTGACTGCAGGTCATTTCTGAGTTTTTAAAAATTTTCTTTTTTTTAGGGGCCGGCGCCGTGGCTCACTTGGTTGATCCTCCGCCTGCGGCGCCGGCATCCCATATGGGTTCCGGGTTCTGGTCCTGGCTGCTCCTCTTCCAGGCCAGCTCTCTGCTGTGGCGTGGGAAGGCAGTGGAGGATGGCCCAGGTGCTTGGGCCCTGCACCCGCATGGGAGACCAGGAGAAGCACCTGGCTCCTGCCATCGGATCGGCACAGTGCTGGCCGTGGCGGCCATTTGGAGAGTGAACCAACGGAAGGAAGACCTTTCTCTCTGTCTCTCTTTCTCTCTCACTGTCGATAACTCTACCTGTCAAATAAATAATAAAAAAATTTTCTTTAAAAAAAGATTTATTTATTTGAAAGTCAGAGTTAGAGAGAGAGAGAGAGAGAGAGAGAGAGAGAGGTCTTCCATTGGTTGGTTCACTCCTCAATTGGCTGCAATGGCCAGAGCTGCGCCCATCCGAAGCCAGGAGCCAGGTGCTTCTTCCAGGTCTCCCATGCGGATGCAGAAGCCCAAGGACTTGGACCATCTTCTATTGCTATCCCAGGCCATAGCGGAGAGCTGGATCAGAAAAGGAGCAGCCAGGACTTGAACTGGTGCCCATAAGGGATGCCAGCACTGCAGGTGACAGCTTTGGCCACTATGCCACAGTGCCAGCCTCCCAAAAATTATTTTCATGTATTTGAAAGAGAGATCCTCCATCTACTGGTTTCTTCCCCAAAAGGCTCACAATAGCTGGGACTTGGCCAGGCCAATGCCAGGAGCCAGGAACTCAATCCAGGTCTCCCGTGTGTGTGGCAGGGACCCAAGCACCTGAGCCGCCACCTGCTGCCTCCCAGGGGACGCAGTAGCAGGGAGCTGGAATTGGAAGCAGAGCTGTTGCTTCAACTCAGACCCTCCAATACAGGCTGCCGGCGTGCCAAGCAGCGTTGTAACTGCCAGACACCTGCCCCCCAACTTCAGTTTCTGCTTTGTGGGCAAATGGGCATTTGAGAGCGTGGTGTTTGTGGTATGGGCTGATCAGGTTTTTGCAAGCGTGTTCTGTCACTTGGTTGCTGGGGGCCTGAGTGCTCCGTGGCTTGGGATTTGACTCAGCCCTCCGGACCACAAGGAAGCCAGCGCCAGCGGCTGCAGGTGACCCCTGGGAGATGATGGTCCTCAGAGGGAGATGAGGCCTCTGGGAGTGCCTCCCGGGGACTCAGCGGCAGGAGCCAGAAATACACACAGTTGGCAAAAGGGGCTGTGCTGGCAGCAGGAGCTTGTGTGTCTTGGAGCTTGTGGATCTTGGACCTCCTTGTGGTAGGAAGCCGCGGGGTGGGGCTGCCTGTGACTGCCAAGGCACGTCCCCTGTCACAGTTCCTGCCAGCACCATGGCTGCCCCTGTCCACACTGTCCTGAGTAAGCAGGTGCCGCTGGCCAGAGCCCGAGTCTCTGCTGACTACTTTGAGCTGTCTGGGCTCTGGTGCTGGAAGAGGGAGAAACTCTGAGCTGTGACGCCCAGGTCTCGGGCAGGGCTGCTCTGGGAAGTGAGGGGAGCTGAGCAGGTGCCACGGAGGCTGAGTGCGCTGTGTGGAGGGGTCATGTGTGGCCATGGTCCCAGGGTGCACGTTAGCAGGAAGCTGGGGTCAGGTCATGAGCCAGAGCTGGGAATTGAACCCAGGCACTCCAGGGCGGGAGATGGAAGTCTTAACCACTAGGCTCCACACCTGCTATGTCCAATACTTTAAATCACCTCTAAATTACTCACCATACCTGATACAAAGTAAGTGCCCTGTAAATAACTGTTACCCTATGCTGTTCAAGGAATAATGACAAGAGAAAACCTCTATATATATTTAGTATAGGTGTGTGTGTATTTTTTTTTCCCAAATGGTTTCCATCTGCAAGTTGGTTGAATCCACTCGTACGGAACGTGTTACAAATGGGGTGACTTAAAAAAAAAATAGCGTTATCGTGTCACAGTTTTGGAGGCTGAAGTACGAGATCCAGGTGCTGAAGTCCACAGTCAAGGCCACGTCCCTCTGAAGACTGCAGGGGAGAATCCATGGTGGCCTCCCTAACGCTGGCGTTTGCAGCACCAGCTCCTGCCTCTCTGCCCTGCGATGCTTCACTCCAGTCTCTTCCTCCCTCTGTCTCCCCCCCCACTCTCTTTTTAATATTTCATTTATTTATTTGAGAAGTAGAGCTACAGACAGAGAAAGGGAGAAACAGAGAGAGAGAGAGAGAGGTCTTCTATTTGCTGGTTCACTCCCCAAATGGCCACAATGGCCAGAGCTGGGCCGATCCAAAGCCAGGAGCCAGGAGCTTCTTCTAGGTCTCCCACATGGGTGCAGGGGCCCAAGCACTTGGGCCGTCTTCTACTGCTTTCCCAGGCCACAGCAGAGAGCTGGATTGGAAGTGGAGCAGCTGGAACTCAAACAGCGCCCCTGTGGGATGCCAGCACTGCAGGTGGCAGCTTTACCCACTACGCCACAGCGCCAGCCCCTCAGACAACTTTTTGTGGGAGTTCAGCGCAGAGGCAACAGAGTGGGTCAATTCCAGCTCGATGAGTTCCCACCCCGTGCACACCCTGTTCTCTCAAATCCATTAATAAACAGTGGCTTGCAACGTACCCGCCTGTCTCTGTCACCAGCTAGCACGTTCTCCGCGGCCAGCACCCCGCATCTGGTTTTCTCTGGGTGACCTCGATCCCTAGCGCAGATCCTGTCGATGGCGGCTCCCAGGAAGCTCCGGCTGGGTCAGAATTTGGAAGTTCCCATGGGAACTGACCAAGTGGATCAGGGTCAGCTTGAGCTCACGCCGAACCAAAGACACACTCGAGGCTGATCGGGGCCAGTGCTTTGCTCCACTGTGGCAGGTGGTCCCTCTCTGTGTCCAAATTCTGTCCATTTGAGTTTTTTTTTTTTTTTCTGCTTGCCCTTAGGCAGTTTCTGGCGAGTCCTCTGGCAAACAGGCTTGAGGCCAGGATGAAAGAGCTGAGGCTTTGTTTGGGAGACGTGGTCCCGGGGCAGGGAGGCAGAGGGTGGAGGAAGGGGACCGTGCGGTGTGTCGCCTGGCTGGTGTCACTGCCCAGCAGGTCGCTCAGCATGCCTGGTGTTGGGAGTGGCTGGGCCGCTGGGGACGGAAATCGTTAACTTCACACCTCCAGGTCCCAGTGAGGAGTGAGTCCTGAGGTTGTCACGGTGGAGTGACCCTTAGGGCTGCCTGCCTACCTGTCCCGGGCAGACGTACACCTTAAATCAGTAATTTAGATAAACACCCATCAGGGGAGCCTCCTGCCTGGTCAGGCCCACCTTATAGCTCATGCACACGCCCCTTCCCCAAGGCCAGGGGTGTAGAAAGACAACTGCCCATCCCCGGGCACTGAGCTCTCCCGTCCCCTGCTCGCTGTCTGGACCCACTTCTTACCACCCACCCTCCCTCTCCTCTGCTATCCTGTTTCCAATAAAATTTCTTCTGCCCCGAGCAGTTGTTTCTCTGCCTTCCAGGAGCAGAAAGCCCCCGAGAACCCAACACCTGGCACAGGGAGTTTTCTAGAAGATTCCCAAAGAGAAAACGGGAGTCTGTGGAAGGGCTGCTCCGTGTCTCACGGTGGTGGGTCCACGCGTGGAGGGACGATGCGACACGCTAAGGTGCCGGCCAGGAGGTGGTGGAGGGAATCTGAGAAGGTCCCCGGGGGCTGCATCCCACGAGGGTCCTCGCCTGTGCCCGCAGGCCTGAGCGCACTCCCACGATCCTGGCCTACACCCTCCTCCCTCCACTCTGCTCAGGGACAGAGGCCAGTCCTTGGTGGTGGCCGTTTGGGGGAGTCTCAGGACACAAGCTCATGGTGGGGACCCCTCAGCTTCCTCCTCTGTGACCCACTCCAGCCCCCCACCCCCGAGGCCTCTGCCAGTGCTTTGGCCGGGCTGTGACGCTGGTCCTCATGGGTCCAAGTCCATAGTTGCCTTGTCCAGTGATGGCCTTGACCAGGCATGGAAATAGTAGGGGAGGTGGCCCAGCAAATCCTCTGGGTCACCTTGGGGACGTTCTCTGCCCATTGCCTCTGGGCTGTTAGCATAACTGTCATGGGAGTTAGGACAAGTGGCCCCTGCGGTGTAGTCACCCCCTCCTTTGTGGGCCACTGGCAGGAGGAGCCAGGGGCGGCCAGGTGCTAGGGCAGCTTCCGTTTCAGTGGGCGCCCGATTATGCTGCGTTCTTCTCTGCCCCTACAACTAGAACTTCTAACCCAGCTGAGTGCACGGGGAAGGCATAGCCCAACTTCTCGAAGGGGTTCCTCTGTGTGACATGAGACACACCTGCACCTGCCAGCTGTCGGTTCAAGGCGCATCCTGCCTCCTGGAAGACAGAGGCTGGAGCCGAGGCAATGTCTTCCCGTCGGTGCCTCAGCTGACCCGCTGTTCTGTTGGGCTGACGGTCCCTGAGTAACAGTGGGGTTCATGCGACACCAGTGAAGTCACAGTCATGGGCATAGTTGCGCCTCCTTGGCTGGAATGGGCCATCTGGTCTGAGGCCTTGCCATGTGGGAATCTAGGCCAGCCGATGAGGCGCTGGCAACTTTGGACGCCGTGAGCAGATGCTGTGCACCTGTTGCACTGAGGACAAACCGTTCATGGCTCCGGGGTGGAAGGGGTCTGATGCAGCTGGTGGCTGCCTGGGTCTTCCCAGAGAACGGACTGCTCACTACTGCAGGTGGGTGGGCCTCTCCCGTGGAACGGCACGATGAGCGTGGTGTGATGTGATGCTTTGTGGGGCTGGCCACCGCCTCACCTGCCTTCCCTGGGCTCATGGGCTTCTCCAGGAGGTTTGCAAGGGCACCTGGGAGAAGTAGATCCACAGAGGACACGAGTGCCCGGTTCCCACCTCCCGCTGGTCATCGCTTGACCTGGGAGGCCCTAAGTAGTGCACGCTGTAGGGTTGCAGAAATGTAGCCTCCTGGTGGCCACTGTGGAAGCCAGAGCCTACACTTGGAGATGACGCTTGGACCCCAGAGGTGGCACTGAGAGAGGGGACAGAAGAGAGCTTGTGTCCACGACGGATGGGTAACCATTAGCCAGAGGTGGCCTCCGTGGCTCAGGAAGTGCCACATCAGCTATGGTGGGCTGCCGAGTTCTGGTGCCCGGTGTCTTTGCCAGGAATGAGAGTGTGCCCAGGGTCACTGCTGGGTCACCGTAGCTCGCTTCATAGGATGTTGGTCGTGGTGCCTTCTTGTGCGGGAAGGTTACACTGTGGGTGTTTTGTATGTTGTTTCCCTGTGTTCTAAATAGCTCCAGTATCCTCCAGACACCCAAGTGATACCTCAGAACATGTCTCCTTAAGAAACAGCAGACAGCGTGAGCGTGCGGGCTCTGTTGGGACTGGGATGCCGTGGGCTACGGCCCGGGCTGCCTGGAGGTCGTCAGGTGTATCGTCAGCTTCTCATCACCGTAGCAAATGCCTCAGAGCTGCCGTTTAGGAAGAGAGGAAGTTTACCCTGGCGCACGTTTAGGGAGGTTCACAGGTGCAAGGTTGGGTGGGTCAGAGGGCCGCGAAGGCGGATGCCCTGGGCCATGAAGCAGAGAAACAGGGTGCACAGGCATCGGCTGTGCCCGGGGAGAGGGGGTCTCTCCTTATGAAGCCACCAGGATTGGATCATGGGGGCTCCGCCCTACCAGCCTAGTACAATGTATTCACTTCCCAAAGGGCCCCTAAATCCTAGTACTAGCAAATGCGTCAGACCCCGACAATTTTAAAGGTTTTTAGCCCCGAAGTTCGCATGTCCTGCTATAGAATTCCTCCCAAAGAATGCAGAAAGGTAACACTGAAAGGTTGTAACTCCAGGGACGTGGGCGTTCGGCCTCGTGGTTAGGATGCCAGTGTGGTCACCCCCACCCCACACTGGAGTGACCCCTGACCCCGCGGGGGTCCTGATTCCAGCTTCCTCAGTCACATTGTGGGGGGCGGTGCCGATGGCTCAAGTAATTGTGTTCCTGCCACTCACAGGAAACCTGGACCGACTTCCCTGTTTTTCTGCAGAAACTTCTAGGACTCTTGACTCTCTCTGCTTCTTTCTTGAGCCCAAAAAGGCTTGCTGCTTGAGTTTTTAGGATAAGAGTCCAAGTAGCCTACAAGGTACTGAATTTGGTCCTGGCTTGGTTTCTGGTTCATCATGTCTGTCTGTCTGTCTGTCTGTCTATCTATCTATCTATCTTTGTTATCCACTTTCTCACTCTCTTGTTCACTTGGCCACGGGACTTTTTTTTTAATTCTATGAAAGCCGCCGACTTCTTGCCTGGTGGTCTTTGCCCCTGCTCTTCCTTCCCCCTCGGCCACCGTACTGCCGTTTTCGATCAGTCGCGACACCACCTGAATAATTTCGAGTGGATAGTGGAACTCTCCCTGCAGGCTCGCCCAGCTTTCCCAGTTTGGCAAATCCAAGTGAGCTCCCTTTGAGCGGACGACACCAGCACCCAAGAGCTGGACTTTCCCCCGCTCTGTGTGGTCCCCCGAGAGGCAGGTGATATGAGCACAGGGAGTCAGAGAGGGCAGTGGCCGCTCGCCTAAGAGATGGATGTCGTGTGACGTTAGAATCCGCAGAAGCAGCAAGGAGCAGCCGGGGACAATGGAGGACAAGCAGAAGCTGGCAGAAAATCGCCCCAGGAGCCCCTGCCTTGGGCAGGAGGAAGTGCTGCCACTCTTCCAAGTCCCTCTGGGGGTGTCACGGGGCGGGGCGGGGCCCTCCGTTTGCTCTGAGTGTCTACGAGAGTGAGTTCCGTAGTGCGGCCATGTGTTGGCTCTCGGTTTTCAGGCGCTGGGCCCCGGTGGCAAACGGCATGTGCATTAGTCCCCTCTGCTTCCCCTGACTCTGCCACCCTTAACACCACCATTTGGTAACTAGCAGAGGGAGGGACCAGCGTGGTGTTCACCCAGCCAGTGCCTTCTGAGCCATCACAGAACAGGGGGCACCCTCGTGAGTCTCGCGGGGTGACACAAAGCCAGCGGCAGGGGCCACGTGTCCCAGGGCTGATCCCTCAAGCCCACCCCCTTGGGCTCTGGGTCCCCAGTCTCAGTCTTAGGGGACGGGATCCCAACCTGCTCCTACTCCATGATTCTGGGACCTCATGGGGAGAGTCTGGCGTGGACTCTGGGGTGCACCTGCTCCGCCTTGTGGGGCCGTGGGTAGATGCTCCCCCACCTCCTCTCTCTCTCTCGGGCCTGCGTGGGCTCAGCCCACAGCAGGCATGCCCAGCACATGGCTCCCACAGCCACGTGGCCTCAGAGACCCCCCCTTCCACCAAGCTGTGACCAGTCAACCCCAATAGGAATCATCTCCCAACTCTGACACAGGGGCCTCCCCGGCTCTGAGGGCGTGGGATTCTACGGATGCCCTCGAGGGTTATCTTCAGTCCAGGAGCCTCACCCCCTGCCCTCTCTTTCATGCCTACAGAAACCAGGGGGAGATGGCGCACACCTGCCGTGGAACCATCAACCTGGCCACCGCCCACGTGGACACGGAGAACTCTTGTGGGATCTTGCTGATCAGCGGGGCGAGGAGCTACCACCTCAAGGCCAGCTCAGAGGTGGACCGGCAGCAGTGGATCACCGCCCTGGAGCTGGCCAAGGCCAAGGCGGTCCGGGTGATGAAAATCCATTCAGGTAGCGAGCGTTCGGCGTGGTGGTGTGGACTGTGGCGCCTTGGATCTGCAGCGAGTGGGGGCTGGAAGTGTTTGGGGCGAACAGCAATGAGGAGACTCACACTGGTCTGGTGTGTACTTGCTGTTCCCCGCCGAGCTCTGTGTGACCCGCAGCTGCTCCGCCAAGGCCACCAGGGGTAGCCAGCAGCTCTCGGGCTGGTGCGGGCTCTGTGCGTGCCTTTCTTTGGATGAGTCTGGTCGCCTGGCTTTCAGGAGAGGCCCCAGAGCCAGGCCCAGAGGCGCAGTCTCAGGTGGGATTCCGGGTTGCGGACGTGTGCCTCGGGCAGGACTCCCGCCGCGGCCCCTGTTCTGGGGACTTAAGGCTACTTACACACAGCTGCTGCCTTTGCCAGGTGAGAGGCTGGCTCGGAGGTGCAGAGCAAGAGGCTGACTTTAGACTTTAACGCATTTTTACTGTTACTCGTCTTATTTGAGCGGCGGGGGCGGGGCAGCTCTCTCCAATCCACTGGTTCACTCCCAAATGTCTGCAATGGCTGGGGGCCGTGCCAGGGCTGAACCTGGGATCTGGAACTCAGTCCAGGCCTCCCCCATGGGTGGCAGGAGCCCAGTGGCTTCAGCTACCGCTGGGTGCGTGCCAGGGTCCGCATTAGCCGGGTGCCGGAGTCAGGAGTTGGAACTGGGTGTTGTACCCCGGCACCGTGATGTGCAGTGCCTGCGTCTTGCCTGCTAGGCTAAGCAGCCCCCCCGAGCAGTTTCCGTTTTTGAAGATGGAATGTTTGCACCCCACCCCTGAAGCAGCAGCTCCCCCTGCCCGTGCAGTGAAGTCTGTCTGGGATTCCGTGCCCAGCGCCGCCGCCTCGTTCTGCTTCCCAGGGGCAGATATACAAGGGCCCTTGAGAAAGCTGACGCAGAGTGGAATGAAAAAGCTGACGGAGAGTGGAACTCAAAGGTATTTTTGTGAAAGACATTTTTTTAAATCCCTGAGTAGCTTTTCATAATACACATTTTGCGCAAACTTCCTGAAGACCCTTTGTATACTCAAATTGGTACTTATTTCAAAACGAATGCAATTCTCCAGCTTGCCTTTTTCCATTTAGCGAGGCATCTTGGAATGTTTTCCCTGTCGGTACATAGAAGCGTGCTCCTTTTTCTCTTTTTCTCATTTTCTTTCTTTCTTTTTTTTTTCTTTCTTTCTTTCTTTTTTTTTTTTTTTTTTTGACAGGCAGAGTGGACAGTGAGAGAGAGAGACAGAGAGAAAGGTCTTCCTTTTTGCCTTTGGTTCACCCTCCAATGGCGCTGTGGCTGGCGCGCTGCAGCTGGCGCACTGCGCTGATCTGAAGCCAGGAGCCAGGTGCTTCTCCTGGTCTCCCATGCAGGTGCAGGGCCCAAGGACCTGGGCCATCCTCCACGGCACTCCTGGGCCACAGCAGAGAGCTGGCCTGGAAGAGGGGCAACCGGGACAGAATCCGGCGCCCTGACCGGGACTAGAACCCAGTGTGCTGTGCTAAGTGGAGGATTAGCCTAGTGAGCCACAGCGCCAGCCCTCCTTTTTCTTACACGAGTGCAGGATGCCTTGTGTGGATGCATCGTACTTTATCCAGCCCATTGCCCTGTTTAGCTCCGACACCCTGCTGCAGCGGGAGACCCTGCAAGACTTCATTTCACATGTGTACAGGTGTGTACGAAGCATGGGCCGGGCCTCGGCCTAGCAGTTAAGACACTGCGTAGGGCTCCCGTGTCTCCTAGCAGAGGGCCTGGGTCTGAATCCCAGCTCTGCTCCCGTTCCTGCTCCCTGTTGGTGCAGGCCCTGGGGGCGGCAGCTGATGGCTCAGGTGTCGTGACTGGCTCCCTGCCACCTGTGTGGCGATCTGGATGGATCCCAGGATCTGGGGAGTGGACCAGTGGATGGCAACTTTCTTTGTCTCTTTTTCCTTCCCTCCCATCTTCCTTCCCTCGCCCTACCTCTCAAATCAATCAATCGATCGATCGATCAATCAACAAATAAAAATGGAGTATGCCGCCCCCGAGCTGGGTGCCGGGTTATACAGCTGTGAGGCATTGTCAGACTCCTTCCCTCGGGGTTGTCTTGTAAGACACCAGTGGCGGGGTGTGACAGCTGTCTCCCCACAGCCCGGCCTCCCCAGGGCCATAGCAAGCGTTTCTGATGGGTGAAAATCGTGTCTGTACAGCCCAGGAGCAGGGATCGGGCAGCTGTGGGCCTTAGGATGTTGTGAGCAAAATGGCACGGGTCTCATGGCCCTGTGCGTGTTTCCCAGGAGACAGGGCTGCAGGCGTGAGCAGGCCCAGCTGCGGCTCTCTGGCATCGACTCCCAGCCTGGGTGGGGGGTCAGTGGGTCCTGGTGAGGAGTTTTAGCTCAGGGCAGGAAGAAGGGGCTGGCTGGAGCCATTGGTCACTATGCCCCACTTTGCATTGCGGTCTCTCTCAGCATACATTGCCATCTTTCCCAGTGTGCATTGTGATCTCTCCCAAAGTGCATTGTGGTCTCTCTCAGTGTCATTGTGGGTTCTCCAGTGTGCATTGTGGTCTCTCCCAGCATCATTGCCATCTTTCCCAGTGTGCATTGTGGTCTCTCCCAGCATCATTGCCATCTTTCCCAGTGTGCATTGTGGTCTCTCCCAGCATCATTGCCATCTCTCCCAGTGTGCATTGTGATCTCTCCCAAAGTGCATTGTGGTCTTTCCCAGCATGCATTGTGGTCTCTACTGGTGTGCATTGCCGTGTCTCTTGTTGTAAGCTGGGGAACCCTCAACGTTAGGCTGGCCTTCATCTTTTTTTTAAAGACTTATTTATTTATTTGAAATGCAGAATTACAGAGAGAGAAGGAGAGAGAGAGAGAGAGAGGTCTTCCATGGGCTGGTTCACTCCCCAACTGCCCACAACTGCCAGAGCTGCGCCGATCCAAAGCCAGGAGCCAGGAGCTTCCTCCGGGTCTCCCACACAGGTGCAGGGGCTCAAGGACTTGGGCCATCTTCCACTGCTTTCCAGGCCACAGCAGAGAGCTGGATTGGAAGAGGAGCAGCCGTTTCTCGAACTGGCGCCCATATGGGATGCCAGCGCTTCAGGCCAGGGCGTTAACCCGCTGCGCCACAGTGCTGGCCCCTGGCCTTCATTTTAAAAGGCAACACATAGCATATAAAGACCTATACGAAACAAAGAAGCCATAACGTGGGTACCTGATTGATGTGTCTAAAATGATATATACACAGTGCAAAATTCGTGCTAGTGGTGTGACCAGTGCGTTTTCATGTATGGTTTCCTTCACGGCTCACTTTCCCCAGAGACTGAATTCTGAGCAACTTCTTCTGAAATTGGTAGAGTCAGGTTGTCCTTGGACACCAAATTGTATTTCATCACAAATTTGGTAAACCAATGAGAGAGAAAGGTTTCATTTCTTTTTTTAAAATATTTATTTCTTTTTTTTTTTAAGTAGAATTAGAGAGGGAGAGACAGAGAGAGGTCTTCCATCTGCTGGTTCACGCCTCAAATGGCCACGACAGCCAGAGCTGGGCTGACCTAAAGCCAGGAGCTTCTTCTGGGTCTCCCATGTGGGTGCAGGGCCCAAACACTTGGGCCATCTTCCGCTGCTTTCCCAGGTCATGAGCAGGGAGCTGGATCGGAAGCCGGGTCTTGAACCAGCACCCATATGGGATGCCGGCACTGCAAGTGGTTTTACCCACTACACTACAACACTGGCCCCCTGAAATGTTTCATCTTCGTATTTATCAAATATCTGCCGGTGATGAAAACAAGACCGTGTGAAAATGTTCGGTGTGGCCGGCGCCGCGGCTCACTAGGCTAATCTGTCTTGCAGTGCCGGCACACCGGGTTCTAGTCCCGGTCGGGGCGCCGGATTCTGTCCCGGTTGCCCCTCTTCCAGGCCAGCTCTCTGCTGTGGCCAGGGAGTGCAGTGGAGGATGGCCCAAGTGCTTGGGCCCTGCACCCCATGGGAGACCAGGAGAAGCACCTGGCTCCTGCCTTTGGATCAGCGCAGCGCGCCGGCCGTGGTGGCCATTGGAGGGTGAACCAACGGCAAAAAGACCTTTCTCTCTCTCTCTCTCACTATCCACTCTGCCTGTCAAAAAAAAAAAAAAAAAGTTCGATGAATCCCTCTGCATACCCATCCCAGTTTTGCTATTGGCAATTCCTTTATGCTCGCCATGCAAGGGAGCTATACATCGCTATTCAGCAGACGTGCAGCGCCATCTGGTGGGCATCTGGTGTGATTGCAGCAGGACACTTGGAGTTCCAAGAGCCGCACTGTTGTCTCGGGGTAAGTGTCTGGGTGGCATTCATCCTGAAGTGTGACAGCACATCCGTCCAGCTCCACACCGGGTGGCCTTAACGTCCACACTCCCGTGCACCTGCATGTTGGCCTGTGGGCGGTTCCAGAATCAGGTGCAGTCTGCCCCTATCTTCTTCTTCTTCTTTTTTTTTTTTTTTTTGACAGACAGAGTGGACAGTGAGACAGAGAGACAGAGAGAAAGGTCTTCCTTTGCCGTTGGTTCACCCTCCAATGGCCGCCACGGCCGGCGCACCGCGCTGATCCGATGGCAGGAGCCAGGTGCTTCTCCTGGTCTCCCATGGGGTGCAGGGCCCAAGCACTTGGGCCATCCTCCACTGCACTCCCTGGCCATAGCAGAGAGCTGGACTGGAAGAGGAGCAACCGGGACAGAATCCGGTGCCCCAACTGAGACTAGAACCCGGTGTGCCGGTGCCGCTAGGCGGAGGATTAGCCTGTTTAGCCGCGGCGCCGGCTTGCTCCTATCTTCTGATGTCCTATCTGCCTCCTCACAGGATGCCGCAGGCCTGTCGCGCCCGCAGCCCTCCCATGCACACCGCCATGACCATACTAATGGTGGCTGGAGTTGGTACCCAGATGCAGCTGTTTCCTGGCCCTGAAACAAAATGCCTGAAGCAGAGCTATTTGCAAAGAACAGAGATTTCTTTAGCTTGCGGTTCAGGAGGAAGTCCACGAGCGTGGTGCCGGCACCTGTCCAGCTTTGCTAAGGGCCTTGCGGTGGAGGAGGGCACCACCCGATGAGCCAGGAGCAAGCCAGGCAGAGTTTGTGTTTATAACAAAGCTGGTTCCGAGCTCACCTCAATCTGTGAGTGGATTAATCCAACCCGTTCATCCTTTCCTGGTCTCCCATGCGGGTGCAGGGACCCAAGCACCTGGGCCATCCTCTGCTCCCTCCCGGGCCACAGCAGAGAGCTGGACTGGAAGAGGAGCAACTGGGACTAGTACCCAATGCCCCAACTGAGACTAGAACCCGGAATGCCGCACCACAGGCGGAGGATTAGCCAAGTGAGCCAGCGCCAGCCAACCATGAATTCTTAAACACAACATCAAAAACAATAAAAGAAAAAGACAGATAAATTGAACTTCATCAGAAATGAAAAGTTCGGGGCTGGCACAGCAGGTAAAGCCACTGCCCACAACACTGTTGCCAGTTTGAGTCCCATCTGCTCCACTTCCAATCCAGCTTCCTGCTAATGTGCCTGGGAAAAGCAGCGGAAGATGGCCCAGTGCTTGGGCAGCACCCACATGGGAGACTAGGATGAAGCTCTTGGCTCCTGGCTTTGGCCTAGCCCAGCCCTGGCTGTTGTGGCCATTTAGGGAGTGAACCAGTATGTGGAAGACTCCTCTCTGTCTGTTTCTCCCTCTCTCTCTAAAATTCTGCTTTTCAAATAAATAAAGAAATCTTAAGAAAAAACAGTCTTAATCTGTTATACTAGCAAAGAACTTGTAGAAACCAAATTTAAAACATAATACTTCTTATAACTATTCCCTCCAAAGGAAGTGCTTGAGTATAAATCTAACAAAACATGTACAGGATCTGTATGCTAAAGCATAAAAAAAGCTGGTGAAGAAGAAATCAAAGAAAATCTGAGGACATGGGAGGCATACCATGTCCATGGACTGGGATACTCGCCACAGCAAAGATGTCAGGTCTCCTCAGACTGACCTATGGGTCTAACAGAACGTCCATCAGAATCTCTTGTAGTTTACTCTAAAACCCATGTGGAAACACAAAGGACCTGGAATAGCTAAGACCATCTTTAAAAAGAAGAAATGGGGGCCGGTGCTGTGGCTCAGCGGGTTAAAGCCCTGGCCTGAAGTGCCAGCATCCCATAAGGGTGCTTGCTGGTTGTAGTCCTGGCTGCTCCTCTTCTGATCAAGCTCTCTGCTATGACCTGGGAAGGCACTGGAAGATGGCCCAAGTCCTTGGGCCCCTGCACACACAGGTTAAGTTTTAATTAATTTTATTTATTTATTTGGGAGACAGAGACAGAGAGAGAGAATTCCTGTCTGCTGGTTCACACCCAGAATTCCCACAGTGCCCAGGCTGAAACCAAGAGTTATGAATTTGACCCAGGTCTCCCACGTGGGTGGCAGGGACCCCACTCCTTGAGTCACCTCCTGCTGCCTCCTGGGACGCACACAGGGAAGCTGGAGTCAGGAGCGGAGCCGGGACTTGAACCCAGACAGGCGTCCCATGCACTATGCAGTGTCTTAACTGCTAGGTTAAATGCCTGCCCCCGGTTTCTACAAAGGTACAGAAGCAGTTCAATGGTGGAAGGGGAGCTTCCTCAGCATGCACTCCTGGGGGAACTGAACATTCACAAGCAAAGAAAGAAAAAGTGAACTTTAACCTAAGCATCAAAGTTAATTCAGAAGCAACGGGGTGGGGGGCAAGGCTGGCACTGTGGCACTGCAGGCCAAGCCACCACTGGTGATGCTGGCAGAAGATGACTCACACCCTTGAGCCCCTGCCATGCATGTAGGGAGTGAACCTCTCCCTCCCTCTCCCCTCCCCCTCCCCCTCCCCTGAGGGTAGCAGGGGCCCAAGGACTTGGACCACCTTCCACTGCTTCCCCAGGAGCATTAGGAGGGAGCCGGCTCAGAAGCAGAGCAGCCTGGACTTGAGCCAGTGCCCTAACGGGATGCTGGCATCGCAAGCCACAGCTTAACCCACTGGGCTACAACGCTGCCCCCAAAGAGTATATAAAGAACTTGCAAGGCCGGCACTGCAGCTCACTAGGCTAATCCTCCGCCTTGCGGCACCGGCACACCGGGTTCTAGTCCCGGTCGGGGCGCCGGATTCTGTCCCGGTTGCTCCTCTTCCAGGCCAGCTCTCTGCTGTGGCCAGGGAGTGCAGTGGAGGATGGCCCAAGTGCTTGGGCCCTGCACCCCATGGGAGACCAGGAGAAGCACCTGGCTCCTGCCATCGGATCAGCGCGGTGCGCCGGCCACGGCAGGCATTGGAGGGTGAACCAACGGCAAAGGAAGACTTTCTCTCTGTCTCTCTCTCTCACTGTCCACTCTGCCTGTCCAAAACAAAAACAAAAAACCTCGCAAAATGCAGTGATCAAAAGGCCATCTAATCCAGCCGTGGAGACTGCCCATCTAATCAGAGAGTGCACAGAAGACCGTGAGCAGATACTTTATGGAAGAGAAGGGACAGGTGCTCGGTGTGACTCAGGTCCCCCGGGGACATCAGCACACACTGGAGAGCGTCAAGGTGACGATGCAGGTGGTACTCAGCGCCGGGGCATCCGTCAGACACTGCCAGTAGGAACAAGCAGCAGCACGGCCACTCTGGAAGTCGGCTTTCCGTTTCTCACAATATGAAGCACTCAGTGACCCTGTGACCAGCCAAGGCACCCAGAGAAATGCAAACTTATATTGCCACACACACACACACACACACTCACACAAACTGCACACCAATGTTCATAGCAGCACAATTTGGCTTTTCTTTTTCAAGAATTATTTATTTGAAAGTCAGAATCGCAGAGGGAGAGGGAGAGGGAGGGAGGGAGAGAGAGAGAGAGAGAGAGAGAGAGGTCTTCCATCCACTGCTTCACTCCCCAAATGGCCGCAATGGCTGGAGCTGGGCTGGTGCAAAGCTAGGAGCCAGGCGCTTCTTCCAGGTCTCCCAAGCAGGTGCAGGGGCCCAAGCACTTGGGTCATCTTCCACTGCTTTCCCAGGTGCATTAGCAGGGAGCTGGATCAGAAGTGGAGCAGCCGGGACTCGAACCGACGCCCATATGGGATGCTAGCATGGCAGGCAGAGGGTTAATGCACTATAGCAGCATGATTTGTAAAAGCAAAGCACTGGAAACCATGCACGCGTCCTTCAGTGAGTGAATGGGGACGTCCACACTCAACAGGGGAAAATGAGTGGCTGGGCTATGTTTTACGAAGGGTTTATTATTTGAGAGATAGAGATACGGAGGTATCATTCATACGCTGGCTCACTCCCCCAGATGGCCACAGCAGCCATGCCTGGGCCAGGCTTAAGCCAGGAGCCTGGGTCTCCCAGGTGGGTGCCAGGCATCTCAGGAGATAGCTGAACCTGCTGAGCCACAGCGCCACCTCCTGGCCGTCTTCTGCCTTACTTCTGTCCTCAAAAATGGGCTAGAGGTACTGAGAAGATTCACTTAAGTAAAGTGTGGAAAAGCCAATAAAAGCATACTTATTGAATAAAATCACGTTGGCAGCTTTAAAATAATACAGGTTTGCAGGTGCCCCTTCCCTGCTAAAGCTGCATAAGAGTGACTTGGAGGGAGAGGACTCTAGGCTAATCCTCCGCCTTGCGGCGCCGGCACACCGGGTTCTAGTCCCGGTCGGGGTGCCGGATTCTGTCCTGGTTGCCCCTCTTCCAGGCCAGCTCTCTGCTGTGGCCCGGGAGGGCAGTGGAGGATGGCCCAAGTCCTTGGGCCCTGCACCCCATGGGAGACCAGGAGGAAGCACCTGGCTCCTGGCTTCGGATCAGTGCGATGCACCGGCCGTAGCACGCCGGCCGCGGTGGCCATTGGAGGGTGAACCAACGGCAAAGGAAGACCTTTCTCTCTGTCTCTCTCTCTCACACTGTCCACTCTGCCTGTCAAAAAAAAAAAAAAATCTCCTAGGTACAGATTCAGCACACAAAAAATACAGACCACTCAGTGTTTAATTTGGACTTCAAATACACAACAAATCAGGTTTTGGTGCAAGGTGATTCCATGCAACATTTGGGACGTCCTCACACTAGCCTTTGTTTGCTGTGTACCTGAAATTCAAAGTTGCTTGGCGTCCTGCAAGTGAGCCTGTCCTGGGGACTCTGCTCCCAGCTCCCTGGTCTGAAGACAAACCTCGCAGGCAGCAAGTAGAGGCTATCCCTCCACCCGACACCGGGGGGCGCTAGAAGATGGCCTGTTCGTTTTCTCTCCTCCCAATATTAAAGTGGTGTTTGGGAATGTGTGAGCAGCTTTACAATTCACCTCGCGTCCTTGCGGGTTATTTTTAGATTTTTGGGGGTCCACCTCCTAGAGGGACTTGGGGAAGCTGCCAGAGGGCATACAGAGCCAGCCGTCTCTCTCCCTCCCTCCCTCTCTCTCCCTCTCCCTTCGCTTTCCTACTGGGGACTACTCCAGCTCCTCCGGGGCTCCCCTCTCCTGCCCGGCTTCCCCAGGCGAGCCTGTTTCCACCTTGATGTCACAGCCCTATTCTGATATCACAGCCCAGCTTCTGGAATTATCCCAGGCAGCCCAGATTCCGCCCTTACAGCTGAGCAGAGGGTGGGAGGGGGCTAGGGTGGCCGGCAGCCCTAGGGGCTGACCCGAAGGAACATCAGGGGCACCTGCCATCCCATGGCTCTGAAATGAAAAGCCCCTGAAAGCTAGGACTCGGAAGGCGTCCCTCCTGCTTCCCGCAGCTGCACGGTCCCCGCTGGGTGGAAGTGAGTCCCAGGGCGTGTGCTGTTTTTCTGGCCTTGTCGGCAGCTCCTGGCAAACCTGGGGCGCCAGGTGGCCCTGAGAAGCGACAGCGCCTCCTTGGTCCATTCAGCAACTCCCCCCTCCCCAGGTGGAGGAATTTTCCTGAACCACAAGGCTGCTCAGGCTCAACGCCCACCCCGCTCCGGCTGTCTTTGGTCCCGTCCATCGCTTCTGGACACTGGGCTTTGAGTGCTGGGGTGGAGTTTCCGTGGCGTTTGGAAGACGCCAGCAGGTGCTGGTTCATGGCTGCCCCTTCCGTCTTCCTTCCTGGAGACGCTGGGCGGGGGACAGGGGTGTGGTCTTCTCGGGACCAGAGGCAAATGTGGCCGAATTCCCACTGTTCACCTGCAGATGCACCAGCCCCGTTCTCCTCCCCAGCCACCAGCATTGCAAGGTCTCTGTGAATTCATTAAGTCAGTAGGAAATCGACCCGCATGGATTAAACAGCACGGTCTTGCAAAATCCCGAGTCACTTCTAACTGGCGGGCATAAAGTTCCCTTGGAGCAATTAAAACTGCAGATTATATATTTTTTAAACTTTATTTTATTTACTTGAAAGACAGAGAGAGAAGGAAGGAGAGAGCGTGAGCGAGCGAGCTTCTGTCTTGGCTGCAGCAGCCAGAGCTGGGCTGGGCCAAAACCAGGAGCCTGGAACTCCATCCAGGTCTCCCACGTGGGTGCAGGGGCCCAAGCACTTGGGCCATCTTCCACTGCCTTCCCAGGCGTGTTAGCAGGGAGCTGGATCAGAAGTGGAGCAGCCGGGACTCGACCCAGTTCACCAGGTGTGTTCACAGCTCTGACCTCGGCCCCGGTCTACCAGGTCCTGGGCAGCCTCTCTCTGTCCCCAAGAGCTCCATCAGAGACCGTCTCTCTGTGTGGCACCTGCCAGGCCCCAGAGGGTGGGCACCAAGGGCCTTGTCCAGCACGATTAGCCAGTCTTTCTGCAGTGGCCTTGGGCTGACATTGAATGGTTCCCAGAGGGATGGGTCGGCGACTCAACGTGTGGTGTCCCTGCCCAGCTCGGGCTGTGAATCCAGGCTTTCCCGAGACTGCCCCACGGCTTCCGAGCAAATCAGCATATCTGTGCATCCCTTGGAGGTTTCGGGGGTGTCACTGTGCCCGCTGTGTGCTCCTGGGGTTCCGGGCCCTTTGCACCTGCCGGTGTCCAGCATCCATGTGTCCAGACCTGGCTCCTTGTGTGTGGCGTGCTGCTTCCCCCACGCCCCTGAGCCCTTGGTTCTTGGTCTTTTGGGGTAGAGTAGAGGGGAGGGCCTCCCCACCCCCACCCCCAGCTCCTCCACAGCACCCATGTATTTTTTTAAATTTATTTGATGGGTAGAGTTACAGACAATGGGAGAGAGACAGAGAGAAAGGTCTTCCTTCCGTTGGTTCACTCCCCAAATGGCCGCTACGGCCAGCGCTGCGCCGATCCGAAGCCAGGAGCCAGGTGCTTCCTCCTGGTCTCCCATGGGGTGCAGGGCCCAAGGACTTGGGCCATCCTCCACTGCCCTCCCGGGCCACAACAGAGAACTGGACTGGAAGAGGAGCAGCTGGGTCCAGAACCTGGCACCCAAATGGGATGCTGGCGCTGCAGGGGGAGGATTAACCAAATGAGCCACGGCGCCAGCCCTGGATTATTTATATATTTAAAGATTTATTTACAGGGGCCAGTGCTGTGGTGCAGCAAGTTAACGCCCTGGCCTGCAGCGCTGGCATCCCATATGGCCGCCTGTTCAAGTCCTGGCTGCTCCACTTCCAATCTAGCTCTCTGCTATGGCCTGGGATAGCAGTAGAAGATGGCCCAAGTCCTTGGGCCCTTACACCCTTGTGGGAGACCCGGAAGAAGCTCCTGGCTCCTGGCTTCAGATCGGTGCAGCTCCAGCCAGTGTGGCCAATTGGGGAGTGAACTAGCGGATGGAAGACCTCTCTCTCTCTCTCTCTCTCTCTCTCTCTCTCTGTAACTCTGACTTTCAAATAAATAAATAAATCTCTTTAAAAAATATTTATTTACAGAGTCACAGAGAAAGAAGGAAAGATATATACAGAGACAGAGGCCTTCCATGTGTTGGTTCACTCCCCAGATGGCTGCAGTGGGCCAGCGCTGGGCCAGGTGGAAACCAGGAGCTTCTTCATGGTCTCCCATGCAGGTGCAGGGGCCCAAGCAGTTGGACCATCTTCTACTGCTTTCCCAGGTGCATTAGCAGGGAGTTGGATTGGCAGTGGAGCAGCTGGGACTCGAACCGGAGTCCATAGGGGATGCTGGTGTCTCAGGCGGTAGCTTTACCCGCTATGCCGCATGCTTGCCCCTGGGATTTTTTTTTCTTTAAACTGTAATTGTTACTGTTGCTATGGAAATTTTGAGACAGAAGCAGAAAGGTCCCAAGGACCTGTGCGTGTCCGTCACCCACCTGCCACAGTTACCAGGTCCCGGCCAGTCCCTCCTCTTCCGCCTCATCCTAAAGCCAGTTGCAGTCATCGTGTCATTCCATTCGTCAGGATTTCTGGTTGCATCTTTAAAAGATAAGAATTACTTCCTTGGGGCTGGCACAGTGGCGTAGTAGGCTAAGCCTCCACCTGCAGTGCCAGCAGCCCATAGGGGCACCAGTTTGAGTCCTGGGTGTTCCTCTTCTAATCCAGCTCTCTGCTAATGACCTGGGAAAGCAGTAGAAGATGGCCCAAATGTTTGGGCCCCTGCACCCATGTGGGAGACCTGGAAGAAACTCCTGGCTCCTGATTTCAGATTGGCCCAGCTCTGGCCATTGCAGCCATTTGAAGAGTGAACCAGCGGATGGAAGACCTCTCTCTCTGTCTCTCCCTCTCTTGTCTGTAACTCTGCCTCTCAAATAAATAAATAAGAATTACTTCCATGAAAAAAAAAAAACATAACCAAAGTACCATGATCCTCCCTAACAAATCAACGCTGGATTGGAGTGAGTTTGTCCTAGCGGAGCTGGGACTCTCCCTGTCTCCTGGAGAGAGGGCAGTAGAGGGGGAGGGGCAGAGGGCAGAGGGCGGGGGTCACACACACACAGGTGTCCAGCAGAAGGCTAAAGAGGAAGTGAATGACCTGCTGCTGGCCTTCCCCTAAGCAAGCGGGTCCATGGGCTTGGCCCTGCAGGGTGCAGGGGGAGGGTCCGAGCCGGGGGAGTTGCCGACAAGGACGCTGCAGCTCCAGCGTTAGCCAAGAGCCACCGAGGGGTGACGTAGAAAGCGATGGGATGCGGTGCTGCGGGAGACGTGGCAGTTTGGATTTAGATGTGACCCCGTGCCCCGCGCAGATGGCTGCAGCTTCCTCCCCCTCCCCCCTGCCCTCCACCCCGAGGGGCCCGATATGAATCACCACCAAGCCAAAGAGGCTCGGGGGAAGTGGGTCACGGGCGATGCTGAGCACGTGTGCAGGATCATAGGAGACCCGTGTGCAGGGCGCGGGGACGCGCGGCCGGGTGTGCCTGGGGAGGGGGCACGGCCAGCCGAGCCAGGAGCCAGCCCAGTGGTTACAGGCACCGTGGAATGTGATCCTTAGCAGGGCAGGTGTGTGTGTGTGCGCGCGCGTGAGATTCTCTGAAGCGGTCAGAGCGTGCATTCACCGTCATCTGCACTTAGTGCCTTCTTCCCATGAAGGTGGATCAAGCCTGGGCCGTGGCCTTGATGACTAATTGCCTCCTTTGCAATCGAGGGCACAGCAGCCTTTGCCTTTGCAAGTGACCAGATGGGAAGGTTCCGCGCTTTGCTGCCGGTTCCATGGTAACCTGTGGGCACCGACACCTGCCGTGCCACAGGCGGGTGGCGTTGGACCCCGGGGGCCAGGCCAGCGCCCTTGAGCTGAGCCCTGGGCGAGCTGGACGGTGACATTTTCCCGGGTGCCCTGTGGCTCCACTCCGGGCTGTGGAACCTGAAGGCTGGACTCTGCCGGGGACCGGGGGCAGCGGCTGAGTCTCAGCTGCCTGGGGCTAGGAACGGATGCGGCTCCGGGATCCTGGCCCTGCTCGCCTGTGAGTCTCTGGGAGGCTGGATGAGCCCTGCCACCTCTCTCAGCTTTGCTTTCTTTGCTCATCAAAGGGAAGAAGAGGACGCAGGATGAGATGGTTATGAGGATGCATGATCATAAAATAAGCCAAGGCAACTCGGGGTGAGAGGCACCGCGTGGGATAGCCTGCAGGCGCCAGCCATCGTCACCACCGTCCCCAGCTCTGCAGCAGCGCCCTTAGCTGACGTCTGTGTGTGACGGTCTCACGCTTAGGACATTGAGTCCTTTTTTTTTTTTTTTTTTTTTTTTTTTGACAGGCAGAGTGGACAGTGAGAGAGACAGACAGAGAGAAAGGTCTTCCTTTGCCGTTGGTTCACCCTCCAATGGCCGCCACGGCCAGCACGCTGCGGCTGGTGCACCATGCTGATCCGAAGGCAGGAGCCAGGTGCTTCTCCTGGTCTCCCATGGGGTGCAGGGCCCAAGCACCTGGGCCATCCTCCACTGCACTCCTGGGCCACAGCAGAGAGCTGGCCTGGAAGAGGGGCAACCGGGACAGAATCCGGCGCCCGACCAGGACTAGAACCCGGTGTGCCGGCGCCGCTAGGTGGAGGATTAGCCTAGTGAGCCGCGGTGCCGGCGGACATTGAGCCCTTCTAACTATGCCAGAAACACTGGACAGAGAGCTGCTCATTAATATGTTTAGTTATTATTTTATTCGAGAGACAGGCAGGCAGACAGATCTCCCATCTGCTGGTTCGTTCCTCGGTTGCCCGCAGCAGCAGGGGCTGGGCCAGGCCGGGCAGCTGGGAATTCCATCCACGTGCGCCATCCCCCACTGCCTCCAGGAAGCTGGAATCGGAGCAGAGCTCGGCATCGAACGCAGATGCTCCGGTGCGGATGGCGTCTTAACCTCCCATCAGGCCCCTCCACCAACTCGGTTCTTTAAAAATGTTCCCCCCCCACTCCGGGGGCAAGGAACAAACCCCCCAAGAAGGGATGGGCATTGTGGTGCAGCAGGCTAAGCCCCCACTTGTGATGCCAGCGTCTCCTATCAGATCTACTTCCGACCCAGCTTCCTGCTAATGTGCCCGGCGGGACAGCAGACGATGGCCCACGTACTGGAGTTGCTGCCATCCACGGGGAAGACCAGGATGGGGCTCCTGGCTCCTGGCATGAGCCTGGCCCAGCCTTGGCTGTTGTAGCCATCTGGGGAGTGAACCAGCTATGGAAGATCTGCCTTTGTTGCTGTCGCTGTCACTCTGCCTTTCAGATAAATAACTAAATCTTAAAAACAAGCAAACAAAGAAACAGCACCAAGTGGCTACCATGCAGGCGTAGGGGCCGTGGCTCGGGCTGCAGGAATGAGGGCGCCCTGAGGGGCAGGAGGCGTCAGCACCAGCTCTGGGGCGCTCCTATTTCTTGTTCTCTCCCACGGTCCCTCCTCTGCCCACCCCCCCAGCCCCCACTCATTGGCTTCTTTGTTCCTCCCCTGGGGGCCTGCTCTGCCCTGCCCTGCCCATGCCCAGCCAGGCGACTGCTGTCTGTACGCCCCAGTTCCAGGTCGTGGGTGGGAGGCTTCAGCACAGCTTGGAGCAGGGTACCCAGCTCGGGCAAGGTCAGGTCCAAGGGATGCATTTGGTGAGAGAGCATTAAGTCCCGCCCTTTCCTGGGTGTTCCTGATGTGTGACCTCTTCCAAGGAGCCTTCTGTGAATACCTCCAGCCTCTGCCCTCCTTCCAGTTCCCCCCACCCACCCACCCACCCATGTCCAATGCTGGAACAGGAAAGAGAGAGGTGCTGGCACCAGCAGCTATGTGCCCAGCCCAGCCCAGCCTAGGCAACCATGATGACCTCAGGCTGTTTTGAAGAGGCCAGCCTGGCCGACAGCAGGTGCAACAGCCACAAATTTGGAAAGAGCACCCTGCGAGGCAGAGGCCTCTCCCAGGCAGGCTGGACTGCAGAGGGGGAGGGTCTTGGGAACACAGCACACTGGCTGCCCCCGTCCTCACGTGGCGCCCGGGGGCTCAGTGGCACCGCCGTCCAGGGCTGCCATGTGCATGCAGAGCCTCGGGCTGGTGCAGGCTGCTGTCTCCTCTTAGCCGGGCCGCCCGCCACTGGGGGTGCCGAGGGGTGGGCTTCAGGGCTGGGCAGCCCCCCCATCCCCACCCCGCCAGCCCCGGTAGCTTCCCTCGTTCCGTGTCTGGTGGTCTCTGGTTAAAGAAACCTGTGAAAGGTTTGAGGCCATCGCTGCTGAGTTTGTAGCGGAGAGCAGGCTCGGCTCTGGAAACCAAGGCTAAGCCCGAGGGGAGCCAGGTGCAGGGGTAGGTCTAGGTCACGGGCAGGCCTTGGCCACCGTCATCATCACCCCCATCGTCTTGTTCCATCTTCCGCTGCCGGAACTGTGAGCACCACAGACCTGGCCGTTGGTCTTACAAAGCCTAGGAAGTTCAAGGTCGGGCGGCGGCATCTGGTGAGGTCTTACTCTCTGCAGGGTCCCAGGGTGGTGCCGGGTGTCACGTGGGGAGACGGGGTGCCCTAGCTCAAGTCTCTCTGCCCCTTCTTATGAAGCCCTGTCCCCACCCCCGCCACAGCCTCATTTAACCTTCTAGTGGGGGTCCCTCCCCCCACCCTCCACTGATCCCATGGTCAGATTAAGTTTGCAGCCTCTCAACACCTCACAATAGATTGGATTTCTACATGGTTCTGGCATGTTCAAGTCGTGGCACCCACACACACACACACACCCCAGGGGCCCTGGGCGGACAACCTCCCAGGAGGCTTCACAGACTTCGACCTGGCTTTGAACTTGCTCCCGTTGGGTGGCTCAGCTCTCCAGGGAGCACCACGACCTGGGGTGGGTTTCTTCCTCCAAAGCCGGGACAGGGGCTGTGTCCGTGCACGGGTGTGCGATGCCTCCGCCCGGCCCTGGGATGTTGGTGCACACAGCACTGCATAGCTGGGGGCTGGCTGAGCCCATGTGACAGCGGAAGGCTGGGCCAGCGGGCAGCCACAAGCCCCGAGGGCCAGGCTGTGCACAAGTCATGGCGGAGTCATGGGCTCCCCGTGGCCTTGGCACTGCCCTTTGCCGAGTGGAGGTGGTATCGTTGTCATGGGCTTCCCCTCTGCGAGGCTGCAGAATTGGGAAGGCCAGACAGGCCCCAGGGCGTCTTCCACCAGCCAGGGCCCCTGTGTTGCCAGAGAACAGCTTGTGGAGACATTGTGCAAACTCAGCCAGAGGTGTCACCTCCAGGGTCCCTGGCGGGAATTTCCCATGAGCCTCTGCGGTCCTGGCAGGAGCCCCACAGGCTCTGGGCGGGCCCGGGGTGGGCTCTGTCTGGCTTGGAGGCTACAGTCCGATCTGGCTTCCCTCTCTCCAGCGCGGTGGCTTCTTCTGTTGCCTTTACCTGTCTGGGCCTCAGGCACAAGGCAAACCCCAGGGCCCCCCAGCTGTCTCACAGCTACGACGCGAGGCGACAGCCACAGCCAAGAACACGGCCATGCCACAGCCCCAGGACCAGTCAGTCAGAACACCAGGGGCCCCGGGAGGTGTCCGTAGACACTCTGTCTTTGGGAGATGGCAGCTTTGTGTTTGCTAAAATTAGCACCTGGGAAAAGAGAAGTGCTGAGCCCATATGGCTCATATATTTTTTTCTCTGCTTTTTTTCTTTTCCTTTTATGTTTTGCTTTTATGTTCGAAGGGTAAATTCTTAAGTGTCAGGTGCACGCTTCTCCATTTGGACACGGTGGCCAAGCTCTCCTCCACCGAGGTCAGTCCACTTTATATTCCCCTCAGTGGGAAAGGCAAGGCTGGGCCCAGGGAAGGTACTTCTGGAAGCATCCGTGTGTAAATCCTTTGCCATAGCTCATGCCCTCCCATGTGGGCAGGGATGTCCAGTGGCAGCAAACCCAGCACCTCCCACATGCAGGCCCAGCTCAAGGCCATCAGTTGAGAACCGGTTGCAGGAGAAAGATGCCTCAGTGCCCACAGTGACAGCCCACGTAGCCCTTCTGCCAAGACAGGGCACGGAGCTGTCACTGAGAGTGATGGCCGCGGCCAGGGCGAGCGGGAGGACGGAGGGGCCCCACGGGGGAGCCGGGCTGCTTCACAGACATGCTGCTCAGTGTGGAAGCCCGGGAAGCTGGCAGGAGGAAGTCCATCCTCTGGTTTCTGGAGGAGACGGGGGAAGAGGGAAGAGAGAGGCAGCAAGAGGGAAGTTTAAGGGCTGTTCACTTAAACCCGATTTCCTCTGCTATTAAAAACGCAATGGTGTTTAGGTGCTTGGCACAGTTGGTTAAGCCTCCACCTGCAGTGCTGGCATCCCCTATGGGGCTGGGCCAGGCTGAAGCCAGGAGCCCGGAGCTCCATCCAGGTTTCCCACATGGGTGACAGGTGTCCAAGCACTTGGGCCATCTTCCACTGTTTCCCTAGGCACATGAGCAGGGAGCTGGATGGGAATTAGGGCAGCCGGGACTTGAGCTGGTGTTCCAGTGTGGGCTGCCTTCTTCGCAGGTAGAGATGTAACCCCCCAACGCTGTCCTCCATATGGACAACTTGTGATACATGCATGCATCCATGAAACCATCACCACGGGGCCAGCTGTGGTGTAGCAGGTAAAGCTGCCGCCTGCAGTGCCAGCATCCCATATGGGCACTGGTTCGAGTCTTGGCTGCTCCACTTCCAATCCAGCTCTCTGCTATGGCCTGGAAAAGCAGTAGGAGATGGCCCAAGTCCTTGGGCCCCTGCACCTGCGTGGGAGACCCGGAGGAAGCTCCTGGCTCCTGGCTTCGGATCGGCACAGCTCCGGCCGTTGCGGCCAATTGGGGAGTGAACCAGTGGATGGAAGACTTCCTTCTCTCTCTTTGCCTCTCTTCTCTCTCTGTGTAACTCTGACTTTCAGGTAAAATAAATCTTAAAAAAAAAAAACCATCACCACAATCGAGATAATGGATGTATGAGGAAACTTTGGAAAGTCCATGGAAAGATGGAATTAAAAGATACACCTGGGGCGGGCATTTGGAACATGAGTGAAGTTGCTGCTTGGGCGTCCGTACCCCATACCGGGGTGCCTGGGTTCAGGCTCCAGCTCTGTTGCCTGTTCTAGCTCCCTGCCAATGCACGCCCCAGGAGGGAACAGCTGTAGTTCAAGTACCTGCGTCCCTGTTGCCAATTCCGGTGACCTAGATTGAGTTTCCGGCTGAAGCCAGTCCCCTCTGACCATTACCGGCATTTGGGAGTGAACCAATAGATGAACGTTCTCTCTGTCTCTGTCTCCTTCTCTATCAGATAAATACATAAACAATTTTCAGAAAGATGTTTCTCTTGGTGCAAAACATTTTCTGAAATGTGTGCATGTTTTGTCATGGCCCGCATTATCCATGAACTCCTATAAACAAGTTTGAAACGTTTCTGCATGGAAGTGAACTTGTGTATCACTGAATTCCATCCTCCCCGAAGCTTCGGTAGACCCCTCGTGTTGGAACAGTCCCCTCTCTCCCAGGGCCTCCGCCAGGGGGACAAAGCTCGCCAGCCGCGGCCTTCCATGGGGCTTCACCTTACAGATGCAGAGGAGAGCATAAAATAATCTCACCAAGGCACAAACGGGCCGAGCTCCTGCCGCCGCGTCTCCTTTCGTGGAAAATCAGATACTCGCCGTGGCTCCGCGTGATTGTCTCTCTAATGCAGGGACTGTGTTAATGAATAAGTTGTAAATGTTGACTTTTGATTCAAGGTTTCCCTGGGGGGACTGAAGGGTTGCTTTTTAATAGCTCTGGACTAATCTACATGCAGTATTGTGAAAGGGCAAATAAGCGCTTGGCCTTCGGCCCATTTCCAGGGGCCCGAGCTGTCTGCTGGCTGCCCCAGAGCCTGCGTCCTTTGGGGAGAGGTGAAGATGCACTGTTCGCTCCTGGCGTCAAAAAGGGAGCATCCGCTTCTGCCTTGCGCCTGCGTGGAAACACTGTGCTGCTCCTTAGAGTTTAAAACGAGGCTTGGAGTGGGCGTTGGGTGCGGCGGTTAAGACACTGCTTGGGATACCTGCAACCCATATCAGCGTGCCTGGGTTTGAGTCCCAGTTTTGCTTCTGATTCCGATTTCCTGCCACCGTGCACTCCAGGAAACAGCAGAGGGTGGTTCAAGTACTTTGATCCTTACCATCCATGCGGGGATTCAGTGCTGGGCTCCTGAACCAGTGCACGGGAGATCCTTCTCTGTCTATCCGTCTCTGTCTCTCTCTGCCTTTCAAATATGTTAAAAACCAATCCAATTCTAAAAAGAGGCTTTTGGAGAATATGTGGGGCCATCTGTGAAATGCATTCTGGAGGTTGCAAGGGAGGCTTTGGGCAGAAGTCCAACCCTGACCAGAGGAGGGAGGGAGCCCGAATCGGGGAGGGCAGGCAGCTGGCGGCCGCGTCCTCGGCACGTTCTGAGGCCAGCATTTTGTGGGCTGTGAAACCGGCCAGCTCTCAGCAACAGGGGCTTCTCTGCTCTCTCCCCCAGATACCCACATCTCCCAGTGTCCGGGAGCCAGTCGCAGACACACGTGAATGAGAGCTTTCCTCGCTGTTCACCCTGCAGCCGACTCAGCTCCGACACTCGCAGAAAGCAGGGGAAGTGCCCAGGGCATGTGACAACCCCAGGAGGACAGCCGGGGCAGCCGTGTGTGGCTCACCGCATACAACAGGCGCTCACACATGGACGCCAGGGGGATGCACCGGGGAGAGAAATGGTTTCCCTGGAGGTGACTCGCGTGCAGCCTTGCCGGAAGGCGACACCAGTGACCAGGAGGTGGACAGCTCAGCATGCTAGCCCTGAGGGCGGGGGGGGGGGCCGGCCTGTTCTTTGACAGCCTGTCTCTGCTGTAGCTTTGCCTCCCCCACCAGTGGAAGCTCTGTTCCCATTTTAGATCGCAGCTCGGATTTTATTTTGTGCCGTGTTATTTGAGGGTAGGAGGAACTCAGATTCCGGAACACGTGTGGTTTCTTGCGCACCTCTCTGTCCACGTGACTGACAGCGGATGTCACCAGATGTCACCAGGAGGCAGCCGGCTGGGAGGGGAGGGGGAGTCCGCTCTCTGCCCCGCGAGGTGCTGTGGCGGGCGCCTGCTGTCGTGTTGGAGTGGCCTGTGCGGTGTGGGTGCCTCGGGTTGGTGACGATGCAGACAATACACAGGACTGATTCCTGGTGCCCCTCGAGCCTCACCCTCAACCTGCAGGGGCCCTTAGATCCAGGAATGACTTTGGCCGTATAGCCAGGCCACCGTGCAGGGCAACGTGGGGCGATGCTGTTGACCCACTTTTTAGGGAGGCGGATCTACAAGAGCTGGCCACTTGGGGCGGTGTGGAGCAGATTGCATAGGTCTGGACTGCTCACCTCATGTCCACACACGTGAGCCTTGGTAGATTTGAGGGGAGCGGAAAAAGATCCCAAAGCCAGAGGCTGCAGCTTTGTCTGGAGAGTTCAAGGAGACCTCAGCGTGGGGCTTGGATTTGCAGTGTGTGTGTGTGTGCGCGCGCGTGTGTGCATGTGTGTTCCAAGCACTTTATTTATTTATTTTTTTTTTAAGAAAAGATATAGGCCAGCGCCACGGCTCACTAGGCTAATCCTCTGCCTGTGGCGCTGGTTCTAGTCCCAGTTGGGGCGCCAGATTCTGTCCCGGTTGCCCCTCTTCCAGTCCAGCTCTCTGCTGTGGCCCGGGAGTGCAGTGGAGGATGGCCCAAGTGCTTGGGCCCTGCACCCCATGGGAGACCAGGAGAAGCACCTGGCTCCTGGCTTCAGATCAGCGTGGTGCGCCAGCTGCAGCGGCCACTGAGGGGTGAGCCAATGGAAAAGCAAGACCTTTCCCTCTGTCTCTCTATCTCTCTCACTGTTCACTCTGCCTGTCCAAAAAAAAAAAAAAAAAGAGAGAGAGAGAGAGATTCGTGTATTTGAAAGACAGTGACAGAGAGAGGGAGAGAGAGAATCTTCTACCTGCTGGTTCACTCCCCAAATGGCCACAATGGTTGGAGCTGGGCCAGGCCAAGGCCAGGAGCCAGGAACTCTTATCCAGGTCTCCCACATGGTGTGTTAGGGGCCCAAGCACTTGGGCCATCCTCTGCTGCTTTCCCAGATGCATTAGCAGGGAGCTGGATCAGAAGCGGAGCAGCCAGGACTCGATCCTACACTCTCCATGTGGTCTAGTGCTGCTTGTCTCGTAACCTGTGAGGCTGTATGTGTGAGGAAATTTCTCAGCAAAGACCCTAAGAAAGATGCCGAAAGCAACCCCAAAGGAATCTTTGAAATGCACTTGACAAAGGCAGGACTGTACTTTATAAATTATTAAAAAAAAATGTATTCACTTATTTGAAAGGCAGGGTTACAGAGAGACAGATCTTCTATCCATCAGTTCACTCCCCAGATGGCCACAATGGGCAGCACTGGCCCAGGCCGAAGTCTCCCATGTGGGTGGCCGGGGCCAAGCAGTTGGGCCACCTGCTGGGAACCCACTCACAAATGTGCAGTCCCTTGTTTCACACCCTGCCCTCTCTCAGGTAGCATGAGCTTATACACTGGGCGAGTCCAGCACCGTCAGTCCCGTCCCTCGGTGCTGTCCGTGCCGCAGCCTCATGAAATGCACTGCCGGCCCTACGTCCACTTTGTGCCTAGGAAGTGATGGATCGTGGAGCGGCAGAGCGGTGAGGCAAGGTCTCAGTCAGCCCCCAGGGCTGGATCGAGGCCAGTGGGGGTCGCAGGAGGCTTTGCAGTGGGTGCTTTGATTAAGGACCCTCACAGCCTCCCTCCCTATCCGCAAATCAATGTGTATCCATAAATATCACGCAAGTGTAGCAATAGGTTCATGAGGATGGTGGTTTTTAAAATGCACAGGCACCTATCAAAACAGCAGGAAACTCAGTATTTAGGAGCCACCTGCAGAAACTGTAGTCGCTGGTTTGCATAATAATTAGTTTATGACTGCATGTCTTTCCCACCTCTGCCATCGCAGCACTGTGCAGAGGAACCTAGGGATGTAGTCCTTCCCGCAGGCACCCACTTGCAAGCCCATGGGTGAAAGTTTGCCTTTCTATTTTTTAATAAATCGCCTCTCTAGAGTTTAATTAGGCATTGTGTCTATGCATGAATCATTCATAATCTGGGTTTGCCATCAGCACGTGGCAGTTAGAATCCGGGAACAGAATTGTTATTATCAAGCAAAAGGTAACATAGTTGGGACTGATGCTGTGGCGTCAAGGGTAAAGCCGCTGCGTGCAGTGCCAGCATCCCATATCGGTGGCGGTTCGAGTCCCAGCTGCTCCTCTTCAAGTCCAGCTCTCTGGACTGGAAAGGCAGTGAAAGATGGTCCCAAGTCCTTGGGGCCCTGCACCTGCATGGGAGACCTGGAGGAAGCTCCTGGCTCCTGGCTTCAGATCAGCCTAGCTCCAGCCGTTGCGGCTATTTGGGGAGTGAACCAATGGATGAAAGACCTCTCTCTCTCTGTTTCTCCCTCTATCTCTCAAATAAGTAAATAAATAAATAAGATCTTTTAAAACAGTAATATTGGGGCGGGCATTTGGCATAGCCTATTAAGAGGCCACCTGGGATGCCTGGGTCCCCTATCACAGTGCCTGGGTTCAAGTCCCTGCTCCATTTCGGATTCAGGCTTCCTGCTCATGCACACCCTGGGAGGCAGCAGATGACAGGACAAGTTTCTGGGTCCCTGCCACCTACATGGCCAATCTAGGTTGGGTTTTGGACTCCTTGCTTCAGCCTGGCCCAGCCCCATGTTGTGGGCATTTGAAGAGCGAACCAGTGGATGAAGGATCTCTCGTTGACTGTCTCTCTCTTTCTCTGCCTTTCGGATTTAAAACTCTTTTAAAAATATTATAAATACACACCGGGTTCTAGTCCCGGTCGGGGTGCCGGATTCTGTCCCGGTTGCCCCTCTTCCAGGCCAGCTCTCTGCTATGGCCAGGGAGTGCAGTGGAGGATGGCCCAGGTGCTTGGGCCCTGCACCCCATGGGATACCAGGAAAAGCACCTGGATCCTGGCTCCTGCCATCGGATCAGCGCGGTGCGCCGGCTGCAGCGGCGGCCATTGGAGGGTGAACCAACGGCAAAGGAAGACCTTTCTCTCTCTGTCTCTCTCTCTCACTGTCCACTCTGCCTGTCAAAAATTAAAAAAAAATATATTATAAATAAATAAGTAAAAAATTACATAAGCTGGATACTCCTATGCATAGTAGCATTATTCACAGAAGCTAAAAAGTGGGAGCAATTCGTGTCTGTCAGTGTTGAAAGGATGAAGAGGGGCCGGCGCTGTGGTGTAGCGGGTAAAGCCGCTGCCTGCGGTGCTGGCATCCCATGTGGGCGTCCTAACCAGCATCCAAACCGTGAAGCCAAATGCCCGTTCCTTCTTTTCTTGCACTTTGAAGATCCTATTGTCATCTTGCTTCCGTGTTTTGTATTGAAAAGACAACAGTCTTATTTCTCCTCTGAAGATAACTTACCTTTTGTCTCCATCTGCTCCTGACTTCCTCTCTGCTTGGAGATTTATTGATTTATTTATTGAAATAGAGAGAGTGATCTGTGATCTACTGGTTCATTCCTTAAATGCCCACAGTAGCCAGGGCTGGGCCAGGCAGAAGTCAGAGGCCAGACTCTCAGTGTAGGTCACCCACATGGGTGCCAGGAACCTGGATACCCGACTCATCATCCACTGCCTCCCAGGTGTGTGAGCTGGATGGGAAGCAGAGAGCAGCCAGCACTTGAACCAGGCACTCTGATAGGGGACACAGGTGTCCCAACCAGCAGCTCAGCACCCACCCTGCTTTCTGACTTTTCTCTCCAAGACTCTGTGACGTGTGTGAGGATGGCTTTGTTTGTGCATCTCCTGTTTTGGGGACTGAGTTTCTTGAACCTGTGGGTCAACATCTTTGACCAGACCGGGGGAGATTCGTGGCCGCTGTTTCTTCCACAGTTGGTTGTCACTTCTGCTCCTGTGAGATTCCAAACACACCAAGGTGAGACCCGACTCCCTCCCCATCTCTCCCATTCTGTTTTCTCTGTAGACATAGTTGTTGATGGATGGGTCTTTGAGTTCACTAAGCCTGCTTTCAGCTTTGTCTCTTCTGCTGTGAAATCTGCCCAGTGAATTCTTGATTTCAGATATCTTTAAGTGCTGGAATGTCTATTTGAATATTTATATAGATTTCCAATTTGGCTGAAGCCCTCTATCTCTTGGTCTGTTTTGTCCTTTCCTTCCTTGTCCTTTTCATTAACTTATTAATCATAATTACTGTGAAGTTAGCGCCTTGCCAGCCGAGCTGCCTAGGACACACTGGATGTGCCACATGGTCGTCCTGGACTCTTGGCATTTCAGCCATCTGTGGTTTTGGAAGTTCACGTTTCTCTTCTGCTGTATTTTCTTCGGTCACCCTAACTGCCCATGGGTGGGTAATAAGTCTTAGAGAGCTTTCTAGAAGCCAAGGACAGGCACAGGGACCCAAGGACAGACAGCTTAGTGACTGCTATGGAAAATGCTGGAACCCTGGGCTGGACCCACCTCGCTGAGGGCTCCTTGGTCAGCCACAGCTATTGGGATGGGACTCAGGGTTGAATTCATTTTGCTTGTTGCATTAATTCCGCATCATGATTTTTTGAACATCATAAGCATATTTATAAGAGAAACAACTTTGATATTAAACTCAACTATTTAATGAGATTTTAAATTCTGCTCTATATTTGTTTCCACATGCACTTCAAATAAGAACACTTTTTTTAAATTGCAGTGAGACATAACATCAGATTTGTCATCTTAACCACTGCTAGGTGTGCGGTTCAGCGCCGCGGAGCACAGGCACAGTGTTGTGCAAGCATCCCCACCGTCCATCTCCAGAGCTCTCTGCCCCTTGAAAACTGACACTGTGCACCACTGAACAGTGATCCCCCAGCCCCAGCTTCCTGTCTCCATGAACTTGACTGCCCAGGTGCCTTATCTAAGAGGAATTGTACAGTCTTTGTCCTTTTATACTGGCCTCTGCCTCTGAGCAGAATGGCTTCAAGTTTCATCCACATTGTAGCCTGTGATGGGCTGTCCCACCCACTTACTTCATTTTCTTTATTTAAAAGGCAGAGTGGGAGAGGGAGAGGGAGAGGGAGAGGGAGAGGGAGATAGAGAGAGAGACACCCTTCATCCATTGGTTCACTCCCCAAATGGCCACAATGGCACGATGGTTCAAAGCCCAGAGCCAGGAGCTTCTTCCTGGTCTCCCATGTGGGTGCAGGGGCCCAGGCACTTGGGCCATCTTCTACTGCTTTCCCAGGCGTATTAGCAGGGGGCTTGATCGGAAGTGGAACAGCCGGGACTCGAACTGGTGCCCATATGGGATTGCGGCACTACAGGTGGTGGCGGCTTTACCCACTATACACAGTGCTGCATGCCCCCTCAAGCTTTTTTGGTGGAATCATGCCGCCTGTATTCATGCATCGGTACCACATTCTCTTCATCTGTTCCTCTGTCAGTGGACACTGGGCTCGCTTCCGAGTTAGAGCTGTTGTGTAGAATGGCGCTGTGAGCGGTGGCATACACAGAATCGCCTCTCAGGGCTAGGACGACCACTGTGCTGGGAGCCAGCAGCCCAACCCCGCACCCCGGCCCTGGCACACAGAGGACAGGGACTCTAGGAGCCCGAGCAGGAGGCTGCCAGAGGGACTGGGGAGAGAGGAAGAGAGCTCAGCCCAGGTCTGCGGGAGCCTCGGGAGGAAAGGGCCGGGGAAGCACTGGTGGACCCCGGGCAGGATGGTTGTGAGGGAGGGGGAGGGTCTCAGGGTACCACGGGGGATGGAGGCACAGCTGGGCTGAGCTGGCAGAGGGTGGGTTGGGCCTGGATTTGCCTGCGACACCTGTGTCCCGTGTGTCAGGCAGGTCAAGCGCGGTTTACTGGGGCTGAGTAGCAGGGGAAAGGGGGTGTGTGGAGGAGTAAGAGGGCGGGGCCTGAGCTTGGGCAGGAAGTGGCACCCAGCCTGGGTGGGGGAGAATCGATGGTGCATATTCCGATTTTTAGGCTTTTTCAGGAACCCGGCGAATGACTGAATAACTGGACTAAAACTCAAAATGTAGCTGTGCCAGTCGGGTTGTTTGTCCTCTTGCCAAATCCTGAGCTTTGGGAGGGGCGGCTTCTTCAGTGCAGAGTGGGCGTTCTGAGCTTTGTGATGTGCGTGTGTGTGGGTGCGTGCACATGTGTGTGTGTGCTTGTGTGTGCGGAAATGGGCTTCCCTGCTGGGCCCTCCCTGGTCTTCTGAAGGTGAGGGTGCAGACGTGTTGGGAAGTGCTGCCTGGGTCACGCACCGTTTAACCCCAAAGGGGTTCAGTGCAGGAATCCTTTGTCACAAAAGCCTCAAGAAATGCATTCCAAATGAGAAAATCAGCAAAGAAAGACTTGAGACTCTCACGTGCCCTTGGCAAACACTGCAAGTGTGGAAGGTGACTGGTTCCCAGCCCATCCGACACCCATGACCGCTGTGTGGAAGATGATGGGTGCTGCTTTGTTTCTTCTCTTGAGGTTTGTTTGTTTGTTTTTGGAGAGAGAGAGAGAGAGAGAGGGAGGTCTTCCATCCACTGGTTCACTCCACAAATGGCTGCAACTCTGCAACAGCCAGGGCTGGGCCGGGCCCAAGCCAAGAGCCTGAGACTCCATCCGAGTCTCTCACTTGGGTGCAGGGGCCCAAGCACTTGGGCCATCCTCTACTGCTTTCCCAGGTGCATCAGCAGGGAGCTGGACCAGAAGCAGAGCAGCGGGGGCCTCACACGCACCTTCCACGATAGGATACTGTCGTGGCATGCAGTGGCACAGCCTACCGTGCCACAACACCAGCCTCCTTATCTTAGAAAAGAGAAAATAGGGGCCGGCGCTGTGGCACAGTGGGTTAAAGCCCTGGCCTGAAGCGCCGGCATCCCATATGGGCGCCGGTTCTGGTCCCGGCTGCTCCTCTTCCAATCCAGCTCTCTGCTATGGCCTGGGATAGCAGTAGAAGATGGCCCAAGTCCTTGGGCCCCTGCACCCATGTGGGAGATCTGGAGGAAGCTCTTGGCTCCTGGCTTCAGATCGGCACGGCTCCAGCCGTTGCGGCCAATTGGGGAGTGAACCATCAGATGGAAGACCTCTCTCTGCCTCTCCTCTCTCTGTGTGTAATTCTGACTTTCAAATAAAAAAATAAATAAACCTTAAAAAAAAAAGAAAAGAGAAAATAAAACACAGGTCGAGGTAGTGTGTTTTATTCATTTTTAAGGCACCATAAGGGGGTTGTGATTCTCTTTCCTTAATATAAAAGGCGAAGGCGCCCCTCCCCCCTCCCCCCACCACAGTGGCAGACGCCCCTCCCCCACCCAGTGGCAGATGCCCCACCCCCTTCCCTGAGTGGCAGACGCCTGCTCCTGCCCTAGCTGCACCATGAATGTTTCCGCCCCATGCTCTTAGCACAGCTGCCACCGCCCTGAGCGCCCCAATAGAATCCCCCAAAGACTGCCTAGACAGCATCTCTTCATCCCCACTCGAGTTTATTCCATCCGGGCATCCGCCATGGAGCTGGCAGTTCAGATTTGACAGTGAGGAGGCACGGAAAGTTATGCTTGCTTTAGAAACAGGTAGTGGTTGCCAGTTTAGTGTAGTGCTTATGCTGGACCCCAGAAGGGCCTGAGGGAGGCCGGGGAAGGAGCAGGACCTGGGGTGGAGGCCCACTCTGGCCCACCTTGTGTATTCCCTGCTGCTCGCCAGGGACGGGAGGGCCATGCTGTTGCAGGCTTGGAGCTCAGGCCTCCCGGGTCAGCCGCAAAGGCCAGGTCAGAACCAGGATCCCCTCCTCCCCTCCCCTGAGCCCCAGGACTTCCCTGGCTGGGGAGGAGAGCAGCGGAGGGAGGGATTTGGGCAGGAACTGGTTCTGCGTGGCTCCAGCAGCGCAATCTGTTGAGTGATTGGCACTCTGGTGCCTAGGATGGTGTGGGTGGGGGAGGGACTCGAGTTCCTGGTTGGTGCACCACTCTCCCCGGTTCCTGAGAGACAGGCTCCCCCTGTGACAGGCGGACTCCTCGCCACCCCAGGGCGTGTGAGGCTGGAGATGTGAGGACTTGAGCCACGGGCCGGCCCTCTCTGGGCTCCATTGGGCAGAGACAGAGCCCTCGGTGCCGGGGTCGGGTTCCAGGCCGAACTCCGGCATTCTAAGAGGCTGAGCCGCGGCTCCACCGCCTGCGTCCCACCACGGACAAGCTGGCCTTTGTCTCGCCAGCGGGGCAGGAGGAAATCGCCAATCCCTGCCTGGGACGCGGGCTGGCAAGAGGCGCGGCCGCTCCTCCGGGGAGCGACCCGGTGGCCTGGCACTTGGCTCCTGGCCCGGGGCCCCAAGGGGCGGAGGCGGCGGGAGGAATGAGGACGCGGCGCGGCGCGCCCCTGCCACGCTCAGGCTGACGGGCGGCGGGCGGCGGGCGGAGCGGGGCGCACTGCTCGGCTCGCCTGGGCTCAGCTCCGCGGTGCTCCGAGGGCGCGGGCTGGACGCTATCCGCGGTGCTGAAGCGCCGGCCGCGGCGGGGAGGCGGGCCCGGGGCCGCCGGGCCGCGCACACCCAATCCCGGGACCGCCCTCCTTCTCCCCGGCTCGGCGCGGCGGTGGCAGCCGGCACCGCACCGGGATGGACTGAGAGTGCGGCGGCGCGAAGGCAGCGGCGGCGGCGGCGGCGGCGGCTGCAAGACCCACCCCAGCCTCAGGGTCGGACCCACATCCACACCAGAGAGCCCCTCCCGGGGGTGAGTCAGGGCGGGCTGAGCCGGGGTGGGGTAGTCGGGACCCTGGCTTTGACAACCTCCCCCCAGCTCCCCGTTGCAAATGTCTTCCAGCCAGGATCCCCAACAGCCTGTGAGGTTAAGGGGCAAGAGCCCTGTCCGGGGGTAAAGGGTAGAGCCTCCTGCTCTCAAAAACCCCACGACAAAGGGACAGTCATAAGGCATGCCCTCCTCCCCGGCCCTGGGTGTAGCCCACAGTTTGGCCCCCGGTTGGTTTGCCCGGGCTGGTGTCCTAGGGGGTCTGTGCAGGGGTCCTGCCCTGGGCACAACCCAGCCCCTGGAATTCGGCCCAGACAGAGGCCAGCCATCTTTTTCAGCAGGGAAAGGCAGGTTAGCTGTGACTGGGGTTGCAGCTGGGAAGTCCCACCTCCCTAGGACTCCCGAGGCCTCTGAACCCCTGTGACCAGGGCTTCAAGGGTGAAGGTCACTTGAGTGCACCTGGCTGTTGTTGTGAGCTGGACTCAGGCAGAGAGAGTGGATACTGGGTAGACACTCCCTGCCAGCGTTGTGTGTGTGTGTGTGTGTGTGTGTGTGTTCGTTCCCAGCACGCAAAGGAGATTTTAAACTCCAGTGGTGCCTGTCACAGCAGAGCCCTTCTCCGGCCTGCCTGTGCTTCCGAGTAAGCAGTTTGAGATCACGCTGGGCAACTCCCCAGCCGGAGAAGCCCTGGGGCTTCCTCAGCCCCCCGCCCCCCGGAGCTGTCCCCCCTCCTGCCGGAAGTGGGAGGATGTGTTTAAACTTGATGGGTCACCTCTGCCTTCGCTCCTACCAGCACTCGGTTCCCATCTCCATCACCTGGCAAGGTCAGACAGAGAGCTCTCTGAACGCTCAGGATGGGCTGCGCGGGCTGCCGGGGGCTCCGCTGCCCAGACAAGGGGCTTCTGGAGTGTTGGGGGAGGTGAGGGAGCAGAAAGAGAGGGGGAGGAGGCCGAGGGACCCTCCCCGAAGGCCCCAGGGAGGTCCACTTGTGCTGGCTTCCAGCTGGTGCTGGACCCTGATGCTGGAGCACTGGGCGGGCAGGGGGTGGGGTGGTGTTGGGTTCCGTCTGTCTAAGCCTAAGCCATGTGCATCAGAAGGGGCTCTGGCGGGCAGCTGCCTTGGATCCCGTGAAAGCCTGGGCAGTGCCCGGGAAGTGGAGGCGAGCGAGGCACTGCACTGGTCTCAGGGTCAGTGTTGCGCTGCAGTGGTGCTGCGGTGCTGAGGAAAATGCATGCCAAGGGTTTATTTGCATCACCTGCCTGGAGCAGACCACTTGGCACCCAGGCACCAACATCTCTCGCCGCTGTTGTGTGGAGGGCAGAGGTCGGAAGGGGAGGGGGGAGAGAACGCGCCAGGGGGTTCACAAAGTTGGTGGAAAAATAGAATAAACTTAGACAAGTTTATTCTGGTGCAAAAAAATAATTTTTTTTGAAATCTATGCTTAGTTCTTTCCATAAAATACATTCTCCCTGAACTTTTTTGAAGACAGCCCCCAGATGCATGGACTTCAAAAGATCTTGCATGAAAGTAAACTTCTCTTTTGATTTCCTTTTCTGTGAATTATTGGAAATATGCTGCATATATTCTCAAACTGTGTTATTCTTGACCACTTTTTTCCCCACCCCAAAGTGGGTTTTTTGGTGTGTGTTTTCTTTTAGCTTCTATGTGAGCTCCTTATCGTTCAGCCTGATGAATGAACTCTTTCAGAGCCTGCTTGTCCAGAAGGGTGGCTGACTCATAGCTGTGCCCTGACATCACTGTTGATCCGTTTCCTAAAAACATGAAGTCCGGAAAGAGACAGCGGCAGGCCAGCTAGGGAGGAGGCGTAGTGGCTGTTGGGGAAAAGCATCCTATTTGGGCTTTGCATGTTGTTTGCTTTGAAAAATGAACCTGGATAGCCAAAAAGTTTTCCATAACCAGATCAAGTTGAGAGAGAGAGATGAGTATTTTTAGCATGGCCCACCCCTGTAATGCAAGCAGGCTACCTATTTTTACCCATCGTCTGAGCAACTTAAAACCTGCTCAATAATTCAGGTGGGTTCGAGTTCACCTCCGTAACTGAAGAGGGGACAGTTGGATGAGACGCGGGCCCAGATCCAGCTCACGGTCTCTGCTCCGAAGTCCTGCCCTTGGCTGGGTCATAGGCACAGACGCCTCTGTGCACAGTTATTAAACACGCTTGGAAAATGTGGATGGAATCTTTCTGTCTGGATGTCTCAAGACGGGAAATAAAGGCGCCATGATGAAGGCATGACCGAGAGTTGGCAGCAGGACATGCTTCCTGGTGGTGCGGGCAGGCGAGCTTGGGTCCCCAGCAGAACAGTGTTGGGTTGGTGGCAACAGCTGTATGCTATAAAGAAGTGAACTCCGGACGTTGAGAAACCGGGGTTCACATCCCGATCTTAACCTCTGATTGGCCATAGCCCATGATCTGAGCCTTGCTGTGCCTCTATCTTACCATCTGTGAAATGGGGACAGCAGTGTGGGCCTTGTATGTGAACTGTCAGCGCAGCAATGACATGGGTGTGCTCCGTGTTCCTCTCAGTAGCTCACACCATAGTCTGCCTCTGCTGGTCATTACAGGACCCCAAGTGTGTTTAGCCAAAATGCCTCAACGTGTGTGTTTATACTTTAAAAAAAACAAAACCTGTGAGGATCAAGAAGGGACTCAGCAGCTTACCGGGGGATAGCCTGGTCCTGCTGGAGGCGGCGGTCCCAAGGTGGGGGCTGCCCTTGGGTCTGCCGACATCCAGGGAGGGACTTTAGCTGGCCAGCAGCGGAGGACAAGGAGAGACAGAGGGACTGTTGCCTTTAGAGGGAATGGAGCCTAAATGCCCAAGGCCACGGGGGCCTCTGTTTAGAGCAAGCACATCCAGGACAAGCTGCCTGGCGAGGGGGAGAGGCTGCCGGGCTGGCGCTCCCTGGTGCTGGCCGGTGTCTCTGCCTCCCGCCCACCCCGGGGGCAGCAGCTAGCCCTGGTGGGCGGGTGGTGCGTGCCCTGGGCTTGTTGCCAGGCCTTCCCGGGCAGCCCCGTGAGATAAGCACCATCACCCTCCTTGTTGAACCGACGAGGAGACTCCAAGAAGCTCAGTCCCAGGGCCCCAGGATTGGAGGGCGGCAGCTGCCCCTCCAGCACCAGGAGAGGGGCCTCCCAGGCGAGCCGATGGCACGGAAGGGGAGTGATGCAGGGCCCCAGTCCCGGAGCTGCGGGCTTGCAGTCCCCTGCCCTCCTTATACTGAGGTGACTGCGGCCCATGGCTGGACAGGGAGAGGAAGAGGAGCCCTTGGAGGCTGGGGCAGCCAGGCCGACTCACCGTGGGCAGGAGTCAGTGTCTGGCACCTTCCCTTTCTGCCCTCCCCCCCTCCCCCCGGATCCTCCTGTCCCCTCCCGGGCACGGGGTCTGTGATCCTGGCCATCAGGGTCAGCCGCTGCGGGCAGGAAACGGGGCAGGAAGGTGGCAAAGCCCTTGGAAATCAACGAGGCCAACCCTGCAGGATGTGAATGAGAGGAAGCAACTCACCCAGGGGCTGCGGGGGAGGGGGCGCACAGGGCTCTTTATGGCCACCCCAACAGGAGCTCCTCCCAGTGGGCCACGCGGCAGGGCCTGTGTGGGAGCCTGGGCAGGGGGGGTGCCAGTGGCTGTGTCAGACAGGACATCCCAGACGCAAGGACTTCCTTGGTGGATCCCACAGGCCGGCTGAGCTGGGCAGCTCCGCGCACCTGGCTCCCCCACCCCGGCCCGGGAAGCCTCTCCATCTGGCCTCTGCTGGCACAGACTGCATTGATTTCCATTTCCCGGGGCGGTGAGATCACTTTAAAGGTTGTGCAGTGGAGTCTCCAGTGCTCTCCGCTCGAGACCTTGCTCTGATACCGCCTGCTGCCAACAGCCTGGGCCCCAGGCACTGGGAGGAAACGCGTGCTGGTCGCTCATGAACTTGAATTATTTACGAAGCGAGTGTAGGGCTCCCGTAGCTGCTTTGCGCACCACTGCCCCTCTCCACCCCGCCCCAGCCATTACTTCATGAGCACACCCAGGAGCTTACCCCTTTAATTGAACAGCATTTCGTGGTGCTAAACGGCGCGCTCCTATCCCTGGGCTGCCTTTCCGGTTACTGCTCTGTGGCTCCCACCTTGAACCCCAACCCCTGCCCCCTCCCCCCACTCCTTCGCGTCCTCACCGCCTGAAGCCGGGTCCTGTTCATCTTCCTGCCCCGTTTTCTCTGGCCTCCGCCCTTTCCCCCTCCCGGGGCCCGGCTGCCACGGGCAGCGCTGATCCACTTGCTCATTCTCCGCTGACCTTGCCTGGGGCCCCTTTCAGACTCCTGCTCTGGGTGCCTGAGGGGCAGATTAGTCTTTCAGGAACGCACATTTTGCGCTGGTCACTGCCCCCTGCCTTCCCCAGCCACTGTTCCCTCAGGATGAGTGCAGGTGGCTCCACCGGGCCTTTCTGCAAGCCGGCCCAGCACCTCGCACCGCAGACCACAGGGCTGCCCAGGGGCGGCCTCGCCTCTTCTCCCGCCCGCTCGGGGGGCTCCTCTTCTCCCCCATAGGGGTCTCCTCCTCTTGCCTGCATATGTCCTGTAAGCCACCTCCTCTAGGCTGTCTTCCTGCCCAGCCTAGACCAGAGCATGCTTCTTGCTCAGATAAACATTCCCAGGGACCTGAGTATTAAAACACACACACACACACTGAAGTCCCAACTCCCTGGGCCTGTGAATGTGGCCTTGCTGGAACTGGGGGCTTTGCAGACATCATCAAGCTACAGTGAGGTCGTGTGGGTAGAGCCTGGTCCAGGGTGACTCGTGTCCTCCTATACCAGGAGGGAAACCTGGACTCAGACCACAGGGGAGGATGGGGGCGGAGGTTAGAGTGATGCTGCCGCAAACCAAGGCGCGCCCGTGGCTGCCCGAAGCCGGAAGAGGCGAGGAAGGGGCCTCTCCTAGAACATTTGTGGGAGCACCTTCCCGCCGACACTTGGGTTTTGGATTTCTGGCCTTCAAAACTGCGAGAGAATGAAGTTCTGTGTCTGAGCCAGGTGGAAGGGTGGGATGAGAACCCTGAGCAAGGGCCCTGCTCCGGGCGACCTTCCGGCTCCTCGCTGGGCCGGCAACCATCCAGTAAGACTCCCTGCGGGAAGGGGAGCCGCCCCAGGTTCAGAGATGAACAGGTGTCAGTCAAGGGAGAGGACGGCAGAGAGCCCAGGCCAGGTGGGCAGAGGCGTGGCAGGGAGCTGAGGCCAGGAGCACGCAGTGCTGAGCCTCTCGAGGCTTCTTAGCTCCTGGTGGGCTGTGGCTTATGCAGGAGTTTGAACTTGAACTTGCTCCCGGAAGGTAGCAGATAATATTTTTAGTAGACAGCCCATGTGGTTGCTGGCAGGGTGGATCTAAGAGAGTGCGAACTTGGAAGCCAAGGCGGGGGAGAGGAGGGCAGTGTGGAGCTGCCATTGATTTCGAAGAGTAAGGGGGATTCGTTGCACACAGAGGTTCAAGGAGAGGGAGACCACCGCACAGGCGCCATCCAGCCTGGGCCTGGAAGGGCCTGGAAGGGCCTGGAAGGGCCTGGAAGGGAAGGGCGCTCATAAGGGGGCAGAGGAGAGGTGCTGGGCTCCCTGGGGCGACAGGCGGAATCAGGGAGGCGTCCAGGTGGCCGTGAAGTTCCAGGACACAGAGGGGAAGACTGTCCTGGCTCTGCAGCCTGGGACAGCTACACAGGGAGCTGGCACTTGGTGCTGCGGAAGTGGATGCCACCACTAGGGCCCCATCAGGGAGTGGGAAGGGAATGGGGGGGGTGAGGACAGTGGGGGTGTGGGCAGAGGGCTTCACAGAGGAGCTGCTGCTGGGACTTGCGAGCCTGACCTGCCGCAGGAGGGGCCCTGCAGGGAGCGTCCTACGCGGCTTCAGGGATGACCCTGAGCAAAGCTGCACCTGCTGCTTCTCGCCTTCACTTCTGTTTGTGTCTACACTCGCCTCCGACACCCTCTCTCCGCCTTGGCGCGGTGCATGACACCTCTCTGGATCACATGGGCCAGAGTACAAGCCGGTGCGTGCCTGCACCGCCCCGTCCATGGGTGATGCCTCCCGGTTCCACAGCTGTGATTCTCCAGGTTACTGGTAGTGGCAGCCTGGTAGCTTGAGGGTGGGGTGAGACCCACAGCCTGGCTGGAGGCCGGGTGCCTGCCCTGCGGCCCCACCACCCCTGGCTGCAGCTCTGTCCGTTCTTTGCAGGGCGCGTCACCATGGGCGGCTGTGTTCCTCCGCTTCCTGGGGATCGTGCCGCGGGTGTGCCAAATGATCCAGCCCTTGTCTGATTGCTGTCTGCCAGGTTGGTCTGTGTGCGCTGGTGTGCTGGCTTCTCTCGCGTGGCTTCCGGGCGCACCTGCCCGCACTGTCACCCAGTGTGCACCCGCCTCCGTGCCCGACCTTGCACCCTGCGAGAGTCCCTTAGAGGTCACCGGAGGTTTTGCAGGGAGCAGGCCTCCTCATTGGAGCAGAAGTGACTTTTAGTTAGGAAACACGTGCTTGTGGAGCACATAAATGACTCTCAAATATATAGCATACAATTTAGGCGTCCTTCGTCACCTCCCTCCCCTCCCGAGAGCAGCACTCCACCAACGTGCTAGCAGGAGTGCTTTTCCAGAACTTTCCCACGCATTTACAAAGCCATCGAAGTATACACACGCCCACGCGCACATGCACCCATACATCTTATACACAGTGATGAGGAGACGGCCTTTTTTTTTTTTTCTGTTACTAATACATTTTAGAGATTTTGCATGTGGGTGAAAATAGGCCAATCTCATTTTTATTTTAAAAAATGTTTATGTATGGGGCTGGCACTCTGGCGTAGTCTCCTCCTCAGTGCCAGCATCCCAAATGGGCGCCGGTTTGAGTCCCGGCTGCTGCACTTCCGATCCAGCTCTCTGCTATGGCCTGGGAAAGCAGTAGAAGATGGCCCAAGTGCTTGGGCCCCTGCACCTGCATAGGAGACCTGGAAGAAGCACCTGGCTTCTGATGGGCCCATCTCCAGACGTTGCAGCCATTTGGGGGAGTAAACCAGTGAATGAAAGACCTCTCTCTCTCTGTCTCTCCCTCTCTCTATAACTCTGTCTCTCAAATAAATCAGTCTTTAAAAACTGTTTATTTATCTTTCATCTACCTGAAAGAGACACAGAGATCTCGCATCTGCTGGCTTATTCTCCAAATGCCCACAACCACCACAACTGGGCCAGGCTGGAGCCCAGACAGCATCCAAGTCTCTTCCGCGGGTGTTGTGGTACAGTGGGTTAAGCCGCCACTAGCAACATTTACATCCCATACCAGAGTGCCGGTTCCAGGCCTGGTTACTTGGCTTCTGATCCAGCTTCCTGCTAATGTGCTTGAGAAGGCACAGAGGATGGCCCAAGTACTTGTTTTCCTGCCAGGAGTGTGCTAGGCCCAAATCAGGAGTCCAGAACTCCATCTGGATCTCCCACATGGGTGGCAGGGACCCAAGTACTTGAGCCTCCACCTGCTATCTCCCGGGGTGCACATTGGCAGGAAGCTGGGGTTGGGAACAGAGCTGGGACTCAACTCCAGGGACTCCACCCTGGAATGAGGGGGTCCCAAGCAGGAGCACACTAACAGTTGGCCACAATGGAATAGTTTCCCCCTTTATTTTCTTTGGAATTGCTATGTACTTGAAAGAGAGACAGAGAGGAGGGAGAAAGACAGAGACACAGATCTTCCACCTGCTGGTTCACGGCCCCAAATGCCTGCAACAGCTGTGACTGCAGCAGTCGGAGCTGGGAGCCAGGAGCTCCACCCAGGTCTCCCATGGGAGTGACAGGGACCCCAGTACTTGGGCCGGCACTTTCAGTCTCCCATGGTGCATTTGCATGAAGCTGGACTTGGAAGCAGAGCCAATCCTGAACCAGCAACATTGGATGCAAGTATTCAAATGGCATCTTTTTTTATTTTTATTTTTTTGACAGAGTGGACAATGAGAGAGAGAGACAGAGAGAAAGGTCTTCCTTTGCCGTTGGTTCACCCTCCAATGGCCGCCGCGGCTGGCGCTGCGGCCGGCACACCACGCTGATCCGATGGCAGGAGCCAGGTACTTATCCTGGTCTCCCATGGGGTGCAGGGCCCAAGCACTTGGGCCATCCTCCACTGCACTCCCTGGCCACAGCAGAGAGCTGGCCTAGAAGAGGGGCAACCGGGACAGAATCCGGTGCCCTGACTGGGACTAGAACCCGGTGTGCCGGCGTTGCAAGGCGGAGGATTAGCCTAGTGAGCTGCGGCGCCAGCCCCAAATGGCATCTTAACCATTGAGCCAAACACCCACCCCTCATTTTCCCCTTGAGGGACAGTGGGTTCTTCACCATTTTTGAAAAAAAAAAATTTATTTATTTATTTGAAAGGCAGAGTTACAGAGAGAAGGAAAGGGGAGAGGGGGATCCTCCATCTGCTGTTTGACTCCCCAAATGGCCACAATGGCTGGGGCTGGGCCAGGCCAAATCTGGGAGCTTCTTCTGGGTCTCCCACATGGGTGCAGGGGTCTAAGCACTTGGGCCATCTTCCAGTGCTTTCCTGGGTACGTTAGCAAAGAGCTGGATCGAAAGTGGAGCAGCCGGGACTCGAACCAGCACCCTTATGGGATGCCGGTGCCACAAGCTGCAGCTTTACCCACTGTGCCACAGCACCGGCCCTAGATTCTTCAGCTTGTATTCCTGTCCCATAGAGTGCAGTAGTGGGCCTTCTTCATCTCCGTGCACGTGTGTGAGTTTTTCCGTCACGTATGTTCCTAGGAGAGAAATCGGAAGGCTACAAGGCCATGCACGTGATACACAGCAACAGACCCGATCAGGCTGTCAGCCAGAAGGAATACACCCCGCGGCCATGTCTCCCAGCAGCGTGAGCGGCAGCAGAGGCCACCCCTTTGTTACACTGATGGAGGAACCAAAAGGCCCTGTCTCGCGTTTTGCTCCTGACCATGGAGTGTGCGTTTATCTGCCTTCTTGACCAGCGTGTGCATCCTGCGGCTTGCATATTCATTATCTATTTTTCATTTCACTCCTTGGATACTTGTGGTTTCCATTGCTGATGTATCAGGAGCTCCCTCTAGTGGCGATTTCTCCCGCCTTGGTTATCTGTCTTGCAAGTGTTTTCTTGTCTTTTAACTCTTGGGTGGTGACTGTGGCACTATGGCGTTCCCAAATACTCATGTTCTTTTTTTTTTTTTTTTTTTTTTTTTTTTTTTAAGATTTATTTATTTATTTGAAAGAGTTACACAGAGAGAGAAGGAGAGGCAGAGAGAAAGAGAGAGGTCTTCCATCTGCTGGTTCACTCCCCAGATGGCCGGAACGGCCCAAGCTAGGCCAAGCCGAAGCCAGGAGCCAGGAGCTTCTTCCAGGTCTCCCATGCGGGTGCAGGGGCCCAAGGACTTGGGCCATCTTCTACTGCTATCCCAGGCCATAGCAGAGAGCTGGATGGGAAGTGGAGCAGCCGGGACTCAAACCAGAGCCCATATGGGATGCCGGCACTGCAGGCGGTGGCTTTACCTGCTACACCACAGCGCCAGCCCCGTGCTTATGTTCTAAGCTCCGTCAACCACAGGGCTTGTTTTTTTAGTGGTGGGGGGCCGGGGTGGAAGTGGAGGTTGGAGGCTTAGAATGTTGCTCTCCTGCCCCTTCCTTGCTCTTTGCTTGCCTTCGAACAAAACCTCTCAACTTCACTCAACTTGAACTTTGCCACTTGACAGCTGTGCCGCCCATCCTGGCCAGCCCCACACCAGCTGCCAAGGGCTCACAGGAGCAGCTGACCTTGTTAAACTAACTCCTTGATGGACGTGGAGACCAAGTGCGTTTGGGCATTGGACTTGCCTGGGGCAGAAGCTCCGGGGACACCAGGCACTGCCGTAGTTCACTTTTCTCAGGTGTTTTTTGTTTTTGTTTTTGTTGAGTGCCTGCAGGGCTGAGGTCATTGTCACTTCTCTATGCAGGGAAGTCATCAGCCATAACCAAATCCAACAGAGCAGGTGATTTAAAGAACAGAAATTTACTCTCACCATTCTGGCGGCTGGAAGTCCAAGATCAAAAGAGCAGCAGGATTGATTTCTCGTGAGACCTCGCTGTGGCTGCCGTCTCACCGTGTCTTCACATGGCTGCCCTACTCCTTTCTTATCCTTTTTTTTTTTTTTCTTTTAAAGATTTATTTGAAAGGCAGACAGGCAGAGGCAGAGAGAGAGGTCTTCCATCTGCTGGTTCACTCCCCAAACGGCCGCAAAGGCTGGAGCTGCGCTGATCCGAAGCCAGGAGCCAGGAGCTTCTTTCCGGTCTCTCACACAGGTACAGGGGCCAAGGGACTTGGGCCATCTTCCACTGCTTTCCCAGGCCATAGCAGAGAGCTGGGTAGAAGTGGAGCAGCCGGGACTCGAACCGGTGCCCATATGGGATGCCGGCACTACAGGCAGCAGCTTTACCCGCTATGCCACAACGCCGTCCCTTGGAATCCATCTTCCTATGAGGACACCTGTCCTGACAAGTCAGGGTCCACCTTGATGACCTCATTTTATCTTAATCTCCTCTATATGGGGAGGGGACACCTGGCAAGGCGGCTAACTTGCCTCTGTGGCTGGATCCAGTCCCAGCTCTGCTCTGGCTTCCGCTAATGCACATCCCGGGAGACAGCAGGTGACGGCTCAAGGTCCCGGGCCCCTGCCACCCACGTGGGAGACCCGGAATGAGTTCCAGGCCCCTGCTTGGGTGCCTGGCCCGGCCCTGGCTGCAGAGGGCATTTGGGCAAGTGAGCCAGTAGATAGGAGATCTCTGTCTCTCTGCCCGTTAGAAACATAAACATTAATTATTAAAAAAATCATCTCTTTAAAGGTTCAACTGCAATCCCTCACATTCTGAGGCTCTAGGGGTTTGGACTTCAACACAGGGAGACTTGGCTGACCCTGCAGCAGAGGGAAAGCCCCGCGCTGGGATGAGACTCAGGGGAGTGAGGCTTCCAGTCTCCCGGGGAGCAGACTGAGGATCCGGGCTCAGGCTCGTGCCTCCAACTCTGAAGCCCTGGACCCTGCAGGGAGGGGGCGGGGATGATGTCGGGGCGGGGGGCACTGGTGTTACAACTCTTTGAGTTCCACCACCCTGACTTCCTGCTCACCTGTCACCAACCCTTGTCCCCACCATCCCATGGCCTCATAACTCTCACCCCCTAAGCAGGGTACCTGCTCCCTGCAGAACTCCTGCACGTCCTCTGTCCCCCAGGAAACGGCATCAAATAAAAATTCACTTGAGGGCCCAGTGCTGTGCCGCAGCGGGGTAAGCCACCGCTTGCAACGCCAAGCATCCCATAAGAGTGCTGGTTCCAGTCCCCTCTGCTCCACTTCCAATCCAGCTCTCTGCTGTGGCCTGGGAAAGCAGTAGAGGATGGCCCAAGTGCTTGGGCCCCTGCACCCACATGGGAGACCCAAAAGAAGCTCTTGGCTCCTGGCTTCAGTTTGTCCCAGCTCTGGCTGTAGAAGCCATTTGGGGACTAAGCCAGAGGATGAAAGATCTCTCTCTTTGTCTCTCTCATTCTCTCTGTAACTCAGAGGCCTTTCAGATAAACCAATAAAAATTTTTAAAGGGGAAAAATAATTCCTATGAGAGATGGCTTAGCTTTTTTTAAATATTTATTTATTTGAAAGGCAGAGTTACACAGAGGCAGAAGAAGAGGCAGAGAGACAGACGAGAGATCTTCCATTTGAGGTTCACTCCTCAAATGGCCATAACAGCCAAGGCTGAGTCAGGCCAAAACCAGGAGCCAGGAGCTTCTTCCAGGTTTCCCACTTGGGTCCAAACACTTGGACCATCTTCTGCTGCTTTCCCAGGTGCATTAACAGGGAGCTGGATTGGAAGTGGAGCATCCAAGACTCGAACCAGCACCCATATGGGATGCTGGTGCTGCAGGTGGCAGCTTTACCCACTACACCACAGCCCCAGCCCCTGGCTTAGCCTTAAAAAAAAAAAAAAAAAGTTGATTGAACGTAGCTTGCTGCACTTCTGCTGTCATAGGCAGCATTGCAGGGGATGATGAAGAGGACTTGAACTGCAGGAGGCTCCCTGGGCATCGCAAAGCTGTGATTGCTCGTTTGCTTCCCTCCTCCCCTCTGCCCGCACACCTGCCGTATCCCATCTTCAGCATCCTACGAACCAGTACGTGTCACCCTGTGCCCTCCTCACCCTACACTGGAGCTAGCAGCTTCCCTGGTTCTCTAAGGAGTGTTCCAATGGCTGCGTGATATTCTACTGAGTCACAGACCGGTGTTTTGACCTCATCCTTCAACTTTTGGGCATTTGGGTTCCCCGCTTGGGCTGTTACGGATAATGGCGCTGTGAATGACTTTGTATAGAAAGATTTTCGCTCCTCCTGAGTTGTTTGCTGTGGGAAGGCCCCCAGGAGTCTGATTGCTTGTTGAGTTAAGGGTCACAGCAGCGTAGTGGCTCCTCAGTGAGCCGTACGATCGCTTTACAGGACGAACATCACCGTGCCCTGTGCCACCAACACCCAGCTGAGCACCTCGGCTTCCCTCCTACCTCGCTGGCCTTAAGCACCAATAGCGAAATACATTTTGTGACCATTTTCATATACTTAAAATCGTCCATTAAAGCTGCTTGCTTTGAGTTGCTTTACTAACCAACAAACAAGAAGGAACATTCTGCAACAGATTTGGATTTTCCATTCCTTTTGTTGTCACTTTCTTAAAAAAATCAGTGAAGACCAAACAAATGGATAGGAACGCCTTAGGAGGCCCAGCCCTCTGATTGTGTGGGGCGGGACTTGTTGCTGAAAGTAGTACTGAGTGAGCAAGGGGTTTCTGGGTTAATAACTGACACAGTAGGTGAATGGGGGCTGAGGAGGGGCCAGTGCCCTCGGACCTGCTGCAGGGACTGACCCCAGCTGCTCACCCTGGCCATCGAAATGCGCAGCTGGGGATGCTAACGGAGCCCCTTGCTCGTTCCAGACTCGGCTCCCAGCAGTGTGGCGTCTGCCTCCTCTGCCGTCTCTAACACGGGTGGGGAACCTTTTATTTTATTCCGCCATGGGCCATTTGGATATCTGTAACATCACTCGCGGGCCATGCAAAATGATCCACTTAAAAATGAGCCTGCTATAGATGTACGGACTTTCTTGTCCTGCCTGTAGTTGCTTCGGCAAGGTCAGACTGAATAATGCCACGGGCCCTGCACAGCCTGCCGGCAGAATGGTCCCCACTCCGGCAACAGCACGGGGCACGGGTGAACAGGGCCAGGCCTCGGCACCATCCCTAGCCCTCCCCTTTTCTCAAACTTGTTTGAATGCACTCTCCCCCCAGGGTGCACTCTCTCCCGTTCCATTTTTCTGATCTAAAATAATCAATGGTCCATTGAAAATTTCCTTCCCAACCTTGGAAGTTTATTGTAATTACCTAGCAACCCATTTTCATCCATGTGGCTCCTGAATTCATTCTTTGGCTTCGGTGCGGAATCCTTTATGAATGAGGTAGACAGGAGCTATCCATGGCTGTGTGACCACTGCAGCTCAGTGGGGTTTTGCTTTTGAGATATCCCCCATGTGCGTGCATCACGGACCCTCGGAAGGCTTTGCTCTCCCAGGCCAATATGGAGAAGGGCAGCGGCCATCTTCCGGGGGAGTCCAGCCCCTCATTAGTAAAGAGCACGAGACCCAGAGCGGGAGCTTCGCATGTTTAGGGGGTAGCCAGCTCAGGTCTGGAAGCCCCCGTTGGATCTTGCTCCCAAGGGGACTCCCGTGAAGGACGGGGCAGGGGCACAGAGGGGACAGGGCTCTGCCAGAGATGGTGGGCGTCAGAGATGCAGCTGGGGGCGCAGCAGTAGGAGCCTTGGGAAGGCAGGAAGGTGGCGAGGTTTGCTAGCCTAGGCCACGTAGGGCTCTCGGGGGGTGACTGAGCTGCTCTTGTCCGTCCACTCACTGATCTAGTCATTCGTGTGCACCTGCCGTGCGCTCGGCCAGGCTGGAGGCTGAGAACAGAGAGGAAAGGCCGCGGTCCCAGCACACACGGAGTCCACCGTCTGCTGTGAGACGCAGACAAGTAGATAGGGATCCAAAGTGGGGTGCTGGGGCCCGGGGAAAGAGAGCCAGGCTTCTCCAGGAGCCCAGAATCAAGGAGATTCACACATGCCGCTATCACGTCCGATGTCCGTGCCTGCACGGCTTTCCCACAGTTGTGAAGACGGCTGGCCGTTGGTCCATTCAGTATTTTGTGTTGGAGCATAGTCTGTTGTTTCTAAGGAGTCTCTCCATGATCTGCCATGAAGTTGATGGACTAAACATTCACCTGCTGTTAGACAATTAGGTTCTTTTAAATTTTTTAAAAATATATTTATTTAATTTATGTGTTTGAAAGTTGGAGACATATCTCTCATCTCCTGGCTCACTCCCTCAAATAACCCGCAACAGGCCAGAGTTAAGAGCCAGGTCTCCCACTTCCGTCCAGGTCTCCCTGGACAGAAGCACTTGGGCCATTGCCTGTTGCCCCCTGGGCACATTAGCAGGAAGCTGGGTCAGAATGGTGGCGAGACTCAGCCCCAGGCCCTCTCCTATGGGACACAGGCACCCCCAGCAGCGGTTTAACCCACTGCGCCAGGAAACACACACCCCCTTTGATGTTTTTAACGTGTTTCCTTGAGAGGCAGAGAAATAGACCTATAGACAGAGACAGCCACTGTTTCACTCCCCGAACGCCTGCAACAGCCGGGGGCGCCAGGCACGCCATCCGGGTCTCCCACATGGGTGGCAGCACCCGTGACTTGACCCATCCCTGCTGCCTCCCAGGGCCCGCGTTAACAGGAAGCTGGAGTCAGCAGCCAGGGCCAGGAGCCAAATCCAGGCTCTCTGGTGTGGGATGCAGGCATCCGCATCAACGTATCAGCCTCTAGGCTGGACACCTGCCCCTGGGCTGCTGCTAGGTCTTGGCAACAAGTAGCACTCCATACAGTGTTCCCGCTGTGTCCTTGTCATGCATCCCATTTGTCATCCTGGAGCACAGCTACTGTGCAGGGCCATGCTGTCCCCAGAGACCTCACACTAGTTTCTGGAGCTGCTGTCAGTGGCTGGCGGATCCATCTCTCTCTCTCAAAGATTTTTATTTATTTATTTGAAAGTCAGAGTTACACAGAGAGAGGAGAGGCAGAGAGAGAGAGAGGTCTTCCATTTGGTGGCTCACTCCCCAATTGGCCACAACGGGCCAAGCTGCGCCAATCCAAAGCCGGGGCCAGGAGTTTCTTCTGGTCTCCCACGTGGGTGCAGAGGCCCAAGGACCTGGGTCATCTTCTACTGCTTTCCCAAGCCATAGCAGAGAGCTGGAATGGAAGTGGAGCAGCCGGGTCTTGAACTGGCGCTCATATGGGATGCTGGCATTTCAGGCCAGGGCGTTAACCCGCTGAGCCACAGCACCGCCCCCTCCCCCTTTCCCCCCTGATGGGGTCACGTCCCTTGTAAGCTGAAAATATCGTACATTGAATATGGCATACATTGAAAATGTCAAGTTAAGAATGTGTTAGGGGACCCGGCGCTGTGGCTCACTTGGTTAATCCTCCACCTGCGGCGCTGGCATCCCATATGGTCACTGGGTTCTAGTCCCAATTGCTCCTTTTCCAGGCCAGCTCTCTGCTGTGGCCCAGGAGGGCAGTGGAGGATGGCCCAAGTCCTTGGGCGCCTGCACCTGCATGGGAGACCAGGATGAAGCACCTGGCTCCTGGCTTCGGATCGGCGTAGCGCCGGCCATGGCGGCCATTTGGGGGGTGAACCAATGGAAGGAAGACCTTTCTTTCTCTCTCTCTCTCTCTCTCTCTCTCTCTGTCTGTAACTCTGTCAAATAAATAAATAAATAATCTTTTTAAAAAATGTGTTTAAGGAATTGAATATTTAGCCTGGTGGTTAAAATACCCCTGTCCCCCTATCAGAGTACCCAAGTTAGATTCCCCGACTCCAGCTGCCGACTCCAGTGTCCTGGTCATGGAGACTGTGGGAAGCAGCAGGTGATGGCTCAGGCCCCTGGGTCCCTGCCTCCCACACAGGAGACCCGGCTTAAATTCCTGGCGGCTGGCTTCAGCCCAGCCCTGGCTGTTGCAAGCATTTTGGGAGTGAACCAATGGATGGGAGCTCTCTCTCCCTCTCTGCCTCCCAAACAAATCAATTAATACTTAAAACAAAAAAAAGGAAAAGGCATTTGCTATAATTAGCCTACTGAACACCCCAACTTAACCAGGTAGCACATTGCCACCTCCCAGGGTTGTAGGAGAGGACTGTGCCACATATCACTTGCCTGGGAAGAGATCCAAATCCCAGATTGAAAGCATGGTTACTACTGAAGGCCGATCAGTTTCGCACCATCGTAAAGTCAGGAACCGCCTCTCTGTAGTTGGGGGTTGTGTGTTGCCTTATGGACAGAGGAGTGAACAGCGTGGACACGAGTCTGACCACCAGAGTTCTATAACAAGTGGAAAGGGGAAGGCGGCCATCCAGGGGGCGCTGTCCCAGCAGCCACCACCCAGGTGGCACAAGAAAGCAAAGTGGTGACCACGGACGTGAGAGGACACGGAGGACTTTGCAGGGAGCAGGATCAGCTTGGCCTGGACGTGGGGCTCGGTAGGAGCTGAGACCCAGGAGTGTAGCCGCCTCCGTGGTTGCCAGCACCGGGCATTTGGGGTGAAAGGACTTCAGTAAGGACTTGGAGTTGGTGCACTTGGGTTTCGGCGGTCTCTGGGAGGGTGACCAAGCACCTGGAGCTGCTCAAGAGATACCCACAATGCACGAGTACAGATGGGCACAGACATGGAACCGGGGGCTCTGCCTTGCGCCCACGAGGTTAGGACAGAAACTGTGCCCAAGCCCCTGGGTAATTCCACCTGGCAGAGCGGCTGGAATGACCCAGGATCATCTCACGCTCGGCTCCCTTGGCCTCCTCCATACTCGGTCAGCTCCGCCTTACGGCTCCCGAGTCTCCTGTAAGGACCAGCTCGCACCCTCTGGCCGCCCGTTCAGCCTGGTTGCGGGTTGTGAAGTCACGGGAGCAGGAACTGGTGGTTTGTGGATGCAACTCCGAGTGTAGAATAATTGGGTAAAAAGGAGAGACGGCGTGGGCGGGTGTTGGCTTTCGCGGGACTGCCTGGTTTTTTTTGTTTGTTTGTTTCGTTTTGTTTTGTTTTTCCTTTACCGTCCTGCCTTCCTCACCAGGTACTTTGGCTCCTAGCATCTCAGTCTCCAGCCACGAGCCGGGCGTGGCTCCAGTGAGGACGGTGCTCAGCTCCTCTTCCCGCCCCTTCCCCAACCTCTCAGAGTCGGAAAGATCCCTGCAGCCCCCAGTTCCCAGTTCCCATAATATGACACACACGGCGTCTGGTTTAAATACCCTGCGTTGGACTTAACACTTGCACGTGGGAATCCTTTGAAAACATCGTTTGTTTATGTTTCTGAACACTTTCCCAAAACGTTCCGAACACGGCTCCAATTTCCCCCCATTTTTTCCTCTGGGATCCTGGGGAACTTAGGAAGCCCCAGAGCCCAGGGCTCTGTGCCAAGGGAGCAGCAACTCCCCGGGGCCCTGGCTGGTGCTCTCCTACCAGACACAGGTGCATCAGCCGCTGCCCCAGGCCAGTGTCCAGCGTCCAGCCTGGGACCCCGGGCGAGTCCCTTTGTCTTAGCGCCTGTCCACTCTCCTGTGAGAGACGGTGTTGGTGGCGCCTGCCGCCCGAGGCTTCTCTAGGAGGATTAAATGAGGGAAACGCAGGTAAAGCACACGGGGCCCAGGACTTGGTGTTTGGTCACCCAGCGGTGACAGTGCAATGGTACCACTGTGTTGCTCTGCATTTCATAACCAGAAAACTTAAGGACAATCACACTTGCCTGCTATTCCCAGGCTGGTTAACCCAACGCTACGGCGAAAGATTCATCCTCTAGGCGGAAGACATGGTTTGGAGTCGGTGAGCCGGGGCCACCTGCCCCGAGCCTATTAGATGCTTACTCAGGGGCTTGCTTGCTTGTGTATTTGGAAAAATCGTTGGTGGAAAGGGCTTCAGTCCCATAAATTGCACCTGCTACACCCCCATGACGGATCTAGCTTCCTGTGAGGTGTCAGTGTTAGTGGAGCTGTGTTAGGCACAGGAGCAGTGGCAAAACCCAGGCCCAGGCCCCAGAGGCTGCACCAGGCATCCATGGTGCCGAGGGAGGCGGGGGCCAGGCCGAGGCATGGGCACAGACAGACTGTGCCTGGCGGGGACTGTGTTTAAGCCAGGGCGACCCCAAGTGCATCCAGAGGAAGTCCATCCGAGGGAGCAGTGGACAGGAATGGGACCGGTGAGCAGTGTGAGGGGGGGACCTGCTCGGTGACCTTGGACTTGTTTCTAAGACTCCCTGGGCAGGAGGAAGGTGTGGGGGGCTGAGAGGGGCAGGAGCTGTGGGCCCCCTGGCTGTGTTTGATGGGGGCAGCCCTCAGGCTGTGCTGACCAAGTGGATGCGCATCTAAGGAGCAGAGGAGGCAGGGGCGACCCCCCAGGCGTCTGGGTCATGCACATGGGGTGGGGTGGGGATGGCACTAGCTGAGGGTTGGAGGAGGGAGGAAGGGTGTGGGCACAGGTCCCAAGGGGCTTCTGGGAGTTTCCATGTGGACAGCTGGGGAAGCTGTGTTCAGAGAGGTGTGGGCGGAAGTAGGTGTCGGTGCCCAGCAGCTTGCAGCCAGCATGGCACCAGCGCCAACGGCTCCCTGGGGCCCTGGCCTGTTGCCTTCCTTCCAGCGGGCAGCCAGGTGGCCCGACACAGGTGCAGCCGCCTTGGCGGGGTCAGAAGGCGGTCAGGACTCAGGGATGCCCTCCCTCCCCGATGGTCCGAAATTCCCACCCAGCCCCAGGACCATCCCCACCACCCACGCACCCCTGGGCTCTTAAGGACGTCCTCACCCTCTGAGATGAAGCCACGCGGAGCCTGCTGCTGCAGGGGGCGGCACCTGCGCTCCGGTGTTCGCATTGCAAGCTGACGTCAGGACGGGGAGCCCGGGATGCCCGAAGGGTCGCACGGGCGAGGGGGCGGCTGGGGCCGCATACCCTGGCTGCTGGGGGCGAGAAGGGGGGAGCCGCGTGGCCGCTCGCGCTCGACTGGGCTCGGCCCAGCCCCCGCGGCGCCGATGGGGTTAAGCGGCCCGGGCACCGGGCAGGCGGCAGTGGTGCATTGTGGTAACGCGGCGCCGGGACCCGCGCGCGTCCGCCTCCGCCGCCTCCGCCGGGCGGCCCGCCGAGCTGCGCGCGCCTCCGTGCAAGCCCCCCGGGCCCCGGCGCCATGTAGCGTCCGGCCGCCCGGGAGGCCGGCCCCGCCGCGGGGATGAAGGGACGCGGCTGCTGGGAGACGGCTTCCGTGCGCTCCTTCTGCAGCTCCGGCTGCCTGAATAAATTTAAGAAGGGTTAGTGCTGCCGGCCTCCGCCCGCAAGAGGCCCCGCTGCATGCTCGGTCCACGCGAGCTTTCGATGTCACTGCCTCGCGGCGTGCGGGAGCCTTGGGGGAACCCCTGCTCCCGCACCCCGCCGGCGCGCGCTCCGCACTCGCTCTGCTTTTGCGCACGGGGCGCGCTGGAGAGAGGGGGCTGCGGCTAGAGAGGCGTCCTCTGCGGAGAGGAAACCAAATACAATCTCGAGCTTTCTGGAAAGAAGGGGGACGTGGCGGACGGCGCTTAATCCACTCATCCCCCTCTTCCTTCCCCCGGAGCCCCGGTAGAATGATGGCTTTCAGCTGGCCCCGGTGGGGTGGGGGGACACCCGTGGTGTCAGCTGGGGTCAGCGCAAGACCCTTCCCGGAGGGCCGCCTGGGTTTGAGCCCTGAGAACGCTGCCCCGCCCCGCTGCACCACCACCACCACCCCCAGGATCCTGAGTGACCCCTGGGGGTGTGCAGGTGCACAGGTCCCAGAGCGCTTCCCACCACCCATGGGGGGTCCGGGCTCCGGCTGAGGTTTAAGCTTTGCAGTTGTTCTTGTCTGCAAGGCTTGCAACCTTGCTTCTGCGTGAGTGAAACCAGCTGTGCTAACCTTGATGCGCGTTTTCTGGGTTCATTTGGAACTCTGCGCGGTGGGGGGGGGGGGGGGATTAGGATCCTTTAACCCTGAAAGACACAGGGAGCAGTTAATTTTCCCCTAACATAAATTCATGAGAAACAGCTCCTTTAAGAAACCCAACTCCCTCTGATCAGCAGCAAAACCTTGTAATGACACTGCACCTGCTGAGTTAGTCCTGCTACTGGCTTCTTCAGGCCCTGGCTCCTGGCAGAGTCCCCCACCCCAGAGTCGCAGGCTGCAAGCCACAGCTGGGGGGGCGGGGGGGGGTCAGGTTTATGCAAATTCTTCCGGAAAACTCCAGTCTGAATTCAGTCCCAGGGCCTTGGCAATCCTGGACATTTGGGAGTTGATTTCATGAGGAACTCACCCTGCAGCCTCACCTTGTAGAGTCTTTTGAAGAAACTTGAGGTGAGTTTTGTCTAGTCTGTGTTTTCGAGGGGGAGTTGGAGGCTCGGTCTGCATTTCCAGGTTTTGTTTTGGATGTGACGTCATTGCCAAAGCGGTGATGTTCCGTGGGCAGCGTGTAAGTGGCGTCTCTGTGCTTTCTCTGGATGGGTTTTATCCTGAGAGTGGACTGTGGAGTAACAGGAAAATCGGTATCAGGTGTTAAGGGGTTTTCTTGGTTGCCATTGTCTGAAAATTCTGCTGACGTGGGGCCAGACGTCCACCTGTGTTCTGCAGGGTTCTGGCAGGAGTGCTCACTGCTGTCCAGAGACTTGGGTGAGACCTGAGCTACTTACCTGGGGAAGGGCCATGCCACACCCTCCTGGGCCAGTGTCCGGCTGTGCCGTGTGTGTGTTGTTTGCATGTTCACGCGCATGCCCCACCGTGCTCGGAGACAGGCCCTGGAGCAGAGCTTACTGCACCAGGGGCAGGAGGAAGTCCAGGGGCCAATGCCATGGTCAAGAGCAGCCAGGACCCAGCCTCGGAGAAGAGTGTCCCCTCAGGTGCCCTGTGAGGAGGAGGGCCTCGGGCAGCCAGAATACAGTTTGCAAGATCAGCTTTTCTTGTCTCTATTTTATTTTTTTGACAGGCAGAGTTAGTGAGAGAGAGACAGAGAGAAAGGTCTTCCTTCCGTTGGTTCACCCCCCAAATGGGCACTATGGCCAGTGTGTTGTGGCCGGCGTGTTGTGCCGATCTGAAGCCAGGAGCCAGGTGCTTCCTCCTGGTCTCCCATGCGGGTGCAGGGCCCAAGCACTTGGGCCATCCTCCACTGCCTTCCCGGGCCACAGCAGAGAGCTAGACTGGAAGAGGAGCAACTGGGACAGAATCTGGCGCCCCAACCGGGACTAGAACCCGGGGTGCCAGCGCTGCAGGCAGAGGATTAGCCTAGTGAGCTGCGGTGCCAGCCTCTCTCTCTTTTTAAAAAAATCTTATTTGAGAGACAGAGTGGAAGCTTCCACCTGCTGGTTCACTCCCCAGACACTTGCAGTGGCCAGGACGGGGTTGGGGCCAGGCCCTGCAGGAGGTGGGGAGCTCCATCCAGATCTCCCATTCGGTCAGCAAGAAACCCAGCTACCAGACCCATCCCCACTGCCTCCCCCAGGGTCTGTATTAGTGGGAAGCTGGAATCAGACATCAAATAAACCCAGATACTGTGGCAGGGAATCCAAGTGTCTTTTTTATTTTGTTTGACAGGCAGAGTTAGACAGTGAGAGAGAGAGACAGAGAGAAAGGTCTTCCTTCCATTGGTTCACCCCCCAAATGGCTGCCACAGCCGGTGCTATGTCGATCCGAAGCCAGGAGCCAGGTGCTTGCTCCTGGTCTCCCATGTGGGTGCAGTCAGGCACTTGGGCCATCCTCCACTGCACTCCCGGGCCACATCAGAGAGCTGGACTGGAAGAGGAGCAACTGGGACTAGAACCTGGTGCCCATATGGGATGCCAGTGCCGCAAGTGGAGGATTAACCAAGTGAGCCACAGCGCCAGCCCCCAAGTGTCTTAATGTTTTAACTGCTAGGCTAAACTCCTGCTTCAGATATCCCAGTTTTTAAATGATGTCCCCCCACCAAAAACAAACAAAAAAACCACTGTGCATGGCCAGCTAGAACATTCCTGCAGAGAACACTGCCTTGCTGCCTAGGGTGAGGAAGGAGGGAAGTGGTGCAGGGGGCTGCAGGAGGCCTGGTTAGCGCCCAGCCCGGGGAGCTGGGAGCCTCCTGGCACTTCAAGCTGCAAGGGCGTGGGGTCCTCTTCCCCTGTGTGCCAGCCAGAGGCTGGCCGCCTCCTGCAGAAACACTGAAGGCCACCGAGACGAGGGTTGGCTGCAGACAAGTTGCCTTTGGGAATGGGTCCCAGTGGAGTTGCCTTGAGGTTTGCTGGCTGCCCCCACCCCAGTGGAGGTGGAGGGGGCGGTGGCTGAGGCCCAGGGGGTGACTGTCTCAGGAAAGGGACAGCATCGGGCTTCATAGGCTGCAACTCTGCCACCAGCCTGAGCAACCTGGGGAGAACCCCAGCTGCTTCCCCACCCTTGTGGACAAGGGGAGGAGCCTGGGTGGTACTTTGGCAGGCTGCTCGGTCTTAGGGTTAGGGTGAACCCCAACTTCCTCTTCTGAAAGATGGCATCAGGGGCCCAGTGTTGTGGCACAGCGAGTTAAGCTGCCTCCTGCGACTCCGGCATCCCATATGGGCGTGGGCTCGAGTCCCGGCTGCTGCTCCACTTCTGATCCGGCTCCCTGCTAATGCGCCTGGAAGAGCAATGGAAGATGGCCTAAGTGCTTGGGCCCCTGCCACCCCCATGGGAGACCTTAGATGGCCCAGCCCTGGCAGTTGCAGTCACTGGGGGAGTGAACCAGTCAAATGACTTTCTGTGTGTGTGTGCGCGTGTGAGCGCCCGCCCAGTCCTGCCTCCCCACTCTGTCCTCCAGGCCTAGTGCCCCTGCCCCCCCACCAATCTTCACTCAGAGCCATCTCTGCAGGCCCTAGCTCATCCTAGCTCATCCGGAAGCTCCCCTCCCCACCACCCAAGGCCGAAGAGGGTCCCTCCCTCCAACCTTGGCTGCAGCCCCCTCAGCAGTGGACCTGGGTGGTTTGATAGGAAATCTCGCCCGGGTCCAGGGCTGTCAGCTGCCAGAGGTAGAGGGAGGCCTTCATGGGTACCTGTAAGGTACCCGCCCCGCCCCCACCCCAGCCTGCACCTGTAGGTATCTGCCCCTCCCCCAGCACCCGGCACTTCCGCCTGATTGATGTTCCGCAGGCAACCCACCGGGTTTGCAGTGCATGGAGGGCAGGGCCGTGGGAGGCCAGGAGGCAAGGAGCATTCTCAGCTAAATGCAGGAGGAAACAGGAAGCCCTTGACACGCAGAAGGGGGCTCCGTCCCTGGTGACAGTGAGGTCAGGACCGGCTGTGCCATTGTACAGACGAGGTAACTGAGGCTCGGGGGCAGAGCCTGCACACCCAGCCCTGGCCACGTGTCGGCGAATGGCTGCTCAGGGGCAAGGGAGGGCTGTGGACCTGCCATCCGCTGGACTCCCAAGAGGCCTGGCCTGGGTGGAGGCCCCGGGGGGAGGGGCTGGGGCAGAAGGTGGGAGCCGGGGGACATGGAACGTGCGGAGCTGGGGGGATTTCTCGTCGCTGGTGGGAGGCTGGGTGCCAGGGGCCGTTTGAGGTGCACCAGTGCTTTTGAGACAAAGAGCAAGCAGGTGACAAAAGGAAGCAGGGTTCAGTCTTTCCTGTGGAGCCAGCGCCGTGTCTCAGTCTGTGCCAGAAGTTGTGTGGAGCCCATGGCGGGCCAGGAGCTCCTGCCAGTGGGCGGTGAGGGGAGGCTGGGCGGGGAGAGCGCCCCCTGCAGGCAGGTGACCCAGGGGTGCATGGGGCAGGTTGCGTGCCCACTGGGGGTGCCATGTGCATGGGGGCATTGCTGTGGGTCGGGGAGGGAGAGCTCGAGGCAGAAGGAGGGGTGGAGCAGGAGAGCTGGGCAGAGCAGGTGCCTGATTGCTCGGGGCTGGCTGCGCAGAAGCCGCCTTGTGTCTGTCCCAGCCCTGGACCCCTGGACCCCTGGACCATAAGTGGACCACTGTGCATGCTGTGAGGGCATGCAGAGGAAACAGGGTAGCGATCAGGCGCAAGACAGAGGACAGGGGCTGCTCCAGGGCCCAGCATGCCTGTGGGCAAGGGGCCTCATCACTGGGGGTGACAAGGCTGTGATGGGCCCTGGGCTGCCCCAGCTAGGCAGCCTGGGCTCTGTTGCCACTGGTGGCCCCCAAGAGTCTGGGGACTTATTAGCATCACAGATCCACTTGGAGCCTTGCAAAAATCAGAAAAGGAGACCCCCCACCCCACCCCCACCCCCACCCCCACCCCCACGCCTGCCTCAAAATCTTTTCCTCCCAGTCACCCTAGAGGTGCTGCAGGACACGGATTTGCCAGAACAATGCTTGCCTTCCGTTTACTGGATGCGTGTTGCAATAGCAAATCTACGGCGTCGGTTGTGACTGCTGCCCCTTAGGGTTGTGCAGTGCACAACTTGATCAACCATATGTGACAACTCTGTTAACGACAGGAACATTTACCAGGAACTATGTTGGTGGCCCTGAAGATAACACAATGACTTCTGTTGCAAAGAGAGAGGTGTGTGTGTGTGTTGGGGGGTGCTGCCCAGGTGCCCAGGCCAAGACAGATGACCCCATCATAGGCCAGTGTGGGAGCAGGGTTTGGAGGGGCCCTGGAAGGCTGATGGGAGTGGGGTGGGGTCTTAGTGGAGCCAGTGAAATGGAGACAGGGGCCTCTGGGCTGCCATAGTAGAAGGGGCAGCTGGAGTCTGGCCTCGTGGGGTCGAGCTGGAGCCTGGAAGCCCCTCCCGACTGGGCAGTGTGCACCGCGTCTCCCCTGGCATCATCGGGGAGCAGCACCGGGGCAGGGCACCGCCCACGCAGACCCCACTCATCGTCCCAGTTTGCCAGCGAAGCGCCGGTCAGCCCGGGCCAGCAGCAGCAGCGTCCAAGCACACAGATGGGCGACGCAGGACAGCTGCCATGACAAGCCCCAGGCTGCCAAAGACGCATTTCCTGTTACGTCGTGCCTGACTCGTGACGCACGTCGTCAGAAACAGCAGCTGCTCACGCCCTGGGCAGGGGCTCGGGGACGGAGCCCCAGCTGGACAGCGGCTTTGGGCTGCCCTCTGCATCCTGGCCCGGAGCGGCTCTAGGAGGGGGCAGGTTAGAGGACAGCGCCTCTCCGGATGGGTTGACTGACAGCCGGTCAGGGCCAGGCACGCGGGGCAAGGGCCGGTGGGGTGCCTCCTTCCACCTTGGGATATTTTTACAGTGAGACCCACCCACACACAGAGCATGTCCCCAGCTCATATCCCACAGGGCAGCCGCTCCCCTGCCTGGAGAGATCTGCTTCCTAAGCCCCCTCCCCACCTGCCCCCCAGCCCCGGGCCCATCCTCCGCACGCTGGATGTTCATCGCAGGGTTTCAGGGTCACTTCCATCAAGGCAGCAATTCCATGTGGTCAAGGTCATGGCGTCTCCGTCGCGCCACTCTCCCTCGTGTCGCTGTTTCGGGCCCCGCTTTTTGGCTGCTATTGCCCCTTTATGCAAATGTCCTTTCTCTATATTGCTGGGGTTTCTTTCTTTCTTTCTTTCTTTCTTTCTTTCTTTCTTTCTTTCTTTCTTTCTTTCTTTCTTTCTTTCTTTCTTTCTTTTTTAAGATGTGTTTATTTATTTGAAAGTCAGAGTTACATAGAGGAGAGGCAGAGAGAGAGAGAGAGAGACAGACAGACAGAGACATTTTCCATCCGCTGGTTCACTCCCCAATTGGCTGCAACAGCCGGAGCTGCATCAACCCAAAGCCAAGAGCTTCTTCCTGGTCTCCCACGCGGGTGCAGGGGCCCAAGGCCCCATCCTCTACTGCTTTCCCAGGTCATAGCAGAGAGCTATCAGAAAGTGGAGCAGCCGGGACTCGAACCAGCGTGCCAGGGTGTTTTAATGCTCCCATTCTCACGCTGCTCTACGTGGGTAAGCATTTTGCCACCTTATCACAGGCTTAGTGATGTGTCTGCGGAGTGGCTGGGAGGACACCTTTTCCTTCTGTCAGGCTTTTGGTTTCTGCCCGGATTGTCACGGGAGCCACACGGTGGCCTGAGTACCCTGGTGCCGTGCACGATGTATTTCACCTGTGTTTCTTGTCGGGACAAGCTCTCAACAGAGCGACTGCCAGGTTCAAGGGTGCGAATGCTTCCTCCCGGCACCCCAGCCCCCACCATCTAGAGGCTGCCAGGGGCGAGTGTGGCAACTGCTTTCCAAAGCCTCCCTCGTCTGACTTGCGTGATGCTGAGCCTGTTGCCGTCAGGCGTAACATCACGCCTGGTTAATGTTTCCCCCTGCATCTTACAAGCCCACAAGGACAACCTGTTGGCCCCAGATGGCTTCTTTATAGTGGCCCTCGTGTGGCTTGTTTTACTGTGCTTGTGTGGAAACCCAAAGGGAAGCTTTGGAAATGGAGCAGGTGTGTGTGTGTGTGTGTGTGCACGCGTGCGCTGCTCTGATCGGTGACACAGGACAGCCCCTGGGCTGGGCACCCTCCCCCACGTCTCCTCGATCCCGGCATGCTCTGACCCCACCCTGACTCTTAGCCTCCCTGTCCTCCTCTGCCTCCTTTGGCCGAGCCGAGCGGGTGAGCGGGCAGCATCGCGCTGGCCTGGGGCACCGTGTGCTTTCTCACCTTTGCACCGCCAGCTCCTGCCTTCCCCCTGTGGACCCCTCTGCCCTTGTGCCCTTCTCCTTATCAGCCTGAGGCTGGGTGGAGCTGGGGGTGTGAGTGGCAGTGGACCTGTGCTTAGCCAGCCGTGCCCCAGGTAGTCTCCCCACCCCTAGACAGCCGGAGTCCTGGCGTTAACTTTGCAAGGGGCCTCGGAAACCTGGCAGCGTTCTGCATGGACCACGTGGGTGTCCGTAGAGGGAAGGGCCGAAGACCCCTGGTGTGTGCAGCAGGAGCTGCACTTCGGAAGTGTCTCGCATAAACTGCATGGTCTTTGGAGCTTTCCGCACGGGCTCTTGGCTTGATTTAGTGCTTATTCTCCTGGGAAATGCGGCCTCACACTCCCCACCCCCCTCCGTCGGGAAGGTGTTGATGGAAGACTTCTCACGTTGAATGCAGAAGGGTTATGATGCACGCATGAAGGAGAATCGTGTAGATGAGCAATCCCAGACTGTTACAGGCAGCTGGGACCTTAGTGCTGACTTACCTGGTCCCTGGGGTACAGACAGGGAGACTGAGGCCTGGAAGCACACGGTTCTGCTGGTGGGAAGCCACAGGACCACGAGAACCTGCTAGAGGAAAAGATTAGAGGGCACAACCCCAAATCATTGCCATTTGGTGGTTTAAGTACTTTTTACTTATTTTTAATTTTTACCTATTTGAAAGGCAATAAGGCGGGGGGAGGGGGGATCTGGTTTACTCTCCAGATGCCTGAGACAGCTGGAGCTGGGCCACAGTTAGGAGCCAGGGGCCCAAGTCCTTGAGCCATCACCTGTTGTCCCCCCAGGCAGCTGGAATGGAGTGAAACTGGGACCCAAATCCAGGCACACTGATATGGGATGTGCGTTTCCCAAGCAGCATCATTTTTTAAAAAGACTTATTTATTTGAAAGGCAGGGTTATAGAGAGGCAGAGGCAGGAGAAAGAGAGAGAGAGAGAGAGAGACAGACAGACAGACAGACTTCCATCTGCTATTCACTCCCCAGATGGCCACAATGGTTGGAGCTGCACTGATCCAAAGCCAGGAGCCAGGAGCTTCTCCCAGGTCTCCCATGCAGGTGCAGGGGCCCAAGGACCTGTACCATCTTCTGCTTTCCCAGGCCACAGCATAGAGCTGGATCAGAAGTGGAGCAGCCAGGACTCGAACCAGTGCCCATATGGGATGCCAGCACTGCAGGCAGCGGCTTTACCTGCTATGCCATGGCACCGGCCCCGCTAAGCAGCATCTTTTTTTTTTCTTTATTTTTTTGACAGGCAGAGTGGACAGTGAGAGAGAGAGAGAGAGAGACAGAGACAGAGAGAAAGGTCTTCCTTTGCCGTTGGTTCACCCTCCAATGGCCGCCACGGCCAGCACGCTGCCGCCGGTGCACCATGATGATCCGAAGCCAGGAGCCAGGTGCTTCTCCTGGTCTCCCATGGGGTGCAGGGCCCAAGCACCTGGGCCATCCTCCACTGCACTCCTGGGCCACAGCAGAGAGCTGGCCTGGAAGAGGGGCAACCAGGACAGAATCCGGCGCCCCGACCGGGACTAGAACCCGGTGTGCTGGCACCGCAGGCGGAGGATTAGCCTAGTGAGCTGCGGCGCCGGCCGCTAAGCAGCATCTTAACCACTGTGCCAAACGCCCACCTCGGTTAAAATAATTTTTGGCATTTTCCCTCTGATTGTCAAGATAATTCATGTTCATTGTAGAAAATTCAGTAGAAAAGTAAGCATTTAGGAGAAAATAGAAAAACGCCTCACATATTGCCCAGAGATCACCACGTGTGACATAAATGACACAGGCAGCGTTCCCATACATGGAGAGCCCGTGCCCCTTGTCCACACGTGTGCTCAGTCTCAGTCCTGGACTTGTACTGCCCCGCACCCCAGCTAGTTGGAGGTCTCTTCTCTCAACTTTCTCGAGACAGAATCTGCCGGTTCCTGCACTCATTGTAAGAAATGGACTCGGGCCGGCGCCATGGCTCAACAGGCTAATCCTCCGCCTGCGGTGCGGGCACACCAGGTTCTAGTCCCGGTCAGGGCACCGGATTCTGTCCCGGTTGCCCCTCTTCCAGGCCAGCTCTCTGCTGTGGCCAGGGAGTGCAGTGGAGGATGGCCCAAGTGCTTGGGCCCTGCACCCCATGGGAGACCAGGAGAAGCACCTGGCTCCTGGCTTCGGATCATCGTGGTGCACCGGCGGCAGCGCGCTGGCTATGGCGGCCATTGGAGGGTGAACCAACGGCAAAGGAAGACCTTTCTCTCTGTCTCTCTCTTTCACTGTCCACTCTGCTTGTCAAAAAAAAAGGGGGGGGGGACTCGGACCCGGCCCTAGGCTGACCACACACCTGCGCCAGGATTTGATGGCATTTTAAACCGTGTTGAGAGTTAAGATGGCACCTCGATACTGAACGGGCACGGCTTTGATTCCCAGGGACTTCTCCCGTCTCTTAGTTGGGAGCCTCTGGCAGACCTGTGCTTCCTCTGCTATGAGCTGGTTCCGTCTGGAGTCGCACCTGCACCACATTGATGCGATTGTTGGAGGCTGAAGGTGTGTTTTCTGGACTAGGGCAGAGCTTTCCTTACTGGTGTGTGGTTTTTCCCAACACTTTATTACCAAAAGTTTCAAACATAGAGAAATGTCAAAAGACTTGTATAGGCGGTCTTTATAAGGTTCACGGATAACACAGATTGTGAAAAAACTATGCATGGGTTTTAAAATTGTTTAGCACCAAGATAAACTCAGCCTTTAATTCCATTTTCCCATTTACTTTATTGAGGTGACCTCATATAGTCACCACCTGTATACCCAACACCTAGATTCTACCTTTAACATTTTACTATATTTACTTATCAGCTACTTATCCTCTTGTCAACACTTCTATCCATTAGTCTAATTTAAAACAATTTTTTAAAATTATTTTTGTTTGAGAGGCAAGAGAGAGAGTTTTCATTTGCTGATTTCCTGTCTCAATGCCCACAATAGCCAGGGCTGGGTAGCCTGAAGCCAAGGGCCGGGAACACAACCTGGGTCTCCTTGCAGGTGGCAGGGACCCAACCACTGAGCCCTCACCTGCTGCCTCCCAGGGAGTGCGTTAGCAGGAAGCCAGAATCGGGAGCAGAGCCTGGACTCAAAGCAGGCTCTCCAACGTGGGAAAAAGGCTTCTCACCCAGCCTCAACCACCATCGCAAACACCTGCCTTGTTTGTCTCGTTAAATACTTGCAAAGTAAATTACAGACGTCAGTATACTTAACAGCCACCCCCAAATTAAAAATGAAAACCCTTCTGCATGTCACTAACCAGGGATCAATACATGTCTGGGAGGAGGTAAAATGTTCACATCATGGGTGGCACCATCTTCTTGCAGTTATTTGAGTTCTGACAGGTGTATATGACTCTGTAGCCAGGGCGTGGCAAGATGAAGGACTTAGCCATCTGTTAGCCCCTCGTGCTCCATGCTGGTGTGGAGGAAGTCCCCACCCCGCCTCCAGACATTCCTGCTACTCGGTCTATTTTACTGTGGATTCTTGCGACCTCTTGTAGAATCTCACACACATGAAATCACACAGTGCAGGCTTCTTTCCCTCTGCATCATGTTCTCCGTGTTCCTCAGTGTGGCTGCCTGGATCATGTTTGCTTTGCATGCATATGCCATCGTTTATCTGACTCACGGTCCGTGGCGCCCTGTGTTATCAGTTTGGGGCGGTTACAGATAACACTGCCCGGACATTCTCGTGTGAGTCTCTTTTTTGGTTGGCATTTGCTTCATTTCCCTCGGATAAGTATCTAAGATTGGAGTTGCTGGGTTAAAGGGAAGGTTCTACGTTTTCTTTGATAGGAAGTGGTGAGACGGCTACCCAACATGGCTGTATCATGTCATGCTCCCGCAAACGTCGCAGGAGAGTTCCGGTTGCTCCACAACCTCGTCAACACTTGGTGGCGTCGGTCTTGTTGGTTTCAGTCCCTCTGATGGATGCGGCGTCGTATCTCACTGGAACTCATCACATTATGTTCCCGGGAAGGCTGCTAATGCCTGGCAGAGGCAGGCCCGCTTAAACTTGAGCAGTCAGACTCGCCAGCCACATGTTAGCCTCTGACCCCTGCGTCCCTCAGCAGTGGCACAGGCTGAGCCGTTCCTCATTGATTGCCACTTGCTGCTTGGTTCCATTCCCCTCCCCGCCCCCTGTCTTTGATTGGCAAAGGGAAGGTGGATCTTAAATGCCACGCCCCAAAGTCTGGTTCATAGGAGATTGTGACCATCTCCCGCTGCCATGCTAGAGATAGTTCATAGAAAGGCTTTCAAAGATAGGAGGGGACGTAAAACACTGGGGGAGGCTGGCATTTGGTGCAGGGGTTAAGACGCCCCTTGGGGCTGGCGCCACGGCTCACTAGGCTAATCCTCCACCTAGTGGCGCCGGCACACCAGGTTCTAGTCCCAGTCGGGGCGCCGGATTCTGTCCCGGTTGCCCCTCTTCCAGGCCAGCTCTCTGCTGTGGCCCAGGAGTGCAGTGGAGGATGGCCCAAGTGCTTGGGCCCTGCACCCGCATGGGAGACCAGGAGAAGCACCTGGTTCCTGGCTTCGGATCAGCGCAGAACACTGGTTCAAGTCCCAGCTGCTCTACTTCCAATCAAGCCCCCTGCTAACGCACATGGGAAGGCAGCAGAAGATGGCCCAAGTGCTTGGGTCCCTGCCACCCACATGGGAGACATAGGTGGAGTTCTAGGCTCCTGGCTTTGCAGCCATTTGGGGAGTGAACCAGCAGGTGGAAGGCCTCTCTCTCTATCTCCCCCTCTCACTGTCACTCTACCTTTCAATTAAATAAATCTTGGGGGCGGGAGAGACATCATCCATCGTCATCATCATCATGATCGCTGCTTTGAGTGGGGACTCCATGTTCCAGACCCCTCACTGTGATCTGTATGTTCACGTCTTTTCAACCCTTCAGGTTGCTAGGTTTTCTATTGGGATTTTAGCAAAGGGGGGAAACTAGACAGAGTCCAATGAAGTCACTTGACAGCGCCAGCAGCACTGAGAGGGGAAGCAAGCGTCGCCCGCCTGTTTAGCCCCCAGGACCAGGCTGCCCAGTTCAGGCCTGGGGAGCAGCCTCTTGCAGATCCGGAACACTGCAAGGTGGCGTGAAGACACAGAGAGGTTAGATGCCTCTCTTCCAACCTGGGTTCCAGCGTTTGGGGTCCCTGGGGGCGTGATCACACAGCCCTGTGAATCTTCTGGGGCTAAGAACCAGGCCGAGAAGTGGGCATTAAAGTGAAGATGCTCACATCCCACATCAGACTGCACGGGTCTCATCCCCAGCTCTGGCTCCTAACTCTGACCGCCTGCTAACGCAGACCCCGGGAGGCAGCAGGTGGTGGCTCAAGTAGTTGGGTCCCTGCCACCCACGTGGGAGACCCAGGCTGATCTCCAGGCTCCCGGCTGTGGTTTGGTCTGGCCCCAGCCGTGGTAGGCACTTGGGGAGTTAACCATAAGGTGTGAATGCCCTCTCTTCTTGCTCCCTCTCAAATAAATAATAAAATAAACTTTAAAAAAAGAGAGACACTCAGGCCCAATCCATATCCATAGACTAATTGGAAAATAACAGGAACAGATGAAATGATATGCCCATAAACATACATTGTGGTATACTTCCATGTATTTCCTTTTTCTTAACTTATTCCATTGGCCAGAACTTACAGTGCAGAGTGAAGTAGGAGTGCCGAGAGCAGGAATCTTTTCCCTGTCCTGAGTCGTAGGGGAAAGGTATTCAGTCTCCCACCATTAAGTATGATGGCCACGCTAAGGTTTTTAAGCTTCATATCGAGTTGAGGAGATTCCCATTTATTCCTGGTATGCTGAGACTTTTATGATGAGTGGATGTTGATTTTTTTGTTTATCTGAAATGCAGAGTGACAGAAGGAGAGAGAAAGAGACAGATCTTCCATCCACTGGTTCATTCCCCAAATGGCCACAGCAGTTGGTGCTGGGCCAGGCTGAAGCCAGGAGCCTGCAGCTCCAACTGGATTGCATTCCCAGGAGCATTCGCAGGGAGCTGAATCAGAAGTGGAGCAGCCAGGACTCGAACTGGCTGGAGTTGCAGGTGGTGGCTTAACCCACTGTGCCATAATGCCAGCCCCTTGAGGTTTCTGCTTCTTCAATAGGTCTAAAATGGGACTTTTTTTTTTTTTTAATATTTATTTGGAAGGTAACAAACCAGAGATCTCACATCTGCTGTCTCAATTTCCAGATGCCCATGACAGCCGGGGCCAGGCCAAAGCCAGGAGCCAGGAACTCATTCTGGGTCTTCCACATAGGTGACAGGGACCCAGGGTGTGCACTTAGCAGGAAGCTGGAGCCCAGAGTGGATCCAGGACTCAAACCTGGGCACTCTGATATGAGATGCTGATATTCACAATGGCGTTTTAACTATTAGGCCAAATGCCCACCCAGCCTGGTGAGGCGTGGCTTGTGGATTTGTATTTGGAGCAGAGTTGCCAGGTGATGCTGGTGCTGGACTTACATGGTGAGAACCGGGGGAGACGGGGTGGGGGATGGTGACCTTCAGTCAGCAGCTTGGGTCCAGATCCAGCGCTGTCCCTCCCAGGCGTGCCTGTTACTTAGCCTCTCCATACTTATTTCTTCTTCTTCTTCTTCTTCTTCTTTTTTTTTTTTTTTTTTTTTTTTTACTTATTTGAAAGGCAGAGTTATATGGAGACAGAGAGAGCCTCCATCCTTCGCTTCACTCCCCAGATGCCTGTAACAGCTGGGGCAGGCTGGGCCAGGCCAGAGTCATGACCGAGGATGCAGTCTGAGTCTCCCACACGAGTGACAGGGACCCAGCTACCTGAGGCTTCCTCACCGGCTGCCCCTCTGGGTGAGCGTTAGCACGAGGCCAGAATCAGAAGCAGAGCCAGGACTGGAACCCATGCATTCGATATGGGATGTGGGCCTCGTAAGCAGCATCTTTTCTTATTTTTTTTAAGATTTATTTATTTATTTGAAAGGCAGAGTTAAAGATGGAAAGAGGCACAAAATCCATCCGCTGGTTCACTCCCTAAATGGCTGCAATGGCCGGAGCTGAGCCAATCCGAAGCCAGGAGCCAGGAGCTTCTTCCAGGTCTCCCATATGGGTGCAGGGGCCCAAGGACTTGGACCATCTTTCACTGCTTTCCCAGGTGCATTAGCAGGGAGCTGGATTGGAAGTGGAGCAGCCGGGACTTGAGCCGGTGCCCATATGGGATGCTGGCACTGCAGACAGCAGCTTACCCCGCTGCACCAAGCGCCAGCCTCCGTAAGCAACATCTTAACCTCGGTGCGAGACGCTTGCGCCTAAGCCTCTTTCTTGTTTGCAAAACAGGATTGAAAATGAGATGAGGGATAGAAGAGTTGATAACGTGTGACTAACTCAGCGTAGTGTCTGGCACTAAATAAGTGCTTACGAAGTCTGACCAGTTTGCTCCGTTCTGTGCACCAGGTGAGGGGGTATAATGAGGTCATGAGCGCACAGCCCTCGGTCCGTGCAGAACGCTCCATGCATGCTAGGGTTTGGTTTGATTTTGTTTAACAGCCTTATACAGGTGTAACTCACATGCCCTACAATCCATTCATCGGCAGTTTATGTCTTGTCTTCTACTTACGGGACTGTGTGGCCCTCATCACACTCCATTGTAGAACATTTTTGTCCTTCCTAATAGAACCCCTGTAGCTGTTGTCAATCCGACCCCTTCTCCTCCATCTCCCACCCCGGCCCTAAGCAACCGCTGGTCTCTACAGGGTTGCCTACCATGCCCATCTCGCTACAAATTGAAACATCTTTCAATTGGTGCAGGGTGGGGCCTGCACTGTGGCATAGCGGGTAAAGCCACAGCTTGCAGTGCCAGCATCCCATGTGAGCGCCAGTTCAGGTCCCAGCTGCTCCGCTTCCAACCCAGCTCTCTGCTGTGGCCTGGGAAAGCAGTGGAAGATGGCCCAAGTCTTTGGGCCCCTGCACCCATGTGGGAGACCTGGAGGAAGCTCTCAGCTCCTGGCTTTGGCCTGGCTCAACTCTGGTCATTGTGGCCATTTGGGGAATGAACCAGCAGATGGAAGACCTCTCTCTCTCTCGCTCTCCCTCTCCCCCCTCCCCCTCTCCCCTCTCCCTCTCCCCCTCTCTCCCTCTCCCCCTCTCCCCTCTCCCCCTCTCCCCTTCTCCCCCTTTCAGATTCTGCCTTTCGGATAAATAAATCTTTAAAAAAATTTAAAGGTTTTTTTTTTTTTTAATTTATTTCTTTGAAAGGCAGAGTCACAGGGAGAGAGGAGAAGACAAAGATCTTCTGAGTTATTTTTTTCCTAGTGAGTTTTAGAATTTTTTTATTTGAAGGATTTATTTTATCTCAATTGTTAAATTTGGGAAAACAAAGTTAATTAATCCTTTAAATCTCTGTAGAATCTGTAGTGATGCCCCCTTATTTGTCGTTAATACTGGTAATTTCTTTTTTTCTTCCTCAAACTGGTAAGAAGTTTATAGATTTAATTAATATTTTTAAAGAATCAGATTTTGATGTTATTATTATTTTTTTTTTTTTGACAGGCAGAGTGGACAGTGAGAGAGAGAGACAGAGAGAAAGGTCTTCCTTTGCCGTTGGTTCACCCTCCAATGGCCGCCAAGGCTGGCATGCCGCAGCTGGCGCACCGCGCTGATCAGAAGCCAGGAGCCAGGTGCTTCTCCTGGTCTCCCATGGGGTGCAGGGCCCAAGCACCTGGGCCATCCTCCACTGCACTCCCTGGCCACAGCAGAGGGCTGGCCTGGAAGAGGGGCAACCGGGACAGAATCCGGCGCCCCGACCGGGACTAGAACCTGGTGTGCCGGCGCCGCTAGGCGGAGGATTAGCCTATTGAGCCGTGGCGCCGGCCAGATTTTGATGTTATTGATTTTTACATACTGTTTCTATGTTAGGAGCTATCTATATACCTTATACTCCATACAGATACATCAAAAAGCTCATGGAAAATGGAATGCAAAGATAAATTTAGTGAAAACATTTTTAAATCTATGTAGGAGTTTTGTAATATATGTTTTCTGTGAAATTTTTAAAAAAGATTTATTTGAGAGGTCAAGTTACTGACATAGGGAGAGACAGAGAGAGGGGTCTTCTATAAACTGGTTCACTCCCCAAATGGCTGCAATGGCTGGAGCTGCGCTGATCCAAAGCCAGGAGCCAGGAGCTTCTTTCAGGTCTCCCACATGGGTGTAGGGGCCCAAGGACTTGGGCCATCTTCCATTGCTTTCCCAGGCCATAGTAGAGAGCTGGATCGGAATTGGAGCAGCCAGGACTTGAATCGGTGCCCACATGGGATGCTGGTGCTGCAGGGGGTGCCCTTACCCGCTATGTCACAGCGCCAGCCCTGGCATACTTCTTATCATCTTAGCTTGGAGATTTGACTTGGGCCCGCCGCCGTCTGCTTTGTCTTGGTGACTGTGCCATGTGTGGTTGAGGGAACGTACATTCTGCCGTTACCGTGTGTGGAGTTCCCTGAGCGTCATCTAGGGCAGCGTGGCTGGCAGGCGACAGGGCCTGGACAACGCGTGTCTTCTGAACTCACGCTCACTTTGTCTCCTCCCGTCAGTTGCACTGTAGCGTGGAAACCTCTGCTCCTAACTTTGGGCTTGTCCCTCCCGCCTCCCTCCCTGCCTCCTGTGTGTTCACTCCGTGCCCCTGCGTGCACATTGAGGAGTTCGCGTCATCCTGGTGAACTGACCTGGTGTCCTTATGAGCTCTCCCTCTTTATCTCTCTCCAGAAAAGTCCGCCCTCTGAGGTCAATGAAGCCACTCCCGCTTTCTCATGATTGCTATCAGCTCTTCAATTCTTTTGCTCATATTTGCTTTTAACCCACATCTGTGTTTATCTTTAAAGTGCAGGGTTTTTTTTTTTTTTTTTAGAAAGCTTTTATTTAATAAATATAAATTTCATAGGTACAGCTTTAGGAATATAGCAGTTCTTCCCCCTATACCTGTCTTCCCACCCCCAAACCATCCCACCTCCTACTCCCTCTCCCATCCCACGTTTCATTAAGATTCATTTTTAATTATCTTTATATACAGAAGATCAACTCTATACTAAGTAAAGATTTCAACAGTTTGCACCTACACAGACACACAAAGTATAAAGTATTATTTGAAGACAAGTTTTACTATTAATTCTCATAGTACAACACATTAAGGACAGAGGTCCTACATGGGGAGCAAGTGCACAGTGACTCCTGTTGTTGATTTAACAATTGACACTCTTATTTAGGAAGTCAATGATCACCCGAGGTTCTTGTCGTGAGCTGCCAAGGCTATGGAAGCCTTTTGAGTCCACAAAGTCCATCTATAGTTAGACAGTACCATGAGTAAAGTGGAAGTTCTCTCCTCGCTTCAGAGAAAGGTACCTCCTTCTTTGATGGTCTGTTCTTTCCACTGGGATCTCACTCAGAGAACCTTCCTGTAGATCCTTTTTTTGCCACAGCAGCTTGGCTTTCCATGCCTGAAATGCTCTCATGGGCTTTTCAGCCAGATCCAAATGCCTTAAGGGCTGATTCTGAGGTCAGAGTGCTGTTTAGGGCATTTGTCATTCTATGAGTCTGCTGTGTGGCCAGCTTCCCATGTTGGATCACTGTTTCCTCTTTAATTCTATCTATTGTCGTTAGCAGACCCTTGGTCTTATTTATGTGGTTCCTTTGACACTTATTCCCATATATATGATCAGTTACACACTTAAAATGATCACTTTAGTAAGATGACATTAGTACCATCCAGCTTAATAGGATTTGGAGCAAAGGGCACTTCTTAGGCCCCACATCTGGTACAGTGGTTAGGATCTGCTTGCCATGCCCATAACCCATATCAGAGTGCCTGGGTTTGAGCTCTGGCTCCACACCCGATTCCAGCTTCCTGCTAACGCACACCCTGGGAAGCAACAGGTGGCGGCTCAAGTACTTAGGTCTCTGCCATTCGTGTGGGAGACCAGATGGAGCTCCTGACTCCTGGCTGTGGCAGTGCCCAGCCCTGGCTGTTGCAGGCATTTGGGGACTGAACCAGTGGATGGCAGATGTCACTGATGCTCTCTCTCTCTTTCAAGTAAATAAAAAATTAAAGTGTATTTCTTGAGGAAAGCATATGGTTTGTTCTTTAAGCTTTTGTATTTAAGGGGTTTTGTTGTAGACCACATATAATGAATCAAAAAAATCCAGTCGATAAAATCTCCAAGTTTTAATTGCTATGTTGAAACCATTTAAATTTCATGCAATCATTGGTATGGCTGGGTTTCAGTCTACCGTTTTGTTGGTCTCATCTGTTTTTGTTTTTTTCTCTTCTTTGCCGGCTGGGTGTTATCTTTAGCATTCAGTTTTCTTTCTCTTTTCGTAGTGGTTGCTTTAAGGTTTACGTTATGCGTCTGGAACTTGCTGGAAGCTTCTTCCAGGTCGTGGTATCATTGTGCTGAAATTGCAGAACATTCTCACCAGGTATCTCCAAGCTCCTCCAGCTCTGCGCTGGGTCCTGCTTTGCTCTGCACGTGACATGACCCTGCTGTTTGCTTTTTTTTTTTTTTTTTTTTTTTCTCGCTTGATGCAGTTGGTCATCTTTAAATGAAATTTCAAAGTAAGAGGACGAGAAGAGAGAGAGAGAGAGCTCCCACCCACCTACAGGTTCACTCCTCAAAGGCCCACAACAGTCCCCAGCTGGGCCAGAGTCAGGCGCCAGACATCCAGTGCCATCGGTAGCAGGGACCCAACTGGCCTGAGCCATCCATCACCTGCTGCCTCTCGGGGTGTGCATAAGCGGGACACTGGGCTTGGGAGCAGAGCCGGGACTCGAACCCAGGGAGCCCAGTACAGGATGCAGATTTCCCGAAGAGCCTGTGCCAAACACCTACCCCCGGCATATTTTACATTTCTCACATCTTTGTCTTTTTAAGATTGCTTTGTTTGTTTGAAAGGCAGAGTGACAGAGAGAGAGAGAGAGAGAGAGAGAGAGATTATCTATCTATCTATCTATCTGCTGGTTCACTCCCCAGATGGCAGCAATGGTTAAGGCTGGGTTAGATGATGACAGGAGCCTGGAACTCCATTCAGGTCTCCCACGAAGGTGCAGGGGCCCAAGCACTTGGGCCATCCTCCACTGCTTTCCCAGGCTCATTAGCAGGAAGCTTGATCAGAAGTGGAGCAGCCAAGACTTGAACCAGCGCCCATATGGGATGCCGGCACTGCAGGTGGCGGCCTAAGACTGGGAACTTTATAAAGAAAAGAGTTTTGCCTGGCTCACGATTTGTGGGGTGGCCAGGGCTGCCAGAGAGCGTGGCACTGACGTCCTGATGAGGGACCCTTGACTGCACCCCGACGTGGGGGCGGCACAGAGGGGCTCTGGCCCAGGGCATTAGGCTGGCCTCGAATTGGGATGCAAGCTGACTCCACGAGACAGCATCAGGCCTCTCTGAGGACAAGGCCCGACTGTCTCACTCTGGTCACTGGGGGCCTTGGGGACACACTCAAACCACGTCCCCGCCACAGCAGCACCCAGGACATCAAAGGGGATAGGAAGTCGAGCCCGTAGTACAGGGATTTGGTTGACCCCAGAGGGTCGGTTGGATGGTAAAGTGCCTCTTTGTCATCAGTGGGCGCTGTGGCTCCTGCCGATGTTGCCTGTGTCTCTTATCTCAGTGAACCTTTTATAGGACAGGGCTGTTCCAAGGCCCTGGGGCTCTCTGGTCCTGAATGGCCCCTGATTTTCCTCAGCGCAGCCCTCCAGAGGCCTCCCAGCCCCTACTGCCTGCTCCACCACTCTGGCTCCTCCCAGGCTCATAACCCACCCACCCCCACCCCTCCCTGGGGCAGGGATTCTAGACCATTCCCAGGGCAACCTATTAAACAGGAGCCCAGCTGCAATGGGTCTTAGGTGGCAACTTGGCCCGAAGATGTTGGGTGTCTGCCGAGTGGTGGTTGACGCAAACGCACCTGACCGTGGGGTCTTGGGGTTTTGCCGGATGATCTCGTGATGTCATCACAGGTGCATGACGTGCGCGGAGGTGGCGGCGTCCAGGTTTCTTCCGCAGCCGCACAGCCTTCCTGAGAGGTCCCTGGGCAGCTGAGGGCAAGGGGACTGCCAGACTCTGGGGAGCTGGCATTGCTCGGGCTTTGAGGGGTGTCTCTCTGTGGCTACAATAGCGAGAACTCTAGACCTGGGCTGGGGAGCCCCCCACCCCGGCATTGCCCACCACAGGCCTTGGTCTCTGCCTCTCTGACAGTCACTCCCTTCCACTCCGCCCCATCGTGTCTGCCCCTCCCCCAGCGTCCCCTTGGCCTTCACCCCCTCGACGCCTTCGCCCCAGAAGCGTCCAGGAGTCATTTTGTGCCGCAGGCGCCAGCTTGCAGTCATCAGGACTTGGCAGATGAGAACAGACCCTTTTCTTTCTTTATTTTTTTATTAGAAACAAATTAAGTCACCTTTCATTCGTCGGCGAATGGCATCACCTCTTAAGAGTTTCGAATGTCCATTTGTTCTAGAAAAGAAGCTAAATTTAGTAACTCGCAACTGCCAAGAACCCAGAAAGCGAAGCTGGGGGCGGGGGCGGGGACCTAGGAAGCACGATGCTCCCCAGAGGGCTGGGCGATCAGGTGCAGGAGGGCTTTCACTGTCACCCTCCCGGGATGGAGCTGGCCAGGATCCCACCTCATTTGTCTTTGGCCAGGCGCCTCCTGAGCAAGCTTCCTTCCCAGAGGTGGGCTTGTCTAGAGCCTCATTATTTTGAGGTTGATTTTCCTTCTTGGGCTGCCGAGCCGTGGTTGCACCAATTGCTAAGCTAAGCCGTGGGCGGTGGCTGCCCGCCTCCGTCCAGCCAGATTGGATGAGGAGAGCGGGGGTGGCGGGGGTGGGGGGTGGGGTGCAAGGCTGTGGTGGGGCTGGGAGGCCCAGACCTGGACCTGTGTGAGTGGCTCTGCCCCGGCGGGGGAACCCCCTTTTGCAGAAGCGACCCTTACACTGTCACCCAGTCCACTGATGGACTCTGCTCTGGGGCCCCACGGCTGCCATGTTTGAAGCCCTTGTCCTGCCCCACCACCACCACCACCACCACTCGTCCGCGGTCACTGATACCCAGAAGTGTACCCAGTGGAAAACTCTTTAGCATGGTTATGAGGACATCAGATGGTTTCCAAGGATAAGCCACAGAGGCCGACTTCGGGCCAGGAAAAAGTGCACTGGCAGTTTCCAGCCCTGCCTGAGACAGACGGGTCCCTGCCCCCTCCTGGGTGGGTCACCATGAACTTGCTTTAGAATGGACTCCCTCTTGCTTTGACCTTAAGATGGATGTTACATCCGGTGAAACACGCACGCACGCTGGTCTGTCTGTCATCTATCAAAGGATGCTTCGCAGTGGTCAGCCGGGCAGCCAGGTCCCTCGGTGCTGGGAGAGCGTGAGTTCCGTGGCGTCTGCCTAGCCTATTGTAGGGTCACTGGTTTCAAAGTCAGGCTGAGAGCAACGCCTCCCCAGGTGGGCTGGTGTGGTGCTGCAGTGGGTTAAGACTCTGCCTGCGATGGGTGCCAAGTCTAGTCCCGGCTGTTCCACGTTGATCCAACTCCCTACTAATGCGCCTGGGAAAGCAGCAGAGGATGGCCCAAGTCCTTGGACTCCTGCACCCACGTGGGAGACCCAGATAGGAGTTCCAGGCTCCTGGCTTCAGCCTGGCCCAGCCCCAGCCTTTTGGGGAATGAACCAGTACATAGAGTGTGTGTGTGTGTGTGTGTGTGTGTCCATCCATGTGTGTCCCTTTCTCTCTGTAACTCTGCCTTTCAAAGAAATAAAATACATTTTTTTTTTTTTTTGACAGGCAGAGTGGACAGTGAGAGAGAGAGACAGAGAGAAAGGTCTTCCTTTGCCGTTGGTTCACTCTCCAATGGCCGCCGCGGCCGGCGCACTGCGGCCGGTGCACCGCGCTGATCCGATGGCAGGAGCCAGGAGCCAGGTGCTTTTCCTGGTCTCCCATGGGGTGCAGGGCCCAAGCACCTGGGCCATCCTCCACTGCACTCCCTGGCCACAGCAGAGAGCTGGCCTGGAAGAGGGGCAACCGGGACAGAATCCGGCGCCCCAACCGGGACTAGAACCCGGTGTGCCGGCGCCGCTAGGCGGAGGATTAGCCTAGTGAGCCGCAGCGCCGGCCATAAAATACATCCTTTTTAAAGAAGGAAGCTCTCCTGCCACTCCCGAGCATCTCGGGTCTTGGGGAGGCCGCTGCCTGCACCTGGGTTGGGAATGGGCAGCTCCTATGGAGTCAGCAAGTTGCAGGCACTGGGGAAGAAGCTTATAGGTGAAAATCAAAATTGAGTCCGCTGTGTGGACAAAGGCTAGACTTTTTTTTCCCAACTTGGTGGCAAGAGAGGCATGGTTTAATTTTTATGTGGTGGAGGCAGCAGGGGGCGCTGGAGAGGGAGGCCTGACAGCCACAGCTGACCCCACCCCCACCCTGACCTTGGTTTCTGCCTCTACGGAGATTTGTCCTGACAGAGGGAACAGCGCTTGTGGCTGGCGGTGCCGTAGGTGGCGTCCCCCCTCCAGGGGTTCCGCCGTGTCTGCGTCATCGGTGTCCTGGAGGGACCATCTGAAATAGAAGCACCCTCATCACCCCCAGACCACCAGGCAGACCCCTGGGCCAGGAGGCGGCAGCTGGTAGTGAAATCATGGGGCAGGTGGACCTACTGGGGGTTGGAGGCCCCCGTGGAGGCTGCTGAGGCTGGCCCTGGGAGGGGGAGGGGGTGCCGGCTGTTGTCTCAAAGACAGCCAACCTGGGGGGCTGGTGCCTGGGAGGAGCGCCCGCCGTGGGAGACATGGCAGCACAGTCCCAACACCCACAGCCCCAGCAGGTGGGAGGAAGCCCAAATGTTCCAGCTCTGGGCCCCTCTTGTGCCCATGAAAGATGAGCAGCCACGGCTCACGGCTGTCAGAGTTCGCTGTCCCTGGTGAGCGTGCAACCCTGCACCTTCTCCTGGAGAAATCGGAGAGCCCAGATGTGGCCTCAGCAGGGTCCCAGGATGCCCTCTGCACACCCTGGCCCTGTCAGCTCTGGGAGAGGAGGGCAGTGACGACGCTGGCATTCGGACTGGTGTTTCCTCTCCACCTGCCAGGGTTGCACGGTGTATTATTTATTATTACCTGATTTTCCATCAGATTAGGTCCTGACCTACCTCCCAGTGTCCTCGGAGCCCTTAGGTCCGTGCCTCCTCAAAGGGATGGGTGTCATCCGTCTTTTTTTTTTTTTTTTTTAATCACCAGTTCCTTTTATGGAGAACCCACTGTAGAACTACTGCAGGACCTGGTGTCCTCCTGGCTTTGGCTCAGGGAGGACTGACAGTGCCTCAGGGGGTCTGCTCTGGTCCCCAGAGCCGTGGTGGCCTCACTGTCCCATCCGACCAAGGCCTCCACCTGCCGCCCTGGCTGCTTCCCTCTCTTCCTGTGCTGCAGGTGCATTTGCCCACCCCACCCCCCACTTTGTCCTGGGGCTCCTGGTCCTGCCTCTCCCTGAAGCAGCATGCTTTTCCCGCACCCACCACCACGTCACCACCCCACGGCGTGCAGCTCTGAGGCTCCCCCTCCCTCCCCAGGTCCTCTCAGGGCCCCCGTGTGTGTCCTGGGACCACCTCCCGACGCCCACCCCATGCTGCTGAGCCCTCCTCTGCAGTGGCCTCAGGCCCTCTGTTCTTCCAGAAGCTCCTAGAAGCCTTTCCAGGTTCCCCTCCCTATTGCCCTCGACAGCCTTAGCCTAGGGTGAGGTGGGTCCTTTTCCCAAGCAGGGACCCCCAGGCAGGGCTCTATATTCCACCAGGGCTTTAACTCAGGGCTGGGCATTAGGGCCACACCTTGACCTGCAGCCCCTGGGCTGGCCAGCTGCTGCGTCCTCTTGGCTCCAGCACTGTGAGGGTAGCAGGTGCATCTAGATCCCAGCGCCAACCTTAGGAGCCCTAGGGACCTGGACAGGCACGCTCTGCTTTCCCCGGGTGGTGGGGGAGGGGCAGTGATGCTCCCAGAATAGCGTGTGCAACGGCCAACACTTGGAGGCACAGAAGAGGCAGCGTTCACTCCCAGACACACTGTGGCCCTCCCCCGCGCCCTGCCCCACTCCTTCCTTCCCCAGGCACGTCCCTGTCTGTCTGTGATCAGCACCCGGCTGATTGGATTCTGTGACCAAGCCCCCAAGCAGCTTAACCTCCTGCAATCTACATGTAAGTTAGCGAGGCTGCGGGAATTGGATGTTCAAGGCGCTCACGGTACAGATGGGGAATGGCTGCAGCTGCCAAGGGGGCAGCGCCCCCTGCAGCTCTCAGTGGAAACTCACACCCAACCGCTGCTGCTGTGTTTGCTTCTCCTGGGAGGGCGGGATCTCTGTACCACCAGACCTGGAGAAAAAAAAAAAAAAATAGGATGCATACCTGGCTCAGAGTCATGGCACTTGGGATGGAGGGGTCGCTCCGCCGTGGGGTTCTGAGCACCGTGATGGGGGCCCCAGAGACGAGGGGGACGAGGCCACAGCTGGAAGCTGCCGGGGCTCCCATGCTACCCTTGTCCTCTCCCAGTCCTGAAAATGAGGGTACTTTAAAAGGTGGCAAAACAGCTTAAAAGATAAGTGCAAGGGTGCATATTTATTGCAAGGGTTAAGATGCCACTTTGGGATGCCTACATCTTAAACCAGTGTTTGGGCTCAAGTCCTAACTCTGATCCTGACTCCAGTTTCCTGCTCATGTGCCCTGTGGGTGGCAATCAGTGATGGCTCAAGTACTTGGGTCCCTGCTACCCACGTGATAGGCCTTGCTGGAAGTCCTGGTTCTTGGCTGTCTTCAGTCTGGCCCCGTCCCGGCTGCAGTAAGCATTTAGGGAGTGAATCAACAGGATGGGAGAGCTGACTGTCTCTCTGCCTTTCAAATAAAATAAGTTCATTTGGGTGCAGAAATATTTTGAGGGGCTGAAGTTATGACATAGCAGGTTGAGCCACCACCCACAATGCCTGCATCCCATTTGGGCACTGGTTCATGTCCCAGGTGCTCCTCTTGTGGTCCAGCTCCCTGCTAATGTGCCCTGGAAAGCAGTAGAAGATGGCCCAAGTCCTTGGGCTCCTGCACCCACATGGGAGACCTGGAAGAAGCTCCTGGCTCCTGGCTTCAGCCTGGCATAGCCTCAGCCGTTGCAGCCATCAGGAGAGTGATCCAGCAGATGGAAGATCTCTCTCTCTGTCTCTCTCCCTCCCTCTCTGTAACTCTGCCTTTCAAATATAATACAACCTTAAACAATTTTTTTTGAAATGCATGCATGGTATTTTCATAATCTGTATTTTCCATGAACTTTTTGAAAACTACTCATACACATGGATTTGAAAATCAAAAAGAAGATTTATTTGAAAGGCAGAGTGATGGAGAGAGAAGGGGAGACACAGAGACAGACATCTTCCATCTGCTGGTTCACTTCCCCAACTGGTCTCAGTGGCCAGGCCTGGTCCAGGCAGAAGCCAAGAGCCTAGCACCCCATCCAGGTCTCCCATGTGGGTGGGAGGGGCCCAAGCACACAGGCCATCCTCTGCTGCTGTTCCCGGAGCATAAGCAGGGAGCTGAGTAGGAGGCGGAGTACCCAGGACTCAAGCTGGTATTCCGATATGGAATGCTGGTGCCGCACGCAGCGACGTAACCTGTGACACAGTGCCAGCCCCTGAACGTATCTAAATAAGCTTATCTTTGAACTCCATTGCCATGCACTTTTTTTTTTTTTTTTTTGACAGGCAGAGTGGACACAGAGAGAGAGAGACAGAGAGAAAGGTCTTCCTTTGCCGTTGGTTCACCCTCCAATGGCCGCCGCAGCTGGCCCACTGCGGCCGCTGCACTGTGCTGATCTGATGGCAGGAGCCAGGTACTTATCCTGGTCTCCCATGGGGTGCAGGGCCCAAGTACTTGGGCCATCCTCCACTGCACTCCCGGGCCACAGCAGAGAGCTGGCCTGGAAGAGGGGCAACCGGGACAGAATCCAGTGCCCTGACCGGGACTAGAACCCGGTGTGCCGGCACCGCAAGGCAGAGGATTAGCCTAGTGAGCCGCGGTGCCGGCGCCATGCACTTTTAGAAGCGCTCTTGTATTTGGAAGCTCCCTGGTATCTGCAAAGAGGGGAGGGAGAGCAGTACTCACCCCCCAAGAACCACACTGCTGGTCAGAGTGACTGCGGCTGGGCCTCGGGCCCCAGGTGCAGCGGCCCCCACATGCCATGGTGTGGAGGGGATGGGGCGGGGGGGCAGGGCTGCTCTTCCTTTGTCTCCCCCAGGGACGCCCCCGGTCTCTGGGTGTGCAGCATTGCACAAATAAGGAATGAGCCTTGTCCTCAAGGAGGCCACCACCACCCCAGATGTCCCTCCAGGGGGCTTGGAGGCTGTGCAGGGGCCCAGGGCTGGGGAGTCCATGGGAAGGCTGGGCTGCAGTGACCTGGGCTGGAGTTCAGGCAGGGGAGAGGAGTGGAGACACACACCACCACCCAGCCCTGGCATCCCACTGGGCGCATGGGGCCAAAGGGTCAAGAGGGAGGAGGGACTTGGGGCCACTGCGGGGCACTGCACTGGCCTTGCTAGGTGGGGGGGGTGTGTGTCTGCTTGGCACCCTGGGATGGAGGACGGAGCCCCCTGCCTTAGACCTGGCTGCGGCTCCCAGCACCTCCTCCAGGCCCCTTCTTAGCTCACATCCTGGTGCCAGGTGTGGTGTGGGTGTAGGGGGGGAGGGGAGGGGAATGAGCGCTTCCCCTCCCCCACCTCGGCCTCTTGTCTTCCAAGCTGCTCTCACCTCCAAGCCACACATCCAGGGAGGGGTCCCCACCAGTCACCAGGAGGAGCTCGTGGCCAGAAGAGGGTGGAGCCGGAGACACGGCAGGAGACAACGCAGAACAGGTGTCTGCAGGGCCTCTGGTCTCTGCATCACCACCCTGTCCCCTCCTCCCCTCCCCCATCCAAGGCCAGCCTGCCTGTGCAGCCTTTGGATTTCTCATTTACAAAAAGCTGGGCCCCCACCCCCCACCCCAACAGGTCTTCCCCACTGAGAAACTTGATCTATTTTCCTCCAAAAGAGGGGGGGGAAGCCCCACTTCTAAAAATAGCTCACCTGGCACCAGCTGTTGCCATGGCAACCTGCTCTTTCCTTGGAACTTCCCAATGCAAGAGGGTCCCGGCCCTGGAAGGGGGTGTATGTGGGGGGGGGTGGGCGGCTCCTGAGCCATTAAAGGAAGCAGGGAGAGCCCTGAGTCGGGGCGGGGGGCGCACAGTCGGCACAGGGGCTCCCCGTGAGCCAAGTGGGCTGGGGGCCCTGGCTCTGTGCTGGCCTCACACCGGGCGTGCAGCGTCCTTCCTGGAGGAGGCGTTACCATCCCCAGTGTAAGGACCGGAACCCTTCACCCAGGCTAGGGGAGAGTCAGAACCAGGCCCCTCCCTGGCACAGCCCCCTCCTCCTGACACAGGGCCCAGCCAGGGAGACCAGAAAGGGGTTCATGGGGCCGCCACAGCCAGGTGGGGAGCTCCGTGATCTAGTGGAACTCCCCCCACCATCCCACCCCAGGGGCCTCTCCCCAGGGCGCAGCTGGAATGGAAACCGAGAGGGTGGAACATGGCAGGTGTCCACCTGGGCCGCCATGGCTCCCACAATGCCCACACCCCCAGACACGCCGCTGTTACCTGCTCTGGCAGGAGGGTCTTTGCAGGTGGGAAGGGTCTGAAATGGGGGATTATTGTGGCGGGGCCCACAGAGGCCGATCAGAAGCTGCCGGCTTTGAAGGTGGGGAAGCGGCCACGAGCCAAGGCGTGAAGGCAGCGGCAGAGCTGCAGGAGGCGGAGACGTGGTCTCCCCTGGCCTTGCAAGAAGAAAGTGAACCTGCCCACGCTGTGGGTGTTAGGACTTCTGACTGCCAGAAGCCTAAAAGGAAGCCCCTGTGTGATGTTTTGTGGCTGCCATGGCAAATGTATTCTCTGACGGTTCTGGGGGCCCCAAGTTCAAAAGCAAGCCTGCTCCTAGCAATGCATCCACCCCATGCCTCTCTCTCAGCTCCTGGTGTCGCCAGCAGTCCTAGGCTTGTAGACACAGCACTCCTCTGTCCTCCTCCATCTCTGGGTCTTTTCAGAGCCATCTCACTCCCCAGAGGCCTACAGTAGCCAGGTCTGGGCCAGGCCTAAACCAGGAACTGGGCACTCCATCTGTGTTTCCCGGGGGGGATGGCAGGGGTGGAACTGGAATCAAGACTGCAGCCAGAACTCCAACCCGGGCCCTCCAGCACGGGGTGCAGCTGGGCCATGCAGCGGCTAAACCACTACGCCAAACAGCCCCCCGCGTCTTCTCCTCTTTCTGTAAGGACCCCAGTCATTCCGGATGCAGGACTCACGGGGTCGCAATGTGACCTCATCCTAACTAACTGGTCCCTGCAAATACAGTGCCACCCTGAAGCTCTAGGAGAGACGCGAGCGGGGGGGAGACATCAGCCAGCCCAGAGCAGCCACCGGGGCTGTGAAAGTCCCTTCCACGGGTGGCCGGCGGTGGACGTCTTAGGAACTGGCGCTTCCTCCAACACAGTCGCGAGTGAGCAGCAGTGCCTGTTCTGTTCTGTGCTCGATGGCTCCCCGTGGTTGCTGCCGTCCTGACCTCCGTGCCCACGCTGCATTTCTCAGCCCCGGAGGCCCGCACAGACTGTTCTTTTCTGCTCCGCCGTCTGGAGCTGCTCTTTGCTTTCGTCGCTGGGGAGACCCGGGAGCTCCACTGGCTTGGGCATGCGGGAAGAGAGACTGGGGTCTGGGTCCCTCTGCCATGATGGCCGTTTGCATTCGAAGGCTCAGGCTTCTGTTAGCTTTGAGTCCTCTCGGGGGATGAGCTGAGTTCAGGGTCAGCTTCTCCATCCTGGTTGCGGAAGCCATGGCCTTCGCAGATGGCAAAGCTGTCCATCCAGACCCGGCGAGCCGCTTTCCGTGACGCTTGATCTGAGGCATCGGGGACAGGCCTGGGGAGTTCCAGAACATGGGCAGCCCTGCTGGGAAACAGCTCTTTGCAAAGCAGGGGGACGAGGGGACACAAATGCCATGGCCCCTTCTTGCTCCGTCCAGCTCTCAAGTCTCTCCTCCATCAGTGGGTCAGTGTCGTCTGTAAGCCGTGTCCCTGCAGGCCCAGGCCCCGGGCCAGCAGTAGGGGACACGGGCTCCCCCACGGTCTGTCCTCCTCCAGCTGCACAGTGGTTGTGACCCTGGTCCAGAGCCGTGGCCCTAACGAGGGTATTGGTGGCCTGGGCGGGGACATTGAAATGACACAGGTTAGCAGGGCGCGCTGTGGTTTTCCCAGAAATCCTAAAGAAGGAAATCCACCTGCAAGGTGAGACTCAGAGGTCGCTCCCTGGTGCAGGCTGCTAACACTCCCAAGCAAAGCACGTGTGTCGCCCAGTCTTCCCGTTCATTTCCCAGTTTCCTAGGGGCCCCTTGGGCGTGGCCTGTGCTGAGACACAGGAAATGGCCAGAATGGCCCAGGGGCGGGGCGGGGGCTTAGAGCAGGACCACCCGGGCCAGGGACCCCTCACGGTCAGACCCTTCCCACTCCAAGCCTCGCTTTCCTCCGGGTGCTAAGGGCACAAGGATTGGAGGAGTTATCAGTCCGCTGCTGCCATGGGTGTCGTGATGGTCACCATTGCCAGCTGCGTTGTTGCTGACCAGGGAGAGAGTCTGCCGAAGCCCAGGCTGGTCTGCGTGTGACTCCCCACCCCCCGCACTTCCCAGGCCTGCCAGCTAGGCACCGAGCCAGCCAGCAGCCAAAATGAATGCGCTGGAGCAGCTGACTGCCTGCAGGGGGCTTGGCAGAGCGTGTGAGGGGTGGGGCCAGCAGAAAGGCTGGGGCACACAGCGGGCCACCTGGAGGGGCGCAGGTGCTGAGCCTGCATGGGCAGGGCGGGTGGAGAGACCCTCACCCAGGGGAGGGCGTGCTCCTCTGGCTGCCCGTCGCCCAGCGAAGGACGTCTTCCTCCACCCCCAGGTATCCACTCTGGGCACCCACTCCCCATGCCGGGTGGAGAAGTGAGGCGTACAGCAGAGGGTCCCTGCTGGGCCCAGCTTCCAGGAGCTGGTGCACTGCCTGTGATCACAGAGGCCCACAGCCCGCCCAGCCGGTGCCTCTGAGCTTGAGCACGTGGAGCCGTGGCACCTGCTGGCTCCCCTCCACTCATCTCCCAGTGCAGCCAGCATCACCTCCCCAGGGGTCCGGGCTCCAAGCCCTTGACAGTGCATCTCAGCTGTTCTGAACCACCAGGCTGCTGCAGACCCTGACCTTGGCCCAGTCCCTTTTCTTGTCCCAGGTCTCAGTCTCCCCATCCAAGTGCCTCTCCTGCCAGTGTGGCTGGCACTGGGGGACTTCCTGATTTGCTGTCTTGTGATCCTAACCCACGGAGCCCTTCATTTCAGTGGCTACAATTCTTGTATTTTTTTTAAGACTTATTTATTTGAAAGAGTTACGAGAGTGAACCATTGGTTCACTCCCCAATTGGCCGCAGTGGCCAGAGCTGCGTCCATCCAAAGCCAAGAGCCAGGAGCCCTTTCTGGGTCTCCCATGTGGGTGCAGGGGCCCCAATGCCTGGGCCATCTTCTATTGCTTTCCCAGGCCATAGCACAGATCTGGATTGGAAGTGGAGCAGCCAGGACTCGAACCAGCACCCATATGGGATGCTGGCACTGCAGGTGGCAGCTTAACCCCCTAGGCCACAGCACCGGCCCCTGTATTAGTAATTGCAAAGCATCTGTGACTCTTCCCTCTGTGGGCGGCTTAGTGCTTGCTGTGTCGTCACAATGGTGATGGTTCTTTGTGACCACCAGCACTCACTGTTTTCTCTCAGGTCCTTCTTGTCCTGGGGTTTTCCTCCCTAGGGATTGTGGGAACAGAAGAGGGTGCGTAGGGGCCACAAGAGGCCAATAAACCCCATGGTCATGCACTTGACAGCGGCAGCCCCACGTAACCTTCCAGACGTGCATTTTCCTTCCTTTGGGTAAATTCCTTCCCGGTGGAGGGACCCCCCCCCCCACCGCGCCCATCGGGGAGGAGGTGGGTGACAGCAGCCTGTGCAGCCCTGTCCGTGTCTCTCAGCGGGCGCCTGGGTTGTGGTCTTGTCCTCGTTCCCTAAACAAGGCAGCTTAACAACTGCTTACCCAGCCTTGACCTTGCATGAGGGATTGCACACGGCCTGGAGACGTTGAGCGCGCGGGAGGGTGTGCGTGAGCCCCGGGCCAGTACTTCTCGGTTTCATAGCAGAGACTTGAGCGGCCCCAGGGATGTCGTTGTCTGCAGCGGGTCCTGGCCCCAGTCCCTCGTGGATACTCGTCCATCTCCCTGAGGGTGGGTTTGTTCCTGTGCGGCCCCCTCCCCCGCACTGAGGCTTCTGGACTTGACGGGTCCAGGGACCATCAGCACTTTGGAAGCCAGGTTCCCTTCTTTGTGCATCTCCAATTCCTCTGGGCCTTGGGGTCAGGTCCACACCTCTCCCAGCACGTGAGCAGCCTCCGTCTTGCTATGGGGACGTGGCAGTGGGTGGCAGGTGTGTTGGGGCTGCATGGGGCTGTGGGCCGTGGCTGGCCGGGTCAGGGGCTCATAGCTGTGCAGGTGCCACCATCCGTGCATCTGTGCTGGGTCCGGGGTGCTTTCTGCCCAAGCCCGCCCCCTTTCATTGTCTCTAGCCCCTGGCCTCCTGTGGCCACCTCTGGCCTTGCCAGGCTTGTGGCCCCCTGTCCCCTTGTTATGGCCTCTGCAGGTGGCTGTTCAATGTCCCATGTCCCCTTTTGCTCAAAGGATGAGGGGCCAGGCCCTCAAGCTCTTGAGACCCCCGGGCCGCTGGATCCCTGCCAGGTGTGTCATGGATGTCCCCTCCCCTAGTTCCCCGGGGCAGCTGCCTGGCCTGGTCATGCCACAGGAAACAGCAGCCGAGTCCTGTCCACTCCCAGGAACCTGGCCCACGTTTCTCTCGAAATAAGCCTTCCTGGTGGCTTGTTTTGGTTTTCTATCTTGGGGTACAGATTTCTTTCAGCTAAAACACAGCTTGGAGGGGGCACTGATTTTTTTCTGAAACAAGACAGCTTGGGCGGGGGGGGGGGGGATGGGCAGGGAGGCTGCTGGTCAGTGCGGGGCAGGGCCATAATGCCCAGGGAAAGAGCCTGGGCTCCTCTTCCGAGGGGGGTGGGGTGGGGGGTGGTCCTGCATCAGACCAAGCGGTCTGCAGCTCTCTGCCCAGCGTGGCCCAGCCTTGCCCGCCCCCGGCCGCGGTGGGGGGGGGAGCTGCTGGCCCACACGCAGCGGGGGCACCTGCCCCGCGGCCCCCTCCAAAGGCCAGGCCTTGCCGCTGGTCCCCTCCCATGCCCTCTGCCACTGATTGGAGTGGATCGGCGCTCACCAGGGACCCCGGGCTGGGGCTGGGCACGCCTCTTGCCCTGGCCGGGAGCAGCGCGGGCGCCCCCTAGGGAGCTGCTGGCATCTGAGCCCTGGGTGCCTCCTTGGCTGAGGACCCAGGCTGCTCCACTTCCCCTCCGCAGATGACTCCGGGGACGACGACGACGAGACCGTGGCCCCGACCGACAAGAGCGAGCTCCACCACACCCTGAAGACCCTCTCCCTGAAGCTGGACGACCTCAGCACGTGCAACGACCTCATCGCCAAGCACGGCGCGGCGCTGCAGCGCTCCCTCACCGAGCTGGACGGCCTCAAGATCCCGACCGAGAGCAGCGAGAAGCTGAAGGTGGTGAACGAGCGGGCCACCCTCTTCCGCATCACGTCCAATGCTATGATCAACGTGAGTGCCCTCCGCCATTCTCCACCACAGCGCTTATCAGTTCAGGGAGGCAGGGATGGTCGTTTGGCCTAGTGGGTAAGACGCCCGTGTCAGAGTGCCTGGGTTCGAATCCCACTCCTCTCTGGATTCCAGCTCCCTACTAACGCTGACCCCGGGAGGCAGCTGTGAGGGCTCCAGTGCCTGGGTCCCTGCCACCTCTGTACTAGACCTGGATGGAGTTCCCACCTCCCAGCCGTGACAGGCGTTTGGAAGAATGAATCAGGAGATGGGAGCTCGCTCGCTCGCTCGCTCTCTTTCTCTCTCACATAGGAAAGTAGTTGGTTACAAAAAAAATGGAATTAAAAGATAAGTTTGTTTTGGTGCAAAAAAAATTGAAATCCTTCATATGAGGGGTCTTTAAAAAGTTCAAGAAAATGAGAATTGCTGGGGCCAGCGTTGAGGTGCCTGCTGCCTATGACGCTGGCATCCCATGTAGGAGCCAGTTCGAGTCCCAGTTGCTCCACTTCCCTGCTAATGCACCTGGTGAAGCAGTGGAAGATGGCACAAGTACTTGGGCCCCTGCACCCACGCAGGAGCCCTGGAAGAAGCTCCTGGCTCCTGGCTTTGGCCTGGCCCAGCCCCAGCCATTGCAGCCATTTGGACTCTCCTCCTTTCTTTCTTTCTCTCTCTCTCTCTCTCTCTCTTGCCTTTCTTCCCTCCCTCCCTCTCCCACACACACCCCTCCACAACTCTGCTTTTCAAATAAACAAGATAAATCTTAACAATTTTTCTCCACCAAAACGAACTTAACTCTTGATTCCATTTTCCATGAGCTTTTTGAACTATCCTCTCCCGTCAGGTCATGCACGCAGCCACTGTAGGGTAAGGCTGCGCTTTCTCATGGCCCAGTGCGGGGTAGGGGTTGGCTGTGGAGTCTGGCGGAGGCTGGCAGGTGTTTCTTGCCTGGGCAAGGAAGGTCAGGCTCCCAGATTGTAGCCGTGTGCCCACACAGTAGGGACACGGCGGCCACACTGGCCCCCGCAGCTGCTCTGGCTACACCCGCCCGGTGCAGCAGGATCGGGACCCACGTAAGCAGGGGCGTATGTGAGTGGCAGGGACTGGGGGTGGGGCTTCCCTCAACCAGAAGAGCTTTGGAGCCGAGCCTGATGAGCAATGAGGGTCGGCCAGCTCCCTGAATCCTGGAAGCCTTTTGCCATGACTGGCAGCCAGAGGGTCTTTCCATGGTGGCAGGAGCCAAGCGTCCACCAGGCTTCTGGCCCTTCCTCTCTGTGCCTGGTGAGTGTCCCCCAGAAATGGGCCCCTCCAGGCCTCCCACCTGCAACACAGCCACGTCTCTTCACAAGGACACCATCCAGGCCTGAGTGCCGGGGACCAGGGGCTTAGGGTGGCAACGCTGGGAGCAGGGGTGCAGATAAGGGGAAGTTGGGGACCAGAGACTGTCGTTGAGGGGCCATCAGGCTGGCTGGAGACCATGGGCAATGCTGGTAAGCAGGGGAGGGCTGAGGGTCAAGATCAGGCTGCAGGCCCAACAGGAAGATGGGTTCATGGGAGGCATCAGTCCTGGTGGTTGGCTGCCAGGCCTGTGTCCAGCTCTAGGGAAGCCTGGGACAGTTGAACCTGTGTGACAGGTAAGGCAGGAGGGGAAAATGGACCCTGCTACCCACTTCAGGCCCCGATGCCCAGGATAAACCCTGGGTGGCTGAGACCTGTCCCCAACCTGCCTCACCTACCTGTTGGCACAACTGTGGAGCAGAGAGCTGCCACACACACAGACACACACACACAGACACGCACACAGACACGCACACGCACACACACACAGACACACACATGCGCGAACACACACACACCATCCGGACAGGCTCAGGCCTGGGGCCGCACACAGGTGCAGCCTTGGGGATGCCCAGCGTAGAGTCTGAGGCTGAGCAAGGTGTGCTGTCTTCCCAGACTCCTGGGAAACTCAGCCCCCAGCATCCCTTTGTCTCTGCCCGGTGCCCACCGTGGTCAGGGGTGCAGCTGGGATCTGTGTGCCTGGAGCACCAGGGGGCTGCCGGGCTCTGGGCCATGCTGCATCTGTGTCCTCATTTGCCGTCACTCCCGCTCTGGGCCGCTGTCCTTAAAGCCAGGGGCTCTTCTCCATTCCCATGGTCCCTGTCTGTCCACTGGGGACCAGCACAGACGCTAAACCTTGCCGGGCATAATGACAGCACTCTGGCCTGGAGGCTCCTCTGTGTCCCCAGAGCTGTGAAGGCAGCCCCCGCCTGAGTGCGTGATGAGTTGTCCTAAGGGAAGCACCATCCCCTGGGGTTGGTTACCGGCCTGTTTCCGGTTCCAACTCTAGGGAATCACCGGACAGTCAGGCCCGAGTGGTGGGAGCTGCCGTCCCTCGGGCCGTCTCCCCAAGCTCCTGGCTATGAAATCAGGGAGGGAGGGCAGGAGTGGGGGCTGCCCCAACAGGCCCCAGGCGGGCTTCCTTCCTGTTCTGGAAGGGCGGTGAGCATGGCTGTCAGGCCCTGGATGTCCAGATTCCCACCCGGCGCCCGAGGTCCCAGGACATGTTGTCCTGACCCCCAGCCAGACCTCAGCTCCCGCCTACTGTGACGAGGGGGTTGGATGTGGGATCTATGACTGAGGCAATAGCGTGGCTTCCACCCCTGTCCCCCAGGGAGGCTGTTCAGGACCCCACCTAGCCGCGTGCCCCGCACAGCCTCTTAGGAATGCTTGGTGTCTGAGAAGTAGGCGCTAAGCCTCAGAAGAGCTGCCCAGTGCCACCCAGCCAGTAGCTGGCCAAGCTGGGACGCAAGCCCACGTCTGGGTGCCCACTGTGGGGTGGGGTGATGGCCCCATCCTCTGTGAGGCCCTGAGTGAGACGCTCCAGTCCCCCGCAGGCTGCCGTGGCTGAGTGGCTGGCGTGGCTGAGTGGCTGCCGTGGCTGAGGGGCATTGAACACAGACCCCAGCAGCTGCTGCACAGCCCCGCCCAGGCCTGTAGCAGGCAAGGACTCAGCAGGGAACAGGCAGCCCAGGGGGCCCCAGGCTGCCACACCTGTGCTTGCTGGTGTGGCCTTCCACAGGGCCGGCAGCTCATCCACCCGCTCTTCTAAAAATTGAAAGACAGAGAGAGGTCATCTCCATGCACAGGTTACTCCCCAACATGCCCACAGGGGCCAGGGCTGAGCCCAGCCAAAGCTGGGAGCAAACAGCTCTTACCAGGTCTCCTACCTGGGTGGCAGGGGCCCAAGGACCTGAGCCACCCCCTGCTGCCTCCCAGGGCGCAGCACTGGGCGGAAGCTGGGCTCCAGGAGCGGAGCTGGGACTCGGACCCGGGCACTGTGACATGGGGTGTGGGGTCCCAGCTGCTGTCAAAAACCACGGAGCCAAACGCCCACCCCACATGCCCCCACCCCCACCCCTGCCACATTCGCCTACTTTGAAGGCCGAGTAGGGGACTCAGAGACGCACTGGGGCTGTAGCCACTGTGAGCCCACCTCCTCTGCCTGCCCTCCCCCCTCAGTGCCCCCCCACCCCCACTTCACCGCCCACCCCTGCCCGTGGTGCCGCATGGACTCTGCCACCGAAACCCCTTGCCCGGCCTCTGTGCAAAGACGGGCCACAGTCCCCCTCGCGATGCCAGCCTCCACTGCCTGCCTGGCACAGAGCCCAGCACGTGGGCGCCTCCGCAGCAGAGAGAGGAGGGAGGAGAGCGAGAGAGAGGAGCGGGGAGGGAATTGTGAACGAACATGGGAGCGAGTGAATGAATGAATTGCTTAGTGCCTGGCACGGCTCCCTAGTGGATCGTTTCTCGATTCTGATAAAAGCCAGTGCGCAGATCCGTTTGGATTACTGCTTTGGGTAACAGCGAATCAGCCTGCCATCTAGGAGGCGGCCCTGGTAAATGGCTTCAGGTTTAGAATGAGCCTGAACCCCAGCGTGGCCCCGCGTAGGGGGCTGTGTCCCCCGTGTCAGCGCTGGGGAACCGGGGGCACGGGCGTCGTGGAGTCACACTGGGTCTGACACGGGGGCTCGTGTTTCGAATGTTAGCTCTCCAAAACGCGGGTGCTAAGGACCCGGTTTTCTCCTGTCTTTCCTGGAAGTTTATCCAAGGGCCGGCACGTCTTCTGTCTGTGACTCTGTCACTTCTCACCACCACAGCTTCGCTGCTATTGTCGTCATCATTCCCCCAGGCCCAGGGGATCCCGTGCAGCTCCCTGGGGCGACCCCTGCAGCGGAGAGAGGCCCCAGGGGCTGGCTCTGGGGCCCTCGGGGCAGGTTCCTGGCCAGGGGGCTGCTGTCCTGCTCTGACAGCTTGCTCACTTGGGGCCTGGAGAGCCGGGTAAAAATAGATTCCAGAACTGTCCCCAATCGGTCGGCAAACTGGCAGCCAGCTGGTGCCGGTTCCTGTGTGCGAGGGGGTAAAGTCTTCCGAATGTGGAAAGGACTATTTTTCAAGTGGTAGCGGGAGCAGAAGGCGGCCTCACCTACGCCGACAAGTGCGTCACAGCGCAGAGCAGCCGGAGGGGGGGGGGGGGGGCGGGGGGGCGGGGCAGTGCTCAGCCAGGCGGCTTGGCCCGCCGGGCCATCCTCCGTGAACCAGCCCCCTGTCATGGCGCTTGGGGTTGTCATTCCTGCTCTGGGATGCCTACGTGTGGTGGCCTGCCTGGGCTGGGCAGGCCCAGGCCTGCATCTGTGTCGCCCCCTTCCCCTCTGTGCGGCGTGTTTGAAGCTCGGTGCTCCTCTCAGTGGGAGGGGAGGGGAGACCCCCACTGACCTGGCTGCAGCCCCTGCTGTGGGAGGGGGCTTGGGGAGACTTCAACTCTGCTTTCTTCCCCATTGGCCACCTCTGGGACCCCCAGGCCAGTGAGAGGTGGGGGTCCGCAGTGATGATGACCACACGAGGCTGAGCATGGTGGGAGGGGACAGAAGGGTCTCCTCCGACCCCCAAAGCCTGAGGGCAACCACAGGACAGATGCCAGATGCCTGGTGCACTGATACAGGTAGAAAGAAGGTACCTGTTCCCATGCCCCCTGCACCCAGGGCTCCTGGGACCTGTTTTTTGTTTGTTTGTTTGTTTGTTTGTTTAATTTGGTAGAGTTATAGACAGTGAGAGAGACAGAGAGAAAGGTCTTCCTTCCGTTGGTTCACCCCCCAAATGGCCGCTACGGTCGGCGCTGCGCCAATCTGAAGCCAGGAGCCAAGTGCTTCTTCTTGGTCTCCCATGCGGGTGCAGGGGCCCAAGCACTTGGGCCATCCTCCACTACCCTCCCGGGCTACAGCAGAGAGCTGGACTGGAAGAGGAGCAACCGGGACTAGAACCCGGCGCCCACATGGGATGCCGCCGCTGCAGATGAAGGATTAGCCAAGTGAGCCACAGCGCCGGCCCTGGGACCTGTTGTGTGTGCTGGTGGCTGGAGATAGAGCCAATCATACTGTATACACCCCCCGCACACTTGGCCACCTCCTCTGCCACCCACCCCAGTGTCCAGCAGTGCGCTGGGACCTTCTGTGTGTTCCATCTAGGACAGCCTTGGGCGAGACTCATGCTCACAGGTTTCTGGCTCCTCAGACCCTCCCTCCTGAGGGCTGGCAAGGCTGCTCCAGGCCACACGCAGGCTGGGGAGGGGACCCAAATCGGCTGACCCGTGCCCTGCTCACCTGCCCGTGCCCGGGTGGACAGCGAGGTCATTGTCAGGATTAGGATTAGGAACAGCAAACGCGCTTAGTTCCTTCCACTCCCCAGGATACAGCTGGGCGGAGGCTCCTGGCTCAGGGGCCGTCTCTGGCCCATGGGATGCTGGTTTCATCCAGGTGGACTTTTCGGAGAGAGAAGCCCGCAGCTGGGCAGGGCATCCCCGAGCCAGAGGCTGCCCCTGGTTGTCCTGGGTTTCATAGTGCTCACTCCACCTTGGGGCAGCTCCCGGGGCCTTCCCCATGGAGGTGGCACTGTACCCTCCCTGCAGCCCTGGGGGGTGAGAGGAAGGGGCAGGGTTCCCAGGCTGAGGACAAGGAACCCCGATGGATTACAGAATCAGGGACTCTGGGAGGCCCCGGGACCTGGCCCGTTTGTCCCAAGGAGGTCTGGGGCTTGCCCGTGTGGGACCCAGACACCAGCTCTAGCTGCCCAAGGGACTGCTCGTCACCTCCCCTGGCCTGACACAATACAGAGTATGATGCGGGCAGGCGACTGGGGTCAGCCCGACTCTCTCCACCTGCCCAGGGCTAGGGACCAACACGCTGGCACCAGAGACAGCTGCTGAGAGCCTGCAGGAGACACGTGGCTCTGCGGGCCCTGGCTGGGTCCCCAGGAACCTCCCCGCTCCCACCCGCCGGCCCCCTCTGCCGGGCCCCTGGCCTAATCCAGCTTAGCGCACAGCCCACAGGACACAGCCCAGCTCAGCATTCTGGGGGGGCGGGGCTGGGCCGGGTGCTGCCTCTCCCCTCAGCGGGGCCGGCATGGGGCCTGGAGGAGACCAGCGGCAGCCAAGGAGACCCTGGGAGCTGGGGATGGACTCCAGGTGGGTGCCTCAGGAGTAGGGGGGCAGGGACAGGGTTCAGGAGGTGACCAGGGTGGCTGATGTGCTGCAGGGCCCTGCCCCCAGCAGGAACAAAGGCCCTGGGTCCCACCATGCAAGCCCCTCGATATTAGGGTACAGCAACCTCCGCCTTGACCCCCCTCTCAAGGTGAGCACAGTGCCCAGCCTGGCCAGACGTGACCCCAGCTGTCCCAAGGGATTTGACTTCCTGGATCCCTATGGGTGGCCATGGCCATGTGTGGTTCAAGCCTTGTACTCTGGGGTGAAGGATACTGAGAGCCAGTCCCTTCTTCCCAGAGGCCAGGGCTGGGTTCTGTGGCACGGACAGGGCTGTTCCCAGCCATCTTCATGAGTGATCATCTCCTGGGAGCCCAGCTCCACGCCAGGAGAGTCACGGATCCCACAGCATCCTGCCCTCAAGGGCTCCCAGCCAGCCGTGATGATCCAGCTTCCCCAACAAACCTGCAGCTCTGGCTCCATGCCTTGGGAGGCTCGCAGGTGCACAGGGACTCTCGATCCTGGCCCCACACCTGCTCGTGGCCTTGGACAAGTCTTGCTCATTACAGAAACCAGCTACCAGGATGCCCGAGTCGGTGGTGGGGACGGGTGCCTCCGATGGCCCTGGATCCCAGTCAGCAGGTGGTGTGGGGGAGGGGAGGCTGGCATCAAAATAAGCAGGTGGGTCGGAGATTGAACTGGTGAAAGGGCAAGAAGACAGGATAGCCCGGAGATGACACTGGCCGGGATTTGAGGTCAGGCGTGGGGGAAACTCGATGAAGGCTCGCCTCTCCCCCGCGGGAGAAAATGGTGGTTTCCCCAGGAACAAGGAAGGGAGAGGATAAGGAGCTGAGTTCATCTTTACTTTTGCTGCTAGGAAGCCCAGACATGCCTTATGGGACTTATTCGCGAGACCTTGGGCTGTTTTGTACTGTTGTTAGCTGGGTGTGTTAAGTCTTCACTGGCGTGAGTTAACAGGAGAGCAAAGTGCCCAGCTCACGGACAGACATGGTTACACACTGTAGCGGGTTGGCTGGCCAGGGATGGAGCAGGCACTGTGGGGGGCACAGCAAGCAGAAGCACCCCAGGACCAGCAAGGACTCAGAGGCTTAGGAAGCGTCTGTTATCTCTGTGTGTCATAAGGCTCTGTGTTCAGCACAGCCCTGGCCTCCACACCCTCGCCCCAAAGGGGACGGTCAGCGGGGCTGTGCTTGGCGGGGGCGGGGAACGTGGCCCCGGGTCCCGTCCTGCTTGTCTCAGGATGGTGCAGAATGTGTAAGGGGCAGTGGGCCTCATGGCTTGTGCAGAACAAGAGTGATCCCTTTGGGTCGCCACTGCTGTGAGGGCTTAGAGCGGTGAGGGGAGGGAGGGACGGGGCAGGGAAGGGTTTGGCTGCGTCATTCTCGGTCAGGCCCGGAGCCATCCAGGCCCACCTCCCGGGTCTCCAAGTTGCCTGGCAGCCATCGAGCCACGCCCGCAGGGGAGGAGCCTTGTGGATGACTGATCTGCAGATAGCCCCAGACTCCCTGCTAAGCGCAGAAGATAAGGAGATTGCCTTCCTTCTCTCAGGAGCTCTCTCCCTGCCCCGCCCCACCCTGACTGTGCCCTGTTGGGAGGCGGGCCAACAGAAATCCCTGCTGGGGGGGGGGGGGGCATGAATCCTGGGAGCTGCTGGGAACTGAGCCTCAGTTTCCCCCCTCTGTCAAATGGGGGCGATCTTGCTCCCACCTGGAGGGTCTTGCTGGGTGAGCACAGGGTCTGGCGGACGTAACTGCTCTCATCTCCAGGAAGACAGGGGCTTAGAGGGCTGGAGCAGCTGGGGCCAGACCCTGGGGCTTCCAGCTGCCAGCGCCATGTGCCTTGTTTTCCCCAGTCATGTTCTGTCTCCACAGCTTCAGAGTGGGGGACTCCCTTTCCCTGCAGGAAAGGGGGGTGGGGGGGTGGACAGCAGAGGCTGGCACTCAGGAGGGCCTGTTAAATGAGTAACACACTTGGGCAGGTCAGCCGCCAGTGCTCGGGTGCTCCAGCGCAGAGCCAGGGGCGCCTGTCCACCGGTGTGGGGAGGCGGAGGAGCTGGCCCATCTGTCCCTGTCCCACTGCCCTCAGTCCCAGCCCCCTGGTTAGGGCGCCGCTTGGCCCAGAAACTTCCAGGACACCGCTGACTTTTTGGGATTTCACAGGAGCGGAGTCAGACAAGTTAACCAGACTCAGATGTGCCGGTGCAGTAGAGGCCCAACTGTGGCAAGGCCGGCAGTGTCAGGGGGTGACCGGCAAGATGGGAGAGCAGCAGCAGGAGTTAGCAGCCAAAGGCGTGAGCACCAGGTGCTGGACGCCCCCCCGCCCAGTTCTGTCCGTGCCAACAGCCCCCGAGACGCTGGCACGTTGTCGCGGTGGCACCCCGGCCCTGTGGCACAGGTGAGGGTCTGCGTGCCTGTCCCCCTCCAGGAACTGGACGGTGAGCGACATGCGTGCATGGAGGCCGGCAGATGCTCCACATTGGCCTCTGCAAGAAGGGTCGGGAAGGGAGGGCTTGGGTGGGGCCACAGAGGCAAGTGTGGCCCCTCCTACTGAGCTAAAGGCAACACCCAGGAAGGGCAGAGTGCCCCCCCCCTCCCCCGCGTGGACTTCACCACCCTCCAGGGCGAGCTGAGGCCTGGGCAGAATGACCGAGCCCTGCTGCCTCAGAGGGTGGCCGGCCCACCTGTGACCCTGGGTGTCAGAGCAGGCCACAAAGGGGAAAGTCCTAAAACGCAGAGTTCTGTGAGACGAGTTCCAGTCTCGGTTCTTCCGCCAGGCTACGGAGCGGGATGTGGCTCTTCCTGCTGAAGCCGAAGACTGGCCCAAGCTGCCGGTGGGGACAGGGCTCGGGGACAAACACTGGGCCCAGCGCAGTGAGGATCCAGAACCCAGCCTCCTCCAGCTCCCAGGAGCTGCCGCAGAGGGCAGTGTGGACCAGCACACCCAGAGCGCAGCGCCCTCCGGACGGGCATCGTGGCTGTGGCAAGCCAGCCAGGGCGGGTGCTGGTCCCCAGGCTGGTTCTGAGACAGCCGGGGTTCCCACTTCCCCAGGAAGCCAGAGAGGGCAATGGATGAGTTTCCGACCTCCCCAGCGAAGGGAGGGGAAGCTGGACAGATGCCCTCAAGGGCCACTCACTGCCCCTGCGGCCTGGCGCGCCCTGCGGGGTGTTTGGGGCTGGGGGGGGGGCGGGGCAGACAGGCCCTTGCCCGAGGCGCAGGCTCACATGGCCACTGTCCCCTCCGCAGGCCTGCAGGGACTTCCTGGAACTAGCAGAGATACACAGCCGGAAATGGCAGCGGGCGCTGCAGTATGAGCAGGAGCAGCGCGTCCACTTGGAGGAGACCATTGAGCAACTAGCCAAGCAGCACAACAGCCTGGAGCGGGCCTTCCGCAGCGCCCCGGGCCGCACCAACAACCCCACCAAAAGCTTCAGCGAGGGTGCGTGGGCGAGGGGGCGGGGCCTCAGAAAGATCATTGCGCTCCGCACAGTTTCTCTGCCGGGTGTCTCCTCCCCAACCCCCGGCCACGTGAACCTTCACGTGCCCACGTTCGGGCCAGCTTTGGCCGACCCTGGCCTGCCCCTCCTGTGCCTGTCACCGACTGGCCTACCAGTCTACTCCCCTGCTAGGCTCAGCTTCTGCAAAGGCAGTCGGCCCAGCTGACCTCTCCACAGCAGGCCCCCTACCCCCTGGCCTTGGGCTGGGGGCTCCGTCAGAAAGGGGAGCTGGGCAGGGGCTGGACAGACCCACATGCTGAGAGGTCAAGGGTGGGGGGCTCCCGGAAAGAGGCACTGGAAGGAAAGGGTGACCCCCAGCCCTGAGAAATCACGGGGAGGGGAGACCTGGCTTGCCCCTTAACTTGGCTCAGGCCCGAGGAGCCCTCTGCGTGAAGTTGCAAACGACGGCAGCGGCTCCGCACGTGTCTCTAGGAAGCCTCTTGACTCCCAAAGGAGAGGACAGTGAGGAAGATGAGGATACCGAGTACTTCGACGCCATGGAAGACTCCACGTCCTTCATCACCGTGATCGCCAGGGCCAAGGACGACAGGTAGGGCCCTCGCCAGAGCAGGACCTGAGACGGCTCTGGTCTGGGAGGGGCCTCCCCAGGGTCAGCCTATCAGGCCCTGCTCTCAGGTTCCATCTGGTCTTCTGTCTCCAGCCACCTACGAGAGCCTGGGGGAGTTCTTTAGGTTGTTTCTCCGGAGAAGTATTTTTGCTTAGATTCTGTTCTTAAATCCAAAATGCCTGAACCAAGTTTGCACCAGGATTTTAATTTGCAGTGGAGAACAGGCCCACGGCTGGATGCAGTTCCAGCCCAGGGGTGAGGGGCAGGGGTCCAGGAGGCCACAGACGGGGGTGCCAGCCGCCTCCTCCATTCGAGGACAGACAGAAGCAGCGAGGAGGCCCTTGCTTGCCGATGCCAAGCCTCTGTTTTCTTTTTTCGTAAAACCCGCTCTTTTAGTTTCTCAGTGCACAGCAGCGACGGGAATTTGTTGGCAAGAACAGCAGTGCTGTCAGTGCCTGTGGGCATGGCCGGGCCAGAGGGAGGAGCGTGCAACCAGCAGGCAGGCTGGGTGTAGCTTGTGGTCAGCGACCAGCGAAGTCCCCAGCCACTCGTTTTTTCCGTTTTTCACACATCTATGTGCTTTCTTCCCAGGACATGGCTTCCCAGATCCTGCCCACCGCCACCCCCTAGGGAGTATATCCTGTCCCCGGTGTATTCCCGGCTCAGTTTCTGCTTCCCAGTATCGTTTTAAGGTTGCTCATGTCCTCTCGTTAACAAGCTTGGCCGTGAACTTCCTCTCACTTTAGTACCACAGAACCATCCCACTATCCCACAGCCAAGGAGGTCTGCTCAAGCTGCCCCCTGACCACCCCTCCTGTTCCTGGAAGCCCCAGGGGCCCGGGCTCTCATAACTAAGCAGTCCTCTCCCTCCCCTCAGGCCCTGACTGCCAAGGGCTCCGTCAAGCCCCAGCTGGCCATGGCTATAGCGCCCCCTGCTGCTGTGGCTGACTCTCCTCACCACAAATATTCCCGGGCACAAGGTTGTGCCATACCCACTTCCAGCCCAGCAGACAGCAAGGACACAGCAGGGTCTGAGTGAAGGAAGGGCCCGTGCAGCTCTCCCCCTGCACCTCATCTTGCTCCTGGGTCAGCCAGTTCCCAAGAAGGGGGCTGGGTACAGGGACTCCAGCCAAGCACTTCGTTCAGCAGCAGCTACTGGGGGCGTCTGTGGGAGCGTGGGTAGGTAGGCTCTCTTCAAACCACTGCCTATGTCCCTCAGCCCACACTTTGAGTATCCCAAACTACAGATTACCCCACTGGAGAAGCAGCCAAGGGGCAGGTGGTGCAGCCCTTCCGACCTCACCGTGAGGGTCTTGGTAAGAGGTGGGCCAGGTTCCAAGGGGGCCGAGAGCTGTCAACGTCTCACCTCCTCTTGTGTTCCCTGCAGAAAAGCAGAAGGTGGAACCGGCACGGGCTCTGTGGACTGGTCATCGACGGACAATGGCAGTGAGGTGAGGGACCCGGCACCCCACCTGCCCTGGGGGCTCCTGATCTCTCCTACAGCAGTTCAGGCCGAGCCAGCCTACGCTGCCTGCCAGCAGCTGCCTTGGCGCTAGTCCTTGGGGGTGGGGAAGAGTGTGGGGGTGCGGGGGCCTCTGCTGACAGGCATGCCCGGCTCCTCTGGCAGGTACTGGACAGTGCCGCGCTTGTGCCCAAGGCTTCATCCAAAGTCAAGAGGCGGTCCCGCATCCCCGACAAGCCCAACTACAGCCTTAACCTCTGGAGCATCATGAAGAACTGCATCGGCCGGGAGCTCTCCAAGATACCCATGCCGGTAGGCAGCCTGGGGCAGGCAGTGCAGAGGGGCCCCTGGGCAGTACACGAAGCCCGGGGCGTTGAGGTCCTAAAGACTCCCGGGAAGCACGTAAGTATCCGATCCTTTGGCGTTGCCCCATCCTCCAGAGAGAAGGGACCCTCCCCGGGCTCAGCATGGAGACTCAGGACCTCACAGTGTCCCAGCTGCACCAGCTTGGTTTGCAGGGGGCAGGGCAGGGGGAGGGGAAGCAGGATCCCGCCCTGAGCCCCACCCATCCTGCACCGGCCCTCCACAGAATGCTGACATCACATTCCGAGTCTGGGGAAGACCCACCATCTGCTGTGTCCACGTGGGTCCTCCATCTATTCCCCGACCAATGCTGGTGATACAACAGCAGACGTCAGCCCTGGTCCTGATGGGGTTCAGTCCACGTAGTCAGAGTGTGTCCCACGCAGCGTGCTGTAGGAGGAGCTGGGACGTGACGGGCATCAGAGGGGCTCCACAGGAAGACGCTGAGCAGGAGCATCCCTGAAGGTCTGCAACAGCAGGGGTGCGGCGATGGCTGCCCGCCCACTCCCTCCCTCTCTCCCTCCCTCCCAGGTGAACTTCAACGAGCCCCTGTCCATGCTCCAGCGGCTGACGGAGGACCTGGAGTACCACCACCTGCTGGACAAGGCGGTGCACTGCGCCAGCTCGGTGGAGCAGATGTGCCTGGTGGCCGCCTTCTCCGTGTCCTCCTACTCCACCACCGTGCACCGCATTGCCAAGCCCTTCAACCCCATGCTGGGGGAGACCTTCGAGCTGGACCGCCTCGAGGACATGGGCCTGCGCTCCCTCTGTGAGCAGGTGAGGCTCTCGCTCCGGCCGGGCCCGAGGTCAGAGCACGGAGCTCAGGGCCAGACACCCAGCAAGGCCTCTGGGGGCGGGGCCCTGGAGGGACAGAGTTAGGTCTGACGCAGAGGGTAGGCCCAGGCACTTCTCCTGACCAGGGATCTGTGGAGCAAGCTGGGGGGATGTTTGCCGCACACTGTTGGGAAGTCCAGACGGGCAGCGCATGGGATCATCACTGAGTTGGAAGGCAACAGGCAGGAGGGGCTGGGAGCCCCAGAGGAGGCGCCCCAGCCTGGGCATGCTGTGGGAGAGGAGGCGAGCCTGTCAGGGCCAGCGCTGAGCCCAGGCAGTGGCAGAGGGGACCGCTGTGATCCGGGTGGGGATGGTGGGAGATCAGAGCGTGGCAGGTTTGCTGGGGCTCTGCATGTGAGGAGTGGGGTCAAGTCAGCAGTGACCTCAGAGTCCTTGGCCTGAACCCAAGCGAATGCATCTCTTTAAGTCAGCAAACCTTAAGTGCCCTCAGTGTGGAGGGACCAGGGTGTTGGGTCCTAGCGCAGGACCTTGATTTGCCTCCCACTCTGGAGCCAGGGCCTACCTGTGCCAAGTCTGGGCCTCCTGAGATTCACACAGCACAATGGATGTGCCCTCCCAGGGAGGTGGGGAGGTGGGGAGGAGGGGAGGAGGAAATGGACACTGAAACCCTTGGATTCACCGTGCCGGCCCTGAGGGCAGACGCCTTCCTGCTCATAGCACTGCCTTTCCTGGGGCCACCTTGGGTCCTCAACCACCTGTGCTCAGAGACCTGGGTGTCGAGCGGACAGGGCCGAACCCATGGCTGGGGGACGAGGTGCTCAGGTCCCGCGGCTCTGGTCTCAGGTGAGCCACCACCCGCCGTCGGCTGCACACTACGTGTTCTCCAAGCACGGCTGGAGCCTCTGGCAGGAGATCACCATCGCCAGCAAGTTCCGGGGGAAATACCTCTCCATCATGCCGCTAGGTGAGCGGGCTCCCTGGGCGCCCCGGGGACAGGAAGGTGCTCTCTTCCAAGGGAGGATTCTGCGGACCCAAAAGCCTTGGTGAGGCTGGCATCGTGGCACACCTGCAATACTGGCATCCCATACTGGAGTGTCAGTTTGAGTCCGGCTGCTCCACTTCCAATCCAGCTTCCTGTATGTGCACCTGGGAAAGCAGGGGACGATGACCCAAGTGCCTGGGGGCCCTACCACCCACATAGGAGGCCCAGATGGAATACCTGGCCCAGCCCAAGCTGTAGCAGTCATTTGAAAAGTGAACCAGTGGATGGAAGATCTTTTCCTCTTCTCCACCCTCCTTCCAAGGCTGGAGTTTCCAGGGGAGACGACCTGGCTTGTGCTCTGTCCCAGTTGCCCCAGCCTGCATGAATGCTTCTTCTGGGCCTCGGGGTGCTTGGGGGCCCTTGACCTCTTACCTGTACCCGGCCCCCAGGTGCCATCCACTTAGAATTCCAGGCAAGCGGGAATCACTACGTGTGGAGGAAGAGCACCTCAACTGTGCACAACATCATCGTGGGCAAGCTCTGGATCGACCAGGTCGGAGGTGGCCCTGGGGGAGGGGTGCCTGGCCCGGGAATTGGTTGCTGACCACCACGCTTTCCCACCAGTCAGGGGACATCGAGATTGTGAATCACAAGACCCACGACCGGTGCCAGCTGAAATTCATGCCCTACAGCTACTTCTCCAAAGACGCAGCCCGAAAGGTAAACAGCCCCCTTCCCCAGAAGCCCCGCCCCATGCAGGGCACATGCCTACGCTGGTGCTGCCAACGTGCCCTGCAGGTGACAGGGGTGGTGAGCGACAGCCAGGGCAAGGCCCACTACGTGCTGTCGGGCTCGTGGGACGAGCAGATGGAGTGCTCCAAGATCGTGCAGAGCAGCCCCAGCAGCCCCAGCTCCGACGGCAAGCAGAAGACGGTGTACCAGACCCTGCCGGCCAAGCTGCTGTGGAAGAAGTACCCGCTGCCGTGAGTAGGGGCCAGGGGCCAGGGGCCGGGGGCCGGGGGCCGGGGCAGGACACGGGGCAGGGCTTGGCGAGCAGTGGACAAGTGGAGGACCTTGTCTGGCCAGACAGGAAGCAAGGGACAGACACAGGAGGCTGGGGGAGTCCAGGCCTCAAGTGGGCAGAGTATTGTGATGCTAACACCCCAGTGTGGAGCCCAGACACCCGACGACAAGTCCACGGGAGACTGTCGGGGCAGGGTTGGCTTCAAGCCGACAGGACAGGGTGCCTCCCCGCGTGGCTGTATGGGGTAGACACCGACCTTGAAAACAGCTTAAAATGTGGCGTAGCAGATTCCAAAGAGAACAAAATAGACATTTTACAGAGGAAGAACTGAAACGTAGAGAATTTATCACCTCGCTGTAGACAGAAGCCATTATCAAACTGGAGCAGAGAGACAGGAAGCTGGAGGGATGCGGCCTAGCCCGCGCGACCCCGAGTGAGGCCCTGGCAGGCTCGCCAGCGTCCACTGGGAGCTTGGAACCGGGCAGCAATCTGTCCCCGGACCTCCTGAGTCGCCATCTGCACTTGCCCTCGGCCTCCTGGCCGCTCCCGCACACAGCAAGTTTGAGAGCAAAGTCTGGCCTACTTCTATCCAGAAGGCCACCATCTCTGAAAAGAAACTAGCAGGGAATTTCCTAAATCTATACCGCGCCACTGTTAGAAAGCAGTCAGAGGGAGACTGCTCAGCAACCAGATATAAAGACAGTGCTCTCTGAGAAGCCGCACCCCGGACGCTCGCGTGCCAAAGCCTCCCTGCCGCCCGCAGGCTCGGGTCTCAGGGAGGAGGCTGAGATCCAGGCATTCGCAGGCACACCTACACTCAGGGATCTGAGACTGATCCCTAAGGAAAGATGGAGCATGGGTACAAATGAATGAAGAACAAAACCTCCCTGGAGTGAGTGGAGCAGCGCGAGTGGTCATTCTGGCGGGGTGTTACAGTGCAGAATGCAGCTGCACCACTGTGTAAGTCAGAGGAGGAATGAACGGAGGGAAACTGCTCGAAGGCCCTGGGCTAACCAGGACAGTCGACATGCACAGGGACATCCGGGTGTGGGAAGTTAAAAGGACCTCAAATATCTGCAGGAAAATGCAATTAAAAGATAAGTTGATTTTTCTCTCTCATACTTTCTGCCTTTCAAATAAAAGAAAATTCAGGGGTAGTGGGGTCAGGCGTGTGGTGCCGCTAAGTCACAGCATGGGGTACCTACATCCCGTATCAGAGTGGCTGCGTTCAGGCCCCTGCTCTGCATTCCAGCCAGCTGCTACAGCAAACCCTGGCAGGTGGTAGGTGATGGCTCAAGTAACTGTCCCTGCCCCCTTCCTGGGAAATGCAGACTGAGTTCTGGGCTCTGGGCTCCTGGTTTCTTAAAAATTTTGAAGTTTTTTTTTTTTTTAAAGATTGATTTATTTGTTTGAAAGTCAGAGTCAGAGTCAGAGTTAGAGAGAGAGATGTCTTCCATCCACTGGTTCACTCCCCAATTGGCCATAACGGCCGGAGGTGTGCCGATCTGAAGCTAGGAGCTTCTTCTGGGTCTCCCACGTGGGTGCAGGAGCCCAAGGACTTGGGCCATCTTCTGCCTCTTTCCCAGGCCATAGCAGAGAGCTGGATTGGAAGTAGAGCAACCAGGACTCGAACCAGTGCCCATATGGGGGTGCTAACCTGTTGTGCCACAGTACAGGCCCCAAAATTTTGAAGTTTATTTTGAAATTCATACATAGTTTTTTTCTTAACTGTACTTTCCATGAACTTTAAGCACCCTCATTTGTGTACTGATAGCCACTAAAATAACACATTTAACTGGAACCCCAAAAGGAAAGGAAGTTAATAAAAAATGAGAATCGAGAGAAATAAAGGATGAAAATAAATTTTCAAGAATGAAAGTAAACAGATGAGAAGTGGGGTGGGTTAAGCTATTGCTTGGGATATCTGCATCCCATTTTGGAGTGCAGGTTCGAGTCCCAACCACTCCGCACTTCCAATCCAGCTTCCTGCTCATGTGCCTGGAAGGCAGAGGATGAGGAGCCAGGTACGTGGGTCCCTGCCGCTCAGACGAAGTTTCTGGCTCCTGGCATCTCTAACAAAAACAAAACAACCTTGAGAGACGGACAGAGCTCCCCTTCCCTGCTTCACTCTACAATTGCCTGCAATTATCTAGGGCTGGACTGAGAGCTAGGAGCTCAACCTAGATCTCCCACATGGGTGACAGCAACCCAATTAAAGAGCCTTCACCCCTGTCTCCCAGGGTCAGCAGCCAGAGCAGCCCGGAATCGAACGCAAGTACTCGAACATGAGGCACAGGTGTCTTACCTGCTAATCCAAATGCCGTTCCAGCTTCTGGAGTTGTGTCACACAAAAACCAACAATGAAAACAGCACTGGGCACAGTGCTCTAAAAGGGGAAGAGGGAGGTGGGCATTTGTTGCTGCAGGCGAAATGCTGCTTGGGACACCCCCACCATATCATAGTGCCTGGCTTTGAGTCCTGACTCCACTCTGGATTCCAGCTTCCTGCTAATGCACACCTTGCGGGGCAGCAGGTGACAGCTCAAGTAGTAGAGTCCCTGCCACACACACTGGGGACCCAGACTGAGTTTCCAGCTCCTAACTTTGACCTGGCCCAGCCCCGGCTGTTGCAGGCATTCAGGGTGTCAAACAGCAGGTGGGAGATCTTGGTCTCTCTCTCTTTCAAATAAAAGGGGGGAAATCTAAAAGATACTACAATAGAGACGTGAAATAAAAATTAATGCTGACAATTACTAGGACCAAAGAACTGAGGGAAAGTATGCCCATAAAAAGGAAGATAAAAGTCTAGCAAATGTTAGCAAAACAGAATTTGGGGAGAAGAGGAAAAACACCCAAGACGGAAAGACACGCTGAGTTCCTGTTAGAAGTAAGGGAGACCCAAGCAGTTAACAAGCAGCATACTGACTACTGGGTTTTTTTAAATCCAGATACGTACTCCTTGTAAGAGACGCACAAAACACAGAGATGTGCAAAGGTAGAAAGTAAACGAGACTCACCATGAAAACACTAACTGAAAAGCTCGTAATAGCTGCTATCAGTATCAGGCAAAACGGACTTTCGCACAAAGAGGAGTGGCTGAATTCTTCAAGAAGAGACCATCATTCTAAATGCTATGACAGCCTCAAAAATACCACAGCACAGACTGATGTGTAAGGGACAAACGGATAAAGGATCACCACAGTGGGAGATGGGGAGATTTCACTATAGCCCTCTTACCTGCTGCCAGGTCGAATTGGAAATAAAGAGAAATACAGTCAGGATAAGAGAGAGATTAAAACAGGATATACACAGACTTATGGATGCAAGAAAGTCTTCTGCATGTTTGAGGAAAGAAGAAGTTACTGAATAATTCATGAGTAAAATAAGAAATTAGAATGGAAAACTATAATACCTAGAACTAAGTGACATCAGAGATCTCAAAACTAGCTGGGTGCAACAAAGGACATGTGTGGGCCTTAAATAGTCTATAATTTTGAGGCTTAGTTTTTTCTAACTTTCCATTGTAAAAGAAAAAAAAATTGAAAGAGTTCAACACAGCCTGAAGAAAGAAGAAAAAATACTTTACTTTTTTTTTTTTTTTTTTTTTTTTTTGACAGGCAGAGTGGACAGTGAGAGAGAGAGACAGAGAGAAAGGTCTTCCTTTGCCGTTGGTTCACCCTCCAATGGCCGCCGCGGCTGGCACACTGCGGCCGGCGCACCGCGCTGATCTGAAGCCAGGAGCCAGGTACTTCTCCTGGTCTCCCATGCAGGTGCAGGGCCCAAGCAGTTGGGCCATCCTCCACTGCACTCCCTGGCCACAGCAAAGAGCTGGCCTGGAAGAGGAGCAACCGGGACAGAATCCGGCGCCCCGACCGGGACTAGAACCCGGTGTGCTGGCGCCGCAGGCGGAGGATTAGCCTATTGAGCCATGGCGCCGGCCTGAAAAAATACTTTTAAAAAGGAAATCAACCAAAAAATGAAAAAAAGGATGTTTGATAAAGCCAAAAGTTGATTCCTTAAGAAAACTGACAAAAGAAAACTACAGGTGAGACTGATCTACATGGATATAGAAATTAATAGAAAGTTTTTATAGGACAAAGTTTATCAAGATCATTAAAACTCTGGTCAAAAGGACAAATTCTTAGAAAAATATAACATAAGAACTAACTCTAGAAGGAATAGCATCAATAGTCCTATACTAATTAAAGAAAGTACAGCAGTCTTTTTAAATTACCACTAAGAAAGCACAAGAGCCAGGGAATTTTACAGGCGAATTCCATTGAATTTCCAAGACATTTATTATTCCAATTTCCTGTAGAGTCTTCCAAACGACAGGAAGAGAGAAAATACTGTACTATGCTATGATACTAACATAACTCCCAACCAGGCTAAGAAATGGGAGAATAAAATGTCTACCTTCTTTCACTTAGGAACATACCTGAGCGCCCCGGCCCACTGTGGCTGCAGTCCAATATAGCCACTGTAAGTGGAAAACACCTCCAGTACCCCAAAGCCGCCAGCATCGCGGTGTGCCGGTGTGGCGGCTCAGCTTGCTTCCTCTGCCCAGCCTCACACAACCACCCCAGACTATATCACTCGCTGGGAGAGAGCAACAGTCAGAATCTGAATTATGGTTTCTACTGAACGTGTATTATTGTGCTATCATAAAGTCAGAAAATCGTTAAGTCAAACCATCCTAAGTCAGGGATCATCTGTATTGCCAAATTACGAAGTTAAAATCAGAAACTCCAGTGTAACACTTTAAAAAGATATCATTCTACAATCATGCTGAATTTATCAAGAATAATTTTGTACTCGAAAAATCCATAAATTACTGAAGCATATTCGTAGATCTCAATAGATTCAGGGAAGTCTTTTCAAGTGCCTAAATACAAGATTAATGTACGAAAAAAGTCAGTTGCATTTCTGTAAACAGCCAACAACTAGAAAATGCAATTTAAGAGAAGACATCTGGGGAGTGAACCAGTGGAAGGAAGACCTTTCTCTGTCTCTCCTTCTCACGGTCTGTAACTCTACCTCTCAGATAAATGATAAATAAAATCTCTTTAAAAAATGGAGAAGGTAATCATAATACTTAGACCTGACAGAGAATTTATATTAAAAATACGGAAAGGGGCAAGCATTTGGCGACCTGCTGATTAAGACACCAGTCAGGATGCCTGCTTCCTGCACTGGAGTGCCTGGGTTCAGTCCCTGGCTGTGCTGCCCGATTCCAGCGACCGAGAAACAGCACTGATGGCTTCAGTACTGGGGCTCCTGCCACCCACACGGAGGCCTGGATCGGCTTTCCTGCTGCTGGCTTCAGCCTGGCACAGTCCCTGCTGTTACTGACATGGGAAAGAAACTAGTCGATGGCAATTCTCCCGGTTTGTCTGTTCTTTCTCTCTGCTTCTAAAACTTTTTTAAGATTTATTTATTTGAAAGGCAGAGTTACAGAGAGGAGGAGAAGCAGAGAGAGAGGGGGGTGTCATCCATCCGGTGGTTCACTCCCCAATTGGCTCTAACAGCCGGAGCTGTGCCGATTCGAAGCCAGGAGCCAGGAGCTTCTTCTGGGTCTCCCATGCAGGTGCAGGGGCCCAAGGACTTGGGCCATCTTCCACGGCTTTCCCAGGCCAGAGCAGAGAACTGGCCTAATCAGGACTCAAACTGGTGCCCATATGGGATGCCAGCACTGCAGGCGGCAGCTTTATCTGCTACACCACAGCACTGGCCCCCTGAAACTTTTAAAATAAAGACTACAGAAAGAGTGTTTTATCACAACTGAAAATAGCAGCTTTTAAAGAGACTATTTAAAGAACTTCTTACGAACAAACAGAATAAAAATAATCTAGTGGAGAAAATACTGAGTCATGAGCAGGAATTTCACAGAAGACGACGCGTATGGGCAGTCACACCATTTCAGGAAAATGCAAATCAAGATAGCGGGATACCGTCTTCACGCGGTCAACAAAAGTGGAAAAGTCCGACAGTACTGAGTGTAGATGATGCAGACTCCCCAATATGCATTAATAAAACAGGCCACACAAGGGCCCCCTGAGATGGTGCCACATACCGAGGATTGTGATTGTTCCACATCTGCCTCTGTGCCTAAAGACCAAAAGTGGACAGAGCAAAAAGATGACAAGATACTAAATTTAAACCCAACCTGTCAGGACAGGTTGAGCAGCCCTAATGCAAAAATCTGAAAGCCAAAATGCTCCCAAATCGAAACATTTTGAGCACCCACATGATGTCACGTGAAGAGTCACAGTCGGAACCCAAGCACAGCAAGAATCTTGCATAAAGCTACCTTGGACTAAGTGTGCAAGGTGTGTATGAAACACATGTGTATGAAGGTGTGTATGAAACACACATGGATTTTGTGTTTAGTTTTGGGGCCCATCCCCCATGGGATCTCATTATGTATATGCAAATAGTCCAAAACCTGAAATCTGAAACATTTTGAGTGCCAAGCATTTCAGAGGAGGGACATTCAACCTATGATTACATTAAGTGCCCCTACTGTGGGTTTATGATTCAGAAACATTTTAAAAAATCCACCTATATGTGGTCTACAAGAGATACATCTAAATAAGACAATTAAAGATTCAAATAAAGAAATGAAAAGAAGTATGCCCCTATAAATACTAGTGTGGGGCAGGCATTTGGCCTAGTGAGTAAGACACCTGCACCTATACTGGAGTGCTTGGGTTTGACAGGGGCCTCTAGATCCTGTCTCTAGCTTTTTGGCTAACGCAGACCCTGGGAGGCAGTGGTGACAATTAAAGTCATTGAGTTCCTGCCACCCACGTGGGAGACCTGGGTTGAGTTCCTGCATCCATCTTCAGCCAGCCCCAGGCACTGTAGACATTTAAGGAATGAACCTGCAGCAGACAGAATATTTCTCTTTTTCTCTCCTCCTCCCTTCCTCCCTCTCTCAAGTAAGTTAAAATTTAACATGTTATATGAGAGAGGGAAAGTTCGTAAATATGAAGGTTCAGTTCACCAGAAAAGCAAGTTTTAAATTGGAATGTACCATGTACCTAACAGTACAGCCTCAAAACAGAAACAGCACAGGCTGTTAGAAATGCAAGAAGGAAGGGAATAATATACAACCAAAATGGCAAATTTTAATCCTCCCCTTAATTATAGACAGGGAAAAAAATTGGGGCGGATCAGTCTGAGCAGCAGAACCCACGTGACAGCTAAGAGAACACTGCACTGAGGATGCACTGGGTCTCAAAGCAAATCGTAAAGGACTGAGATTACATCAAGTGTGCTGCCTCCACAGCGGTTACGCTACGGGGGAAAAATGACCAGAAACACCCTCCTCTGTTTATAAATTTAAGAGGCCAGCTACACATAGACCTATGGGAGTGAGATGTATCTGCAATCAAAGGCTAATGACAGAAATCCCAGCACAAGTGGTGCGAGTCAGCTGAAGCAGTCCTTCTGACGCAGAGTTCCCAGCCCAGAATGGTTCAACTGGCAGCTGTTTAAAACTGTACTATGGCACAAAAGGAACACTCAGCCAAATCTATACTTCAAATTTTGACTTTTAATTTTTTCTTTTAAAAATTTATTGTTTTAAAAGATATTTATTTGAAGGGCAGAGTCACAGCAAGAAAGGGAGAGACAGACAGCAATCTTCTCTCCTCTGGTTCACTCCCCAGGTGGCTGCAATGGCCAGGGCCGAGCCAGCAGCCAGGAACTTCTCCCAGCTCTCTCATGTGGGTGCAGAGGCCCAAGTTCTTAGGCTGCCTGCTGCTTTCCCTGGTGTGGGGAGCAACTCGGACTAGACTGTGTTACTGGAATTAAGACTTATTCTATGCATCTGCTCTCCCACAATATGGCACTGGGAGAGGAGTAAAAACAACTTTTACACAGCTGCCTCCAGTTCAACCAGTAACCTGCAGGAGCTGATCCCGCTCCTGATTGGAGGAGAGCAGCGTACTCGGCGTGTGGGTAGCAGAGTTGGGATTGGTGGAAGAGGACTATAAAGGAGGAGACAGACAACATGCACCAGGAACATCTATCTGAAGGAACACCTGTGCAGCCCCCGAGAGAGCCGGCCGGCGGTGTGCCGCTCCCCCGCGGAAGTGGGGAAAGTGGCAGGGGGAACCGCCCTTCCACGGAGGTGGAAGGGATGGTAGCCAACCCGGGAAGAACCAGCAGCAAACCCAGGGAGGGCCGAGCAGACGAAAGAACAACGCAGGGTCCTGTGTCGTTCCTCCACGAAGATGGGGAGCGACATAATGGTGCCGTGACTCGGATAGGAAACCTAGGCAGGGTTTAGTGTCGTTCCTCCGCGAAGAGGGGGAGCGACACCCTGGTACCTTAGCAGGGAGCTGGATTGGAAATGGAGCAGCTGGGACTTCAGCTGGTACCAGTATGGAGTATTGGTGTTGCAGACAGCAGCTTAACCCACTATACTACAACATTGGCCGCAAGATTGATTTATTTAAAAGGCAAAGTTAGACAGAAACAGATTTAACATCATTGGTTTACTCCCCCAAATGGCAGCAACGTCTGGGTCTGGGCCAGGCCAAAGCCAGGAACCTGGAACTCCATCAGGTCTCCCATATGGATGGCAGGGGACCAAGCATTTGGGCCACCTTCCGCTGCTTTCTCCGTTAGCAGGGAGCTAGATCGAAAGTGGAGCAGCCAGGACTCGAATTGGCACTCCTATGGGATGCTGGTGTTGCAGGCAGAGGCTTAACCCGCTGCTCCCCAGTGCTGGACGCCTCCTGAGTTTTGATCTTTTCCCCAGATATGATGCTGGGCAATGGGCGGCAGCCAGAGCTCCCAGTCAGCCCAGCAATGGGTACTGTGTGCACTGTGCTGCCAGTGTTGTCTGGATCTAGGTATTCAACAAACTACCTGAGACAGTCAACATTTACTGTAAAGTATGCTTCGTGCTGGCTGATGCTGCCCCACTGCAGACTAAAGTCACAGGTCCAAGCATGCTGCAGCTGTGATATTTGGGAGGTTGGGCATATTACATCCATTCCCAACTCAGAGTAATTTCAATTTATAATGGATTCACTGTAAATCAAAGAGCCACCTGCATTACAAAAGAAGAAAAAAGGGGCCAGCGCCGTGGCATAGCAGGTCAAGCCACTGCTTGCAGTGCCAGCATCCCATATGAGCTCCAGTTCAAGTCCTGGCTGCTCCACTTCCGATCCAGCTCTCTGCTATGGCCTGGGAAAGCAGCAGAAGATGGCCCAAGTCGTTGAGCCCCTGCACCCACATGGGAGACCCAGAAGAAGCTCCTGGCTTCAGATTGGCTCAGCTCTGGCAATTGCGGCCAACTGGGAAGTGAACCAGCATTTGGAAGATCTCCCTCTCTCTGCCTCTGCCTTGTAACTCTGCCTTTCAAATAAATAAATAAATAAATAAATAAGAGAGAGAGAGAGAGAGAGAGAGAGAGAGAGAGAGAGAGAGATGAGGTCCAGTTGTGGCAGAGCGAGTTAAGTTGCCACCTGTAACACCAGCATCCCGTATCTGAGCACTAGTTCAATTCCCGGGGATCCAGCTTCCTGCTAATGCACCTGGGAAGGCAGTGGATGATGGTCAAGTATCTGGGCCCCTGCCACCCACACAGGAGACCCTGATGGAGTCCCAGGCTCCCGGTTTCAGGCTGCCCCAGCCCTGGTTGTTGTAGTCATTTGGGGAGTGAACCAGCTAATGGACATAATCTCTCTTTTTCAAACAAATATTTTTTTCAACAAAATGTTAGAAAAAGAACAGCAGAATGAACCCCCACGAAGTAGAAGGAAGGACTATAAAAAGTAAAATCAGTAAGGCAGAGACCTAAGATAGCATCAATGAGGTTTGGTGTTCAAGCCGTGAATAAAATGGGCAAGTGCTGCCCTACAAGGAGAAGCCCCTTTATAAAGCTAAAATATCGACAACAGGGGCACTACGTCCCAGGCGGCAGCACTGCTAGTGAGGGCGTTAGGAAACCATGTTATGCTGATCTGGCTTTCTGAACTGGGTGAAGCAGATAAATCCCCAAAAGTTTAATGTAGCAAAACTGTGGCAGGTCAATGAGGTGAGGTGCAGGTGGGTTCACCCCGGTGGCCACTGGGCCAGGGAAGGTGTGAGCCCTGGAAGCACGGAGCTGGGTGGAGAGGGGCTGCCCAGAGACACAGTGCGCTGTGGCCACAGGGAGAACGCCGAGAACATGTACTACTTCTCCGAGCTGGCCCTGACCCTCAACGAGCAAGAGGAAGGCGTGGCACCCACCGACAGCCGCCTGCGGCCCGACCAGCGGCTGATGGAGAAGGGACGTTGGGATGAGGCCAACACCGAGAAGCAGCGTCTGGAGGAGAAGCAGCGGTCGTCCAGGCGCCGGCGGTTGGAGGCCTGCGCGCCCGGGCACAGCTGTGGCTCAGAGGAAGGTGAGGCTACACACGAAGGGCGCCCTGGGGCAGGCAGAGGGTGAGAGGAGATGGGGGGGGGGGTCTTGCGGGGATGGGGCGGGTGCCCAGGGCACAGGCCGCTCGCCCAGCCCCGGCCCCTGTGCCCACCCAGCAGAGAAGGAGGCGGACACGTACGTGCCGCTGTGGTTCGAGAAGAGGCTGGACCCGCTGACCGGGGAGACGGCCTTCATATACAAGGGCGGCTACTGGGAGGCCAAGGAGAGGCAAGACTGGCACATGTGCCCCAACATCTTCTGAGTGGCGCCCCCTGCGCAAATATAGGCGGTCCACCTTTGCTTTAACGCACCCAACCTAGTACTGAATGCCCACCCCCTCCCCACCTATTTCCTTGACTTTTTTTTTTTTTAACACTTTGTGGGGGCTCACATCTTGGAAGGAGGAAGGGCTGACCCAGATTCTCTCCAGCCCCCAGGTGCGCTGGGTCACCCATGCCCCTTCTTTAGGGACTTGGGCTCCCAAGGGGATCCCAGCTCCCAGGAACCACAACTCAGGCCTGCTGGCCCGGGCCATGGGCTGCCCAAGTCACCAGCCCCCAACCCAGGGAGGAACCGGCCCCTCCTAGGGAGCCTCTTTTGACTTTTTTAGGAAAAAAAAAAAAAGTCTGCATTTCTTTGGAGCCCTGACTTTGGTAATCTATTTTTAGTACAGTCCTCAGCAGACAGCTTTCCAAGTGTGCTCTTGCCACACAACTGCCCCGGCAGGAACCCCTCCTTCTTAGACACTGGGGAGCCAGACCCCTTTGAGTTGGAAGCACTCTGTAGCTCAACATTGGAAGGACCCTGTTTGTGTCTGGGCCGCCCTTGCGCCAGGGGCCCAGGCCCCACAGAGAGCAGAGCAGAAGAACACATGGGGTCTCCTGGAGCTCCGGCTCCCCGCTGGGGGATGCCCTGATTGGAGGACAGCCACCCCTTCCTTGCCTAGCCTTGGCGGTGCCAGGGCAGCTCCCTGGCCCCAAAGAGGCCAGGAAGGGCTGGAAGGCAGGGCCTGCAGGTGCTCCCCGCCCCAAGAAACAGGTCCCCAAGTCAGCAATAACGAACAAAAACCCTCAGTTCAGCCTGGGCTGGTGACCCGGGCGCCAGAGACCCGGCATCCCACCTCACCCTCAGGGGGCTCCGGGATGCCCCATCTCTGCGCTCCCTGAACTCTCTTTGCCTAATTTATATATATGATATATAAATATATATAAAATAGCTATTTTGCTTAAATTTCTATGGTATGTGGAAGTGATAAAAGGATGAAGACAGGGCGCGCCTGTCTGAGTCTGGCTCCTGACACCTGTGCCCTGCCCCCCACTCCCCGTTCCCTTCCAGAGTGGGGAGCCCGGCCCGTGGGGGCCACTCCTCCAGCCCTCAGAACCCCCACCTCAACCCTCCCCACTTCAGTTTAGTCCTGGAAGTTCATCACAGGAGTTTCCTTTCTACTCCACAATGGATTTTGTTTTTATATAAAAAACAAAAAACAAAAGTGAAAACACCAACGTGTGAAATGCCTTACGATGCCCACTCGAGAGAGACGTGCGGGGCAGGGCGGGGCAGCCCCGCTGGGCCTCCCTGAAGCTGTGGAATGTACCTCTTCCCAACACTGTTTGTGAGCAAGCACCTTTTAACCAGTAATAAAAAAATTTAAAAAAAAACAACAACAACAACCTTGGCTTTGGAGTCTTCCAGCAGTCTGCCCTGAGTCTGTCTATAGCTAGATGGAGAGGAGCTAACGCAGGACAGGGAAAGGAGCTTCAGACTTTATTCTGCTCAAGATCGGGGTCGGGGGGATCACGGGGCAGGGGCAGGTGCAGCACCATGCAGCAAAAACCTATGTGGAGGAGAGGGGGCAGGGAGGTGTCACAGCTCTGCCAGGGTCTGGCCTGATGCTGTCTGGCCACTGGACACACCTGAACCCAGATCTGCTCCCCAGGAAGTGTTTTAGCCACCAGTAGCCCCTGCCATCTCATTCCCTGGAGCCGTGCAGGGTGAGGCCAAGGCACCCACCACACCGAGTTCCATGTGGCTCAGGCGGCTTGTACTGCCTCAGTTGCCAAGCCTTGGATCACCCCCTCCTAAGGCCCCGCCAGCGGCTGGTGGTCTGGCTGGCTGGCTCCTCCCACTGCTAGCGCTTCCAGGTGAGTGGGTGGTGGAGGGTAGGGCACTGTCTGTCTGCCCGAACGCCCCGCACTGTGGCATCTGGACCCAACCCAGAGAGCAGTGGCAGGGGGTGGGCAGTTGCACAGGCGAAGGCCAGAGGTGACAATGGCCAGTTCACTAAGATAAGCAAGGGACCTGAAGAGCCTGGAGTGGACCAGGCAGAACCCTGAGCAGGGAACGACACCGGCACACCTTCAAAGACCACCCTGATCAGCCGGACTCACGTCAACCTACACTCCATGGTCTCCGCTACACCAGCTACCACCAAGTAGAACATGTAAAGAAAAAAAAAATCTGCAAGAGTCCACGAGGGACCACAGAATACACCCAATGCGGCAGGCATTTGCCTAGCAGTTAAGACACCAGTTGGGACACCTGTGTCCCATTTCAGAGTGCCCAGGTTCAATTCCCAGCCCCAGCTCCTGACTCCAGCTTCCTGCTAATGCAGACCTTGGGAGAAAGCGGATGATGGCTTAAATGACTGGTTTCTGCCACCCACGTGGGAGACTTGGATTGAATTCTTTTTTTTTTTTTTAAAGATTTTTATTTATTTATTTGAAAGTCAGAGTTACACGGAGGAGAGGCAGAGAGAGAGAGAGAGAGAGAGGTCTTCCATCCACTGGTTCACTCCCCAGTTGGCCACAACGGCTGCAGCCATGCTGATCTGGAGCCAGGAGTTTCCTCCAGGTCTGCCACGCAGGTGCAGGGGCCCAAGGACTTGGGCCATCTGCTGCTGCTTTCCCAGGCCATTGCAGAGAGCTGGATTGGAAGTGGAGCAGCCAGGACTCAAACCAGCGCCCACATGGGATGTCGGCACTGCAGGCCGCAGCCTCACCCGCTATGCCACAGTGCCGGCCCCCTGGATTGAATTCCTAGCTCCCAGCTTCAACCCAGCTCTGGCCTTTGCAGACATTTGTGGGGGTGAACCAGGGGATGGGAGAGGTGTGGGAGTGTGTGGGTATGTGTCTCAAAAAGAATGCAGCTGACAAAAAAAGAGATACAGAACATGTGAAAGACCTTTCTGGATATGAGAGAAGGAGTCCTGAGTTAAGAGGAAAGATGTCGTTGCCACAGATGGGCACATTCAGTTATATCAGCCTCCAGTCTACAAATGCAGCATGGATCCCAATCAACATCCTACACACATATTTCAAAATTTAACAAGTTTTTCTAAAAAATTAAACAAAACAAACAAAAATAACGTGGGGGATGCGGGGCGACAATGCAGAGTTGACCGGCAGAGAGCTGCGCTGCTCTCCGATCGCTGCCTGGTCTGCCATGTGCTATACTGTCTCCCCCGCCCTCAGTGGACCAGGAGTTCAATGAGAGTAGGAATCTCATCTGAAAGGTTACAGCACCCCCAGTACCTGACGCAGAGTCAAAGGGCTCAGTAAACAGCTGTCGAATGAACAGATTCCAGGCCAGGGGGATCAGCGAGCGCAAAGGCTCAGGGTGACAGTTCCGAGGCATACTGAGTACTGCAGTACTGACTTGGGAGGGAAGGGGCTAAGAGAAGGAAATGGGGACCCACGAACTCCTGCTTGCCAGATTCCGGAGTTAAAGTGGTTGCTTCTGACAGGCTTGTTGGGGGCAGAGTCTGGAAAGAGGAGCTCGGAGGCCCCCTCCTCCCTGGGGCTGGACATGAGGGGAGTTGGGAGGACAGGACACCAGAGACGAACCCCAGAGCGTAGTGGCAGAGTGACCCCAGTGCTACTTGTTTTTATGAAGGCAGGCCATACGCATAACTGCAACAGTAAAACCCAAGAAAGGCAGTGCTAAAAATCTAAGTACACGGTCCAATGGTCCAAGCTCCCCTAAGGAACTCATCTCATCCATTCAAGTGAGACAACAGCAAACAGGATCCAGCCACACAGGACCGGGTTGGGTTTACTGAAGAAGTATGAGAATGGGCTGATGCTGGAAAGCTGTGCACGGTTTCAGAAGGACTCCTCTTTCTGGCAGTATGGTAGACTAATTCCTGGAAAATATTCCCTTGTGGAAAATTGGATATGCTCCATTTAAAAAATGTTTTTAAGCTTAATTGCACCCACATGCTGGAAAGAATGTGAAGACTACTTGGGCCCAAAATTAAGGAGAGCAAAAACACGGAGAGTTGAGCTCTGGAATCTGCTTCCACTTACGGCCAGCACAGAGCCAGTGAGCCTCACTACAGGTATTCACTGCCTCCAGAGGCCACGCTGAGATGAGGCTCCGTCCCTTCAATGGGGAATCCAAAATAAAACCCAAGGGTCTGCTGTAAAGGATGAGCCCAAATAAGGAAGAAAAAAAAATCCATCCCAAGGAGTTTGTAATCAGAAATGGACCTTGATTTTTGCAGCCTAAACATAGTACTGGAATGGTCCAATTAAACATCTAGCACAACATGGTCTCAAACTGTAAGACCCCTGAGAGATGCAAGCAAGTCCTCTCTGGAGGAACCCCCATCACTCCAGACGTTAAGGACCTCCAAATAACAAAGTTACAAGGAAAATGAGGTGCCCACAGCATAAAATCTCTAGACACGCAAGGACACAAGCCCCATGATCAAGGGCCACCAGAAGTAACAGCAGAATCAGACATAAAACTCCTCCATACAATGAAATGACCACACACACACAACAGAAAATAAGCATGTTTGAGATATTTCTAGAAACAGAAGAGTAGCTTGAAAATGAGAACTGTAAATATTCAAAAGATGTTTAAAACTTTCAGAATTTTTTTTAAAAAAATCACTATGTTAACTCAGCAAAGAACTTTATAACAGATTACAGCTAAAGAGAGTGTTAGTGATGTGGACATGTGATCTGAAGAAATCCAGAATACATCACAAAGAGAGAGACGTGGAAGATAAAGTCTAAAGGTTCCATAAAGTCTAATCTGTTTCTAAGGAAAAAGATTTTCTTTTAATGGAACAGAAGTAATCTTTGTTTTCTTCTTTTTTTTTTTCTTGGTATTTTGTGGTGTTTTTCTTGGGGTGAGGACACAGGGCGGAGAAGGGCACCCATTGCAGGTGCAGGGAATGTCCGTGCTAGTCAGTCCTCCTGGGATGCTTTGTGGTGCTTTTTTTATTTCTTGGCACTGATCTTGCTGGTGGCGGCCGCCTCAGGGCAGAAGTAATCTTTGAAGTTAGAGGCCAAAAATTTCCCAAGAATTCATGAAAAGCACCAATACACAGAGTCAAGATCAACAAATGCTAATCAGGGTAAATAAAAAGACAGCCACAGCTAAATACAATGTGGTGAAATTTCAAGACCACTTAGACGACAGACTCGTAAACGCCAACAGACTGAAAAGCAACAACAGTCTCGACTGAGAGCTGACCTCCAAAAGACGACAGAAGTCAATGAAGAGAAATCTCCAAAGGAGGGGAAATAATGTTAGTATCTCCAGTCAAAGTATCCTTCAGGAACCAAAGCAAAACAGACAACACAAACATCTGTTAAAGCCATATTAACAGTGTCTCTTAAAGTTAGACTTGATGAGGTGTTACGTAATATGACTTACAAGTAGGTAATCATTAAAAGAATAGCAACACTGGGGCTGACGCTGTGGCGCAGCTGGTTAAAACCCTGGCCTAAAGCACCGGCATCCTACATGGGTGCCAGTTCAAGTCCTGGCTGCTCCTCTTCAGACCGGCTCTCTGCTACGGCCTGGGAAAGCAGTAGGAGATGGCCCAAAAGTGCTTGGGCCCCTGCACCCACACGTGGGAGAACTGGAAGAAGCTCCTGGCTCCTGGCTTCGGATTGGCTCGGCTGTAGCCACTGCGGCCATATGGGGAGTGAACCAGCAGATGGAAGACCTCTGTCTCTACCTCTCTGTAACTCTTTCAAATAAATAAAATGAAATCTTTAAAAAAAAAAAAAAACACTCAGTACACAGAGGGGAGAAATCTCAATCTAAAAGAAGTAAAACGAATGAAGGTAATAGGCTGGTGCTGTGGTGTACCGGGTAAAATCACCACCATCACCACCGGCATCCCATACGGGCACTGGTTCAAGTCCCAGCTGGTCCACTTCTGATCCAGCTCTCTGCTATGGCCTGGGAAAACACTGGAAGAGTCCCACACGGGAGACCCAGAAGAAGCTCCTGGCTCCTGGCTTTGGATCAGCCCAGCTCCAGCCATTTGGGGAGTGAACAAGCAGATGGAAGACCTCCCTCTCTGTCTGCCTCTCTTTAACAATGCCTTTCAAATAAACAAATCTTTAAAAAGAGCAAAGGAATGAAGGTGAAATAAAACTTTTAAGTAAGAGAATAGCAATAAATCAATAATCACATAAAATTTAAGTGACCTAAATGCTTCAGGTAACAACATTTGGAATAAAAAGAAAATCCAGCTGTATGCTATTTACAAGAATACACATATACGTATACAGACAAAATGTACTTTAAGACAAATTACTAGATATTGACTACTAGAAGAAAAAAAGCCACTTTATAATGATAAAATTCATAAATTTCAGAATATGTAAGTGTAAGGGCCAGCACTGTGGCACAGCAGGTAAAGCTGCCACCTGCAGTGGCAGCATCCCTATGGGCAGTGGTTCACGTCCCAGCTGCTCCACTTCCAATCCAGCTCCTTGCTAATGGTCTAGGAAAAACTGGAAGATGGTCCAAAGGCTTGGACCTCTGCCACCCACAGAGGAGGCCAGGATGAAATTCCTGGCATCAGCTTGGAGTGAACCAGCAGGTGGAAGACCTCCTCTCTCTATAACTCTTTCAATTAAATACATACATAAATAATAATAAAGTAAAATGGATACAATCACAAGGAGTAGTATTAATAGGCTTCAAAACAGTTCATGGAAATTGTGCTTTTTTTTTTATTTTTTTTTTTTTACTTGGAAGTCAGCTACACAGAGAGAGGAGAGGCAGAGAGAGAGGAGAGGGTCCTTCCATCCGCTGGTTCACTCCCTAATTGACTGCAACAGCCAGAACTGCACCGGTCCGAAGCCAGGAGCCAGGAGCTTTTTCCAGCTCTCCCACGTGGGTGCAGGGGTCCAAGCACTTGGGCCATCTTCTACTGCTTTCCCAGGCCATCGCAGAGAGCTGCATTGGAAGAGGAGCAGCCAGGACACAAACTGGTGCCCATATGGGATGTTGGTGCTGCAGGCTGGGGCTTTAACCCACTATGCCACAGCGCCAGCCCCTGTGCATTCTTTTAATTCCATTTTCCATGAACTTTTGGAAGCCCTCTTGCAGATAAGTCCAGAATCATAATGGAAGGTTTTTTTTAAAAAAATTTTTATTTATTTATTTATTTGAAAGTCAGAGTTACAGAGAGAAGGAGAAGCAGAGACAGAAAGATCTTCTATCCACTGGTTCCCTCCCCAAATGGCCACAGTGGCCGGAGCTGGGCCAGGCCAAAGCCAGGAGCCCGGAGCTTCTTCCAGGTCTCCCACATGGGTGTAGGGACCCAAAAACTTTTGCCATCTTCTGCTGCTTTTCTAGGCACATTAGCAGGGAGCTGGGTGGGAAATAAAGCCATTTGAACCAGCGCCCACAGGTGATGCTGGCATCGCAGACGGCAGCTTAACCTGCTATGCCACAATGCTGGCTTCCTGATGGAAGATTTTAACAAGTGTCTAAGTAATTAGAACTCAGACAAAAAATACTCGTAAGGTTTCAAACAACACAATTAACACATTTGGTATAATGGGAATTTACAGGGTACTACACGTAACTGCAGAATACATATTTTTGAAGATACATATGGAACACTTAACAATATTAACCATATATTTGGGCTAGTCATAAAGCCTCAGCAAATTTCAAAAGAACAAATACAAAGACCACATTCTCACACTGCAATGAAGAGTTCAAAATCAGTAACAAAGAAATAACTATAACTGGGGTTGGGGCACAGGGATATATTAGAACATCAAGAAATGTATTTTTAAATAATTTGTGTGTCAATGAAGAAAACTCAGACAATACAGTTAGACAAAAAATAACATTTCACAACACAGGAGAAAAGCTGTTCTTAAAGGGAAATTTATAGCATAAGCAGCTCATGTATAAAAGAAAGCTAACAGATGAGCTAAACATCTACTTTATGCAAGAAAATGATCATTAGGGTCAACTCAAATATAAGAAAAGGAGTGAAACAGAAAACAAATGTAATATACAAAGAGGACCAAGAAAGCTGAGGTTAATACTTTTTTTTTTTTTTTTTTGACAGGCAGAGTGGACAGTGAGAGAGAGAGACAGAGAGAGAAAGGTCTTCCTTTTGCCGTTGGTTCACCCTCCAATGGCCGCCGCTGCAGCCGGCGCACCGCGCTGATCCGATGGCAGGAGCCAGGATCCAGGTGCTTTTCCTGGTCTCCCATGGGGTGCAGGGCCCAAGCACCTGGGCCATCCTCCACTGCACTCCCTGGCCATAGCAGAGAGCTGGCCTGGAAGAGGGGCAACCGGGACAGAATCCGGCGCCCCGACCGGGACTAGAACCCGGTGTGCCGGCGCCGCAAGGTAGAGGATTAGCCTATTGAGCCACGGCGCCGGCCTTGAGGTTAATACTTTGAATTGAAGTTGACAAAGTTTTTGGCATTGCTGATCAATGAGGAAGAGGTAGGAAGGGAGAGAAACAGGAAAGAGACAAAAGAACCAAAAGACGACTGGGATGAAAGGAGGACATACACAGATCATAGAGGTATTTTTAAATAGCATTATTTGGGGCCGGTGCTGTGGCCAAGCAGGTAAAGCCACTGCTTGCAGTACCGGCATTCCATCCCGGCTGCTCCACTTCCGATCCAGCTCTCTGCTATGGCCTAGGAAAGCAGCAGAAGATGGCTCAAGTCCTTAGGCCCCTGCACCACATGGGAGACCTGGAAGAAACTCCCGGCTCCTGGCTTCAGATCAGTGCTGCTCCAGCCGTTGCAACCATCTGGGGAGTCAACCAGTGGACGGAAGACCTCTCTCTCTCTGCCTCTGCCTCTACTTCTCTGAAACTCTGCCTTTCAAATAAATAAATAAATCTTTAAAAATAAACAAACATTTTGCAAAAGTTTGTCAAATGTTAAAACTGAGATTAAATATATATTCCTGGAAAAACTTAACAAGATTGACTCAAAAATATAGAAAAGTCTGAATAGGCAAACATTTAAAAAAAATTTTAACTCCCACACAATATGCACCCAAACTGCCAGATACAGATGACTAAGGAATAAGTTCCAGGGTAATGGAAAAGGGAATGCTCCAAAAACTCATTTCTTAAGGCAAAACTTGGTCACAAAGACCCAACAAGTACAGTGTGAGAACGGAAAATTATAAACTAGTTTCACCTGTAATGGTGCAATTCCAAACAAAATATTAACAAAACTAGAAATACAGAAAAATGATCATTATTCTGGAAATGCAAGGTTAATTTACCTGAGAAAATGTAATTTACCACATTAACAAGTTACAGGAGAATGCTATATGCTCATCTCAATGGCTACAGAAAACCTTGAAATAAAATTCAACATGCATGATACATGAAAGGAAAAAACTGCTCAGCAATAGGAATGGAAGGAAACTCTCACAGTCTAAGTAATAATAACACACACACACAGAGTAAAAGATGCCCCCTTTCATCCTTTATACTCAACACTGTAACAGTGGTTGTTGGCAATGCAATAAGGCAAGAAAAATACTTCACATGAAGTTTTAGAATTGGCAAAATCATTATTCACATACGATACACAGAAAATTCCAAAGAACCTCCATATGGAATATTATGTTAAATGTACATTTGTATGCCAGCGATAAATTCAGTAAGTGAAATTTTGAAATGATCTCCAGGGTGGGCGTTTGACCTAGTGGGTTAGCATCCTGTATCAGAGTGCCCGGTGTCAATGCCTGGCTCTGCTTCTGACTCCAGCTTCCTGCTAACGCAGATGCTGGGAGGCAGCAGTCTGTAACTCTACCTCTCAAGTAAATAAATAAATAAATAATAAAGAAGTTGTAGTCAGAATATGCCAATATACAAATCAATGAATAGAAAACATGAGCCCAAGTCCTGAGTGAACACTTCATCAAAGAAGAAACCCAAATGGTCAATAAACATAGAGGTGCTCAACTACGTTAAAATTATGAAAATGGAAATTAAACCATGACAAGATGCCACCACAGCACCCATCAGATGAGCAAAAAAAAAAAAAAAAAAAAGTCATCCAGCAACATCAATATCGACTGTAGGTGAGAAGTAGGTACATAAAGCACTGATAAAGGTGTAAAAATTTATATAATTGGGCCAGCATTGTGGCTTAGCAGGTTAAAGTTCTGCCTGTAGTGCCAGCATCCCATTTGGGAGCTGGTTCTGGGCACCGGTTCAAGTTCTGGCTGTTCCTCTTTCAATCCAGCTCCTTGCTGATTGCCTGGGAAAGCAGTGGAAGATGGCCCAAGTGCTTGGGCCTCTGCACCCATGTGGGGGACCCAGAAGAAGTTCCTGGCATTGGTCTGGCCCAGCTCTGGCTGTTGTGGCCATTTGGGGAGTGAACCAGCAAATGAAAGCCCTCTCTCTCTCTCTCCCCTTTTCTAACTCTGCCTTTCAAATAAATCTTTTTTTAAAATGATAGACGCTCCTCTGAGAACAATTTGGCATACCTAGGAAAGTTGAGAGAGGCAAAATCTTTGACTCAGCAATTCTATTCCAAGGATAAAAATCCTAGGGAGAAAGTCCTACAGGCACACAACAGGAGGCAGACACAAGGATGTTCACAGCTGCTGTAATAGCAAAAACTAGAGATGGGCCAGCTTTGTGACACAGTGAGTTAAGCCACCACAGTAGTACGCCCCTCTCAGAGTGCTGGTTCAAGTCCCAGCTACTCCACTTCCTATCCAGCCTGTGCAAATGGGCCTGGGAAGACAGCAGAAAATGGCCAAAGTATTTGGGCCCCTTTCACCTAAGAAAACAAGATGGAGTTCCTGGGTGTTGGCTTCAACCTGGTCCAGCCCTGGCTATTGGGGCCACTTGGGAAGTAAACCAGCCAATGAAAGATCTGTCACTTTGCCTTTCAGATAAATATTTTTTGAAAAATCAAAAACTAGAAACAACCCAAATTTCATTTACAGAGGATTTTTAAAACAGACTATTGGCCGGCGCTGTGGCTCACAAGGCTAATCCTCCGCCTTGCGGCGCCGGCACACCGGGTTCTAGTCCCAGTTGGGGCGCCGGATTCTGTCCCGGTTGCCCCTCTTCCAGTCCAGCTCTCTGCTGTGGCCCGGGAGTGCAGTGGAGGATGGCCCAAGTACTTGGGCCCTGCACCCCATGGGAGACCAGGATAAGTACCTGGCTCCTGCCATCGGAGCCATTGGAGGGTGAACCAACGGCAAAGGAAGACCTTTCTCTCTCTCTCTCTCACTGTCCACTCTGCCTGTCAAAAAAATAATAAAAAATAAAAAAAAAGACTATTGAACTCTAGGTGTACAGCATTCAACAGTGATGGAACACTATATAGTAGTGGAAACGGATGACAGCTATATCCAACAATATGGATGAATTTCTGGAAAAATAAAAATTTATGGAAAAAAATTTATGGAAAAAATAAAGCAAACTGTAGAGTAGTGAATAAAATTTTATATTCGTTAAAGTTCAAAAACTGGCAAAACAAGGGGCTGGTGTCAGCTGCCACATGCAACAACAGCATCCCATATCAGAGCACTTGTTCAGGCCTCTACTGCTCTGCTTCCAATCCACCTTCCTGCTAATGCACCTGAGAAGCAGTGGAGGACTTGGGCCCCTGCCACCCATGTGGGAGACAAGGACAGCGCTCCTGGCTCCTGGCTTCAGCCTGGCCCAGCCCTGGCTGGTGTGGCCATTTGGGGAGTGAACCAGCAGGTGGAAGATCTTCTTGCTCCCTGACACTCTGCATCTCGAGTAAGTAAATTTTTTTTCAAAAAACAGACAAAACATTTAAGAATACAAGCCAAAGTCATTAAAATATAACAGAGATTAAAAAAAAAAGATGATGGCTGCCTTTGAAAAGGAAGGAAAGGGATCCAAGAAGAACACACGGGTATCTATATAGAAATAATAAACCAGGTGATAGGCTTATTATATTTGATTTATTAGTCAACGTGTAAGTACTAAGTCCTATACTGTTTTATATACTACGTAATATTATATATTCTTCCTACTTTACACATGCCTCATAAACCCAGTATTCTTTTGTAGCTACTCAACGTCAAATAAAAACAACTGTTAAACACAGGAGTTTCAAGGAGACAACTCCGGCTGGTTTTCGGCAGACGCTGAAAAGGCATTTTGACAAAATCCAGCCAGTCTCCTTTCATTCTGTGTGACTGGCGCCCCCTAGTGCCCAGCTCCAACAGGACTGGCAGCCACAGGTGAGACGGAGGCTCCAATCAGGAGAAACTGCAGGCAAACTCCTTTAACATTTAAAGGCCATTTACCGAAACCAACAGCCAGGATCCTGCTCAACTCGCACCAGTAGTTTTCCATCCACGTGAGAAGCAAGAGCCGGGAGTGGGGCAAGAGAATCTGAAGCCAGTCTGAGTCAGAGCTCCCTTTCTCAGAGGCTGCTCCAGGAACACTTAAGCTCGCGACCCTGTCCAGACCACCCGGACAAGCAAGACTGCAAGGGACCTGTCTGAGCCAGATTTTTCAACACACACAGTGTGAAGACAGGTGTTGCCTGAGCTCTCCATTTTCGACAGCCTGGACACTCCCCTAACCCTTGCTATGAAAGTCCCAACGAACTGCTTCGGTGGGGAGGCAGAATCTTTAGGGAACTATACCTCCCAGTGACTCCCCGTCAAAAGTAAGTAAAACTTTCCTCCCAACAACTCCTGCCTGAGGCTGATTATCTGGCACACCCCAAGCAGTTGGGCCTCTTCTGTTCACTGACAGTTCTAATGAACACAAAATGGCCACGAACCAAAATTGGTATAATGGTCTTCCATCCGCTGGTTCACTCCCCAATTGTCTGCAGTGGCCAGAGCTGTGCCGATCCGAAGCCAGGAGCTTCTTCCGGGTATCTCACGTGGGTGCAGGGACCCAAGCACTTGGACCATCCTCCACTGCTTTCCAGGCCACAGCAGAGAGCTGGATCAGAAGGGGAGCAGCCAGGACTCGAACTAGCACCCATATGGGATGCCAGCACCACAGGCGGCAGATTTACCCACTATGCCACAGCACCAGCCCCTCAAATAACGGTCAGTTTGCCAATCTTATCTATAAAAATAGTTATTTGAGGACCAGCATTGTGGTGTGGCAGGTAAAGCCACCACCCGCTACGCTGACATCCCATGTGAGTGCTGGTTCTGTGTCCCAGCTGCTCCACCTCCAATCCAGCTCCCTGCTAACAGCCTAGGAAAAGCAGCGGCAGATGGCCCAAGTACTCACGCTGAAGGCCCGGATGAAGCTCCTGGCTTTGACCTGGGCCAGCCATGGCTGTTGCGACCATTTGGGAGTGAATCAGCAGATGGAAGCTATCTCTCTCTCTCTCTCTTTTTCTCTCTCTCTCTCTCCCTCCCTCCCTCCCTCCCTCTCTCTCTTTCAAATAAACTTTTTTTTGAAAAAAGTTTTTTTTAAACTTCCAGAGTTCATAAATTATATTAACTCATTGTGTTAATCAGGAATAAAGAAAATATACTAGAAAAACATTACCTGTTTATATTAATTAGTGAGCAGTAGAGATAGGGGAAAAAGCATCACATCACAATATTGACAATACCTGTAATACATTTAGGAATAAATTTAACCATAAAGCTTAAAAAAAAAAAACCCATATGCAGAAAGGGTAAAATCTTATTGCAGAATCTTAAAGTCTCAAACAAGTGGAACGCCATCTCATTTCCTCTGAACAGATTTAATATAAAACATCAACACTCCCCAAAACTTACATTTAAATTTGATGCAATTTCAATTACGGTCCCAGCGGAACTTTTATTAAAGGCAGATATGGGAGAGAAGTGAATAAAGTGATTTAAAATTTCACAGGACAGAATACATTCTAAGAAAATTCTGGAAAGGATTCAATGACGGAAAGCAGTAACGGAGACTGACTCATGACACCCAACGACATTCTGGTGAAAGACCGCACATCAGACTCACCTGGGCCACTGACCACAGGACCCCTCCACGGGACCAGCGTTTCCGAAGGGCATCTCAAACCCCACAGCTCCACCCCTAATGAGCTGGAATGCGGATCATAACCACTTAATAAGTGAATCTGAGCTCGCCGCCCGGCTTAGAGCGGACACTCCATTCCCCAGGGACTGGAGGTGGGCGCCAACGCACACAAAAATCTAGAAACACCTCAACAAAATGGAAAATGCTTGCGGATGGCGGAGATGGCGACGGATTTTTTTCTTGAGCCTCCTAGGAAACGCAAAAAAAAAAAAAAAAAAAAAAAAAAACTACAACTGTTTGTCTTTCAACAAACATCCTAACCGAGCCAACCTGCAGAAAATGGAGCACAGCTGGGACACTCAAGCGGCCCCAGGTGTTTGGCCTCAGGGCCTGGGAGACCCTGCCTGGCTGGCCTTTGAAAGCAAAATGCAAAACACGCAGTTTCCAAGTCCTCTACTTTGCAGAAATAAAAACACCTATTTAACCGTAGGGACATCGGGACGTTGCCTGTAGCCACTCAGAGCAAGTTGGGAAACTACAGAGGAAAAAAATTAAGCTCAGGAAAAAAATAGAAAAAGGTTCAGTTGTACCTCTGCCTTCATACGCAGCCTCTACAAAAAAAAAAAAATTTAACTCCCTTTTTCTGCTTGGGGTGCGGGTGAGACCCCGCTGCCCTCCGAGAGCCACCTAAGAGGTGATGAGACGCCAGGAGAGGAGACCCGACAGGCGCCGACACCATGACGCCATCAGCTCCGCGTCAGGCTTGCGAGGCTCCCACAGCACATGCGCGGGGCGTGGCAGCACGTGCCTGGCACCACCCCGCTGCGCAGGCGCAGTCGTGCGCTTCCGCAAGCGTGTAGGGCGGGCGATGGGAACGGGCCTGCCAGCCGATGGCGACGGTTGGCGGTTGGGGCTGACGATTGGCTGCCCCCGAAAGCCTCTGGAGAGACTGCCAAGCGCTGGGTCCTGACCTCGTCCTTTGGGCCAGGTGAGGATTTATGGCCATCCCTGAGGCAGATGTCCTGCTGTCTCCGGGACAAGTGGGTTTCACTTCTGCCCACCGCAGCACCCTGCACCCAGCTAGGGACTGGTTGGTTTACGTGGAAAATACAAGTGGGGGCGGAAAGGCCAGACAGTACATTACAGGAGCGGGTTAGAGCTGTCCACAGCTTCCCAAAAAACCTACTGGGGCAGGAGGGGCGGGGGTAGGAAGAAGCCGGAGAATCCCTGGAAGCATGTCCTCAGAGGCCCGAGGCCCAAGAAGGGCGGAGGGGTTTGTTGGAGCCTTCTCTCACGTCTGCACGCTGTTCCAGTGCTGGGAGCTGCTCCCTCTCCCCGCAGCTTCCACGGGCAGCTACCGTGTGCCAGAGTCGCAGTATCCTAGGCGCCTGCGGTGCAGGGTGGTGATGGCCCATGTTGTGGGAGCCCTCACTTTTGTTAAGGTGCACCGACGGAATGGTTGGAAGGCTGGCCCTGGGGCTAAGTACATCACCCCATGACGTGGACCTAGAAGCCTAAGGTAGCAGGTGGGGGCCGGTGAAAGCAAAGATTGAGGGTTAGGGCACCAAGGGGGCTCTGGGTGCCTCCCCCCTCCCCCCCCCCTCCCGGGCACAGTTTCAGAATTACCAGCTTTGCGTAAGGGCTTCTGGAGAAATTTCAGGTGAACTGGCCTTGGCGTGAAAGAAACCAGAGAACCTCCACCATCATCCAGTAGGGGAGCCAGAGTGGGCAGTGACTTGTCACTGTTTTGTGAATCAGGAAATTCCTGCTGGGTCCACTAGCAGCCCTGATAGGGCCTGGCACCTCGCAGTCACTAGCTGAGAGGTGGCCCGACTGAAAAGCAGACCTGGCCACATCTTGGCTCACTTGCTGAGTGGGCTGTGCCTCGCCAGGTCCAGCTCACTTTGGAGAGGATGGCACCAGCAGTGCCGATGGCCGTTGGCAGTGAGGCCTCAAACATGGCAGTGGAAAAGGCAGGTACTCTTGGAGCACTGCCTTCCACGGCCAAGATGGCCGTTCATCTACTCTGAGAACCAAGAGCAGCCTGGCTATTCCAAAGGGAGCTTCAGAGGTTTCATATCCAACAAAGGCCAGAACTCTCCAGAGGAATTTTGAGAATGTTTTTGGAAACTTTGGCAACCGTCAGTGGGTCACTCACAACCTGGCTCAGCTGCAGAATCACTTTCCAAAAAGTGCAAGCAGCCATTGGAGGCCCAGTTCACATAGGCCAGGCCTTGAGTTGTGTGTAGATGAGAGAGGTTTGGAACTATCAGACTTGAGGCTTATTGGTCTTTACGGTTGGGAACTCTTGGCGAACCCTGTGTAGACCATGGGTCTGAGGATCACACAGGCATGAGAACTAGGCCCAAGGAGAAGATTAAGGCAGAAAGCATCATCACTAGGACAGAGAAGATGGAACCAGTGAAGTTTTTCTGTGTGTTGTTAATCCATGCCTGCCTTTTTTTTTTTTTTTTTTTTTGGACAGGCAGAGTGGACAGTGAGAGAGAGAAAGGTCCTCCTTTTGCCGTTGGTTCACCCTCCAATGGCCGCCACAGCCGGCGCACTGCGCTGATCCGATGGCAGGAGCCAGGTACTTATCCTGGTCTCCCATGGGGTGCAGGGCCCAAGTACTTGGGTCATCCTCCACTGCACTCCCTGGCCACAGCAGAGAGCTGGCCTGGAAGAGGGGCTACCGGGATAGAATCCGGTGCCCCGACCGGACTAGAACCCGGTGTGCCGGCGCCGCAAGGCAGAGGATTAGCCTAGTGAGCCGCAGCGCCTGCCCCATGCCTGCTTTTTAGAAACAGAAATGTGATGCTCTTGTCCTGAACTGGTAATAAACACAGCATTCGTCTTAATACAGAGGTCTTTAATCCTCAATCCCTAGCACACACAGGGGGTTGAGGGTTCTCAAGTAGGCATTCTTTTGAAGATTTTTGCCACCTCTTCCACCCAATTAAAAGGTCTCTAGCCCAAGATTCAGAAGCATGTAGCCCTGACCAAGAGAAACATAAACAGCCACTGAAGATGGTTCACTTCATTTAGTTCAGTGAGATTCAAGGATCCACCATTTTCCATCATTCGGATTGTATAGAAAAAATATTTCATTGGCTGGCACCACGGCTCACTAGGCTAATCCTCTGTCTTGTGGCGCCGGCACACCAGGTTCTAGTCCCGGTCGGGGCACCGGTTCTGTCCCGGTTGCTCCTCTTCCAGGCCAGCTCTCTGCTGTGGCCCGGGAGTGCAGTGGAGGATGGCCCAAGTCATTGGGCCCTGCACCCACATGGGAGACCAGGAGGAAGCACCTGGCTCCTGGCTTTGGATCGGCGCAGCGCGCTGGCCATGGCAACCATTTGGGGGGTGAACCAACGGAATAACTCTGTATAACTCTGTATAACTCTCTCACTGTATAACTCTATCCAAAAAATTTTTTTTCATATTGGAAAGTGGCAGGGGGGAATGAGTACACTGTTGGTAGGGGTTGAAATTAAAGGTCTTTTCTGGAATCCATTCTAACAGTGCATCGTAGAACTCTGAAAACTAACTTGAAAGACACAGTTCTGCTGGTTCAATTCCCAAATGCCCACAACAGTCAGGACTGGGCTAGTAGCTGGGAACTCAATCAGGTTTCCCAGTTGAGTGGCAGGGACCCAACTGCTTAAGCCATCACCCTCTGTCTCCAAAAGTGTGCATCAGTAGGAAGCTGGAATCTGACATGGAGCCAGGATTTGAACCCAGGCACTTGGCAGGCATAACAAGTGGCTTCTTAACTGCTGTACCAAATCCCTGTTCTGTATCTTATATTTTTAATGCACCCACTGACATTTACGTTTTAGCAGTTTGTACTATATAAAGAGCCAAGACAGTAAACACACACATTCATCACAGCATTTTTCAAGTTAGAAATGCAAATGTTGTTAAAATAAATAATACATCCAATCAATTAAATGCTCTGTTGAGAATAAAGTAGACCCATACAAGCTATTCAGAAACAGGTTCCAAGACAGGTTGAGAAACAAGCAGAAACAGGAGAGTGGATGTGTGTATGCATGCAGGATGGATACTCTCCCCAGGGAGAATCTGGGGGTCAGGTGAGCAGACAGAGCCTTGCTCTTCATGGTCCAGCCTTTCCTATCTGAGTTACCATGTGCATACGTCACATAAAGAACACACCTTAAAGCCCCCATCTCTTTCACTCTTTGAAAGCCAGGCTTGCTGCTCCTTCTTTCTCATACCTTCGCCCCAAGGACCATCCCACCACAGATAACCAGACCCTCTGCCTCCTCCCAATCGTCATCAAACAGTTCCAAGCAGGTTAGCTGTCCACAGGGGATACCCAGGAAGGTAGGGGGGAACCCTGCACTTTATCTTGCCATTGAGAACAGCAGACTCTCTGACAAATGGGCTGTGCATCCAGCCAGCTGTGGTTGGATTGATGCAGCAAGGCACATCCAGCAGTTGAAGCTGAAAACATTGAGGAAATTCAGTCTTTCCGTTTCTGTGAGTGTTAAGGAGGGTGAAGATAAAACAACGAAGATGGTGGAGAGAAGGAAAACCTTCAACATGGTTTAAAGCCACAGTAGGAGAAAGAAGGAAGAGGAGGAAGGAGCTAGATTTTACTGAGAAACAAACAGACTGCATTCATTCGGGAGCTCAGTAGAAGTTTACAGTGCTGCGTTTTGATTACATGTGTATGAATTTTAAAAGTGAGTATTACCCTCTGATAAAAAGGCAAAATCAACTTCCTTTTAGATTAGAACAGTAAGTATGGGGACAAAAATGGACCACATACTGCCCGGGATGAGCACTGCCAGATGGGACAAGAATCACCAGGTTACAACAAACACCGAGACTTGGAGAATCATCCAGAGGAAGAGACCAGGGTCTGTCTCAGTGGTGTTACCCAAAACAGCCCTCTCTCAGGGTTGTGGTTTGGGAAAGTCCAGACAGCACCAGTCTCAAGTGCTCTGGCCCCATGGCACAAGTGGGGAATGGGCTCCAACTGCAGTGGGCCAGCATCCTGCACCTCTGCTTCCCAGGCTTCTGCAGACTGCAGAGGGTGGCAGGGTGGCCTCAGCTGGCCCGAGATAGTAGACGCTGGAAAGTCCCCCAAGGAGGTTTGCATCACAGACCAATGGCCTAAAGTCATAGTTCTTGTGCCGTCATAAAACCCAAAGTAGAACTGGGAAGAGCTGGGGAAAATGGAACCAGATTTCTGTAGCCAGTGAAGTGAAAACTCATCAAGTCTCGCCTTTGTCTGTGACCCTGAGAAGTTGCTTGAGACACACAGCTTCTGGGGCTGTGGCTGGACATGGAAGGCCCGATGTGCTTCCTGCGGAGCTGCCTCTGGAGTCCCTGTGGCTGGAAGATCCCGGCCCCCTCCTCCTGGCTGCTCCAGAGGTCAGACTGTGAAGGAGCTCAGTGGGGCCCAGCAGAGCAAAGTAGGAAAAGCAGCAGCAGCTCTCCAGGTCAACCAGCAGCACCTGAGGCCTCTGCCAGCTCAGCACCAGGGCTGTTTGACACACAAGCCCCTTCCCTGAGGAATCCTTTGGAGTTCATTCAGTGGGCTACTCAGGTCAGACATTTGACCGGAGTTGGATGTGTCTATTCCTCAATCTGGGCTCAAGTTAACTGAGGCAGGAAACCACTGTCCAAGGTTTAACCAAGGAAACCATGCTTTCAGACACCTTGGGTGGTGGATGGAGAGGTTGAGCAAGGAGGATCTTTCTTCCCCAAGCTGTTGGGACAGTGCCACAGCCAAGACAACGCTCATCTGCCTGGGCTGACTTCAACCCTTGTTTCCCTGAGACAGGGGAGCTGCAAGAGGGAGAGCCCCTCCAGCACTGAACCTGCTCTGACCACAGCCCCACTGTGGGTCTCCTGCTTCTGAGCCACTAAGGGGAACACCGCTCTGGGGGGTTCTCTGCCTCCCCCATCTCTTAGATGACTACAGCGTCCTCTAGGAAGAACCTGGGGGCTCATGCCCTCCGAGTCTCACCAACCTCAAGTTGGCACTGGCCTCACCACCATCTTGAGGTGCCAGGAGCTTACACAGCTCTGGCTTGGCAACCTGGTGTGGCAAAAGTGGCAAGAATCTCTGTTCTTTGCCCAAGAGTCACACCAAAAATGTATGGTTTCACAGCAGCCACAGCATCTTGTTTCTTTTAAAAAATAAATATTTATAAACTTAGGGAGGAAGATTCAAAGAATCAAGAGTAACTTTCCCTCCAAAAGCACAAATGTCCCATATGAGTCAAACAAGGTAAGTCCACCAATACATGAATGCAACCCCCACCCCCAGGAAGCTGCTGTGTTGAGGGGCAGGTAAGTAGGGGAGCTGGTGCCTGGCTCCCAGCCCTTTAGTCCCCCTTGGTGATGAGGTCTTCGATGTAGGCATCCAGCTCGTCATCTGTGTTGATATCTATGTCCTGGAATAGAGAGGGGCAAAGTTCAGCGGGGGGCTGGAGGACAGCTGAGGGGGCTCCCTCTCTACCCTTCTCAAAGTTCCTGAGGCTGAGCCACTTCCACCCTTCCTGCCCCCCTCCTGCCCCACCCCCACCCCCACCCGTCAGGCTCCTGTCCGGCTCCTGTCCTGTCTTGATCACATTCCTCCCGCCCCTCCCCACCCCGCCCCATCAAAGCACACAGACAGCACACCCAGACTTCTGCTCTGCCCTGCCTCCACCCCAAGTTCCCAGGTGCCTTTCATGAGCTTCCTTCACATACTATCGATGTGCCCACTCCTTTCCCTGCTGTCACTATCCAAGGTCCAGGCCACCACTATCAACCCAGACAATGGAGGACCTCGTCACAGGAGTCCTTGCTTCAAGCCTCCCACCACCAAGACTAAGGACCACGCCAGGCTCCTTCAGTGGCTTTCCACAGCTCCCAGGCAGGGCCCACCTTGTAGAGGGCCTGCCACTACTAAGCTCCCCACTAAGGCCTTGAGTCCTACTGCTCCTCCCTCTGCCTGGAGCACTCATGACCTTCTACACTACGGCTTTCCTGTCAGTCTCCGCCAAAATGTCAGCTCAGCAGTGCCCCCTGAGCATTCTAGTCAAGGGGCTTCCCCAGTTTGTTTACTTCCTAGCACTCCCGCAATCAGTGATTGTCTCCCTCAGCAGCAGGGCAGAACCTTTTCTAGCCTATCTGCCTCCCCGACAAATCCCAAGGACATGAAGGATCAACACCCTAAAGGGCACACCCCACTTTCAGGCTACCCAATCCCAACTGCGCATCAGTCATCTGGAAAAGCAAGAACTTCTTTGTTTTATGGCTTGGAGGGTTCTCAAACCAGGTTGTACATCGGAATGTCTAAACAAAGGACAGAGTCAGGTTCAGTGGGTCTGGCTGGGATGAGACCCAGACAGCCACACCACCTCAAGCCCTCCTGGTCAGGACACTGTGCAGTCAGGGTTGCACCCACACATTCCTGTGAATGGAGAGCGTGGTGAGAAGGGAGGAGGAGGTCCCCAGGCCCCCCACCCTCAGAGACCAGGTGGTCCAGCTGCAATGAGAGGGCTGCCTGGCTCACCTCCTGCACCTTTTGCAGGAGTGCCACGATGTTGGTCCTCAGCTTCTGCAGCTTCTCCTCTGTCTCCCGGAGCTTCTTCTCAGAGGTGCGCAGGCTCTCCTCGGAGGCCTTGGCCCGCGAATCAGCACGGCTCTGATAGGAATGACACAGGTTCTGAAGCCCCACTTCATACTGCTTGAAGTACTCTTTCTGTCAGGAGGGAAGTTGAAACGTGAGTATCTGGTTTACAGGGCTCCCCGGGGAGGCACAAGGTGTCTCCAGTGGGCTCCACACAGATGCCTGGTTTGAAGAACATTTCAGAGAGTGCACGTGGTCTCTCTAGGTCGAGTTGAGAGACCTCAATGCCTACCTCTTGGGGCTGCTAAGAGGCTAAAACAAGATCACACAGGAAAAAGTACTCTACCAAGTGCTACAGCAAGCCATGAGTAATACGAAGGGTGATTCTTACCATTCCAGGTGGCCCAAAAGGACAACAAAATCACTCCCAGCTCAGTCAGGGTGTTTTACCCTCACAACAGCCCTTGCAATAATCCATTTCCAAGTTATACCAAATAACATCAGGACTAAATTCTCTTCTGCAAATATATATCAAACACCTACTAACAGCAGATCTGGGTAGTAGATATTTTTGCAGTATCAGCTTTTTACTATCTTCTCTGAGTGCCTGCAACCTCCAACAGTAGCATAGTAACGTTAACTAGCAGTGTAGAAAAGTAGGGAAACACTTGTTCCAAATGAAATATTATATGGGATCTCAGTGTATAAAACAAATTTAAATAGCATCTCTTTCACTTTTTCAAATTTATAACATGAATTATTTATATACTACCAATGATTATGGATTATGGATGAGGCCACTGAGCAGATCCTAGCTGGCCACTGCCACCTTATCAACTCTAGCAATTAACTTCTGTAAAGATGCAAGCTGCCTGGTACTGACAGACTTCTGGTTCCTGTTTTTAAAAACTTACTGGCAAGTATGTGTCATTCACCTTATAATCTAAAATATTATCATAAACTAAGATGACAGGAGAAACTTCACATTCTGCCCAAAATTATTACTTCAATACAATATTCCAACAGGCTCCAAAGAATTAAAGTTTCATATGCAATGTCTTGAGAGGGCAATTGTGGTTTCTCCTAGTTTTTTGAGAACTTTTTATTTTGAGCTAACCATAATTTCAATTGTTACTTTCTTAAAAAAATATAATCTGCAGAGTTTTATAAGGCTTGAAGGTCTGGCAGGATGGGGAAGGACAGCCTTTTAGACTGGAAAGGACTTAATAATAAACAGACTCCACTGTGTTCCTGATACCAAAAGAAAGTCTGAGTGGTTCAGACATTACAACTAGGAGGACAAAGCTGATCTGCTGGGTTCTACCTCCTTTCAGAAAAATCAGCTCTCTCCACTATTTTTAGACTCAAAATGCTCCTGCTGACTTTGAGTCCACTGTAGAGATCCTGCTGTACCCAGGCTTTGCCCTGAGTTTGGCAGCAACTTTGAGCCAAAAGCAACAAATATGACTGACAAGATGCCAGGCAGACCCAGCCAGCCATTGGTTCCTCCTGGGATTTGCAGAGTGGCTGTAACCTAAACAAGGGCAAAAGTTGAAACATGGAGCTTTCTGTGAAGACACTGTGATGACTTGGGCCACCTTCCAGCTTTCTCATCAAGTACCATACCCTCTCACCTCACAGCAGGAGCAGGGCAGCCTTGGGTGAGGAAGACATTTACCTCTCTGAGTCTTTTTCTCTTTGCCTCCAGCTTCATTTCACTTTTTAGAAAGTAGAATGGAGATAAAACCCCATATTTTTCTGTCTGGCAAACTTTACCAAGCACACAGCTGCCATATCAGGGCCTGCCATCTTGAATATACTAACTTTATACGGTTTCCATTCCAGTCCTCTTTAGACGCTGTCGCCTAGAAAACCTAAGGTATTCCTACCACAGCAGCATCCCACTTGAGGGGATGACTCCCAATCCCTGTCTCTAGCTCTGGCTTCCCTCTCCCTCCAAGTGCCAGTCCCCAATCTCTCCCTGCCCACTGCACATTACTGCATTCTGCAGGGGGACAGAAAGAGGGATTTAGTGATGTCAGCCACGCCTGTGCTCGTATCTCCAGCACAACACAATCTCAACTCACCTTACTCCCAGTCAATGGCTTTGTCAGCAACCTCCAAATCTCACAGGCCTGAAGCACAGGGCAGCACATGGTCTCTGCCACCTTCCTGTCACCTATGACTTGCTTACCGTCACGCCTAGTCTGTCAACAACCTGTGATACACTCCTTGTATCCACCGGCCCATTCCCATCCCGCTGCCTCCCATTTCCAATTGCTCATCTCTGACCGGATTCCCTGCCCCTGCATCACCCACCCAAACACGCTGCTACCAAAGATGCCTCGTTAGCAGTATCCCTGGGCCCAATCAGCCTGCCACCTGCTGTCCAAATGAACCTTTACTGGAACACAGCCATATCCTCACCTCTACCTACCACCAACAGACCCGAGTAGTTGCCACAGATTAGAGCCCACAAACTAGAAATTACTTGCTCATTGGCCCTCTATAGAAAAAGTTTATTGACCCTGCCCGAGGCATCATGCAGACGAACAATTCCTTGCGCTTAAAAACAGCCTGCTGGCCCTCCATCTTATAGAGTTCAAGCCGATGTGACTTCAACCAGGCATTCAGAGGCATCACAGCCTGGCTCTGTTTCCTCCTACCTTACTAACCCACACAGCCTGCTGCCCTGACTCCCCTGACCTCTGCTCACACAAGCCCACTTCTCCAATACCCTCCTGTCCCTTACACAGGCCAGCACTGCTGAAGCCCAGGTTTTCTCTAGACTGAGTTGCTCTCTCCCCATTCCCCACCCTGCGCCAGGCCTCCTCCCAGCCACTCCCACCACACTCGCTTCTCAGAGCTTCATGGTACCTCTACTGACTGAAGTTATTCAGAGGCAGGCCCTTTGCGCACGAAGAGGCCCAGCAAAGGGAGGTGATACATCGAGATCTGCTAGGCAGATCAGCTGAAGCACTAAGTAAGCTACACACATGGTGAGGTGCTGCATCTCCAAGAGTCACATTTTAGACACTTTAAGCCTAAGCTCTGTGGTTGCCTGGGACAGGTTTATTCCATTTTGCATGGGTATGGGAAGAGGGATTTAGTGATGTCAACCACACCTGCTCTCCCAAAAGGACTCAGTTGCTAGCACCTGTGGTAGACGGAGTTGGCTTTCTGCCTGTCAGCGTCATATCCAGTCATGCCACGTTTTCTCTACAGCAAAGTTTCCTTTTCCCTTCTCTTGGAAGAAAGGGAAACTGGCTGAGGTAGGGCACCTGGCTGAGCACCAGCCATCACTATAAGCTATCCATCACTACAACGGAATGTGGGTGTGCAGAATCAAATGTCAGGCCAGACTCACCAGAGGAAAAGATATCAGCTCATCTGAATTCATAGCACTCAGCTCCTTCTTAGAGATGGGGAAACTCGGAGGCAGGAAGTAACGTAAACAATTCCTAAGCGACAAAGATGAGGACAGCAATTCAGAACGGAGAGCAGAGAACTGCGGCTGGCCCCAAAGCAGGAAGACCAAAGACACGCACCGAAGGATCTGGACGAGCAGGTCAATGGTCTCATGGTTGGTGTTCGGTGCAGTGGTGTCGGGCTCAATGCGGATGCACTCCGAAGTAGAGGGCTCTGCTACAGCCTGCTGGGCCACCACCACCTCTTCTTCCTCCCCACCCAACTGCTGTGTGTCGGGGCTCTGGTACTCGGGGGAAGGGGGCTTCATCAGCCGCACATCCTCACTGCCTTTCTCTACCCTGTGGAGAACACAGAGTTTTTAGCCAGCTGTCCTGGGTTCCCAGGGTAGGCTGCAGCAGAGAGCCAGGGACACCTACTCCCCCTGGCTGACTTCTGCTATCCTGGCCTGCGAGAAGGGAGCATTACCAGCGGTCTCTCGGTGTTGTGTCTGTGGGCACGTAGTCAAACTTCACCTTCCACCGCACCGCATGTTTGCCCGCCTCCACGGCTGTGACACGGCCTGTGTACCACTCCCTATTCACACGCACCTCCACATGTAGGCCTTTATCTGAGAATGTGGACAGAGGCACACATCAGAAAACAAGACCAGAGCCCCTCAGCTCAGCCAGGGCTAGGAGCCAGAAATTCCTAGGTGCGCGCCTTCATCACACAGGGACAAGGAGCCCGGCCACCCTGTTCTCCTCCACCACCTGTCATGAGGATGCTGATGAGCAAGAGGATGAGTGACTGCCAGGGGTGCACACCAACGAAGGTGTCAGAACCAGCCACGAAGGGGTGCTGTCTTCACAATTCTGCTTGGGATTAGACTTGGATCCACTGGTACATAAAAGTCCAGGCCCAGGATAAACCCCCCCAACCTCCCTCCCCCAAAAAGTCTTCAGGATTGAACTGCTGCTCGCAAGAGGCTCCACGGCTTCCACAGGCTGCCAGGGACCTCCCCCAAACTCACCTTTCTGAGCCCTCTTGAGGTCAGCCGGGTCCTCTTCCCCAGCACTGTCTGAGAGCTGCAAGAACAGCAGTCTGTTAACAGACATCTTCAGGGGTCCCCAAAGAGCAGACTGCATTATGGCCATCCAGGATCATCAGCCATCACCTTCATGTCCATCATTTTTTAAATTTTTATGTATTTGAAAGAGGTGAACAGCCAAAGATTTCTCATTTGCTGGTTCACTCCCCAAATGCCTCCACCAGCCCAGAATGGACCAGGCCAAAACCAGGAGCTAGAAACTCAATCCAGGTCTCATATCTGGGTGCAGGGTCCCAAATAATTGAGTCATCACCTGCTGCCTCCCAGGATGAACATTAACAGAAAGCTCCAATCAGGAATAGAGCCAGGACTTGAGCCCAGGCACTCCGGCAGGGGATCTGGGCATTCCAAGCAGCACCTTAGCCACTGTACCAAATACCTGCCCCACCCCCTGTATGTCTTCCGATGCTGCAGTTTAAATCCCTGAGGGCCACGCTCTGCAATCACTGGCCCAGCCACCTTCTGCCACTTTTATAAACAATAGAGCAGGGAAGAGAAGAACACCACGGACAGGGAAGCAAAGCAATCTGAACCTACTTCTGTGTATCAGCATTACTTGAGGTCTGCGCTCCCAGCCGGTCTTACTCAGGAGCCTGCCTGGCATCCTGTTTCTGGTCGTCCATGTGACAGAACTTGGAGACCCACCAGGCCTCCAGAAGGCTTACGTTGCCAAGATCACCAGAGCCGGTGCAGACTGCTAGTGGGGATGGGAGGGAGGTTCTTAGAGCCTCTCCTCAACACCTACCTCATTGGAGTCCTTCTTTTCCTCCTTCACTGCAAATTTGCCCCGCTTGCACCTCTCCTTCTTCCTCTCAGCCTCTTCCTCGGCTTCATCCTCATCAGAAACCCCAAGGCTGCGCTTCCGACCAGGGGTAGCCTAGGACAGAAGAGTGAGAACGTGAGCCCTTGAAGAGCAGGAAGATGCCGTCTGGTCTATGTAAGCTGCTCAGGGGGCCTGTTACTCAGTCCCCATCAGACATGACATGGCGCACAACATCAGCCACCTCCTGGCCCCTGAACTATATGAGGGCCTCTGCTCAAAGCTGTTGCGGGTCAACCTGTCAGTTCACTCCCTCTTAGCCCGCCTGACACGGTGACCTGAGACACACCCCCACTGCCACAGCCCACAAAGGCCATTGGTCACATGACCTGACGTGATGCCAACCGATGCGCACACTGTGAGAAGCCAGTAGAGCTGACTCCAGTTCATGGCAGATCAAAACTCTAGGGAGCAGAGAAGAGCTCCCAGACAGGAAACCAACTTGCTCTGTGCCCCAAGCCCCTTAAACTGTTTAGACTCCCCCTCCACAGGGAGGAGGAAAACCGTGGGGTCAGTGATCTTCCCAAGGCTCTCCGCGCACAGCTTTGATCCCACGCAGTTCCACTCCTGCACCACTGACGATGGGCTGGGGCTGAGAGGAAGACATCTCACCGAGGACGGTTTAGTGGGTGGCTCTGGCTTCTTGACCACTGGAGTTCTGACAGCTCGGGGAGCAGGGACTTCCCGAGGGGTCTTCGCGTTGGGCAGCGCAGATGGTAGCTGTGGCTGACCCACAGGGGCAGGCCGGGGCATGGTCTTGGCCAGAGTATTTGCAGGCCTTCGAGGTGCCTCCGGTGGCTGGAACACCCTGGATGTACTGGCCTCCTCCCGGGCTGCTACAGCAGGAGGCTTTGGAGCGTTGCTGGCGACAGGGGCCCTTCGGGGCTGGCTGGCTGGTCTGGGCTGTTGCAGAGAAGGAGGTCTGCTCGGGGCGTTCTTGATCACAGCAGGTAAAGGGGGTGACCGAGGACGCTGAGGTCTACGCGCAGGTTCCTGCAAAAGGCCCACAGAGACTGAGTGCACTGATCTTCACAAGACACCTAGGAAAGCCCCTCCCATGTCCCTGGGTTTTACCTCAGTGGAAGGTCTGGTAGTCACTTCCAAGGGCAATTTCTTCAGGTCAGCTTGGGAGCGGATAGGTGTGGTTTTCTGCAGGGCAAATATGATAAAGTCTGCATATCTTGGTATATTCAGGCAAACTCATCTTGGATCTATTGTGTCTGGGACAGTGAGCAAATAAAATAAAAAATCTGGGGAGCCAGCACTGTGGCGTAGCAGGTAAAGCCACCACCTGCAGTGCCAGAATCCCATATGGGCACCGGTTCGTGTCCCAGCTGTTCCACTTCCAATCCAGCTCTCTACTATAGCCTGGGATAGCAGTACAAGATGGCCCAAGTGCCTGGGACGCTGCACCCATGTGGGAGACCCGGAAGAAGCTCCTGGCTCCTGGCTTCAGATTGGCCCAGCTCTGGCTGTTGTGGCCAACTGGGGAGTGAACCAGAGGATGGAAGACCTCTCTCTTTCTCTGCCTCTCCTTCTCTCTGTGTGTAACTCTGACTTTCAAATAAATAATTAAAAAAAAAAAAAAAAAAAGAAAACCTGGGCCTAATCCTCTAACAAGACTCCCATTCTGCTGGGGAGACAAAAATTACACAAAACTAACCCATCAGCAAATCATAGGACACTGTGTGACTAATCCAGCAACTGAGAGACTAAGGGGAAAGCATCAACAGACTGAACTCTTTACAAACAGAGCCTAAAAAGATGGGGAGGGCCTGAAGGCTAGGAGAAGCCTGGACGATGCCAGAAAGGATGGGAGGATTCAGCAGACAGGGAGGCTCACAGAAACACTACAGGGCAGTGAAAGCCCATCTGCACAGGCACAGCAGCCAGAAAGGGACAGGTCTTTGCAATAAATATAATGTATAATGTGCCATCACAAACATGCCTAACAAATACTATACGGCCAGGGGTGGTGCTGGGGCATAGCTGGTAAAGCCACCACTTGCGGCACCAGCATCCCATATGCTTGCAGCACCAGAATACCATATGGGTGCCAGTTCAAGCCCCGGCTATTCCACTTTCAATCCAGTTCCCTGCTAATGGCCAAGGAAAGAAGTGACTGGACCCCTGGACCCACGTGGGAGACCAGAAAGAAGCTCCTGGCTCCTAACTTTGGGTTGGCTCAGTTCTGGCCATTTGGGGAGTGAACCAGTGGATGGACACACTCTCTCTCTTAACTCTGCCTTTCAAAAAAATAAATCTTTAAAAAAAAAAAAAACTTCACAACTAAAGTAATAACAAAAAAAGTAAGTGGGGAAAAAAAACAATTCTAAAAGAAATATAAGTGGACACATTGAAAAACTGTCCAATTTTAAAAATGGAAAAGAAATTAAATTATAAGGTGCACGTATCTTTGCCAATAAATTTGCAAAAATATTTAAAATTCTCATATGCTGCTAGTAAAGAACAGAAATCAACGTTTGGAGGATGATTTGGGAATAACTAAGAAACCATTAATTTTCAAAATTCTCTTACTCTTTCAATTTCACTTCTTAGAGAATTACCAAGAAAATAATTATGTAGTAGAAATATATGAGTGTATGAAATATATGGCATGATCTCTGTATTTCTACGAAAAATGTCTCTATGTAATTATGTATATGATGTACACAAATTCGTAAGAAGTCAGAAGGCTATGCAGTTAATGGTGGTTGCCCTTAAGATAGGATTTTATTTTCTGCAGTTTTTAGACATTCTAAAAGAAGTAGGTCACTTTGAAATACCTTTTAAAACAGCTTTTCTAGTTATTTTTTTCCTTTTTTTAAGAATGAACAAGGCATACCTGAAAAACAGTGTGCTTTAACGCAGAGGCTGGGGCTGGGATGCCTGGTGAGCAGCGGTGAAACTCAGCATGAGGAAGAGGGGAGTCACTGACGGGCACAGGACCCCGGGCACAGGAGGGCTCTGCCCAGTGACCTCGGTCCACATACCTGGAGGGCCTCCAGCTTCTCCTGCTGCTGGCGGATTTTCTCCGTCAGCTGCTTCTGCTTCTCCTCCTGTGTTTTCAGGTCCTTTTTGAAAGTCCCCAGGGGGACCTTCTGCTTCTGTTCAGAAGCCTCACATCTGTAGCAAGACCATGGCAAAGCAGAGTTCCAGGCAGGGCGGGGATCTTCCTCCCCACCCAGCTCATGCCCCCTCTCACAAGAGCAACCCCCTGAGTCCTCACAGCACGGAATTAACTAACATGCACTGCAAGCCATGTGTCAAGTCTTGGCACTTACTACGAGCAACAAAACAGATTGAGGGATATAAGTCTTAGCCTTAAGAAGTATAGAGGGTTATATCTACCCCAAGAATACAGGGAACAGTGGGAAATCAGGAGGGGGGCAGCAGAGAAGTACCCACAATTCCTTTGCTAGAGAAGTGCTCACCGGTCTTGCTCAGGATCAGGGTTCATGGAGCAAACCCAGGTGTCAGGGTAATCTTTTTCCACGGAATTCAGCTGGAAGGGGAGGGTCCTCCACTTCAAACATAAATCTGTGACATAGAAACACCCACATGTCAGTAATACCCATCAGCTGTTCATGGCCAGGCCCAAAGCAGCCAGCCCAAACATTCTATGCAAAGCTCTTCACTCTGGCTCCAACTCTGGCTGTCCTAACAGAATTATATTTCTTGGGGCCAACACTGTGATGCTGGCATCCCATATGGGTGCTGGTTCGAGTCCCAGCTGCTCCACTTCCGATCCCATTCTCCGCTATGGCCTAGGAAAGCAGTAGAAGATGGCCCAAGTCCTTGGACCCCTGCACCCACGTGGGAAACCCGGAAGAAGCTCCTGGCTCTTGGTTTCGGATCAGCGCAGCTCCAGCCATTGCAGCCAACTGGGGAGTGAACCAGAGGATAGAAGACCTCTCCCACCCCCCCACCCCTGCCTCTGCCTCTCCTTCTCTCTGTGTAACTCTTTCAAATAAATAAATAAATCTTTAAAAAAATAATAATTATATTTCTTCTCAGGGACAGTGATTCCAGCAAGGATAGAAACTTAACATCATGGACCCTTAATACACCCCAGACTCTCTCCCTCTAGTAGCAGGATCCTGGCTCAGTCATCTACAGCAGAAACAATGCGGTACCAAACTAACTGAGCCTGGCTCAGTCACAGCATGAGAGGCCTGGGAGGTTAAATGATTTTCTGTCTCATTCAATCAAACAGGAGAACTCAGCACAGACTCAAAAGACTGAGCTCACAGGGTCATCACTCTACTTGCATCTTCCCAGCAGGACCATCAGTTCATGAATGCCAGTCAGGCCGAGTGCCAGCACAGGGCCCCGGGGAAGAAGGCCAGCGACTGAGAGGGACAGTCAGAAGGAGGGCTCCAGCGCTGACTCACCACACTGGATGGTGGTCGGGATTTCCATGGCTCTCCGGCGTTTGTAACGCAGCTCACTGGATGGGGGCTGGTTCCAGTTGGCAGAGAGGTAGCCAAACTCATCCCAGAACTTGATGATTCCTCGTTGGGCTAGAAGGCAAACACCCGCACATCATGTCGGGCGCTAGGTCATGAGCCATCTTAAGGCTGGAGGTGAAGAGAAAGGGCATGGGTGCAGAGGTACAGCCCCATTACCAACGGCAATGTCCTTCCAGTACTGCGCCAGGTGCTCGCCCATTGCCCGCAGCAGGTGTCGGTACTCCTTGGCATCCGCAAAGTCCTGCTTGTTGTGTGTAGGCTCCAGGACCAGATAGGGCACATCAACAACCCCCACAACCCCACCGCAGGCCCTGCAGGGAGAAAAGTGGACACAACTCTGTAACCTCACCGGTCAGAGCCCTCGCGCCGTCCACTCTGGCTGGAAAGCTCCCTCATGAAGTACTCACATGCCCCCTTCCAGCTGTGGCCCCACTTTCTCATACATCTTGATCAGACGGCTACAGTTGTAGATGAACATCCCGTCCAGGTACCGGTGTTCAATGTTGACCCCAAAAACGAAATTCAGCTCCTTAGGTTCTTTCAGTGCTCTAAGAAGAAAGAGAAAGAACTTCGTGTGGGCCCACCCACGAGCACACAACGCCATGGTGATCAAGGTATGTTAGGCTTCAGCTTCAGACAACGTCCAGCAAAACTGCATCTCCATTCCGTGCACAGCCTCTGTCAGAACTGACAGGAACACAAAACTGTGCAGAGGCTCTAGGCATCGCTAATTAAAAGCACACAACTTTGGCTTTTTAGTAACGAAACAGGGACAAACCCAAGTAGGAACAGATTACCGTGAAGCCGCTGCTACAAATCTCTGCAGAGAGGGTTAAGTGGTAGAATAAACATAAAAGTATCTTCATACCTTCCCCAAACTCCACTATATGAAAGTCATTTAAAAAAAAAAAGGCAAAAATTCACAAGAACATGTGAGAGCCGACACCAACAGATGCTGAAAAGCAAATGGAGGAGCTGTGGAATGACTCAGGCTGACGTAACCTGGAGCCTGAATCTGTGGCCAAGAAGAAGCAAGTCGGTAAGTCAGGCCCCGGAGCCTGGAGGCGCCAGACATGGAGGTGGGACAGTGCTCCTTCTACGTGGAAAAGTCTGTGAAATCCAACCTCCCGAAACAGTCCCCATTTGTAACCAATGATGGGAGAATGAATTTGAATATATATAAGACATAAAAAACTAAGAACAGATATCCCCAGGGGGTAGAAGCATAAGGGACTTTCAGATAGCTCTTAAATGTTTTGTATTTTTCAAATTTTATACACTGAGCATTCTTTAAATGAAAAGTGAAAAAGAGGAAGAAAGAAAAGGTGAGATGGTGCCAGCGAGGACTGCTAGGGGTTCAACTTGAGGTGTCGGCTCTTCCCTGCCTTCTCCTAGCTCACGGAAGGGAGTGCTCAGGGTAACCCTTTCTCCTGCAAGGCCATTTGGCTGAGATCACATGAACAGCTTTTCAAAGCCATCTGGGTGACAGAATGGCAACCTGTCAGTCAACAGGGCAAAAGCTACACAACTCTAGAAAACCGCAAGACAGCCCCGGCCCTCACCGCTGCTTGGCGTCCTTGATCCTCTTCTTGACATCGGCTTCTCTGCGCAGGGTGATGGCTGTGTTCTGGACCTGTCGTAACATCACCTGGAGAAGCACACCAACATCGAGTGAGAGGAGGAGGCACCCTGGGCCACAGCAGGTTAACGTTATGCCATCACATCTAAAACTTCACAGCGTAACTCACATGGATGTACATGTGAGTTATCATTACTAGAGACAAACTCAAACGCTGTGTCACATGTCACATGACCAGGGCTTGTAATGCCAGAAAAGCTGGAGAACAGCAGCCACATGAGCCTGGGGCCTTACCCTGGAGTCCCGGGTGAGGTCTCCACCCAGGCGCACTTCTAATGTCCGAGCTTTGCTCTCTGCCTCCCGGGCCTTCTCTTCAGCTGAAATCCAAGAGAAACCATAAGGCATTCAAAGGCTCAGAACCCAATCACCCCTCCCGGATCCACAAAGAAGCTCCCCACTGGACATGAAATAGGCGCATCATCAAGGGAAATGAGCCATGGCTGGGGAGCGCATTGGGAGCAGCCTCCAGGCCAAGCCTGCAAAAGTCAGTGCACAAAGGGAAATCTGGCTTTCAAAAATATCACCGAGGCCCCAAGGAAAGCAGGCACTATTTATACCTGACACATGCTTTTCAAACTTTAAACTTTAAAAATGGACTCAACAGATCAAAACACACACAAAGCAGGCAGAGCTAACCCTCAGCATGAGCTGGGAACTAATGAAGCCTTCCCCTTCAAGGAGGTGAGAACTGAGAAGCGCTGGCTGATTTCTGCCCTGCACTCAGGAAAGCTAATCCACAAGTAGTTGAGCCAGAGGAGGGTGTGGGATTCTTCACCCTGGGCAAGCCAGAGTTGACAGTTTTAGATAAAGCCCTCTAAACGGCTGTCGTGAAAGCAGTCTGGAGACAAAGTGCTGAGGGGAATGGCATGTGGGCAAATGGCTGGGACAGGAGGAGAGCCTTGTCCCTAGATCCCTGCTTTGGCCACAAAAGCGTACCCCAGACCACCCCCACCCGACGCTCTCCTCCTGCACAGGAGGTGGCCTTACCAATGCGAGCTACATGCTCTGCCTTCTTCACCTCCTGCTCTGCACGGGTCTTGAAACGGCTTGACGTGTACTTGTACATCCTGGACAGTGGAAAAAGGAACCTGAGGGCCCGAGCGGCAGCAGGGCAGGCGGCCAGCCCCAGCTCAGGAAGCTCCCTGTCTTCCTGCCTGCTCCCACACTGTGCTGTCCTGGCCTCTCGTGATGAGACAAATCCAAGTCTATCTTGGCAAAAAAGATTCAATTCCTTTGTCTTCTTGCCCCCGACTTCCTGCTCTGTCCTTGACAAACAATCTCGCTGTTCACCAGGGTGTCCTCAATCCCATGGCAGAAACAAACCTTAGGAAGAAGCCCGGGCCTTTTTGTGTAGTAGTCTAAGCGCCCCCTGCCCCCAAAGCTGAGACTCAGACAGCTTACTGTGCCATGCAGGACACCTGCCACGTACCAGAGGCACCCACAACCAGCGAGCTCAGCCAGCCAAATGCCAGAGCCTGTCGGCCACGTCTGCCCTCCTCCAGGACCGAGAAGTGCGGTGGCAAATCACGGCCAGCACTGTGGGAGCCTCGCTCTCACATCGCATCACTCCGGCTCAGTGGCGGGCAAGCCTTTACCTGGGCTTGTACAGGCAGCAGGAGAGCCTCTTGGTCTGCACCTTGTGTCCGTGAATGAAGATCCTCATCCGGGGATCGATGTAGAGCACAGCAGCATAGGCACGGAACGAGCGCCGCTCTGGCTTCCTAGAGACCACAGGACAGAGAGAGCAATGCCACCCACCCACAACAAGCAGTAAAGGTCCAAGAATGTCTGCGGGCCCTCCACTTTTCCATCGCCAACCTCAGCTCCTCCTGCAGCCCTCACAGGGTGTTCCTTCCACAAGGACACCACATGCTGCCCCCTCACATCCCGTCCAGGGGGCCCCCAGACACCTCACTAGGCTCTACCGCTGCCTGACTGTGGGGGCCTCGGCAATCCCGTCCCCCTCGAGGCCGCAGTTTCTTGTGGAGTCAGAGCAGAGGGCCACCAGTTTTTCTGCTTAGCTGAGGATCTGCTGTCTCATTCGTCCCTCCTGCCTCATGTCTAGGAGACTTGAGCTCTCAACTGCAGTAGTTCCATCACTCATCCCTCCAAGAGAAATGCAGGGACTGCGCCCTCCTCTCTCCTTGAAGGCACCTCCAGAAAGAATGAGCAGCAGCTGCAGGGCCCCGCCCTCCCAGGCACACTCACGTGCCCTCTGGAGAGGTCTCTGCCATCTGGATATCTCTTGGGTTGGAGATGATGTCCAGCTCTGGCTCTCCGTTATCCATGAGTTTGAGATTGAAGATGATCACCAGTGTTCCTGGGGAACAGAGGTCCTTTCATTCTGGCAGGTGCCCTGGGCATCTCCACCCACTCAGGGCTCTGCAGCTCCAGGATTCTGTGGGCTACAGCTCACAGCCTTCTTACCGCTGTCCCCAGGAATCTTCATGAACTGGGACATCACTTCCTCCTCAGTGCGGAAGGGAGAGTACTTGTAGATGAGTTCTGTCTCGATGGCAAACTTCTCCACGTTATCTGTGACAGGTTCCCGGGTCCGCGAGTTCCAGGTGGGCAATGGGACGATCACCTTCGGGGTGAGCACAGACAGGCAGTGAGGCAGGCCCTAGAACAGCCTTTCCCTAAACCGTGCAGCTATCCCGGCCCTGCGCACAGGGGCTCCACACTAGCCAAGGCCCAGACATAAGGCCCAAGCTCAACAGCCTAGCACCAGAGGCTCTCTGGCTTCTGCCCTGTCCGAAAACTCAGCCTCATGTCACTGCTTCCTCTTAGGGTCCTCTTATACCTGGGGCAGGGGGTGTCTCTGCACGGGTAGTTCCCTGTTTGGAATGTCCTTGGCCATTTTTAAAATACTTTGGTAAAAACTCTACTCTTACCACTACAGAAAATACACTAGTGAATGTGAAGATATACTAACATAACCTACATCTCTGCAACCCCGCCCCTAGGTATGTGGCCTAGGAGACATTTTCACAGGAGTCTTCGCCACGTTCATGGGAAATGTAAACTATGAAAAAAAAATGCATGATTTCCAAATTTTTTTCCAACCAAACTTTTTAAATTCCATTTTCCCACAAACTTCCTGAAGTACCCTTCTATATACTAGTATAAAAACAACTCAAATATCCAACAGAGTGGTCAGACTCAACTACAGTGCATCCACAATGGAATACCATATAGTAATGAAAACAAACACACGTACAGCAACTAGCATCAACATGGATGACCTCATAAACATAGAGTAACTTACAAAATACCAACAAAATGAGCTCACGTATGTAAAATTCAAAAATAGGCACAACTGAAGTATGAATTAAGGATGCACACACAGGTGACAAACTACACTAAATAAGGGAATGGCCATCATAGAAGTCACCTGAAGGTGGTTCCTTCAGGGGCACAGTAAGGGAAAGATTACAAGGCGACTTCTAACACCGGTCTATAATGGGGGCTACATGGGGCATTTGCTTTATTATCTTCTTCACTGTACAAATACTTTAATATACTCTTCAACATATATGGGGCTTCATTTTACGTCCAAGTTAATGCATGTAAAAATCCTAGTCTTTCTTCAAAAACCCCACCTCAAACACTGCCTCTTCAGAGGCCCCACTGTTCTCCTTCCCATCCCCTGAGCAAGCGGCCACTGCAAAAGAGATTCCCTCTGCACAACAAAGGGGTTGGGGCACCCCAGAAGTTCAGCTCAGCCAGCCCACCCTTAGGGAAAAGGAACTGTGTCTTAACAACTGCCAGGGTGAGAGACTGTTAAGGAGATCGGAGGCTTTTGCTGGATCCTAAGAAGTTTCGTGCTGTTAAGTATTCAACCCCAAGGCTGGCTTGGACACATTCCTCCTTGGCCGAAAATGATCTGATTTTGAAATCTTGGCTGAGTTTGCACTAGAGTACAATCCAAAACAGTGACCTTCTAGCACCAAGTAAGGAAAAAAACCGCAACCTAGCCTTTTCCACCAGGGCAACTGAGTTCCATCTGCGCTCCGTGGACTCGTACCTCATGTGCCCATTCTTTACCACAGTGTCAGGTGACAACACCGTCACTTTGAACCGTGGGCATTCACTCCCACTGGTGTTATCCCTCCTCCGTTGCAACATCGCTGCTTCAGTTCCAACACCATCACTACACTTTTGGTTTTCTCTGCACCTTTCTGGACACCCCTTGGTGTCCTATGCCACTTTCTCCTCCCACTGACCTTTAGATGTCGGCCTGCCCTAAGCCTCGTCTCGCTCTGCACTCACTTGCCACCAAGAATCCTGGAGTCCAACTCCAGGCTCAGAATTCCCTTTGCATATCCAGAACAAACTCACGCATCCCCTCCACACCATCCCTCCTCCATTCTTCTCTAGCAGCTCACCACCTCCAACTGCCACCCCAGAACCTTCGAGTCAGCCCTTCCCCTCCCTTCTCCAACCCCTCCACTGATCAGTCGCAGGCCACATCCTGAAGAGGGGAGACTCCATCTCTTTCTCTCACTTCCCTACTCCAAGTTCTGCTGGGCCCTCTCGACTAGTCCACTCCAACACCCCCAATCTTTCCAATATAATCACCACACAAATAACCACATGGACCTTTTTAAAAAGAGAATTTGATCCTGGCACACCCTTGCTTAATAAAGTCCCACTCACTCAACAAGCCCCGAGGTCAAGCCTAGCCTGGCCTTCCCTGCGCTCCAGAAGCCAACATGTTTCTTCAGGGGACCCCGCTGTAGGTGCCCTCCCCAGCCCTCAGGGCCTTGAGTAAGCTGCTTCTGCCGACTTGAACACCCTCCCCTGACCACACGCAGTCCTTTATTAAGAAACATACCCCAAAACCCCAGCCCAGGCCACCCTCTCCTGTCTCTTCTGTCCTATCTTCTCTGCAGATACAGCCCTCTCACCCTCCAAGTGTGCTGAAGGAACCAAGCTACCACATCAAAAAGGCAAACAAATCCCCTGGCTTGCTAAGTAAAGACGGCAGGAAAAGACAGCCCGCCATTCTCAGCATGAACCAGTCTGCTATGATGCAGGCTTGGATCCAAACAGGGCCAGTTCAAATTTGGGCACAGCCAACTGAGATGAATTTTTCTCCAACTCTGAATTCAACTATCTGCTTATGTGACAGCAATGGATTTCTTTCTACAGATCTTCTCAGGCCCCTCTCAAACTCTAGCCTCCATTTCTCACACATGAAAAGAAGATAAAAAGAGATAAGAGTCCAGTCTGAGGAGGCTGGCCAGACCGCAGAATACCCCTAATCCCCACAACGAAGGGGCCAGGGCTCACCAGAAATGCTATTCAGATATCTGAGCCACCAGGCCAAAGAAATCAGCTGAGCATGTGTTTAAGCTTTCACAGTTAATTACCAAAATGGTTCACAGTAAGAGTGCGGATTCACCAAGCCTGCCTTCCAGCACAGCAGTAATCGCTGGGACTGCACAGCGGCCACTCCTGAAGTGAGACCAACGACCAGGCGCCAGGTAGGAACAAGCTCACATTCAGGCTTCCCTGCCTCCAGACCTGGCTGGGCCCTGGGGGTGTCTGATCTGTGGCTTCTGATCCGGGCAGTTGCGGCAACACATTTCCTCAAAAATAACATGTGCTCACAGCACATTCCACAAAGTCACCACCAGGGGCAAAGATGTCGCTGTTCCTATAATTACTGCCAGCTATATTCACCATGCATAGTCAGGGAAGCCCAAAAAAACAAGTCTCTATGGTAACACCCCCACAGATGGAGTTTAGATCTAGAGGAGCTGCAAATCCAACTCTTGGTTCCTGCCACTTGACAGCCTCATTTTCAGAAACAAGACAGCTGCTCTCTGAAGTACTTTAAGATTTTGCTTCCTCTCACATTAACGTATCTGCCTTAACCTCTCAACCAATCCATCCAACCAGCTAATCCCAGGACATGGGGCACATGCTCCAATCCTACAACTGTGAAAGAGCCCAGCACTGCAAACAACCCATGAAAACCGTCTGGGCAGAGTCAACAAGTATGACCACAAGGACGGGACCCACTTCATCAATGCCTTCCTCTTCGTGGAAGGTACGAGACAGAAAGAGGCAGGTCATGGTGTCTTCCTTCTTGGTGAAAAGGATAAAATCCTTCCCAATGCGCATTGAGCCCCTGAAAGGGAAACAGAAATAGATTACTCTCCCAGGGATTCAAAAACTCATGTGAAAAAGGAGTAACCCCACCCCGTGCCTCTGGAGGGTTCTCCTAAAGGCCTCCCTAGGCCCCAGGCCCTGAGCTGAGCTCCACAGCTTTCGTCCTCCACCTAACACTCCTCGCTCTGCTTTCCCACTAGTCTTCTCTTAGTCTTAGTCTTCACCTATGATCTTTTCAATCATACTCACTCAACATCCAGGACCCTCACCACCCTCTGGGCACATTCACCACCAACCAGAGAACCAAGTTAGTCTCACTCCCAGCTTTCTGTTGCCTCAAAGCTCACTAATTCCACTGCTGCCCTTGGGCTCCAGGTCCATTCCAGCCCACAAGGGCTGATGAGCCCTAACTGTGCCATCAAATGGAAGCCCCATCAAGGTGAGAGACCAGGGCCTTTGCTCCCAAAGCCCTCAAAAAAAAAAAAAAAAAAAAAAAAAAAAAAAAAAAAAAAAAAAACACTGCATGAGTCCAGGGCTCAGCCAGACACGCAGGTGCTATCAAATTATAATTCTTGACCATGGTGTTCACAGAGGCTTGTAACTGGCTCCTGTCCTGTAAGTCTTCTGGTTCAAAACTGTTTTGCCTCTTCAAGCTCATTGTGACACTGGCAGGCCTCTACTTTTGGATGCAACTGGTTTCTGGGAACTGTGCCTGGAAGCTAATTTCCACAGGCCAAGAGTCTAAACGGAGTCCACTGCTTCCTTCCTCTGTTTTGTGATGTTAAACCATGCAAGGAGCAGGCTGGGACAGGCCTTTTCAGACAGCAAGGAGCAGGGCAGCAGCCCACAGCACCAAAGAAAGCTGTTCACTGAACAATGAGCTGTTCAGCGCCTTTCTCCTGAATAGCTTCTGGGGTTTATGGCTATTATCTCATTAGTCCTCATAACACCCCAGGGAGATGATGGAGGCGGGAAGCCTCATTACTCCCCTCTGTGTACAAATACAAACCAGACTGGCAGGCCGAGCACACAACTGAATGCCCTGCCCTACTTCGCCACTCAAGAAAACCCCCAAGACACCATCCAGAGATGTTCCTGGCGCTCTCAGCCCCGGTTTCTCTTTCTCCAGGACCACAGGTGCTGGCACGGCTCCTGCCCCTTGAATTTCACAGTCTTCCCTCTTCCTCAAGCTTGCATTGCAAAATGACGGCCATGATCTTGCCTTCTGTCCAAGCCTGCCCTTGCCCTAATTTGGCAAAAATTTCTATGCACCTATTGTCCCCTCTGTCTCTGATCCTGACCGTAGGCCCTGAATAGTAAGAAACTCAAAGCACCACCTCTCTGCTGGCTTCCTTGCTTCTCAGTCCTGTTCTCACCACAAATCACCTCCTCCAGAAACTCTTCAACTTGTGAACTGGCTTCAGAATGGGCACACTGTGTACTCTCAACACTAGATGGCTCCATTTCAATGGGAGCTGCACAAAAACTTTCTCCTAAAATACACTTAAAGAGAACGTTCAACTTCTGTAGCTTCCCTCGCTGGTCTTCTAATCACTTTTTTTTTTTTTTTTTTTTTTTTGACAGGCAGAGTGGACAGTGAGAGAGACAGAGAGAAAGGTCTTCCTTTGCCGTTGGTTCACCCTCCAATGGCCGCCACGGCTGGCGTGCTGCGGCTGGCGCACCGCACTGATCCAATGGCAGCAGCCAGGTGCTTCTCCTGGTCTCCCCTAGGGTGCAGGGCCCAAGGACCTGGGCCATCCTCCACTGCACTCCCTGGCCACAGCAGAGGGCTGGCCTGGAAGAGGGGCAACCGGGACAGAATCCGGCGCCCCAACCGGGACTAGAACCCGGTGTGCCGGCGCCGCAAGGTGGAAGATTAGCCTATTGAGCCGAGGCGCCGGCTCTTCTAATCACTTTCAGAGTCACATTTCTTCTGCTCCTGAACCTCACTCATTAAGGGAGAATGTCAGAGATAAGAGCTCCGTTTTCCAGATTAGGAAACACACATTCAGAGGGGATGAAACAGCTTGCCTGCAGCCACAGGACAGGACCAGGCGGGAGGAGAATGATCCAAGATCCTGATAAGCCAAGGTTACCACCACTCAAGGAGACCTCAGTTACTGGTCTTAGATCACCCGCAGCAGAATGACTTGGAGAAAGATCTCAGGTGATTCACTTTACCTATGAAAAACACGGATTCCAGGGCCCTTCCGGGGCCAACTGAATCAAGCCAGAAATCGCCACAGAAATATCAAAACAGGAAAAATAAAATTAGAAGCCAGAAACCAAGCTAGGGACTCTCAGAGCAATGATAGCATTTAATCCTTAACCTACTTGATGTACATGATAACCTTAACTTACAAAGGAGGAAACCTAAGGCCTACAGAAGGAAGTCCACGAATGAGGTGAGATTTGAACTTTAGCTTGTCCGAGAAGAAATGGACAGTGACTCCAGTTCTGCAGACAGAAAGACCTGGTTTAAATACCAGTTCTACCTTGGGGCAAATCACTCCAACCCTAAAAGCTTCCATCTCTTCATCAGAAAATGAGAATAGTGGTACCTACTCCTCACAGGGCCATAGCGAGGCTCCAGTGAAACCATCCTCATGAGGTTTTTATCAGTTTCTAGCACATGGTAAGCATTTATTAGTACCACTTGGTTCCTGTCCTGAGAGAGAAACTGCAAAGCCCAGGTACCAGGTCCCTGACTTCTCCACACTCACAGCACACTGCACGTGAGGCCCAACTAACGCGGCTGACAGATCAAACCCTCACCCTCTCTCAAACAACACAACACGTCTTCAAGGCGAGACCAGAAACATGACTCATAATTCCATTTGCACAAACTCCAATTCCACTAAATCTTATTCCACCCAAAGGTATGTACAGCTGGAAGTGAGCACTTCAGAAATAGAAACCTTTCTCCTGGGGCTTCACTCAAAACCAGAATAACACATTCCAAACACTAAACAAGTGGGAACCAAGGGCTGAGAAAGAAGCCCTAAGGGACTTGGAGACATTAGGTGGGTCCCTACTTTGCAGGACATGTGCATGGCGACAGTGCCCTAGGGAGAGATAGCCTGTGCCTCTCCTACCACTCTGGATCCCCAGTCCTGGCTACAGGTGCTCAGCTAACACTGCTGTCCTGCGAGCTGACCCCCACCCCCACTATCTCAGACACATTCCCATCCCAGGAGAGAACCACTGCTGTCCTCAACCACAGGGTCAAAGTAAGAATTCTGACGGGAGGAGAGGCACGGTTCTGGAGCCACAGCCAACAGCAACCTCGGCCTCTCCCGTCCCCACTTGTTTTGGATGTTCCTATTTTTCAATGTGTGCAGCCAACCCAGCTGGACAACAGCTGCTAAGCTACCCTCAGACCACTGCTGTTCCAGAGTTAGAGCCAGGGAGAGCAGGACAGCATCACGACACCCTGTTTTGAGCCCTGTAACAGGCTTCTAGTATACCTACGATTTTAGCCCATTCCCATACTGCCCGATCTGGGTGGACTCCGGCGTGCGTTTGGCCGACTTCCCAAACTGGATCACACTGGCAGCATCACCTAAAGTGACAGACACAAAACAGAATGAAAAGTCTGCGTTTCTTTCCCAGGCTACTCAAAGAGGCCTGAGCCTTGTTCCATCCAAGCAGGGTTCCGCTAAAAACCTTGCTCCGAGGAAATTCAAAGCCATGAGGCAAACAGAGGCAATCCTTCTTGGCCATCACTGTGGCCTGTTACCAGATTACGGTGAAAAGGCTGGACAAAGTCTCTGCAGTGCCAGCCCCAGGATGCAGTGCAAGCTGGTAAACAGAGTGTCAGTGTAAGCAATCTACTGACTTCAGGCTGCCTTTCAGATCTATCTCCCATGTCAGGACAAGACCAGGCAACTGTGCTTCCATTAGTGGAACTAAGCCCAGGATGTCGCAACAGTCTTCGCACTCCCCAGGTGGATCTTCCAGTCATAACAGTCGGGCATCAGCCACGCAAGTTTACATAAGCAGTTTGTAAAAAAGTGGTCCATGCCCCTCAACAAAGACATCACTACGGTCTAATCACTTACTTGGATCCATTCCTGCTCCATCATCCAAAAAGCAAAGCATAAATCCTCCTCGAAGATCCTCTCGCCTTTCTGTAAGAGAAGTAGCTGCCATTACTGGGCTGTCACCCACTAGAAGGTGGCAAGGTGGGCATGATGGGAAGCTGGATCAGTGTGAAGCTGAGTTCAAAAGTCAGGTCAACCCTAGCTGCTGCTTCCACCAGCCCCAGACAGTATGAGTTAGGCTTCCGGGCCCTTGAGGGACTGAATTCCCATCAAAGGTTCTCCAATGCTTCCAGTGCTTTCTAGGTCACCATAACGCTTGAGAGAATCTATTAGGAGGGCGGGGCTGCCTGGGCCAGCATCTGTAACACCACTGAATACGCGCGTGTGCCAAACGTACCTCAGCCAGCCTTCTCCTTTCTGCCTGCATTACTGTCACTTCTGCCCTGTGCCACAGCTCTCAAGCCACTGAAGTACCACGGTGTGCCTTATCAACACTGCTCAAACCAACAGGGTCTCTCCTTGGTGAATTCAGTCTCAGGTAGCCTTCAGAGATGGTGATCAAACCAGACACGGCAGGGGCACAATGGTGACAGTTGCTATCTGAAGACCAATTGTGTCTGCACGTGCCCATCCCCGGCTAACTGCAGTTTCTGGGCTATCTGTATTCATTATCGCATCCCCTGCGGAGCTAGAGGTCATCAAAGGGGCTCTCCCCAAGTATAATGGCACAGGTGATGTGAAAGGTGCCTGGTTCCTAGCTAACCTGCCTAACTGGAAGAAGGAACAGTCCTTTGTCAAGAAGATCTACAGTGGCCATGGCGGGGTTTTCCAGCCAACAGGAAGGGAGTGTAACAGACTCTGGTTGCTGTGCCAGTAACTAGAAGAACCTCCTCTCTCAGCAGCCGTCATTTGCAGCAGTAAGTGGTAACTCAAAGTGCTCTGGGTCCAAACAAGTCATAAAGAACAGATTTCCAAACGGGCAAAGGAGCTGTACAAGTTTCCAAAGTGACTTTATGTTTTGTTTCAAAGAGCAGGGGCCAGGGCGCTGGGGGAGAGATTAAACACCTGCAACAGCCAGGGCTGGGCCAGGCGGAAGCCAGGAGTCCAGAACTCAATCTGGCTCTCCCACATGTGTGGGAGGGACTCAACCACTTGAGCCATGACTTGCTGCCTTCCAGGGTGTACATGAACAGGAAGCTGGAATCGGAAGCAGAGCCAGGACCCAAACCCAGGACCCAGGCAGGCAAACATGAGATGCGGACATCCCAAGCAGCACCTTAACCAGTGTGCCAAATGCCCATCCTCAAAGTCTTTTTGACACAATGATGAGGACTGGGTAAGAAAAGGAGAAACCAGTCTAGGCGTCACAGGAAGTGCAGACACACGATAGAGGAGGTGAGGCAGCAGGAGAGGCAGGGGATCTATGCAAGCCACCCACGCTAAGCTCCCCAGTGTAGATGCTATTCATAGTCCTCTGCTTATCACGAGGGAAAACGCAGTACTTCTACTAGAAGGAAGTCAGCCTGTGGAAGTTATATAGGACAAGTCCAAGCCTGCTTTGGAGCCTGACCCCTACCAGATGTTTTATAATGTCCTCCATGCTGCAGTTCACTAACTCTGTACAACTATCTAAGCTGACAAATCAGTTTCAAATGCTCTTTGTCCTTCCCTCAGGCCAAAAATTCAAGTGAGTCGTGACTGCTTTCTGTTAAAAAGAACAGTTAATGTAATTTAAAACCTATTTCAGAAGGGCTATAAACCACAGAGATCTTTTAAGTATCACTCAGTATTCAGGAAGCTGAATATTCATTACAAGTGCCTCTTGAAAGTTCAAGGATGAAGATCTTCCTGGATCTCTACTATTGGTAGATAGTACTATCGGTAGACCTAAAAAATAAAAAACTCCTTCCCATGGCAGTACCTTATCAGAGCCTGGGGAATCCAAGTGAGATGTGGCAAGCAAGAACATCTACAAGAAATGTGCAAAAAGGCTTCCCAACTTAAATGAAGTGTCTTATGGAGATTGAAACCAGGTCAGTTACGAAGGAGGGCAAAAGCAACTTTCTGTATCCAGCCAAGAGCCATTTGCTATACGCTGTGGCCATAAAATGTGCATGAAGACCCTTCTTTAGGATCTAGATATTGGTTCAAGCCAAAAGCATCAGTGAAGTTCCAAGGATTAATGGCATCCTTTGAACACCACTTCAGTAACTCGGATCAGAACAGGATGCCTAAGCAGTTTTTTTTTTTTTTTCTCCCAAGCAGTTTTAACATTCAACTTTCACATAACAATGGACCTAGGATCCCTCTTGCCTTAAGGAATTCATTCCAAAGCTTTTTCATGTAACATACAAGAGTAAGAGACACATCTGCTGATTACACAGTGGCTAACAGCCTGCAAACAGCCAGCAGTACCCAGGCGCACAGTTATAGGCAGCACTGCTTTGAGGCAATAATGCAGCATGTCTCAGTAAACAGGCAGAGCGCCACCTTCACTTGACTGTAATGCCTATGCAGCTCACTGTCTGATGACTACTTACTGGGCACTTCCTGCGAGCCCGGCTCTGTGACAGCCAAGAGCAGGGAGAAGGGCGCAATGCTGAGCACTGTCTTCACAGAGCTTACAGTCAAAACGGACTCTCTTTCAGCTACTCTCTGAAGCAGATGAGTAGACGTAAAAGGAGTGAGCTGAAAAACTAACTAGAGAAGATGCAGTGCCCGCAAGAATCACCTGAGGAGGGTTAAGTGTTTGACACAATGGGCTAACTCACTCCTTGGCAACACCACATTCCGTAACAGAGCAGCTGCTTCGCATTCTGGCTCCTGCACTTCTGATCCAGCTTCCTGCTAATGCACACCCAGGGAGGCAGCAGTGATGGCTCAAGTATTTGGGTTCCTGCCACCCATGTGGGAGACCTGGATTGTGTTCCAAGCTCCTGGCTTCAGCCTGGCCCAGCTTTGGCTGTTGTAGGTATCTGGGAAAGTAAATCAGTGGATGGGAAATGTGTGTGTGTGTGCATGTGGGTGTGTGGGTGTGTGTGTGTCTTTGTCTTTCAAATCAAATGAAAAACTAGTAAGTAAAAGAATTTTTTAATTACCAAAGAAACTATGCAAATAAATTCTGGGGGGCCGGCGCCTTGGCTCACTAGGCTAATCCTCCGCCTGTGACGCCAGCACCCCGGGTTCTAGTCCTGGTTAGGGCACCAGATTCTGTCCCGGTTGCTCCTCTTCCAGGCCAGCTCTCTGCTGTGGCCTGGGAGGGCAGTGGAGGATGGCCCAAGTGCCTGGGCCCTGCACCCGCATGGGAGACCAGGAGGAAGCGCCTGGCTCCTAGCTTCAGATCAGCGCAGCACGCCAGCCATAGCGGCCATTTGGGGGGTGAACCAATGGAAAAGAAAGACCTTTCTCTCTGTCTCTCTCACTGTTTAACTCTGCCTGTCAAAAAAAAAAAAAAAAAAAAAAAAAAAGATTCTGGGCTCCACACTGGATAGTCTAACTGCATGGGTAGAGGTGGGGCCTGAGAATTTGCTCTGTTAACTACCCTTTGATAAGTGCTGAACTACAGTAAGCCTGGAGAACTAAAACAGTCTTTCCTAATCATCAAATACATCTCCTTAGACAGTCAACCACGGAGCTCCCTCCTAACATGTGACAGTATCACTCCAAAGGAAAGAAATGGGATGGAGAGGGAGATCTGGGTGGAGAAGAGTCTACACGGCTGGAGGGTGGCGTGCTTCTCCTCCCATCATACATCCTGGAAGCAAGACAGGGAAAGCTAAACTGCCTTCTTCGCAGCTGTGTTTCAGTTCCTGCTGGCAGCTCTGGAAGACTGCCAGAACCAGTTTTGAAGTCAGCCACACCTGCGCCTCCTCCAACATGGCCATGTCTGGCTTCTCCAAGCCTGACATCCCCCCATTCAACTACCACTGAGTTGGAGAAACAAGTAGAGAGATGTAAAACATAGCTGTTAAATCAAGTATCAAAGGTTGCTACAAAGTGGCAGCCTGGTTCTTCCTCATACTCCGCAGCCCCAGCTCATTTCCTATTTATTAACCATCACTCTAGCATCACAAAAGGGATCCTTCTGACCAGAGTGGCCCTACCTGTCCCAGAGAGTTAAGGAAAACAAAACCTACAGTTTCCTGATGAGCACAATAAGGTCTGCTTCCAACCAACAAGAACGCTTTAGGCAAATGCACACCTCACCACTTGGAGAGGCTGGCTCCTCTCCTGTCCTCTTAGGTTTAAATAGTCCTTAAAATGTAACTTTGTAGTGACTTCAAACTACTTCTGTTTAAAACCTTTGGGGAGGGGCCAGCACTGTGGAGCAGTGAGTTCAAGCCCTGGCCTGAAGCATTAGCATCCCATATGCACGCTGGTTCTAGTCCCGGCTGCTCCTCTTCCAATCCAGCTCTCCGCTATGGCCTAGGATTGCAGTAGAGGATGGCCCAAGTCCTTGGGTCCCTGCACCCACGTGGGAGACCTGGAAGAAGCTCCTGGCTCCGGGCTTCGGATCAGTGCAGCTCTGGCCGCGGCCATCTGGGGAGTGAACCAGCAGATGGGAGACCTCTCTCTGTCTCTACCTCTCTAACTCTTTCAAATAAATAATCTTTAAAAAATGGGGAGATTTCCAAGTTTAATATCAATCTAGTTTCTGAATAGGAAATAATACTTTCCTTCAGATACTAACAAACCTTTACAGTATTAGATGACTACTAATGGTGCCAGCATGTGTTTCAGCAGTTAAGATGCCACTTGGAGTGCCTGTGTCCCGTATAGAGTGCCTGGGTTGAATTCCTAGCTCTGTTCTCAGTTCCAGATTCCTACGAATGCACACCCTGGGAGGCAGCAGGTGATAGCTCAAGTGCTTGGGTCCCTGCCACCCATATAGGAGACCTGGATTGAGTTCCAAGCTCTTGGCTTTGGTCTGACCCAGGCCCAGCTGTTGTGAACATTTATAGAGTGAACCAGCAGATGAGAAATCTTTCTCTCCGTCTCTGTCTCCATCTCCATGTCCCACCCCCAGCCTTTAAAATAAATAAATGTTAAAAGATTACTGCTTCCACTGCTTTTATTCCTCCTGTTCAATATGTTAACAAAGCACCAGGGTAGAAATGTGAGAAGCCAAGGGAGCTTCAGTCAAGACTCCTCATCAAATCAAGCCCTTCTCAAAATGCTTAGTGCTTTATCACACCACCTCATAACATAGGGTTCGGGTTAGGACTGACTGTTTCCTCAAGATCTAGTTATTGGTCTCTAATGATCAACACTGTATTAAAGACGGTAGGAGTGAACCAAGATGATCTTTGTTAAACACTTTTTTTTTTTTTTAAAGATTTATTTGTTTATTTGAAAGTCAGAGGTACACAGAGAGAGGAGAGGCAGAGAGAGAGGTCTTCCATCCGATGATTCACTCCCCAATTGGCCACAATGGCTGGAGCTATGCCAATCTGAAGCCAGGAGGCAGGAGCTTCTTCTGGGTCTCCCATGCGGGTACAGGGGCCCAAGCACTTGGGCCATCTTCTACTGCTTTCCCAGGCCACAGCAGAGAGCTGGATCAAAAGTAGAGCAGCCAGGTCTCGAACTGGCACCTATATGGGATGCCGGCGCTCCAGGCCAGGGCATTAACCCACTGCACCACAGCACCAGCCTCTGTTAAACACTTCTTCTAAATAGATATGTCTATCGCGGTTTGTCCCCTTTGCAGTAAAAGCTCATTCTCTCCTTTGTCATCAGTGTCATGATTAAAATATCCACTACTGCTTTGAGAGGTACCTTGCCTCATGAAAGCCCAAACACAAAATACAAACTGTAGCTTGGAAAGGCACTTCCACCTGGTTAGAAAATTTAGGAACCATCTTCTAACAACCTTCTAATGTGCCTTTTTCCTGTCTCTTTTAAATATAAAAGTAGCCTATATTCAACAGTCTTGCCATTTTTTGAACAAACTGCTTTCAGAATTAAAGAACAGCAGATTTTCAGCTGTTCTGAAAAATTTTCTCTGCTCCAACGTCCATCAAGCGTAAGAACTTTGGGGATATGTCATAATTATGACATTAAAGGTTCTGAGAATTATGGCTTAGTTATATATTCTCATTTAGCAAACAACTTCATGAAGAGGGATTATTTTATAATTATATGAGACTTCAGAAAATTTGTGAAAAACAAACTAAAATGTAAGCTGACGGGGCAGGCATTTGGCATGGCAGTTAAACAACATCCGCATCTCCCACACTGATGTGCCTGGGTTCAAGTTCCAGCAGCGCTCCCGATGCCAGCTTCCTGCTAATGCACATCCTGGAAGGCAGCAGGCGATGGTGCAAGTAGCTGGGTCCCTACCATCCGCACAGGAGACCGGACTGAGTTCCTGGCTCCCAGTGTCAACCCGGTCTAGCCCCAGCTGGTCACTGCAGGCATCTGGGAAGTGAACCAGTGGATGGGGGCTCTATCTTTTTGCCTCTTAAATAAACAAATGAATAAAAAATTTCAAGAAAGGGGCCAGTGGTGTGGCATAGCAGGTAAAGCTGCCATCTGCAGTGCTAGCATCCCATATGGGCGCTAGTTCCAGTCATGGCTGTTCTACTTCCGATCCAGCTCCCTGCTCATGCATCTGGGAAAGCAGCAGAAGATGGCTCAAGTTCTTGGGCCTCTGAACCCACACGGGAGACCCAGAAGAAGCTCCTGGCTCCTGGCTTTGGCCTGGCCCAGCTCCAGCCATTGTGGTCATTTGGGGAGTGAACCAGTGGATAGAAGACCTCTCTCTCCCTCTCTGCTCCTCCCTCCCCCCAATAACTCTGCCTTTCAAACAGATAAATAAATTTTTAAGAAAGATTTCTAAAGATGAGTTTATGGGACTGGCATTGTGGTACAAATGGTTAAATGACCACAATGCTGGCACCCAATATGGGCAACGGTTCAAGTCCTGGTTCCTCCGCTTCCAATCCAACTCCCTGCTAATGCATCTGGGAAGGCAGTCGATGATGGCCCAAGAACCTGGGCCCCTATGGGAGACCGGAATAGAGTTCCGGGCTCCTGGCTTTGGGCTGGCCCTGCCCCGACTGTTGTAGCCGACTGGGGAGTGAACCAGTGGATGGAGGATATCTCTCTCTCTCTCCCTGCCGGCCCCCTTTCTCTGTAACTCTACCTTTTAAAAAAAAATCTAAAAAAGAGAGAGACAAGTTTATTTTGGTGCAAAAAAATTGTGAAAACCATGAAGTTTTTTCAGAACACATCTTCCAAGGACTTTCTGAGGAGCCCTCAGGTATTGTCACATACAGACATCTCTGAAGCTAGTCAATATTATTCAAAATATGACCTCAAACCTTTCAGAAGGCTTCAGATAAGGTATGACTGAAGAACGTATCACATTAGAAAAAACTAAATTTAAAAACTGTCTGCCTTTATTCTGCTTCCAAATTTTTAGTATTCAAATGACCAGGAAAGGTGTTGGCTCAAATGAACCAGGCAGAAAGAAAGTTTTTTAAAAAGTAGTAAAAAAAAAAAATAGTAGTAAAAGACCAATAAAATTAACTACAAATTCTCCCACTATTACCGTCACTCCAGCAAAAATAGGATATTACTAACAAACAATTATCAAATAAGCAAACCCATAAAAGCTATTCATCTTAGGAACAATAATAAATGCAATAAGAGGAGCTGGATATTAGGAAAGAAATCTAAAGTCTGCCTTACCTGCATAAATATCTATTCTGGTGGCATCAGCATCTCTGTTAAAATTCAAAGAAAAAAAAATCAAGATCTAAATGAGAATGACATATCAACCACCAAAATGCCTAGTATTTAAGTGAATACCTAGTATTTTCAGTTTGCTTTCAGGAAATGATACAAAATTCTGTAAGGTTTAGTTTTAGACAATTTTCCTTATATATCCGTGAACTACTTCTGAAGTATTTAAGATGATTATATGATACATTTTTTTAACACTGATTTCATGGTGAAAACATCAGTGATCAGTAAAGAGCATTTCCCTTTACACACTAAGAAATGATTCAAATATTTCTTTCCTTTATTTGACTATAATCATAAAAGAGCTGTTGTAATAACTTGTACACTGTTTTCATCTTACCAAGATTTTAAGGAAAAAAACAAAACTTGTGATGAATCAAGTCTCACAGGCACTGCAGTTGGCAGACTGATTCCTGGATCCATAACCTTATCCTCTCAAACCATTAAAAGAAGTTGAGGCATCTCATTAAATCCAGCCAGACTGTAATGTACATATTTAGTCATCAGAAGGGTTAGACATAGTGTAGTACAATTTTTCCAACTGCAGTCAAGGAAAATGAGGCAGTTTCACTGGTTTAAATGCAAAAAATCCCAAGCTGGTACTGCAGCATAGAGGCCTAAGCCTCTGACTAAGGTGCTGGCATCCCATATGGGTACCAATTTGAGTCCCAGCTGCTCCTCTTCTGATCCAGCTCTCTGCTATGGCCTGGGAAAACAGTGGAGAATGGCCCAAGTGCTTGGGCTCCTGCACTACCATAGGAGACCCAGAGAAAGCTCCTAGGTGGTGGCTTCGGATTGGCTCAGCTCTGGCCATTTGTGGCCCTTTGGAGAGTGACCCATTGGATGGAAGACTTCTCTCTCTGTCTCTCCCGCTCTGTCTGTAACTCTATCTCTCAAATAAATAAATGACTCTTAAAAAAAAAAAAAAGTGAAGATTCTTTCCAAGCACAGTTACTAACAATGGGAGATGCTTTAATCAACTGGAGTCTCTAACAATAAAACATACATTTTGGAAAGATACTGATCTCTGGCACAGTTTTAAAGACATTAGATGATGTACTGTCCTGACAGCACAAATTAAAATCATAGTTTGTCCCATTAACTTGTTCCTAAGTTTCTATCTTAATCCTCTGCCTTTCACAATTATTTTGCTCTAATATACAAGGGAAGGTAGTCTTAAAGGTAAACTTGCTATTTTTGGGCTAGAACAAAGAATAAAACTGACTCTAAATAAATCAAATAATGAACTAATGTGCTAATAAAAGTATTTTTTCTATAACAGGCCTCTTCAGAGTTACAGCTGCTGCACAAGTCTTTCAAGTCTTCAGCGCAAAGGTCACGTGACCTAAAGGTTTTGACTCCAAGTACGTAGGGTGACTAAGTACCTCAGGCCGGCACTGGGGCACAGCAGAGTCATGCCTTGCATCCTCTCCTGCAGTGCTGCCTTCCTGGCTGCCTCTGACTCCAATCCAACTTCTGCTAACGTGCACCTTTGGAGGAGCAGATGAGGGCACGTGCTGCCATCCATGTGAGAAACTAGCAGGGAGTTCTGAGCTGCTGGCATTTAGGGAGTGAACCAGCAGATGAAAGCATTCTCTCGCTCACTCACTCTGCCTCTGCCTTTCAAATAAATAAATCTTTTAAAAAAAATCTCTTCACAAAAAAACAAAACAAAAAAAAGACTACATACCTTGCATTGTCAACAAGTTCAGCAAGAGCACCAAACAAGAATTCATGAGTAGTTCTGAAACAAAGATTAAGAGTTAAAGAATTTTTAATTAAAACTATTACTCCTAGTAAAAAAAATCAAGGTTATAAAATACTTAAAAAAAGTTTTTAGATCCCAAAACAAAGAAATGTCTGATTATAAACATGCCAAATACCCTGATCAATACACATAACATACATGAATTGAAATGCCATACTGAATCCCACAAATATGTGTAACTATGTGTCCATTTTATTGTTAACTTATATGTGTTTTTAAAAATATACTTTAAGAATATTTTAGGAAAAAAATCTAAAATCATCGATTTACTACTGAAATTTAAACTTCTCCACAACTCAAGAGTTTCCGGAGCTAATTTTCCCCAAGTGTGAATCAGTCAAGTCCTGCTACTACTCAGAAAAGTTTATTACTTCACTTAGTCGAGAAATCCACCCTAAAACATTAAAATTCCTATGCACGCACTGCTCCAAGCTGTATTTTTCACTTTTAAATTCTGCCTAGAAAAATGCCTGTTTTATTTTCCATTGCCTAACCAGCTGTCAGTTTCCACACATTTCAAAGGAAGAATGTAACTTCAACTTATGCATCAGTATGTTGAGTTCTAAATAACATGCTAATTGTGCATTTAGCCAACCCGAACTTTGAGCAGCCTCCCAGAGGAGAAAAACCCCTGGCTCCTCCACACACAGGGGTTAACTTTAACAAAGGTTCTAGGAGATCACATCAAGCGCTTGTCCTCCTAGAAAGAACTGTTTAACAGGGCCTGGGAATCCTCTCTTTAATTTGGAGAAAGTTCTATTTTTAGCCAAATCTGAAAGAAGTCAGGAAATGGGTTGTCTTTTCTCTTCTTTCAGCAGAACACCAGTTCATGTCCCAGCTGCCCCACTTCCCATCCAGCTCCCTCCTAAACTTCCTGGGAAAGCAGCAGCAGATGGCCTGAGCACTTGGGCCCTGCCCCAGACGTTCCTGGCCTGACTTCAGCCTGGCTCAGCCCTGGCCACTGTAGCCATTTGGGGAGTGAACCAGCAAATGGAATATCCCTTTCTCTCTTTCCCTAACTCTACCATTCAAATAAATACATACATAAATCTTAAAAAAAAAAAAAAAAAAAAAAAAAAAAAAACTACACAGAAGCATATGATTTTCCTTTTTTCCCTCACAGATCATTTACAGGTATTGATAAAGTGAAATCCTAACAACTTATCCTTGGAGCATATTTAACATATTTTCTTTAATTTGCGCTGTTTCCTGTAATAGTGCTTATTACATTTAAAAGTAATGTATATCCACCACTAACATTTAGAAAACCAGCTTGACTACTGATTGGAGAAAATGCAAAATCAACACAATATACTATCATCAATTTTTAATACTCACATTATTCCTGCTGACATTTTACATGCAAAGTTTTAGCTAATAATCAAAAAGTGAAAGCTTCTAAAAACTCATAAGTAAATAACCTGTCTCTACGCTCTCTGATCACTTAACACAGTGTTTTAAATAAGCTATAAGACAGCTGTTTATAAAATAAAAATACCCGTAAGTGAACCGTCCAGGAACACCAGTTTTTCCTCTTCAAGTATCCCAAACTTTAACAAATGCAAATTTTGAATTAAATAAAACTACCAGTTCTTGTAATGTGAGAAAGAACATTTCCCCCATGAGATCAGTGAATATATTTGTTGCTAATCCAAAGGCAGGAACAATATTGTTCTAACAAAAAAAATAGAAATTTGATCACCAATCCACCTACAAAATAAACTTTAAAATCTTTCTAAAATCCAATTCTTAATTACCTTAATTTTTTTACATTACTTACCAAATTTCTAAGAGAACCTGCATAAAACAGCCATGCCTTTAATTAAAAATATTTAAATCTCTACAATCATCACTTTGCCAAGTTCTTCAAATTATGAATTAAGCACACCAAAGCATTCTACAACTCACTAAAGAAATAGGGATAAATAAACTAGAAAATTAAGTTAACTTACAGAAGGAAAAGTAAGTTAAAAGTGAATTAACATTTATTCTAAAGCTTCCAGGCATTTTGTGACTTATACTTGTAGTGATTATTTTTCTACATATTTTAACTTTGAGGGTTCTTAGAAATACTATTGCCAATTTTATTGTAATATTTCTCATTTTCAACAAGGATCTGGGTTTTAATGTTAAGTCAAAGAATCTTAGAAGTCTAGCTCCTGGATAAAACAAGAGCAAAACCATATTACGAATGAGACTATAACTTACAGTGGAATTCGCTGACTCTGGAATAAATAAGTTAAAGAATGAAGTTTCTGGCCTTTGGTAATGAAAATGGTGAACGTGAACAATAGAATAATTCTGACACACCGTGCTACAAGGAAAACAAAAATTGAAATGGCAACTACTTCTCAGTCATATATATTTCTGACTGCTTCACATGAAAGTGAGACATTTCGAGTCCAGTAAGTTGGGGTCAGATCTGTGGTTTAGGTTAAGCCTCCAGCTGGCTGCAGCAGCGCCATCCCATGTGGGCACAGGTTTGTGTCCCCAGCTACTCTCCTTCCAATCCAGCTTTCTACTGATGCGCCTGGGAGAGCAGCCAAAGATGTCCCAAGTGCTTGGGCCCCTGCCAACCACGTAGGAGACCCAGAAAAGGCTCCTGGCTTCAGCTGGGGGCCCCTAGCCATTGCAGCCATCTGGGGAGTAAACCAGCGGATGGAAGGTCTCTCTCCTTCTCTCTTTATCTCTGCCTTTCAAAAAGAAAATAAAGAGTCCAATAAGCAGGGCTCTAAAAGGATTACAGGGGTCAGTGCTGTGGCACAGTGGGCTAAGCCTCTGCCTACAGCGCTGGAATCCAACGTGGGTGCCAGTTCAAGTCTTGGCTGCTCCACCTCCAATCCAGCTCTCTGCTATGGTCTGGGAAAGCAGGAAAGGATAACCCAAGTCCTTGGGCCCTGCACGGGAGACCCGGAAGAAGCTCCTGGCTCCTGGCTTCGGATTGGCTCCACTCCAGTTATTGCAGCCATTTGGGGAGTGAACCAGCAGATGGAAGACCTCTCTCTCTAACTCTACCTCTCAATAAATAAAATCTTTAAAAAAAAAAAAAAAAAGGATCACAAGGTACCTCTGGGTAAGTTTTCATTGCTTTCTATATTACGTTTAGAAATGGGCCTTACACTTTTAAAACCTTAAAAAAATCCAAATAGTCTTTGTTGTTCTACACAGTATCAATGCTGTTCCACACGTAAATTTCAGATAAACTAAAATTACCTGTAAAACGCAGCTAAATGCAGCTCAGCATTTTCAGCAACAAATTCAACAGATTTGTCATGGCAGTACACATCATAAAAAAGGGCTGTTTGTGACAACTGGTCATTAAGTCAGAGACAACTCCAGACCTCCAGATGATTAATGATGGGTCTTACAGATGCTAAAGTCAAAGTTCTAAATATTTCTTCAAATCATAAGAATCAAAAACACACAAACTGCTATCTTCTATGTTTGTTTTTCAACAATTACTCTAAAGGTGCACTCACTGCTAGCCAGCATTTGAGACAGAATAAACAAAATATCTTAATAAATTCTTCACAGATTTAAAGATCCTCTGCTTGACCCTAGAAAGATCAACCATCTGGAAAAAGAGAGATTCTTAAACTGCTTCTGCTTTAACTGACTGTGGTCTTTTATATCACTTGTGAGTAAGCAGCAGAAACAGTTCTGCAGCTCAGCATTTCCAGTGACAAATTCCCGCACATCTCAACTGTATGTACAGAAAACGGTCTCCCTATTTTCAGTCAGCCTGAATTTAAACCAATCGATCACTCACAAGCCTACCACACAGCAACAGTTTCTGCTGCAATCCTAGGTATACTGACAAGTTAATTGCCTTAGTTGCTAGAAAATAAAGCTGAGCAATTCTGGAGTGATCATTTTATATTCAGTGTAAATTCAACGAGTCAACATCTCTACAGGCTTCTGGGTCAGAACAAATGGAAGCCCTACATCCACCTCAGATAGAGATAAACAACTCAGAGGGACTGGTGCTGTGGCACAGCAGTTTAAAGCCCTAGCCTGCAGTGCTGGCATCCCACATGGGCACTGTTTCAGACTCCGGCTGCTCCACTTCCCATCCAGCTCTCTGCTATGGCCTGGGAAAGCAGTGGAAGATGGCCAAGTGTGTAGACCCCTGCACAAGGTCCTGGCTTCGGATTGGCTCAGCTCCGGCCATTGTGGCCGTTTAGGGAGTGAACCAGCAGACAGAAGAAGACCCGTTCCTCTCTCTCTCTCTCTCTCTCTCTGTCTACCTAACTCTTTCAAATAAATAAAATATATCTTTAAAAAAATTCAGAAATATTAGATGGTTAACACAATGTTGTTAAGTGTCAAAAGAAATGCAAATAAAAAGTAGTCATCTTATTCTCAGGCATTTTACTCTATCAGACAACCCAGCAGTACTGCAAGATATGCATCTTATAGCAAAACAGTATCACTTGGACATTAGGAACTGCAGTTACAAATCCTACTACAAAAAAACCTTTTATTTAAATTTGCTAACTCTGGGGCCAGATTTGTGGCACACTGGGTAAAGCCGCTGCCTGCAACACTGGCATCCCATATGGGAACCAGTTTGTGTTCCAGCTGCTTCACTCCCAATCCAGCTCCCTGCTAATGACCTGGGAAATTAGTGAAAGGTGGTTCGGTTCAAGTGCTTAGGCACCCATGTGGGAGACCCAGATGAAGCTCCTGGCTTCAGCCTGTCCCAGTCCTGCCCACTGAAAGCATTTAGGGAATGAACCAGCAGATGGAAGACATCTCTCTCTCTCTGTGTAACTCTGAGTTTCAAATAAATAAATAAATCATTAAAAAAAAAAAAAAAAAACTCTTTCATCATTTCTTAACAGCAACAACCAGTGTTAAAAAACTTTCAGGTTATCACCAAGAATTTGCCAGGCCAACTTTAAACCTTAACACTAACGTACTCAAGATAATAACCATTAATAGACACAGACCTAATACAAAAAAAGAGGTTCATGACAGATGTTTACTATCTATAATGTAAGCTCCAGCATTTACTAAGAACGTATCTGCCTAATGACAAGCACTGAACAGCAAATTACCACCACACCAATTTTTGGTTTATACATAGAGAATCATCATCATCTCTTAGACAGTGTATCATGTCAGAGATAATTACAAAGATTATTTGACATAATCCTCATAAACACTGTCAGATTAGCTCCACCTGAGATGAAAAAAAACTGAGGCTCAAAAAGTTAGCCTTCCAAAGCACAGAGCCAGGAAGCGGACAACTCAGGCCTGGTTGGCTCCCAACACCAAGTCCTTTCACTGCACCAGACTAACTTCCACCCGTGTAGGCTGGGATCTCTTGATGCTCTACATTAAATGGGAGGTAAGCAAGGGGCCATTTCCTTCATAGTTCAAAATAAGGCAGCAACACAGATGTGAGACATCCTAGAACGGTTTTAAAAACCTTAACAAAGAAGACAACACTGTAGGACAAGTCTTCCATTCCCTGAAGGTGACTTATTGAACAACTTAACACCAAGGTTCATCTTCCATCTTTATTTGTGATTAAGTCACAGCATGTGAGAATTCAAACATTTCAGTTTCCTCTGAAAATGAACTTCCAGTCAGGTCACCATGATAAAGAAATCCCTTGAAAAAGGTCATGAAAAAATTTATCTTGGTGTTCTAGGATTCATATTTTCTTCAGATATCACTAGACACACTCAAAAGTTGAACTTCAAAGGTCAAATTCATACAGGAAATTCCAGAGCTTCCAGAATGATACTCCAACCCTTAATAGTCATACAAGCAGGTGGTTCCATTTCAACAGTTAAGTCAAACTCAGAAAATTTCCCAACTCCACCTTAAACAAGTGCAAGTTTGCTTCTCTGCCTTGAACACTGTCCATTTACTGTTACTGTTATAAAAACAGCAAAAGGAAAAAAAAAAAGAGGAAGATTCGCAGAGATAAACTAAAATGAAAACTTTTCAAGTAGGAAGTAAGCCCTTCACTTTGGGAACAAATAAACAGGCCCTTGAAGGTGAAACAGACTAGAGCCAACATAGACTAATGGTCAAAAAGACCAACCACTGTGGCCAGATACCTTTTTTTTTTTTTTTTTTTTTTGCCTTAAATCCTAGCACCTTAAGTCTGCCATTTAGCAACTCTAATCCTTAGCAGGTAATTTAATCTCTTTGGGCCTCAGTTTTCTCCAATACCAAATAGGAATAAACCTTACCTCCATGAGACTGTCCTAAAATTACAAAATGTTTAGAACAGTCAGTGGTCTGAAGCAATTAACTTTGTCACTAATAGTTTATTATCACATACAGTCTTTGGCAAAGTTGGAACAAGAACGCCAATTCTAAAGTCCAGCTCATGGTCTTCCAAGATTATCATAAAGTCTCTAATTCCAAATTTGCCTTGTCATTCCAAAATACACAACTGAGAACCACAGATCCAAAACAATCATCCATGAACATCTACATGGCCTTCAAATGTAAAAAAACAGTGAATGTTTTGCCCAAGTCCATGTTATCAACCAGCTGAGCAACCTAACTGGCTTTCAAATTCACTATATAAGTGTGAGAATTCACCTAAGTGACTTCTACAATACCTTCCCCAAAATACTCTAGTTCAATAAGCTTTCTAAGCAAAACAAAATAAAAAACAGGCTCTCACCATCTGGCAATTTACCTATTCTTAAGAATTTTATTTCCATGAATAGAAAACCAGCAAAAACTTAGACATCATGTAATCACAACACATTGTCTTTTCCATAAAAGGCAAAAATTCACTTTACTCTTACTGTGGATAACCAACATCTATAACTCCCCATCCTGAAGGTGGTTCTCCAGGTAACTTGACCATCCATTTAGCTGCTCCTCACCTCTCCGAGTACTAAGACGGTAGAAAACTTACCTTCATCTCAAAAGTAACAGACTATTAAGACACTATAGTAATCCTGGCCCCACTAGATGACTTTCAAGAGTGGGTTTAAAGAAGGATTAATCCTAAAACATTCCAGACCAAACTGGAATGATCTTTTCATAAACTCAACAACCATGAGCAACTGGTTCTGTGATCTCGCATATTTGGGGGAAAGACTATCTAAATCAAGAATTTAAACAAGGTGCCATTTCCTGCTTAGCATATACAATCTATACTAGATGATGGAGCCAATTTCCTGGAAGACAAACGGTCTGCTGAAAAACTTCTCTTCTCACAAGTGGTCATTTAAGTGTCTTCATTTTTTTTTTTTCCTTTAGAAACATTTGTTACAAACCCAACTGTTCAGGCTGTCCTTCCTAAAGATGAGAAAGTCGATACCAAGACAGTCCAACTTTGGGCGATCCAAAGAGCAGTCTTTATTGGATTCCTAGTAATTACTTAGTTTGCATTTAGAAAATTCTCATCCAATCAACGAAAATCACATTCTTCTGGATTAGCAACAAATATTTCACTGATCTCAGTTCTTCAGTACAGCGTGCTAGTCATCCAGTGATCCATCTCCCGCCAGTGGTAAGTCCCCACAGAAGAGAAGGGCCAGGCTTCCTGGGGGAAAGGCCCTCCACACACCTACCAAGCAATGTTACTGGCGACCTCAGGGGCACCTGTAGGATACTTACGAATTTGTGTGCAGATATTCAAAGGTTAGCTGAGCTCGATTCAGACTGCTGTAATTTGTGAAGGCCATGACGGCAATGGGGTCTTCAGTCTTTCACCCACTAACTGGGAAATAACACTTGATTAGAATACAGATTTTTGCTGGGATTTCTTCCAGGGAAGGTTGAGGTGGTGCACCTTCAGGCTACCTAGTATCTACCGAAAATATGCTCAGAGCTGTCTTAAATGGCAATTGACCTCTTCTTGAAGCATACTTGAATATTCTCGATGATTGTAATATTTTGGAAGGAACTTTACGTCATAAACTGGTAGCCGAAGGAGCTGCTGGGGTTAAGTTTCGATTGCTCGATTCCAATGATTTGAATCAAATGTGGCTGGTTCTTGATTGGGGAGCCTATTACCGCTCCATCTTCGCGGTCTTCGAGGTGGGTTTTTTTTTTTTTTTCTTCTCTCCTAAATTTTCAGCGACGAAGACTTAGCAATCTGGAAATTTCTGTCCTAACACTGAACGCTCACTCATGTCTTCGCCACCAGGACGGTCGGAATCTTTAGACAGGCCCTAAATCGGCGAACGCCACGTCGACGAAGTGTTCAATGGTGCTCGGGTGCTCGTTCCGGCTTCACCACCTCCCAAATGAAAGAGCTCTCGGGTGCTGGCTGACCGTCTTGGTGGTTGTTTTTTTCTCTCTCTCTCTCTCTTTCAAAGCCTGAACACACCCAGCTTGCGGCCCGGCCACAGTCTCCTCTGGCTGGTGTGCCCAATTACCTCACAACGCCCGGATAAACCTCACAATCTCCCCGCGCGAACGGCCTCAGGACGCCAGCGCCCCTCCCCCTCGCGCCTCGGACAGCGTCTGCAGGCTCTCGGGCCCTGCCCGGGCCTCGGTCCCCGGGGCCGCCGCCTCCCAGGCAGGCTCAGTCCCAGCTTTCAGGGCAGTGGCGAGCGCACCACCCGAGCAGGCGTTGCCCGGAGCTCGCAGCAGCCTTTGTCCCCTCCCCGCAGAATTGGAACCCGACAACCGCAGCGCGCTCTTGGAACCATGTGCTGCCGCCGCCGCCGCCGCCGCCGCTGCTGTCGCCGCTGCTGCCGCCGCCGCCGCCGCGACCGCCCGCGCGCCGCGCAGGATGTGAGGATGACAGGACCCGGCGCCACGAAATCTGGCGTTCAGGGCCGCTCTGCTGCCTCCGCCACAGCCACCTCGGCCACCGCTTTGTCTTCACCAAGGCACACAGCCCCGGCCACCTCGCGCACTCCCCGACGCCCCAAACCCCCGAGGCCCCCGCGGTGCATCCCGCCAATCACAAAGCCGCAGCTCCTCCCGCCCCCGCCCCGCTGTCCCGCCTCCTGATTGGCGGGCAGCGTGTCCCCCACGTGACCGGATCTCGGCTGGCCGGTCCCGCCCCTGTCACGTGAAGGCGCGCTCCTCTCTTCCTGCTTTCCTGACCCTCTCCGCCATTTAAAGAAACAGTACCGGGGGCGGGCCGAGCGACGCAGCCGGGACGGTAGCTGCATCGCCGACCGGAGGAGCCATCTTGTCTCGTCGCCGGGGAGTCAGGCCCCTAACTCGAAGAAGCCCTGGCGCGCCCTCCCCCCCTCCCCGGTCTGGTAGGGCGAAGGAGCGGGCGCGCGGTCGATCGAGCGATCGGTTGGCGGCTCTTTCTCCTGCTCTGGCATCCAGCTCTTGGGGCGCAGGCCCGGCCGCCGCGGCGCGCGCCCGGTGGCCGTTGGCGGTCGCGCCGCGTCTTTCTTCTCGTGCGCAGAACTCGCGCGGCGGCCTATGCGTTTGCGATTCGACGAGGAGTCGTCCGGGTGGTCGGCGGTGGCGGGCAGCTGCTCCGCCCCGCTCCCGGGGAGGCGGCGGCGGCTGCGGCGGGATTTGGCGCGGCCGGGGAGGCAGGGGTGGCCGGGGCGGGCCTGGACGCCTGGCGCCACCCTTCGGGGCCTGCAAGGACCCAGCTTGGGGGGCAGGAGGGGGCCGGAGGATGGTTGGTGGTGGGCTTTCTACTCTGCCTTTTTCTCCTTATGCCGCCTTAGTGCGGGGCGAGAGCTCTGGCGGCAGCTCCGGGGTGGGGAGTCGGACTCCGGAGTCGGAAGAGCTGGGTTTGTTTCCGGGCCTAGCGACCAGCTGGCCGAGTGACCTTAGGCTGGGCACTCTGTGATTTGCGCCTCAGTTTCCTCCTCTGCCCGTCGTGTGGGATTGAAAGGCGCTTTGTAAAAATGCAAAGCGTCGGTGTACGTAAAGGATGATCATTGTGTGTAATGTGGGTTGTTTTTTGTTTTGTTTTGTTTTGTTTTTTTGAGTTGTAAGAAAACTTAGCAGTTGGCCTAATCCTTGGATGTTGAACTTGGGAACCTTGGATTGGAGCTGGAGATTCCCCAGACTCCCTGGAATTGTATGCAGAAATTTGTGGAGATGGGCAATTTTATTTTATTTTTTTAAGGGAATGATGATCCACCGCTAGCAAGTTTTCAAAGGGGGTTATGACCTAGAGGGCTGAAGAGCGACCACCACTCTTTGATGCCAACAGGGAGGAAACTGAGGCCTAGATGTCATTTGGGACCCTTCACAACCGATTTAAAGCCCCTGTTTGAGTCCCTGGGATATGTGAGCTGTTTCTATGCATAATGGATATTTGGGGGTGACAGTGCTCCCCTGCTTGGCTTCTGTTCTGAATCCTGTCCTTTCACCATGGGGTGCCTGGAGGGTAGCTAATGCCTATGGTACAATGGCACCCGACGTAAAGCAGCTACGGTTAGGAGTGGGTGCGTTCGCTAGTATCAAGAAGCCTATTTAATCTTGGGCCCAGCAATTCTTGGTGTTCTGCTGTTTATACTGGTGCCTGATTACCTTTCCGACTCCCTTCGTTGACCATTTTTCATGACTGTTGTTTGCCATCCGTTACCTGCTCCTATATTGTCTCCCTGGTCTGCGTGGTCGGTAGTGAACAGGCTTATTTTTTAAACAGTGCTGCCGAGCCCAGCGAATAATGGTGCACGTGGATCTTTTGCAAGCGGGTTCCCTGGAACACACTGAACCAGGCATGGGAGTCCTGAAGATGTTTGGGGGATTTTCCTTATTTAAAGTTAACCTCTGAAAAGTTTTGTTAGAACTCCTGCTGAACTTCAAAATCACTAGATTTGGAAGTGATTCAAAGTTTAACTTTTCCTTGGCCTGCCTTGTATTCTTATTGCTTGTGTGATAATAAGATGGCAGAAATGCCAAGTTTTGCTTCTTTGTTAATTGTCAGCTGCTTTTTATCAAATTCCAGGCCATTATCCAGTAAACACTAAAAAAAAAAAAATGTTTGAACAGTTGCGTTTCAAACATTTTCACTTTGTGGAGTGGTGCTTACCAAGTGGTACAGCTCTTAAGCAAGTGAACATATTTCAATGTATTTTGTCTGATTAGATATTAGCCAACTCTGCTGTTCAGATGTCTGAAAAAAATATCAATTGACTGTTGCCTTTACCTAAAGGGCAGAGACAAAATTATGTCACTTCCAGAGAAATGACTGTTTCGGAGGAAAATGTGTTGGTCTTTTTGCTCTTTTGTAATTAAATCTGGACGTACCTCAGAAGAATCTTGGAAGTGTGGTGATAAGGTGCTTTCCTCAGGAGAAACGAGGGGAAAAAGCAACTGGAACTCACAAGCTTGAAATTCTGTGACAACATGAAATGTCCAGGATTGGAATTCGGAAAGGTTTTTGCCACAGTCTGAGCAGGTATCGCTCCGTGTAGCCGCAGCCAAGGACTCCAGATTTGTCAAGAACTTGACCCCAAATCCAGAAGAGCTTGTCGGGTAGTGACAGGAGCTCTGGAGGTAGTTTGTTTTGTTTTGTTTTCCTTTTTGGACTGTTGACCTTGCTGTGAGAAAAGAGACAACGACTGAGCAACACTGCCACCAGTGCTGTTACTGGGAATTAGAAGACCTGAGTTTCTGTCCAGACTCGGTGCAAACTGATGACACTCTATCCAAAGTGAATTACGGTACTTGCCATTTTCCAAGCTGCCTTAGTCACCATTTTTGCACTTTTGTTCATACTGTCTTCTCCACCCTGGAAATGCTCTTCTCTGGTTCTTCACCTGTTGAAACTCTGCCATTTCCTCAGTCTCCACCCCAGATGCTCTTGTCTCCATGACTCTTGCCTTTAATCACAAAGTTGTCTTTCTGGTAACATGCTGTTATATAGCTTTTATTTATCTTTGCCTACAGAACCTTATTTGCATGCATTTACTCTTCACAGATAGCAAACTCATTGAAAGCAAGGGCTGTTATGTATATCTTTGTGCACACATACCACCACCTGCAGTGAAGCATTTATTTCAAAGGAATTGAGAGAGCAGAGTGCCTTAGAATCAGCACTCAGTGTTTCTTTACTTGCTGTGTAATAACTAAGATGACTCTTCATTGAAAGAAAAGTCACTAGATGTGGACCATGTTTATTTCATGTTTTATTTTTCAATTATAAATATTAAGGTCTAGGGAGCCCTTGGACATAAAGAAAAGCTGATATGTTGAACAGAATATTACATACAGAAGTGCCTGAGGACCAAGGCCTTATTTCCTCCTATTCAAGATGGAATCTTGGTGCAAGTGTTTGCCACAGCTGTTAGGAAAAGGCTTGGGACACCCAAATCCCATATTAGAGTGTCTAGGTTCCAGTCCTGGCTCCTTTTCCAATTCCAGCTTCTACTAATACACACTCTAGGATACCTAGTTGGGTCCCTGCCACCCATGTGGGAGACCTGGATTGAGTTCTCAGCTCCTGAGCATATAATAGAAGATTGAACCAGCAGATGGGGAAGTTTGTGTGCTTACACTTTTCTATCTCCCTTTCTCTCAAATGATATTTTTCAGATGGTAGCGTTTTCAGAAAGTTAAGTGCAGCTTTTAAAAGCAGGTTATAAACAATTTGAGAAAGGCATTGGAAAAGAAGGACAACATCTACTTTGTTGTCAATATGTAACCTTAAAAATCTCACTTTTTGTGCCACCTTTGAAACCACTTTTTCCTCTGCACCAACTAATGTCCAGCAGCCTGAATATAATCGGATCACTCCCCTAAGTATGAGGTTTTGGGCAGTTCCTGTTTGCTGAGTCCTTGAGACGGTTTGTTCTCAGGAGTCAGGAAACAATCTTTGCCACGGAACCCTTTCTGTTTTTATTATCACTGATTATTTGTTAGGCTTTTGGGTGTTTGGGGGCAGGGGGATGTCAGTCACACTCCACCCCAATTACCATACGTCAGTTTCTAAGCCAGGGTTGTTGGGAAATAATATCTGTCAAGCCACTAAGGTGCTGACAGTAGACTCACCTCAGAGTGACAGAGTCTTGGGTTTGTAATTACACACATTTGTTGTCTTACCTATTTTGTCCCTGCCCCTTCTAGTCCTGTGCCTCCTGATTGCTGAGTGTTCACGTGGACCTTCTGATCACCTTCCTCGTGCTGTTCCATCGGCCCACAGATCTGGTACCTGGATTCTTGCCCATAGTGATTTCTACCACCTTACTACTGATGAAGACACCATTCCAGTGGACCACTGTGATCCAGGAGGCGTGCAGCCATCGTGATGTGGCCTTTACCTCCACTCCTGTCCTGTTCTACCCAGATTCAGCACAGCCTTTTATAGTCAAGAGTCAGAGTCCTCAAGCCAAATAGCTGAAGCTATTTCATCACAACAAGGGCCCAGTTTGTTCCATGAGTATGCATTTCATTTCTTCAGTGAATGCCTTCAGAGACACATAAGTTTGGATCAGGGGATTTTTTTTTTTTTTAAGTTGTCAACGCTATCTGAAGAAAGGCAAAATGTCTTTGAGAATGGCATTGGACCACATACCACAATCTCAAATGACTGAAGTTCATGAACCGTCTGGGATCCCCATCAAAGTCACTGGACTCTGTTCTTTTTCTACTTCAACTTTGTTGTAGCCTACTGAATAAGAAGGCAGATATTCTGACCCATTGGGATCAAAACAGAGGCACAGTGAACTCCTCATAGCATCTTCTTTGGGATTACTCAGGAACCAGAACTTTTCACACAAATATAAGAAATTCTGCCAAGGAATCCCTTTACCAAACAGCATCTCACAAGGCTCCAATCAGATTCCAGAAAAGGCCTCTTGATACATCAAGGTAGAACATATATGGTAATCCCCTCTGTTTATGTATAGCACTTTACAGTTTTAAAAGCACTTTTACATATGCTAATCTCACTTATCAAAATGACACAATAAATTATAATCCCTTTTTTAAATGAGGGAATAGAATTGTAAAGGTTAAGCAGTTACCCAAGGTGGCACAGCTATAAAGTAGTAGAGGCCAGGCCTTCTGACTCCTAGTCCAGTATTCTCCATAGAATTAACTTAGCCTCACCTTTACCTGCAGTGTTAAAATGGTTGGAGGTTAAGATCACCTAAAGAGTTTCTAACTTTCTTTTCCAGTACCTTTAATCAGACAAAATTTTATAAGTGTAATCATGATAGCTGCTTCTAGACCAGAATCTCGTTCAACTTGCCTGAGATTTAGAAGTGACCTCTCGGTGGTAGATTGTTCAGTCAAGAAGGCACATACTCATCTGATAACAAGGATATATAACATGAAACACAAAGCTACTTTTAGATCTATTGCCTGTTTTCATGGTCTCTCCAAGGATGGCCTAATCAATTGGGGATCCCTATTCATATTATATATGTGTATGGGGTTTTTTGTTGTTTGATTTTTTTATTTTTTAAAGAGTCAGTATTCCAATCACCATGAACCTATCTGTGGTCCTATATCCCCAAACTAGTATTTACACAAAAATGAGCCATCTTTTTTTCTTTTTCTTTTTTTAGAGCAGTGGTATGTGTGTGTGTGCATGTATGTATGTGTGTGCGCGCGCATGCGCAAGTTTTGTATATATCATATAGAGAGCTTTCTGTTGTCCGTTGTCCAATAAGGTGGTAAAATGTGTCCCTTTTCCCAGTCAACAACGTAGCAAAGTGAATCAAATATCTCAAAACTTACAGCAAAGAGTCCCATTTTGCTATTTAACCCAGTAAGTCATAAGTTTAATCATGCACAGAATAGTGTTTTTTTAGCATTCCTTTTAACAGAATAGGAAAACTGCTTTAAAGCAGTGTAGCCAGTGTGATTATCAGCAGATTGCCCTGGAGATTCTGTAATATACAGAGTATCATTGAACATAAACACACACACCCACTGTATCATGAACTGCTTGAATTGGTATGTTCTCAGAGCCCTACATCTTGGCTATTACCTTATTTTCTGTGAGGAGAACCTTTAGAACATTTCTGGGGCTGCCTAGGAGGGAAATGGGACAAAGTTAACCTGCCCCAAAACTGAGCAAATTCCATGATATTTAACAGTATATTTCTCTGCCCTTAGATTTGTGCCATAAAGTGTGTTCATGAGGGGTGGATAAGGAGATTCAGAAAGGGAAGGGAGAAGCTAGAGAAAAGGATAAGAATGCAGTACTAGAATTGAGTTGTGGCCCACTGAGGTCTTAGCATTGCTTGAAGAGAAGTCATCTATCCATGGACTTCTTGAAGTAGTGTTTGCAAAGAAATGGATCGATTTTATAACTTTAAAAAAAAAAAGTGCTGTAACAAAATTAAGCCAATAGTCTTGTTTTCTGATAGTCATTTAAAAGCCAACTTCAAGCAATTAGAATTTATAGCAGACTTAAGTTTTGATTCCATCAACATGTAATGTGGTCCACATCAGGGAGAGAATGACTAGGAAGAGTCCTTGGCTTACCACAGGCTTTGCTCACACAGTTTCTGGTTTCTGTGACCTATTTTTTGTATTTCAGCATTTTGTGAACAACTTATTCTTAGATCATTGGTTTTCCAAAGGCTTTGTAGCCATGAAGCCCTTTGAATGAAAAATGTGCAGAAGCCCAGAGTAAAAGTGAAGCTGTTCTGGGTGAAGCAGTGAAGCAGTGAAGCAGGAATGGGGGCCTGAAACCTGCCAAAAGCATCTTTACCATCATGGTGACACCCAAGGGGACTTCCTTGGGTACTCTTCAGAACACAGTTTGAAAACCACTGCCCTAGATAACTTGTTGACCTGAAAGACATTGTGATGTTTTCTGTACCTCTACTCAACTTCTTGTCCACTTGATGCTGGACTTTCTTAGGAATACTTACTGTGTGCAATCTTGGAAAAACTGCAAGAAGATGGGCATGTCCTTGCCCCCCCCAACCCAGAAGTCAAATGACCTACAAGTGGTGTGAAGTCAACCTAGATTTAACAGCCCAGACGGATTTCCAGTGATTCCTGGAATTGGATATAGCCAGATAGTGTCTTGTGTGTTCCTTACACTGAAAAACTCACCTTATTGAACTTTACTCACAGACACCGGATGTTCTAGTGGTACTTGCAGTACATGATTGAAGTCTTGATCCTCCAGGAAACTGCATTGAATCTGATGCCTCGTCGAGGCCGTCTTAAACCAGTTTATACATTTGACCTCTCGTCGTCAGCCATAGTACTCTACTTTATGTGCAAGAGAGAACCATGACCGATGAAAGCAGAATTGCAATATTAGCAACATTTCCTAAAGGGACTTCGTACCTGATTATCATCCATCATTTTACCAATCTACAAATTGCTATGATTCAACCAGTGGCAGTTACACTGCTACTTATTTTTTATTCCGTTTAACTGCTGTTTCCAAGATAAATGAGCTAATTACCTTTTAAAAACAAAGGCCAAAAACAATTCCTCCATCACTGGTGTATCTGCATATTCTACAAAATTGTGACTACTCGAAACTGCTGGTCCTCAAGAGACAATCTTTGAATATCCCTTCTTGTATGTGTGATTTAAAATGTACATTTGGACTTCCAAGATGAATCTTAATGTCTGGTAACATCAACTATACATGGGTAGGAATCAGTGGAGGAAGGCCCTTTGACCAAGCCATGATACTTAATTACTGGTCGTTTCTAAATAGTGTATTGTCCACCTTCTTGCTGGAAACATAGACTGACTTGAAAAAGAAATCTGCAAAGACTGCAGCTAAGGATTTTATCAGTAGACACATCCTTGTGGATGTTTTAATGGAATCACATCTGTCTCAGTATTGTCATTTTATGCTGATTCAGAGTGACTGCATTCCTTGCCATGGAATACTCAGGCATTAAGTCAGCTTATCTGTTTCTGCAGGAAGGATTCAATTAATGAACTCCCAGACCAAATCATGTTGAACAAAGACTGATCTGTGTCATGAGAAAAATTACATTCCTTTACTCACAGTCAACCTAAGGGCCAGCTATCCTCAGCTACTATATTGAATGCACTGGTTAAATGTTGGGAATGGTTTCTTTATATCCTTTCTCCTAATCCTCTAGACTAATTGTTGATTATGTGACTCCATGAATCATCAAGCAAGGCCTAGGTCTGGTTGCTGTAGACTGCTCAACCTCAACAAATGAAAATAAAATTTGGATGACTAGCCTGCTTGTATATACAACTCTTATTTGTAAAGAAGTTCTCTATAGACTCAATTTTCTACTACCTTCAGATTATCAGCTGTTTTTCTTCTCTGCTTATTCCTGTACTTTACAAAAAAGTGATCTTGATCTCTACCAGTCATTCCCTCTAATCCTGTCATACTCAGTCAAAATCAGAATTTAAGATAGGGATGATCATCTACTCAAGGGTCTAATGTACTAATGTATACTGTGCATAAGAATTGGTGATTGGAAAAGCAGAATACCTAAAACTTAAACCAGTGGAGCTTGCCTAGTATCCTCATGCCTCAGAGATCAGCTAACCTTTTAATAGCACCATTCAACCAATCTGAGGCCTTGATTTGCTTGTAATATTCTCAGAGATGGGCTTACTTAAAGAAAAAGAAGACTTGATTACCAAAGAAAGTAGGGCCAACTTTGACAGATCTGGCTCTGCCAACCCTATTGCTCCCAGATGTAGCATAGATTACTAAACAGAACCTCAAGTCTGGATTGGAAATACAGCCTTCTCCTAAGCTGAAAGTTCCTGGGCAGATGAGCAGGAAAATTAAAGCTGCTGTACCTGACTGGCCCATTAAGATCAGAAAAATGTATCCAGAGTAAGCCCTATGAATTAACCCTGGAGTGCTCGGGGTAAAGACTGATTTACAGAGCTTCATTATTTGCCTGTTCTTCCAGATAGTCTCCTGGCTGTTGGTATGGCTGGCCCTACTGAAGTTAAACTGCTTGTCTATTTACCCGACTCAGCTCTTACCTGCCATTTTTGACATGTTGCTGCCATCAGACTGACAATGAGAAGACAACAGCCTGTTTCAGCCTATCTTGTGCCCAGTTCCACCAAGAATTTTTGAGTACAAACAACCCACTCTTCACCCCACGAAGACATAATGTTCACAACAGGAAAGACTATGTTATACATTCCTTGACTTTTTTTTTTAAGTGCAAAGTAAACCTCTATACCTGTGTGTGATTGCTTTCAGCACTTGGACTCTCTTACACCAGATCAAAACCAGTGTCTGTGTCTCTGCTGCAGTGGCACAGAGATGAGTCTGAATCACCAGTCCTTTTAGAGCTGCAAGTTTAACTTGGCAAAAGACTTAAAAGAGCACAAGAAAAGTTTTTCCAGTTTATCGTTGACTCAGATAACCTCCCAAAACTGTTTGCCAGTTGGAGGTTAGTTGTCCTCATCAGCAAGACAGTTGGGTTCTCAGACTCATGAACAGTTTGCTTGTGTTGGAACTCAGTGCATCTACAGTATGTTACTGAAGATGATTCTTCCCTTCAGATGGACTACAGGCATCCTGAAGAGGGACACATTTGTCCTTCATGGGTTTGGATTTTTTTGCTTCTTTTTTTTTTTTTTTTTTTTTCCAGAATTTTATTACAAAGGAAGAAACAGTGCCAGTGTTAACCATTCACCTTCATGAGCAGAGTTTAAACCTTTTCAGTACCTGGTCTTATCCTGGACATCAAGTTGTTTTTAACTGCCCAGCATCCATTCCATCCTACTATAACAACTCCTTGGTGTTTCTTGGAACCACCTCTTCAATTTGCATCCATGTGGTTTAGACAGTCTGACCCAGTCTTGAGCTTTATAGGTGGATGTCTGATTAAATCATCAAAGTTCATCTCCTTGACCATAGTCATTGGTTGAGGAATGTTCATGTGACTCAAGTTGGTCCAGTGATACTCAACTCTGGGAATTTTATTGAATTGTGGAGGAGAAACTCTCCATTGAGGTGCTTTAGTTTGGGAGGATGAAAACAAATTGAACAGGGCTTACCATGTTGAATGAGCCAGTCAGAGAATGAAACCAGTGCAGAGGAAGCAGAGCCAAAAGTTGGAGAGACTTGAGTCCTGATGACAACATTAGTGCCCCCTGGATCCAACTGTGCCTGAAGCTAGTATATCCCCTGGACTTTCCAGTTATGTGAACCAATAAATATCCTTTTTTGCTTAAGTTATTTTGAGTTTCTGTTCATTTCAAATTGAGTCCTGGCTAATTTGGTATCCACTCAATGCTGAAACTTGACAGACCCAAATATTTATTAAACTATCAGCCACAGTGACAATGGAATATTGTCCAAACAAAAATGAAACAGGAACTGAGAATAGTTACTACAGAAACATTAAAAAATTACATATTAGAAAATAATAAAACCTAAATGTCCATCAGTGAAGGTTTGGTTAAGTAAAGATGGTTCAGCCTTATAAGAAGATCTACTTATCTGTTCAAATGAAGGAAGTACATTTATTGTGTACAGTCAAGGAAAAAATGGTCATGAATGTTAAATGAAACAAGGTACTGATAGGAAAGTGTATAGGTGAACTCATTTAAATGTGTTTGCCCATGTTTATAAAGGCATCAAAAATCTAATGACTTTGGAACAGTGTAGATTACATGAGGCTTTCAACATTTCTGTATTTGAATATTTTACACTCCCAACATTATTTTTAAAATAAAGAATTTCTTCAATTTAGTGCTTACTGTTTGACCTTGGCAAACTTTGAGCCTGTATTGTACCTTTATATCAAAGAATAGTAAATACCTTTGTCATCCAGTACTCAATCTGACATTGCTAGACCTTTTTGAAAACTAGAGCTTAGTAGTTGTCCTTAATTTTGTTTAATAGTATCTCTTTCAAATGTCTGAGTGAATGTGGGCTGCTGCTCTGTGACCTGAGGAAGGAAGGGAGGAATAGCGGTTTATAGCAGCAGTACAATAATGACAGAGCCCCCCCCCCCATCATTTCATGTACCTATTAAAGGCAAAATTGGAGAAACAGGTAGCTGAAAAGCAGTAGGGCTATTTGAAGTAGGTAAAGAAGGCCAAGACCGTTGAGTTGGGGTAGTTGCTTGGATTGCATTGAATAATGTTAAGAGAATAAGCTCACACCTAGAAACTTACCTGTTGATACAGAATAAAATCCAGGGCCTTTACAAATTCAGGGTGAATGAATCCCTTTGACCTTGAACCAAAAGTAGTATTTGGAAATTGATTTCCCAAATTGCAATTACAATTTTAGTTGGAATCAGCATTACAAAGGTCTCTGTGAAAGTATTAACCAGAAAAACCAAACTGACTTAATAAGTGTTGATAACTGGCAGGATTCTGAAGACTTGAAGAGTACCAACCCCAAATACCAAAAACAAAGGTTTGGGTCACCCCGTTGTCAAAAATCGGTGATTGAAGGGGGGAAAAATGGAGAATATGAGGAGGAAGAGAGAAATACAGTTGCAATCTTGTAACATGTTGCAAAAAAAAAAAAATCTATAGCATTTCTCTCATTTCTCCTAGCTTGCTTTAATTTTATTTCCTGTCTCTTTCCTCCAATCACATTACTCTACTCTTTCCATAACCCTGACAGAAGTTTGAGCATGATGAGTTAATCCAACCAGATTTCCCATCCTTTGGAGTTGAGCCATTCGATGGCCATGTCTTCACTAACAAATTTGGATATGTTGGTGATGACTAAAATACACCAGTAAATCCATAAGGTTCAGGTTATTCTGATAGGGTTAAGAAATAGAAGATAATGAACATCAACCAAAAAATCTTAGACTTGACACTGGATGTAATTAGCTATCATTAGCTATTATATATGTATTAGCTATTGTTCTAGGTTACCTCCCACTGGGAAGGAGATGTATCTGTTTTCTACAGTATGTTGGGTAGAGGTATTATAAGAAGTTCACATCTGCATAGTGCACATTGGCCTAGCTGGTGTCTTCCCCCCTCCCCATCCACTTCTCTGAGAATAACACCTCACCTTTTCTTTGGCATGCTATCCTTCCTTGATGCCATGTAATCCCAGCAGACAATACTCCCATAATACTGTATGTTAGTGGCATATGTGAGGCTCTGAGCTGGCCACATTTTCCAGTTTTCTTGAACTTTAAGCTTTTCCAATTTTTGCCAACTGCCTCATCTCCTTCAAATTAAAGTAACTGAGTGTCCAGTGTTGTGTAGCTGGTGAAGCTGCCACCGGCAATGCCAACATCCCATATAGGTGTTGGATCGAGTCCTGACTGCTCTGCTTCCAGTCCAGTTCCCTGATAATGCACCTGGGAAAGCAACAGAAAGATTACCCAAGTGCTTGGGGCCCTGTACCCACGTGGGAAATGTGGATGAAGCTCCTGGCTCCAGGCTTTGGACTGGCCCAGCTCCAGCCATTGCAGCATTTGGGCAGTGAACCAACTGTAGAAAACAGGTGGAAGATCTCTTTGTCTCCGTCTCTCTGTAGTTCTGCCTTTCAAATAAATCTTTAAAAAGAATAATAAAGTGGCTGAGTCGACTGTTGCATATGGCTGCACAGGATAACCCCTATACAACTATACAGAGTCCTGTAGCCAGGGTTGGTTTTTGTTACCTACACTCAGAAGACCAACTGCATCAGTGTCCATCCTGATGGACATGCCTTAAGCCTTCTTATGTTGTAAACTCTTAGAAAAAAATCTGATCCATTCCCATGGCCTTGGTTTCCGCCTGAATATTGGTGACTTTGAGGTCCCAGCCTTCAGATATTTCCTGAGCTCCAGATGTGTACCTGTTAGCTTGATGTGCCATACTTGATGAATGCAAAGCTGCCCACACCCAACATATTTTCTCCTCCAACTGCTCTCCTTTCAGTATCCCCTTTCTTGATAAATGGCACCACTCTCTCTACCCTGCTTCTGAAACCAAAACTTGGGAGTTATTCTTGAAGCTTTCCTTTCAACTCACCCCAGGTATCGGTGTCATTAAATTCTCTCCATGTTAACAGATAACGCAGCAAAACTGCTTCTGTCTCTCTTGTCCAAGAGAAGATCATCTGCTGCTAGACTGTTAGAATGCCTTTCTTGGTTCACTGGCCCTCCCACAGTCTGTTCACTGAGCAGTGGAGTGGTCTGTGACACACAGATCTGATTGTGTCACTTCACTGTATAGAACAGTTTAAGAGTTTCCATTATTTCAGAAGAAAGCCTACTTGGCTCAGAAGGTTCTTCTCTACTCCTCAAGCCTCGTCTCACCACTTCAAACAGAAGCAGCTTAATTTTGTATATTGGAATTTCCTGGAACTTGTAAGAAGGGGAGAAATTTCTGTTAAAAAGAAAAAAAACTTGTGAATAATTAGGAACAACCCAGTAAATGACTATTGATACAAGCACTACATTTTCTTTAATATTTACTTCCATGAAGTTTTCTTCTAAATTATATTTGAAATACATGACAGCAAAAGTGTGATCCCTAGAGAGCAGTCACATCCTTCAGAACATGTACAAGAATACGTAGCAGAAGGACTACAGATTTAAATGTTAAAATATTCAGAAAATACTTTAAGAGGTTTTTTATAATCTTATGATGAGAGGTCTGCATAAACAAAACAGAAAACCTAGCAACCATAAAGGAAATCATAGACATGTTTGACTACATAAAACAGATCTCAGTTCCATAAAAGACGTGATAGACCAGGGAAATATTTCAAACATAAGCAACAGATTCTGGATAAATTTCCCAAGTACACACAAAGTTCCTACAAATTGGCAATACTGTAGACTTGCATTGCCTAATGACGGGAAATGGCGAGGAATAGGTCCTTAGGGGATTTCATTGTTGTGCAAACATGGAGTTGCTTACACAAACTAAGCTATGACATCACTAGGCAATATAATCTGAAGAGGACCACCATTATATATGCAGCTCATTGTATGGCACAGGACTAATTGCAGACCAGTTAGTGCTTGCTATGTGCTAGGCATTGGTCAGGGCACTTTCCGAGTATCTCATTTACTCCTCACAACCGGATGTTACAGTAATATTATCCTTATTCCTTATTCTTCCTTAGCTGCTTTACAGCTAAGGAAACAGGTTCAAAGGGATAAAGGAACTTGTCCACATCAGACAATAGGTGATGTAGCTTTGACTCAGACTGAAGTAGTCTCATTCAGAGACTGTGCTTTGAACCATGATGCTGTTCTGCATTCTGGTAAACAAATGAGAGAGGATCATCTGTATATATGATCCACAAGATGTAAATCAGAGGAATAACCAGGTACCATTTTTGCCTATTAATATCAGATGCTCTTTTAAGTATAAAAGTAAAATGATCTACAGTGCTGGCAAAAATCAGGATAAATTGAAATTTTGGTGCATTGTCGACAGCAGTGTGGATTCTTCAAATCTTAGAAGGAAATCTGGCAATGTTGATTACAATTTTAAAGGCTGTTTAACACAGCAGTCCTGCCTTGAAAACTACCTCAGAGAATTAAAAATCCCGAGATGTGAGGATTCCAGTACGAGTTTACTGCAGCATGTTCTGTGGTCAGCAGAGAAATGGAAACAGATGGAGAGTCCTATCAGAGGAGATAGTTGAATTGGTTTTAGAACAGCTATGCTATGGAGTCGTGTACCACTGTTCAAAAGAATGCTATCTCTGGCTCTTAAACCTGTGGCATGTCCATGAGGTACCTCTTAAGTAAAAAGAAAACAGATTATATGATAACCTTTTTTTATTAAAAAGCAAATAAAAATGTGCAAATGTGTCTAAACAAGCATGAAAGGAAAGCAGAAAGATGAGCCAGGTTATTGTGGTTGAGACTGAGGATTTGAAGAAAAGTCAGTACTGACAACACCAGCATTGTTTCACTGGTGAGAAGCACCTGCCTCCCCCCCCCCCCCAAGAAAGTTTACCAATTTCTATGGAAAATAATTTAAATATAATTTTAAAAGTAACTAACTTGGAATTTTTCATTAGAATATATACTAAAAAGGGGCACAAAAAATTTTTTTAAAAAAGGAGAGCAACAAAACTTAAGAATTGGTTGAATCTTTTGTATTCAGAGTTGCCTTTTGAAAAACGCTTGGTTTCCAGGGCTGGAGTAGTACAGTGGGTTAAGCTGCCATCCTTTCTGAGCTGTGGTTCGACTCCTGGCCTCTCTACCTCTGATCCAGCTCCCTGGTCGTGTGCCTGGGAAGGCAGTGGAGGATGGCCTGAGAGCTTGGGCCCCTGCCGCCCAAGTGGAAGACCTGAATGGAGTTCCAGGCTCCTGGCTTCAGCCTGGCTCAGCCCTGGTTGGGGAATGAACGAACAGATGGAAGATCTCTCTGTGCCTCTCCTTCTCCCTCTGTAACTCTGCTTTTCAAATAAATAAACCTTTACCAAAAAAAGAAAATGCTTGGTTTCCAGGTGACTAGTCCTCAAACTCTGGAGAAGCCACTCCTGCAGCAGAGCAAACCTTTAGGATGCCACAGCCTGGAAAAGATTGTTTATCTTCCATTACGTATTCTTCCCTGAATAAACACATGGTCCCACTTCCCTGGCAGAAAGATGGGTGTAACCCACTGTATTAGGGTTCTCCAGAGAGCCAGAACCAATAAAGTTTGTAGAAATATATAAGGGGGGTCTGTTAGGGAAATTAGTTCAGACAAGTATGGAGGTTGAGAGTCTCAAACCACGTGCAAGCTGGAGACCCGGCATGCCAGCAGTGGGACTCACTCCAAATCCAAAGGCCTCTAACACGGGGAAGCCAGGGGCAGAGCTCTCAGTCGGAAAACACTGGAGAAGGAAGAGTTGTTGGAGGTTCTGGGGTCCGAAGGCCAGGAAGCCTGGAGTTCCAACGTCGAAGGACAGGTGAGAGCTTAGGACCCAGATGGACACATATATTTGCCTTTTCTGGTTTTTTCTCCAGGCTGATTGTACGGTGCTTGTCCACACTGAAGACCGATTTCCCCCTCCCCGTCCACTCAGACTCACATGCTAATGAATAAACCTGAATAAAACCTCACAGCCATGCCCAAAATAATGCTTTACCGGGTTTTGAGGTATTCTTTAATCCAGTCGAGTTGACTAAAATTAACCATCACACCCACTGACTAAATTGTAGCCAGTGTGACTAAATGTGAGGGACGTGCCCTTCAAAAGGAATATGGCCACCTCCTTCCTCCACCCATTCTGCTTGCCAGAATGTGGACTCAGTGGTTGGAACTTGAGCTTGTCACAGTTACACCAGGACAGAGGAAACTGTGTGCAACTGATGATAGGACAGCAAGCCAGAAGAAGCCTAGGTTCTGGGTGGATGTGACATCACCGTGCCAAGCCTGGACTGTTTACCTATGGGCTCTGTGTATGAGATGCACTTCTATCATCTTCACTCCATTGGTAATTGAAGTATATTCCCTCAGAACTGAACCTTATCTTTCCCACAAATAGTTTGGTGGAAGCATTTGTTAGGAACATGAATGCCACTTCCTCTTTTTACTTTTTTTTTTTTACAGGTAGAGTTAAACAGTGAGAGAGAGAGAGAGAGAGAGGTCTTCCTTTCTGTTGGTTCACCCCCAAAATGGCCGCTATGGCCAGCGCACTGCGCCGATCCAAAGCCAAGAGCCAGGTGCCTCCTCCTGGTCTCTCATGCAGGTGCAGGGCCCAAGCACCTGGGCCATCCTCCACTGCCCTCCCAGGCCAAAGCAGAGAGCTGGACTGGAAGAGGAGCAACCAGGACAGACTCCGGCACCCCAGCTGGGACTAGAACCCAGAGTGCTGGCACCGCAGGAGGAGGATTAGCCTAGTGAGCCGTGGCGCCGGCCTTCCACTTACTCTTAATTTTATACTTCTGAATCAACTTGCGCCCCAATAGGACTCTTAATGGTCGTGCCCTAGATAGAAGACTGATGGGTCATGAACAAGGCATGAATCTCCCATCGTAGCTTGACGAAGTGAGTCCTTTACTAGCTAGGTGGCTCTCCTTTGTGCTCCCAGAATCTGTCTGCTACAAACACCTGCTGCTTTTGTCTGCCCAGCATTAATCCCCACTTTTAGATATGGTTTAGATATGGATATATCCACTATCAGTGCACTAACTACCCCTGGTTCTAGGGGTGAGGATACAACAGACAAACTTAAGAGAACACTGTAGCCCTTTGGTCTTGGTGGTTGGACAAGGAGTGAGTATATAATATAAACCAAGCCAAGGGGCCAGCATCACGGCATATTGGGTAGGGCCACCACCTGTTGTGCCGGCAGCCCATGTAGTTGCCGGTTCAGGTCCCAGCTGCTCCACTTCCAATCCTGCTCTCTGCTATGGCCTGGAAAAAGCAGTGGAAGATGTCCCAAGTCCTTGAGTCCCTGCACCCGAGTGGGAGACCTGGAGGAGGCTCCTGGCTCCTGGCTTCTGATTGGTGCAGCTCTAGCCATTGCAGCCAATTGGGAAGTGAACCAGTGGATAGAAGACCGACCTCTCTCTCTGCCTCTCCTCTCTCTGTGTAGCTCTGACTTTCAAATATATATATATATATATATATATATATTGACAGGCAGAGTGGACAGTGAGAGAGAGAGACAGAGAGAAAGGTCTTCCTTTGCCGTTGGTTCACCCTCTAATGGCCGCTGCCGCCAGCGCGCTGCGGCTGGCGCACCGCGCTGATCCGATGGCAGGAGCCAGGAGCCAGGTGCTTTTCCTGGTCTCCCATGGGGTGCAGGGCCCAAGCACTTGGGCCATCCTCCACTGCACTCCTGGGCCACAGCAGAGAGCTGGCCTGGAAGAGGGGCAACCGGGACAGAATCCGGCGCCCCAACCGGGACTAGAACCCGGTGTGCCGGCGCCGCAAGGCGGAGGATTAGCCTAGTGAGCCGTGGCGCCGGCCAAATATATATATATATACACACACACACACACACACACACACATATATCCTAAGCCTGTGTGTGTGTGTGTGTGTGTGTGTGTGTGTGTATCCTAAGCCAAAATAGGGAATGGGGAACATTTCCTTCTATTTTTACTCCATTGAATTCCATATGGTTGCAAGCCTGGCACTATTGGCTGCCATCTTGCCACCACAAGGAGTTTGCCCATCTGAAAATGGAGGTTAAGAGAATCCTAAAGACGTGATTGAGCCCTGGTTCCAATCATGTCTAGACATTTTTGCAACCCAATAGATCCAATTTTTGCTTATTCAGTCCCACTCATCTTCCCCTTTTAACAATCTTCCACCATCCCAGTTTTTTAGCTTATTACCAGCACCTGACATATGGTAGCTGTTTAGTTAATAATTAGATCAATTTGTAAGAGGCAAAAAACTGGCTGGTGCTGTGGCTCACTTGGCTAATCCTCTGCCTGCAGCGCCGGCACCTCGGGTTCTAGTCCCAGTTGGGGCACCAGTTCTGACCCGGTTGTTCCTCTTCCACGCCAGCTCTCTTCTGTGGCCCAGGAGTGCAGTGGAGGATGGCCCTGCACCCACATGGGAGACCAGGAGGAAGCACCTGGCTCCTAGCTTCGGATCGGTGCAGCGCACCAGCCATAGTGGCCATTTGGGGGGTGAACCAATGGAAAAGAAAGACCTCTCTCTCTCTCTCTCTCTCTCTCTCTCTCTCTCTCTCTCTCTCTCACTGTCTAACTCTGCCTGTCAAAAAGGAGAAAAAAAAAAAAACATTAAAAAAAAGGCAAAAAACTTAGAACCTGTTCATTCCAGTAGACCAAGCCAGCAGGTTTCTGCACTAGCAAAGCTGAGACTGGAAAACAGCTTCACCTCTCTGAGCCTGCCTAGTAGAGGAGTTCCCCAATGCCTGTGAGCATTCGGAGTTGAGATGAGCACAGTGCTGGGCACGGTGTCTGACATGCAGTAACCCCTTAGTAAATGGTAGCTTTTGGTAATATTGTTACCTAGATGCAGTCTCATTGATGAAATCTATCCTTACCCTTATGTTTCAGAGAAGGTGGCCAGTCCTAGGAGTCTGGACACACTGCAGATGGGTGAGTGGTGGACCATCTCCCTGATGGCTTCATATTGAGGATCAGCGCTCTCAACTGCTCCTTGTTATTAAAACTGCAGGTCGGGGGCCTGGTCCTTTATACCCGCAAGAGTAAAATTTGTCTCTTCAAGTGTAATTCTGTACTGTTTCAGAGGACAGAAGGTCAGAGAACCTTACAGCTTCATGCCAGATTGCCGTCTTGAACTTTGTCTTAGACAAAGTTGCTGACATCAGACCTATTTGCTAGGGCAACTGCATGAAGCCAGGTCAGTGATCTCATCAAGTGGCAAACGCTGAGGGCCCCCAAGAATGCCAGGTTCATCCTTGCCATTCTGCGGTGACAGAAGTGGAACGGGAACATGAGAGTCACGTTTGCCTGATTCAGCATTTGGCCTCTGGACTTCTCCAGTTCGGAAGATGCCCGGGACTCTTTGGAGCTAAGGAGAAGATGGTTTGGCCAGTGAAAATGTTCAAGTCTCTTCTGGGTGGTCCTGGACTCAGAAGCCATCCTCAGAGCACTGGATTGGGAGACAGGAAGACCATCAACCAGAGAACTCAGTCATGAATATTTGCTGACATGCCCAGAAGACAGTGGCGACGGTCCTCAAAACAGCTGTCAGCTTATGTCGCGTCCTCAGAATACATGTCCGGAGTACACTGTGAGTTAACATTTAAAAGCAAATCTGCTCACCAGTGTCTAGCACAATTGCACTGCAGTATATTCAGCATGTATTTTGCAATGTTTATTTTCCAATGTGAGCATCTGGGTTATACCACAGCTTCGGAAAGTGTATGACAAAGCAAGCATGAAATCAGAATGTCGAGCAATGCATAAACAGAGAGAGAGAGAGAGAGAGTGTGTGTGTGTGTTACTGCCACCACTGATCTCAAACAGCCCAGGAAGGCAGCCCCAGAGGCAGGGCCAGAGTTGGGGACTCAGTAAAAAGCAGCTTGTGTTAGGAGGGCAACAGACCTTTTGCAAGTCCTGTAGAGAACCTCGGTAGAGTTACTCAGCTTCTTCCATCCATTTGTGGCCCAAAGCAAGCCCTACCCACCACAACACTTGCACATGTGGCATGTCTAACTGTGGGAAAGCTCAAAGGAGATCGAAAGTGAACATGGAGAAGTTTCGAGAAACATCAAGTCTATAATAGCAGGCATCCTTGGCTGCAGCCAAGAAACCAGTTGACACCAAGTTGTTCTTAGCACTTCGCCAAATGGATTGCTGTTTCTTCATGCCTGGGAACCCAAAAAAAGAACAAGGTTTCTGGCGATATTTGTGGTTCTTTCCCATACGGTTCTCTTTTAAGGCAAAGAGCCCTGCTCCAATAGCACTCTGTCCAGACAGCCTCCGAGAGCCCGTTCTCAGCCACGCGGACCTGGCTTGTGGTGACTGGGTGCCTTTGATTCGCCTTCTGTGCTTGTCTTTAGGACCTAACAACCTAAAGAGGAGTGGCAGAACCTGCTTGTCACCCTCCTTCCTCACCTTTCTCATCCCCGTGTCTACCACTTGGAAAACTTGAGTCAAGCGTCCACGTCCCTACCACATGGCCCCTGCAGGAAGCCACTTCCTTTTACACACGTCTGGGCACCAGGAGGTCCTCACCACTTCTCTGGCCCTGGCTCCTTCCCCTTTCTCTAATCCTAAAATAACCACTTTCTCCTACCCTTGTTGTCATATGGAGGAAGGCCACTCAAGATCTATCACAGTTCATATAACATACAGGGCTCTTTCTTATATGGAATCTTCACATGTTTCTTACATGAAAATGTCACGTGCAGATTGCTACCAAGAACTGGGGTTAAGATGTGTTATACAGGACAAACATGTAATTTGTGGTGCCCAGTGCAAAACGAAAGTGTGGGGCCCCTTGTTAAAAAAAATTAGGGATTTTGGGTGCCGACGCTGTGGCATAGTGGGTATAGCCACCACCTGCAGTGCTGGCATCCCATATGGGTGCCAGTTCAAGTTCTGGCTGCTCAACTTCCAATCCAGCTCTCTGCTATGGCCTGGGAAAGCAGTGGAAGATGGCCCAAGTCCTTGGGCCCTTGTACCTATGTGGGAGACCTGGAAGAATCTCTTGGCTCCTGACTTCAGATCAGGCACAACTCCGGCCTTTATGGCCATCTGGGGAGTGAACCATTGGATGGAAGACCTCTCTCTCTCTCTCTCTCTCTCTCTCTCTCTCTCTCTCTTTTGACAGGCAGAGTGGACAGTGAGAGAGAGAGAGAGAGAGAGAGAGAGAGAGAAAGGTCTTCCTTTGCCATTGGTTCACCCTCCAATGGCCGCCGCGGCCAGCGTGCTGCGGCCGGCGCAGCACGCTGATCCGATGGCAGGAGCCAGGTGCTTTTCCTGGTCTCCCATGGGGTGCAGGGCCCAAGCACTTGGGCCATCCTCCACTGCACTCCCGGGCCATAGCAGAGAGCTGGCCTGGAAGAGGGGCAACTGGGACAGAATCCGGCGCCCCGACCGGGACTAGAACCCGGTGTGCCAGCGCCGCAAGGTGGAGGATTAGCCTAGTGAGCCACAGCGCCGGCTTTCTCTCTCTCTCTCTCTGCCTCTGCCTCTCTCTAACTCTGCCTTTCAAATAAAATAAATAAATATTTTTAAAAATTAGGGATTTCAAGATGGTGACAGCGAAGCCTTTTACCAAATGTGAGGCCCTTCTGAGTGTAGGGACCTTCTAAGTGTGAGGCCTTGTGTGACTGCTCAGATCATACGCCCAGGAATGGGTATTGGGGGTCCACATCACTCAGATATACCCTTTGGTTTGTAGTCTAAACGCACCCACCGACCCCACCATGCCACTCTGTCTCCCAGCTTTGGCCAACATTCAGTGTCACTGCAGTACTTAGCAGTCACTGTTACTTATTGGAACTTGGAGTGGAACAAAGTCTCTGCCTCTAGGAACTGTGTTAATACTCAAAGTACTCCAGAAAATGAAAACCAAGGTCCCTTAGTCTGCAGGAGGTCTTCCAGCCTGGCTTCTAACCAAAACTCCAACCTCCAAACTCTACCTCCTTTAGCCTGGGAAACAATGGTGGATAAGAATAGAGGCATTTTAGCCACTCAAGCCAGGAGATTTTGAACAAATACTCCTAGAGGCCATTTATTAGACACACTTAGTATGGCCAGACATTATGTTCTGCAATTTGCATGAATCACCTCACTTGGCATGTTGCTGGTATGACTCTGTCCCGTGGCAACAATGCAAGAAGCTTCCTATACCTTTGTTTCTATTGGTCACTTAGTGCCTCCCTAAGTCAGCTTGCTCATACACAGCCTCACCCCCAATCATGACTCTTCCTGATGCCAGAAAACAGGCACCTGCCCTGGTGGTCACCACATGCAGGCTGCTCCACCTGTACACCACAGTCAGACCTGCTTTTTTTTAAATATTTACTTATTTACTTGAATGGCAAAGTTAAAGAGAGGCAGAGAGAGAGATCTTCCATCTGCTGGTTCACTCCCCAGATGGCTGCAATGGCTGGAGCGGCGCCAATCCGAAGCCAGGAGCCAGGAGCTTTTTCGGGGTCTCCCCTGTGGGTGCAGGGGCCCAAGGACTAGGGCCATCTACCATTGCTTTCCCAGGCCATAACAGAGAGCTGGATCAGAAGTAGAGCAACCAGGACTCGAAGCAGCGCCCACATGGGATGCTGGAGCTTCAGGTGGTGACTTTACCCTCTACGCCATGGCGCCAGCCCCCAGAACTGCTTTTCTTGCTGGTGTCTGGGGACACTAGACCTGATGACACTATTGGAATCCCCTTGGGAGGACTTACTTAAACCTTGCCAGTCCCCACACTGGCCTACAGAAGGGGGGCTCCGCATGTTTTCTAAGTGCCTCACATGTTGCCTAGAAGTTTCTGGAATTTCTCTGTGGAGTTACAGCCAATGCCACAAGTTTGAAATGTGGTGGCAGCCAAGTTCTAAGGTGTTTTTCACCCACTCCTCTCCAGTGATCCATGCCTCCTGATGTCCACAGCTATCATTGGTTGGGGCTCTGCCATAACAAAATACCAGACTGGGTGACTTAAACAACAGTACTGGAGGTGACATCAGACCAGGGTAGCCAGGCCCTTTGGTTTCTGGTGAGGGCCCTCTTCCTGGCTAGAGGATGGCTACAATCTCAATAGGTCTTCACTTGGCCTTTCCTTGGAACATGTAAGACAAGGAGAAAGAGACCAACTCTGGCCGGCGCCGCGGCTCACTAGGCTAATCCTCCGCCTTGCGGCACCGGCACACCAGGTTCTAGTCCCGGTAGGGGCGCCGGATTCTGTCCCGGTTGCCCCTCTTCCAGGCCAGCTCTCTGCTGTGGCCAGGGAGTGCAGTGGAGGATGGCCCAAGTGCTTGGGCCCTGCACCCCATGGGAGACCAGGAAAAGCACCTGGCTCCTGGCTCCTGCCATTGGATCAGCGCGGTGCGCCAGCCACAGCGCGCTGGCCGCGGCGGCCATTGGAGGGTGAACCAACGGCAAAGGAAGACCTTTCTCTCTGTCTCTCTCTCTCACTGTCCACTCTGCCTGTCCAAAAAAAAAAAAAAAAAAAGAGAGAGAGACCAATTCTACTGGACCAGGGCCCCAACTCTATGACCTCATCATTGAACCTTAACTTCTTCCTTAAAAAATAGCTCCAGGCCGGCGCTGTGGCTCAATAGGCTAATCCTCCGCCTTGCGGCGCCGGCACACCAGGTTCTAGTCCCGGTTGCCCCTCTTCCATTCCAGCTCTCTACTGTGGCCCAGGAGTGCAGTGGAGGATGGCCCAAGTGCTTGGGCCCTGCACCTGCATGGGAGACCAGGAGAAGCACTTGGCTCCCAGCTTCAGATCAGCGTGGTGCGCCGGCTGCAGCGCACCGGCTGCAGCGGCCATTGGAGGGTGAACCAATGGTAAAGGAAGACCTTTCTCTCTGTCTCTCTCTCTGTCTCTCTCTCTCTCTCACTGTCCACTCTGCCTGTCAAAAATAAAAAAAAAAAATAAAATAAAAATAAAAAATAGCTCCAGATGCAGTCACACTGTGTGGTGGAATGAGAAGGCCATGCCAAGATGGCCACTGGCATGCAAGCATCAATTACTCAGGAATGGCTTCGAAACCCACCTAGCAACGGAGCCTGCCTGGCAACAGGCTGTGATTGGATGGCTTCAGAAACTGCCTGGCAACAGGGTGTGATTGGTTAGGGCATAGACCGCCCCTTGACCAGATTGGCTGCCTTGGCTATTTAAGCTGCTGTAGCAACTGAAATAAATGAGCCTTTAGGCTGCTTGCCTCTGGCCTGCTTTCACCCGACTCCCAGGGCCTGTGTGGTGACTCTGCACCTCTTGCCCCCACCATGCTCCTCCTCTCAGAACAAATCCACCTCAACAACACTGGAACTAGGGCTTCAATATGAATTGTAGAAATCCCTCCCCCTCCAACTGGACCTCCCCCTGGAGGTAACACTGGTGATTCACTTCTAGCCAACAGTGTCTGGCAGAGGGGATGAGATGCCTCCCTGTGATCAGCATTACACTGCTGAAGACGCCACCTTGCTAGCGCCCTTGCTGTAGAGGCTCTCCTTGCTGATTTGTTGAAGAAAGTGGCCATGTTGGGAGTGGGTGGCCATGTTGGGAGTGGGTGGCCATGTTGAGAGTGGGTGGCCATGTTGGGAGTGGGTGGCCATGTTGAGAGTGGCTTCCAACTACAGGACAAGAAGAAGCTGGAACCCCTCCATCCTGCAACCACAAGGAATTGAGTTTTGCCAACAACCTGACCAAGCTTGGAACTGGAATCTTCCCTGATCATCCTAGTCCGCTTTCTGTTGCTGTTAACGCAATACCTGAGACTGGGTAATTGGTAAGGAAAAGAAATCAATTTCTTACCATTTCAGAGGCTGGGAAGTCCAAGAGTGTGGTGCTAGCATCTGCTCAGTAAGTGTTGAGAGCCTTCTTTCCAGCATCGTGAACACTTGACCCAGCAAGACACAGCAAGCATGCTTGCCTGGGTCTCTTCCTCTTCTTATAAAGCCACCAATGCCATCATGGAGGGGCTTCCTCCTTGTGACCTCATGACCTCCACGCACCATTAACATTGGACTTTGGGAACTGAGTTTGCAACACATGAGCCTTTGGGGACCACTTTCAGGCCACAGCATCATTCCCACAAGGGATCTTTACGAAGTTCGTGGAAGGGGTGGGCATCGTGGCAGGTTAAGCAGCCCCTTAGGGTGCCTACATCCTGTATTGAAGGGCCAGTTGGAAGTTGGCTTCCAATCCAGCTTCCTGCTAATGTGTCTAGAAAGGCAGTGATCGATAGCCCAAGTACTTGGGTTCCCGCCATCCACATGGGGGACCCAGATAGAGTTTCTGGTTCCTGACTTCAACCTGGTCCACACTTGGCTGTTGAGGACTTTTAGGGATGAACCAGCAGATGGAATCTCTCTCTCTCTCTCTCTCTCTCTCTTTGTCTTTCAAATGAAACCTTTTTAAAAATTTCATGGAAAATGGAATTAAAGTCTGTTATTTTGGTGTAAATATCCACGTATTTTTATGTATTTTTCATAATTATGTATTTTTCAAAATTATGTATTTTTCATACTACACATTTCCCTTGAACTTTTTGAAGATTGCTTATACCTCCGGATGAGAATACAGTCTGGCCAACACCTCGATTGCAGCTTTCTGGGTCCCTGACCAGAGGCCTCAGCCATACAATGCCTGTTCTCCCACACCCCCACCCCCAGAATCTTTGAGATAAGAAATGTGGGGGTCAGCATTGTGGCCCAATGGGTTAAGCCACCTCCTGTGACCCTGACATCCCATATGGGTGCTGATTCAAGACCCGGCTGATCCTCTCTCTCTCTCTCTCTCTCTCTCTGCCTTTCAAATAAATCTTTAAAAAAAAAATTGCGTGCCCTGGATTCAGCTGTTTGGCATAGCAGTTAAGATGCTTATAGCTCGTATCAGGTGCTGTGTTCAAGTTCCAGCTTCCTGCTAATGCACACCCTGGGAGGCAGCAGGTGATGGCTCAGACAGGTGAGTGTTTGCCCCCAATATGGGAGACCTCGATTGAGTTCCCAACTTCAGCCCTGCCCCAGCCCCAGCCACTGTGGCTATGCAGGATATGAACCAGCAGATGGGAGTCTCTAGCTCTGTTTCTGTCTGTCTGTCTCTCTCCCCCTGCCTCTCAAAGAACAAAAATAAAATCAATGTGTTCTGTTTTAACCCACGCAGCTTGTGGGAATTTGTTCCCCAGCAATGGAAAACTAATAAATTAGAAAGCTGCACCATGTCCACCACCTACCAGGCTGCATGGTTTATTCCCCTATTTCACTTCTAATGGAAGCAACTTGTGTACTTATGAGCATGACAAAGAGAGCGTGTGCCAAAATGCCTGCCCTTAAAAATGTTTTTTTCAATTTCTTGATTATGAAAAGTAATAGATGTTCATTGTCAAGAGCTTGGAAGCTCACCAAAAAGAAAATAAAAATTACTCAGTATAATTTTCCTCCTGCCCCCTCAGATAACCGCAGATAACACATTGGCAAGCCGCCTCCCCCATCCCCGCTCTCTGCAGAGAGGCCAGATGAAGTTACAGACAGGGAACGCTCTGTACGGACTGTTCAGTAATTCGCTTTTTCCACGGTGTCGACCCACAGTTTCTAAAGAATTCGAGGCATCATAAGGATGCGTTTGTTCCTGACATTTGGGGGCTTTGCCAGACCCCACTTCTGATGACCTCAGGCCTTTTCCCGAATTGGGCTCTGGCAAAGGAGAGTCACAAGGAAGAGAGTGAGGCCAGAGAGGGGAGAACGTGCCCCAGGCCACACTGGCTGTGGGCACCTAGAGATTTCTCCCCACTGCAGATTCCTCATACTGTAGCTTGGCTGCTATATTCCCTAAGCCCACACAGTGCCCCGAAGCTGTTGCCCTTGGGATTACTGTCAGGGTTCCATTCGTGTAAGTCACAGCCTCACCTCCAATCAAGAGAGATGCTCTAGGGGACTTGGAATAAGGAGAAGCCAGCACAGCCTTGCCTGAGACTGGCCTAGCCACCTCCCCATGCTCTCCCGGCCCCTAGAGCAACTAAGACTTGACTACCGGAGCATCATTCCAGAACTGTTAGGACCTGGCCTTCTTGTCAACCTGAGTGGAAAGAAAGTGAGGGAAGAGAAGGAAGGAAGGAGACGGGAGTCATTCGTTCGTTAAAACTCCATCCAGCTTCTGGAAGACCAGGCTCTGTACGAAGTCCTGGAACTATAGAAATAGTGACGATGAGGCCCTTACCCTAAATAATACTGCCACATGTGACGGTGATGCCATGAGCACGTGTTACTTTTGCAGTGAAGAAACTGTGCTGCCTAAAGATGTTTTTAAAGAATGTCTCAGTTTCGCATTTATCAACGATGTGATTGTTGTAGCTGTTTATTGATGCATAGCATACCACCACAAAATGGAATATCACGAAACAATGTGGGGAGCAATCCGGACTAGACTAAGTTACTCGAATTGGGACTTATTCTATGCATCTGCTCTCCCACAATATGGCGCTGGGAGAGAAGTAGGCAGCTTCCGCACAGCTGCCTCCAGTTCAACCAATTAACTGTAGGACTTGCTCCTGATTGGAGAGCAGCGTACTCAGCCGAGTTGGGATTGGCGGAGGAGGACTGTAAAGGAGGAGAGAGACGGCATGCACCAGAAACATCTATGGGGAACATCTAAGGGAACCCGTGCAGCCCCCGAGAGAACCGGCCGGCGGTGTGCCGCTCCCCTGCGGAAGTGGGGAATGCGGCCAGGGGGAACTGCCCTTCCACGGAGGTGGAAGGGATAGTAGCCAACCCGGGAAGAACCAGCAGCAAACCCGGGGAGGGCCGAGCAGACGAAAAGAACAGCGCAGGGTCCTGTGTCGTTCCTCCACGAAGAGGGGGAGCGACATAATGGTGCCGTGACTCGGATTAGGAAACCTAGCTCGGATAGGAAACCGAGGACGGATATGAAACTTAGGAGGGAAGAAACGGGAAGAATTGGGAAAATATCGGAGAGAGAGACTAGCAAACAGCCTAGGGAAAATACCGGAGAGAGAGACTAGCAAACAGCCTAGGGAAAAGCCGGACGAAAAGGGTGCCGGAAGAAGCTATTGAAAGCCTAGGCATAGACTCGGATACGGACTACGGGGGGAAGCTGGGAGGAATCTCTAAGGTCGAAAGCGAAAGTGAAAGCTAGAACAAACAGACTTGGACGCGGACTGTGGGGAGAGGCCAGGAGAAATGAGGGAGGAGTATTGTTGGAGGAAAGCTTGGGGAAACATACCGGGTAGAGAAAAATGTTAGGGAAATTGAAGCCGCGGGGGGCAGGCCAAGGCGGAAACGAAAGCCACTTTGGGGTTCTCAAGTTAGCCCGGGAATAGGGGGCGAAAAGTTGAAACCAGAAGCTGAGACGTAAGCCAGATTGGGATCCGTCTGATTAGCCCGGGGAGCAAAGGACGGGAAGCCAAATCGTGGGGCGGAGACGTACGCTGGGTTGAATTCGCCAGGCTAGCCCGGGGACCTTGGATTGAATCCTAGTGGTGGAGACGCAAGCTACGCTGTGTTACTCGCGGAAGCCGTCGCGTGCAGAGAGAGCACGGGGCGTGAATAGATAGGGAACGGGCTGGCGTAGGCCGTGGTTCAGACGCGAAAGGGTTAAGCGTGGAGACCGCGGAGCGCGCGAAGCCAGAGCCGCGCAAAGCCGGGAAGCTGCGCAGATGAGAGAGGCGCGCGGGCTGAAGCGGCGCAGAGCCGGGAACCCGCCGGCGGGGCGAGGTGCCGGGAAGCTGCGGGGATAAGAGAAACAGAAGTTTTAGAAGTAAGATGAGAGAAATAGGAATGCTGGAAGATAGAAGTAAAATGGGAGAAATAGGAATGCCCGGAGATAGAGAAATAGAGAAAAATAGGGCCTCCCCTCAACATGCCAATTAGAGGGCTTGGATTCGGTCTGCCCGATTAGTGAGGCGATGAGCACCTGGGCGGCTAGCCGCAGGTCACCGAAGACAGGCACGAATTAACATCAGTAAAGCTTCCCCACAATACCGCAATTAGGAGGCTTGGATTCGGTCTGCCTGATTTAAGGCGGTAAGCGCCAGCAAAGCTCGACCAGAGTATGAGCTGCAGGTCACCGAAGATAGGCACGAACCAACACTAATAAGTCTCCCCCACAATAAGGCAATGAGAAGGCTTGGATTCGGTTTGCCTGATAGGTTTTGTAAGCCCCTGCGGGCAGAGCAGAGCATGCGCTGCAGGGCACCGAACACAGGCATGCATCAGCGCCTAAAAACCTCCTCACAATGGCGAAGAGAGGACCCGGATTCGGTTTTCCTGATTGATAGGACTTGTAAGAGCCTGTGGCAACTCTAGCAAGTAGAGCAGAGTGTGTGCCGCGGGACACCGAAGACAGGCGCGTATCAACGCTAAAAAATAAAAAGAAAGGGGGATCTGTGGGGAGCAATCCGGACTAGACTAAGTTACTCGAATTGGGACTTATTCTATGCATCTGCTCTCCCACAATATGGCGCTGGGAGAGAAGTAGGCAGCTTCCGCACAGCTGCCTCCAGTTCAACCAATTAACTGTAGGACTTGCTCCTGATTGGAGAGCAGCGTACTCAGCCGAGTTGGGATTGGCGGAGGAGGACTGTAAAGGAGGAGAGAGACGGCATGCACCAGAAACATCTATGGGGAACATCTAAGGGAACCCGTGCAGCCCCCGAGAGAACCGGCCGGCGGTGTGCCGCTCCCCTGCGGAAGTGGGGAATGCGGCCAGGGGGAACTGCCCTTCCACGGAGGTGGAAGGGATAGTAGCCAACCCGGGAAGAACCAGCAGCAAACCCGGGGAGGGCCGAGCAGACGAAAAGAACAGCGCAGGGTCCTGTGTCGTTCCTCCACGAAGAGGGGGAGCGACAAAACAACAACTATTTTATATGCTCATCATTCCGTGGGCCAAGAATTGGGCAGGATAAAGCATGCACGGCTCATCTCTGTGGGAACATGGAAGCCATCAGCTGGAGGCCCCACGATGGCTACAGGTGGCTGGGACAGCTCGGCTGGGGCCGCGTGTCTGGGACCCACATTTCTTTCCACCATGTGTCCAAGGTAGATCTTTCACTCCCGTGGCTGGCGTCTGGTGCGGGAACAAGTGCTGAGCTGGCGGCAGGTTGGGCAACTTCCTGGGAAGTTGGCTTTCCACATGGCCAGCCTGGGCTTTCTCTTAGCACAGCTGACTTGTCCATGGCAGCCGGATCCCCCCAGAGCAAACGTTTCAAGAAGGAAGAAGTGGAAACTGCCAGGCCTCCTGAAGGAAACAGAGGCAGAAGCCATGGCGCCTAGACATGAGTGGTCGTACACCATTACTTCTGCTTTGTTCTAGTCATTTAGAAGAGGGCCACTGAGTGTAACCCACGCTCAGGGGAAGGGGGATTAAGCTCCCTCTCTTGAGGAGGGGAGGAGCAAAGAGTTTATGGGACGTTAGTTTTCCAAGGCACCACCATCAGCACACAGTCCACGTCCCACTGAGCGTCAGACACCCCCTCCTCTTTCTCCCACTGCTGCAGTTTGAATGCCCCCACCGGAACTGAGGTTGGAATTTCTTCTTCACCCTGAGACAGTAAGGAGATGGAAACTTAATCCCAGTGGTCATATTTGGAGATGGATATTTGGGAGGTTAGCTAAGCTTCAAATGGAGCCCTAAGAATGGAGCCCTGCTCCAATAGGATGGTGGCTGCAAGAAGAGGAGGGAATGAGCTGGGACCTTCTATCTCACCGTGTGGGGCCTGGAACTGCCCTGGGACTCTGCAGAGTCTACGCCAGCAAGAAAGCCCCCAGCAGATACAGCTGCCAGACCATGAACTTCAGAACCATGGGGCGAATAAGCCTTATTCCTTGTACAGTACCCAGTCGGCGGCATTAAGTTATAACGACAGAGAACAGAAGGAAGCACCTGCCACCCTCTTCTCAGAATCTGTGCAGGAGCCGGCGCCGCGGCTCACTAGGCTAATCCTCCACCTTGGGGTGCCGGCACACCGCGTTCTAGTCCCGGTTGGGGCGCCGGATTCTGTCCCAGTTGCCCCTCTTCCAGGCCAGCTCTCTGCTGTGGCCAGGGAGTGCAGTGGAGGATGGCCCAAGTGCTTGGGCCCTGCACCCCATGGGAGACCAGGAGAAGCACCTGGCTCCTGCCATCAGATCAGCGTGGTGTGCCAGCCGCAGCGCGCCGGCCATGGCGGCCATTGGAGGGTGAACCAACGGCAAAGGAAGACCTTTCTCTCTCTCTCTCTCTCTCTCTCTCTCACTGTCCACTCTGCCTGTCAAAAAAAAAAAAAAAAAAAAAAGAATCTGTGCAGGTTCCTCTCCTGGTCTCATGATGAGCAACGGAGCTGATTTCTCGTGCTTGTCTCCCCCAAACACTCCTGCCCTTGGCTTCTATCCAAGAGAGCTTGTCAGTGACTTTTTCCCAGCCCCTAGATCAGGGGTGGGTAATGTCTGGCCCATGGGCTACATAAAACCCACAAAATCATTTGGCCTGGCCCAGCCAAGACAACCTCAGGCAGGACTCAATATTCAATAAATCTATAGCCAGGGCGGGGGGGGGGGGGCAGCGCTGTGGCACAGCAGGTTAAAGCCCCAGCCTGCAGCACCAGCGTCCCAGATGGGCACCAGTTCGAGGTTCGAGTCCCAGCTGCTCTTCTTCCGATCCAGCTCTCTGCTATAGCCTGGAAAAGCAGTAGAAGATGGCCCAAGTCCTCGGGCCCCTGCTCCTGCATGGGAGACCTGGAAGAGGCTCCTGGCTCCTGGCTTCAGATCAGCACAGCTCTGGCTGTTGTGGCCATTTGGGGAGTGAACCAGAAGATGGAAGATCTCACTCTCTGTCTCTACCTCTTTCTCTGTAACTCTGTCTTTCAAATAAAATATAAAATAAAAATTTTTTAAAAATCTAAAGTGGGCTGACTGTTAAGTTGATAAATTTGCCTGGCCTGAGAATGATGTTATAAATATCCAAATGGCCTTTTGCAGGAAAAAAAAAAAGGTTCCCCACCCTTCCCTAGACAGAGCCCTCCCTTACATGAGTTCTGAAGGTGCTAATTGTTAATGAAATTCCAATTTTTCACATTAACCTTTGTATAAAGAAAATTATCTTAAATGAAAATTCTATACCCAGCCATTCTGTCCACCAAATGTGAGGCACAAGAGGAGATTCAAAGGCAAACAGAGACTCTACAACTGCTTCTTATGCACCCTTTCTGGGGACAAAAATTGAAGATGTGCTCCAACAAACTGATAAAGGAATCCAGGAAACACTTGAGAAACAGAAAACTGTGATTAAAGCAAGAGAGCTACACAACAGCCCCTAAATACAATCATCAAAAGGAGGATTGAAAGTTAGGGGGTCGAGTGCAGTGATGTGGCATAGTGGGTAAAGCCGCTGCCTGTAGTGCCAGCATCCCACATGGGCGCCAGTTCAAGTCCCGGCTGCTCCACTTCCAATCCAGTTCTCTGCTGTGGCCTGGGAAAGCAGTAGAAGATGGCCCAAGTCCTTGGGCCCCTGCACCCACGTGGGAGACCTGGAAGAAGCTCCTGGCTCTTGGCTTCGGATCAGCGCGGTGCACTGGCCGCAGCACGCCAGCCACAGCGGCCATTGGAGGGTGAACCAACGGCAAAAGGAGGACCTTTCTCTCTGTCTCTCTCACTATCCACTCTGCCTGTCAAAAAAAAAAAAAAAAGAAAAGAAAAGAAAAGAAAGCTGAATTCACTGCCGTCTCAGAAAGGGAGAGCTGTGTCATTCAAACACAAGTTCCAGAGCTCTCAGCAAAAATCACGAGGAAGGGAGGAGGAGAGAGGCGTTCCACACAAAGATTCTTGTCCTCATCGGCCTCTGTGTCCCTGACAATAGGAACTTAATTTCAAACAAGACCAAGACAGGTTATAGAAGATTCCACCAGGTATCAGCTCATTCAGCAGAAGTGCTTAAATGCGCATGTTCAAAGCTTATCGGGGTTGATTTCTTTCTGTTTATTTACAAGTATTAAAAAGTACCCATATTCTATTAATTAAAAATATTAAGGAAAGAAGTGTAAGATCAATAGTTTGAATTCTTGATTAGTTTTGCTTGGTTTGTAATAGTAGGTGTTTTCCTAGGATGTCCTTTTTTTTTTTTTTTTTTTTTTTTTTTTTAGAGAGAGATTTATTTATTTATTTGAAAGTCAGAGTTATACAGAGAGAGAAGGAGAGGCAGAGAGAGAGGTCTTCCATCGGCTGGTTCACTCCCCAGGCCACAATGACCTGAGCTCCACCAATCTGAAGCCAGGAGCCAGGAACTTCCTCCAAGTCTCCCATGCGGGTGCAGGGGCCCGAGCACTTGGGCCATCTTCTACTGCTTTCCCAGGCCATAGCAGAGAGCTGGATCAGAAATGGAGCGGCCGGGACTTGAACCAGTGCCCATGTGCGATGCCGGCACTGGAAGCAGCGGCTTGACCCACTACGCCACAGCGCCAGCCCCCAGGATGTCTTTTTAACCCTACAGTCCATTTGCCTTTCACTTCCACTGGATATTTTTCTCGGAGAACAGCCTTTTTCTGTCACTTTCTCCTGCAACAGCTGGGGCTGTGGACTGGGCTGAAGTTGGCAGCTGGGGTTCAACCCAGGTGTACAAGAGGGGTAGCAGGAAACTACATCCTTGAGCCACACTGCTGCCTCCAAGGTGTGCATTAGCAGGAAGCTGGAGTCAGGAGCCAGCGCCGGGACTCCAACCCAGCTACTCTAGTATGGGTGTACTGGGTTTGGGTTTTAAACTTTGTTTCTTCAAGTAAGCGCTGAGAGTGCGAGAGAGGCCAGGTTATCTACTTGGCCATCATAGGTGTTCTCTGATTTTCATCTGGCAGATGACAAAGTTTTATTCCGTGGAAACGTGAAGATGTGCTTATGAAGTAAAACATGGCTGAACTAAAAACATAATGTTCCTCTTCTCTCACTACTATTTCATAGCATCTTTTCAAATGTAGAAGAACTTTCTGAGGGTAAATGGATTTGGGTTTCACTTCGGTTCTTTGTTTCCTATTAAGATTCTAGTAAAATAAGTATTTTATTTTGAGGAACTGAAACAATATCTCGTAGAGATAATATTAATGATTAAATTTTATCTAAGTGCAGTATGCTTTTCTGTAATTTACAATAAAATATAATCACAAATATGTATCATTTTAAAGCCATAACACTTATTTTCAGGGGCCAACGCTGTGGCATGGTGGTTAAAGCTGCTGTCTGCAGTGCCGGCATCTCATATGGGTGCCAGTTTGAGTTCTGGCTGCTCCACTTCTGAGCCAGCTCTCTGCTATGGCCTGGGAAAGCAATAGAAGATGGTCCAAGTGCTCGGGCCCCTGCACCTGCGTGGGACACCTGGAAGAAGCTCCTGGCTCCTGACTTCGGATGGGCCCAGCTCCAGCTGTTGCGGCCATTTGGGGAGTGAACCAGCAGATGGAAGACCTCTCTCTGCCTCTTGCTCTGCCTCCGCTTCTCTGTAATTCTACCTTTCAAATAAATAAATCTTTAGAAAATACCTAAACATTTTAAAAAGAACTCTGTAGCTATTGTAAAGAATGAGGTAGACTTATGTGAAGAGATTTGAAAAATTATTAAGGAAAGAAATTTTTAAAAAACATGTTTTATTTATTTGGGAGTAGGGAAAAGAGACATAGAGATAGGGAAGTAGATATGGAAAAAGAGAAATATGCATATGTATTTATATGTGTTTATATATGCATTTGTGTGTAAATTTACATTTCAGCAATGCAAACTGATACTCAACTAAAAAAAAGTATCTGTTTCCTGGTGTAGGAAACTAGTTGGATTTACTAAGGAAGGTAAAGTATATGACAGGCCTTCAAAAAGCTCATGGAAAAATGCATATTTTGGAAAAAAAAAACTAAGCACGGATTTCCATTTTTTGAACCAAAATAAACATCTTTCAGTTCCAGTTTTCCGTGAACTTTTTGAAATACCCTCATGCTGAAATTTATGAAACATGAACTATTTTAAGGATAATTAGACAACCACACAATCTTACATGACTCGCTAACTTGAGAAGTCACAATCTCATCACCACTGAAACTGGACTCCCCTCCCTCTACAGGACCAGAAATTCTAGATATAAGCCCATCACTGAACAGGTGCCAGATATAGACTGTAAGTTTATTTTATAAACATGTAGCCATTTGTTTGAAAGACAGAATGGCACAGAGACAGGGAGAGACAGAGAGAGAAAGAGATCTTCCATTCACTAATTCAGTCTCCAAATGGTCATGATGGCCAGGGCTGGGCCAGACTGAAGCCAGGAGCCTGGAACCCCGTCAGGGTCTCCCATGTGAATGGCAGGGGTGCAGGGACTTGGGCCATCCTCCCTGTTTTCCCTGGAGCATTAGCAAGGTGCTGGATTGGAAGTGGAGCAGCCAGACTCAAACCTGCATTCCCATATGGGATGCTGGCATCACAGGCAGAGGCCTAACCCACTGCACCCCAACACCCTTTTAATGCTTTTAATGCTTTCCCACCTGCAGTGCTGTGTTATTTGAATTTGTTAAATGTATTATATAATTTATAATTTTTTAAATTATTAAAATGTATGTCTATATGATTATAGTATATCTGTATGAAAATATATAACTATTTTCATGGATCCTATATACTTGGCAACTGAAGGGTATTTTCTAATTTTTTAAAACTATAAATATTCTAGGCCAGCGCCGCGGCTCACTAGGCTAATCCTCCGCCTAGCGGCACCGGCACACCGGGTTCTAGTCCCGGTTGGGGTGCCAGATTCTGTCCCGGTTGCCCCTCTTCCAGGCCAGCTCTCTGCTGTGGCCAGGTGTCGCTCCCCCTCTTCGTGGAGGAACGACACAGGACCCTGCGCTGTTCTTTCGTCTGCTCGGCCCTCCCCGGGTTTGCTGCTGGTTCTTCCCGGGTTGGCTACTATCCCTTCCACCTCCGTGGAAGGGCAGTTCCCCCTGCCACCTTCCCCACTTCCGCAGGGGAGCGGCACACCGCCGGCCGGCTTTCTCGGGGGCTGCACAGGTGTTCCTTCAGTTAGATGTTCCCCTTAGATGTTCCTGGTGCATGCCGTCTCTCTCCTCCTTTATAGTCCTCCTCCGCCAATCCCAACTCGGCTGCCCACACGCCGAGTACGCTGCTCTCCAATCAGGAGCAAGTCCTACAGTTCATTGGTTGAACTGGAGGCAGCTGTGCGGAAGCTGTTTACTTCTCTCCCAGCGCCATATTGTGGGAGAGCAGATGCATAGAATAAGTCTTAATTCTAGTAACTCAGTCTAGTCCGGTTTGCTCCCCACAGCCAGGGAGTGCAGTGGAGGATGGCCCAGGTACTTGGGCCCTGCACCCCATGGGAGACCAGGAGAAGTACCTGGCTCCTGGCTCCTGCCATCGGATCAGCGTGGTGCGCCGGCCGCAGCGCGCTGGCCGCGGCGGCCATTGGAGGGTGAACCAACGGCAAAGGAAGATCTTTCTCTCTGTCTCTCTCTCTCACTGTCCACTCTGCCTGTCAAAAAAAAAAAAACTATAAACATTCTTGTACATAAATCTTTGTTCATCTTTCCACTTGATTCTTATTGGAATTCATCCAAGGGGAAAAGGGAGGGCAATATATTAGTTAACAATATATTTACACAGATAAAGTAAAAATCATATTAGAAAACACTCTCCCTTCTATAATTTTTCTCCTTTCACTAGTCTCAGACCAGGTCTGAAGATCAAACAAACATACAAGCTCCATTCCGGTTGCTACTGCCCAGGCTGGCCTCTAACTAGGACATGGACCTTGACCCTGACCTCAAGGAACTCACAGCCTAGAGGAGAAAACAGACATGAACAACTGACAAATAGCACCTGGAAGCACAGTGTAGAAGTAGTATACAAGGGGCCAGCGCTGTGGCGTAGCAGGTAAAGCTCCCTGCAAGTGCCAGCATCCCATAGGGGATGGGCCCTTGGGCCCCTGCACCTGCATGGGAGACCCAGAGGAGGCTCCTGGCTCCTGGCTTTGGATCAGCACAGCTCCAGTCATTGCAGACAGTTGGGGAATGAACCAGCAGATGGAAGACCTCTGTGTGTGTGTGTGTGTGTGTGTGTGTGTGTAACTCTGACTTTCAAATAAATAAATAAATCTTAAAAAAAGGAAATTGGCTAAGTCTATGACATAGAGCATCTTATTTAATCACCCCATGAACAAACCACTATCATTCCCACTTTACACAAGGGAATGCTAAGGCTCAGAGAGGTTGAGTATGTTTCTGATAGTCGTGTAGTCTTTAATTGGAGAGCCAAGTCTTGAACCCAGGTCCATTTGATTCCAGGATCCATTCTTTTGGCTGATACAGATCTCCTAAAGGTGTTCGTTGATAGAACAGAAGGAATGCCTACGAATTCCTTGTCTCGGTTTCTGCATTTGTGAAAAGATTTCATGATGATGAAGGTAAATATAGCCTATAAAACACCTTCAAAATGCTTGACAGGTAACAGCCATTTAACACACCCCATATACCCATTGTTGGTTGAGGGCATACCCAGAAATCTGAGATGGCCCAAACAGAGGTGTGTTAGAACTTCTAGCCACATTCTTGCTACAAAAAGCCACACAAATTTATTAAGATGTTTTTCCTTGTTATTTATTTTTTTTGTTATTTGAGAGGCAGAGAGAGGAGAGAGAAAGAGAGAGAGAGAGAGAGAGAGAGAGAGAGAGAGAAGACAAACACACAGAGCTCCCATTTGCTAGTTCACTCCCCAAATGTCCACAATGGCCAGGGCTGGGCCCAGAGCCAGGAGCTGGCAACTCAGTCCAGGTCTCCCACATAGGTGGCAGAATCCAACCACGTGGTCATCACCCACTGTCTCCCAGGGTCTGCGTTGAAGGAAGGCTGGAGCCGGGGATTGAACCCAGGCAACTCCAATACAAGATGCAGGCTCCTTAACCAGTGACTCCACTCCTAGGCCAAATGCCTGCCCCCTTGTAAGATTTCTTTTTTTTTTAATTTGACAGATAGAGTTAGACAGTGAGAGCAAGAGACAGAGAGAAAGGTCTTCCTTCCGCTGGTTCACTCCCCAAATGCCCGCCACAGCCAGCACTGCGCCAGTCCGAAGCCAGGAGCCAGGAGCTTCCTCCTGGTCTCCCCTGCGGGTGCAGGGGCCCGAGCACTTGGGCCATCCTCCACTGCCTTCCCGGGCCACAGCAGAGAGCTGGACTGGAAGAGGAGCCTGGCGCCCATATGGGATGCCAGCGCTGCAAGCAGAGGATTAACCAAGTGAGCCACGGTGCCAGCCCAAGATTTTTAATAAGTTATAAATATTACCAGTTCAGGAGATCTCATATAAAAATAGGAATTCCCAGTTTCTTTTGACAAATTGAAAGCTCTAACATCACTTGGTGCATATTCTACAGTGTCAGCAATGAGTGGAATGGAGAACCCCCACACCCGGGCTAGACAGAGCAGGTGCCTTCAGTGAGTGGGTATGTGCCAGTCTCCACCACTTCCCACTGTTCCCCAACATGGAGACCAATGAGTTGGCTGCCAATAACGTGACTCTTGTATCCTGCTTCTTCCTGGTGCCTGGTGCTTCTGAGAAATCCTTGGCACTCCTTAACTTGTGGCAGCCCAACTCCAAACCCTGCCTCTGTCTTCACGTGTTGTCTTCCTCTGTATTGCCAAATCCCCCTCTCTATAAGAACACCAGCCAGTGGGTTTAGGGCCCGCCCTAATCCAGTATGGTTCCATTTTGACTTGATTACATCTTCAAAGCCTCTACCTAAAATCCCCAATTCAATTCACAAGTGCTGGGGTTAGGACTTTACCAGATCTTTAGAGGAGAGTCAATCAACCTACTAGCAACTCCCTTATCCATCACTCACCTTCAATAGTTACCATTGTTAAGGACCAAACGTTTGTCCCCTCTCAAACTCACTTTGGAATTTAACTGGCACTAGAACAGTATCAAGAGGTGAGACTTTTTTTTAAAGGTTTATTTATTTATTTATTTGAAAGGCAGAGTTACAAAGAGGCAGAGGCAGAGGTAGAAAGAGAAGAAAGATCTTCCATCCGATGGTTCACTCCCCAGATAGCTACAACAGCCGGAGCTGCGCTGATCTGAAGTCAGGAGCCAGGAGCTTCTTCCGGGTCTCCCACACAGGTGCAGGGGCCCAAGGACTTGGGCCATCTTCCACTGCTTTCCCAGGCCATTAAGCAGGGAGCTGGAGCAGAAGTGGAGCAGCTGGGACTTGAACCGGAAGCCATAAGGGATGCTGCAACTGAAGGTGGCGGCTTTACCTACTACACCACAGTGCTAACCCCAAGAGGTGGGACTGATTCCTCGTAAAAGGACCAGTTCAGTCTCCTTTTGTCTTTCTCACTCTCTTTTCCCTTTGCTACTTGATGCCTTCCACCATTTTACAACCCAGCGAGAAGATCTCCAGATGTCTCAGCCCAGAAATGGGGGAAAGAAATTCCTGTTCATTATAAACTGCCCAGACTCAGGCATTCTAACATACAAAACAAAGATACAGTATTGTCAAATTTCTCTTATCTATACCTCCCAACCTTTATGTTTTACCATACTGTTGTTGGTAAAACATCTACTATTGTTGAGGTGATTATGCCCTAAAATTCACCCATGGTAATTAGACAATTCAGTGTACTTATAAGTTGCTGAAAGTTCAATGTTGGGGCCGGCGCTGTGGCATAGTGGGTAAAGCCAGTGCCAACAGTGCCAGCATCCCATATGGGTGCGGGTTGGCATCTCAGCTGCTCCACTTGCAACACAGCTCTCTACTGTGGCCTGGGAAAGCGGTAGAAGATGGCTCAAGTCCTTGGGCCCCTTCACCCGCGTGGGACACCTGGAAGAAGCTCCTGGCTCCTGGCTTCAGATTGGTGCAGCTCTGGCCATTGTGGACATCTGGGGAGTGAACCAGCAGATGGAAGACTCCTCTCTCTCTCTCTCTCTCTCTCTCTCTCTCTCTCTCTCTCCCTCCCTCCCTCCCTCCCTCTCTCTCTCTCCCTCTCTCTCTCTCTGCCTCTGCCTCTCTGTAATTATGCCTTTCAAATAAATAAATAAATCTTTAAAAAAAAAAAGTTAGGGGCCATTGCTGTGGATCAGCGGATTAAAGCCTCCGCCTGCAGTGCCGGCATCCCAACTGGGCACTGGTTCGAGTCCTGGCTGCTCCACTTCCAATCCAGCTCTCTGCTATGGCCTGGGAAAAGCAGGAGAAGATGGCCCAAGTCCTTGGGCCCCTGCACCCATGTTGGAGACCTGAAAGAAGCTCCTGGTTCCTGGCTTTGGATCAGCTCAGCTCTGACTGTTACGGTCATTTGGGGAGTGAACCAGCAGATGGAAGGCCTCTCTCTCTGGCTTTACCTCTCTCTGTAACTCTCCCTTTCAAATAAAATAAAATAATTCTTTTTTTTTAAAGTTAAATGCTGGATTTTTTTTTTGAGAGGCAGAGAGAGAGAGACCAAGAATTCCATTGTTGATCCTCTCCCCAAATGCCTACAACAGTCAGGATTGGGTCAGGGTAAGCGGCAAAGACACTGACCTGCTTATACCTCCCTGTCCTCGGCCCTACGGAGAAGTGGAATCACACCACCATTTGTGTCTGCCTACTTTCACTTAATATCGGTGTTTTCAAGGGTCAGCCATGAAAATAACCCTTTCATTGCTAGATAATATTCCATTTGTTAATGTTCCATTGTTTACCATGCTGAATTATATTACAAGACATGCTGAATAATATTCCATTGTACACCGCTTTTTGTTTACTCATCGACCATCTGTTGGACACATGGATCTATTGTGTATAATTCAGCTATAAACATTCAGGTTCAAGTTTTTGTGTAGGTAGATGTGTCATTCCTCTTAGGTACACACCTAGGAGTATAATTGCTGTGCCGTGTAGTGATAGGGTTAACGACCACTGGTTTCCATTAGGTTTACTAATGTTTTTTATATAATTTTTTAAAGATTTATTTATTTATCTGAAAGAGTTACAGAGAGGCAGAGGCAGAGAGAGAGGAAGAGAGAGAGAGAGAGAGAGAGAGAGGTCTTCCATCTGCTGGTTCACTCTCCAAATGGCTGCAACAGCTGGAGCTGTGCCGATCCAAAGCCAGGAGCCAGGAGCTTCTTCCGGGTCTCCCACATGGGTGAAGGAGCCCAAACACTTGGGCCATCTTCTACCGCTTTCCCAGGTAATAGCAGAGAGCTGGATGGGAAGTGAAGCAGCCAGGACTCAAACTGGTGCCCATATGGGATGCCAGCACTGCAGGCAGCAGCTTTACCTGCTAAGCCACAACGCCGACCCCATGCAATTTTTTTAAAACATTTATTTATTTATTTGAGAGGTATAGTTACAGAGAGAGAGAGGGGGAGAGGGAGAGGGAGAGGGAGAGGGAGAGGGAGAGGGAGAGGGAGAGGGAGAGGGAGAGGGAGAGGGAGAGGGAGAGGGAGAGGGAGAGAGAAGGGTCTTCCATCCGTTGGTTCACTCCCCAACTGGCCAAAATGGCTGGAGCTGTGCCAATCCAAAGCCAGGAACCAGGAGCTTCTTCCCACTCTCCCACATGGGTGCAGGGGCCCAAAGACTTGGGCCATCTTCCACTGTTTTCCCAGGCCATAGCAGAGAGCTGGATTGGAAGTGGAGCAGCCAGGGCTAGAACCGGCACCCATATGGGATTCCGACACTTCATGCCAGGGCGTTAACCCTCTGTGCCACAGCACCGGCCCCCCTATGCAATTTTAAAAGTTGCATTTTCCTCTGGAATGCCCTTGGCACTTTTGTTAAGAATCAACTGGGACCCATGCCATGGCTCAGTAGGTTAATCCTCCGCCTGGGGTGCCAGCATCCCAGGGCACCGGTTCTAATCCCGGCTGCTCCTCTTCCAGTCCAGCTCTCTGCTGTGGCCTGAGAAGGCAGTGGAGGTTGGCCCAAGTGCTTGGGCCCCTGCACCTGCATGGGAGACCAGGAGGGAGCACCTGTTTCCTGGTTTCAGATCGGCATAGCTCTGGCAGTTGCGGCCATTTTGGGAGTGAACCAACAGAAAGAAGACCTTTCTCTCTGTCTCTCCCTCTCACTATCTGTAACTCTACCTCTCAAATAAATAAATAAAATTTTTTTAAAAAAAATCAATTGTCATAAACACATGGGTCTATTTCTGGAATCTTCGATTGCAGCCTATTGTTCTATATGTTGTTTCTTATGCCAGGACCACCCTCTTTTGATTCATGTTACTTTGTAATAAGGTTTGAAATGGGGAAGTGTGAGTCTTCCAACTTTGTTCTTTTTTTTTTTTTTTTTTTTTTTGGGACAGGCAGAGTTAGACAGTGAGAGAGAGAGAGACAGAGAGAAAGGTCTTCCTTCCGTTGGTCCACCCCCAAAATGGCCGCTATGTCTGACACGCTGTGCTGATCCGAAGCCAGGAACCAGGTACTTCTCCTGGTCTCCCATGGGGTGCAGGGCCCAAGCACTTGGGCCATCCTCCACTGCACTCCCGGGCCACAGCAGAGAGCTAGACTGGAAGAGGAGCAACTGGGACAGAATCCGGCACCCCAAGCGGGACTAGAACCCAGTGTGCCGGTGCCACAGGCGGAGGATTAGCCTAGTGAGCCACAGCGCTGGCCAACTTTGTTCTTTTTCAAGATTATTTTGGTTGCTCTGGGTCCTTTGCAATTATGTGCAAAATTTGAAATCAGTTTGCTGCTTTCTACAAAGAAAGTTGCAATTCTGAATCTTTGGGTCTATACCATAGAACATATGAATCTGCAGATGTGGAGAGTATCACCTTCAACAGTGTTGTTCCCAGAGAGGGGGAGGGGGAGGGTGGAGGAGGGGAAGGAGGAGGGAGAGGGAGGGAGGTCTTTCATCTGCTGGTTCACTCCCCAATTGGCCGCAGTGCCACAGTTTCGCTGATTCGAAGCCAGGATCCAGGAGTTCCTTCTGGGTCTCCCATGTGGGTGCAGAGGCCCTGGGACCTGAGCCATCTTCCACTGCTTTCCCAGGCCGTAGCAGAGAGCTGGATTGGAAGTGGAGCAGCTGGGTCTCGAACTGGTGCCGACATGGGATGCCAGCACTTCAGGCCAGGGCTTTAACCCACTGGGCCACAGTGCCAGCCCCCTAGGATATCCTGCATACATCTCTCATCTCTCATCAGCAAATATAGTTTTTCTTTTTTCCTTTGGAATCCAGTTCTTTTTCTTGCCTGATTTTCCTGGCTCAAACCTACAATGCAATGTTGTGACTCTAACAGTGTCCAAAGCAGGAAATTGACAATGCAGCAATTTAGAGCTCATTCTGATTTCCAGTCTCGTGTGTGTGTGTGCACTTTGTGTGTGTGCATCCGTGCACATGCGTAGGTCTATGCAGTTTATCACATGTGTAGTTTCATATACCCACAGTGAAGATAACTGGAACATCACAAGACTCCCTGATGCCAGGGTTTGTAGCCACACCTCCCTCCTCCCCGCCCCTAACCCCCAGCCACCTCTGATCTGCTCCCTCTGTTCAATGACAGATGTCACAGAAATAGAATCATGTCCCCACGTCCCCTTTTGAGGTTGTCCTTTTTCACTGGGCAGTCCTTTCTTGAGGCTGATGTGAATGAGTGCACGCAGCAATAACTTGTTTCTTTCTCTTTCTTAGTAAGAGTCCCTGTATACCCACAACACACTTTGCTGGAACACTCATCAGCTGAAGGGCATTTGGGACTTTCGTGAGCCAAGACATCATGGACATTTGTGCAAGAAACATGGACGTGTTTCTGCAAGAAAGTAAGTTTTAACTTCTTGGGGATATATGCCTAAGGAAGTAACTGTTGGGTTTTGTGGTTTTAAAAGTCCATTTTGGGTGCCAGCCTTGTGGCGCAGCTGATTCAGCTGCAACTTGCAACACCTGGCATCTAATCCGAGCACCAGTTCAAGTTCTGGCTGCTCTGCTACCAACCCAGCTCTCTGTCTTTGCTCCTGGGAAGGCAGAGGAAATGGCCCAAGTGGTTGGGCCTTTGCCATCCATGCGGGAGACCCAGATGGAGTTCCAAGCTCCTGGCTTCAGCCTAACCCAAGCCGTGCCATTGCAGCCATTTGGGGAGTGAACCAGCCAGTGGAAGATTCTCTCTCTCTCTCTCTCTCTCTAACTCTGTCTTCCAAATAAATAAATCAATCTCTTTTAAAAGTCCACTTAAGGTTCTAAAAGAAGCTACCAAGCTATTTTCCAAGGGGACTGTACCGTTTATACTCCCACCAGCAGCAGATCCAGTGCCTGCCCCTGCTCACCAGCATACCATTTCGTGTTTTCACTGTTATTTAGTCATTCTCATGCATGTGGACCTCACTGTGGTTTTCATTTGCTTTTCTCTACCGGCGAATGATGTTGAACATATTTTCCACCTGATATACTCCCGTTGGTAAAATGTCTGTGAATTTCTTTTGCCCATTTTCTAATTCAATTGATGGGTTTTTTAATGTTCAGTTCTGTGTAAGTTTTCTTTATGTATTCTAGATACTATTCCTTTGTCCGATATGTGCTTTTCAAATGTTTACTACAAATCTGTAATTTGTACTTTCATCTTCTTATCAGTCATCCAAAAAGTAAAATTCTTGAAATCTGATGAGGTCCAATATATCAATTTTTCCTTTTAACCACCATGCTTTTTAATGTCAAATCTAAAAACTCTTTGCCTAGTCCTAAGTCCCAAACATGTTCTGTTTTTCTAGATGTACCATTTTGAGTTCATTTTTCCTTTTATTGTTATTATCTCTAACTGACCTAAAAATTGTACATATTTATGGGATGCTACATGATGTTTTGGTATCCCTGTATTCTCTGTGATGTTCAAATCATGGTAAGTACATCTATCTCTTTGCGCCATGGTGCAGTAGGGTAATCTTCCGCCTGCAGTGCCAGCATCCCATATGTGCACCGGTCCTAGTACTGGTTGCTCCACTTCCAATCCAGCTCTCTGCTATGGCCTGGGAAAGCAGTAGAAGATGGCCCACGTCCTTGGGCCCCTGCACCCATGTGGGAGACCAGGAAGATGCTCCTGGCTTCAGATCTGCGCAGCTCCAGCCATTGTGGCCATCTGGGGAGTGAACCAACAGAAGGAAGACCTTTCTCTCTGTCTCTCCCTCTCACTGTCTATAACTCTCTCTCAAATAAATAATCTTAAAAAGAGAGAGAGAGAGAGAGAGATCCTCATTCATTCTCCCAAATAGCTCATTCATTCTCCCAAATGGCTGCAGACCAGGGCTGAAGCTGGAGCAGGAACTCAGCTCCAGGTCTCCAGATGAGTGGCAGACACTCAAGCACTTGAGGCAGCAGGTGCACATTGGCAGGGAGCTGGAGTCGGGAGCAGAGCCAAGACTGAACCCAAGCACCCTGATATGGAAACTGGGCACCTTAAGCAGCCGCGCCTAAGGATCCTTCAATTGCTTTTGCTCTTGGGTCAAAAGTTAGCTGGGCGGATTTGGTGGCCCTGTTTCTAGGTTCTCCATTCTGTTCCACTGAGTGGTGTGACGAGCCCTCCACCAGTTCCTGCAGCTACATGGGAAGCCTTAACATTGGGTAGAGGGATTCTTCCCGCTTTGTTCATTTTTACAATTGTTTTGTTTATTCTAGGGTCTTTCCAATTCCATATAAATTTTTGAATAAGTTTTTTACTGTGTCCAAAAAAATAAATAAATAAAATTGCCAAGATCTTGGTAGGAATTTTGCTTCAATTGTAAGTGAATTTAGGGGAAACTGACACATTAACTGTGCTGGATCACCCAGCCTGTGAAGATGGGTTAGGATTCCCTTATTCTTTCCTCAAAAATTCATTTTCATCGGACAGGTACTAATGCTACTTTCTAGACTTATACCTACATAGAGCATTTTAAAGGTAATGACTGATTGCACTGTGTTAATCTATCTGTATTTGCTATCTGGATAATACTAGCCTCATGACATGAATTAGGAAGCAATCCCATCGCTTCCCTATTCTGGAAGACATTGTCTAAAACTGATTTTAATCATTCTTTGAAGGTTAGGTAAAATTCTCAGGTGAAATCATCAGGGCCTGGAGTTTAGTAAGGACTTTTGAAAACTTTTAAATTGCAAATTCAGCTTCTTCAGTAGTTGTAATTAAGGTTATCTATTTCACCTTTGCTGAGTTTTTGTGGTTTACAGGTCAAGGAATTGGTCCATTTATTCATTTTTTAAAGATTTATTTTGCTTAATTATTTATTTGATAGGTAGAGTTACAGACAGTGAGAGAGACAGAGAGACAGAGAGAGAGAGAGAGAGATCTTCCGTTGGTTCACTCCCCAAATGGCTGCACCGGCTGGAGCTGCACCAATCCAAAGCCAGGAGCTAGGAGTTTCTTACTGGTCTCCCATGTGGGTGCAGGGCCCAAGCACTTGGGCCATTCCCCACTGCCCTCCCGGGCCACAGCAGAGAGCTGGACTGGAAGAGGATTAACCTAGTGCACCACGGTGCCAGCCCCAAGATTTATTTATTTACTTGAAAGAGTTACATTGAGAAAGAAGGAGAGGGAGAGAGAGAGAGAGAGAGGTCCTCCATCCTCTGGTTCACTCCCCAATTGGCCGCAATGGCTGGAGCTATGCCAGTCCAAAGCTAGGAGCTTCTTTCAGGTCTCCCAGGTGGGTGCAGGGGCCCAAGGATTTGGGCCATCTTCTACTGCTTTCCCAGGCCACAGCAGAGAGCTGGATTGGAAGTGGAGCAGCCAGGACTCGAAAGGGCGCCCATGTGGGATGCTGGCACTGCAGGCAGCGGCTGTACCCGCTAACGGCTTTATCCACAGCGCCGGCCCCGGTCCATTTCTTCTAAGTGCAGCAGTGTAAAGTTATTTGTAGTGTTCCTTATTATCCCTTTAATAGCCACATAATCCACTGTCAAATATTGGTGATTTCTTTCTTTGTCAGTCTTGTTAAAGATTTGTCGATTTATTTTTCCCCCAAGAAAACAATTTTTATTTCATTGATTTTTTTTTCCATTTTCAATTTCATTAATTCTCAATATTATTCTTGTTTTCTTTGTTCTGCTTGCTTTGTGTTTATCTTTCTCCTCTTTTTCTGGTGTCTTGAGGTAGAAATTTAGATTATTTATTTTAACTACTTGCTATTTTGTAATAGAAACATCTTAATGCTATGAATTGTCCTCTTGGCACTGCATTAGCTACATTCCCTTTGTGTTTTCATTTTCATCCAGGTTCTTAATTTGTTTACTTTGCTGTTATATTTTTACTTAACTCATGGATTAATTTAAAATGTGTTAATAGGGACCAGCATTGTGATGTAGCAGATAAAGCCGCCACCTGCTCTGCCGGGATCCCATATGGATGCCAGTTGTTGTCCTGGCTGCTCCACTTCCAATCCAGCCCCCTGCTAACGGTCCAGGAAAGCAGCATAAGATGGCCCAAGTGCTTGGGTCCCTGCACCCATGTGAAACACCCAGATGAAGCTTCTGGCTCCTGGCTTCAGCCTGGCCCAGCCCTGGGTGTTATGGCCATTTGGGGAATGAACCAGCAGGTGGAAAATCTCTCTCTCTCTCTCTCTCTCTCTCTCTCTCTGTCTCTCTGACTCTTTACATAATTCTAACTTTCAAATAAATAATTAAGAAAAAGTTGTGTTAGCATCCAAGTGTTTGGAGACCTCCTTGTTGTCTTTCTATCATTGGTTTCTAGTCTGATCCATTATCATCAGAATAAATATGTGATATGATTTCAGTTTTTAAACAACTTTTTAAGGTTTATTTTATTATCCAGAACACTGTGTTTCTTGGTGAATGTTCCTTGGATGCTTGAAAAGAATACGTATCCTGCTGTTGTTAAGCGGAACTTTCTATAAATGTCCATTATATTCCTTTATTTAATGGTGTTGCTAAGTTCTTGTATATCTTTGCTGATTTTTGGCCAAGAAGTTCTACAAGTTAATAAGAATTAGATGGCAAAGTTCTCAAATATAACTGGGAATTTGTCTATTTTGTTGGGTTGCGGTTATATATTTTGAAACTCTAATATTTGATGCATACACATTTAGGATTTCGACACCTTCTTGGTGGATTGATCCTTGTAACCTTAGATAATGTCCTTCCTTGTTCCTAAGTAATTTCTTGCCCTGATGCCTGCTTTGTTTGCCATTAATATAGTCATCCCTGCCTTTTTAAATTGAATACTTGTATGATATATCTTCCATAATGATACTTTCAATCTATGTCATTATATATGAAATGAACTGCCTGTAAACAGTATATATATGGATATAATTTTTGTGCACTGAGCCAATCTCTGTCTTTTAATTGTATATTTAGATCATTCACATTTAGAGTAGCTATTGATATATTGACTCAAGTCTGTATTTTATTGTATATTTTCTGTTTTGTCCCTTCTGTTTCTTCTGCTTTACCTTTGTGTGGGTGACTTACACATTTTTTAGAATTGTAGTTTGACCACTTATCCAGCGTTTTTTACTGTATTGCTTTGTATAGAGTGCTTAGTGATTGTTCTAGTTTTTACCATATAACTCAATAATTTATCACAGCCTGGGGTGTCAATATTTTCCCATTTTGA